>NC_135823.1:7322372-8625443 GCF_964213995.1 Mustelus asterias | reverse complement strand
ATTGGATTGGATAGGATTGGATTGGAATGGTTTGCATGGGATTGGATTGGATTGGATGCCGTTCCGTTGATTCGATTGGATTGGATTGGTTTGGATTGGATTGGATTGGATAGGATTGGATTGCATTGGGTTGGATTGAATTGGATGCCGTTCCTTAGATTGGAATGGATTGGTTCGGAATGGATTGGATTGGATTGGATTGAATTGGATACCGTTCATTGGATTGGATTGGATTGGATTGGGTTGGATTGGATTGTATTGGTTTGGATTGGATTGCATTGGATTGGATTGCATGCCGTTCCTTGGATTGGATTGGATTCGATTGGATTGGATTGGATTGAATGACGTTCCTTAAATTGGATGGATTGGATTGGATCGGATTGGATTGGATTGGAGTGCATTGCATTGGATTGGATTGGAATGGATGCCGTTTCTCGGATTGGATTGGATTGGCTTGGATTGGTTTGGATTGGATAGGATTGGATTGGATTGGATTTGGTTGGATGCCGTTCCTTGGATTGGATTGGATTGGATTGGATCGGTTTGGATTCCATTGGATTGGATTGGATGGCGTTCCTTGGATTGGATTGGATAGGATTGGATTGGAATGGTTTGCATGGGATTGGATTGGATTGGATGCCGTTCCGTTGATTCGATTGGATTGGATTGGCTTGGATTGGATTGGATAGGATTGGATTGCATTGGGTTGGATTGCATGCCGTTCATTTGATTGGATTTGATTGGATTGGACTGGATTGGATTGAATGCCGTTCCTTAGATTCGATTGGATTGGATTGGGTTGGATCGAATTGTATTGAATTGGATTGCATTGCATTGGATTGAATTGGATGCCGTTCCTTAGATTGGAATGGATTGGCTGGGAATGGATTGGATTGGATTGGATTGAATTGGGTGCCGTTCATTGGATTGGATTGGATTGGATTGGATTGGGTTGGATTGGATTGTATTGGTTTGGATTGGATTGCATTGGATTGGATTGCATGCCGTTCCTTGGATTGGATTGGATTCGATTGGATTGGATTGGATTGAATGACGTTCCTTAGATTGGATTGGATTGGATTGGATAGGATTGGATTGGATTGGATTTGATTGGATGTCGTTCCTTGGATTGGATTGGATTGGATCTGTTTGGATTCAATTGGATTGGATTAGATGGTGTTCCTTGGATTGGATTGGATAGGATTGGATTGCATTGAATGCCGTTCCTTGGATTGGATTGGATTGGATTGGTTTGGATGACGTTCCTAGGATTGGAATTGATTGAATTGGATTGGATTGGATTGGATCGGATTGCATTGGATTGGATTGGATTGGATCCCGTTCCTTAGATTGGACTCGGTTGGATTGGATTGGAATGGATTGCATTGGATTGAATTGGATTGGATTGGATGCCGTTCCTTGAATTGGGTTGTATCGGATTGGATTGGATTGAATTTGATGCCGTTCCTTGGATTGGATTGGATTGGATTGGATTTGATGCCGTTCCGTGGATTGGATTGGATTGGATTGGATGGCGTTCCTTTGATTTGATTGGATTGGATTGGATTGGTGTGGCTGCCGTTACTTGGATTGGATTGGATTGGATGCCGTTCCTTAGTTTGGATTGGATTGGATTGGATTGTATTGGATTGGAATGGTTTGCATTGGATTCGATGGTATTGGATGCCGTTCCTTGGATTGGATGGGTTTCGATTCGATTGGATTGGATTGGATGCCGTTCCTTTGATTCGATTGGATTGGATTGGATTGGATTGGATTGGATTGGATTGGATTGCCTTGGCTTGGATTGGATTGGATTGGATTGGATAGGATTGGATTGAATTTGATTTGATTGGATGCCGTTCCTTGGATTGGATTCGATTGGATAGGATCTGTTTGGATTCCATTGGATTGGATTGGATGGCGTTCCTTGGATAGGATTGGATAGGATTTGATTGGAATTGTTTGCATTGGATTGGATTGGATTGGATGCCGTTCCTTGGATTCCATTGGATTGAATTGGATTGGCTTGGATTGGATTGGATTGGATTGGATAGGATTGGATTGGATTGGATTTGGTTGGATGCCGTTCCTTGGATTGGATTGGATCGGTTTGGATTCCATTGGATTGGATTGGATGGCGTTCCTTGGATTGGATTGGATAGGATTGGATTGGAATGGTTTGCATGGGATTGGATTGGATTGGATGCCGTTCCGTTGATTCGATTGGATTGGATTGGTTTGGATTGGATTGGATTGGATAGGATTGGATTGCATTGGGTTGGATTGCATGCCGTTCATTTGATTGGATTTGATTGGATTGGATTGGATTGGATTGAATGCCGTTCCTTAGATTGAATTGGATTGGATTGGGTTGGATCGAATTGGATTGGATTGGATTGCATTGCATTGGATTGAATTGGATGCCGTTCCTTAGATTGGAATGGATTGGTTCGGAATGGATTGGATTGGATTGGATTGAATTGGATACCGTTCATTGGATTGGATTGGATTGGATTGGGTTGGATTGGATTGTATTGGTTTGGATTGGATTGCATTGGATTGGATTGCATGCCGTTCCTTGGATTGGATTGGATTCGATTGGATTGGATTGGATTGAATGACGTTCCTTAGATTGGATGGATTGGATTGGATCGGATCGGATTGGATTGGATTGGAGTGCATTGCATTGGATTGGATTGGAATGGATGCCGTTTCTCGGATTGGATTGGATTGGCTTGGATTGGTTTGGATTGGATAGGATTGGATTGGATTGGATTTGGTTGGATGCCGTTCCTTGGATTGGATTGGATTGGATTGGATCGGTTTGGATTCCATTGGATTGGATTGGATGGCGTTCCTTGGATTGGATTGGATAGGATTGGATTGGAATGGTTTGCATGGGATTGGATTGGATTGGATGCCGTTCCGTTGATTCGATTGGATTGGATTGGCTTGGATTGGATTGGATTGGATAGGATTGGATTGCATTGGGTTGGATTGCATGCCGTTCATTTGAGTGGATTTGATTGGATTGGATTGGATTGGATTGAATGCCGTTCCTTAGATTCGATTGGATTGGATTGGGTTGGATCGAATTGTATTGGATTGGATTGCATTGCATTGGTTTGAATTGGATGCCGTTCCTTAGATTGGAATGGATTGGCTCGGAATGGATTGGATTGGATTGGATTGAATTGGATGCCGTTCATTGGATTGGATTGGATTGGATTGGGTTGGATTGGATTGTATTGGTTTGGATTGGATTGCATTGGATTGGATTGCATGCCGTTCCATGGATTGGATTGGATTCGATTGGATTGGATTGGATTGAATGACGTTCCTTAGATTGGATTGGATTGGATTGGATTGGATTGGATTGGATCGGATTGGATTGGATTGGAGTGCATTGCATTGGATTGGATTGGATCGGATGCCGTTTCTTGGATTGGATTGGATTGGATTTGATTGAATCGGATTGGATTGGATTGGTTTGGATTGGATGACGTTACTTGGATTGGATTGGATAGGATGAGATTGGATTGGATTGGATTGGGCTGGATGCCGTTCGTTGGATTGGATTGGATTGGATTGGGTTAATGCCGTTCCTTGGATTGGATTGCATTGGATTGGATTGGATTGGATGCCGTTACTCGGTTTGGATTGGGTTGGATTGGATGCCTTTCCTTAGATTGGATTGAATTGGATTGGAGTGGATTGCATTGGATTGGATTGGATTGGATGCCATTCCTTGAATTGGGTTGTGTTGGATTGGATTGGATTGTACTGAATTTGATTGGATTGGATTGGATTTGAATCCGTTCCTTGGATCGGTTAGGATTGGATTGGTTTGAATGGCGTTCCTTGGATTGGATTGGATTGGATTGGATTGGCTGCCGTTGATTGGATTGGATTGGATTGGATTGGATGCCGTTCCTTAGATTGGATTGGATTGGAAATGTTTGCATTGGATTGGATTGCATTGGATGCCGTTCCTTGGATTGGATTGGATTGGATGGCGTTCCTTTGATTGGATTGAATTGGATTGGATTGGATTGGCTGCCGTTACTTGGATTGAATTGGATTGGATTCGATCGGATTGGATTGGATTGGATGGCGTTCCTTTGATTGAATTGGATTGGATTGGATCGGATTGTATTGGATTGGATTGCATTGAATTGGGTTGAATTGGATGCCGTTCCTTGGATTGAATTGGATTGGATTTGATGCCGATCCGTTGATTGGATTTGATTGGCTCGGAATGGATTGGATTGGATTGGATTGCATGCCGTTCATTGGATTGGATTGGATTGGATTGGGTTGGATTGGATTGGATTGGTTTGGATTGGATTGCATTGGATTGGATTGCATGCCGGTCATTGGATTGGTTTGAATTGGATTGGATTGGATTGGATTTGATGCCGTTCCTTGGATTGGACTGGATTGGATTGGTTTGAATGATGTTCCTTCGATTGGATTGGATTGGATTGGATTGGATTGGATTGGATTGGATTGCATTGAATGCCATTCCTTGGATTGGATTGGATTGGTTTGGATGACGTTCCTAGGATTGGAAAGGATTGAATTGGATTGGATTGGATTGGATCGGATTGCATTGGATTGGATTGGATTGGATCCCGTTCCTTAGATTGGACTGGATTGGATTGGATTGGAATGGATTGCATTGGATTGGATTGGATGGGATGCCGTTCCTTGAATTGGGTTGTATTGGATTGGATTGGATTGGATTGAATTTGATTGGATTGGATTGTATTTGATGCCGTTCCTTGGATTGGATTGGATTGGATTTGATGCCGTTCCTTGGATTGGATTGGATTGGATTGAATTGGATCGGTTTGGATTCCATTGGATTGGATTGGATGGCGTTCCTTGGATTGGATTGGATAGGATTAGAATGGATTGGAATTGGATTTGGCTGGATGCCGTTCGTTGGACTGGATTGGATTGGATTGGATTGGTTTGGATAGGATTGTATTGCATTGGAGTGGATTGGATGCCGTTCCCTGGATTGGATTGGATAGGGTTGAATTGGATTAGATTGGATGCCGTTCCTTGGATTGGATTGGATAGAATTGGATTGGATTAGATTGGATGCCGTTCCACAGATAGGATTGTATTGGCTTGGCTTGGATTGGATTGGTTTGGATTGGATGCCGTTCCTTGGATTGGATTGGCTGCGATTGGATTGGATTCGATTGGATTGGATTGGATGCCGTTCATTGGATTGGATTGTTTTGGGTTGGATTGGATTGGATTGGTTTGGATTGGATTGGATTGAATTGGATTGGATGCCATTCCTTTGATTGCATTGAGTTTCATTGGACTGAATTGGATTGGATTGGATTGAATGCCGTTCCTTGGATTGGACTGGACTGGATTGGATTGGTTTGGATTGGATGGGATTGGATGAAGTGGATTGGATTGGATTGGATTGGTTTGGATGCCTTTTCTTGGATTGGATTGGATTGGATTGGATGGCGTTCCTTGGATTGAATTGGATAGGATTAGATTGGATTGGATTGGATTGGGCTGGATCCCGTTCGTTGGATTGGATTGGATTGGTTTAATGCCGTTCCTCGGATTGGATTGGATTGGATGCCGTTACTTGGATTGAATTGGATTGGATTGGATTGCATTGGATTTGATATCATGCCGTTAATTGGTTGGATTGGATTTGATTGGATTGGGTTGGATTGGATTGAATGCCGTTCCTTCTACTGGATTATATTGTATTGGATTGGATTGGAATGGATTTCATGCCGTACTTTGGATTGGATTGGATTGGCTTGGATTGGTTTGGATAGGATTGTATTGGATTGGAGTGGATTGGATGCCGTTCCTTGGATTGGATTGAATAGGATTGAATTGGATTAGATTGGATGCCGTTCCTTGGATTGGATTGGATAGAATTGGATTGGATTAGATTGGATGCCGTTGCACAGATAGGATTGGATTGGCTTGGCTTGGATTGGATTGGATTGGATTGGATGCCGTTCCTTGGAATGGATTGGATTGGATTGAATGCCGTTCCTCAGATAGGATTGTATTGGAGTGGATTGGATCGGATTGGATTGGATTGAATGGCATTACATTGGATTGGATTGGATTGGATGCCGTTCCTTGGATTGGATTGGATTGGATTGGATTGGATTGAATCGGAGTGTATTCGATTGGATTGGATGGCGTTCCTTGGATTGGATTGTAGAGGATTAGATTGGATTGGATTGGATTGGGCTGGGTGCCGTTCGTTGACTTGGATTGGATCGGATTTGATTGAATTGGATGCCCTTCCCTAGATTGGATTGGATTGGATTGGAATGGATTGGATTGTATTGGATTAGATTGGATTGGATTGGATTGGTTTTGATTGTGTTGGATTGGATTGGATGGCGTTCCTTGGATTGAATTGGATAGGATTGGATTGGATTGGATTGGATGCAGTTCATTGGTTTGGATTGAATTGGATTCGATTGGATTGGATTGGTTTGGATTGTATTGGATTGGATTGGATGCCGTTCCTTCGATTGGATTGGGTTGCATTGGATTGGATTGGATTGGGCTGGATGCCGGTCGTTGGATTGGATTGGATTGGATTCGGTTAATGCCGTTCCTTCGATTGGATTGGATTGGACTGGATTGGATGCCGTTACTTGGATTGGATTGGGTTGGATTGGATGCCTTTCCTTAGATTGGGTTGGATTGGATTGGATGGCGTTCCTTGGATTGAATTGGATAGGATTGGATTGGATTGGATTGGATGCAGTTCATTGGTTTGGATTGAATTGGATTCGATTGGATTGGATTGGTTTGGATTGTATTGGATTGGATTGGATGCCGTTCCTTAGATTGGATTGGGATACATTGGATTGGATTGGATTGGATTGGGCTGGATGCCGTTCGTTGGATTGGATTGGATTGGATTCGGTTAATGCCGTTCCTTCGATTGGATTGGATTGGATTGGATTGGGTTGGATTGGAATGGATTGGATTGGTTTTGATTGGGTTGGATTGGATTGGATGGCGTTCCTTGGATTGAATTGGATAGGATTGGATTGGATTGGATTTGATGCAGTTCATTGGTTTGGATTGAATTGGATTCGATTGGATTGGATTGGTTTGGATTGTATTGGATTGGATTGGATGCCGTTCCTTAGATTGGATTGGGTTACAGTGTATTGGATTGGATTGGGCTGGATGCCGTTCGTTGGATTGGATTGGATTGGATTCGGTTAATGCCGTTCCTTAGATTGGATTGGATTGGATTGGATTGGATTGGATTGGAATGGATTGCATTGGATTGGATTGGATTGGATTGGATTGGATTGGATTGAATGCCGTTCCTTAGATTGGATTGCATTGGCTCGGATTGGATTGGTTTGGATGCCGTTCATTGGATTGGATTGAATTGGATTGGATTGGTTTGGATTGGAATGGATTGGATTGGGCTGGATTCCGTTCGTTGGATTGGATTGGATTGTATTGTATTCGTTTAATGCCGTTCCTTAGATTGGATTGGATTGGATTGGAATTGATTACATTGGATTGGATTGGATTGGATGCCGTTCCTTGGATTGAATTCGATTGGATGCCGTTCCTTTGTTTAGATTGGATTGGATTGGCTTGGAATTGATTGGATTGGATTTGATTGGATGCCGTTCCTTGGATTGGAATGGATTGGATTGGATTGGATCGGTTTGGATTGCATTGGATTGGATTGGATGGCGTACCTTGGATTGGACAGGATTGGATTGCATTGGATTGGATTGCATGCCGTTCATTGGATTGGATTGGAATGGATTGGATTGGATTGGATTGGATTGGATTGGTTCGGATTGGATTGGACTGGATTGCATTACATTGGATTGGATGCCGTTCCTTGGATTGGATTGGCTTCGATTGGATTGGATTGGATTGGATGCCGTTCATTGGATTGGATTGTATTGGGTTGGATTGGATTGGATTCGTTCGGATTGGATAGGATTGGATTGGATTGGATGCCGTTCCTTTGATTGCATTGAGTTTCATTGGACTGGATTGGATTGGATTGGATTGAATGCCGTTCCTTGGATTGGATTGGACAGGATTGGATTGCATTGGATTGGATTGCATGCCGTTCATTGGATTGGATTGGATTGGATTGGATTGTATTGGGTTGGATTGTATTGGATTCGTTCGGATTGGATAGGATTGGAATTGATTGGATGCCGTTCCTTTGATTGGATTGAGTTTCATTGGACTGGATTGGATTGGATTGGATTGAATGCCGCTCCTTGGATTGGATTGGATTGGATTGGATGCCGTTCCTAGGATTGGAATTGATTGGATTGGATAGAATTGGATTGGATCGGATTGCATTGGATTGGATTGGATTGGATCCCGTTCCTTGGATTGGACTGGACGGGACTGGACTGGATTGTATTGGATTACATGCCGTTCATTGGATTGGATTGGATTGGATTGGATTGGACTGGATTGGATTGGATTGGATTGAATGTCGTTCCTTAGATTGGTTTGGATTGGATTGGATTGGATTGGATTGGACTGGATTGGATTGGATTGGAATGAATGTCGCTCCTTAGATTGGATTGGATTAGATTGGATTGGATTGGATGCCGTTCCTTGGATTGGATTGGCTCCGATTGGATTGGATTGGATTGGATGCCGTTCATTGGATTGGATTGTATTGGGTTGGATTGGATTGGATTGCATTGGAATGGATTGAATGCCGTTCCTTGGATTGGATTGGATTGGCCTGGATTGGTTTGGATTGGATTGTATTGGATTGGAGTGGATTGAATGCCGTTCCTTGGATTGGATTGGATAGGATTGGATTAGATTGGATTCCGATCCTCAGATTGGATTGTATTGGCTTGGCTTGGCTTGGCTTGGCTTGGATTGGATTGGATTGGATTGGATTGGATGCCGTTCCTTGGATTGGATTGGATTGGATTGGATTGGATGCCGTTCCTAGGATTGGAATTGATTGGATTGGATAGAATTGTATTGGATCGGATTGCATTGGATTGGATTGGATTGGATCCCGTTCCTTGGATTGGACTGGACTGGATTGGATTGGTTTGGATTGGATGGGATTGGATGAATTGGATTGGATTGGATTGGATTGGTTTGGATGCCGTTTCTTGGATTGGATTGGATTGGATTGGATGGCGTTCCGTGGATTGAATTGGATAGGATTAGATTGGATTGGATTGGATTGGATCGGATTGGATTGGAATGGATTGGATGGCGTTCCTTGGATTGGATTGGATAGGATTAGATTGGATTGGATTGGATTGGGCTGGATGCCGTTCGTTGGATTGGATTGGATTGGATTGGATTGGTTTAATGACGTTCCTTGGATTGGATTGGATTGGATTGGATTGGATTGGATGCCGCTACTTGGATTGAATTGGATTGGATTGGATTGGATTGCATTGGATTGGATGGCATGCCGTTCATTGGATGGATTGGATTTGATTGGATTGGATTGGGTTGCATTGGATTGGATTGGATTGAATGCCGTTCCTTCGACTGGATTGTATTGTATTGGATTGTATTGGATTGGATTGCATTGGAATGGATTTCATGCCGTTCCTTGGATTGGATTGGATTGGCTTGGATTGGTTTGGATTGGATTGAATTGTATTGGAGTGGATTTGATGCCGTTCCTTGGATTGGATTGGATAGGATTGGATTAGATTGGATTCCGTTCCTCAGATTGGATTGGATTGGCTTGGCTTGGCTTGGCTTGGATTGGATTGGATTGGATTGGATGCCGTTCCTTGGATTGGATTGGATTGGATTGAATGACGTTCCTTCGATAGGATTGTATTGTATTGGATTGGATCGGATTGGATTGGATTGGATGGCATTGCATTGGATTGGATTGGATTGGATGCCGTTTCTTGAATTGGATTGGATTGGATTGGATTAGATTGGATGCCGTTCCTAGGATTGGAATTGATTGGATTGGATTGGATTGGATCGGATTGCATTGGATTGGATTGGATTGGATCCCGTTCCTTGGATTGGACTGGACTGGACAGGACTGGATTGTATTGGATTGGTTTGGATTGGATGGGATTGGATTGGAGTGGAGTGGATTGGATTGGATGGGATTGGTTTGGATGCCGATCATTGGATTGGATTGGATTGGATTGGATTGGATTGGATGCCGGTTCCTGGATTGGATTTGATTGGATTGGATTGGATTGGATCGGACTGGATTGGAATGGATTGGATGGCGTTCCCTGGATTGGATTGGATAGGATTAGATTGGATTGGATTGGGCTGGATGCCGTTAGTTGGATTGGATTGGATTGGATTGGATTGGTTTAATGCCGTTCCTTGGATTGGATTGGATTGGATGCCGCTACTTGAATTGAATTGGATTGGATTGGATTGCATTGGATTGGATGGCATGCCGTTCATTGGATGGATTGGATTTGATTGGATTGGATTGGATTGGATGGCGTTCCTTAGATTGTATTGGATAGGATTAGATTGGATTGGATTGGATTGGATTGGGCTTGATTCCGTTCGTTGGATTGGATTGGATTGGAATGGATTGGTTTACCGCCGTTCCTTGAATTGGATTGGATTGGATTGGATTGGATGCCGTCACTTGGATTGGATTGGATTGGATTGGATTGGATGCCGTGACTTGGATTGGAGTGGATTGGATTGGTTTTGATTGGATTGAATTGGATTGGAGTGGATTGGATGCCGTTCCTTGGATTGGATTGGATAGGATTGGATTAGATTGGATTCCGTTCCTCAGATTGGATTGGATTGGCTTGGCTTGGCTTGGATTGGATTGGATTGGATTGGATTGGATTGGATTGGATTGAATGACGTTCCTTCGATAGGATTGTATTGGATTGTATTGGATCGGATTGCATTGGATTGGATGGCATTGCATTGGATTGGATTGGATTGGATGCCGTTTCTTGGATTGGATTGGATTGGATTGGATTCGATTAGATTGGATGCCGTTCCTAGGATTGCAATTGATTGGATTGGATTGGATTGGATCGGATTGCTTTGGATTGGATTGGATTGGATGGCGTTCCTTAGATTGGATTGGATAGGATTTGATTGGATTGGATTGGATTGGGCTTGATTCCGTTCTTTGGATTGGATTGGAATGGATTGGTTTACTGCCGTTCCTTGAATTGGATTGGATTGGATTGGATTGGATGCCGTGACTTGGATTGGATTGGATGCCGTTCCTTAGATTGCATTGGATTGGAATGGATTGGAATGAATTGCATTGAATTGGATTGGATTGGATGCCGTTCCTTGAATTGGGTTGTATTGGATTGGATTGGATTGTATTGAATTTGATTGTATTGGAGTGGATTTGATGCCGTTCCTTGGATTGGATTGGATTGGATTGGATTGGATCGGTTTGGATTCCATTGGATTGGATGGATGGCGATGCTTACATTGGATTGGATAGGATTGGATTGCATTGGATTGGATTGCATGCCGTTCATTGGATTGGATTGGATTGGATTGGATTGGATTGGATTGTATTTGATGCCGTTCCTTGGATTGGATTGGATTGGATTGGATGCCGCTACTTGGATTGAATTGGATTGGATTGGATTGGATTGCATTGGATTGGATGGCATGCCGTTCATTGGATGGATTGGATTTGATTGGATTGGATTGGGTTGCATTGGATTGGATTGGATTGAATGCCGTTCCTTCGACTGGATTGTATTGTATTGGATTGTATTGGATTGGATTGCATTGGAATGGATTTCATGCCGTTCCTTGGATTGGATTGGATTGGCTTGGATTGGTTTGGATTGGATTGAATTGTATTGGAGTGGATTTGATGCCGTTCCTTGGATTGGATTGGATAGGATTGGATTAGATTGGATTCCGTTCCTCAGATTGGATTGGATTGGCTTGGCTTGGCTTGGCTTGGCTTGGATTGGATTGGATTGGATTGGATTGGATTGGATTGGATGCCGTTCCTTGGATTGGATTGGATTGGATTGAATGACGTTCCTTCGATAGGATTGTATTGTATTGGATTGGATCGGATTGGATTGGATTGGATGGCATTGCATTGGATTGGATTGGATTGGATGCCGTTTCTTGGATTGGATTGGATTGGATTGGATTAGATTGGATGCCGTTCCTAGGATTGGAATTGATTGGATTGGATTGGATTGGATCGGATTGCATTGGATTGGATTGGATTGGATCCCGTTCCTTGGATTGGACTGGACTGGACAGGACTGGATTGGATTGGATTGGTTTGGATTGGATGGGATTGGATTGGAGTGGAGTGGATTGGATTGGATGGGATTGGTTTGGATGCCGATCATTGGATTGGATTGGATTGGATTGGATTGGATTGGATTGGATGCCGGTTCCTGGATTGGATTTGATTGGATTGGATTGGATTGGATCGGATTGGATTGGAATGGATTGGATGGCGTTCCCTGGATTGGATTGGATAGGATTAGATTGGATTGGATTGGATTGGGCTGGATGCCGTTAGTTGGATTGGATTGGATTGGATTGGTTTAATGCCGTTCCTTGGATTGGATTGGATTGGATGCCGCTACTTGAATTGAATTGGATTGGATTGGATTGCATTGGATTGGATGGCATGCCGTTCATTGGATGGATTGGATTTGATTGGATTGGATTGGATTGGATGGCGTTCCTTAGATTGTATTGGATAGGATTAGATTGGATTGGATTGGATTGGATTGGGCTTGATTCCGTTCGTTGGATTGGATTGGATTGGATTGGAATGGATTGGTTTACCGCCGTTCCTTGAATTGGATTGGATTGGATTGGATTGGATGCCGTCACTTGGATTGGATTGGATTGGATTGGATTGGATGCCGTGACTTGGATTGGAGTGGATTGGATTGGTTTTGATTGGATTGAATTGGATTGGAGTGGATTGGATGCCGTTCCTTGGATTGGATTGGATAGGATTGGATTAGATTGGATTCCGTTCCTCAGATTGGATTGGATTGGCTTGGCTTGGCTTGGATTGGATTGGATTGGATTGGATTGGATTGGATTGGATTGAATGACGTTCCTTCGATAGGATTGTATTGGATTGTATTGGATCGGATTGCATTGGATTGGATGGCATTGCATTGGATTGGATTGGATTGGATGCCGTTTCTTGGATTGGATTGGATTGGATTGGATTCGATTAGATTGGATGCCGTTCCTAGGATTGCAATTGATTGGATTGGATTGGATTGGATCGGATTGCTTTGGATTGGATTGGATTGGATGGCGTTCCTTAGATTGGATTGGATAGGATTTGATTGGATTGGATTGGATTGGGCTTGATTCCGTTCTTTGGATTGGATTGGAATGGATTGGTTTACTGCCGTTCCTTGAATTGGATTGGATTGGATTGGATTGGATGCCGTGACTTGGATTGGATTGGATGCCGTTCCTTAGATTGCATTGGATTGGAATGGATTGGAATGAATTGCATTGAATTGGATTGGATTGGATGCCGTTCCTTGAATTGGGTTGTATTGGATTGGATTGGATTGTATTGAATTTGATTGTATTGGAGTGGATTTGATGCCGTTCCTTGGATTGGATTGGATTGGATTGGATTGGATCGGTTTGGATTCCATTGGATTGGATGGATGGCGATGCTTACATTGGATTGGATAGGATTGGATTGCATTGGATTGGATTGCATGCCGTTCATTGGATTGGATTGGATTGGATTGGATTGGATTGGATTGTATTTGATGCCGTTCCTTGGATTGGATTGGATTGGATTGGATGCCGCTACTTGGATTGAATTGGATTGGATTGGATTGGATTGCATTGGATTGGATGGCATGCCGTTCATTGGATGGATTGGATTTGATTGGATTGGATTGGGTTGCATTGGATTGGATTGGATTGAATGCCGTTCCTTCGACTGGATTGTATTGTATTGGATTGTATTGGATTGGATTGCATTGGAATGGATTTCATGCCGTTCCTTGGATTGGATTGGATTGGCTTGGATTGGTTTGGATTGGATTGAATTGTATTGGAGTGGATTTGATGCCGTTCCTTGGATTGGATTGGATAGGATTGGATTAGATTGGATTCCGTTCCTCAGATTGGATTGGATTGGCTTGGCTTGGCTTGGCTTGGCTTGGATTGGATTGGATTGGATTGGATTGGATTGGATTGGATGCCGTTCCTTGGATTGGATTGGATTGGATTGAATGACGTTCCTTCGATAGGATTGTATTGTATTGGATTGGATCGGATTGGATTGGATTGGATGGCATTGCATTGGATTGGATTGGATTGGATGCCGTTTCTTGGATTGGATTGGATTGGATTGGATTAGATTGGATGCCGTTCCTAGGATTGGAATTGATTGGATTGGATTGGATTGGATCGGATTGCATTGGATTGGATTGGATTGGATCCCGTTCCTTGGATTGGACTGGACTGGACAGGACTGGATTGGATTGGATTGGTTTGGATTGGATGGGATTGGATTGGAGTGGAGTGGATTGGATTGGATGGGATTGGTTTGGATGCCGATCATTGGATTGGATTGGATTGGATTGGATTGGATTGGATTGGATGCCGGTTCCTGGATTGGATTTGATTGGATTGGATTGGATTGGATCGGATTGGATTGGAATGGATTGGATGGCGTTCCCTGGATTGGATTGGATAGGATTAGATTGGATTGGATTGGATTGGGCTGGATGCCGTTAGTTGGATTGGATTGGATTGGATTGGTTTAATGCCGTTCCTTGGATTGGATTGGATTGGATGCCGCTACTTGAATTGAATTGGATTGGATTGGATTGCATTGGATTGGATGGCATGCCGTTCATTGGATGGATTGGATTTGATTGGATTGGATTGGATTGGATTGGATGGCGTTCCTTAGATTGTATTGGATAGGATTAGATTGGATTGGATTGGATTGGATTGGGCTTGATTCCGTTCGTTGGATTGGATTGGATTGGATTGGAATGGATTGGTGTACCGCCGTTCCTTGAATTGGATTGGATTGGATTGTATTGGATGCCGTCACTTGGATTGGATTGGATTGGATTGGATTGGATGCCGTGACTTGGATTGGAGTGGATTGGATTGGTTTTGATTGGATTGAATTGGATTGGAGTGGATTGGATGCCGTTCCTTGGATTGGATTGGATAGGATTGGATTAGATTGGATTCCGTTCCTCAGATTGGATTGGATTGGCTTGGCTTGGCTTGGATTGGATTGGATTGGATTGGATTGGATTGGATTGGATTGAATGACGTTCCTTCGATAGGATTGTATTGGATTGGATTGGATCGGATTGCATTGGATTGGATGGCATTGCATTGGATTGGATTGGATTGGATGCCGTTTCTTGGATTGGATTGGATTGGATTGGATTGGATTCGATTAGATTGGATGCCGTTCCTAGGATTGCAATTGATTGGATTGGATTGGATTGGATTGGATCGGATTGCTTTGGATTGGATTGGATTGGATGGCGTTCCTTAGATTGGATTGGATAGGATTTGATTGGATTGGATTGGATTGGGCTTGATTCCGTTCTTTGGATTGGATTGGAATGGATTGGTTTACTGCCGTTCCTTGAATTGGATTGGATTGGATTGGATTGGATGCCGTGACTTGGATTGGATTGGATGCCGTTTCTTAGATTGCATTGGATTGGAATGGATTGGAATGAATTGCATTGAATTGGATTGGATTGGATGCCGTTCCTTGAATTGGGTTGTATTGGATTGGATTGGATTGGATTGAATTTGATTGTATTGGAGTGGATTTGATGCCGTTCCTTGGATTGGATTGGATTGGATTGGATCGGTTTGGATTCCATTGGATTGGATTGGATGGCGATGCTTACATTGGATTGGATAGGATTGGATTGCATTGGATTGGATTGCATGCCGTTCATTGGATTGGATTGGATTGGATTGGATTGTATTGTATTTGATGCCGTTCCTTGGATTGCATTGGATTGGATTGGATTGAATGCCGTTCCTTAGATTGGATTGGATTGGATTGGATTGGATTGGATTGGATTGGATCGGAGTGGATTGGATTGGATTGCATTGCATTGGGTTGGATTGGATTGGATGCCGTTTCTTGGATTGGATTGGATTGGATTGGATTGGATTGCATTGCATTGGATTGGATTGGATTGGATGCCGTTTCTTGGATTGGATTGGATTGGATTGAATCGGATTGGATTGGATTGGATTGCATTGGATTGGATGGCATGCTGTTCATTGGATGGATTGGATTTGATTGGCTTGGATTGGATTGGATTGAATGCCGTTCCTTCGACTGGATTGTATTGTATTGGATTGTATTGGATTGGATTGCATTGGAATGGATTTCATGCCGTTCCTTGGATTGGATTGGATTGGCTTGGATTGGTTTGGATTGAATTGGATTGGAGTGGATTGGATGCCGTTCCTTGGATTGGCTTGGATAGGATTGGCTTAGATTGGATTCCGTTCCTCAGATTGGATTGGATTGGCTTGGCTTGGCTTGGATTGGATTGGATTGGATTGGATTGGATTGGATGCCGTTCCTTGGATTGGATTGGATTGGATTGAATGACGTTCCTTCGATTGGATTGTATTGTATTGGATTGCATTGGATTGGATTGGATTGGATTGGATGCCGTTCCTTTGATTGCATTGAGTTTCATTGGACTGGATTGGATTGGATTGGATTGAATGTCGTTCCTTGGATTGGATTGGATTGGATTGAATTGGATTGGATGCCGTTCCTAGGATTGGAATTGATTGGATTGGATAGAATTGGATTGGAGCGGATTGCATTGGATTGGATTGGATTGGATCCCGTTCCTTGGATTGGACTGGACTGGACTGGACTGGATTGGATTGGACTGGTTTGGATTGGATGGGATTGGATGGAGTGGATTGGATTGGATTGGATTGGTTTGGATGCCGATCCTTGGATTGGATTGGATTGGATTGGATGCCGTTTCCTGGATTGATTTGGATTGCATTGGGTTGGATTGGATCGGATTGGATTGGATTGGATTGGATGGCGTTCCTTGGATTGGATTGGATAGGATTGGATTGCATTGGATTGGATTGCATGCTGTTCTTTGGATTGGATTGGATTGGACTGGATTGGATTGTATTGGATTGGATTGAATGTCGTTCCTTAGATTGGATTGGATTGGATTGGATGCCGTTCCTAGGATTGGAATTGATTGGATTGGATAGAATTGGATTGGATCGGATTGCATTGGATTGGATGGGATTGGATCCCGTTCCTTGGATTGGACTGGACTGGACTGGACTGGACTGGATTGGATTGGATTGGTTTGGATTGGATGGGATTGGATTGGAGTGGAGTGGATTGGATTGGATTGGATTGGTTTGGATGCCGATCATTGGATTGGATTGGATTGGATGCCGTTCCTTGGATTGGATTGGATGGGATTGGATTAGATTGGATTCCGATCCTCAGATTGGATTGGATTGGCTTGGCTTGGCTTGGCTTGGCTTGGCTTGGCTTGGCTTGGATTGGATTGGATTGGATTGGATTGGATTGGATTGGATGTCGTTCCTTGGATTGGATTGGATTGGATTGGATTGAATGCCGTTCGTTCGACTGGATTGTATTGTATTGGATTGGATTGGATTGGATTGCATTGGAATGGATTTCATGCCGTTCCTTGGATTGGATTGGATTGGCTTGGATTGGTTTGGATTGGATTGTATTGGATTGGAGTGGATTGAATGCCGTTCCTTGGATTGGATTGGATGGGATTGGATTAGATTGGATTGGATTGGATTGGATTGGATGTCGTTCCTTGGATTGGATTGGATTGGATTGGATTGAATGCCGTTCGTTCGACTGGATTGTATTGTATTGGATTGTATTGGATTGGATTGCATTGGAATGGATTTCATGCCGTTCCTTGGATTGGATTGGATTGGCTTGGATTGGTTTGGATTGGATTGTATTGGATTGGAGTGGATTGAATGCCGTTCCTTGGATTGGATTGGATGGGATTGGATTAGATTGGATTCCGATCCTCAGATTGGATTGGATTGGCTTGGCTTGGCTTGGTTTGGCTTGGCTTTGCTTGGCTTGGCTTGGCTTGGATTGGATTGGATTGGATTGGATTGGATGCCGTTCCTTAGATTGGATTGGATTAGATTGGTTTGGATCGGATGGGATTGGACTGGATTGCATTGCATTGGCTTGGATTGGATGCCGTTCCTTGGATTGGATTGGCTCCGATTGGATTGGATTGGATTGGATTGGATTGGATGCCGTTCATTGGATTGGATTGTATTGGGTTGGATTGGATTGGATTGTTTTGGATTGGATTGGATTGAATTGGATTGGATGCCATTCCTTTGATTGCATTGAGTTTCATTGGACTGAATTGGATTGGATTGGATTGAATGCCGTTCCTTGGATTGGATTGGATTGGATTGGATTGGATTGGTTTGCATTGGATGGGATTGGATGAAGTGGATTGGATTGGATTGGATTAGTTTGGATGCCGTTTAGAACATAGAAAGCCACAGCACAAACAGGCCCTTCGGCCCACAAGTTGCGCCGATCACATCCCCACCTCTAGGCCTATCTATAGCCCTCAATCCCATTAAATCCCATGTACTCATCCAGAAGTCTCTTAAAAGACCCCAACGAGTTTGCCTCCACCACCACCGACGTCCGCCGATTCCACTCACCCACCACCCTCTGAGTGAAAAACTTACCCCTGACATCCCCCCTGTACCTACCCCCCAGCACCTTAAACCTGTGTCCTCTCGTAGCAACCATTTCAGCCCTTGGAAATAGCCTCTGAGAGTCCACCCTATCCAGACCCCTCAACATCTTGTAAACCTCTATCAGGTCACCTCTCATCCTTCGTCTCTCCAGGGAGAAGAGACCAAGCTCCCTCAACCTATCCTCATAAGGCATGCCCCCCAATCCAGGCAACATCCTTGTAAATCTCCTCTGCACCCTTTCAATGGCTTCAACATCTTTCCTGTAATGAGGTGACCAGAACTGCGCGCAGTACTCCAAGTGGGGTCTAACCAGGGTCCTATAAAGCTGCAGCATTATCTCCCGACTCCTAAACTCAATCCCTCGATTAATGAAGGCTAGTACGCCATACGCCTTCTTGACCGCATCCTCCACCTGCGAGGCCGATTTAAGAGTCCTATGGACCCGGACCCCAAGGTCCTTCTGATCCTCTACACTGCTAAGAATGGTACCCTTCATTTTATACTGCTGCTCCATCCCATTGGATCTGCCAAAATGGATCACCACACACTTATCCGGGTTGAAGTCCATCTGCCACTTCTCCGCCCAGTCTTGCATTCTATCTATGTCTCGCTGCAACTTCTGACATCCCTCCAAACTATCCACAACACCACCTACCTTGGTGTCGTCAGCAAACTTACCAACCCATCCCTCCACTTCCTCATCCAGGTCATTTATGAAAATGACAAACAGCAAGGGTCCCAGAACAGATCCCTGGGGCACTCCACTGGTCACTGACCTCCATGCAGAGAAAGACCCCTCCACAGCCACTCTCTGCCTTCTGCAGGCAAGCCAGTTCTGGATCCACAAGGCAACAGCCCCTTGGATCCCATGCCCTCTCACTTTCTCAAGAAGTCTTGCATGGGGGACCTTATCGAACGCTTTGCTGAAGTCCATATAGACCACATCCACCGCTCTTCCTTCGTCAATGTGCTTGGTCACATTTTCAAAGAACTCAACCAGGCTCGTAAGGCACGACCTGCCCCTGACAAAGCCGTGCTGACTACTTTTGATCATACTAAACTTCTCTAGATGATCATAAATCCTGTCTCTCAGGATCCTCTCCATCAACTTACCAACCACTGAGGTTAGACTCACCGGTCGGTAATTTCCCGGGCTGTCCCTGTTCCCTTTCTTGAATATAGGGACCACATCCGCAATCCTCCAATCCTCCGGAACCTCTCCCGTCTCCATCGACGATGCAAAGATCATCGCCAAAGGCTCCGCAATCTCCTCCCTCGCCTCCCACAGTAACCTGGGGTACATCCCATCCGGTTCCGGCGACTTACCAACCTTGATGCCATTCAATGGTTCCAACACATCCTCTTTCTTTATGTCCACATGCTCGATCCTTTCTGTCCTCCGCAATCCAGCAGTACAACCACCCAGATCCCTTTCCACCGTGAATACCGAGGTAAAGTATTCATTAAGCAGCTCCGCCATTTCTAACGGTTCCGCACAAACTTTTCCCCCTTCACCTTTTAAGGGTCCTATGCCTTCACATCTCATCCTTTTACTCTTGACATATTTGTAGAAAGCCTTGGGATTCTCCTTAATCTTACCCGCCAAGGTCTTCTCATGACCCCTTCTCGCTCTCCTAATTTCCTTCTTAAGCTCCTTCCTACATCCCGTATACTCCTCTAAATCCTTAACACCTCCTAGCTCTCTGAACCTTCTGTACGCCTCTCTTTTCTTATTCACCAGGTTCATCACAACCTTCGTGCACCACGGTTCCCGTACCCTACCAACACCCCCCTGTCTCATCGGAACGTTGTCATGCAGAGCGCCAGACAAACATTCCTTGAAAATCCTCCACTTTCCTTCGGTACTTTTCCCCAAGAATGCCTCCTTCCAATTTACCCGTCTAATTTCCTCCCTGATGACACTGTATTTCCCTTTACTCCAGAGAAACACTTTCCTAGCCTGCCTGACCCTATCTCTTTCCAATGCTATCGTGAAGGAGATAGAATTGGATTGGATTGGATGGCGTTCCTTGGATTGAATTGGATGGGATTAGATTGGATTGGATTGGATTGGGCTGGATCCCGTTCGTTGGATTGGATTGGATTGGATTGGTTTAATGCCGTTCCTCGGATTGGATTGGATTGGATGCCGTTACTTGGATTGAATTGGATTGGATTGGATTGCATTGGATTGGATATCATGCCGTTCATTGGTTGGATTGGATTTGATTGGATTGGGTTGGATTGGATTGACTGCCGTTCCTTCTACTGGATTGTATTGTATTGTATTGGATTGGATTGGAATGGATTTCATGCCGTACTTTGGATTGGATTGGATTGGCTTGGATTGGTTTGGATAGGATTATATTGGATTGGAGTGGATTGGACGCCGTTCCTTGGATTGGATTGGATTGGATTGAATTGGATTAGATTGGATGCCATTCCTTGGATTGGATTGGATAGAATTGGATTGGATTAGATTGGATGCCGTTCCACAGATAGGATTGGATTGGCTTGGCTTGGATTGGATTGGATTGGATTGGATGCCGTTCCTTGGATTGGATTGGCTCCGATTGGATTGGATTGGATTGGATTGGATTGGATGCCGTTCATTGGATTGGATTGTTTTGGGTTGGATTGGATTGGATTGGTTTGGATTGGATTGGATTGAATTGGATTGGATGCCATTCCTTTGATTGCATTGAGTTTCATTGGACTGAATTGGATTGGATTGGACAAAATGCCGTTCCTTGGATTGGATTGGATTGGATTGGATAGGATTGGATGCCGTTCCTTGGATTGGACTGGACTGGATTGGATTGGTTTGGATTGGATGGGATTGGATGAAGTGGATTGGATTGGATTGGATTGGTTTGGATGCCGTTTCTTGGATTGGATTGGATTGGATGGCGTTCCTTGGATTGAATTGGATAGGATTAGATTGGATTGGATTGGATTGGGCTGGATCCCGTTCGTTGGATTGGATTGGATTGGATTGGATTGGATTGGTTTAATGCCGTTCCTCGGATTGGATTGGATTGGATGCCGTTACTTGGATTGAAATGGATTGGATTGGATTGCATTGGATTGGATATCATGCCGTTAATTGGTTGGATTGGAATTGATTGGATTGGGTTGGATTGGATTGAATGCCGTTCCTTCTACTGGATTGTATTGTATTGTATTGGATTGGATTGGAATGGATTTCATGCCGTACTTTGGATTGGATTGGATTGGCTTGGATTGGTTTGGATAGGATTGTATTGGATTGGAGTGGATTGGATGCCGTTCCTTGGATTGGATTGAATAGGATTGAATTGGATTAGATTGGATGCCGTTCCTTGGATTGGATTGGATAGAATTGGATTGGATTAGATTGGATGCCGTTCCACAGATAGGATTGGATTGGCTTGGCTTGGATTGGATTGGATTGGATTGGATGCCGTTCCTTGGAATGGATTGGATTGGATTGAATGCCGTTCCTCAGATAGGATTGTATTGGAGTGGATTGGATCGGATTGGATTGGATTGAATGGCATTACATTGGATTGGATTGGATTGGATGCCGTTCCTTGGATTGGATTGGATTGGATTGGATTGAATCGGAGTGTATTCGATTGGATTGGATGGCGTTCCTTGGATTGGATTGTAGAGGATTAGATTGGATTGGATTGGATTGGGCTGGGTGCCGTTCGTTGACTTGGATTGGATCGGATTTGATTGAATTGGATGCCCTGCCCTAGATTGGATTGGATTGGATTGGAATGGATTGGATTGTATTGGATTAGATTGGATTGGATTGGATTGGTTTTGATTGTGTTGGATTGGATTGGATGGCGTTCCTTGGATTGAATTGGATAGGATTGGATTGGATTGGATTGGATGCAGTTCATTGGTTTGGATTGAATTGGATTCGATTGGATTGGATTGGTTTGGATTGTATTGGATTGGATTGGATGCCGTTCCTTCGATTGGATTGGGTTACATTGGATTGGATTGGATTGGGCTGGATGCCGGTCGTTGGATTGGATTGGATTCGGTTAATGCCGTTCCTTCGATTGGATTGGATTGGATTGGATGCCGTTACTTGGATTGGATTGGGTTGGATTGGATGCCTTTCCTTAGATTGGGTTGGATTGGATTGGATGGCGTTCCTTGGATTGAATTGGATAGGATTGGATTGGATTGGATTGGATGCAGTTCATTGGTTTGGATTGAATTGGATTCGATTGGATTGGATTGGTTTGGATTGTATTGGATTGGATTGGATGCCGTTCCTTAGATTGGATTGGGATACATTGGATTGGATTGGATTGGGCTGGATGCCGTTCGTTGGATTGGATTGGATTGGATTCGGTTAATGCCGTTCCTTCGATTGGATTGGATTGGATTGGATTGGATTGGAATGGATTGGATTGGTTTTGATTGGGTTGGATTGGATTGGATGGCGTTCCTTGGATTGAATTGGATAGGATTGGATTGGATTGGATTTGATGCAGTTCATTGGTTTGGATTGAATTGGATTCGTTTGGATTGGATTGGTTTGGATTGTATTGGATTGGATTGGATGCCGTTCCTTAGATTGGATTGGGTTACATTGGATTGGATTGGATTGGGCTGGATGCCGTTCGTTGGATTGGATTGGATTGGATTCGGTTAATGCCGTTCCTTAGATTGGATTGGATTGGATTGGATTGGATTGGAATGGATTGCAGTGGATTGGATTGGATTGGATTGGATTGGATTGAATGCCGTTCCTTAGATTGGATTGGATTGGCTCGGATTGGATTGGATTGGATGCCGTTCATTGGATTGGATTGAATTGGATTGGATTGGTTTGGATTGGAATGGATTGGATTGGGCTGGATTCCGTTCGTTGGATTGGATTGGATTGTATTGTATTCGTTTAATGCCGTTCCTTAGATTGGATTGGATTGGATTGGATTGGAATTGATTACATTGGATTGGATTGGATTGGATGCCGTTCCTTGGATTGAATTCGATTGGATACCGTTCCTTTGTTTAGATTGGATTGGATTGGCTTGGAATTGATTGGATTGGATTTGATTGGATGCCGTTCCTTGGATTGGAATGGATTGGATTGGATTGGATCGGTTTGGATTGCATTGGATTGGATTGGATGGCGTACCTTGGATTGGACAGGATTGGATTGCATTGGATTGGATTGCATGCCGTTCATTGGATTGGATTGGAATGGATTGGATTGGATTGGATTGGATTGGTTCGGATTGGATTGGACTGGATTGCATTACATTGGATTGGATGCCGTTCCTTGGATTGGATTGGCTCCGATTGGATTGGATTGGATTGGATGCCGTTCATTGGATTGGATTGTATTGGGTTGGATTGGATTGGATTCGTTGGGATTGGATAGGATTGGATTGGATTGGATGCCGTTCCTTTGATTGCATTGAGTTTCATTGGACTGGATTGGATTGGATTGGATTGAGTGCCGTTCCTTGGATTGGATTGGATTGGATTGGATGCCGTTCCTAGGATTGGAATTGATTGGATTGGATAGAATTGGATTGGATCGGATTGCATTGGATTGGATTGGATTGGATCCCGTTCCTTGGATTGGACTGGACGGGACTGGACTGGATTGTATTGGATTACATGCCGTTCATTGGATTGGATTGGATTGGATTGGATTGGATTGGACTGGATTGGATTGGATTGGATTGAATGTCGCTCCTTAGATTGGATTGGATTAGATTGGATTGGATTGGATGCCGTTCCTTGGATTGGATTGGCTCCGATTGGATTGGATTGGATTGGATGCCGTTCATTGGATTGGATTGTATTGTGTTGGATTGGATTGCATTGGAATGGATTTCATGCCGTTCCTTGGATTGGATTGGATTGGCCTGGATTGGTTTGGATTGGATTGTATTGGATTGGAGTGGATTGAATGCCGTTCCTTGGATTGGATTGGATTGGATAGGATTGGATTAGATTGGATTCCGATCCTCAGATTGGATTGGATTGGCTTGGCTTGGCTTGGCTTGGCTTGGCTTGGATTGGATTGGATTGGAATGGATTGGATGCCGTTCCTTGGATTGGATTAGATTGGATTGGATTGGAAGCCGTTCCTTGGATTGGAATTGATTGGATTGGATAGAATTGGATTGGATCGGATTGCATTGGATTGGATTGGATTGGATCCCGTTCCTTGGATTGGACTGGACTGGATTGGATTGGTTTGGATTGGATGGGATTGGATTGGATTGGATTGGATTGGTTTGGATGCCGTTTCTTGGATTGGATTGGATTGGATTGGATGGCGTTCCGTGGATTGAATTGGATAGGATTAGATTGGATTGGATTGGATTGGATCGGATTGGATTGGAATGGATTGGATGGCGTTCCTTGGATTGGATTGGATAGGATTAGATTGGATTGGATTGGATTGGGCTGGATGCCGTTCGTTGGATTGGATTGGATTGGATTGGATTGGTTTACTGCCGTTCCTTGGATTGGATTGGATTGGATGCCGCTACTTGGATTGAATTGGATTGGATTGGATTGGATTGCATTGGATTGGATGGCATGCCGTTCATTGGATGGATTGGATTTGATTGGATTGGATTGGATTGGATTGGATTGGATTGAATGCCGTTCCTTCGACTGGATTGTATTGTATTGGATTGGATTGCATTGGAATGGATTTCATGCCGTTCCTTGGATTGGATTGGATTGGCTTGGATTGGTTTGGATTGGATTGAATTGTATTGGAGTGGATTTGATGCCGTTCCTTGGATTGGATTGGATAGGATTGGATTAGATTGGATTCCGTTCCTCAGATTGGATTGGATTGGCTTGGCTTGGCTTGGCTTGGATTGGATTGGATTGGATTGGATTGGAATGGATTGGATTGGATTGGATGCCGTTCCTTGGATTGGATTGGATTGGATTGAATGACGTTCCTTCGATAGGATTGTATTGTATTGGATTGGATCGGATTGGATTGGATTGGATGGCATTGCATTGGATTGGATTGGATTGGAAGCCGTTTCTTGGATTGGATTGGATTGGATTAGATTGGATGCCGTTCCTAGGATTGGAATTGATTGGATTGGATTGGATTGGATCGGATTGCATTGGATTGGATTGGATTGGATCCCGTTCCTTGGATTGGACTGGACTGGACCGGACTGGACTGGATTGGATGGGATTGGTTTGGATTGGATGGGATTGGATTGGAGTGGAGTGGATTGGATTGGATGGGATTGGTTTGGATGCCGATCATTGGATTGCATTGGATTGGATTGGAATAGATTGGATGCCGGTTCCTGGATTGGATTTGATTGGATTGGATTGGATCGGATTGGAATGGATTGGATGGCGTTCCCTGGATTGGATTGGATAGGATTAGATTGGATTGGATTGGATTGGGCTGGATGCCGTTAGTTGGATTGGATTGGATTGGATTGGATTGGTTTAATGCCGTTCCTTGGATTGGATTGGATTGGATGCCGCTACTTGGATTGAATGAGCCAAAGCCCCTCAGTTCTCACTCAGCTCCGTCTCACTCCGCTGCCCGCTAGATAGTGGGACCTGCCTTTTAAACCTCCTGTGCACTAAAAAAAAAACTCAAGAGACCCTTCCCAGTAAACCCCGCGGCCACTGCCGGTTGCGCGCCAAAATTTAAAACTAAATTAAATAAATAAATAACACCCGCGGAAAAGTACTTAAAACTAATTCTTACCCCAAAAATCCTGTCACCAGTCACAGCTCTTGTTGCTGTGGAGAAAGGCAGAGCTGTGACTGGTGACAGGATTTTTGGGGTAAGAATTAGTTTTAAGTACTTTTCCGCGGGTGTTATTTATTTATTTAATTTAGTTTTAAATTTTGGCGCGCAACCGGCAGTGGCCGCGGGGTTTACTGGGAAGGGTCTCTTGAGTTTTTTTTTTAGTGCACAGGAGGTTTAAAAGGCAGGTCCCACTATCTAGCGGGCAGCGGAGTGAGACGGAGCTGAGTGAGAACTGAGGGGCTTTGGCTCATCGGGCTTAGGCAGAAAGGGCGAGCAGGGGTGAGTTTCTTATTTTTAAAAAAATTTATTAGTTACTTTTCTCCGGGTACCTTGGTAGAAATAATTTGGAACAGAGAGGAATAATCTTCATTCACTTTTTTCCCTGTGATTAAAAGGGCAATTATGACTGTCAGGCCAGTATGTTGTTCCCAATGTAGGATGTGGGAGGTCCTGGAGGCTCCTAGCCTCCCGGACGACCATATCTGTGCTGGGTGTGTTGAGCTGCGGTTCCTAAGGGACCATGTTAGGGAACTGGAATTGCAGCTCGAGGACCTTCGCCGGGTTAGGGATAGTGAGGAGGTCATTGACAGGAGCTATCGGCAGGTGGTCACACCGGGACCACGGGAGGAGGGTAACTGGGTAACAGTGAGGAAGGAGAAAGCTCGGGTGATGGTGAGCACCCCGGTGGATGTGCCCCTTAATAATAAGTACTCCTGTCTGAGTACTACTGGGGTGGACAGCCCACCTGGGGGAAGCAGCGGTGGCAGTGTCTCTGGAGCTGAGCCTGGCCCAGTAGTGCAAAGGGGTAAGGAAAGGAGGGTAGTGCTAATTGGGGACTCTACGGTGAGAGGGTCAGATAGGCGTTTTTGCGGACACAGACGGGACTCTCGGATGGTGGTTTGCCTCCCTGGTGCAGGGGTCCGGGATGTCTCTGGTCGAGTCCCAGAAATCCTGAAGGGGGAGGGAGAGGAGCCCAAGGTCGTGATGCATATAGGTACTGCTGACATCGGTAGGAAGAGGGAAGGGGTCATGAAAAGAGAATATAGGGAGTTGGGTAGACAGCTGAGAAAGAGGAATGCAAAGGTAGTAATCTCGGGATTGCTGCCTGTGCCGCGGGAGAGTGAGAACAGGAATCGGTGGAGAATTAATGCGTGGCTGAGGGACTGGAGCAAGGGACAAGGATTTGGGTACTTGGATCATTGGGACCTCTTTAGGGGCAGGTGTGACCTGTTTAAAAAAGACGGGTGGCACTTGAATCCCAAGGGGACCAATATCCTGGCGGGAAGGTTGGCTAAGGCTACTGGTGAGACTTTAAACTAGAAAGGTTGGGGGGAGGGAATCGAAATGAGGGGACTGAGAGCGAGGAGGTTAGCTCGCAAATAGATAAGGAATGTAGACAGGGTAAGAGGGAGGTTAGACGAGTGAGGGAGAAGGGAAGTGCTCAGGCTGAAGGTCTGAGATGTGTCTATTTTAATGCCAGGAGTGTAGTGAATAAAGTGGATGAGCTTGGAGCGTGGATTGCTGCTTCGAATTGTGATGTGGTGGCCATTACGGAGACTTGGATGTCTCAGGGACAGGACTGGGTGCTTCAGGTGCCAGGTTTTAGATGTTTCAGGAAGGACAGGGAGGGAGGCAAGAGAGGGGGGGGGAGTGGCACTGTTGATCAGGGATAGTGTCACGGCTGTAGAGAAGGTGGACGCCGTGGAGGGACTGACTACGGAATCTCTGTGGGTGGAGGTTAGGAATAGGAAGGGGTCGGTAACTTTGCTGGGTGTTTTCTATAGGCCGCCCAATAGTAACAGAGATGTTGAGGAGCAGATGGGGAAACAGATCCTGGAGAGATGTAGGAATAACAGAGTTGTCGTGATGGGAGATTTTAATTTCCCAAACATAGATTGGAATATCCCTAGGGCTAGGGGTTTGGATGGAGAGGAGTTTGTTAGGTGTGTCCAGGAGAGTTTCCTGACACAGTATGTGGATAAGCCTACGAGAGGAGAGGCTGTTCTTGATCTGGTGCTGGCTAATGAACCTGGACAGGTGGAGGATCTCTCGGTGGGTGAACATCTTGGGGATAGCGATCATAATTCTATCTCCTTCACGATAGCATTGGAAAGAGATAGGGTCAGGCAGGCTAGGAAAGTGTTTCTCTGGAGTAAAGGGAAATACAGTGTCATCAGGGAGGAAATTAGACGGGTAAATTGGAAGGAGGCATTCTTGGGGAAAAGTACCGAAGGAAAGTGGAGGATTTTCAAGGAATGTTTGTCTGGAGCTCTGCATGACAACGTTCCGATGAGACAGGGGGGTGTTGGTAGGGTACGGGAACCGTGGTGCACGAAGGTTGTGATGAACCTGGTAAATAAGAAAAGAGAGGCGTACAGAAGGTTCAGAGAGCTAGGAGGTGTTAAGGATTTAGAGGAGTATACGGGATGTAGGAAGGAGCTTAAGAAGGAAATTAGGAGAGCGAGAAGGGGTCATGAGAAGGCCTTGGCGGGTAAGATTAAGGAGAATCCGAAGGCTTTCTACAAATATGTCAAGAGTAAAAGGATGAGATGTGAAGGCATAGGACCCTTAAAAGGTGAAGGGGGAAAAGTTTGTGCGGAACCGTTAGAAATGGCGGAGCTGCTTAATGAATACTTTACCTCGGTATTCACGGTGGAAAGGGATCTGGGTGGTTGTACTGCTGGATTGCGGAGGACAGAAAGGATCGAGCATGTGGACATAAAGAAAGAGGATGTGTTGGAACTATTGAATGGCATCAAGGTTGGTAAGTCGCCGGGACCGGATGGGATGTACCCCAGGTTACTGTGGGAGGCGAGGGAGGAGATTGCGGAGCCTTTGGCGATGATCTTTGCATCGTCGATGGAGACGGGAGAGGTTCCGGAGGATTGGAGGATTGCGGATGTGGTCCCTATATTCAAGAAAGGGAACAGGGACAGCCCGGGAAATTACCGACCGGTGAGTCTAACCTCAGTGGTTGGTAAGTTGATGGAGAGGATCCTGAGAGACAGGATTTATGATCATCTAGAGAAGTTTAGTATGATCAAAAGTAGTCAGCACGGCTTTGTCAGGGGCAGGTCGTGCCTTACGAGCCTGGTTGAGTTCTTTGAAAATGTGACCGAGCACATTGACGAAGGAAGAGCGGTGGATGTGGTCTATATGGACTTCAGCAAAGCGTTCGATAAGGTCCCCCATGCAAGACTTCTTGAGAAAGTGAGAGGGCATGGGATCCAAGGGGCTGTTGCCCTGTGGATCCAGAACTGGCTTGCCTGCAGAAGGCAGAGAGTGGCTGTGGAGGGGTCTTTCTCTGCATGGAGGTCAGTGACCAGTGGAGTGCCCCAGGGATCTGTTCTGGGACCCTTGCTGTTTGTCATTTTCATAAATGACCTGGATGAGGAAGTGGAGGGATGGGTTGGTAAGTTTGCTGACGACACCAAGGTAGGTGGTGTTGTGGATAGTTTGGAGGGATGTCAGAAGTTGCAGCGAGACATAGATAGAATGCAAGACTGGGCGGAGAAGTGGCAGATGGACTTCAACCCGGATAAGTGTGTGGTGATCCATTTTGGCAGATCCAATGGGATGGAGCAGCAGTATAAAATGAAGGGTACCATTCTTAGCAGTGTAGAGGATCAGAAGGACCTTGGGGTCCGGGTCCATAGGACTCTTAAATCGGCCTCGCAGGTGGAGGATGCGGTCAAGAAGGCGTACGGCGTACTAGCCTTCATTAATCGAGGGATTGAGTTTAGGAGTCGGGAGATAATGCTGCAGCTTTATAGGACCCTGGTTAGACCCCACTTGGAGTACTGCGCGCAGTTCTGGTCACCTCATTACAGGAAAGATGTTGAAGCCATTGAAAGGGTGCAGAGGAGATTTACAAGGATGTTGCCTGGATTGGGGGGCATGCCTTATGAGGATAGGTTGAGGGAGCTTGGTCTCTTCTCCCTGGAGAGACGAAGGATGAGAGGTGACCTGATACAGGTTTACAAGATGTTGAGGGGTCTGGATAGGGTGGACTCTCAGAGGCTATTTCCAAGGGCTGAAATGGTTGCTACGAGAGGACACAGGTTTAAGGTGCTGGGGGGTAGGTACAGGGGGGATGTCAGGGGTAAGTTTTTCACTCAGAGGGTGGTGGGTGAGTGGAATCGGCTGACGTCGGTGGTGGTGGAGGCAAACTCGTTGGGGTCTTTTAAGAGACTTCTGGATGAGTACATGGGATTTAATGGGATTGAGGGCTATAGATAGGCCTAGAGGTGGGGATGTGATCGGCGCAACTTGTGGGCCGAAGGGCCTGTTTGTGCTGTGACTTTCTATGTTCTATGTTCTATGTTCTATGAATTGGATTGGATTGGATTGCATTGGATTGGATGGCATGCCGTTCATTGGATGGATTGGATTTGATTGGATTGGATTAGATTGTATTGGATGGCGTTTCTTAGATTGGATTGGATAGGATTAGATTGGATTGGATTGGATTGGGCTTGATTCCGTTCGTTGGATTGGATTGGATTGGAATGGATTGGTTTACCGCCGTTCCTTGAATTGGATTGGATTGGATTGGATTGGATGCCGTGACTTGGATTGGATTGGATTGGATTGGATGCCGTGACTTGGATTGGAGTGGATTGGATTGGTTTTGATTGGATTGAATTGGATTGGAGTGGATTGGATGCCGTTCCCTGAATTGGGTTGTATTGGATTGGATTGGATTATATTGAATTTGATTGTATTGGAGTGGATTTGATGCCGTTCCTTGGATTGGATTGGATTGGATTAGATTGGATCGGTTTGGATTCCATTGGATTGGATTGGATGGCGATCCTTACATTGGATTGGATAGGATTGGATTGCATTGGATTGGATTGCATGCCGTTCATTGGATTGGATTGGATTGGATTGGATTGGATTGTATTTGATGCCGTTCCTTGGATTGGATTGGATTGGATCGGATTGAATGCCGTTCCTTAGATTGGATTGGATTGGATTGGATTGGATCGGAGTGGATTGGATTGCATTGCATTGGATTGGATTGGATTGGATGCCGTTTCTTGGATTGGATTGGATTGGATTGGATTGCATTGCATTGGATTGGATTGGATTGGATGCCGTTTCTTGGATTGGATTGGATTGGATTGAATCGGATTGGATTGGATTGGATTGCATTGGATTGGATGGCATGCCGTTCATTGGATGGATTGGATTTGATTGGCTTGGATTGCATTGGATTGAATGCCGTTCCTTCGACTGGATTGTATTGTATTGTATTGTATTGGATTGGATTGCATTGGAATGTATTTCATAGAACATAGAACATAGAACATTACAGCGCAGAAGAGGCCCTTCGGCCCACGATGTTGCACCGACCAGTTAAAAAAAAAAACTGTGACCCTCCAACCTAAACCAATTTCTTTTCGTCCATGAACCTATCTACGGATCTCTTAAACGCCCCCAAACTAGGCGCATTTACTACTGATGCTGGCAGGGCATTCCAATCCCTCACCACCCTCTGGGTAAAGAACCTACCCCTGACATCGGTTCTATAACTACCCCCCTCAATTTAAAGCCATGCCCCCTCGTGCTGGATTTCTCCATCAGAGGAAAAAGGCTATCACTATCCACCCTATCTAAACCTCTAATCATCTTATATGTTTCAATAAGATCCCCTCTTAGCCGCCGCCTTTCCAGCGAAAACAATCCCAAATCCCTCAGCCTCTCCTCATAGGATCTCCCCTCCATACCAGGCAACATCCTGGTAAACCTCCTCTGCACCCTCTCCAAAGCCTCCACATCCTTCCTGTAATGTGGGGACGAGAACTGCACACAGTACTCCAAGTGCGGCCGCACCAGAGTTGTGTACAGTTGCAACATAACGCTACGACTCCTAAATTCAATCCCCCTACCAATAAACGCCAAGACACCATATGCCTTCTTAACAACCTTATCTACTTGATTCCCAACTTTCAGGGATCTATGCACACATACACCTAGATCCCTCTGCTCCTCCACACTATTCAAAGTCCTCCCGTTAGCCCTATACTCAACACATCTGTTATTCCTACCAAAGTGAATTACCTCACACTTCTCCGCATTAAACTCCATCCGCCACCTCTCGGCCCAACTTTGCAACCTGTCTAAGTCTTCCTGCAAACTACGACACCCTTCCTCACTGTCTACCACACCACCGACTTTGGTGTCATCAGCAAATTTGCTAATCCACCCAACTATACCCTCATCCAGATCATTGATAAATATTACAAACAGCAGTGGCCCCAAAACAGATCCCTGAGGTACACCACTTGTAACCGCACTCCATGATGAATATTTACTATCAACCACCACCCTCTGTTTCCTATCCGCTAGCCAATTCCTGATCCAATTTCCTAGATCACCCCCAATCCCATACATCTGCATTTTCTGCAGAAGCCTACCATGGTGAACCTTATCAAACGCCTTACTAAAATCCATATATACCACGTCCACTGCCTTGCCCCCATCCACCTCCTTGGTCACTTTCTCAAAAAACTCAATAAGGTTAGTAAGGCACGACCTACCTGCCACAAAACCATGCTGACTATCACCTATCAATTCATTACTCTCCAAATAACTATAAATCCTATCCCTTATAATTTTTTCCAACATCTTGCCGACAACAGAAGTGAGACTCACCGGTCTATAATTCCCGGGGAAGTCTCTGTTCCCCTTCTTAAACAATGGGACAACATTCGCTAACCTCCAATCTTCTGGTACTATACCAGAGGCCAACGACGACCTGAAGATCAGAGCCAGAGGCTCTGCAATCACTTCTCTTGCCTCCCAGAGAATGGGTTGGATTTGATTGGATTGGATTGGATTGGATTGAATGCCGTTCCTTCGACTGGATTGTATTGTATTGGATTGTATTGGATTGGATTGCATTGGAATGGATTTCATGCCGTTCCTTGGATTGGATTGGATTGGCTTGGATTGGTTTGGATTGGATTGAATTGGATTGGAGTGGATTGGATGGCGTTCCTTGGATTGGATTGGATAGTATTGGATTAGATTGGATTCCGTTCCTCAGATTGGATTGGATTGGCTTGGCTTGGCTTGGATTGGATTGGATTGGGTGGGATTGGATTGGATTGGATTGGATTGGATTGGATGCCGTTCCTTGGATTGGATTGGATTGGATTGAATGACGTTCCTTCGATAGGATTGTATTGTATTGGATTGGATCGGATTGGATTGGATTGGATGGCATTGGATTGGATTGGATTGGATTGGATGCCGTTTCTTGGATTGGATTGGATTGGATTGGATTAGATTGGATGCCGTTCCTAGCATTGGAATTGATTGGATTGGATTGGATTGGATCGGATTGCATTGGATTGGATTGGATTGGATGGCGTTCCTTAGATTGGATTGGATAGGATTAGATTGGATTGGATTGGATGGATTGGATTGCATTTGAATTTATTTCATGCCGTTCCTTGGATTGGATTGGATTGGCTTGGATTGGTTTGGATTGGATTGAATTGGATTGGAGTGGATTGGATGCCGTTCCTTGGATTGGATTGGATAGGATTGGATTAGATTGGATTCCGTTCCTCAGATTGGATTGGATTGGCTTGGCTTGGCTTGGCTTGGCTTGGCTTGGATTGGATTGGATTGGATTGGATTGGATTGGAGTGGATTGGATGCCGTTCCTTGGATTGGATTGGATTGGATTGGATTGAATGACGTTCCTTCGATAGGATTGTATTGTATTGGATTGGATCGGATTAGTTTGGATTGGATGGCATTGCATTGGATTGGATTGGATTGGATGCCGTTTCTTGGATTGGATTGGATGGGATTGGATTGGATTAGATTGGATGCCGTTCCTAGGATTGGAATTGATTGGATTGGATTGGATTGGATCGGATTGCATTGGATTGGATTGTATTGGATGGCGTTCCTTAGATTGGATTGGATAGGATTAGATTGGATTGAATTGGATTGGGCTTGATTCCGTTCGTTGGATTGGATTGGATTGGAATGGATTGGTTTACTGCCGTTCCTTGAATTGGATTGGACTGGCTTGCATTGCATTGGATTGGATTGGATGCCGTTCATTGGATTGGATTGGATTGGATTGCATGCCGTTCCTTAGATTGCATTGGATTGGAATGGATTGGAATGAATTGCATTGAATTGGATTGGATTGGATGCAGTTCCTTGAATTGGGTTGTATTGGATTGGATTGGATTATATTGAATTTGATTGTATTGGAGTGGATTTGATGCCGTTCCTTGGATTGGATTGGATTGGATTAGATTGGATCGGTTTGGATTCCATTGGATTGGATTGGATGGCGATCCTTACATTGGATTGGATAGGATTGGATTGCATTGGATTGGATTGCATGCCGTTCATTGGATTGGATTGGATTGGATTGGATTGTATTTGATGCCGTTCCTTGGATTGGATTGGATTGGATCGGATTGAATGCCGTTCCTTAGATTGGATTGGATTGGATTGGATTGGATCGGAGTGGATTGGATTGGATTGCATTGCATTGGATTGGATGCCGTTTCTTGGATTGGATTGGATTGGATTGCATTGCATTGGATTGGATTGGATTGGATGCCGTTTCTTGGATTGGATTGGATTGGATTGAATCGGATTGGATTGGATTGGATTGCATTGGATTGGATGGCATGCCGTTCATTGGATGGATTGGATTTGATTGGCTTGGATTGCATTGGATTGAATGCCGTTCCTTCGACTGGATTGTATTGTATTGTATTGTATTGGATTGGATTGCATTGGAATGTATTTCATGCCGTTCCTTGGATTGGATTGGATTGGATTGGCTTGGATTGGTTTGGATTGAATTGGATTGGAGTGGATTGGATGCCGTTCCTTGGATGGGGTTGGATAGGATTGGCTTAGATTGAATTCCGTTCCTCAGATTGGATTGGATTGGCTTGGCTTGGCTTGGATTGGATTGGATTGGATTGGATAGGATGCCGTTCCTTGGATTGGATTGGATTGGATTGAATGACGTTCCTTCGATTGGATTGTATTGTATTGGATTGCATTGGATTGGATTGGATTGGATGCCGTTTCTTGGATTGGATTTGATTGGATTGGATTGGATTGGATTCGATTAGATTGGATGCCGTTCCTAGGATTGGAATTGATTGGATTGGATTGGATTGGATCGGATTGCATTGGATTGGATTGGAGTGGATGGCGTTCCTTAGATTGGATTGGATAGGATTAGATTGGATTGGATTGGATTGGGCTTGATTCCGTTCTTTGGATTGGGTTGGAATGGATTGGTTTACTGCCGTTCCTTGAATTGGATTGGATTGGATTGGATTGGATGCCGTGACTTGGATTGGATTGGATTGGATTGCATGCCGTTCCTTAGATTGCATTGGATTGGAATGGATTGGAATGAATTGCATTGAATTGGATTGGATTGGATGCAGTTCCTTGAATTGGGTTGTATTGGATTGGATTGGATTATATTGAATTTGATTGTATTGGAGTGGATTTGATGCCGTTCCTTGGATTGGATTGGATTGGATTAGATTGGATCGGTTTGGATTCCATTGGATTGGTTTGGATGGCGATCCTTACATTGGATTGGATAGGATTGGATTGCATTGGATTGGATTGCATGCCGTTCATTGGATTGGATTGGATTGGATTGGATTGGATTGTATTTGATGCCGTTCCTTGGATTGGATTGGATTGGATCGGATTGAATGCCGTTCCTTAGATTGGATTGGATTGGATTGGATTGGATCGGAGTGGATTGGATTGCATTGCATTGGATTGGATTGGATTGGATGCCGTTTCTTGGATTGGATTGGATTGGATTGCATTGCATTGGATTGGATTGGATTGGATGCCGTTTCTTGGATTGGATTGGATTGGATTGAATCGGATTGGATTGGATTGGATTGCATTGGATTGGATGGCATGCCGTTCATTGGATGGATTGGATTTGATTGGCTTGGATTGCATTGGATTGAATGCCGTTCCTTCGACTGGATTGTATTGTATTGTATTGGATTGGATTGGATTGCATTGGAATGTATTTCATGCCGTTCCTTGGATTGGATTGGATTGGATTGGCTTGGATTGGTTTGGATAGAATTGGATTGGACTGGATTGGATGCCGTTCCTTGGATTGGGTTGGATAGGATTGGCTTAGATTGAATTCCGTTCCTCAGATTGGATTGGATTGGCTTGGCTTGGCTTGGATTGGATTGGATTGGATTGGATAGGATGCCTTTCCTTGGATTGGATTGGATTGGATTGAATGACGTTCCTTCGATTGGATTGTATTGTATTGGATTGCATTGGATTGGATTGGATTGGATGCCGTTACTTGGATTGGATTTGATTGGATTGGATTGGATTGGATTCGATTAGATTGGATGCCGTTCCTAGGATTGGAATTGATTGGATTGGATTGGATTGGATCGGATTGCATTGGATTGGATTGGATGGCGTTCCTTAGATTGGATTAGATAGGATTAGATTGGATTGGATTGGATTGGGCTTGATTCCGTTCGTTGGATTGGATTGGATTGGAATGGATTGGTTTACTGCCGTTCCTTGAATTGGATTGGACTGGATTGCATTGCATTGGATTGGATTGGATGCCGTTCCTTGGATTGGATTGGGTTGGATTGGAGTGGATTGGTTCGGATTGGATTGGATTGGATTGGATTCGATTGGATGCCGTTCCTTTGATTGCATTGAGTTTCATTGGACTGGATTGGATTGGATTGGATTGAATGCCGTTCCTTGGATTGGATTGGATTGGATTGAATTGGATTGGATGCCGTTCCTCCGATTGGAATTGATTGGATTGGATAGAATTGGATTGGATCGGATTGCATTGGATTGGATTGGATTGGATCCCGTTCCTTGGATTGGACTGGACTGGACTGGATTGGATTGGACTGGTTTGGATTGGATGGGATTGGATGGAGTGGATTGGATTGGATTGGATTGGTTTGGATGCCGATCCTTGGATTGGATTGGATTGGATTGGATGCCGTTTCTTGGATTGGATTGGACTGGATTGCATTGCATTGGATCGGATTGGATTGGATTGGATTGGATGGCGTTCCTTGGATTGGATTGGATAGGATTGGATTGCATTGGATTGGATTGCATGCCGTTCTTTGGACTGGATTGGATTGGATTGGACTGGATTGGATTGGATTGGATTGGATTGAATGTCGTTCCTTAGATTGGATTGGATTGGATTGGATGCCGTTCCTAGGATTGGAATTGATTGGATTGGATAGAATTGGATTGGATCGGATTGCATTGGATTGGATTGGATTGGATCCCGTTCCTTGGATTGGACTGGACTGGACTGGACTGGACTGGATTGGATTGGATTGGTTTGGATTGGATGGGATTGCATTGGAGTGGAGTGGATTGGATTGGATTGGATTGGTTTGGATGCCGATCATTGGATTGGATTGAATTGGATTGGATTGGATGCCGTTTCTTGGATTGGATTTGATTGCATTGGATTGGATTGGATCGGATTGGATTCGAATGGATTGGATGGCGTTCCTTGGATTGGATTGGATAGGATTAGATTGGATTGGATTGGGCTGGATGCCGTTCGTTGGATTGGATTGGATTGGATTGGTTTAATGCCGTTCCTTGGATTGGATTGTATTGGATGCCGCTACTTGGATTGAATTGGATTGGATTGGATTGGATTGCATTGGATTGGATGGCATGCCGTTCATTGGATGGGTTGGATTTGATTGGATTGGATTGGATTGGATTGAATGCCGTTCCTTCGACTGGATTGTATTGTATTGGATTGTATTGGATTGGATTGCATTGGAATGGATTTCATGCCGTTCCTTGGATTGGATTGGATTGGCTTGGATTGGTTTGGATTGGATTGAATTGGATTGGAGTGGATTGGATGGCGTTCCTTGGATTGGATTGGATAGTATTGGATTAGATTGGATTCCGTTCCTCAGATTGGATTGGATTGGCTTGGCTTGGATTGGATTGGATTGGATTGGGTGGGATTGGATTGGATTGGATTGGATTGGATTGGATTGGATGCCGTTCCTTGGATTGGATTGGATTGGATTGAATGACGTTCCTTCGATAGGATTGTATTGTATTGGATTGGATCGGATTGGATTGGATTGGATGGCATTGGATTGGATTGGATTGGATGCCGTTTCTTGGATTGGATTGGATTGGATTAGATTGGATGCCGTTCCTAGCATTGGAATTGATTGGATTGGATTGGATTGGATCGGATTGCATTGGATTGGACTGGATTGGATGGCGTTCCTTAGATTGGATTGGATAGGATTAGATTGGATTGGATTGGATGGATTGGATTGCATTTGAATTTATTTCATGCCGTTCCTTGGATTGGATTGGATTGGCTTGGATTGGTTTGGATTGGATTGAATTGGATTGGAGTGGATTGGATGCCGTTCCTTGGATTGGATTGGATAGGATTGGATTAGATTGGATTCCGTTCCTCAGATTGGATTGGATTGGCTTGGCTTGGCTTGGCTTGGCTTGGCTTGGATTGGATTGGATTGGATTGGATTGGATTGGAGTGGATTGGATGCCGTTCCTTGGATTGGATTGGATTGGATTGGATTGAATGACGTTCCTTCGATAGGATTGTATTGTATTGGATTGGATCGGATTAGTTTGGATTGGATGGCATTGCATTGGATTGGATTGGATTGGATGCCGTTTCTTGGATTGGATTGGATGGGATTGGATTGGATTAGATTGGATGCCGTTCCTAGGATTGGAATTGATTGGATTGGATTGGATTGGATCGGATTGCATTGGATTGGATTGTATTGGATGGCGTTCCTTAGATTGGATTGGATAGGATTAGATTGGATTGAATTGGATTGGGCTTGATTCCGTTCGTTGGATTGGATTGGATTGGAATGGATTGGTTTACTGCCGTTCCTTGAATTGGATTGGACTGGCTTGCATTGCATTGGATTGGATTGGATGCCGTTCATTGGATTGGATTGGATTGGATTGCATGCCGTTCCTTAGATTGCATTGGATTGGAATGGATTGGAATGAATTGCATTGAATTGGATTGGATTGGATGCAGTTCCTTGAATTGGGTTGTATTGGATTGGATTGGATTATATTGAATTTGATTGTATTGGAGTGGATTTGATGCCGTTCCTTGGATTGGATTGGATTGAATTAGATGGCGATCCTTACATTGGATTGGATAGGATTGGATTGCATTGGATTGGATTGCATGCCGTTCATTGGATTGGATTGGATTGGATTGGATTGTATTTGATGCCGTTCCTTGGATTGGATTGGATTGGATCGGATTGAATGCCGTTCCTTAGGTTGGATTGGATTGGATTGGATTGGATCGGAGTGGATTGGATTGGATTGCATTGCATTGGATTGGATGCCGTTTCTTGGATTGGATTGGATTGGATTGCATTGCATTGGATTGGATTGGATTGGATGCCGTTTCTTGGATTGGATTGGATTGGATTGAATCGGATTGGATTGGATTGGATTGCATTGGATTGGATGGCATGCCGTTCATTGAATGGATTGGATTTGATTGGCTTGGATTGCATTGGATTGAATGCCGTTCCTTCGACTGGATTGTATTGTATTGTATTTTATTGGATTGGATTGCATTGGAATGTATTTCATGCCGTTCCTTGGATTGGATTGGATTGGATTGGCTTGGATTGGTTTGGATTGAATTGGATTGGAGTGGATTGGATGCCGTTCCTTGGATTGGGTTGGATAGGATTGGCTTAGATTGAATTCCGTTCCTCAGATTGGATTGGATTGGCTTGGCTTGGCTTGGATTGGATTGGATTGGATTGGATAGGATGCCGTTCCTTGGATTGGATTGGATTGGATTGAATGACGTTCCTTCGATTGGATTGTATTGTATTGGATTGCATTGGATTGGATTGGATTGGATGCCGTTTCTTGGATTGGATTTGATTGGATTGGATTGGATTGGATTCGATTAGATTGGATGCCGTTCCTAGGATTGGAATTGATTGGATTGGATTAGATTGGATCGGATTGCATTGGATTGGATTGGATTGGATGGCGTTCCTTAGATTGGATTGGATAGGATTAGATTGGATTGGATTGGGCTTGATTCCGTTCTTTGGATTGGGTTGGAATGGATTGGTTTACTGCCGTTCCTTGAATTGGATTGGATTGGATTGGATTGGATGCCGTGACTTGGATTGGATTGGATTGGATTGCATGCCGTTCCTTAGATTGCATTGGATTGGAATGGATTGGAATGAATTGCATTGAATTGGATTGGATTGGATGCAGTTCCTTGAATTGGGTTGTATTGGATTGGATTGGATTATATTGAATTTGATTGTATTGGAGTGGATTTGATGCCGTTCCTTGGATTGGATTGGATTGGATTAGATTGGATCGGTTTGGATTCCATTGGATTGGATTGGATGGCGATCCTTACATTGGATTGGATAGGATTGGATTGCATTGGATTGGATTGCATGCCGTTCATTGGATTGGATTGGATTGGATTGGATTGTATTTGATGCCGTTCCTTGGATTGGATTGGATTGGATCGGATTGAATGCCGTTCCTTAGATTGGATTGGATTGGATTGGATTGGATTGGATCGGAGTGGATTGGATTGCATTGCATTGGATTGGATTGGATTGGATGCCGTTTCTTGGATTGGATTGGATTGGATTGGATTGCATTGCATTGGATTGGATTGGATTGGATGCCGTTTCTTGGATTGGATTGGATTGGATTGAATCGGATTGGATTGGATTGGATTGCATTGGATTGGATGGCATGCCGTTCATTGGATGGATTGGATTTGATTGGCTTGGATTGCATTGGATTGAATGCCGTTCCTTCGACTGGATTGTATTGTATTGTATTGGATTGGATTGGATTGCATTGGAATGTATTTCATGCCGTTCCTTGGATTGGATTGGATTGGATTGGCTTGGATTGGTTTGGATTGAATTGGATTGGACTGGATTGGATGCCGTTCCTTGGATTGGGTTGGATAGGATTGGCTTAGATTGAATTCCGTTCCTCAGATTGGATTGGATTGGCTTGGCTTGGCTTGGATTGGATTGGATTGGATTGGATAGGATGCCTTTCCTTGGATTGGATTGGATTGGATTGAATGACGTTCCTTCGGTTGGATTGTATTGTATTGGATTGCATTGGATTGGATTGGATTGGATGCCGTTACTTGGATTGGATTTGATTGGATTGGATTGGATTCGATTAGATTGGATGCCGTTCCTAGGATTGGAATTGATTGGATTGGATTGGATTGGATCGGATTGCATTGGATTGGATTGGATGGCGTTCCTTAGATTGGATTAGATAGGATTAGATTGGATTGGATTGGATTGGGCTTGATTCCGTTCGTTGGATTGGATTGGATTGGAATGGATTGGTTTACTGCCGTTCCTTGAATTGGATTGGACTGGATTGCATTGCATTGGATTGGATTGGATGCCGTTCCTTGGATTGGATTGTATTGGGTTGGATTGGAGTGGATTGGTTCGGATTGGATTGGATTGGATTGGATTCGATTGGATGCCGTTCCTTTGATTGCATTGAGTTTCATTGGACTGGATTGGATTGGATTGGATTGAATGCCGTTCATTGGATTGGATTGGATTGGATTGAATTGGGTTGGATGCCGTTCCTCCGATTGGAATTGATTGGATTGGATAGAATTGGATTGGATCGGATTGCATTGGATTGGATTGGATTGGATCCCGTTCCTTGGATTGGACTGGACTGGACTGGATTGGATTGGACTGGTTTGGATTGGATGGGATTGGATGGAGTGGATTGGATTGGATTGGATTGGTTTGGATGCCGATCCTTGGATTGGATTGGATTGGATTGGATGCCGTTTCTTGGATTGGATTGGACTGGATTGCATTGCATTGGATCGGATTGGATTGGATTGGATTGGATGGCGTTCCTTGGATTGGATTGGATAGGATTGGATTGCATTGGATTGGCTTGCATGCCGTTCTTTGGACTGGATTGGATTGGATTGGACTGGATTGGATTGGATTGGATTGGATTGAATGTCGTTCCTTAGATTGGATTGGATTGGATTGGATGCCGTTCCTAGGATTGGAATTGATTGGATTGGATAGAATTGGATTGGATCGGATTGCATTGGATTGGATTGGATTGGATCCCGTTCCTTGGATTGGACTGGACTGGACTGGACTGGACTGGATTGGATTGGATTGGTTTGGATTGGATGGGATTGCATTGGAGTGGAGTGGATTGGATTGGATTGGATTGGTTTGGATGCCGATCATTGGATTGGATTGAATTGGATTGGATTGGATGCCGTTTCTTGGATTGGATTTGATTGCATTGGATTGGATTGGATCGGATTGGATTCGAATGGATTGGATGGCGTTCCTTGGATTGGATTGGATAGGATTAGATTGGATTGGATTGGGCTGGATGCCGTTCGTTGGATTGGATTGGATTGGATTGGTTTAATGCCGTTCCTTGGATTGGATTGTATTGGATGCCGCTACTTGGATTGAATTGGATTGGATTGGATTGGATTGCATTGGATTGGATGGCATGCCGTTCATTGGATGGGTTGGATTTGATTGGATTGGATTGGATTGGATTGAATGCCGTTCCTTCGACTGGATTGTATTGTATTGGATTGTATTGGATTGGATTGCATTGGAATGGATTTCATGCCGTTCCTTGGATTGGATTGGATTGGCTTGGATTGGTTTGGATTGGATTGAATTGGATTGGAGTGGATTGGATGGCGTTCCTTGGATTGGATTGGATAGTATTGGATTAGATTGGATTCCGTTCCTCAGATTGGATTGGATTGGCTTGGCTTGGATTGGATTGGATTGGATTGGGTGGGATTGGATTGGATTGGATTGGATTGGATTGGATTGGATGCCGTTCCTTGGATTGGATTGGATTGGATTGAATGACGTTCCTTCGATAGGATTGTATTGTATTGGATTGGATCGGATTGGATTGGATTGGATGGCATTGGATTGGATTGGATTGGATGCCGTTTCTTGGATTGGATTGGATTGGATTAGATTGGATGCCGTTCCTAGCATTGGAATTGATTGGATTGGATTGGATTGGATCGGATTGCATTGGATTGGACTGGATTGGATGGCGTTCCTTAGATTGGATTGGATAGGATTAGATTGGATTGGATTGGATGGATTGGATTGCATTTGAATTTATTTCATGCCGTTCCTTGGATTGGATTGGATTGGCTTGGATTGGTTTGGATTGGATTGAATTGGATTGGAGTGGATTGGATGCCGTTCCTTGGATTGGATTGGATAGGATTGGATTAGATTGGATTCCGTTCCTCAGATTGGATTGGATTGGCTTGGCTTGGCTTGGCTTGGCTTGGCTTGGATTGGATTGGATTGGATTGGATTGGATTGGAGTGGATTGGATGCCGTTCCTTGGATTGGATTGGATTGGATTGGATTGAATGACGTTCCTTCGATAGGATTGTATTGTATTGGATTGGATCGGATTAGTTTGGATTGGATGGCATTGCATTGGATTGGATTGGATTGGATGCCGTTTCTTGGATTGGATTGGATGGGATTGGATTGGATTAGATTGGATGCCGTTCCTAGGATTGGAATTGATTGGATTGGATTGGATTGGATCGGATTGCATTGGATTGGATTGTATTGGATGGCGTTCCTTAGATTGGATTGGATAGGATTAGATTGGATTGAATTGGATTGGGCTTGATTCCGTTCGTTGGATTGGATTGGATTGGAATGGATTGGTTTACTGCCGTTCCTTGAATTGGATTGGACTGGCTTGCATTGCATTGGATTGGATTGGATGCCGTTCATTGGATTGGATTGGATTGGATTGCATGCCGTTCCTTAGATTGCATTGGATTGGAATGGATTGGAATGAATTGCATTGAATTGGATTGGATTGGATGCAGTTCCTTGAATTGGGTTGTATTGGATTGGATTGGATTATATTGAATTTGATTGTATTGGAGTGGATTTGATGCCGTTCCTTGGATTGGATTGGATTGAATTAGATGGCGATCCTTACATTGGATTGGATAGGATTGGATTGCATTGGATTGGATTGCATGCCGTTCATTGGATTGGATTGGATTGGATTGGATTGTATTTGATGCCGTTCCTTGGATTGGATTGGATTGGATCGGATTGAATGCCGTTCCTTAGGTTGGATTGGATTGGATTGGATTGGATCGGAGTGGATTGGATTGGATTGCATTGCATTGGATTGGATGCCGTTTCTTGGATTGGATTGGATTGGATTGCATTGCATTGGATTGGATTGGATTGGATGCCGTTTCTTGGATTGGATTGGATTGGATTGAATCGGATTGGATTGGATTGGATTGCATTGGATTGGATGGCATGCCGTTCATTGAATGGATTGGATTTGATTGGCTTGGATTGCATTGGATTGAATGCCGTTCCTTCGACTGGATTGTATTGTATTGTATTTTATTGGATTGGATTGCATTGGAATGTATTTCATGCCGTTCCTTGGATTGGATTGGATTGGATTGGCTTGGATTGGTTTGGATTGAATTGGATTGGAGTGGATTGGATGCCGTTCCTTGGATTGGGTTGGATAGGATTGGCTTAGATTGAATTCCGTTCCTCAGATTGGATTGGATTGGCTTGGCTTGGCTTGGATTGGATTGGATTGGATTGGATAGGATGCCGTTCCTTGGATTGGATTGGATTGGATTGAATGACGTTCCTTCGATTGGATTGTATTGTATTGGATTGCATTGGATTGGATTGGATTGGATGCCGTTTCTTGGATTGGATTTGATTGGATTGGATTGGATTGGATTCGATTAGATTGGATGCCGTTCCTAGGATTGGAATTGATTGGATTGGATTAGATTGGATCGGATTGCATTGGATTGGATTGGATTGGATGGCGTTCCTTAGATTGGATTGGATAGGATTAGATTGGATTGGATTGGGCTTGATTCCGTTCTTTGGATTGGGTTGGAATGGATTGGTTTACTGCCGTTCCTTGAATTGGATTGGATTGGATTGGATTGGATGCCGTGACTTGGATTGGATTGGATTGGATTGCATGCCGTTCCTTAGATTGCATTGGATTGGAATGGATTGGAATGAATTGCATTGAATTGGATTGGATTGGATGCAGTTCCTTGAATTGGGTTGTATTGGATTGGATTGGATTATATTGAATTTGATTGTATTGGAGTGGATTTGATGCCGTTCCTTGGATTGGATTGGATTGGATTAGATTGGATCGGTTTGGATTCCATTGGATTGGATTGGATGGCGATCCTTACATTGGATTGGATAGGATTGGATTGCATTGGATTGGATTGCATGCCGTTCATTGGATTGGATTGGATTGGATTGGATTGTATTTGATGCCGTTCCTTGGATTGGATTGGATTGGATCGGATTGAATGCCGTTCCTTAGATTGGATTGGATTGGATTGGATTGGATTGGATCGGAGTGGATTGGATTGCATTGCATTGGATTGGATTGGATTGGATGCCGTTTCTTGGATTGGATTGGATTGGATTGGATTGCATTGCATTGGATTGGATTGGATTGGATGCCGTTTCTTGGATTGGATTGGATTGGATTGAATCGGATTGGATTGGATTGGATTGCATTGGATTGGATGGCATGCCGTTCATTGGATGGATTGGATTTGATTGGCTTGGATTGCATTGGATTGAATGCCGTTCCTTCGACTGGATTGTATTGTATTGTATTGGATTGGATTGGATTGCATTGGAATGTATTTCATGCCGTTCCTTGGATTGGATTGGATTGGATTGGCTTGGATTGGTTTGGATTGAATTGGATTGGACTGGATTGGATGCCGTTCCTTGGATTGGGTTGGATAGGATTGGCTTAGATTGAATTCCGTTCCTCAGATTGGATTGGATTGGCTTGGCTTGGCTTGGATTGGATTGGATTGGATTGGATAGGATGCCTTTCCTTGGATTGGATTGGATTGGATTGAATGACGTTCCTTCGGTTGGATTGTATTGTATTGGATTGCATTGGATTGGATTGGATTGGATGCCGTTACTTGGATTGGATTTGATTGGATTGGATTGGATTCGATTAGATTGGATGCCGTTCCTAGGATTGGAATTGATTGGATTGGATTGGATTGGATCGGATTGCATTGGATTGGATTGGATGGCGTTCCTTAGATTGGATTAGATAGGATTAGATTGGATTGGATTGGATTGGGCTTGATTCCGTTCGTTGGATTGGATTGGATTGGAATGGATTGGTTTACTGCCGTTCCTTGAATTGGATTGGACTGGATTGCATTGCATTGGATTGGATTGGATGCCGTTCCTTGGATTGGATTGTATTGGGTTGGATTGGAGTGGATTGGTTCGGATTGGATTGGATTGGATTGGATTCGATTGGATGCCGTTCCTTTGATTGCATTGAGTTTCATTGGACTGGATTGGATTGGATTGGATTGAATGCCGTTCATTGGATTGGATTGGATTGGATTGAATTGGGTTGGATGCCGTTCCTCCGATTGGAATTGATTGGATTGGATAGAATTGGATTGGATCGGATTGCATTGGATTGGATTGGATTGGATCCCGTTCCTTGGATTGGACTGGACTGGACTGGATTGGATTGGACTGGTTTGGATTGGATGGGATTGGATGGAGTGGATTGGATTGGATTGGATTGGTTTGGATGCCGATCCTTGGATTGGATTGGATTGGATTGGATGCCGTTTCTTGGATTGGATTGGACTGGATTGCATTGCATTGGATCGGATTGGATTGGATTGGATTGGATGGCGTTCCTTGGATTGGATTGGATAGGATTGGATTGCATTGGATTGGCTTGCATGCCGTTCTTTGGACTGGATTGGATTGGATTGGACTGGATTGGATTGGATTGGATTGGATTGAATGTCGTTCCTTAGATTGGATTGGATTGGATTGGATGCCGTTCCTAGGATTGGAATTGATTGGATTGGATAGAATTGGATTGGATCGGATTGCATTGGATTGGATTGGATTGGATCCCGTTCCTTGGATTGGACTGGACTGGACTGGACTGGACTGGATTGGATTGGATTGGTTTGGATTGGATGGGATTGCATTGGAGTGGAGTGGATTGGATTGGATTGGATTGGTTTGGATGCCGATCATTGGATTGGATTGAATTGGATTGGATTGGATGCCGTTTCTTGGATTGGATTTGATTGCATTGGATTGGATTGGATCGGATTGGATTCGAATGGATTGGATGGCGTTCCTTGGATTGGATTGGATAGGATTAGATTGGATTGGATTGGGCTGGATGCCGTTCGTTGGATTGGATTGGATTGGATTGGATTGGTTTAATGCCGTTCCTTGGATTGGATTGTATTGGATGCCGCTACTTGGATTGAATTGGATTGGATTGGATTGGATTGCATTGGATTGGATGGCATGCCGTTCATTGGATGGGTTGGATTTGATTGGATTGGATTGGATTGGATTGAATGCCGTTCCTTCGACTGGATTGTATTGTATTGGATTGTATTGGATTGGATTGCATTGGAATGGATTTCATGCCGTTCCTTGGATTGGATTGGATTGGCTTGGATTGGTTTGGATTGGATTGAATTGGATTGGAGTGGATTGGATGGCGTTCCTTGGATTGGATTGGATAGTATTGGATTAGATTGGATTCCGTTCCTCAGATTGGATTGGATTGGCTTGGCTTGGCTTGGATTGGATTGGATTGGGTGGGATTGGATTGGATTGGATTGGATTGGATTGGATGCCGTTCCTTGGATTGGATTGGATTGGATTGAATGACGTTCCTTCGATAGGATTGTATTGTATTGGATTGGATCGGATTGGATTGGATGGCATTGGATTGGATTGGATTGGATTGGATGCCGTTTCTTGGATTGGATTGGATTGGATTGGATTAGATTGGATGCCGTTCCTAGCATTGGAATTGATTGGATTGGATTGGATTGGATCGGATTGCATTGGATTGGATTGGATTGGATGGCGTTCCTTAGATTGGATTGGATAGGATTAGATTGGATTGGATTGGATGGATTGGATTGCATTTGAATTTATTTCATGCCGTTCCTTGGATTGGATTGGATTGGCTTGGATTGGTTTGGATTGGATTGAATTGGATTGGAGTGGATTGGATGCCGTTCCTTGGATTGGATTGGATAGGATTGGATTAGATTGGATTCCGTTCCTCAGATTGGATTGGATTGGCTTGGCTTGGCTTGGCTTGGCTTGGCTTGGCTTGGATTGGATTGGATTGGATTGGATTGGATTGGAGTGGATTGGATGCCGTTCCTTGGATTGGATTGGATTGGATTGGATTGAATGACGTTCCTTCGATAGGATTGTATTGTATTGGATTGGATCGGATTAGTTTGGATTGGATGGCATTGCATTGGATTGGATTGGATTGGATGCCGTTTCTTGGATTGGATTGGATGGGATTGGATTGGATTAGATTGGATGCCGTTCCTAGGATTGGAATTGATTGGATTGGATTGGATTGGATCGGATTGCATTGGATTGGATTGTATTGGATGGCGTTCCTTAGATTGGATTGGATAGGATTAGATTGGATTGAATTGGATTGGGCTTGATTCCGTTCGTTGGATTGGATTGGATTGGAATGGATTGGTTTACTGCCGTTCCTTGAATTGGATTGGACTGGCTTGCATTGCATTGGATTGGATTGGATGCCGTTCATTGGATTGGATTGGATTGGATGCCGTTCATTGGATTGGATTGGATTGGATTGCATGCCGTTCCTTAGATTGCATTGGATTGGAATGGATTGGAATGAATTGCATTGAATTGGATTGGATGCAGTTCCTTGAATTGGGTTGTATTGGATTGGATTGGATTATATTGAATTTGATTGTATTGGAGTGGATTTGATGCCGTTCCTTGGATTGGATTGGATTGGATTAGATTGGATCGGTTTGGATTCCATTGGATTGGATTGGATGGCGATCCTTACATTGGATTGGATAGGATTGGATTGCATTGGATTGGATTGCATGCCGTTCATTGGATTGGATTGGATTGGATTGGATTGTATTTGATGCCGTTCCTTGGATTGGATTGGATTGGATCGGATTGAATGCCGTTCCTTAGATTGGATTGGATTGGATTGGATTGGATTGGATTGGATCGGAGTGGATTGGATTGGATTGCATTGCATTGGATTGGATGCCGTTTCTTGGATTGGATTGGATTGGATTGCATTGCATTGGATTGGATTGGATTGGATGCCGTTTCTTGGATTGGATTGGATTGGATTGAATCGGATTGGATTGGATTGGATTGCATTGGATTGGATGGCATGCCGTTCATTGGATGGATTGGATTTGATTGGCTTGGATTGCATTGGATTGAATGCCGTTCCTTCGACTGGATTGTATTGTATTGTATTGTATTGGATTGGATTGCATTGGAATGTATTTCATGCCGTTCCTTGGATTGGATTGGATTGGATTGGCTTGGATTGGTTTGGATTGAATTGGATTGGAGTGGATTGGATGCCGTTCCTTGGATTGGGTTGGATAGGATTGGCTTAGATTGAATTCCGTTCCTCAGATTGGATTGGATTGGCTTGGCTTGGCTTGGATTGGATTGGATTGGATTGGATAGGATGCCGTTCCTTGGATTGGATTGGATTGGATTGAATGACGTTCCTTCGATTGGATTGTATTGTATTGGATTGCATTGGATTGGATTGGATTGGATGCCGTTTCTTGGATTGGATTTGATTGGATTGGATTGGATTGGATTCGATTAGATTGGATGCCGTTCCTAGGATTGGAATTGATTGGATTGGATTGGATTGGATCGGATTGCATTGGATTGGATTGGATGGCGTTCCTTAGATTGGAATTGATTGGATTGGATTGGATTGGATCGGATTGCATTGGATTGGATTGGATGGCGTTCCTTAGATTGGATTAGATAGGATTAGATTGGATTGGATTGGATTGGGCTTGATTCCGTTCGTTGGATTGGATTGGATTGGAATGGATTGGTTTACTGCCGTTCCTTGAATTGGATTGGACTGGATTGCATTGCATTGGATTGGATTGGATGCCGTTCCTTGGATTGGATTGTATTGGGTTGGATTGGAGTGGATTGGTTCGGATTGGATTGGATTGGATTGGATTCGATTGGATGCCGTTCCTTTGATTGCATTGAGTTTCATTGGACTGGATTGGATTGAATTGGATTGAATGCCGTTCCTTGGATTGGATTGGATTGGATTGAATTGGATTGGATGCCGTTCCTCCGATTGGAATTGATTGGATTGGATAGAATTGGATTGGATCGGATTGCATTGGATTGGATTGGATTGGATCCCGTTCCTTGGATTGGACTGGACTGGACTGGATTGGATTGGACTGGTTTGGATTGGATGGGATTGGATGGAGTGGATTGGATTGGATTGGATTGGTTTGGATGCCGATCCTTGGATTGGATTGGATTGGATTGGATGCCGTTTCTTGGATTGGATTGGACTAGATTGCATTGCATTGGATCGGATTGGATTGGATTGGATTGGATGGCGTTCCTTGGATTGGATTGGATAGGATTGGATTGCATTGGATTGGATTGCATGCCGTTCTTTGGATTGGATTGGATTGGATTGGACTGGATTGGATTGGATTGGATTGGATTGAATGTCGTTCCTTAGATTGGATTGGATTGGATTGGATGCCGTTCCTAGGATTGGAATTGATTGGATTGGATAGAATTGGATTGGATCGGATTGCATTGGATTGGATGGGATTGGATCCCGTTCCTTGGATTGGACTGGACTGGACTGGACTGGACTGGATTGGATTGGTTTGGATTGGATGGGATTGCATTGGAGTGGAGTGGATTGGATTGAATTGGATTGGTTTGGATGCCGATCATTCGATTGGATTGAATTGGATTGGATTGGATGCCGTTTCTTGGATTGGATTTGATTGCATTGGATTGGATTGGATCGGATTGGATTCGAATGGATTGGATGGCGTTCCTTGGATTGGATTGGATAGGATTAGATTGGATTGGATTGGGCTGGATGCCGTTCGTTGGATTGGATTGGATTGGATTGGATTGGTTTAATGCCGTTCCTTGGATTGGATTGTATTGGATGCCGCTACTTGGATTGAATTGGAATGGATTGGATTGGATTGGATTGCATTGGATTGGATGGCATGCCGTTCATTGGATGGGTTGGATTTGATTGGATTGGATTGGATTGGATTGAATGCCGTTCCTTCGACTGGATTGTATTGTATTGGATTGTATTGGATTGGATTGCATTGGAATGGATTTCATGCCGTTCCTTGGATTGGATTGGATTGGCTTGGATTGGTTTGGATTGGATTGAATTGGATTGGAGTGGATTGGATGGCGTTCCTTGGATTGGATTGGATAGTATTGGATTAGATTGGATTCCGTTCCTCAGATTGGATTGGATTGGCTTGGCTTGGCTTGGATTGGATTGGATTGGATTGGGTGGGATTGGATTGGATTGGAATGGATTGGATTGGATTGGATGCCGTTCCTTGGATTGGATTGGATTGGATTGAATGACGTTCCTTCGATAGGATTGTATTGTATTGGATTGGATCGGATTGGATTGGATGGCATTGGATTGGATTGGATTGGATTGGATGCCGTTTCTTGGATTGGATTGGCTTGGCTTGGCTTGGATTGGATTGGATTGGATTGGATAGGATGCCGTTCCTTGGATTGGATTGGATTGGATTGAATGACGTTCCTTCGATTGGATTGTATTGTATTGGATTGCATTGGATTGGATTGGATTGGATGCCGTTTCTTGGATTGGATTTGATTGGATTGGATTGGATTGGATTCGATTAGATTGGATGCCGTTCCTAGGATTGGAATTGATTGGATTGGATTGGATTGGATCGGATTGCATTGGATTGGATTGGATGGCGTTCCTTAGATTGGATTAGATAGGATTAGATTGGATTGGATTGGATTGGTCTTGATTCCGTTCCTTGGATTGGATTGGATTGGATCGGATTGAATGCCGTTCCTTAGGTTGGATTGGATTGGATTGGATTGGATCGGAGTGGATTGGATTGGATTGCATTGCATTGGATTGGATGCCGTTTCTTGGATTGGATTGGATTGGATTGCATTGCATTGGATTGGATTGGATTGGATGCCGTTTCTTGGATTGGATTGGATTGGATTGAATCGGATTGGATTGGATTGGATTGCATTGGATTGGATGGCATGCCGTTCATTGGATGGATTGGATTTGATTGGCTTGGATTGCATTGGATTGAATGCCGTTCCTTCGACTGGATTGTATTGTATTGTATTTTATTGGATTGGATTGCATTGGAATGTATTTCATGCCGTTCCTTGGATTGGATTGGATTGGATTGGCTTGGATTGGTTTGGATTGAATTGGATTGGAGTGGATTGGATGCCGTTCCTTGGATTGGGTTGGATAGGATTGGCTTAGATTGAATTCCGTTCCTCAGATTGGATTGGATTGGCTTGGCTTGGCTTGGATTGGATTGGATTGGATTGGATAGGATGCCGTTCCTTGGATTGGATTGGATTGGATTGAATGACGTTCCTTCGATTGGATTGTATTGTATTGGATTGCATTGGATTGGATTGGATTGGATGCCGTTTCTTGGATTGGATTTGATTGGATTGGATTGGATTGGATTCGATTAGATTGGATGCCGTTCCTAGGATTGGAATTGATTGGATTGGATTAGATTGGATCGGATTGCATTGGATTGGATTGGATTGGATGGAGTTCCTTAGATTGGATTGGATAGGATTAGATTGGATTGGATTGGGCTTGATTCCGTTCTTTGGATTGGGTTGGAATGGATTGGTTTACTGCCGTTCCTTGAATTGGATTGGATTGGATTGGATTGGATGCCGTGACTTGGATTGGATTGGATTGGATTGCATGCCGTTCCTTAGATTGCATTGGATTGGAATGGATTGGAATGAATTGCATTGAATTGGATTGGATTGGATGCAGTTCCTTGAATTGGGTTGTATTGGATTGGATTGGATTATATTGAATTTGATTGTATTGGAGTGGATTTGATGCCGTTCCTTGGATTGGATTGGATTGGATTAGATTGGATCGGTTTGGATTCCATTGGATTGGATTGGATGGCGATCCTTACATTGGATTGGATAGGATTGGATTGCATTGGATTGGATTGCATGCCGTTCATTGGATTGGATTGGATTGGATTGGATTGGATTGTATTTGATGCCGTTCCTTGGATTGGATTGGATTGGATCGGATTGAATGCCGTTCCTTAGATTGGATTGGATTGGATTGGATTGGATTGGATCGGAGTGGATTGGATTGCATTGCATTGGATTGGATTGGATTGGATGCCGTTTCTTGGATTGGATTGGATTGGATTGGATTGCATTGCATTGGATTGGATTGGATTGGATGCCGTTTCTTGGATTGGATTGGATTGGATTGAATCGGATTGGATTGGATTGGATTGCATTGGATTGGATGGCATGCCGTTCATTGGATGGATTGGATTTGATTGGCTTGGATTGCATTGGATTGAATGCCGTTCCTTCGACTGGATTGTATTGTATTGTATTGGATTGGATTGGATTGCATTGGAATGTATTTCATGCCGTTCCTTGGATTGGATTGGATTGGATTGGCTTGGATTGGTTTGGATTGAATTGGATTGGACTGGATTGGATGCCGTTCCTTGGATTGGGTTGGATAGGATTGGCTTAGATTGAATTCCGTTCCTCAGATTGGATTGGATTGGCTTGGCTTGGCTTGGATTGGATTGGATTGGATTGGATAGGATGACTTTCCTTGGATTGGATTGGATTGGATTGAATGACGTTCCTTCGGTTGGATTGTATTGTATTGGATTGCATTGGATTGGATTGGATTGGATGCCGTTACTTGGATTGGATTTGATTGGATTGGATTGGATTCGATTAGATTTGATGCCGTTCCTAGGATTGGAATTGATTGGATTGGATTGGATTGGATCGGATTGCATTGGATTGGATTGGATGGCGTTCCTTAGATTGGATTAGATAGGATTAGATTGGATTGGATTGGATTGGGCTTGATTCCGTTCGTTGGATTGGAATAGATTGGAATGGATTGGTTTACTGCCGTTCCTTGAATTGGATTGGACTGGATTGCATTGCATTGGATTGGATTGGATGCCGTTCCTTGGATTGGATTGTATTGGGTTGGATTGGAGTGGATTGGTTCGGATTGGATTGGATTGGATTGGATTCGATTGGATGCCGTTCCTTTGATTGCATTGAGTTTCATTGGACTGGATTGGATTGGATTGGATTGAATGCCGTTCCTTGGATTGGATTGGATTGGATTGAATTGGATTGGATGCCGTTCCTCCGATTGGAATTGATTGGATTGGATAGAATTGGATTGGATCGGATTGCATTGGATTGGATTGGATTGGATCCCGTTCCTTGGATTGGACTGGACTGGACTGGATTGGATTGGACTGGTTTGGATTGGATGGGATTGGATGGAGTGGATTGGATTGGATTGGATTGGTTTGGATGCCGATCCTTGGATTGGATTGGATTGGATTGGATGCCGTTTCTTGGATTGGATTGGACTGGATTGCATTGCATTGGATCGGATTGGATTGGATTGGATTGGATGGCGTTCCTTGGATTGGATTGGATAGGATTGGATTGCATTGGATTGGATTGCATGCCGTTCTTTGGATTGGATTGGATTGGATTGGACTGGATTGGATTGGATTGGATTGGATTGAATGTCGTTCCTTAGATTGGATTGGATTGGATTGGATTGGATGCCGTTCCTAGGATTGGAATTGATTGGATTGGATAGAATTGGATTGGATCGGATTGCATTGGATTGGATGGGATTGGATCCCGTTCCTTGGATTGGACTGGACTGGACTGGACTGGACTGGATTGGATTGGATTGGTTTGGATTGGATGGGATTGCATTGGAGTGGAGTGGATTGGATTGAATTGGATTGGTTTGGATGCCGATCATTGGATTGGATTGAATTGGATTGGATTGGATGCCGTTTCTTGGATTGGATTTGATTGCATTGGATTGGATTGGATCGGATTGGATTCGAATGGATTGGATGGCGTTCCTTGGATTGGATTGGATAGGATTAGATTGGATTGGATTGGGCTGGATGCCGTTCGTTGGATTGGATTGGATTGGATTGGATTGGTTTAATGCCGTTCCTTGGATTGGATTGTATTGGATGCCGCTACTTGGATTGAATTGGATTGGATTGGATTGGATTGCATTGGATTGGATGGCATGCCGTTCATTGGATGGGTTGGATTTGATTGGATTGGATTGGATTGGATTGAATGCCGTTCCTTCGACTGGATTGTATTGTATTGGATTGTATTGGATTGGATTGCATTGGAATGGATTTCATGCCGTTCCTTGGATTGGATTGGATTGGCTTGGATTGGTTTGGATTGGATTGAATTGGATTGGAGTGGATTGGATGGCGTTCCTTGGATTGGATTGGATAGTATTGGATTAGATTGGATTCCGTTCCTCAGATTGGATTGGATTGGCTTGGCTTGGCTTGGATTGGATTGGATTGGGTGGGATTGGATTGGATTGGATTGGATTGGATTGGATTGGATGCCGTTCCTTGGATTGGATTGGATTGGATTGAATGACGTTCCTTCGATAGGATTGTATTGTATTGGATTGGATCGGATTGGATTGGATTGGATGGCATTGGATTGGATTGGATTGGATTGGATTGGATGCCGTTTCCTGGATTGGATTGGCTTGGCTTGGATTGGATTGGATTGGATTGGATAGGATGCCGTTCCTTGGATTGGATTGGATTGGATTGAATGACGTTCCTTCGATTGGATTGTATTGTATTGGATTGCATTGGATTGGATTGGATTGGATGCCGTTTCTTGGATTGGATTTGATTGGATTGGATTGGATTGGATTCGATTAGATTGGATGCCGTTCCTAGGATTGGAATTGATTGGATTGGATTGGATTGGATCGGATTGCATTGGATTGGATTGGATGGCGTTCCTTAGATTGGATTAGATAGGATTAGATTGGATTGGATTGGATTGGGCTTGATTCCGTTCGTTGGATTGGATTGGATTGGAATGGATTGGTTTACTGCCGTTCCTTGAATTGGATTGGACTGGATTGCATTGCATTGGATTGGATTGGATGCCGTTCCTTGGATTGGATTGTATTGGGTTGGATTGGAGTGGATTGGTTCGGATTGGATTGGATTGGATTGGATTCGATTGGATGCCGTTCCTTTGATTGCATTGAGTTTCATTGGACTGGATTGGATTGGATTGGATTGAATGCCGTTCCTTGGATTGGATTGGATTGGATTGAATTGGATTGGATGCCGTTCCTCCGATTGGAATTGATTGGATTGGATAGAATTGGATTGGATCGGATTGCATTGGATTGGATTGGATTGGATCCCGTTCCTTGGATTGGACTGGACTGGACTGGATTGGATTGGACTGGTTTGGATTGGATGGGATTGGATGGAGTCGATTGGATTGGATTGGATTGGTTTGGATGCCGATCCTTGGATTGGATTGGATTGGATTGGATGCCGTTTCTTGGATTGGATTGGACTGGATTGCATTGCATTGGATCGGATTGGATTGGATTGGATTGGATGGCGTTCCTTGGATTGGATTGGATAGGATTGGATTGCATTGGATTGGATTGCATGCCGTTCTTTGGATTGGATTGGATTGGATTGGACTGGATTGGATTGGATTGGATTGGATTGAATGTCGTTCCTTAGATTGGATTGGATTGGATTGGATGCCGTTCCTAGGATTGGAATTGATTGGATTGGATAGAATTGGATTGGATCGGATTGCATTGGATTGGATGGGATTGGATCCCGTTCGTTGGATTGGACTGGACTGGACTGGACTGGACTGGATTGGATTGGATTGGTTTGGATTGGATGGGATTGCATTGGAGCGGAGTGGATTGGATTGGATTGGATTGGTTTGGATGCCGATCATTGGATTGGATTGAATTGGATTGGATTGGATGCCGTTTCTTGGATTGGATGTGATTGCATTGGATTGGATTGGATCGGATTGGATTCGAATGGATTGGATGGCGTTCCTTGGATTGGATTGGATAGGATTAGATTGGATTGGATTGGGCTGGATGCCGTTCGTTGGATTGGATTGGATTGGATTGGTTTAATGCCGTTCCTTGGATTGGATTGTATTGGATGCCGCTACTTGGATTGAATTGGATTGGATTGGATTGGATTGCATTGGATTGGATGGCATGCCGTTCATTGGATGGGTTGGATTTGATTGGATTGGATTGGATTGGATTGAATGCCGTTCCTTCGACTGGATTGTATTGTATTGGATTGTATTGGATTGGATTGAATTGGATTGGAGTGGATTGGAAGGCGTTCCTTGGATTGGATTGGATAGTATTGGATTAGATTGGATTCCGTTCCTCAGATTGGATTGGATTGGCTTGGCTTGGCTTGGATTGGATTGGATTGGGTGGGATTGGATTGGATTGGATTGGATTGGATTGGATTGGATTGGATTGGATTGGATGCCGTTCCTTGGATTGGATTGGATTGGATTGAATGACGTTCCTTCGATAGGATTGTATTGTATTGGATTGGATCGGATTGGATTGGATTGGATGGCATTGGATTGGCTTGGATTGGATTGGATGCCGTTTCTTGGATTGGATTGGATTGGATTGGATTAGATTGGATGCCGTTCCTAGCATTGGAATTGATTGGATTGGATTGGATTGGATCGGATTGCATTGGATTGGATTGGGTTGGATGGCGTTCCTTAGATTGGATTGGATAGGATTAGATTGGATTGGATTGGATGGATTGGATTGCATTTGAATTTATTTCATGCCGTTCCTTGGATTGGGTTGGATTGGCTTGGATTGGTTTGGATTGGATTGAATTGGATTGGAGTGGATTGGATGCCGTTCCTTGGATTGGATTGGATAGGATTGGATTAGATTGGATTCCGTTCCTCAGATTGGATTGGATTGGCTTGGCTTGGCTTGGCTTGGCTTGGCTTGGATTGGATTGGATTGGATTGGAGTGGAGTGGATTGGATGCCGTTCCTTGGATTGGATTGGATTGGATTGAATGACGTTACTTCGATAGGATTGTATTGTATTGGATTGGATCGGATTTGTTTGGATTGGATGGCATTGCATTGGATTGGATTGGATTGGATGCCGTTTCTTGGATTGGATTGGATGGGATTGGATTGGATTAGATTGGATGCCGTTCCTAGGATTGGAATTGATTGGATTGGATTGGATTGGATCGGATTGCATTGGATTGGATTGTATTGGATGGCGGTCCTTAGATTGGATTGGATAGGATTAGATTGGATTGAATTGGATTGGGCTTGATTCCGTTCGTTGGATTGGATTGGATTGGAATGGATTGGTTTACTGCCGTTCCTTGAATTGGATTGGACTGGCTTGCATTGCATTGGATTGGATTGAATGCCGTTCATTGGATTGGATTGTATTGGGTTGGATTGGATTGGATTGGTTCGGTTTGGATTGGATTGGATTGGATTCGATTGGATGCCGTTCCTTTGATTGCATTGAGTTTCATTGAACTGGATTGGATTGGATTGGATTGAGTGCCGTTCCTTGGATTGGATAGGATTGGATTGGATTGGATGCCGTTCCTAGGACTGGAATTGATTGGATTGGATAGAATTGGATTGGATCGGATTGCATTGGATTGGATTCGATTGGATCCCGTTCCTTGGATTGGACTGGACTGGATTGGATGGGAGTGGATGGAGTGGATTGGATTGGATTGGATTCGTTTGGATGCCGATCCTTGGATTGGATTGGATTGGATTGTATCCCGTTTCTTGGATTGGATTGGATTGGATTGGATTGGGTTGGATTGGATCGGATTGGATTGGATTGGATGGCGTTACTTGGATTGGATTGGATAGGATTGGATTGCATTGGATTGCATTGCATGCCGTTCATTGGATGGGATTGGATTGGATTGGACTGGATTGGATTGGATTGGATTGGATTGAATGTCGTTCTTTGGATTGGATTGGATTGGACTGGATTGGATTGGATTGGATTGGATTGAATGTCGTTCCTTAGATTGGATTGGATTGGATTGGATGCCGTTCCTAGGATTGGAATTGATTGGATTGGATAGAATTGGATTGGATCGGATTGCATTGGATTTGATTGGATTGGATCCCGTTCCTTGGATTGGACTGGACTGGACTGGACTGGATTGGATTGGATTGGTTTGGATTGGATGGGATTGGATTGGAGTGAAGTGGATTGGATTGGATTGGATTGGTTTGGATGCCGATCATTGGATTGGATTGGATTGGATTGGATGCCGTTTCTTGGATTGGATTGGATTGGATTGGGTTGGATTGGATCGGATTGGATTGGAATGGATTGGATGGCGTTCCATAGATTGGATTGGATAGGATTAGATTGGATTGGATTGGATTGGAATGGATTGGATGGCGTTCCTTGGATAGGATTAGATTGGATTGGATTGGATTGGGCTGGATGCCGTTCGTTGGATTGGATTGGATTGGATTGGATTGGTTTAATGCCGTTCCTTGGATTGGATTGGATTGGATGCCGCTACTTGGATTGAATTGGATTGGATTGGATTGGATTGCATTGGATTGGATGGCATGCCGTTCATTGGATGGATTGGATTTGATTGGATTGGATTGGATTGGATTGAATGCCGTTCCTTCGACTGGATTGTATTGTATTGGATTGTATTGGATTGGATTGCATTGGAATGGATTTCATGCCGTTCCTTGGATTGGATTGGATTGGCTTGGATTGGTTTGGATTGGATTGAATTGTATTGGAGTGGATTTGATGCCGTTCCTTGGATTGGATTGGATAGGATTGGATTAGATTGGATTCCGTTCCTCAGATTTGATTGGATTGGCTTGGCTTGGCTTGGCTTGGCTTGGATTGGATTGGATTGGATTGGAATGGATTGGATTGGATTGGATGCCGTTCCTTGGATTGGATTGGATTGGATTGAATGACGTTCCTTCGATAGGATTGTATTGTATTGGATTGGATCGGATTGGATTGGATTGGATGGCATTGCATTGGATTGGATTGGATTGGATGCCGTTTCTTGGATTGGATTGGATTGGATTAGATTGGATGCCGTTCCTAGGATTGGAATTGATTGGATTGGATTGGATTGGATCGGATTGCATTGGATTGGATTGGATTGGATCCCGTTCCTTGGATTGGACTGGACTGGACCGGACTGGACTGGATTGGATTGGATTGGTTTGGATTGGATGGGATTGGATTGGAGTGGAGTGGATTGGATTGGATGGGATTGGTTTGGATGCCGTGACTTGGATTGGATTGGATTGGATTGGATTGGATGCCGTGACTTGGATTGGAGTGGATTGGATTGGTTTTGATTGGATTGAATTGGATTGGAGTGGATTGGATGCCGTTCCTTGGATTGGATTGGATAGGATTGGATTAGATTGGATTCCGTTCCTCAGATTGGATTGGATTGGCTTGGCTTGGCTTGGCTTGGACTGGATTGGATTGGATTGGATTGGATTGGATTGGATTGGATTGAATGACGTTCCTTCGATAGGATTGTATTGGATTGGATTGGATCGGATTGCATTGGATTGGATGGCATTGCATTGGATTGGATTGGATTGGATGCCGTTTCTTGGATTGGATTGGATTGGATTGGATTGGATTCGATTAGATTGGATGCCGTTCCTAGGATTGCAATTGATTGGATTGGATTGGATTGGATCGGATCGGATTGCTTTGGATTGGATTGGATTGGATGGCGTTCCTTAGATTGGATTGGATAGGATTAGATTGGATTGGATTGGATTGGGCTTGATTCCGTTCTTTGGATTGGGTTGGAATGGATTGGTTTACTGCCGTTCCTTGAATTGGATTGGATTGGATTGGATTGGATGCCGTGACTTGGATTGGATTGGATTGGATTGCATGCCGTTCCTTAGATTGCATTGGATTGGAATGGATTGGAATGAATTGCATTGAATTGGATTGAATTGGATGCAGTTCCTTGAATTGGGTTGTATTGGATTGGATTGGATTATATTGAATTTGATTGTATTGGAGTGGATTTGATGCCGTTCCTTGGATTGGATTGGATTAGATTGGATCGGTTTGGATTCCATTGGATTGGATTGGATGGCGATCCTTACATTGGATTGGATAGGATTGGATTGCATTGGATTGGATTGCATGCCGTTCATTGGATTGGATTGGATTGGATTGTATTTGATGCCGTTCCTTGGATTGGATTGGATTGGATCGGATTGAATGCCGTTCCTTAGATTGGATTGGATTGGATTGGATTGGATCGGAGTGGATTGGATTGGATTGCATTGCATTGGATTGGATTGGATTGGATGCCGTTTCTTGGATTGGATTGGATTGGATTGGATTGCATTGCATTGGATTGGATTGGATTGGATGCCGTTTCTTGGATTGGATTGGATTGGATTGGATTGAATCGGATTGGATTGGATTGGATTGCATTGGATTGGATGGCATGCCGTTCATTGGATGGATTGGATTTGATTGGCTTGGATTGCATTGGATTGAATGCCGTTCCTTCGACTGGATTGCATTGTATTGTATTGGATTGGATTGGATTGCATTGGAATGTATTTCATGCCGTTCCTTGGATTGGATTGGATTGGATTGGATTGGCTTGGATTGGTTTGGATTGAATTGGATTGGAGTGGATTGGATGCCGTTCCTTGGATTGGGTTGGATAGGATTGGCTTAGATTGGATTCCGTTCCTCAGATTGGATTGGATTGGCTTGGCTTGGCTTGGATTGGATTGGATTGGATTGGATAGGATGCCGTTCCTTGGATTGGATTGGATTGGATTGAATGACGTTCCTTCGATTGGAATGTATTGTATTGGATTGCATTGGATTGGATTGGATTGAATGCCGTTTCTTGGATTGGATTTGATTGGATTGGATTGGATTCGATTAGATTGGATGCCGTTCCTAGGATTGGAATTCATTGGATTGGATTGGATTGGATCGGATTGCATTGGATTGGATTGGATGACGTTCCTTAGATTGGATTAGATAGGATTAGATTGGATTGGATTGGATTGGGCTTGATTCCGTTCGTTGGATTGGATTGGATTGGAATGGATTGGTTTACTGCCGTTCCTTGAATTGGATTGGACTGGATTGCATTGCATTGGATTGGATTGGATGCCGTTCCTTGGATTGGATTGTATTGGGTTGGATTGGAGTGGATTGGTTCGGATTGGATTGGATTGGATTGGATTCGATTGGATGCCGTTCCTTTGATTGCATTGAGTTTCATTGGACTGGATTGGATTGGATTGGATTGAATGCCGTTCCTTGGATTGGATTGGATTGGATTGAATTGGATTGGATGCCGTTCCTCCGATTGGAATTGATTGGATTGGATAGAATTGGATTGGATCGGATTGCATTGGATTGGATTGGATTGGATCCCGTTCCTTGGATTGGACTGGACTGGACTGGATTGGATTGGACTGGTTTGGATTGGATGGGATTGGATGGAGTGGATTGGATTGGATTGGATTGGTTTGGATGCCGATCCTTGGATTGGATTGGATTGGATTGGATGCCGTTTCTTGGATTGGATTGGACTGGATTGCATTGCATTGGATCGGATTGGATTGGATTGGATTGGATGGCGTTCCTTGGATTGGATTGGATAGGATTGGATTGCATTGGATTGGATTGCATGCCGTTCTTTGGATTGGATTGGATTGGATTGGACTGGATTGGATTGGATTGGATTGGATTGAATGTCGTTCCTTAGATTGGATTGGATTGGATTGGATGCCGTTCCTAGGATTGGAATTGATTGGATTGGATAGAATTGGATTGGATCGGATTGCATTGGATTGGATTGGATTGGATCCCGTTCCTTGGATTGGACTGGACTGGACTGGACTGGACTGGATTGGATTGGATTGGTTTGGATTGGATGGGATTGCATTGGAGTGGAGTGGTTTGGATTGGATTGGATTGGTTTGGATGCCGATCATTGGATTGGATTGAATTGGATTGGATTGGATGCCGTTTCTTGGATTGGATTTGATTGCATTGGATTGGATTGGATCGGATTGGATTCGAATGGATTGGATGGCGTTCCTTGGATTGGATTGGATAGGATTAGATTGGATTGGATTGTGCTGGATGCCGTTCGTTGGATTGGATTGGATTGGATTGGTTTAATGCCGTTCCTTGGATTGGATTGTATTGGATGCCGCTACTTGGATTGAATTGGATTGGATTGGATTGGATTGCATTGGATTGGATGGCATGCCGTTCATTGGATGGGTTGGATTTGATTGGATTGGATTGGATTGGAGTGAATGCCGTTCCTTCGACTGGATTGTATTGTATTGGATGGTATTGGATTGGATTGCATTGGAATGGATTTCATGCCGTTCCTTGGATTGGATTGGATTGGCTTGGATTGGTTTGGATTGGATTGAATTGGATTGGAGTGGATTGGATGGCGTTCCTTGGATTGGATTGGATAGTATTGGATTAGATTGGATTCCGTTCCTCAGATTGGATTGGATTGGCTTGGCTTGGCTTGGATTGGATTGGATTGGGTGGGATTGGATTGGATTGGATTGGATTGGATGCCGTTCCTTGGATTGGATTGGATTGGATTGGATTGAATGACGTTCCTTCGATAGGATTGTATTGGATTGGATTGGATCGGATTGGATTGGATTGGATGGCATTGGATTGGATTGGATTGGATTGGATGCCGTTTCTTGGATTGGATTGGATTGGATTGGATTGGATTAGATTGGATGCCGTTCCTAGCATTGGAATTGATTGGATTGGATTGGATTGGATCGGATTGCATTGGATTGGATTGGATTGGATGGCGTTCCTTAGATTGGATTGGATAGGATTAGATTGGATTGGATTGGATGGATTGGATTGCATTTGAATTTATTTCATGCCGTTCCTTGGATTGGATTGGATTGGCTTGGATTGGTTTGGATTGGATTGAATTGGATTGGAGTGGATTGGATGCCGTTCCTTGGATTGGATTGGATAGGATTGGATTAGATTGGATTCCGTTCCTCAGATTGGATTGGACTGGCTTGGCTTGGCTTGGCTTGGCCTGGATTGTATTGGATTGGATTGGATTGGATTGGAGTGGATTGGATGCCGTTCCTTGGATTGGATTGGATTGAATGACGTTCCTTCGATAGGATTGTATTGTATTGGATTGGATCGGATTTGTTTGGATTGGATGGCATTGCATTGGATTGGATTGGATGCCGTTTCTTGGATTGGATTGGATGGGATTGGATTGGATTAGATTGGATGCCGTTCCTAGGATTGGAATTGATTGGATTGGATTGGATTGGATCGGATTGCATTGGATTGGATTGTATTGGATGGCGTTCCTTAATTTGGATTGGATAGGATTAGATTGGATTGAATTGGATTGGGCTTGATTCCGTTCGTTGGATTGGATTGGATTGGAATGGATTGGTTTACTGCCGTTCCTTGAATTGGATTGGACTGGCTTGCATTGCATTGGATTGGATTGGATGCCGTTCATTGGATTGGATTGTATTGGGTTGGATTGGATTGGATTGGTTCGGTTTGGATTGGATTGGATTGGATTCGATTGGATGCCGTTCCTTTGATTGCATTGAGTTTCATTGAACTGGATTGGATTGGCTTGGATTGAGTGCCGTTCCTTGGATTGGATAGGATTGGATTGGATTGGATGCCGTTCCTAGGACTGGAATTGATTGGATTGGATAGAATTGGATTGGATCGGATTGCATTGGATTGGATTCGATTGGATCCCGTTCCTTGGATTGGACTGGACTGGATTGGATGGGAGTGGATGGAGTGGATTGGATTGGATTGGATTCGTTTGGATGCCGATCCTTGGATTGGATTGGATTGGATTGTATCCCGTTTCTTGGATTGGATTGGATTGGATTGGATTGGGTTGGATTGGATCGGATTGGATTGGATTGGATGGCGTTACTTGGATTGGGTTGGATAGGATTGGATTGCATTGGATTGCATAGCATGCCGTTCATTGGATGGGATTGGATTGGATTGGACTGGATTGGATTGGATTGGATTGGATTGAATGTCGTTCTTTGGATTGGATTGGATTGGACTGGATTGGATTGGATTGGATTGGATTGAATGTCGTTCCTTAGATTGGATTGGATTGGATTGGATGCCGTTCCTAGGATTGGAATTGATTGGATTGGATAGAATTGGATTGGATCGGATTGCATTGGATTTGATTGGATTGGATCCCGTTCCTTGGATTGGACTGGACTGGACTGGACTGGATTGGATTGGATTGGTTTGGATTGGATGGGATTGGATTGGAGTGGAGTGGATTGGATTGGATTGGATTGGTTTGGATGCCGATCATTGGATTGGATTGGATTGGATACCGTTTCCTGGATTGGATTTGATTGGATTGGATTGGATTGGATCGGATTGTATTGGAATGGATTGGATGGCGTTCCTTGGATTGGATTGGATAGGATTAGATTGGATTGGATTGGATTGGGCTGGATGCCGTTCGTTGGATTGGATTGGATTGGATTGGATTGGTTTAATGCCGTTCCTTGGATTGGATTGGATTGGATGCCGCTACTTGGATTGAATTGGATTGGATTGGATTGGATTGCATTGGATTGGATGGCATGCCGTTCATTGGATGGATTGGATTTGATTGGATTGGATTGGATTGGATTGGATTGAATGCCGTTCCTTCGACTGGATTGTATTGTATTGGATTGTATTGGATTGGATTGCATTGGAATGGATTTCATGCCGTTCCTTGGATTGGATTGGATTGGCTTGGATTGGTTTGGATTGGATTGAATTGTATTGGAGTGGATCGGATGCCGTTCCTTGGATTGGATTGGATAGGATTGGATTAGATTGGATTCCGTTCCTCAGATTGGATTGGATTGGCTTGGCTTGGCTTGGCTTGGCTTGGATTGGATTGGATTGGATTGGATTGGATTGGATGCCGTTTCTTGGATTGGAATTAATTGGATTGGATTGGATTGGATCGGATTGCATTGGATTGGATTGGATTGGATGGCGTTCCTTAGATTGGATTGGATAGGATTAGATTGGATTGGATTGGATTGGGCTTGATTCCGTTCGTTGGGTTGGATTGGATTGGAATGGATTGGTTTACTGCCGTTCCTTGAATTGGATTGGACTGGATTGCATTGCATTGGATTGGATTGGATGCCGTTCATTGGATTGGATTGTATTGGGTTGGATTGGATTGGATTGGTTCGGTTTGGATTGGGTTGGATTGGATTCGATTGGATGCCGTTCCTTTGACTGCATTGAGTTTCATTGAACTGGATTGGATTGGATTGGATTGAATGCCGTTCCTTGGATTGGATTGGATTGGATTGCATTGGATTGGATGCCGTTCCTAGGACTGCAATTGATTGGATTGGATAGAATTGGATTGGATCGGATTGCATTGGATTGGATTGGATTGGATCCCGTTCCTTGGATTGGACTGGACTGGATTGGATTGGACTGGTTTGGATTGGATGGGATTGGATGGAGTGGATTGGATTGGATTGGATTGGTTTGGATGCCGATCCTTGGATTGGATTGGATTGGATTGTATCCCATTTCTTGGATTGGATTGGATTGGATTGGATTGGGTTGGATTGGATCGGATTGGATTGGATTGGATTGGATGGCGTTACTTGGATTGGATTGGATAGGATTGGATTGCATTGGATTGGATTGCATGCCGTTCATTGGATGGGATTGGATTGGATTGGACTGGATTGGATTGGATTGGATTGGATTGAATGTCGTTCCTTAGATTGGATTGGATTGGATTGGATGCCGTTCCTAGGAATAGAATTGATTGGATTGGATAGAATTGGATTGGATCGGATTGCATTGGATTGGATTGGATTGGATCCCGTTCCTTGGATTGGACTGGACTGGACTGGACTCGATTGGATTGGATTGGTTTGGATTGGATGGGATTGGATTGGATTGGAGTGGATTGGATTGGATTGGATTGGTTTGGATGCCGATCATTGGATTGGATTGGATTGGATTGGATGCCGTTTCTTGGATTCGATTGGATTGGATTGGGTTGGATTGGATCGGATTGGATTGGATTGGATTGGATGGCGTTCCTTGGATTGGATTGGATAGGATTGGATTGCATTGGATTGGATTGCATGCCGTTCTTTGGATTGGATTGGATTGGATTGGACTGGATTGGATTGGATTGGATTGGATTGAATGTCGTTCCTTAGATTGGATTGGATTGGATTGGATGCCGTTCCTAGGATTGGAATTGATTGGATTGGATAGAATTGGATTGGATCGGATTGCATTGGATTGGATTGGATCCCGTTCCTTGGATTGGACTGGACTGGACTGGACTGGACTGGATTGGATTGGATTGGTTTGGATTGGATGGGATTGGATTGGAGTGGAGTGGATTGGATTGGATTGGATTGCTTTGGATGCCGATCATTGGATTGGATTGGATTGGATTGGATGCCGTTTCCTGGATTGGAGTTGATTGGATTGTATTGGATTGGATCGGATTGGATTGGAATGGATTGGATGGCGTTCCTTAGATTGGATTGGATAGGATTAGATTGGATTGGATTGGATTGGGCTGGATGCCGTTCGTTGGATTGGATTGGATTGGATTGGATTGGTTTAATGCCGTTCCTTGGATTGGACTGGATTGGATGCCGCTACTTGGATTGGATTGGATTGCATTGGATTGGATGGCATGCCGTTCATTGGATGGATTGGATTTGATTGGATTGGATTGGATTGGATTGGATTGGATTGAATGCCGTTCCTTCGACTGGATTGTATTGTATTGGATTGTATTGGATTGGATTGCATTGGAATGGATTTCATGCCGTTCCTTGGATTGGATTGGATTGGCTTGGATTGGATTGGTTTGGATTGGATTGAATTGGATTGGAGTGGATTGGATGCCGTTCCTTGGATTGGATTGGATAGGATTGGAATTGATTGGATTCCGTTCCTCAGATTGGATTGGATTGGCTTGGCTTGGCTTGGCTTGGATTGGATTGGATTGGATTGGATTGGATGCCGTTCCTTGGATTGGATTGGATTGGATTGAATGACGTTCCTTCGATAGGATTGTATTGTATTGGATTGGTTCGGATTGGATTGGATTGGATGGCATTGCGTTGCATTGGATTGGATTGGATGCCGTTTCTTGGATTGGATTGGATTGGATTGGATTGGATTGGATTAGATTGGATGCCGTTCCTAGGATTGGAATGGATTGGATTGGATTGGATTGGATCGGATTGCATTGGATTGGATTGGATTGGATGGCGTTCCTTAGATTGGATTGGATAGGATTAGATTGGATTGGATTGGATTGGGCTTGATTCCGTTCGTTGGATTGGATTGGATTGGAATGGATTGCATTGCATTGGATTGGATTGGATGCCGTTCATTGGATTGGATTGTATTGCGTTGGATTGGATTGGATTGGTTCGGTTTGGATTGGATTGGATTGGATTCGATTGGATGCCGTTCCGTTGATTGCATTGAGTTTCATTGAACTGGATTGGATTGGATTGGATTGAATGCCGTTCCTTGGATTGGATTGGATTGGATTGGATTGGATTGGATTGGATGCCGTTCCTAGGACTGGAATTGATTGGATTGGATAGAATTGGATTGGATTGGATCGGATTGCATTGGATTGGATTGGATTGGATCCCGTTCCTTGGATTGGACTGGACTGGATTGGATTGGACTGGTTTGGATTGGATGGGATTGGATGGAGTGGATTGGATTGGATTGGTTTGGATGCCGATCCTTGGATTGGATTGGATTGTATCCCGTTTCTTGGATTGGATTGGATTGGATTGGATTGGATTGGATTGGGTTGGATTGGATCGGATTGGATTGGATTGGATGGCGTTACTTGGATTGGATTGGATAGGATTGGATTGCATTGGATTGCATTGCATGCCGTTCATTGGATTGGATTGGATTGGATTGGACTGGATTGGATTGGATTGGATTGGATTGAATGTCGTTCCTTAGATTGGATTGGATTGGATTGGATGCCGTTCCTAGGATTGGAATTGATTGGATTGGATAGAATTGGATTGGATCGGATTGCATTGGATTGGATTGGATTGGATCCCGTTCCTTGGATTGGACTGGACTGGACTGGACTGGACTGGACTGGATTGGATTGGATTGGTTTGGATTGGATGGGATTGCATTGGAGTGGAGTGGATTGGATTGGATTGGATTGGTTTGGATGCCGATCATTGGATTGGATTGAATTGGATTGGATTGGATGCCGTTTCTTGGATTGGATTTGATTGCATTGGATTGGATTGGATCGGATTGGATTCGAATGGATTGGATGGCGTTCCTTGGATTGGATTGGATAGGGTTAGATTGGATTGGATTGGGCTGGATGCCGTTCGTTGGATTGGATTGGATTGGATTGGATTGGTTTAATGCCGTTCCTTGGATTGTATTGTATTGGATGCCGCTACTTGGATTGAATTGGATTGGATTGGATTGGATTGCATTGGATTGGATGGCATGCCGTTCATTGGATGGGTTGGATTTGATTGGATTGGATTGGATTGGATTGAATGCCGTTCCTTCGACTGGATTGTATTGTATTGGATTGTATTGGATTGGATTGCATTGGAATGGATTTCATGCCGTTCCTTGGATTGGATTGGATTGGCTTGGATTGGTTTGGATTGGATTGAATTGGATTGGAGTGGATTGGATGGCGTTCCTTGGATTGGATTGGATAGTATTGGATTAGATTGGATTCCGTTCCTCAGATTGGATTGGATTGGATTGGCTTGGCTTGGCTTGGATTGGATTGGATTGGGTGGGATTGGATTGGATTGGATTGGATTGGATTGGATTGGATGCCGTTCCTTGGATTGGATTGGATTGGATTGAATGACGTTCCTTCGATAGGATTGTATTGTATTGGATTGGATCGGATTGGATTGGATTGGATGGCATTGGATTGGATTGGATTGGATTGGATGCCGTTTCTTGGATTGGATTGGATTGGATTGGATTGGAATAGATTGGATGCCGTTCCTAGCATTGGAATTGATTGGATTGGATTGGATTGGATCGGATTGCATTGGATTGGATTGGATTGGATGGCGTTCCTTAGATTGGATTGGATAGGATTAGATTGGATTGGATTGGATGGATTGGATTGCATTTGAATTTATTTCATGCCGTTCCTTGGATTGGATTGGATTGGCTTGGATTGGTTTGGATTGGATTGAATTGGATTTGAGTGGATTGGATGCCGTTCCTTGGATTGGATTGGATAGGATTGGATTAGATTGGATTCCGTTCCTCAGATTGGATTGGATTGGCTTGGCTTGGCTTGGCTTGGCTTGGCTTGGCTTGGCTTGGCTTGGATTGGATTGGATTGGATTGGATTGGATTGGATTGGAGTGGATTGGATGCCGTTCCTTGGATTGGATTGGATTGGATTGGATTGAATGACGTTCCTTCGATAGAATTGTATTGTATTGGATTGGATCGGATTTGTTTGGATTGGACGGCATTGCATTGGATTGGATTGGATTGGATGCCGTTTCTTGGATTGGATTGGATGGGATTGGGTTGGATTAGATTGGATGCCGTTCCTAGGATTGGAATTGATTGGATTGGATTGGATTGGATCGGATTGCATTGGATTGGATTGTATTGGATGGCGTTCCTTAGATTGGATTGGATAGGATTAGATTGGATTGAATTGGATTGGGCTTGATTCCGTTCGTTGGATTGGATTGGATTGGAATGGATTGGTTTACTGCCGTTCCTTGAATTGGATTGGACTGGCTTGCATTGCATTGGAGTGGATTGGATGCCGTTCATTGGATTGGATTGGATTGGATTGCATGCCGTTCCTTAGATTGCATTGGATTGGAATGGATTGGAATGAATTGCATTGAATTGGATTGGATTGGATGCAGTTCCTTGAATTGGGTTGTATTGGATTGGATTGGATTATATTGAATTTGATTGTATTGGAGTGGATTTGATGCCGTTCCTTGGATTGGATTGGATTGGATTAGATTGGATCGGTTTGGATTCCATTGGATTGGATTGGATGGCGATCCTTACATTGGATTGGATAGGATTGGATTGCATTGGATTGGATTGCATGCCGTTCATTGGATTGGATTGGATTGGATTGGATTGGATTGTATTTGATGCCGTTCCTTGGATTGGATTGGATTGGATCGGATTGAATGCCGTTTCTTAGATTGGATTGGATTGGATTGGATTGGATCGGAGTGGATTGGATTGGATTGCATTGCATTGGATTGGATGCCGTTTCTTGGATTGGATTGGATTGGATTGGATTGCATTGCATTGGATTGGATTGGATTGGATGCCGTTTCTTGGATTGGATTGGATTGGATTGAATCGGATTGGATTGGATTGGATTGCATTGGATTGGATGGCATGCCGTTCATTGGATGGATTGGATTTGATTGGCTTGGATTGCATTGGATTGAATGCCGTTCCTTCGACTGGATTGTATTGTATTGTATTGTATTGAATTGGATTGCATTGGAATGTATTTCATGCCGTTCCTTGGATTGGATTGGATTGGAATGGCTTGGATTGGTTTGGATTGAATTGGATTGGAGTGGATTGGATGCCGTTCCTTGGATTGGGTTGGATAGGATTGGCTTAGATTGAATTCCGTTCCTCAGATTGGATTGGATTGGCTTGGCTTGGCTTGGATTGGATTGGATTGGATTGGATAGGATGCCGTTCCTTGCATTGGATTGGATTGGATTGAATGACGTTCCTTCGATTGGATTGTATTGTATTGGATTGCATTGGATTGGATTGGATTGGATGCCGTTTCTTGGATTGGATTTGATTGGATTGGATTGGATTGGATTCGATTAGATTGGATGCCGTTCCTAGGATTGGAATTGATTGGATTGGATTGGATTGGATCGGATTGCATTGGATTGGATTGGATGGCGTTCCTTAGATTGGATTAGATAGGATTAGATTGGATTGGATTGGATTGGGCTTGAGTCCGTTCGTTGGATTGGATTGGATTGGAATGGATTGGTTTACTGCCGTTCTTTGAATTGGATTGGACTGGATTGCATTGCATTGGATTGGATTGGATGCCGTTCCTTGGATTGGATTGTATTGGGTTGGATTGGAGTGGATTGGTTCGGATTGGATTGGATTGGATTCGATTGGATGCCGTTCCTTTGATTGCATTGAGTTTCATTGGACTGGATTGGATTGGATTGGATTGAATGCCGTTCCTTGGATTGGATTGGATTGGATTGAATTGGATTGGATGCCGTTCCTCCGATTGGAATTGATTGGATTGGATAGAATTGGATTGGATCGGATTGCATTGGATTGGATTGGATTGGATCCCGTTCCTTGGATTGGACTGGACTGGACTGGATTGGATTGGACTGGTTTGGATTGGATGGGATTGGATGGAGTGGATTGGATTGGATTGGATTGGTTTGGATGCCGATCCTTGGATTGGATTGGATTGGATTGGATGCCGTTTCTTGGATTGGATTGGACTGGATTGCATTGCATTGGATCGGATTGGATTGGATTGGATTGGATGGCGTTCCTTGGATTGGATTGGATAGGATTGGATTGCATTGGATTGGATTGCATGCCGTTCTTTGGATTGGATTGGATTGGATTGGACTGGATTGGATTGGATTGGATTGGATTGAATGTCGTTCCTTAGATTGGATTGGATTGGATTGGATGCCGTTCCTAGGATTGGAATTGATTGGATTGGATAGAATTGGATTGGATCGGATTGCATTGGATTGGATGGGATTGGATCCCGTTCCTTGGATTGGACTGGACTGGACTGGACTGGACTGGATTGGATTGGATTGGTTTGGATTGGATGGGATTGCATTGGAGTGGAGTGGATTGGATTGGATTGGATTGGTTTGGATGCCGATCATTGGATTGGATTGAATTGGATTGGATTGGATGCCGTTTCTTGGATTGGATTTGATTGCATTGGATTGGATTGGATCGGATTGGATTCGAATGGATTGGATGGCGTTCCTTGGATTGGATTGGATAGGATTAGATTGGATTGGATTGGGCTGGATGCCGTTCGTTGGATTGGATTGGATTGGATTGGATTGGTTTAATGCCGTTCCTTGGATTGGATTGTATTGGATGCCGCTACTTGGATTGAATTGGATTGGATTGGATTGGATTGCATTGGATTGGATGGCATGCCGTTCATTGGATAGGTTGGATTTGATTGGATTGGATTGGATTGGATTGAATGCCGTTCCTTCGACTGGATTGTATTGTATTGGATTGTATTGGATTGGATTGCATTGGAATGGATTTCATGCCGTTCCTTGGATTGGATTGGATTGGCTTGGATTGGTTTGGATTGGATTGAATTGGATTGGAGTGGATTGGATGGCGTTCCTTGGATTGGATTGGATAGTATTGGATTAGATTGGATTCCGTTCCTCAGATTGGATTGGATTGGCTTGGCTTGGCTTGGATTGGATTGGATTGGGTGGGATTGGATTGGATTGGATTGGATTGGATTGGATGCCGTTCCTTGGATTGGATTGGATTGGATTGAATGACGTTCCTTCGATAGGATTGTATTGTATTGGATTGGATCGGATTGGATTGGATTGGATGGCATTGGATTGGATTGGATTGGATGCCGTTTCTTGGATTGGATTGGATTGGATTGGATTAGATTGAATGCCGTTCCTAGCATTGGAATTGATTGGATTGGATTGGATTGGATCGGATTGCATTGGATTGGATTGGGTTGGATGGCGTTCCTTAGATTGGATTGGATAGGATTAGATTGGATTGGATTGGATGGATTGGATTGCATTTGAATTTATTTCATGCCGTTCCTTGGATTGGATTGGATTGGCTTGGATTGGTTTGGATTGGATTGAATTGGATTGGAGTGGATTGGATGCCGTTCCTTGGATTGGATTGGATAGGATTGGATTAGATTGGATTCCGTTCCTCAGATTGGATTGGATTGGCTTGGCTTGGCTTGGCTTGGCTTGGCTTGGCTTGGATTGGATTGGATTGGATTGGATTGGAGTGGAGTGGATTGGATGCCGTTCCTTGGATTGGATTGGATTGGATTGGATTGAATGACGTTCCTTCGATAGGATTGTATTGTATTGGATTGGATCGGATTTGTTTGGATTGGATGGCATTGCATTGGATTGGATTGGATTGGATGCCGTTTGTTGGATTGGATTGGATGGGATTGGATTGGATTAGATTGGATGCCGTTCCTAGGATTGGAATTGATTGGATTGGATTGGATTGGATTGGATCGGATTGCATTGGATTGGATTGGATTGGATGGCGGTCCTTAGATTGGATTGGATAGGATTAGATTGGATTGAATTGGATTGGGCTTGATTCCGTTCGTTGGATTGGATTGGATTGGAATGGATTGGTTTACTGCCGTTCCTTGAATTGGATTGGACTGGCTTGCATTGCATTGGATTGGATTGGATGCCGTTCATTGGATTGGATTGTATTGGGTTGGATTGGATTGGATTGGTTCGGTTTGGATTGGATTGGATTGGATTCGATTGGATGCCGTTCCTTTGATTGCATTGAGTTTCATTGAACTGGATTGGATTGGATTGGATTGAGTGCCGTTCCTTGGATTGGATAGGATTGGATTGGATTGGATGCCGTTCCTAGGACTGGAATTGATTGGATTGGATAGAATTGGATTGGATCGGATTGCATTGGATTGGATTCGATTGGATCCCGTTCCTTGGATTGGACTGGACTGGATTGGATGGGAGTGGATGGATTGGATTTGATTGGATTGGATTGGATTGGATTGGATTGAATGCCGTTCCTTCGACTGGATTGTATTGTATTGGATTGTATTGCATTGGAATGGATTTCATGCCGTTCCTTGGATTGGATTGGATTGGCTTGGATTGGTTTGGATTGGATTGAATTGTATTGGAGTGGATTTGATGCCGTTCCTTGGATTGGATTGGATAGGATTGGATTAGATTTGATTCCGTTCCTCAGATTGGATTGGATTGGATTGGCTTGGCTTGGCTTGGCTTGGATTGGATTGGATTGGATTGGAATGGATTGGATTGGATTGGATGCCGTTCCTTGGATTGGATTGGATTGGATTGAATGACGTTCCTTCGATAGGATTGTATTGTATTGGATTGGATCGGATTGGATTGGATTGGATCGCATTGCATTGGATTGGATTGGATTGGATGCCGTTTCTTGGATTGGATTGGATTGGATTAGATTGGATGCCGTTCCTAGGATTGGAATTGATTGGATTGGATTGGATTGGATCGGATTGCATTGGATTGGATTGGATTGGATCCCGTTCCTTGGATTGGACTGGACTGGACCGGACTGGACTGGATTGGATTGGATTGGTTTGGATTGGATGGGATTGGATTGGAGTGGAGTGGATTGGATTGGATGGGATTGGTTTGGATGCCGATCATTGGATTGCATTGGATTGGATTGGAATAGATTGGATGCCGGTTCCTGGATTGGATTTGATTGGATTGGATTGGATCGGATTGGAATGGATTGGATGGCGTTCCCTGGATTGGATTGGATAGGATTAGATTGGATTGGATTGGATTGGGCTGGATGCCGTTTGTTGGATTGGATTGGATTGTATTGGTTTAATGCCGTTCCTTGGATTGGATTGGATTGGATGCCGCTACTTGGATTGAATTGGATTGGATTGGATTGCATTGGATTGGATGGCATGCCGTTCATTGGATGGATTGGATTTGATTGGATTGGATTATATTGTATTGGATGGCGTTTCTTAGATTGGATTGGATAGGATTAGATTGGATTGGATTGGATTGGGCTTGATTCCGTTCGTTGGATTGGATTGGATTGGAATGGATTGGTTTACCGCCGTACTTGAATTGGATTGGATTGGATTGGATTGGATGCCGTGACTTGGATTGGATTGGATTGGATTGGATTGGATTGGATGCCGTGACTTGGATTGGAGTGGATTGGATTGGTTTTGATTGGATTGAATTGGATTGGAGTGGATTGGATGCCGTTCCTTGGATTGGATTGGATAGGATTGGATTAGATTGGATTCCGTTCCTCAGATTGGATTGGATTGGCTTGGCTTGGCTTGGACTGGATTGGATTGGATTGGATTGGATTGGATTGGATTGGATTGGATTGGATTGGATTGAATGACGTTCCTTCGATAGGATTGTATTGGATTGGATTGGATCGGATTGCATTGGATTGGATGGCATTGCATTGGATTGGATTGGATTGGATGCCGTTTCTTGGATTGGATTGGATTGGATTGGATTGGATTCGATTAGATTGGATGCCGTTCCTAGGATTGCAATTGATTGGATTGGATTGGATTGGATCGGATCGGATTGCTTTGGATTGGATTGGATTGGATGGCGTTCCTTAGATTGGATTGGATAGGATTAGATTGGATTGGATTGGATTGGGCTTGATTCCGTTCTTTGGATTGGGTTGGAATGGATTGGTTTACTGCCGTTCCTTGAATTGGATTGGATTGGATTGGATTGGATGCCGTGACTTGGATTGGATTGGATTGGATTGCATGCCGTTCCTTAGATTGCATTGGATTGGAATGGATTGGAATGAATTGCATTGAATTGGATTGGATTGGATGCAGTTCCTTGAATTGGGTTGTATTGGATTGGATTGGATTATATTGAATTTGATTGTATTGGAGTGGATTTGATGCCGTTCCTTGGATTGGATTGGATTGGATTAGATTGGATCGGTTTGGATTCCATTGGATTGGATTGGATGGCGATCCTTACATTGGATTGGATAGGATTGGATTGCATTGGATTGGATTGCATGCCGTTCATTGGATTGGATTGGATTGGATTGGATTGGATTTGATGCCGTTCCTTGGATTGGATTGGATTGGATCGGATTGAATGCCGTTCCATAGATTGGATTGGATTGGATTGGATTGGATCGGAGTGGATTGGATTGGATTGCATTGCATTGGATTGGATTGGATTGGATGCCGTTTCTTGGATTGGATTGGATTGGATTGGATTGCATTGCATTGGATTGGATTGGATTGGATGCCGTTTCTTGGATTGGATTGGATTGGATTGAATCGGATTGGATTGGATTGGATTGCATTGGATTGGATGGCATGCCGTTCATTGGATGGATTGGATTTGATTGGCTTGGATTGCATTGGATTGAATGCCGTTCCTTCGACTGGATTGTATTGTATTGTATTGGATTGGATTGGATTGCATTGGAATGTATTTCATGCCGTTCCTTGAATTGGATTGGATTGGATTGGCTTGGATTGGTTTGGATTGAATTGGATTGGAGTGGATTGGGTGCCGTTCCTTGGATTGGGTTGGATAGGATTGGCTTAGATTGGATTCCGTTCCTCAGATTGGATTGGATTGGCTTGGCTTGGCTTGGATTGGATTGGATTGGATTGGATAGGATGCCGTTCCTTGGATTGGATTGGATTGGATTGAATGACGTTCCTTCGATTGGATTGTATTGTATTGGATTGCATTGGATTGGATTGGATTGAATGCCGTTTCTTGGATTGGATTTGATTGGATTGGATTGGATTGGATTCGATTAGATTGGATGCCGTTCCTAGGATTGGAATTGATTGGATTGGATTGGATTGGATCGGATTGCATTGGATTGGATTGGATGACGTTCCTTAGATTGGATTAGATAGGATTAGATTGGATTGGATTGGATTGGGCTTGATTCCGTTCGTTGGATTGGATTGGATTGGAATGGATTGGTTTACTGCCGTTCCTTGAATTGGATTGGACTGGATTGCATTGCATTGGATTGGATTGGATGCCGTTCCTTGGATTGGATTGTATTGGGTTGGATTGGAGTGGATTGGTTCGGATTGGATTGGATTGGATTGGATTCGATTGGATGCCGTTCCTTTGATTGCATTGAGTTTCATTGGACTGGATTGGATTGGATTGGATTCGATTTGATTGGATGCCGTTCCTAGGATTGGAATTGATTGGATTGGATTGGATTGGATCGGATTGCATTGGATTGGATTGGATGGCGTTCCTTAGATTGGATTAGATAGGATTAGATTGGATTGGATTGGATTGGGCTTGAGTCCGTTCGTTGGATTGGATTGGATTGGAATGGATTGGTTTACTGCCGTTCTTTGAATTGGATTGGACTGGATTGCATTGCATTGGATTGGATTGGATGCCGTTCCTTGGATTGGATTGTATTGGGTTGGATTGGAGTGGATTGGTTCGGATTGGATTGGATTGGATTCGATTGGATGCCGTTCCTTTGATTGCATTGAGTTTCATTGGACTGGATTGGATTGGATTGCATTGAATGACGTTCCTTGGATTGGATTGGATTGGATTGAATTGGATTGGATGCCGTTCCTCCGATTGGAATTGATTGGATTGGATAGAATTGGATTGGATCGGATTGCATTGGATTGGATTGGATTGGATCCCGTTCCTTGGATTGGACTGGACTGGACTGGATTGGATTGGACTGGTTTGGATTGGATGGGATTGGATGGAGTGGATTGGATTGGATTGGATTGGTTTGGATGCCGATCCTTGGATTGGATTGGATTGGATTGGATGCCGTTTCTTGGATTGGATTGGACTGGATTGCATTGCATTGGATCGGATTGGATTGGATTGGATTGGATGGCGTTCCTTGGATTGGATTGGATAGGATTGGATTGCATTGGATTGGATTGCATGCCGTTCTTTGGATTGGATTGGATTGGATTGGACTGGATTGGATTGGATTGGATTGGATTGGATTGAATGTCGTTCCTTAGATTGGATTGGATTGGATTGGATGCCGTTCCTAGGATTGGAATTGATTGGATTGGATAGAATTGGATTGGATCGGATTGCATTGGATTGGATTGGATTGGATCCCGTTCCTTGGATTGGACTGGACTGGACTGGACTGGACTGGATTGGATTGGATTGGTTTGGATTGGATGGGATTGCATTGGAGTGGAGTGGTTTGGATTGGATTGGATTGGTTTGGATGCCGATCATTGGATTGGATTGAATTGGATTGGATTGGATGCCGTTTCTTGGATTGGATTTGATTGCATTGGATTGGATTGGATCGGATTGGATTCGAATGGATTGGATGGCGTTCCTTGGATTGGATTGGATAGGATTAGATTGGATTGGATTGGGCTGGATGCCGTTCGTTGGATTGGATTGGATTGGATTGGATTGGTTTAATGCCGTTCCTTGGATTGGATTGTATTGGATGCCGCTACTTGGATTGAATTGGATTGGATTGGATTGGATTGCATTGGATTGGATGGCATGCCGTTCATTGGATGGGTTGGATTTGATTGGATTGGATTGGATTGGATTGAATGCCGTTCCTTCGACTGGATTGTATTGTATTGGATTGTATTGGATTGGATTGCATTGGAATGGATTTCATGCCGTTCCTTGGATTGGATTGGATTGGCTTGGATTGGTTTGGATTGGATTGAATTGGATTGGAGTGGATTGGATGGCGTTCCTTGGATTGGATTGGATAGTATTGGATTAGATTGGATTCCGTTCCTCAGATTGGATTGGATTGGCTTGGCTTGGCTTGGATTGGATTGGATTGGGTGGGATAGGATTGGATTGGATTGGATTGGATTGGATTGGATGCCGTTCCTTGGATTGGATTGGATTGGATTGAATGACGTTCCTTCGATAGGATTGTATTGTATTGGATTGGATCGGATTGGATTGGATTGGATGGCATTGGATTGGATTGGATTGGATTGGATGCCGTTTCTTGGATTGGATTGGATTGGATTGGATTGGATTAGATTGGATGCCGTTCCTAGCATTGGAATTGATTGGATTGGATTGGATTGGATCGGATTGCATTGGATTGGATTGGATTGGATGGCGTTCCTTAGATTGGATTGGATAGGATTAGATTGGATTGGATTGGATGGATTGGATTGCATTTGAATTTATTTCATGCCGTTCCTTGGATTGGATTGGATTGGATTGGATTGGAGTGGATTGGATGCCGTTCCTTGGATTCGATTGGATAGGATTGGATTAGATTGGATTCCGTTCCTCAGATTGGATTGGATTGGCTTGGCTTGGCTTGGCTTGGATTGTATTGGATTGGATTGGATTGGAGTGGTTTGGATGCCGTTCCTTGGATTGGATTGGATTGGATTGGATTGAATGACGTTCCTTCGATAGGATTGTATTGTATTGGATTGGATCGGATTTGTTTGGATTGGATGGCATTGCATTGGATTGGATTGGATTGGATGCCGTTTCTTGGATTGGATTGGATGGGATTGGATTGGATTAGATTGGATGCCGTTCCTAGGATTGGAATTGATTGGATTGGATTGGATTGGATCGGATTGCATTGGATTGGATTGTATTGGATGGCGTTCCTTAGATTGGATTGGATAGGATTAGATTGGATTGAATTGGATTGGGCTTGATTCCGTTCGTTGGATTGGATTGGATTGGAATGGATTGGTTTACTGCCGTTCCTTGAATTGGATTGGACTGGCTTGCATTGCATTGGATTGGATTGGATGCCGTTCATTGGATTGGATTGTATTGGGTTGGATTGGATTGGATTGGTTCGGTTTGGATTGGATTGGATTGGATTCGATTGGATGCCGTTCCTTTGATTGCATTGAGTTTCATTGAACTGGATTGGATTGGATTGGATTGAGTGCCGTTCCTTAGATTGGATAGGATTGGATTGGATTGGATGCCGTTCCTAGGACTGGAATTGATTGGATTGGATAGAATTGGATTGGATCGGATTGCATTGGATTGGATTCGTTTGGATCCCGTTCCTTGGATTGGACTGGACTGGATTGGATGGGAGTGGATGGAGTGGATTGGATTGGATTGGATTCGTTTGGATGCCGATCCTTGGATTGGATTGGATTGGATTGTATCCCGTTTCTTGGATTGGATTGGATTGGATTGGATTGGGTTGGATTGGATCGGATTGGATTGGATTGGATGGCGTTACTTGGATTGGATTGGATAGGATTGGATTGCATTGGATTGCATTGCATGCCGTTCATTGGATGGGATTGGATTGGATTGGACTGGATTGGATTGGATTGGATTGGATTGAATGTCGTTCTTTGGATTGGATTGGATTGGACTGGATTGGATTGGATTGGATTGGATTGAATGTCGTTCCTTAGATTGGATTGGATTGGATTGGATGCCGTTCCTAGGATTGGAATTGATTGGATTGGATAGAATTGGATTGGATCGGATTGCATTGGATTTGATTGGATTGGATCCCGTTCCTTGGATTGGACTGGACTGGACTGGATTGGATTGGATTGGTTTGGATGCCGATCATTGGATTGGATTGGATTGGATTGGATGCCGTTTCTTGGATTGGATTGGATTGTATTGGGTTGGATTGGATCGGATTGGATTGGATTGGATTGGATGGCGTTCCTTGGATTGGATTGGAGAGGATTGGATTGCATTGGATTGAATTGCATGCCGTTCTTTGGATTGGATTGGATTGGATTGGATTGGACTGGATTGGATTGGATTGGATTGGATTGAATGTCGTTCCTTCGATTGGATTGGATTGCATTGGAGGCCGTTCCTAGGATTGGAATTGATTGGATTGGATAGAATTGGATTGGATCGGATTGCATTGGATTGGATTGGATTGGATCCGGTTCCTTGTATTGGACTGGACTGGACTGGACTGGATTGGATTGGATTGGTTTGGATTGGATGGGATTGGATTGGAGTGGAGTGGATTGGTTTGGATTGGATTGGTTTGGATGCCGATCATTGGATTGGATTGGATTGGATACCGTTTCCTGGATTGGATTTGATTGGATTGGATTGGATTGGATCGGATTGTATTGGAATGGATTGGATGGCGTTCCTTGGATTGGATTGGATAGGATTAGATTGGATTGGATTGGATTGGGCTGGATGCCGTTCGTTGGATTGGATTGGATTGGATTGGATTGGTTTAATGCCGTTCCTTGGATTGGATTGGATTGGATGCCGCTACTTGGATTGAATTGGATTGGATTGGATTGGATTGCATTGGATTGGATGGCATGCCGTTCATTGGATGGATTGGATTTGATTGGATTGGATTGGATTGGATTGGATTGAATGCCGTTCCTTCGACTGGATTGTATTGTATTGGATTGTATTGGATTGGATTGCATTGGAATGGATTTCATGCCGTTCCTTGGATTGGATTGGATTGGCTTGGATTGGTTTGGATTCGATTGAATTGTATTGGAGTGGATCGGATGCCGTTCCTTGGATTGGATTGGATAGGATTGGATTAGATTGGATTCCGTTCCTCAGATTGGATTGGATTGGCTTGGCTTGGCTTGGATTGGATTGGATTGGATGCCGTTTCTTGGATTGGAATTGATTGGATTGGATTGGATTGGATCGGATTGCATTGGATTGGATTGGATTGGATGGCGTTCCTTAGATTGGATTGGATAGGATTAGATTGGATTGGATTGGATTGGGCTGGATTCCGTTCGTTGGGTTGGATTGGATTGGAATGGATTGGTTTACTGCCGTTCCTTGAATTGGATTGGACTGGATTGCATTGCATTGGATTGGATTGGATGCCGTTCATTGGATTGGATTGTATTGGGTTGGATTGGATTGGATTGGTTCGGTTTGGATTGGGTTGGATTGGATTCGATTGGATGCCGTTCCTTTGATTGCATTGAGTTTCATTGAACGGGATTGGATTGGATTGGATTGAATGCCGTTCCTTGGATTGGATTGGATTGGATTGCATTGGATTGGATGCCGTTCCTAGGACTGCAATTGATTGGATTGGATAGAATTGGATTGGATCGGATTGCATTGGATTGGATTGGATTGGATCCCGTTCCTTGGATTGGACTGGACTGGATTGGATTGGACTGGTTTGGATTGGATGGGATTGGATGGAGTGGATTGGATTGGATTGGATTGGTTTGGATGCCGATGCTTGGATTGGATTGGATTGGATTGTATCCCATTTCTTGGATTGGATTGGATTGGATTGGATTGGGTTGGATTGGATCGGATTGGATTGGATTGGATTGGATGGCGTTACTTGGATTGGATTGGATAGGATTGGATTGCATTGGATTGGATTGCATGCCGTTCATTGGATGGGATTGGATTGGATTGGACTGGATTGGATTGGATTGGATTGGATTGAATGTCGTTCCTTAGATTGGATTGGATTGGATGCCGTTCCTAGGATTGGAATTGATTGGATTGGATAGAATTGGATTGGATCGGATTGCATTGGATTGGATTGGATTGGATCCCGTTCCTTGGATTGGACTGGACTGGACTGGACTCGATTGGATTGGATTGGTTTGGATTGGATGGGATTGGATTGGATTGGAGTGGATTGGATTGGATTGGATTGGTTTGGATGCCGATCATTGGATTGGATTGGATTGGATGCCGTTTCTTGGATTCGATTGGATTGGATTGGGTTGGATTGGATCGGATTGGATTGGATTGGATTGGATGGCGTTCCTTGGATTGGATTGGATAGGATTGGATTGCATTGGATTGGATTGCATGCCGTTCTTTGGATTGGATTGGATTGGATTGGACTGGATTGGATTGGATTGGATTGGATTGAATGTCGTTCCTTAGATTGGATTGGATTGGATTGGATGCCGTTCCTAGGATTGGAATTGATTGGATTGGATAGAATTGGATTGGATCGGATTGCATTGGATTGGATTGGATCCCGTTCCTTGGATTGGACTGGACTGGACTGGACTGGACTGGATTGGATTGGATTGGTTTGGATTGGATGGGATTGGATTGGAGTGGAGTGGATTGGATTGGATTGGATTGCTTTGGATGCCGATCATTGGATTGGATTGGATTGGATTGGATGCCGTTTCCTGGATTGGAGTTGATTGGATTGTATTGGATTGGATCGGATTGGATTGGAATGTATTGGATGGCGTTCCTTAGATTGGATTGGATAGGATTAGATTGGATTGGATTGGATTGGGCTGGATGCCGTTCGTTGGATTGGATTGGATTGGATTGGATTGGTTTAATGCCGTTCCTTGGATTGGATTGGATTGGATGCCGCTACTTGGATTGGATTGGATTGCATTGGATTGGATGGCATGCCGTTCATTGGATGGATTGGATTTGATTGGATTGGATTGGATTGGATTGGATTGGATTGAATGCCGTTCCTTCGACTGGATTGTATTGTATTGGATTGTATTGGATTGGATTGCATTGGAATGGATTTCATGCCGTTCCTTGGATTGGATTGGATTGGCTTGGATTGGTTTGGATTGGATTGAATTGGATTGGAGTGGATTGGATGCCGTTCCTTGGATTGGATTGGATAGGATTGGATTAGATTGGATTCCGTTCCTCAGATTGGATTGGATTGGCTTGGCTTGGCTTGGCTTGGATTGGATTGGATTGGATTGGATTGGAATGGATTGGATTGGATTGGATGCCGTTCCTTGGATTGGATTGGATTGGATTGAATGACGTTCCTTCGATAGGATTGTATTGTATTGGATTGGTTCGGATTGGATTGGATTGGATGGCATTGCGTTGCATTGGATTGGATTGGATGCCGTTTCTTGGATTGGATTGGATTGGATTGGATTGGATTAGATTGGATGCCGTTCCTAGGATTGGAATTGATTGGATTGGATTGGATTGGATCGGATTGCATTGGATTGGATTGGATTGGATGGCGTTCCTTAGATTGGATTGGATAGGATTAGATTGGATTGGATTGGATTGGGCTTCATTCCGTTCGTTGGATTGGATTGGATTGGAATGGATTGGTTTACTGCCGTTCCTTGAATTGGATTGGACTGGATTGTATTGCATTGGATTGGATTGGATGCCGTTCATTGGATTGGATTGTATTGCGTTGGATTGGATTGGATTGGTTCGGTTTGGATTGGATTGGATTGGATTCGATTGGATGCCGTTCCGTTGATTGCATTGAGATTCATTGAACTGGATTGGATTGGATTGGATTGAATGCCGTTCCTTGGATTGGATTGGATTGGATTGGATTGGATGCCGTTCCTAGGACTGGAATTGATTGGATTGGATAGAATTGGATTGGATCGGATTGCATTGGATTGGATTGGATTGGATCCCGTTCCTTGGATTGGACTGGACTGGATTGGATTGGACTGGTTTGGATTGGATGGGATTGGATGGAGTGGATTGGATTGGATTGGTTTGGATGCCGATCCTTGGATTGGATTGGATTGGATTGTATCCCGTTTCTTGGATTGGATTGGATTGGATTGGATTGGATTGGGTTGGATTGGATCGGATTGGATTGGATTGGATGGCGTTACTTGGATTGGATTGGATAGGATTGGATTGCATTGGATTGCATTGCATGCCGTTCATTGGATTGGATTGGATTGGATTGGATTGGACTGGATTGGATTGGATTGGATTGAATTGAATGTCGTTCCTTAGATTGGATTGGATTGGATTGGATGCCGTTCCTAGGATTGGAATTGATTGGATTGGATAGAATTGGATTGGATCGGATTGCATTGGATTGGATTGGATTGGATCCCGTTCCTTGGATTGGACTGGACTGGACTGGACTGGACTGGATTGGATGGGTTTGGATTGGATGGGATTGGATTGGAGTGGAGTGGATTGGATTGGATTGGATTGGTTTGGATGCCGATCATTGGATTGGATTGGATTGGATTGGATGCCGTTTCTTGGATTGGATTGGATAGGATTAGATTGGATTGGATTGGGCTGGATGCCGTTAGTTGGATTGGATTGGATTGGATTGGTTTAATGCCGTTCATTGGATTGGATTAGATTGGATGCCGCTACTGGGATTGAATTGGATTGGATTGGATTGGATTGCATTGGATTGGATGGCATGCCGTTCATTGGATGGATTGGATTTGATTGGATTGGATTGGATTGGATTGAATGCCGTTCCTTCGACTGGATTGTATTGTATTGTATTGGATTGGATTGGATTGCATTGGAATGGATTTCATGCCGTTCCTTGGATTGGATTGGATTGGCTTGGATTGGTTTGGATTGGATTGAATTGGATTGGAGTGGATTGGATGCCGTTACTTGGATTGGATTGGATAGGATTGCATTAGATTGGATTCCGTTCCTCAGATTGGATTGGATTGGCTTGGCTTGGCTTGGATTGGATTGGATTGGATTGGATTGGATTGGATTGGATGCCGTTCCTTGGATTGGATTGGATTGGATTGAATGACGTTCCTTCGATAGGATTGTATTGTATTGGATTGGATCGGATTGGATTGGATTGGATGGCATTGCATTGGACTGGATTGGATTGGATGCCGTTTCTTGGATTGGATTGAATTGGATTGGATTGGATTGGACTGGATGAGATTGGATGCCGTTCCTTGGATTGGAATTGATTGGATTGGATTGGATTGGATTGGATCGGATTGCATTGGATTGGATTGGATTGGATGGCGTTCCTTAGATTGGACTGGATAGGATGAGGTTGGATTGGATTCGATTGGGTTTGATTCCGTTCGTTGGATTGGATTGGATTGGAATGGATTGGTTTACTGCCGTTCCTTGAATTGGATTGGATTGGATTGGATTGGATGCCGTGACTTGGATTGGATTGGATTGGAAGCCGTTCCTTAGATTGCATTGGAGTGGATTGGATTGGAATGGATTGCATTCGATTGGATTGGATTGGATGCCGTTCCTTGAATTGGGTTGTATTGGATTGGATTGTATTGAATTAGATTGGATTGGAGTGGATTTGAAGCCGTTCCTAGGATTGGAATTGATTGGATTGGATGGAATTGGTTTGGATCGGATTGCATTGGACTGGACTGGATTGGATTGGACTGGTTTGGATTGGATGGGATTGGATGGAGTGGATTGGATTGGATTGGATTGGTTTGGATGCCGATCCTTGGATTGGATTGGATTGGATTGGATTGGATGCCGTTTCTTGGAATGGATTGGATTGGATTGGATTGGATCGGATTGGATTGGATTGGATTGGACGGCGTTCCTTGGATTAGGTTGGATAGGTTTGGATTGCATTGGATTGGATTGCATGCCGTTCATTGGATTGGATTGGATTGGATTGGACTGGATTGGATTGGATTGGATTGGATTGAATGTCGTTCCTTAGATTGGAATTGTTTAGATTGGATTGGATCGGATTGGATAGGACTGGATTGCATTGCATTGGATTGGATTGGATGCCGTTCCTTTGATTGCATTGAGTTTCATTGAACGGGATTGGATTGGATTGGATTGAATGCCGTTCCTTGGATTGGATTGGATTGGATTGCATTGGATTGGATGCCGTTCCTAGGACTGCAATTGATTGGATTGGATAGAATTGGATTGGATCGGATTGCATTGGATTGGATTGGATTGGATCCCGTTCCTTGGATTGGACTGGACTGGATTGGATTGGACTGGTTTGGATTGGATGGGATTGGATGGAGTGGATTGGATTGGATTGGATTGGTTTGGATGCCGATGCTTGGATTGGATTGGATTGGATTGTATCCCATTTCTTGGATTGGATTGGATTGGATTGGATTGGGTTGGATTGGATCGGATTGGATTGGATTGGATTGGATGGCGTTACTTGGATTGGATTGGATAGGATTGGATTGCATTGGATTGGATTGCATGCCGTTCATTGGATGGGATTGGATTGGATTGGACTGGATTGGATTGGATTGGATTGGATTGAATGTCGTTCCTTAGATTGGATTGGATTGGATGCCGTTCCTAGGATTGGAATTGATTGGATTGGATAGAATTGGATTGGATCGGATTGCATTGGATTGGATTGGATTGGATCCCGTTCCTTGGATTGGACTGGACTGGACTGGACTCGATTGGATTGGATTGGTTTGGATTGGATGGGATTGGATTGGATTGGAGTGGATTGGATTGGATTGGATTGGTTTGGATGCCGATCATTGGATTGGATTGGATTGGATGCCGTTTCTTGGATTCGATTGGATTGGATTGGGTTGGATTGGATCGGATTGGATTGGATTGGATTGGATGGCGTTCCTTGGATTGGATTGGATAGGATTGGATTGCATTGGATTGGATTGCATGCCGTTCTTTGGATTGGATTGGATTGGATTGGACTGGATTGGATTGGATTGGATTGGATTGAATGTCGTTCCTTAGATTGGATTGGATTGGATTGGATGCCGTTCCTAGGATTGGAATTGATTGGATTGGATAGAATTGGATTGGATCGGATTGCATTGGATTGGATTGGATCCCGTTCCTTGGATTGGACTGGACTGGACTGGACTGGACTGGATTGGATTGGATTGGTTTGGATTGGATGGGATTGGATTGGAGTGGAGTGGATTGGATTGGATTGGATTGCTTTGGATGCCGATCATTGGATTGGATTGGATTGGATTGGATGCCGTTTCCTGGATTGGAGTTGATTGGATTGTATTGGATTGGATCGGATTGGATTGGAATGTATTGGATGGCGTTCCTTAGATTGGATTGGATAGGATTAGATTGGATTGGATTGGATTGGGCTGGATGCCGTTCGTTGGATTGGATTGGATTGGATTGGATTGGTTTAATGCCGTTCCTTGGATTGGATTGGATTGGATGCCGCTACTTGGATTGGATTGGATTGCATTGGATTGGATGGCATGCCGTTCATTGGATGGATTGGATTTGATTGGATTGGATTGGATTGGATTGGATTGGATTGAATGCCGTTCCTTCGACTGGATTGTATTGTATTGGATTGTATTGGATTGGATTGCATTGGAATGGATTTCATGCCGTTCCTTGGATTGGATTGGATTGGCTTGGATTGGTTTGGATTGGATTGAATTGGATTGGAGTGGATTGGATGCCGTTCCTTGGATTGGATTGGATAGGATTGGATTAGATTGGATTCCGTTCCTCAGGTTGGATTGGATTGGCTTGGCTTGGCTTGGCTTGGATTGGATTGGATTGGATTGGATTGGAATGGATTGGATTGGATTGGATGCCGTTCCTTGGATTGGATTGGATTGGATTGAATGACGTTCCTTCGATAGGATTGTATTGTATTGGATTGGTTCGGATTGGATTGGATTGGATGGCATTGCGTTGCATTGGATTGGATTGGATGCCGTTTCTTGGATTGGATTGGATTGGATTGGATTGGATTAGATTGGATGCCGTTCCTAGGATTGGAATTGATTGGATTGGATTGGATTGGATCGGATTGCATTGGATTGGATTGGATTGGATGGCGTTCCTTAGATTGGATTGGATAGGATTAGATTGGATTGGATTGGATTGGGCTTCATTCCGTTCGTTGGATTGGATTGGATTGGAATGGATTGGTTTACTGCCGTTCCTTGAATTGGATTGGACTGGATTGTATTGCATTGGATTGGATTGGATGCCGTTCATTGGATTGGATTGTATTGCGTTGGATTGGATTGGATTGGTTCGGTTTGGATTGGATTGGATTGGATTCGATTGGATGCCGTTCCGTTGATTGCATTGAGATTCATTGAACTGGATTGGATTGGATTGGATTGAATGCCGTTCCTTGGATTGGATTGGATTGGATTGGATTGGATGCCGTTCCTAGGACTGGAATTGATTGGATTGGATAGAATTGGATTGGATCGGATTGCATTGGATTGGATTGGATTGGATCCCGTTCCTTGGATTGGACTGGACTGGATTGGATTGGACTGGTTTGGATTGGATGGGATTGGATGGAGTGGATTGGATTGGATTGGTTTGGATGCCGATCCTTGGATTGGATTGGATTGGATTGTATCCCGTTTCTTGGATTGGATTGGATTGGATTGGATTGGATTGGGTTGGATTGGATCGGATTGGATTGGATTGGATGGCGTTACTTGGATTGGATTGGATAGGATTGGATTGCATTGGATTGCATTGCATGCCGTTCATTGGATTGGATTGGATTGGATTGGATTGGACTGGATTGGATTGGATTGGATTGAATTGAATGTCGTTCCTTAGATTGGATTGGATTGGATTGGATGCCGTTCCTAGGATTGGAATTGATTGGATTGGATAGAATTGGATTGGATCGGATTGCATTGGATTGGATTGGATTGGATCCCGTTCCTTGGATTGGACTGGACTGGACTGGACTGGACTGGATTGGATTGGATTGGTTTGGATTGGATGGGATTGGATTGGAGTGGAGTGGATTGGATTGGATTGGATTGGTTTGGATGCCGATCATTGGATTGGATTGGATTGGATTGGATGCCGTTTCTTGGATTGGATTGGATAGGATTAGATTGGATTGGATTGGGCTGGATGCCGTTAGTTGGATTGGATTGGATTGGATTGGTTTAATGCCGTTCATTGGATTGGATTAGATTGGATGCCGCTACTGGGATTGAATTGGATTGGATTGGATTGGATTGCATTGGATTGGATGGCATGCCGTTCATTGGATGGATTGGATTTGATTGGATTGGATTGGATTGGATTGAATGCCGTTCCTTCGACTGGATTGTATTGTATTGTATTGGATTGGATTGGATTGCATTGGAATGGATTTCATGCCGTTCCTTGGATTGGATTGGATTGGCTTGGATTGGTTTGGATTGGATTGAATTGGATTGGAGTGGATTGGATGCCGTTACTTGGATTGGATTGGATAGGATTGCATTAGATTGGATTCCGTTCCTCAGATTGGATTGGATTGGCTTGGCTTGGCTTGGATTGGATTGGATTGGATTGGATTGGATTGGATTGGATGCCGTTCCTTGGATTGGATTGGATTGGATTGAATGACGTTCCTTCGATAGGATTGTATTGTATTGGATTGGATCGGATTGGATTGGATTGGATGGCATTGCATTGGACTGGATTGGATTGGATGCCGTTTCTTGGATTGGATTGAATTGGATTGGATTGGATTGGACTGGATGAGATTGGATGCCGTTCCTTGGATTGGAATTGATTGGATTGGATTGGATTGGATTGGATCGGATTGCATTGGATTGGATTGGATTGGATGGCGTTCCTTAGATTGGACTGGATAGGATGAGATTGGATTGGATTCGATTGGGTTTGATTCCGTTCGTTGGATTGGATTGGATTGGAATGGATTGGTTTACTGCCGTTCCTTGAATTGGATTGGATTGGATTGGATTGGATGCCGTGACTTGGATTGGATTGGATTGGAAGCCGTTCCTTAGATTGCATTGGAGTGGATTGGATTGGAATGGATTGCATTCGATTGGATTGGATTGGATGCCGTTCCTTGAATTGGGTTGTATTGGATTGGATTGTATTGAATTAGATTGGATTGGAGTGGATTTGAAGCCGTTCCTAGGATTGGAATTGATTGGATTGGATGGAATTGGTTTGGATCGGATTGCATTGGACTGGACTGGATTGGATTGGACTGGTTTGGATTGGATGGGATTGGATGGAGTGGATTGGATTGGATTGGATTGGTTTGGATGCCGATCCTTGGATTGGATTGGATTGGATTGGATTGGATGCCGTTTCTTGGAATGGATTGGATTGGATTGGATTGGATCGGATTGGATTGGATTGGATTGGACGGCGTTCCTTGGATTAGGTTGGATAGGTTTGGATTGCATTGGATTGGATTGCATGCCGTTCATTGGATTGGATTGGATTGGATTGGACTGGATTGGATTGGATTGGATTGGATTGAATGTCGTTCCTTAGATTGGAATTGTTTAGATTGGATTGGATCGGATTGGATAGGACTGGATTGCATTGCATTGGATTGGATTGGATGCCGTTCCTTGGATTGGATTTGCTCCGATTGGATTGGATTGGATGCCGTTAATTGGATTGGATTGTATTGGGTTGGATTGGATTGGTTTGGTTTGGATTGCATTGGAATTGATTGGATGCCGTTGCTTTGATTGCATTGGGTTTCATTGGACTGGATTGAATTGGATTGGATTGAATTCCGTTCCTTGGATTTGATTGGATTGGATTGGATGCTGTTCCTCGGATTGGAATTGATTGGATTGGATAGAATTGGATTGGATCGGATTGCATTGGATTGGATTGGATTGGATCCCGTTCCTTGGATTGGACTGGACTGGACTGGACTGGACTGGACTGGATTGGATTGGATTGGTTTGGATTGGATGGAATGGGATTGGATTGGAGTGGAGTGGATTCGATTGCATTGGATAGGATTGGATGCCGATCCTTGGATTGGATTGGATTGGATTGGATGCCGTTTCTTGGATTGGATTGGATTGGATTGGATCGGATTGGATTGGAATGGATTGGATGGCGTTCCTTGGATTGGATTGGATAGGATTAGATTGGATTGGATTGGATTGGGGAGGATGCCGTTCGTTGGATTGGATTGGATTGGTTTGGTTTAATGCCGTTCCTTGGATTGGATTCGATTGGATGCCGTTACTTGGATTGAATTGGATTGGATTGGGTTGCATTGGTTTGGATGGCATGCCGTTCATTGGATGGATTGGATTTGATTGGATTGGATTGGATTGGATTGAATGCCGTTCCTTCGACTGGTTTGTATTGTATTGTATTGTATTGTATTGGATTGGATTGCATTGGAATGGATTTCATGCCGTTCCTTGGATTGGATTGGATTGGTTTGCATTGGTTTGGATTGGATTGGATTGGATTGGAGTGGATTGGATGCCGTTCCTTGGATTGGATTGAATAGGATTGGATTGGAATCGATTGGATGCCGTTCCTCAGATTGGACTGGATTGGCTTGGCTTGGCTTGGCTTGCCTTGGATTGGATTGGATTGGATTGGATTGGATGCCGTTCCTTGGATTGGAATGGATTGGATTGGATTGGATGGCATTGCATTGGATTGGATTGCATTGGATTGGATGCTGTTTCTTGGATTGGATTGGATTGGATTGGATTGAATCGGATTGGGTTCGATTGGATTGGATTGGATGGCGTTCCTTGGATTGGGTTGGATAGGATTAGATTGGATTGGATTGGATTGGGCTGGATGCCGTTTGTTGGATTGGAGTGGATTGGATTGGATTGGTTTCATGCCGTTCCTTGGATTAGATTGGATTGGATTGGATTGGGCTGGATACCGTTCGTTGGATTGGATAGGATTGGATTGGTTTCATGCCGTTCCTTGGATTGGATTGGCTTGGATTGGATTGGATTGGATTGGATTGGATGGCGTTCCTTAGATTGGATTGGATAGGATTAGATTGGATTGGATTGGATTGGGCTTGATTCCGTTCGTTGGATTGGATTGGATTGGAATGGATTGGTTTACTGCCGTTCCTTGAATTGGATTGGATTGGATTGGATTGGATGCCGTGACTTGGATTGGATTGGATTGGATTGGAAGCCGTTCCTTAGATTGCATTGGATTGGATTGGATTGCAATGGATTGCATTGGATTGGATTGGATTGAATGCCGTTCCTTGAATTGGGTTGTATTGGATTGGATTGTATTGAATTAGATTGGATTGGAGTGGATTTGATGCCGTTCCTTGGATTGGATTGGATTGGATTGGATTGGATCGGTTTGGATTCCATTGGATTGGATTGGATGGCGATCCTTGGATTGGATTGGATAGGATTGGATTGCATTGGATTGGATTGCATGCCGTTCATTGGATTGGATTGGATTGGATTGGATTGGATTGGATTGGATTGGATTTGATGCCGTTCATGGATTGGATTGGATTGGATTGGATTGAATGCCGTTCCTTAGATTGGATTGGATTGGATTGGATCGGATTGGATTGGATTGGATTGCATTGCATTGGATTGGATTGGATTGGATGCCGTTTCTTGGATTGGATTGGATTGGATTGGATTGCATTGCATTGGATTGGATTGGATTGGATGCCGTTTCTTGGATTGGATTGGATTGGATTGGATTGAATCGGATTGGATTGGATTGGATTGGACTGGATAGGATTTGATTGGATTGGATTGGATTGGGGTGGATGCCGTTCTTTGGATTGGATTGTATTGGATTGGACTGGATTGGATTGGATTGGATTGGATTGAATGTCGTTCCTGAGATTGGATTGGATTTGATTGGATTGGATCGGATTGGATTGGACTGGATTGCATTGCATTGGATTGGATTGGATGTCGTTTATTGGATTGGATTGTATTGGGTTGGATTTGATTGGATTGGTTCGGATTGGATTGGATTCGATTGGATTCGATTGGATGCCGTTCCTTTGATTGCATTGAGTTTCATTGGACTGGATTGGATTGGATTGGATTGAATGCCGTTCCTTGGATTGGATTGGATTGGATTGGATTGGATTGGATTGGATTGGATTGGATGCCGTTCCTAGGATTGGAATTGATTGGATTGGATAGAATTGGATTGGATCGGATTGCATTGGACTGGACTGGATTGGATTGGACTGGTTTGGATTGGATGGCATTGGATGGAGTGGATTGGATTGGATTGGATTGGTTTGGATGCCGTGACTTGGAATTGATTGGATTGGATTGCATGCCGGTCATTGGATTGGTTTGAATTGGATTGGATTGGATTGGATTTGATGCCGTTCCTTGGATTGGACTGGATTGGATTGGATTGAATGACGTTCCTTCGATTGGATTGGAATGGATTGGATTGGATTGGATTGGATTGGATTGGATTGGATCGGATCGGATTGGATTGGATTGGATTGCATTGCATTGGATTGGATTGGATTGGATGCCGTTTCTTGGATTGGATTGGATTGGATTGAATCGGATTGGATTGGATTGGTTTGGATTGCATGGCGTTACTTGGATTGGATTGGATAGGATTAGATTGGATTGGATTGGATTGGATTGGGCTGGATGCCGTACGTTGGATTGTATTGGATTGGATTGTTTTAATGCCGTTCCTTGGATTGGATTGGATTGGATGGGATTGGATGGGATTGGATTGGATGGCGTTACTTATTTGGATTGGATTGTATTGTATTGGGTTGGCTGCCGTTACTTGGATTGAATTGGATTGGATTCGATCGGATTGGATTGGATTGGATGGCGTTCCTTTGATTGAATTGGATTGGACTGGATCGGATTGTATTGGATTGGATTGCATTGAATTGGGTTGAATTGGATGCCGGTCGTTGGATTGAATTGGATTGGATTTGATGCCGATCCGTTGATTGGATTTGATTGGCTCGGAATGGATTGGATTGGATTGGATTGCATGCCGTTCATTGGATTGGATTGGATTGTATTGGGTTGGATTGGATTGGATTGGTTTGGATTGGATTGCATTGGATTGGATTGCATGCCGGTCATTGGATTGGTTTGAATTGGATTGGATTGGATTGGATTTGATGCCGTTCCTTGGATTGGACTGGATTGGATTGGATTGAATGATGTTCCTTCGATTGGATTGGATTGGATTGGATTGGATTGGATTGGATTGGATTGGATTGCATTGCATTGAATGCCATTCCTTGGATTGGATTGGATTGGATTGGTTTGGATGACGTTCCTAGGATTGGAAAGGATTGAATTGGATTGGATTGGATTGGATCGGATTGCATTGGATTGGATTGGATTGGATCCCGTTCCTTAGATTGGACTGGATTGGATTGGATCCCGTTCCTTAGATTGGACTGGATTGGATTGGATTGGAATGGATTGCATTGGATTGGATTCGATGGGATGCCGTTCCTTGAATTGGGTTGTATTGGATTGGATTGGATTGGATTGAATTTGATTGGATTGGATTGTATTTGATGCCGTTCCTTGGATTGGATTGGATTGGATTTGATGCCGTTCCTTGGATTGGATTGGATTGGATTGAATTGGATCGGTTTGGATTCCATTGGATTGGATTGGATGGCGTTCCTTGGATTGGATTGGATAGGATTAGAATGGATTGGAATTGGATTTGGCTGGATGCCGTTCGTTGGATTGAATTGGATTGGATTGGATTGGATTGGATTGGTTGAATGCCGCTCCTTGGATTGGATTGCATTGGATTGGATTGCATGCAGGTCATTGGATTGGATTGGATTGGATTGCATTGGATTTGATGGCGTTCCTTGGATTGGATTGGATTGGATTGGATTGAATGCCGTTCCTTAGATTGGATTGGATTGGATTGCATCGGATTGGATTGGATTGGATTGGATTGCATTCCATTGGATTGGATTGGATTGGATGCCGTTTCTTGGATTGGATTGGATTGGATTGGATTGGATTGGATTGGATTTGATGGCGTTCCTTGGATTGGATTGGATTGGATTGGATTGGATTGAATGCCGTTCCTTAGATTGGATTGGATTGTATTGGATTGCATCGGATTGGATTGGATTGCATTCCATTGGATTGGATTGGATTGGATGCCGTTTCTTGGATTGGATTGGATTGGATTGGTTTGAATCGGATTGGATTGGATTGGATTGGATGGCGTTACTTGGATTGGATTGGATAGGATTATAATGGATGGGAATTGGATTGGGCTGGATGCCGTTCGTTGGATTGGATTGGATTGGATTGGTTGAATGCCGCTCCTTGGATTGGATTGCATTGCGTTGGATTGGATGCCGTTACTTGGTTTGGATTGGATTGCATTGCATTGGATTGAATTGGATGCCGTTCCTTAGATTGGAATGGATTGGCTCGGAATGGATTGGATTGGATTGGATTGAATTGGATGCCGTTCATTGGATTGAATTGGATTGTATTGGGTTGGATTGGATTGTATTGGTTTGGATTGGATTGCATTGGATTGGATTGCATGCCGTTCCTTGGATTGGATTGGATTGGATTGGATTGAATGACGTTCCTTAGATGGTATTGGATTGGATTGGATCGGAGTGGATTGCATTGGAGTGCATTGCATTGGATTGGATTGGATTGGATGCCGTTTCTTGGATTGGATTGGATTGGATTGGATTGGATTGGATTGAATCGGATTGGATTGGATTGGTTTGGATTGGATGGCGTTACTTGGATTGGATTGGATAGGATTAGATTGGATTGAATGCCGTTCCTTGGATTGGATTGGATTGGTTTGGATGACGTTCCTAGGATTGGAATTGATTGAATTGGATTGGACTGGATCGGATTGCATTGGATTGGATTGGATTGGATCCCGTTCCTTAGATTGGACTGGGTTGGATTGGATTGGAATGGATTGCATTGGATTGGATTGGATTGGATGCCGTTCCTTAAATTGGATTGGATTGGAAATGTTTGCATTGGATTGGATTGCATTGGATGCCGTTCCTTGGATTGGAGTGGATTGGATGGCGTTCCTTTGATTGGATTGAATTGGATTGGATTGGATTGGCTGCCGTTACTTGGATTGAATTGGATTGGATTCGATCGGATTGGGTTGGATTGGATGGCGTTCCTTTGATTGAATTGGATTGGATTGGATCGGATTGTATTGGATTGGATTGCATTGAATTGGGTTGAATTGGATGCCGTTCCTTGGATTGAATTGGATTGGATTTGATGCCGATCCGTTGATTGGATTTGATTGGCTCGGAATGGATTGGATTGGATTGGATTGGATTGCATGCCGTTCATTGGATTGGATTGGATTGTATTGGGTTGGATTGGATTGGATTGGTTTGGATTGGATTGCATTGGATTGGATTGCATGCCGGTCATTGGATTGGTTTGAATTGGATTGGATTGGATTGGATTTGATGCCGTTCCTTGGATTGGACTGGATTGGATTGGATTGAATGATGTTCCTTCGATTGGATTGGATTGGATTGGATTGGATTGGATTGGATTGGATTGGATTGGATTGCATTGAATGCCATTCCTTGGATTGGATTGGATTGGATTGGTTTGGATGACGTTCCTAGGATTGGAAAGGATTGAATTGGATTGGATTGGATTGGATCGGATTGCATTGGATTGGATTGGATTGGATCCCGTTCCTTAGATTGGACTGGATTGGATTGGATCCCGTTCCTTAGATTGAACTGGATTGGATTGGATTGGAATGGATTGCATTGGATTGGATTCGATGGGATGCCGTTCCTTGAATTGGGTTGTATTGGATTGGATTGGATTGGATTGGATTGAATTTGATTGGATTGGATTGTATTTGATGCCGTTCCTTGGATTGGATTGGAGTGGATTTGATGCCGTTCCTTGGATTGGATTGGATTGGATTGAATTGGATCGGTTTGGATTCCATTGGATTGGATTGGATGGCGTTCCTTGGATTGGATTGGATAGGATTAGAATGGATTGGAATTGGATTTGGCTGGATGCCGTTCGTTGGATTGAATTGGATTGGATTGGATTGGATTGGATTGGTTGAATGCCGCTCCTTGGATTGGATTGCATTGGATTGGATTGCATGCAGGTCATTGGATTGGATTGGATTGCATTGCATTGGATTTGATGGCGTTCCTTGGATTGGATTGGATTGGATTGGATTGAATGCCGTTCCTTAGATTGGATTGGATTGGATTGGATTGCATCGGATTGGATTGGATTGGATTGCATTCCATTGGATTGGATTGGATTGGATGCCGTTTCTTGGATTGGATTGGATTGGATTGGATTGGATTGGATTGGATTGGATTGGATTGGATTTGATGGCGTTCCTTGGATTGGATTGGATTGGATTGGATTGAATGCCGTTCCTTAGATTGGATTGGGTTGTATTGGATTGCATCGGATTGGATTGGATTGGATTGCATTCCATTGGATTGGATTGGATTGGATTGGATGCCGTTTCTTGGATTGGATTGGATTGGATTGGTTTGAATCGGATTGGATTGGATTGGATTGGATGGCGTTACTTGGATTGGATTGGATAGGATTATAATGGATGGGAATTGGATTGGGCTGGATGCCGTTCGTTGGATTGGATTGGATTGGATTGGTTGAATGCCGCTCCTTGGATTGGATTGCATTGCGTTGGATTGGATGCCGTTACTTGGTTTGGATTGGATTGCATTGCATTGGATTGAATTGGATGCCGTTCCTTAGATTGGAATGGATTGGCTCGGAATGGATTGGATTGGATTGGATTGAATTGGATGCCGTTCATTGGATTGAATTGGATTGTATTGGGTTGGATTGGATTGTATTGGTTTGGATTGGATTGCATTGGATTGGATTGCATGCCGTTCCTTGGATTGGATTGGATTGGATTGGATTGAATGACGTTCCTTAGATGGTATTGGATTGGATTGGATCGGAGTGGATTGCATTGGAGTGCATTGCATTGGATTGGATTGGATTGGATGCCGTTTCTTGGATTGGATTGGATTGGATTGGATTGAATCAGATTGGATTGGATTGGTTTGGATTGGATGGCGTTACTTGGATTGGATTGGAGAGGATTAGATTGGATTGAATGCCGTTCCTTGGATTGGATTGGATTGGTTTGGATGACGTTCCTAGGATTGGAATTGATTGAATTGGATTGGACTGGATCGGATTGCATTGGATTGGATTGGATTGGATCCCGTTCCTTAGATTGGACTGGGTTGGATTGGATTGGAATGGATTGCATTGGATTGGATTGGATTGGATGCCGTTCCTTAAATTGGATTGGAAATGTTTGCATTGGATTGGATTGCATTGGATGCCGTTCCTTGGATTGGAGTGGATTGGATGGCGTTCCTTTGATTGGATTGAATTGGATTGGATTGGATTGGCTGCCGTTACTTGGATTGAATTGGATTGGATTCGATCGGATTGGGTTGGATTGGATGGCGTTCCTTTGATTGAATTGTATTGGATTGGATCGGATTGTATTGGATTGGATTGCATTGAATTGGGTTGAATTGGATGCCGTTCCTTGGATTGAATTGGATTGGATTTGATGCCGATCCGTTGATTGGATTTGATTGGCTCGGAATGGATTGGATTGGATTGGATTGGATTGCATGCCGTTCATTGGATTGGATTGGATTGTATTGGGTTGGATTGGATTGGATTGGTTTGGATTGGATTGCATTGGATTGGATTGCATGCCGGTCATTGGATTGGTTTGAATTGGATTGGATTGGATTGGATTTGATGCCGTTCCTTGGATTGGACTGGATTGGATTGGATTGAATTATGTTCCTTCGATTGGATTGGATTGGATTGGATTGGATTGGATTGCATTGAATGCCATTCCTTGGATTGGATTGGATTGGATTGGTTTGGATGACGTTCCTAGGATTGGAAACGATTGAATTGGATTGGATTGGATTGGATCGGATTGCATTGGATTGGATTGGATTGGATCCCGTTCCTTAGATTGGACTGGATTGCATTGCATTGGATTGGATTGGATGGGATGCCGTTCCTTGAATTGGGTTGTATTGGATTGGATTGGATTGAATTTGATTGGATTGGATTGTATTTGATGCCGTTCCTTGGATTGGATTGGATCGGATTTGATGCCGTTCCTTGGATTGGATTGGATTGGATTGAATTGGATCGGTTTGGATTCCATTGGATTGGATTGGATGGCGTTCCTTGGATTGGATTGGATAGGATTAGAATGGATTGGAATTGGATTTGGCTGGATGCCGTTCGTTGGATTGGATTGGATTGGATTGGTTGAATGCCGCTCCTTGGATTGCATTGCATTGGATTGGATTGCATGCAGGTCATTGGATTGGATTGGATTGGATTGGATTGGATTTGATGGCCTTCCTTGGATTGGATTGGATTGGATTGGATTGAATGCCGTTCCTTAGATTGGATTGGATTGGATTGGATTGCATCGGATTGGATTGGATTGGATTGCATTCCATTGGATTGGATTGGATTGGATGCCGTTTCTTGGATTGGATTGGATTGGATTGGATTGGATTGAATCGGATTGGATTGGATTGGATTGGATGGCGTTACTTGGATTGGATTGGGTAGGATTTTAATGGCTGGGAATTGGATTGGGCTGGATGCCGTTCGTTGGATTGGATTGGATTGGATTGGATTGGTTGAATGCCGCTCCTTGGATTGGTTTGCATTGGATTGGATTGGATGCCGTTACTTGGTTTGGATTGGATTGCATTGCATTGGATTGAATTGGATGCCGTTCCTTAGATTGGAATGGATTGGCTCGGAATGGATTGGATTGGATTGGATTGAATTGGATGCCGTTCATTGGATTGAATTGGATTGTATTGGGTTGGATTGGATTGTATTGGTTTGGATTGGATTGCATTGGATTGGATTGCATGCCGTTCCTTGGATTGGATTGGATTGGATTGGATTGAATGACGTTCCTTAGATGGTATTGGATTGGATTGGATCGGAGTGGATTGCATTGGAGTGCATTCCATTGGATTGGATTGGATTGGATGCCGTTTCTTGGATTGGATTGGATTGGATTGGATTGAATCGGATTGGATTGGATTGGTTTGGATTGGATGGCGTTACTTGGATTGGATTGGATAGGATTAGATTGGATTGAATGCCGTTCCTTGGATTGGATTGGATTGGTTTGGATGACGTTCCTAGGATTGGAATTGATTGAATTGGATTGGATTGGATCGGATTGCATTGGATTGGATTGGATTGGATCCCGTTCCTTAGATTGGACTGGGTTGGATTGGATTGGAATGGATTGCATTGGATTGGATTGGATTGGATTGGATGCCGTTCCTTGAATTGGGTTGTATTGGATTGGATTGAATTTGATGCCGTTCCTTGGATTGGATTGGATTAATAGAACATAGAACATAGAAAGCCACAGCACAAACAGGCCCTTCGGCCCACAAGTTGCGCCGATCACATCCCCACCTCTAGGCCTATCTATAGCCCTCAATCCCATTAAATCCCATGTACCCATCCAGAAGTCTCTTAAAAGACCCCAACGAGTTTGCCTCCACCACCACCGACGTCAGCCGATTCCACTCACCCACCACCCTCTGAGTGAAAAACTTACCCCTGACATCCCCCCTGTACCTACCCCCCAGCACCTTAAACCTGTGTCCTCTCGTAGCAACCATTTCAGCCCTTGGAAATAGCCTCTGAGAGTCCACCCTATCCAGACCCCTCAACATCTTGTAAACCTCTATCAGGTCACCTCTCATCCTTCGTCTCTCCAGGGAGAAGAGACCAAGCTCCCTCAACCTATCCTCATAAGGCATGCCCCCCAATCCAGACAACATCCTTGTAAATCTCCTCTGCACCCTTTCAATGGCTTCAACATCTTTCCTGTAATGAGGTGACCAGAACTGCGCGCAGTACTCCAAGTGGGGTCTAACCAGGGTCCTATAAAGCTGCAGCATTATCTCCCGACTCCTAAACTCAATCCCTCGATTAATGAAGGCTAGTACGCCATACGCCTTCTTGACCGCATCCTCCACCTGCGAGGCCGATTTAAGAGTCCTATGGACCCGGACCCCAAGGTCCTTCTGATCCTCTACACTGCTAAGAATGGTACCCTTCATTTTATACTGCTGCTCCATCCCATTGGATCTGCCAAAATGGATCACTACACACTTATCCGGGTTGAAGTCCATCTGCCACTTCTCCGCCCAGTCTTGCATTCTATCTATGTCTCGCTGCAACTTCTGACATCCCTCCAAACTATCCACAACACCACCTACCTTGGTGTCGTCAGCAAACTTACCAACCCATCCCTCCACTTCCTCATCCAGGTCATTTATGAAAATGACAAACAGCAAGGGTCCCAGAACAGATCCCTGGGGCACTCCACTGGTCACTGACCTCCATGCAGAGAAAGACCCCTCCACAGCCACTCTCTGCCTTCTGCAGGCAAGCCAGTTCTGGATCCACAAGGCAACAGCCCCTTGGATCCCATGCCCTCTCACTTTCTCAAGAAGTCTTGCATGGGGGACCTTATCGAACGCTTTGCTGAAGTCCATATAGACCACATCCACCGCTCTTCCTTCGTCAATGTGCTTGGTCACATTTTCAAAGAACTCAACCAGGCTCGTAAGGCACGACCTGCCCCTGACAAAGCCGTGCTGACTACTTTTGATCATACTAAACTTCTCTAGATGATCATAAATCCTGTCTCTCAGGATCCTCTCCATCAACTTACCAACCACTGAGGTTAGACTCACCGGTCGGTAATTTCCCGGGCTGTCCCTGTTCCCTTTCTTGAATATAGGGACCACATCCGCAATCCTCCAATCCTCCGGAACCTCTCCCGTCTCCATCGACGATGCAAAGATCATCGCCAAAGGCTCCGCAATCTCCTCCCTCGCCTCCCACAGTAACCTGGGGTACATCCCATCCGGTCCCGGCGACTTACCAACCTTGATGCCATTCAATAGTTCCAACACATCCTCTTTCTTTATGTCCACATGCTCGATCCTTTCTGTCCTCCGCAATCCAGCAGTACAACCACCCAGATCCCTTTCCACCGTGAATACCGAGGTAAAGTATTCATTAAGCAGCTCCGCCATTTCTAACGGTTCCGCACAAACTTTTCCCCCTTCACCTTTTAAGGGTCCTATGCCTTCACATCTCATCCTTTTACTCTTGACATATTTGTAGAAAGCCTTGGGATTCTCCTTAATCTTACCCGCCAAGGTCTTCTCATGACCCCTTCTCGCTCTCCTAATTCCCTTCTTAAGCTCCTTCCTACATCGCGTATACTCCTCTAAATCCTTAACACCTCCTAGCTCTCTGAACCTTCTGTACGCCTCTCTTTTCTTATTCACCAGGTTCATCACAACCTTCGTGCACCACGGTTCCCGTACCCTACCAACACCCCCCTGTCTCATCGGAACGTTGTCATGCAGAGCTCCAGACAAACATTCCTTGAAAATCCTCCACTTTCCTTCGGTACTTTTCCCCAAGAATGCCTCCTTCCAATTTACCCGTCTAATTTCCTCCCTGATGACACTGTATTTCCCTTTACTCCAGAGAAACACTTTCCTAGCCTGCCTGACCCTATCTCTTTCCAATGCTATCGTGAAGGAGATAGAATTATGATCGCTATCCCCAAGATGCTCACCCACCGAGAGATCCTCCACCTGTCCAGGTTCATTAGCCAGCACCAGATCAAGAACAGCCTCTCCTCTAGTAGGCTTATCCACATACTGTGTCAGGAAACTCTCCTGGACACACCTAACAAACTCCTCTCCATCCAAACCCCTAGCCCTAGGGATATTCCAATCTATGTTTGGGAAATTAAAATCTCCCATCACGACAACTCTGTTATTCCTACATCTCTCCAGGATCTGTTTCCCCATCTGCTCCTCAACATCTCTGTTACTATTGGGCGGCCTATAGAAAACACCCAGCAAAGTTACCGACCCCTTCCTGTTCCTAACCTCCACCCACAGAGAATCCGTAGTCAGTCCCTCCACGGCGTCCACCTTCTCTACAGCCGTGACACTATCCCTGATCAACAGTGCCACTCCCCCCCCTCTCTTGCCTCCCTCCCTGTCCTTCCTGAAACATCTAAAACCCGGCACCTGAAGCACCCAGTCCTGTCCCTGAGACATCCAAGTCTCCGTAATGGCCACCACATCACAATTCGAAGCAGCAATCCACGCTCCAAGCTCATCCACTTTATTCACTACACTCCTGGCATTAAAATAGACACATCTCAGACCTTCAGCCTGAGCACTTCCCTTCTCCCTCACTCGTCTAACCTCCCTCTTACCCTGTCTACATTCCTTATCTATTTGCGAGCTAACCTCCTCGCTCTCAGTCCCCTCATTTCGATTCCCTCCCCCCAACCTTTCTAGTTTAAAGTCTCACCAGTAGCCTTAGCCAACCTTCCCGCCAGGATATTGGTCCCCCTGGGATTCAAGTGCCACCCGTCTTTTTTAAACAGGTCACACCTGCCCCTAAAGAGGTCCCAATGATCCAAGTACCCAAATCCTTGTCCCTTGCTCCAGTCCCTCAGCCACGCATTAATTCTCCACCGATTCCTGTTCTCACTCTCCCGCGGCACAGGCAGCAATCCCGAGATTACTACCTTTGCATTCCTCTTTCTCAGCTGTCTACCCAACTCCCTATATTCTCTTTTCATGACCCCTTCCCTCTTCCTACCTATGTCAGCAGTACCTATATGCATCACGACCTTGGATTGGATTGGATTTGATGCCGTTCCGTGGATTGGATTGGATTGGACTGGATGGCGTTCCTTTGATTTGATTGGATTAGATTGGATTGGTTTGGCTGCCGTTACTTGGATTGGATTGGATTGGATGCCGTTCCTTAGTTTGGATTGGATTGGATTGGAATGGTTTGCATTGGATTGGATTGTATTGGATGCCGTTCCTTGGATTGGATGGGATTCGATTGGATTGGATTGGACTGGATGCCGTTCCTTTGATTCGATTGGATTGGATTGGATTGGATTGGATTGGATTGGATTGGATTGGCTTGGATTGGATTGTATTGGATAGGATTGGATAGAATTTGATTTGATTGGATGCCGTTCCTTGGATTGGATTGGATAGGATCGGTTTGGATTCCATTGGATTGAATTGGATGGCGTTCCTTGGATAGGATTGGATAGGATTGGATTGAAATGGTTTGCATTGGATTGGATTGGATGCCGTTCCTTGGATTCCATTGGATTGGATTGGATTGGCTTGGATTGGATTGGATTGGATTGGATTGGATAGGACTGGATTGGATTTGGTTGGATGCCGTTCCTTGGATTGGATTGGATTGGATCGGTTTGGATTCCATTGGATTGGATTGGAAAGCGTTCCTTGGATTGGATTGGATAGGATTGGATTGGAATGGTTTGCATGGGATTGGATTGGATTGGATGCCGTACCGTTGATTCGATTGGATTGGATTGGCTTGGATTGGATTGGATTGGATAGCATTGGATTGCATTGGGTTGGATTGCATGCCGTTCATTTGATTGGATTTGATTGGATTGGATTGGATTGGATTGGATTGAATGCCGTTCCTTAGATTGGATTGGATTGGATTGGGTTGGATCGAATTGTATTGGATTGGATTGCATTGCATTGGATTGAATTGGATGCCGTTCCTTAGATTGGAATGGATTGGCTCGGAATGGATTGAATTGGATTGGATTGAATTGGATGCCGTTCATTGGATTGGATTGGATTGTATTGGGTTGGATTGGATTGTATTGGTTTGGATTGGATTGCATTGGATTGGATTGCATGCCGTTCCTTGGATTGGATTGGATTGGATTGGATTGAATGACGTTCCTTAGATTGGATTGGATTGGATCGGATTGGATTGGATTGGAGTGCATTGCATTGGATTGGATTGGATTGGATTGGATTGGATTGGATTGAATCGGATTGGATTGGATTGGTTTGGATTGGATGGCGTTACTTGGATTGGATTCGATAGGATTAGATTGGATTGGATTGGATTGGGCTGGATGCCGTTTGTTGGATTGGATTGGATTGGATTGGGTTAATGCCGTTCCTTGGATTGGATTGGATTGGATTGGATGCCGTTACTTGGTTTGGATTGGGTTGGATTGGACGCCTTTCCTTAGATTGAATTGGATTGGATTGGATTGGAATGGATTGCATTGGATTGGATTGGATTGGATGCCGTTCCTTGAATTGGGTTGTATTGGAATGGATTGGATTGTACTGAATTTGATTGGATTGGACTGGATTTGAATCCGTTCCTTGGATCGCTTTGGATTGGGTTGGATTGGATGGCGTTCCTTGGATTGGATTGGATTGGATTGGCTGCCGTTGATTGGATTGGATTGGATTGGATGCCGTTCCTTAGATTGGATTGGATTGGAAGGGTTTGCATTGGATTGGATTGGATTGGATGCCTTTCCTTGGATTGGATTGGATTGGATGGCGTTCCTTTGATTGGATTGAATTGGATTGGATTGGATTGGCTGCCGTTACTTGGATTGGATTGGATTGGATTCGATCGGATTGGATTGGATTGGATGGCGTTCCTTTGATTGAATTGGATTGGATTGGATCGGATTGTATTGGATTGGATTGCATTGAATTGTGTTGAATTGGATGCCGTTCCTTGGATTGGATTGGATTGGATTTGATGCCGATCCGTTGATTGGATTTGATTGGCTCGGAATGGATTGGATTGGATTGCATGCCGTTCATTGGATTGGATCGGATTGAATTGGGTTGGATTGGATTGGATTGGTTTGGATTGGATTGCATTGGATTGGATTGCATGCCGGTCATTGGATTGGTTTGAATTTTATTGGATTGGATTGGATTTGATGCCGTTCCTTGGATTGGACTGGATTGGATTGGATTGAATGACGTTCCTTCGATTGGATTGGAATGGATTGGATTGGATTGGATTGGATTGGATTGGATTGGATCGGATTGGATTGGATTGGATTGGATTGCAGTGCATTGGATTGGATTGGATTGGATGCCGTTTCTTGGATTGGATTGGATTGGATTGAATCGGATTGGATTGGATTGGTTTGGATTGGATGGCGTTACTTGGATTGGATTGGATAGGATTAGATTGGATTGGATTGGATTGGGCTGGATGCCGTACGTTGGATTGGATTGGATTGGATTGTTTTAATGCCGTTCCTTGGATTGGATTGGATTGGATTGGATCGGATCGGATTGGATTGGAATGGATTGGATGGCGTTCCTTTGATTGAATTGGATTGGATTGGATTGGCTGCCGTTACTTGGATTCGATTGGATTGGATTGGATTGGATGCCGTTCCTTAGATTGGATTGGATTGGATTGGATTGGATGCCGTTCCTTTGATTGGATTGGATTGGATTGGATTGGGTTGGCTTGGATTGGATTGGATTGGATTGGATTGAATCGGATCGGATTCCATTGGATTGGATTGGATGGCGTTCCTTGGATTGGATTGGAGAGGATTGGATTGGATTGGATTGGATCGGATCGGATTCCATTGGATTGGATTGGAGGGCGTTCCTTGGATTGGATTGGAGAGGATTGGATTGGATTGGATGCCGTTCCTTGCATTGGATTGGATTGGAATGGATTGGATCGGATTGGATTGGATTGAATTGGATCGGATTGGATGGCGTTCCTTGCATTGGATTGGATTGGATTGGCTGCCGTTACTTGGATCGGATTGGATTGGATTGGATTGGATGCCGTTCCTTTGGTTGGATTGGATTGGATTGGATTGGATTGGATTGGAATGGATTGCATTGGACTGGATTAGATTGGATGCCGTTCCTTGGTTTGGATTGGATTGGATTGGATTGGATGCCGTTCCTTTGATTGGATTGTATTGGTTTGGCATGAATTGGATTGCATTGGATTGGATTGGATTGGATTTGATGCAGTTCCTTAGATTGGATTGGATTGGATTCGATTGGAATGGATTGCATTGGATTGGATTGGATTGGATTCCGCTCCTTGAATTGGGTTGTATTGGATTGGATTGGATTGGATTTGATGGCGTTCCTTGGATTGGATTGGATTGGATTGGATTGGATTGAATGGCGTTCCTTCGATTGGATTGGATTGGATTGGATTGGATTGGATTGGCTTGGATTGCATTGCATTGCATTGGATTGGGTTGATACGGATTAGATTGGATTGGTTTGGATTGGATGGCGTGACTTGGATTGGATTGGATGGGATTAGATTGGATTGGATTGGATTGGGCTGGATGCCGTTGGGTGGATTGGATTGGATTGCATTGGATTTGTTTATTGCCGTTCCTTGGATTGGAGTGGATTGGATCGGATTGGATGGCGTTCCTTGGATTGGATTGGATTGGATTGGATTCAAGAAATCCAATCCAAGAAACGGCATCCAATCCAATCCAATCCAATGCAATGAATCCAATCCAATGGAATCCAAACCGATCCAATCCAATCCAATCCAAGGATCGGCATCCAATCAAATCCAAACCAATCCACTCCAATGCAATCCAATCCAATCCAATCCAAACCAATCCAATCCAGTCCAGTCCAATCCAAGGAACGGCATCCAATCCAATCCAATCCAATTCAAGGAACGGCAGTAAACCAATCCATTCCAATCCAATCCAATCCAACGAACGGAATCAAGCCCAATCCAATCCAATCGAATCTAATCCTATCCACTCCAATCCAGGGAACGCCATCCAATCCAATCCAATCCAATTCAATCCGATCCAATCCAATCCAATCCAATCAATTCCAATCCTAGGAACGCCATCCAATACAATTCAATCCAATCCAATCGAATCCAATCCAATCAAAGGAACGGCATTCAATCCAATCCAATCCAATCCAAACCAATCCAATCCAATGAACTGCGTGCAATACGATCCAATTCAATCCAATCCAATCAATTCCAATCCTAGGAACGGCATCCAATCCAATCCAATCCAATCCAATCCAATCCAAGGATCGGCATCCAATCAAATCCAATCCAATCCACTCCAATGCAATCCAATCCAATCCAAACCAATCCAATCCAGTCCAGTCCAATCCAAGGAACGGCATCCAATCCAATCCAATCCAACCCAGTCCAATGAAACCCAATAAAATCCAAGGAACGGCATTCAATCCAATCCAATCCAAACCAATCCAATACAATCCAACCCAATGCAATTCAATCCAATGAACGGTATCCAATCCAATCCAATCCGAGCCAATCCAATCCACCTAAGGAAAGGCATCCAATCCAATCCAATCCAATCCAATTCAAGGAATGGCATCCAATCCAATCCAATGCAATGCAATCCAATCGAATCCGATTCAATGCAATCCTATCCAATTCAATCAATTCCAATCCTAGGAACGTCATCCAAACCAATCCAATCCATTCCAAGGAACTGCATTCAATGCAATCCAATCCTATCAATCCAATCCATGGAACGCCATCCAATCCAATCCAATGGAATCCAATCCGATCCAATCCAATCCAATGCAATCCAATCCAAGGAACGGCATCCAATCAAATCCCATCCAATCCAATCGTACCAAATCCAATCCAATCCAATTCAAGCCAATTCAATCCAATCCAATCAAAGGAACGGCATCGCAACCAATGCAATACAATCCAACCCAATACAATCCAATCCAATGAACGGCATCCAATCCAATCCAACCAATCCAATCCAGTCCAGTCCAGTCCAGTCCTGTCCAATCCAAGGAACGGCATCCAATCCAATCCAATCCAATCCAGTCCAGCGAAACACAATCAAATCCAAAGAACGGCATCCAATCCAATCCAATCCAATCCAAACCAAACCAATACAATCCAACCCAATCCAATCCAATCCAATCCAATACAATCCAATGAACGGCATCCAATCCAATACAATTCAATCCAAGGAACGGCATCCAATCCAATTCAATGCAATGCAATCCAATCCAATCCGATCCAATCCAATCCAATTCAATCTAAGGAACGGCATTCAATCCAATCCAATCCAATCCAATCCAATCCAATCCAATGCAATCCAAACCGATTCAATCCAATCCAATCCAATCCAAGGAACGGAATCCAATCTAATCCAATCCAATCCAATCCAATCCAATCGAAGGAACGGCATCCAATCCAATCCAATGCAATTCAATCCAATCCAATCCAATCCGATCCAATCAAATCCGATTCAATCTAAGGAACGGCATTCAATCCAATCCAATCCAATCCAATCCAATCCAAGGAACGGCATTAAACAAATCCAATCCAATCCAATCCAATGAACGGCCTCCAGTCGAATCCAATCCAATCCAATCCGATTCAATCCAATCCAATCCAATCCAAGAAACGGCATCCAATCCAATCCAATGCAATCCAATCCAGTCCAATCCAATCCGATTCAATCCAATTCAATCCAATCTAAGGAACGGCATTCCATCCATTCCAATCCAATCCAATCCAATCCAAGGAACGGCATCAAACCCAATCCAATCCAATCCAATGAACGGCATGCAATCCAATCCAATGCAATGCAATCCTATCCAATCCAATCCAATCCAAGGAACGCCATCCAATCCAATCCAATGGAATACAAACCGATCCAATCCAAGGAACGGCATCAAATCTAATCCAATCCAATCAAATTCAATACAATCCAATCCAATCCAATCCAATCCAATACAACCCAATTCAAGGAATGGCATCCAATCCAATCAAAGTAACGGCATCCAATCCAATCCAATCCAATACAATTCAAGGAACGGCAGTAAACCAATCCATTCCAATCCAATCCAACGAACGGAATCAAGCCCAACCCAATCCAATCCAATCTTATCCTATCCACTCCAATCCAAGAAACGCCATCCAATCCAATCCAATCCAATTCAATCCGATCCAATCCAATCCAATCCAATCAATTCCAATCCAAGAACGCCACCCAATCCAATTCAATCCAATCCAATCCAATCCTATTTAAGGAACGGCATTCAATCCAATCCAATCCAATCCAATCCAAGGAACGCCATCCAATCCAATCCAATGGAATCCAAACCGATCCAATCCAATCCAATCCAAGGAACGGCATCAAATCTAATCCAATCCAATCAAATTCAATACAATCCAATCCAATACAATACAACCCAATTCAGGGAACGGCATCCAATCCTATCCAATCCAATGCAATCCATTCCAATCCAATCCAATCCAATCTAAGGAACGGCATCCAATCCAATCCAATCCAAGTAACGGCATCCAATCCAATCCAATCCAATCCAATTCAAGGAACGGCAGTAAACCAATCCATTCCAATCCAATCCAATCCAACGAACGGAATCAAGCCCAATCCAATCCAATCGAATCTAATCCTATCCACTCCAATCCAAGGAACGCCATCCAATCCAATCCAATCCAATTCAATCCGATCCAATCCAATCCAATCAATTCCAATCCTAGGAACGCCATCCAATCCAATTTAATCCAATCCAATCCAATCCAATCCAATCAAAGGAACGGCATTCAATCCAATCCAATCGAATCCAATCCAAGGAACGGCATCAAATCCAATCCAATCCAATCCAATCCAAACCAATCCAATCCAATGAACTGCGTGCAATACGATCCAATTCAATCCAATCCAATCAATTCCAATCCTAGGAACGGCATCCAATCCAATCCAATCCAATCCAAGGATCGGCATCCAATCAAATCCAATCCAATCCACTCCAATGCAATCCAATCCAATCCAAACCAATCCAGTCCAGTCCAGTCCAGTCCAGTCCAATCCAAGGAACGGCATCCAATCCAATCCAATCCAATTCAATCCGATCCAATCCAATCCAATCCAATCCAATCAATTCCAATCCAAGAACGCCATCCAATCCAATTCAATCCAATCCAATCCAATCCGATCCAATCCAATCCAATTCAATCTAAGGAACGGCATTCAATCCAATCCAATCCAATCCAATCCAATCCAATTAAATCCCATCCAATGAACGGCATGCAATCCAATCCAATGCAATCCAAACCGATCCAATCCAATCCAATCCAATCCAATCCAAGGAACGGAATCCAATCAAATCCAATCCAATCCAACCCAATCCAATCCAATCCAAGGAACGGCATCCAATCCAATCCAATGCAATTCAATCCAATCCAATCCAATCCGATCCAATCAAATCCTATTCACTCTAAGGAACGGCATTCAATCCAATCCAATCCAATCCAATCCAAGGAACGGCATTAAACAAATCCAATCCAATCCAATCCAATGAACGGCATCCAGCCCAATCGAATCCAATCCAAACTAGTCCTATCCAGTCTAATCCAATCCAATCCAATCCGATTCAATCCAATCCAGTCCAATCCAAGAAACGGCATCCAATCCAATCCAATGCAATGCAATCCAATCCAATCCAATCCAATCCGATTCAATCCAATCCAATCCAATCCAATCAAAGGAGCGGCATTCCATCCATTCCAATCCAATCCAATCCAATCCAAGGAACAGCATCAAACCCAATCCAATCCAATCCAATGCAATGCAATCCAATCCAATCCAATCCAATCCAAGGAACGGCATCAAATCTAATCCAATCCAATCAAATTCAATCCAATCCAATCCAATCCAATACAACCCAATTCAAGGAACGGCATCCAATGCAATCCAATCCAGTGCAATCCATTCCAATACAATCCAATACAATCCAATCTAAGGAACGGCATCCAATCCAATCCAATCCAAGTAACGGCATCCAATCCAATCCAATCCAATCCAATTCAAGGAACGGCAGTAAACGAATCCATTCCAATCCAGTCCAAACCAACGAACGGAATCAAGCCCAATCCAATTCAATTCAATCTAATCCTATCCACTCCAATCCAAGGAACGCCATCCAATCCAATCCAATCCAATCCAATCCAATCAATTCCAGTCCAAGAACGTCATCCAATCCAATTCAATCCAATCCAATCCAATCCTATTTAAGGAACGGCATTTAATCCAATCCAATCCAATCCAATCCAATCCAAGGAACGCCATCCAATCCAATCCAATGGAATCCAAACCGATCCAATCCAAACCAATCCAAGGAACGGCATCAAATCTAATCCAATCCAATCAAATTCAATACAATCCAATCCAATCCAATACAACCCAATTCAAGGAACGGCATCCAATCCTATCCAATCCAATGCAATCCATTCCAATCCAATCCAATCCAATCTAAGGAACGGCATCCAATCCAATCCAATCCAAGTAACGGCATCCAATCCAATCCAATCCAATCCAATTCAAGGAACGGCAGTAAACCAATCCATTCCAATCCAATCCAATCCAACGAACGGAATCAAGCCCAATCCAATCCAATCGAATCTAATCCTATCCACTCCAATCCAAGGAACGCCATCCAATCCAATCCAATCCAATTCAATCCGATCCAACCCAATCCAATCCAATCAAAGGAACGGCATTCAATCCAATCCAATCGAATCCAATCCAAGGAATGGCATCAAATCCAATCCAATCCAATCCAAACCAATCCAATCCAATGAACTGCGTGCAATACGATCCAATTCAATCCAATCCAATCAATTCCAATCCTAGGAACGGCATCCAATCCAATCCAATCCAATCCAATCCAATCCAAGGCAATCCAATCCAAGGAACGGCATCCAATCAAATCCCATCCAATCCAATCGTACCAAATCCAATCCAATCCAATCCAAGCCAATTCAATCCAATCCAATCAAAGGAACGGCATCGCAACCAATGCAATACAATCCAACCCAATACAATCCAATCCAATGAACGGCATCCAATCCAATCCAACCAATCCAATCCAGTCCAGTCCAGTCCAGTCCTGTCAAATCCAAGGAACGGCATCCAATCCAATCCAATCCAATCCAGTCCAGCGAAACACAATCAAATCCAAAGAACGGCATCCAATCCAATCCAATCCAATCCAAACCAAACCAATACAATCCAACCCAATACAATCCAATACAATCCAATGAACGGCATCCAATCCAATACAATTCAATCCAAGGAACGGCATCCAATCCAATCCAATGCAATGCAATCCAATCCAATCCGATCCAATCCAATCCAATTCAATCTAAGGAACGGCATTCAATCCAATCCAATCCAATCCAATACAATCCAATCCAATCCAATGCAATCCAAACCGATCCAATCCAATCCAATCCAATCCAAGGAACGGAATCCAATCAAATCCAATCCAATCCAATCCAATCCAATCGAAGGAACGGCATCCAATCCAATCCAATGCATTCAATCCAGTCCAATCCAATCCGATCCAATCAAATCCGATTCAATCTAAGGAACGGCATTCAATCCAATCCAATCCAATCCAATCCAATCCAATCCAAGGAACGGCATTAAACAAATCCAATCCAATCCAATCCAATGAACGGCATCCAGTCGAATCCAATCCAATCCAATCCGATTCAATCCAATCCAATCCAATCCAAGAAACGGCATCCAATCCAATCCAATGCAATCCAATCCAGTCCAATCCAATCCGATTCAATCCAATTCAATCCAATCTAAGGAACGGCATTCCATCCATTCCAATCCAATCCAATCCAATCCAAGGAACGGCATCAAACCCAATCCAATCCAATCCAATGAACGGCATGCAATCCAATCCAATGCAATGCAATCCTATCCAATCCAATCCAATCCAAGGAACGCCATCCAATCCAATCCAATGGAATACAAACCGATCCAATCCAAGGAACGGCATCAAATCTAATCCAATCCAATCAAATTCAATACAATCCAATCCAATCCAATCCAATACAACCCAATTCAAGGAATGGCATCCAATCCAATCAAAGTAACGGCATCCAATCCAATCCAATACAATACAATTCAAGGAACGGCAGTAAACCAATCCATTCCAATCCAATCCAACGAACGGAATCAAGCCCAACCCAATCCAATCCAATCTAATCCTATCCACTCCAATCCAAGAAACGCCATCGAATCCAATCCAATCCAATTCAATCCGATCCAATCCAATCCAATCCAATCAATTCCAATCCAAGAACGCCACCCAATCCAATTCAATCCAATCCAATCCAATCCTATTTAAGGAACGGCATTCAATCCAATCCAATCCAATCCAATCCAAGGAACGCCATCCAATCCAATCCAATGGAATCCAAACCGATCCAATCCAATCCAATCCAAGGAACGGCATCAAATCTAATCCAATCCAATCAAATTCAATACAATCCAATCCAATCCAATACAACCCAATTCAGGGAACGGCATCCAATCCTATCCAATCCAATGCAATCCATTCCAATCCAATCCAATCCAATCTAAGGAACGGCATCCAATCCAATCCAATCCAAGTAACGGCATCCAATCCAATCCAATCCAATCCAATCCAATTCAAGGAACGGCAGTAAACCAATCCATTCCAATCCAATCCAATCCAACGAACGGAATCAAGCCCAATCCAATCCAATCGAATCTAATCCTATCCACTCCAATCCAAGGAACGCCATCCAATCCAATCCAATCCAATTCAATCCGATCCAATCCAATCCAATCAATTCCAATCCTAGGAACGCCATCCAATCCAATTCAATCCAATCCAATCCAATCCAATCCAATCAAAGGAACGGCATTCAATCCAATCCAATCGAATCCAATCCAAGGAACGGCATCAAATCCAATCCAATCCAATCCAAACCAATCCAATCCAATGAACTGCGTGCAATACGATCCAATTCAATCCAATCCAATCAATTCCAATCCTAGGAACGGCATCCAATCCAATCCAATCCAATCCAAGGATCGGCATCCAATCAAATCCAATCCAATCCACTCCAATGCAATCCAATCCAATCCAAACCAATCCAGTCCAGTCCAGTCCAATCCAAGGAACGGCATCCAATCCAATCCAATCCAATTCAATCCGATCCAATCCAATCCAATCCAATCAATTCCAATCCAAGAACGCCATCCAATCCAATTCAATCCAATCCAATCCAATCCGATCCAATCCAATCCAATTCAATCTAAGGAACGGCATTCAATCCAATCCAATCCAATCCAATCCAATCCAATCCAATTAAATCCCATCCAATGAACGGCATGCAATCCAATCCAATGCAATCCAAACCGATCCAATCCAATCCAATCCAATTCAATCCAAGGAACGACATCCAATCCAATCCAATGCAATTCAATCCAATCCAATTCAATCCGATCCAATCAAATACTATTCACTCTAAGGAACGGCATTCAATCCAATCCAATCCAATCCAATCCAAGGAACGGCATTAAACAAATCCAATCCAATCCAATCCAATGAACGGCATCCAGCCCAATCGAATCCAATCCAAACTAGTCCTATCCAGTCTAATCCAATCCAATCCAATCCGATTCAATCCAATCCAGTCCAATCCAAGAAACGGCATCCAATCCAAACCAATGCAATGCAATCCAATCCAATCCAATCCAATCCGATTCAGTCCAATCCAATCCAATCTAAGGAGCGGCATTCCATCCATTCCAATCCAATCCAATCCAATCCAAGGAACAGCATCAAACCCAATCCAATCCAATCCAATGAACGGCATGCAATCCAATCCAATGCAATGCAATCCAATCCAATCCAATCCAAGGAACGGCATCAAATCTAATCCAATCCAATCAAATTCAATCCAATCCAATCCAATCCAATACAACCCAATTCAAGGAACGGCATCCAATCCAATCCAATCCAGTGCAATCCATTCCAATACAATCCAATACAATCCAATCTAAGGAACGGCATCCAATCCAATCCAATCCAAGTAACGGCATCCAATCCAATGCAATTCAATCCAATCCAATCCAATTCAAGGAACGGCAGTAAACCAATCCATTCCAATCCAGTCCAATCCAACGACCGGAATCAAGCCCAATCCAATTCAATCCAATCTAATCCTATCCACTCCAATCCAAGGAACTCCATCCAATCCAATCCAATCCAATCCAATCAATTCCAGTCCAAGAACGCCATCCAATCCAATTCAATCCAATCCAATCCAATCCTATTTAAGGAACGGCATTCAATCCAATCCAATCCAATCCAAGGAACGCCATCCAATCCAATCCAATGGAATCCAAACCGATCCAATCCAATCCAATCCATGGAACGGCATCAAATTTAATCCAATCCAATCAAATTCAATACAATCCAATCCAATCCAATACAACCCAATTCAAGGAACGGCATCCAATCCTATCCAATCCAATACAATCCATTCCAATCCAATCCAATCCAATCCAATCTAAGGAACGGCATCCAATCCAATCCAGTCCAAGTAACGGCATCCAATCCAATCCAATCCAATTCAAGGAACGGCAGTAAACCAATCCATTCCAATCCAATCCAATCCAACGAACGGAATCAAGCCCAATCCAATCCAATCGAATCTAATCCTATCCACTCCAATCCAAGGAACGCCGTCCAATCCAATCCAATTCAATCCGATCCAATCCAATCCAATCCAATCCAATCAAAGGAACGGCATTCAATCCAATCCAATCGAATCCAATCCAAGGAATGGCATCAAATCCAATCCAATCCAATCCAATCCAATCCAAACCAATCCAATCCAATGAACTGCGTGCAATACGATCCAATTCAATCCAATCCAATCAATTCCAATCCTAGGAACGGCATCCAATCCAATCCAATCCAATCCAATGGAATCCAATCCGATCCAATCCAATCCAATGCAATCTAATCCAAGGAACGGCATCCAATCAAATCCAAGCCAATCCAATCGTACCAAATCCAATCCAATCCAATCCAAGCCAATTCAATCCAATCCAATCAAAGGAACGGCATCGCAACCAATCCAATACAATCCAACCCAATACAATACAATCCAATGAACGGCGTCCAATCCAATCCAATCCAATCCAATCCAGTCCAGTCCAGTCCAGTCCTGTCCAATCCAAGGAACGGCATCCAATCCAATCCAATCCAATCCAGTCCAGCGAAACCCAATCAAATTCAAAGAACGGCATCCCATCCAATCCAATCCAATCCAAACCAAACCAATACAATCCAACCCAATCCAATCCAATCCAATCCAATGAACGGCATCCAATCCAATACAATTCAACCTAAGGAACGGCATTCAATCCAATCCAATCCAATCCAATCCAAGTAACGGCATCCAATCCAATCCAATCCAATCCAATTCAAGGAACGGCAGTAAACCAATCCATTCCAATCCAATCCAATCCAACGAACGGAATCAAGCCCAATCCAATACAATCCAATCTAATCCTATCCACTCCAATCCAAGGAACGCCATCCAATCCAATCCAATCCAATCCAATCCAATCCAATTCAATCCGATGCAATCCAATCCAATCCAATCAATTCCAATCCAAGAACGCCATCCAATCCAATTCAATCCAATCCAATCCAATCCTATCTGAGGAACGGCATTCAATCCAATCCAATCCAATCCAATCCAAGGAACGCCATCCAATCCAATCCAATGGAATCCAAACCGATCCAATCCAATCCAATACAAGGAACGGCATCAAATCTAATCCAATCCAATCAAATTCAATACAATCCAATCCAATACAATACAACCCAATTCAGGGAACGGCATCAAATCCAATCCAATCCACTCCAATGCAATCCAATCCAATCCAAACCAATCCAATCCAGTCCAGTCCAATCCAAGGAACGGCATCCAATCCAATCCAATCCAATTCAAGGAACGGCAGTAAACCAATCCATTCCAATCCAATCCAATCCAACGAACGGAATCAAGCACAATACAATCCAATCGAATCTAATCCTATCCACTCCAATCCAAGGAACGCCATCCAATCCAATCCAATCCAATTCAATCCGATCCAATCCAATCCAATCCAATCAATTCCAATCCTAGGAACGCCATCCAATACAATTCAATCCAATGCAATCCAATCCAATCCAATCAAAGGAACGGCATTCAATCCAATCCAATCGAATCCAATCCAAGGAACGGCATCAAATCCAATCCAATCCAATCCAATCCAAACCAATCCAATCCAATGAACTGCGTGCAATACGATCCAATTCAATCCAATCCAATCAATTCCAATCCTAGGAACGGCATCCAATCCAATCCAATCCAATCCAATCCAAGAATCGGCATCCAATCAAATCCAATCCAATCCACTCCAATGCAATCCAATCCAATCCAAACCAATCCAATCCAGTCCAGTCCAATCCAAGGAACGGCATCCAATCCAATCCAATCCAACCCAGTCCAATGAAACCCAATAAAATCCAAGGAACGGCATCCAATCCAATCCAATCCAAAACAATCCAATACAATCCAACCCAATGCAATTCAATCCAATGAACGGTATCCAATCCAATCCAATCCGAGCCAATCCAATCCAATCTAAGGAAAGGCATCCAATCCAATCCAATCCAATCCAATTCAAGGAATGGCATCCAATCCAATCCAATGCAATGCAATGCAATCCAATCGAATCCGATTCAATCCAATCCTATCCAATTCAATCAATTCCAATCCTAGGAACGTCATCCAAACCAATCCAATCCATTCCAAGGAACGGCATTCAATGCAATCCAATCCTATCAATCCAATCCAAGGAACGCCATCCAATCCAATCCAATGGAATCCAATCCGATCCAATCCAATCCAATGCAATCCAATCCAAGGAACGGCATCCAATCAAATCCCATCCAATCCAATCGTACCAAATCCAATCCAATCCAAGCCAATTCAATCCAATCCAATCAAAGGAACGGCATCGCAACCAATGCAATACAATCCAACCCAATACAATCCAATCCAATGAACGGCATCCAATCCAATCCAACCAATCCAATCCAGTCCAGTCCAGTCCAGTCCTGTCCAATCCAAGGAACGGCATCCAATCCAATCCAATCCAATCCAGTCCAGCGAAACACAATCAAATCCAAAGAACGGCATCCAATCCAATCCAATCCAAACCAAACCAAACCAATACAATCCAACCCAATCCAATCCAATACAATCCAATGAACGGCATCCAATCCAATACAATTCAATCCAAGGAACGGCATCCAATCCAATCCAATGCAATGCAATCCAATCCAATCCGATCCAATCCAATCCAATTCAATCTAAGGAACGGCATTCAATCCAATCCAATCCAATCCAATACAATCCAATCCAATCCAATGCAATCCAAACCGATCCAATCCAATCCAATCCAATCCAAGGAACGGAATCCAATCAAATCCAATCCAATCCAATCCAATCCAATCGAAGGAACGGCATCCAATCCAATCCAATGCAATTCAATCCAATCCAATCCAATCCGATCCAATCAAATCCGATTCAATCTAAGGAACGGCATTCAATCCAATCCATTCCATTCCAATCCAATCCAAGGAACGGCATTAAACAAATCCAATCCAATCCAATCCAATGAACGGCATCCAGTCGAATCCAATCCAATCCAATCCGATTCAATCCAATCCAATCCAATCCAAGAAACGGCATCCAATCCAATCCAATGCAATCCAATCCAATCCAATCCGATCCGATTCAATCCAATCCAATCCAATCTAAGGAACGGCATTTCATCCATTCCAATCCAATCCAATCCAATCCAAGGAACGGCATCAACCCCAATCCAATCCAATCCAATGAACGGCATGCAATCCAATCCAATGCAATGCAATCCTATCCAATCCAATCCAATCCAAGGAACGCCATCCAATCCAATCCAATGGAATACAAACCGATCCAATCCAATCCAATCCAAGGAACGGCATCAAATTTAATCCAATCCAATCAAATTCAATCCAATCCAATCCAATCCATTCCAATACAACCCAATTCAAGGAACGGCATCCAATCCAATCCAATCCAAGTAACGGCATCCAATCCAATCCAATCCAATCCAATCCAATTCAAGGAACGGCAGTAAACCAATCCATTCCAATCCAATCCAATCCAACGAACGGAATCAAGCCCAATCCAATCCAATCCTATCTAATCCTATCCACTCCAATCCAAGAAACGCCATCCAATCCAATCCAATCCAATTCAATCCGATCCAATCCAATCCAATCCAATCAATTCCAATCCAAGAACGCCATCCAATCCAATTCAATCCAATCCAATCCAATCCTATTTAAGGAACGGCATTCAATCCAATCCAATCCAATCCAATCAAATTCAATACAATCCAATCCAATACAACCCAATTCAGGGAACGGCATCCAATCCTATCCAATCCAATGCAATCCATTCCAATCCAATCCAATCCAATCTAAGGAACGGCATCCAATCCAATCCAATCCAAGTAACGGCATCCAATCCAATCCAATTCAATCCAATTCAAGGAACGGCAGTAAACCAATCCATTCCAATCCAATCCAATCCAACGAACGGAATCAAGCCCAATCCAATCCAATCGAATCTAATCCTATCCACTCCAATCCAAGGAAGGCCATCCAATACAATCCAATCCAATTCAATCCGATCCAATTCAATCCAATCAATTCCAATCCTAGGAACGCCATCCAATCCAATTCAATCCAATCCAATCCAATCCAATCCAATCAAAGGAACGGCATTCAATCCAATCCAATCGAATCCAATCCAAGGAACGGCATCAAATCCAATCCAATCCAATCCAATCCAAACCAATCCAATCCAATGAACTGCGTGCAATACGATCCAATCCAATCCAATCCAAGGATCGGCATCCAATCAAATCCAATCCAATCCACTCCAATGCAATCCAATCCAATCCAAACCAATCCAGTCCAGTCCAGTCCAATCCAAGGAACGGCATCCAATCCAATCCAATCCAAACCAGTCCAATGAAACCCAATAAAATCCAAGGAACGGCATCCAATCCAATCCAATCCAAACCAATCCAATACAATCCAACCCAATGCAATTCAATCCAATGAACGGTATCCAATCCAATCCAATCCGAGCCAATCCAATCCAATCTAAGGAAAGGCATCCAATCCAATCCAATCCAATTCAAGGAATGGCATCCAATCCAATGCAATGCAATGCAATGCAATCCAATCGAATCCGATTCAATCCAATACTATCCAATTCAATCAATTCCCATCCTAGGAACGTCATCCAAACCAATCCAATCCAATCCATTCCAAGGAACGGCATTCAATGCAATCCAATCCTATCCAATCCAATCCAAGGAACGCCATCCAATCCAATCCAATGGAATCCAATCCGATCCAATCCAATCCAATGCAATCTAATCCAAGGAACGGCATCCAATCAAATCCAAGCCAATCCAATCGTACCAAATCCAATCCAATCCAATCCAAGCCAATTCAATCCAATCCAATCAAAGGAACGGCATCGCAACCAATCCAATACAATCCAACCCAATACAATACAATCCAATGAACGGCGTCCAATCCAATCCAATCCAATCCAATCCAGTCCAGTCCAGTCCAGTCCTGTCCAATCCAAGGAACGGCATCCAATCCAATCCAATCCAATCCAGTCCAGCGAAACCCAATCAAATCCAAAGAACGGCATCCCATCCAATCCAATCCAATCCAAACCAAACCAATACAATCCAACCCAATCCAATCCAATCCAATCCAATGAACGGCATCCAATCCAATACAATTCAATCCAAGGAACGGCATCCAATCCAATCCAATGCAATGCAATCCAATCCAATCCAATCCGATCCAATCCAATACAATTCAATCTAAGGAACGGCATTCAATCCAATCCAATCCAATCCAATCCAAGCAACGGCATCCAATCCAATCCAATCCAATCCAATTCAAGGAACGGCAGTAAACCAATCCATTCCAATCCAATCCAATCCAACGAACGGAATCAAGCCCAATCCAATACAATCCAATCTAATCCTATCCACTCCAATCCAAGGAACGCCATCCAATCCAATCCAATCCAATCCAATCCAATTCAATCCGATGCAATCCCATCCAATCCAATCAATTCCAATCCAAGAACGCCATCCAATCCAATTCAATCCAATCCAATCCAATCCTATCTGAGGAACGGCATTCAATCCAATCCAATCCAATCCAATCCAAGGAACGCCATCCAATCCAATCCAATGGAATCCAAACCGATCCAATCCAATCCAATACAAGGATCGGCATCCAATCAAATCCAATCCAATCCACTCCAATGCAATCCAATCCAATCCAAACCAATCCAATCCAGTCCAGTCCAATCCAAGGAACGGCATCCAATCCAATCCAATCCAATTCAAGGAACGGCAGTAAACCAATCCATTCCAATCCAATCCAATCCAACGAACGGAATCAAGCACAATACAATCCAATCGAATCTAATCCTATCCACTCCAATCCAAGGAACGCCATCCAATCCAATCCAATCCAATTCAATCCGATCCAATCCAATCCAATCCAATCAATTCCAATCCTAGGAACGCCATCCAATACAATTCAATCCAATGCAATCCAATCCAATCCAATCAAAGGAACGGCATTCAATCCAATCCAATCGAATCCAATCCAAGGAACGGCATCAAATCCAATCCAATCCAATCCAATCCAAACCAATCCAATCCAATGAACTGCGTGCAATACGATCCAATTCAATCCAATCCAATCAATTCCAATCCTAGGAACGGCATCCAATCCAATCCAATCCAATCCAATCCAAGAATCGGCATCCAATCAAATCCAATCCAATCCACTCCAATGCAATCCAATCCAATCCAAACCAATCCAATCCAGTCCAGTCCAATCCAAGGAACGGCATCCAATCCAATCCAATCCAACCCAGTCCAATGAAACCCAGTAAAATCCAAGGAACGGCATCCAATCCAATCCAATCCAAAACAATCCAATCCAATCCAACCCAATGCAATTCAATCCAATGAACGGTATCCAATCCAATCCAATCCGAGCCAATCCAATCCAATCTAAGGAAAGGCATCCAATCCAATCCAATCCAATCCAATTCAAGGAATGGCATCCAATCCAATCCAATGCAATGCAATGCAATCCAATCGAATCCGATTCAATCCAATCCTATCCAATTCAATCAATTCCAATCCTAGGAACGTCATCCAAACCAATCCAATCCATTCCAAGGAACGGCATTCAATGCAATCCAATCCTATCAATCCAATCCAAGGAACGCCATCCAATCCAATCCAATGGAATCCAATCCGATCCAATCCAATCCAATGCAATCCAATCCAAGGAACGGCATCCAATCAAATCCCATCCAATCCAATCGTACCAAATCCAATCCAATCCAAGCCAATTCAATCCAATCCAATCAAAGGAACGGCATCGCAACCAATGCAATACAATCCAACCCAATACAGTCCAATCCAATGAACGGCATCCAATCCAATCCAACCAATCCAATCCAGTCCAGTCCAGTCCAGTCCTGTCCAATCCAAGGAACGGCATCCAATCCAATCCAATCCAATCCAGTCCAGCGAAACACAATCAAATCCAAAGAACGGCATCCAATTCAATCCAATCCAATCCAAACCAAACCAATACAAGCCAACCCAATCCAATCCAATACAATCCAATGAACGGCATCCAATCCAATACAATTCAATCCAAGGAACGGCATCCAATCCAATCCAATGCAATGCAATCCAATCCAATCCGATCCAATCCAATCCAATTCAATCTAAGGAACGGCATTCAATCCAATCCAATCCAATCCAATCCAATGCAATCCAAACCGATCCAATCCAATCCAATCCAATCCAAGGAACGGAATCCAATCAAATCCAATCCAATCCAATCCAATCCAATCGAAGGAACGGCATCCAATCCAATCCAATGCAATTCAATCCAATCCAATCCAATCCGATCCAATCAAATCCGATTCAATCTAAGGAACGGCATTCAATCCAATCCATTCCAATCCAATCCAATCCAAGGAACGGCATTAAACAAATCCAATCCAATCCAATCCAATGAACGGCATCCAGTCGAATTCAATCCAATCCAATCCGATTCAATCCAATCCAATCCAATCCAAGAAACGGCATCCAATCCAATCCAATGCAATCCAATCCAATCCAATCCAATCCGATTCAATCCAATCCAATCCAATCTAAGGAACGGCATTTCATCCATTCCAATCCAATCCAATCCAATCCAAGGAACGGCATCAACCCCAATCCAATCCAATCCAATGAACGGCATGCAATCCAATCCAATGCAATGCAATCCTATCCAATCCAATCCAATCCAAGGAACGCCATCCAATCCAATCCAATGGAATACAAACCGATCCAATCCAATCCAATCCAAGGAGCGGGATCAAATTTAATCCAATCCAATCAAATTCAATCCAATCCAATCCATTCCAATACAACCCAATTCAAGGAACGGCATCCAATCCAATCCAATCCAAGTAACGGCATCCAATCCAATCCAATCCAATCCAATCCAATTCAAGGAACGGCAGTAAACCAATCCATTCCAATCCAATCCAATCCAACGAACGGAATCAAGCCCAATCCAATCCAATCCAATCTAATCCTATCCACTCCAATCCAAGAAACGCCATCCAATCCAATCCAATCCAATTCAATCCGATCCAATCCAATCCAATCCACTCAATTCCAATCCAAGAACGCCATCCAATCCAATTCAATCCAATCCAATCCAATCCTATTTAAGGAACGGCATTCAATCCAATCCAATCCAATCCAATCAAATTCAATACAATCCAATCCAATCCAATACAACCCAATTCAGGGAACGGCATCCAATCCTATCCAATCCAATGCAATCCATTCCAATCCAATCCAATCCAATCTAAGGAACGGCATCCAATCCAATCCAATCCAAGTAACGGCATCCAATCCAATCCAATTCAATCCAATTCAAGGAACGGCAGTAAACCAATCCATTCCAATCCAATCCAATCCAACGAACGGAATCAAGCCCAATCCAATCCAATCGAATCTAATCCTATCCACTCCAATCCAAGGAAGGCCATCCAATACAATCCAATCCAATTCAATCCGATCCAATTCAATCCAATCAATTCCAATTCTAGGAACGCCATCCAATCCAATTCAATCCAATCCAATCCAATCCAATCAAAGGAACGGCATTCAATCCAATCCAATCGAATCCAATCCAAGGAACGGCATCAAATCCAATCCAATCCAATCCAATCCAAACCAATCCAATCCAATGAACTGCGTGCAATACGATCCAATCCAATCCAATCCAAGGATCGGCATCCAATCAAATCCAATCCAATCCACTCCAATGCAATCCAGTCCAATCCAAACCAATCCAGTCCAGTCCAGTCCAATCCAAGGAACGGCATCCAATCCAATCCAATCCAAACCAGTCCAATGAAACCCAATAAAATCCAAGGAACGGCATCCAATCCAATCCAATCCAAACCAATCCAATACAATCCAACCCAATGCAATTCAATCCAATGAACGGTATCCAATCCAATCCAATCCGAGCCAATCCAATCCAATCTAAGGAAAGGCATCCAATCCAATCCAATCCAATTCAAGGAATGGCATCCAATCCAATCCAATGCAATGCAATGCAATGCAATCCAATCGAATCCGATTCAATCCAATACTATCCAATTCAATCAATTCCCATCCTAGGAACGTCATCCAAACCAATCCAATCCAATCCATTCCAAGGAACGGCATTCAATGCAATCCAATCCTATCCAATCCAATCCAAGGCACGCCATCCAATCCAATCCAATGGAATCCAATCCGATCCAATCCAATCCAATGCATATGGTGTCTTGGCGTTTATTGGTAGGGGGATTGAATTTAGGAGTCGTAGCGTTATGTTGCAACTGTACACAACTCTGGTGCGGCCGCACTTGGAGTACTGTGTGCAGTTCTGGTCCCCACATTACAGGAAGGATGTGGAGGCTTTGGAGAGGGTGCAGAGGAGGTTTACCAGGATGTTGCCTGGTATGGAGGGGAGATCCTATGAGGAGAGGCTGAGGGATTTGGGATTGTTTTCGCTGGAAAGGCGGCGGCTAAGAGGGGATCTTATTGAAACATATAAGATGATTAGAGGTTTAGATAGGGTGGATAGTGATAGCCTTTTTCCTCTGATGGAGAAATCCAGCACGAGGGGGCATGGCTTTAAATTGAGGGGGGGTAGTTATAGAACCGATGTCAGGGGTAGGTTCTTTACCCAGAGGGTGGTGAGGGATTGGAATGCCCTGCCAGCATCAGTAGTAAATGCGCCTAGTTTGGGGGCGTTTAAGAGATCCGTAGATAGGTTCATGGACGAAAAGAAATTGGTTTAGGTTGGAGGGTCACAGTTTGTTTTTTTTTAACTGGTCGGTGCAACATCGTGGGCCGAAGGGCCTGTTCTGCGCTGTAATGTTCTATGTTCTATGTTCTATGCAATCCAATCCAAGGAACAGCATCCAATCAAATCCAATCCATTCCAATCGTACCAAATCCAATCCAATCCAATCCAACCCAATTCAATCCAATCCAATGGAACGGCATCGCAACCAATCCAATACAATCCAAACCAATACAATCCAATCCAATGAACGGCATCCAATCCAATCCAATCTGAGCCAATCCAATCCAATCTAATGAAAGGCATCCAATCCAATCCAATCCAATCCAAGGAATGGCATCCAATCAAATCCAATGCAATGCAATCCAATCCAATCCAATCCGATCCAAACCAATCCAATCCACTCCAAACCAATCCCATACAATCCAATCCAATCCAATCCATTCCAATGAACGGCATCCAATCCAGTCCAATCCAATCCAATTCAATCTAAGGAACGGCATTCAATCCAATCCAATGCAATCCAATCCATTCCAATCCAATCAAATCAAATCCAATCCATTGAACGGCATGCAATCCAATCCAGTGCAAGCCAATCCTATCCCATTTAATGCAAGGAACGCCATCCAATCCAATGCAATCCAAACCGATCCAATCCAATCCAATCCAATGAACGGCATCAAAACAAATCCAATCCAGTCCAATCCAATCCAATCCAAGGAACGGGATCCAATCCAATCCAATCCAATCCAATCCAATCCAGTCCAGTCCAATCTAATGAACGGCATCCAATCCAATCCAATCCAGTCCAATGATACCCAATAAAATCCAAGGAACGGAATCCAATCCTATCCAATCCAAACCAATCCAATCCAATCCAACCCAAAACAATCCAATCCAATGAACGGCATCCAATCCAATCCAATGAACGGCATCAAAACAAATCCAATCCAGTCCAATCCAATCCAATCCAATCCAATCCAATCTGAGCCAATCCAATCCAATCTCAGGAAAGGCATCCAATCCAATCCAATCCAAGGAATGGCATCCAATCCAATCCAATGCAATGCAATCCAATCCAATCCAATCCGATCCGATCCAATCCAATCCAATCCAAACCAATCCAGAACAATCCAACCCAATCCAATCCATTCCAATGAACGGCATCCAATCCAATCCAATCCAATCCAATTCAATCTAAGGAACGGCGGTCAATCCAATCCAATCCAATCCAATCCATTCCAATCCAATCCAATCCAATCCAATCCAATCCAATGAATGGAATGCAATCCAATCCAGTGCAATCCAATCCTATCCCATCCAATCCAAGGAACGCCATCCAATCCAATCCAATGCAATCCAAGCCAATCCAATCCAATCCAATGAACGGCATCTAATCAAATCCAATCCAATCCAATCCAATCTAAGGAACGGGATCCAATCCAATGCAATGCAATCCAATCCAACCCGATCCAATCCAATCCAATCCAATCCAATCCAGTCCAATCCAAGGAACGGGATCAAATCCAGTCCAATCCAATCCAATCCAATCCAATGCAATGAACGGCATGCAATCCAGTCCAATGCAATCCAATCCTATCCAATCCAATCGAAGGAACGCCATCCAATCCAATCCAATGGAATCCAAACCGATCCAATCCAATCCAATCCAATCCAAGGAACGGCATCAAATCCACTCCAATCCAATCAAATTCAATACAATCCAATCCAATCCAATACAACCCAATTCAAGGAACGGCATCCAATCCAATCCAATCCAATGCAATCCATTCCAATCCAATCCAATCCAATCCAATCTAAGGAACGGCATCCAATCCAATCCAATCCAATCCAATCCAAGTAACGGCATCCAATCCAATCCAAACCAACCCAATTCAAGGAACGGCAGTAACAAATCCATTCCAATCCAATCCAACGAACGGAATCAAGCCCAATCCAATCCAATCCAATCTAATCCTATCCAATCCAATCCAAGGAACGCCATCCAATCCAATCCAATTCAATGCAATCCGATACAATCCAATCCAATCCAATCAATTCCAATCCGAGGAACGGCATCCAATTCAATCCAATCCAATCCAAGGATCGGCATCCAATCAAATCCAATCCAATCCACTCCAATCCAATCCAATCCAATCCAATCCAATCCAATCCAATCCAATCCAGTCCAGTCCAGTCCAATCCAATCCAGTCCAATGAAACCCAACAAAATCCAAGGAACGGAATCCAATCCAATCCAATCCAAACCAATCCAATACAATCCAAATCAATACAAGCCAATCGAATGAACGGCATCCAATCCAATCCAATCTGAGCCAATCCAATCCAATCTCAGGAAAGGCATCCAATCCAATCCAATCCAAGGAATGGCATCCAATCCAATCCAATGCAATGCAATCCAATCCAATCCAATCCGATCCGATCCAATCCAATCCAATCCAAACCAATCCAGAACAATCCAACCCAATCCAATCCATTCCAATGAACGGCATCCAATCCAATCCAATCCAATCCAATTCAATCTAAGGAACGGCGGTCAATCCAATCCAATCCAATCCAATCCATTCCAATCCAATCCAATCCAATCCAATCCAATCCAATGAATGGAATGCAATCCAATCCAGTGCAATCCAATCCTATCCCATCCAATCCAAGGAACGCCATCCAATCCAATCCAATGCAATCCAAGCCAATCCAATCCAATCCAATGAACGGCATCTAATCAAATCCAATCCAATCCAATCCAATCTAAGGAACGGGATCCAATCCAATGCAATGCAATCCAATCCAACCCGATCCAATCCAATCCAATCCAATCCAATCCAGTCCAATCCAAGGAACGGGATCAAATCCAGTCCAATCCAATCCAATCCAATCCAATGCAATGAACGGCATGCAATCCAGTCCAATGCAATCCAATCCTATCCAATCCAATCGAAGGAACGCCATCCAATCCAATCCAATGGAATCCAAACCGATCCAATCCAATCCAATCCAATCCAAGGAACGGCATCAAATCCACTCCAATCCAATCAAATTCAATACAATCCAATCCAATCCAATACAACCCAATTCAAGGAACGGCATCCAATCCAATCCAATCCAATGCAATCCATTCCAATCCAATCCAATCCAATCCAATATAAGGAACGGCATCCAATCCAATCCAATCCAATCCAATCCAAGTAACGGCATCCAATCCAATCCAAACCAACCCAATTCAAGGAACGGCAGTAACAAATCCATTCCAATCCAATCCAACGAACGGAATCAAGCCCAATCCAATCCAATCCAATCTAATCCTATCCAATCCAATCCAAGGAACGCCATCCAATCCAATCCAATTCAATGCAATCCGATACAATCCAATCCAATCCAATCAATTCCAATCCGAGGAACGGCATCCAATTCAATCCAATCCAATCCAAGGATCGGCATCCAATCAAATCCAATCCAATCCACTCCAATCCAATCCAATCCAATCCAATCCAATCCAATCCAATCCAATCCAATCCAGTCCAGTCCAGTCCAATCCAATCCAGTCCAATGAAACCCAACAAAATCCAAGGAACGGAATCCAATCCAATCCAATCCAAACCAATCCAATACAATCCAAATCAATACAAGCCAATCGAATGAACGGCATCCAATCCAATCCAATCTGAGCCAATCCAATCCAATCTAAGGAAAGGCATCCAATCCAATCCAATCCAATCCAAGGAATGGCATCCAATCAAATCCAATGCAATGCAATCCAATCCAATCCAATCCGATCCAATTCAATCCAAACCAATCCAATACAATCCAACCCAATCCAATCCATTCCAATGAACGGCATCCAATCCAATCCAATCCAATTCAATCGAAGGAACGGCGGTCAATCCAATCCAATCCATTCCAATCCAATCCAATCCAATCCAATCCAATCCAATCCAATCCAATCCAATCCAATCCAATCCAATCCAATCCAATCCAATCCAATCCAATCCAATGAATGGAATGCAATCCAATCCAGTGCAATCCAATCCTATCCCATCTAATCCAAGGAACGCCATCCAATCCAATCCAATGCAATCCAAGCCAATCCAATCCAATCCAATGAACGGCATCCAATCAAATCCAATCCAATCCAATCCAATCCAATCCAATCTAAGGAACGGGATCCAATCCAATCCAATCCAATGCAATGCAATCCAATCCAACCCGATCCAATCCAATCCAATCCAATCCAGTCCATTCCAAGGAACGGGATCAAATCCAATCCAATCCAATCCAATCCAATCCAGTGCAATGAACGGCATGCAATCCAGCCCAATGCAATCCAATCCTATCCAATCCAATCGAAGGAACGCCATCCAATCCAATCCAATGGAATCCAAACCGATCCAATCCAATCCAATCCAAGGAACGGCATCAAATCCACTCCAATCCAATCAAATTCAATACAATCCAATCCAATCCAATACAACCCAATTCAAGGAACGGCATCCAATCCAATCCAATCCAATGCAATCCATTCCAATTCAATCCAATCCAATCCAATCTAAGGAACGGCATCCAATCCAATTCAATCCAAGTAACGGCATCCAATCCAATCCAATCCAATCCAATTCAAGGAAAGGCAGTAAACAAATCCATTCCAATCCAATCCAACGAACGGAATCAAGCCCAATCCAATCCAATCCAATCTAATCCTATCCAATCCAGTCCACGGAACGCCATCCAATCAAATCCAATTCAATGCAATCCGATACAATCCAATCCAATCCAATCAATTCCAATCCGAGGACGGCATCCAATCCAATCCAATCCAATCCAAGGATCGGCATCCAATCCTATCCAATCCAATCCACTCCAATCCAATCCAATTCAATCCAATCCAATCCAATCCAATCCAATCCAATCCAGTCCAGTCCAGTCTAGTCCAGTCCAGTCCAATCCAATCCAGTCCAATGAAACCCAACGAAATCCAAGGAACGGAATCCAATCCAATCCAATCCAAACCAATCCAATACAATGCAACCCAATACAAGCCAATCCAATGAACGGCATCCAATCCAATCCAATCCAATCTGAGCCAATCCAATCCAATCTAAGGAAAGTCATCCAATCCAATCCAATCCAATCCAAGGAATGGCATCCAATCCAATCCAATGCAATGCAATGCAATCCAATCCAATTCACTCCAATGCAATCCAATCCAATCCAAACCAATCCAGTCCAGTCCAGTCCAATCCAAGGAACGGCATCCAATCCAATCCAATCCAACCCAGTCCAATGAAACCCAATAAAATCCAAGGAACGGCATCCAATCCAATCCAAACCAATCCAATACAATCCAACCCAATGCAATTCAATCCAATGAACGGTATCCAATCCAATCCAATCCGAGCCAATCCAATCCAATCTAAGGAAAGGCATCCAATCCAATCCAATCCAATCCAATTCAAGGAATGGCATCCAATCCAATCCAATGCAATGCAATGCAATCCAATCGAATCCGATTCAATCCAATACTATCCAATTCAATCAATTCCCATCCTAGGAACGTCATCCAAACCAATCCAATCCAATCCATTCCAAGGAACGGCATTCAATGCAATCCAATCCTATCCAATCCAATCCAAGGAACGCCATCCAATCCAATCCAATGGAATCCAATCCGATCCAATCCAATCCAATGCAATCCATTCCAAGGAACAGCATCCAATCAAATCCAATCCATTCCAATCGTACCAAATCCAATCCAATCCAATCCAACCCAATTGAATCCAATCCAATCAAAGGAACGGCATCGCAACCAATCCAATACAATCCAAACCAATACAATCCAATCCAATGAACGGCATCCAATCCAATCCAATCTGAGCCAATCCAATCCAATCTAACGAAAGGCATCCAATCCAATCCAATCCAAGGAATGGCATCCAATCAAATCCAATGCAATGCAATCCAATCCAATCCAATCCGATCCAAACCAATCCAATCCACTCCAAACCAATCCCATACAATCCAATCCAATCCAATCCATTCCAATGAACGGCATCCAATCCAATCCAATCCAATCCAATTCAATCTAAGGAACGGCATTCAATCCAATCCAATGCAATCCAATCCATTCCAATCCAATCAAATCAAATCCAATCCATTGAACGGCATGCAATCCAATCCAGTGCAAGCCAATCCTATCCCATTCAATGCAAGGAACGCCATCCAATCCAATCCAATCCAATCCAATCCAATCCAGTCCAGTCCAATCCAATGAACGGCATCCAATCCAATCCAATCCAATCCAGTCCAATGATACCCAATAAAATCCAAGGAACGGAATCCAATCCTATCCAATCCAAACCAATCCAATCCAATCCAACCCAAAACAATCCAATCCAATGAACGGCATCCAAACCAATCCAATGAACGGCATCAAAACAAATCCAATCCAGTCCAATCCAATCCAATCCAATCCAATCCAATCTGAGCCAATCCAATCCAATCTCAGGAAAGGCATCCAATCCAATCCAATCCAAGGAATGGCATCCAATCCAATCCAATGCAATGCAATCCAATCCAATCCAATCCGATCCGATCCAATCCAATCCAATCCAAACCAATCCAGAACAATCCAACCCAATCCAATCCAGAACAATCCAACCCAATCCAATCCATTCCAATGAACGGCATCCAATCCAATCCAATCCAATCCAATTCAATCTAAGGAACGGCGGTCAATCCAATCCAATCCAATCCAATCCATTCCAATCCAATCCAATCCAATCCAATCCAATCCAATGAATGGAATGCAATCCAATCCAGTGCAATCCAATCCTATCCCATCCAATCCAAGGAACGCCATCCAATCCAATCCAATGCAATCCAAGCCAATCCAATCCAATCCAATGAACGGCATCTAATCAAATCCAATCCAATCCAATCCAATCTACGGAACGGGATCCAATCCAATCCAATCCAATGCAATGCAATCCAATCCAACCCGATCCAATCCAATCCAATCCAATCCAATCCAGTCCAATCCAAGGAACGGGATCAAATCCAGTCCAATCCAATCCAATCCAATCCAATGCAATGAACGGCATGCAATCCAGTCCAATGCAATCCAATCCTATCCAATCCAATCGAAGGAACGCCATCCAATCCAATCCAATGGAATCCAAACCGATCCAATCCAATCCAATCCAAGGAACGGCATCAAATCCACTCCAATCCAATCAAATTCAATACAATCCAATCCAATCCAATACAACCCAATTCAAGGAACGGCATCCAATCCAATCCAATCCAACGCAATCCATTCCAATCCAATCCAGTCCAATCCAATCTAAGGAACGGCATCCAATCCAATCCAATCCAATCCAATCCAATCCAATCCAATCCAATCCAAGTAACGGCATCCAATCCAATCCAAACCAACCCAATTCAAGGAACGGCAGTAACAAATCCATTCCAATCCAATCCAACGAACGGAATCAAGCCCAATACAATCCAATCCAATCTAATCCTATCCAATCCAATCCAAGGAACGCCATCCAATCCAATCCAATTCAATGCAATCCGATACAATCCAATCCAATCAATTCCAATCCGAGGAACGGCATCCAATCCAATCCAATCCAATCCAAGGATCGGCATCCAATCAAATCCAATCCAATCCACTCCAATCCAATCCAATCCAATCCAATCCAATCCAATCCAATCCAATCCAATCCAATCCAATCCAATCCAATCCAATCCAGTCCAGTCCAATCCAATCCAGTCCAATGAAACCCAACAAAATCCAAGGAACGGAATCCAATCCAATCCAATCCAAGCCAATCCAATACAATCCAAATCAATACAAGCCAATCCAATGAACGGCATCCAATCCAATCCAATCCAATCTGATCCAATCCAATCCAATCTAAGGAAAGGCATCCAATCCAATCCAATCCAATCCAAGGAATGGCATCCAATCAAATCCAATGCAATGCAATCCAATCCAATCCGATGCAATCCAATCCAATTCAATCCAAACCAATCCAATACAATCCAACCCAATCCAATCCATTCCAATGAACGGCATCCAATCCAATCCAATCCAATTCAATCGAAGGAACGGCGGTCAATCCAATCCAATCCATTCCAATGCAATCCAATCCAATCCAATCCAATCCAATCCAATCCAATCCAATGAATGGAATGCAATCCAATCCAGTGCAATCCAATCCTATCCCATCCAATCCAAGGAACGCCATCCAATCCAATCCAATGCAATCCAAGCCAATCCAATCCAATCAAATGAACGGCATCCAATCAAATCCAATCCAATCCAATCCAATCCAATCCAATCTAAGGAACGGGATCCAATCCAATCCAATACAATGCAATGCAATCCAATCCAACCCGATCCAATCAAATCCAATCCAATCCAGTCCATTCCAAGGAACGGGATCAAATCCAATCCAATCCAATACAATCCAATCCAATGCAATGAACGGCATGCAATCCAGCCCAATGCAATCCAATCCTATCCAATCCAATCGAAGGAACGCCATCCAATCCAATCCAATGGAATCCAAACCGATCCAATCCAATCCAATCCAATCCAAGGAACGGCATCAAATCCACTCCAATCCAATCAAATTCAATACAATCCAATCCAATCCAATACAACCCAATTCAAGGAACGGCATCCAATCCAATCCAATCCAATGCAATCCATTCCAATTCAATCCAATCCAATCCAATCTAAGGAACGGCATCCAATCCAATCCAATCCAAGTAACGGCACCCAATCCAATCCAATCCAATCCAATTCAAGGAAAGGCAGTAAACAAATCCATTCCAATCCAATCCAATGAACGGAATCAAGCCCAATCCAATCCAATCCAATCTAATCCTATCCAATCCAGTCCAAGGAACGCCATCCAATCCAATCCAATTCAATGCAATCCGATACAATCCAATCCAATCCAATCAATTCCAATCCGAGGACGGCATCCAATCCAATCCAATCCAATCCAAGGATCGGCATCCAATCAAATCCAATCCAATCCACTCCAATCCAATCCAATCCAATCCAATCCAATCCAAACCAATCCAATCCAATCCAATCCAATCCAGTCCAGTCCAGTCCAGTCCAGTCCAATCCAATCCAGTCCAATGAAACCCAACGAAATCCAAGGAACGGAATCCAATCCAATCCAATCCAAACCAATCCAATACAATGCAACCCAATACAAGCCAATCCAATGAACGGCATCCAATCCAATCCAATCCAATCTGAGCCAATCCAATCCAATCTAAGGAAAGGCATCCAATCCAATCCAATCCAATCCAAGGAATGGCATCCAATCCAATCCAATGCAATGCAATGCAATCCAATCCAATTCAATCCGATCCAATCCTATCCAATTCAATCCAAACCAATCCAATACAATCCAACCCAATCCAATCCATTCCATTGAACGGCATCCAATCCAATCCAATCCAATCCAAGGAACGGCATCCAATACAATCCAATGCAATGCAATCCCATCCAATCCAATCCGATCCAATCCAATCCAATCCAATTCAATCTAAGGAACGGCATTCAATCCAATCCCATCCAATTCAATCCAATCCAATAAACGGCATGCAATCCAATCCAGTGCAATCCAATCCTATCCCATCCAATCCAGTCCAATGAAACCCAATAAAATCCAGGGAACGGCATCCAATCCAATCCAATTCAATTCAAGGAACGGCAGTAAACAAATCCATTCCAATCCAATCCAACGAACGGAATCAAGCCCAATCCAATTCAATCCAATCGCATCCTATCCAATCCAATCCAAGGAAAGCCATCCACTCCAATCCAATCCAATGCAATCCGATCCAATCCAATCCAATCCAATCAATTCCAATCCTAGGAACGGCATCCAATCCAATCCAATCCAATCCAAACCAATCCAAGGATCGGCATCCAATCAAATCCAATCCAATCCACTCCAATCCAATCCACTCCAATCCAATCCAATCCAATCCAATCCAATCCAATCCAATCCAGTCCAATCCACTCCAGTCCAATCCAATGAACGGCATCCAATCCAATCCAATCCAATCCAGTCCAATGAAACCCAATAATATCCAAGGAACAGAATCCAATCCAATCGATTCCAAACAAATCCAATATAATCCAACCCAATCCAATCCATTCCAATGAACGGCATCCAATCCAATCTGAGCCAATCCTATCCAATCCAGGAACGGCGTCCAATCCAATCCAATGCAATGCAATCCAATCCAATCCAATCCGATCCGATCCAATCCAATCCAATCCAATCCAATTCAATCTAAGGAACGGCATTCAATCCAATCCAATCCAATACACTCCAATCAAATCCATTCCAATGAACGGCATGCAATCCAATCCAGTGCAATTCAATCCTATCCCATCCAATCCAGTCCAATGAAACCCAATAAAATCCAAGGAACGGCATATAATCCAATCCAATCCAATCCAAACCAATCCAAGGATCGGCATCCAATCAAATCCAATCCAATCCACTCCAATCCAATCCAATACAATCCAATCCAATCCAATCCAGTCCAATCCAGTCCAGTCCAATCCAATGAACGGCATCCAATCCAATCCAGTCCAATGAAACCCAATAAAAATCAAGGAACAGAATCCAATCCAATCCAATCCAAACCAATCCAATCCAATCTGAGCCAATCCAATCCAATCCAATGAACGGCATCCAATCCAATCCAATCCAATCTGAGCCACTCCAATCCAATCTAAGGAAAGGCATCCAATCCAATCCAATCCAAGGAATGGCATCCAATCCAATCCAATCCAATGCAATCCAATCCAATCCAATCCGATCCAATCCAATCCAATCCAATCCAAACCAATCCAATCCAATCCAATCCAAGGCATTCAAATCCAATCCAATCAAAGGAACGGCATCCAATCCAATCCAATCCAATCCAAGGAACGGCATCCTATCCAATCCAATGCAATTCAATCGCATCCAATCCAATCCGATCCAATCAAATCCAATTCAATCTAAGGAACGGCATTCAATCCAATCCAATCCAATCCAAGGAACGGCATTAAACAAATCTAATCCAATCCAATCCAACGAACGGCATCCAGCCCAATCCAATCCAATCCAATCTAATCCTATCCAATCCAATCCAAGGAACGCCATCCAATCTAATCCAATCCAATCAAATCCAATGCAATCCGATCCAATCCAATCCAATCCAATCATTTCCAATCCAAGGATCGGAATCCAATCAAATCCAATCCAATCCATTCCAATACAATCCATTCCAATCCAATCCAATCCAATCCAACCCAATCCAATCCAATCCAGTCCAATCCAGTCCAGGCCAATCCAATGAACGGCATCCAATCCAATTCAATCCAATCCAGTCCAATGAAACCCAATAAAATCCAAGGAACAGAATCCAATCCAATGCAATCCAAACCAATCCAATCCAATCTGAGCCAATCCAATCCAATCAAATGAACGGCATCCAATCCAATCCAATGAACGGCATCAAAACAAATCCAATCCAATCCAATCTAAGGAAAGGCATCCAATCCAATCCAATCCAATCCAATCCAATCCAATCCAATCCAAGGAATGGCATCCATTCCAAGCCAATGCAATACAATCCAATCCAATCCAATCCGATCCAATCCAATCCAATCCAATCCAAACCAATCCAATCCAATCCAATCCAAGCCAATCAAATCCAATCCAATCAAAGGAACGGCATCCAATCCAATCCAATCCAATCCAAGGAACGGCATCCAATCCAATCCAATGCAATTCAATCGAATCCAATCCGATCCGATCCAATAATATCCAATTCAATCTTAGGAACGGCATTCAATCCAATCCAATCCAATCCAATCCAAGGAACGGCATTAAACAAATCCAATCCAATCCAATCCAACGAACGGCATCCAGCCCAATCCAATCCAATCCAATCCAATCCAATCCTATCCAGCCTAATCCAATCCAATCCAATCCGATTCATTCCAATCCAATCCAATCCAATCCAATGCAATCCAATCCAGTCCAATCCAATCCGATCCAATCCAATCCAATCCAATCCAATCTAACGAACGGCATTCCATGCAATCCAATCCAATCCAATCCAATCCAAGGAAGGGCATCAAATCTAATCCAATCCAATCAAATTCAATACAATCCAATCCAATCCAATACAACGCAATTCAAGGAACGGCATCCAATCCAATCCAATCCAATGCAATACATTCAAATCCAATCCTATACAATCCAATCTTAGGAACGGCATCCAATCCAATCCAATCCAATCCATTTCAACGAAAGGCACTAAACCAATCCATTCCATTCCAATCCAATTCAATCCAACGAACGGAATCAACCCCAATCCAATCCGATCCAATCTAATCCTATCCACTCCAATCCAAGGAACGCCATCCAATCCAATCCAATACAATTCAATCCGATCCAATCCAATCCAATCCAATCAATTCCAATCCTAGGAACGCCATCAATTCCAATTCAATCCAATCCAATCCAATCTCAGGAACGTCATGCAATCCAATCCAATCCAATCCAATCCAATCCAAACTAATCCAATCCAATGAACTGCGTGCAATCCAATCCAATGCAATGCACTCCTATCCAATCCAATCCAAGGAACGCCATCCAATCCATTCCAATGGAATCCAAACCGATCCAATCCAATCCAATCCAATCCAAGGATCGGCATCAAATCCAATACAATCCAATCAAATTCAATGCAATCCAATCCCATCCAACAGAACATAGAACATAGAACATTACAGCGCAGAACAGGCCCTTCGGCCCACGATGTTGCACCGACCAGTTAAAAAAAAAAATGGAACCCAATTCAACGAACGGCATCCAATCCAATCCAATCCAATGCAATCCATTCGAACGCCATCCAATCCATTCCAATGGAATCCAAACCGATCCAATCCAATCCAATCCAAGGATCGGCATCCAATCCAATCCAATCCTAGTAACGGCATCCAATCCAATCCAATCCAATCCAATCCAATCCAATTCAAGGAACGGCAGTAAACCAATCCATTCCAATCCAGTCCAATCCAACGAACGGCATCAAGCCCAATCCAATCCAATCCATTCTTATCCCATCCAATCCAATCCAAGGAACGCCATCCAATCCAATCCAATCCAATACAATCCTTTTATTGGATTGGAATGGATTAGGTTGGATTGGCTGCCGTTACTTGAATTGGATTGGATTGGATTGGTTGCCTTTCCTTAGATTGGATTGGATTGGAATGGTTTGCATTGGATTGGATTGGATTGGATGGGATTGGATTGGATTGGATTGCATTTCATGCCGTTCCTTGGATCGGATTGGATTGGATTGAATGCCGTTCCTTAGATTGGATTGGATTGGATTGGATTTGACAGGATTGGATTGGATTGGATTGGATGCAGTTCCTAGGATTGGAATTGATTGGAGTGGATTGGATTGGATTGGATCGGATTGCATTGGATTGGATTGGATTGGATGGCGTTCCTTGGATTGGATTGGATAGGATTAGATTGGATGACTTTCCTTAGATTGGATTGGATTGGCCCGGATTGGATTGGATTGGATTGGATGCCGTTCATTGGATTGGATTGTATTGGGTTGGATTGTATTGGATTGGTTTGGTTTGGATTGGATTGGATGCCGTTCCTTGGATTGGACTGGACTGGATTGGATTGGATTGGATTGGATTGGATTGGAGTGGGTTGGATCGGATTGCATTGGATTGGATTGGATGGCGTTCCTTGGATTGGATTGGATAGGATTAGATTGGATTGGATTGGATTCGATTGGGCTTGATGCCTCGTTGGATTAGATTGGATTGGAATGGATTGGTTTCCTGCCGTTCCTTGAATTGGATTGGATTGGATTGGAATGGTTTGCATTGGATTGGATTGGATTGGATGCCGTTCCTTGCATTGGATTGGATTGGATGGGGTTGGATGCCGTTACTTGGTTTGGATTGGATTGGATTGGATTGGGTTGGATTGGATGCCGTTCCTTAGATTTGATTGGATTGGATTGGATCGGATTGGATTGGATTGGATTTGATGCCGTTACTTGGTTGGGATTGGATTGGATTGGATTGCGTTGGATTGAATGCCGTTCAATAGATTGGATTGGATTGGATTGGATCGGATTGGATTGGATTGGATGGCGTTCCTTGGATTGGATTGGATTGGATTGGCTGCCGTTACTTGGATTGGATTGGATTGGATTGGATGCCGTTCCTTAGATTGGATTGGATTGGAATGCATTGGATTGGATGCCGTTCCTTTGATTGGATTGGATTGGATTGGCTTAGATTGGATTGGCTTGGATTTGATACGATTGGATTGGATTGGATTTGATTGGATGCCGTTCCTTGGATTGGATTGCATGGGATAGTATTGGATTGCTTTGAATGCCGTTCCGTGGAATGGATTGGATTGGTTTCGATGACGTTCCTAGGGTTGGAATTGATTGAATTGGATTGGATTGGATTGGATCGGATTGGATTGGATTGCATTGCATTGGATTGGATTGGATGCCGTTCCTTAAATAGGATTGGATTGGATTGGATTGGATTCCTTTTCTGAGATTGGATTGGATTACCTTGGATTGGATTGGATTGGATTGGATGCCGTTCATTGGATTGGATTGTATTGGTTTGGATTGTATTGGATTGGTTTGTATTGGATTGAATTGGATGCCGTTCCTTGGATTTTATTGGGTTTCATTGGACTGGATTGGATTGGATCGGATTGGATTGGATTGCATTGCATTGGATTGGATTGGATGCCGTTCCTTAAATAGGATTGGATTGGATTGGATTGGATTCCTTTTCTGAGATTGGATTGGATTGCCTTGGATTGGATTGGATTGGATTGGATTGGATGCCGTTCATTGGATTGGATTGTATTGGTTTGGATTGTATTGGATTGGTTTGTATTGGATTGAATTGGATGCCGTTCCTTGGATTTTATTGGGTTTCATTGGACTGGATTGGATTGGATTGGATTGGATGCCGATCCTTGGATTGGATTGGATTGGATTGTATTGGAGTGGATTGGATTGGATTTGATTGGATGCCGATCCTTAGATTGGATTGGATTGGATTGAATTGGATGCCGTTCCTAGGATTGGAATTGATTGGATTGGATCGGATTGCATTGGATTGGATTGGATTGGATGGCGTTCCTTGGATTGGAATGGATAGGATAAGATTGGATTGGATTGGGTTGAAGCCGGTCGTTGTATTTGATTGGATTGGAATGGATTCGTTTACTGCCGTTCCTTGAATTGGATTGGATTGGATTGGATTGGATGCCGTTACTTGGATTGGATTGGATTGGATTGGATTGGATTCGAATGGATTGCATGGGATTGGATTGGATTGGATGCCGTTCCTTAAATTGGGTTGCATGGGATTGGATTGGATTGTATTAGATTTGATTGGATTGGATAGGTTTGATGCAGTTCCTTGGATTGGATTGGATTGGATTGGATTGGATTGGATCGGATCGGTTTGGATTCCATTGGATTGGATTGGATGGCGTTCCTTGGATTGGATTGGATAGGATTGGATTGCATTGGATTGGGTTGCATGCAGTCCATTGGATTGGATGGGATTGGATTGGATTGGGCTTGATGCCTCGTTGGATTAGATTGAATTGGAATGGATTGGTTGCCTGCCGTTCCTTGAATTGGATTGGATTGGATTGAATGCCGTTCCTTGGATTGGATTGGATTGGATTGGATGCCGTTCTTTAGATTGGATTGGATTGGATTGGATTGGGCTTGATGCCTCGTTGGATTAGATTGAATTGGAATGGATTGGTTTCCTCCCGTTCCTTGAATTGGATTGGATTGGATTGGATTGGATTGAATGCCGTTACTTGGATTGGATTGGATTGGATTGAATTGGATGTGATGCCGTTCCTTTGATTGGATTGGATTGGATTGAATGTCGTTCCTTCGATTGGATTGGATGGGTTTGGATTTGATTGGATGCCGTTCCTTGGATTGGATTGGATTGGAATGGATCGGATCGGATTGCATTGGATTGGATTGGATTGGATCCCGTTCCTTAGATTGAATTGGATTGGATTGGATTGGAATGGACTGGATTGGATTGGATTGGATGCCCTTCCTTGAATTGGGTTGTATTGGATTGAATTGGATTGGATTGAATTTGATTGGATGGCGTTCCTTTTATTGGATTGGAATGGATTAGGTTGGATTGGCTGCCGTTACTTCGATTGGATTGGATTGGATTGGATTGGATTGGTTGCCGTTCCTTAGATTGGAAAGGATTGGATTGGATTGGAATGGGTTGCATTGGATTGGATTGGATTGGATGCCGTTCCTTGGATTGGATTGGATGGGATGGGATGGGATTGGATTGGATTGGATTGGGTTGGATTGGATGCCGTTCGTTGGATTGGATTGTGTTGGGTTGGATTGGATTGGATTGCTTTGGATTGGATTGGATTGGATTGGATGCCGTTCCTTGGATATGATTGGGTTTCATTGGACTGGTTGGATTGGATTGGGTTGGATGCCGTTCCGTGGATTGGACTGGACTGGATTGGATTGGATTGGATTGGCGTGGATGGGATTGGATTTGATTGGATGCCGATCCTTGGATTGGAATTGATTGGATTGGATCGGATTGCATTGGATTGGATTGGATTGGATGGCGTTCCTTGGATTGGATTGGATAGGATTAGATTGGATTGGATTGGATTGGATTGGTCTTGATGCCTCGTTGGATTAGATTGGATTGGAATGGATTGTTTTCCTGCCGTTCCTTGAATTGGATTGAATTGGATTGGATTGAATGCCGTTACTTGGATTGGATTGGATTGGATTGGATGCCGTTCCTTAGGTTGGATTGGATTGGATTGGATTGGGTTTGATGCCTCGTTGGATTAGATTGAATTGGAATGGATTGGTTTCCTGCCGTTCCTTGAATTGGATTGGATTGGATTGGATTGAATGCCGTTACTTGGGTTGGATTGGATTGGATTGAATTGGATGTGATGCCGTTCCTTTGATTGGATTGGATTGGATTGGATTGGATTGGATTGGATTGAATGCCGTTCCTTCGATTGGATTGGATTGGATTGGATTTGATTGGATGCCGTTCATTGGATTGGATTGGATTGGATTGGATCGGATTGGATTCGTTTGGATTGGATTGGATCCCGTTCCTTCGATTGAATTGGATTGGACAGGATTGGAATGGACTGGATTGGATTGGATTGGATGCCGTTCCCTGAATTGGGTTGTATTGGATTGAATTGTATTGTATTGAATTTAATTGGATGGCGTTCCTTTTATTGGATTGGAAAGGATTAGGTTGGATTGGCTGCCATTACTTGGATTGGATTGGATTGGATTCGTTGTCGTCCCTTAGATTGGATTGGATTGGATTGGATTGAATTGGATGCCGTTCCTAGGATTGGAATTGATTGGATTGGATCGGATTGCATTGGATTGGATTGGATTGGATGGCGTTCCTTGGATTGGAATGGATAGGATAAGATTGGATTGGATTGGGTTGAAGCCGGTCGTTGTATTTGATTGGATTGGAATGGATTCGTTTACTGCCGTTCCTTGAATTGGATTGGATTGGATTGGTTGCCGTTCCTTAGATTGGATAGGATTGGATTGGATTGGAATGGGTTGCATTGGATTGGATTGGATTGGATGCCGTTCCTTGGATTGGATTGGATGGGATGGGCTTGGATTGGATTGGATTGAGTTGGATTGGATGCCGTTCGTTGGATTGGATTGTGTTGGGCTGGATTGGATTGGATTGCTTTGGATTGGATTGGATTGGATTGGATGCCGTTCCTTGGATATGATTGGGTTTCATTGGACTGGTTGGATTGGATTGGGTTGGATGCCGTTCCGTGGATTGGACTGGACTGGATTGGATTGGATTGGATTGGCGTGGATGGGATTGGATTTGATTGGATGCCGATCCTTGGATTGGAATTGATTGGATTGGATCGGATTGCATTGGATTGGATTGGATTGGATGGCGTTCCTTGGATTGGATTGGATAGGATTAGATTGGATTGGATTGGATTGGATTGGTCTTGATGCCTCGTTGGATTAGATTGGATTGGAATGGATTGTTTTCCTGGCGTTCCTTGAATTGGATTGAATTGGATTGGATTGAATGCCGTTACTTGGATTGGATTGGATTGGATTGGATGCCGTTCCTTAGGTTGGATTGGATTGGATTGGATTGGGCTTGATGCCTCGTTGGATTAGATTGAATTGGAATGGATTGGTTTCCTGCCGTTCCTTGAATTGGATTGGATTGGATTGGATTGAATGCCGTTACTTGGATTGGATTGGATTGGATTGAATTGGATGTGATGCCGTTCCTTTGATTGGATTGGATTGGATTGGATTGGATTGAATGCCGTTCCTTCGATTGGATTGGATTGGATTGGATTTGATTGGATGCCGTTCCTTGGATTGGATTGGATTGGATTGGATCGGATTGGATTCGTTTGGATTGGATTGGATCCCGTTCCTTCGATTGAATTGGATTGGACAGGATTGGAATGGACTGGATTGGATTGGATTGGATGCCGTTCCCTGAATTGGGTTGTATTGGATTGAATTGTATTGTATTGAATTTAATTGGATGGCGTTCCTTTTATTGGATTGGAAAGGATTAGGTTGGATTGGCTGCCATTACTTGGATTGGATTGGATTGGATTCGTTGTCGTCCCTTAGATTGGATTGGATTGGATTGGATTGAATTGGATGCCGTTCCTAGGATTGGAATTGATTGGATTGGATCGGATTGCATTGGATTGGATTGGATTGGATGGCGTTCCTTGGATTGGAATGGATAGGATAAGATTGGATTGGATTGGGTTGAAGCCGGTCGTTGTATTTGATTGGATTGGAATGGATTCGTTTACTGCCGTTCCTTGAATTGGATTGGATTGGATTGGATTGGATGCCGTTACTTGGATTGGATTGGATTGGATTGGATTCGAATGGATTGCATGGGATTGGATTGGATTGGATGCCGTTCCTTAAATTGAGTTGCATGGGATTGGATTGGATTGTATTAGATTTGATTGGATTGGATAGGTTTGATGCAGTTCCTTGGATTGGATTGGATTGGATTGGATTGGATCGGATCGGTTTGGATTCCATTGGATTGGATTGGATGGCGTTCCTTGGATTGGATTGGATAGGATTGGATTGCATTGGATTGGGCTTGATGCCTCGTTGGATTAGATTGAATTGGAATGGATTGGTTGCCTGCCGTTCCTTGAATTGGATTGGACTGGATTGGATTGGATTGAATGCCGTTCCTTGGATTGGATTGGATTGGATTGGTTGCCGTTCTTTAGATTGGATTGGATTGGATTGGATTGGGCTTGATGCCTCGTTGGATTAGATTGAATTGGAATGGATTGGTTTCCTCCCGTTCCTTGAATTGGATTGGATTAGATTGGATTGGATTGAATGCCGTTACTTGGATTGGATTGGATTGGATTGAATTGGATGTGATGCCGTTCCTTTGATTGGATTGGATTGGATTGGATTGGATGCCGTTCCTTAGGTTGGATTGGATTGGATTGGATTGGGCTTGATGCCTCGTTGGATTAGATTGAATTGGAATGGATTGGTTTCCTGCCGTTCCTTGAATTGGATTGGATTGGATTGGATTGAATGCCGTTACTTGGGTTGGATTGGATTGGATTGAATTGGATGTGATGCCGTTCCTTTGATTGGATTGGATTGGATTGGATTGGATTGGATTGGATTGAATGCCGTTCCTTCGATTGGATTGGATTGGATTGGATTTGATTGGATGCCGTTCATTGGATTGGATTGGATTGGATTGGATCGGATTGGATTCGTTTGGATTGGATTGGATCCCGTTCCTTCGATTGAATTGGATTGGACAGGATTGGAATGGACTGGATTGGATTGGATTGGATGCCGTTCCCTGAATTGGGTTGTATTGGATTGAATTGTATTGTATTGAATTTAATTGGATGGCGTTCCTTTTATTGGATTGGAAAGGATTAGGTTGGATTGGCTGCCATTACTTGGATTGGATTGGATTGGATTCGTTGTCGTCCCTTAGATTGGATTGGATTGGATTGGATTGAATTGGATGCCGTTCCTAGGATTGGAATTGATTGGATTGGATCGGATTGCATTGGATTGGATTGGATTGGATGGCGTTCCTTGGATTGGAATGGATAGGATAAGATTGGATTGGATTGGGTTGAAGCCGGTCGTTGTATTTGATTGGATTGGAATGGATTCGTTTACTGCCGTTCCTTGAATTGGATTGGATTGGATTGGTTGCCGTTCCTTAGATTGGATAGGATTGGATTGGATTGGAATGGGTTGCATTGGATTGGATTGGATTGGATGCCGTTCCTTGGATTGGATTGGATGGGATGGGCTTGGATTGGATTGGATTGAGTTGGATTGGATGCCGTTCGTTGGATTGGATTGTGTTGGGCTGGATTGGATTGGATTGCTTTGGATTGGATTGGATTGGATTGGATGCCGTTCCTTGGATATGATTGGGTTTCATTGGACTGGTTGGATTGGATTGGGTTGGATGCCGTTCCGTGGATTGGACTGGACTGGATTGGATTGGATTGGATTGGCGTGGATGGGATTGGATTTGATTGGATGCCGATCCTTGGATTGGAATTGATTGGATTGGATCGGATTGCATTGGATTGGATTGGATTGGATGGCGTTCCTTGGATTGGATTGGATAGGATTAGATTGGATTGGATTGGATTGGATTGGTCTTGATGCCTCGTTGGATTAGATTGGATTGGAATGGATTGTTTTCCTGGCGTTCCTTGAATTGGATTGAATTGGATTGGATTGAATGCCGTTACTTGGATTGGATTGGATTGGATTGGATGCCGTTCCTTAGGTTGGATTGGATTGGATTGGATTGGGCTTGATGCCTCGTTGGATTAGATTGAATTGGAATGGATTGGTTTCCTGCCGTTCCTTGAATTGGATTGGATTGGATTGGATTGAATGCCGTTACTTGGATTGGATTGGATTGGATTGAATTGGATGTGATGCCGTTCCTTTGATTGGATTGGATTGGATTGGATTGGATTGGATTGAATGCCGTTCCTTCGATTGGATTGGATTGGATTGGATTTGATTGGATGCCGTTCCTTGGATTGGATTGGATTGGATTGGATCGGATTGGATTCGTTTGGATTGGATTGGATCCCGTTCCTTCGATTGAATTGGATTGGACAGGATTGGAATGGACTGGATTGGATTGGATTGGATGCCGTTCCCTGAATTGGGTTGTATTGGATTGAATTGTATTGTATTGAATTTAATTGGATGGCGTTCCTTTTATTGGATTGGAAAGGATTAGGTTGGATTGGCTGCCATTACTTGGATTGGATTGGATTGGATTCGTTGTCGTCCCTTAGATTGGATTGGATTGGATTGGATTGAATTGGATGCCGTTCCTAGGATTGGAATTGATTGGATTGGATCGGATTGCATTGGATTGGATTGGATTGGATGGCGTTCCTTGGATTGGAATGGATAGGATAAGATTGGATTGGATTGGGTTGAAGCCGGTCGTTGTATTTGATTGGATTGGAATGGATTCGTTTACTGCCGTTCCTTGAATTGGATTGGATTGGATTGGATTGGATGCCGTTACTTGGATTGGATTGGATTGGATTGGATTCGAATGGATTGCATGGGATTGGATTGGATTGGATGCCGTTCCTTAAATTGAGTTGCATGGGATTGGATTGGATTGTATTAGATTTGATTGGATTGGATAGGTTTGATGCAGTTCCTTGGATTGGATTGGATTGGATTGGATTGGATCGGATCGGTTTGGATTCCATTGGATTGGATTGGATGGCGTTCCTTGGATTGGATTGGATAGGATTGGATTGCATTGGATTGGGCTTGATGCCTCGTTGGATTAGATTGAATTGGAATGGATTGGTTGCCTGCCGTTCCTTGAATTGGATTGGACTGGATTGGATTGGATTGAATGCCGTTCCTTGGATTGGATTGGATTGGATTGGTTGCCGTTCTTTAGATTGGATTGGATTGGATTGGATTGGGCTTGATGCCTCGTTGGATTAGATTGAATTGGAATGGATTGGTTTCCTCCCGTTCCTTGAATTGGATTGGATTAGATTGGATTGGATTGAATGCCGTTACTTGGATTGGATTGGATTGGATTGAATTGGATGTGATGCCGTTCCTTTGATTGGATTGGATTGGATTGGATTGAATGTCGTTCCTTCGATTGGATTGGATGGGTTTGGATTTGATTGGATGCCGTTCCTTGGATTGGATTGGATTGGAATGGATCGGATCGGATTGCATTGGATTGGATTGGATTGGATCCCGTTCCTTAGATTGAATTGGATTGGATTGGATTGGAATGGACTGGATTGGATTGAATTGGATGCCCTTCCTTGAATTGGGTTGTATTGGATTGAATTGGATTGGATTGAATTTGATTGGATGGCGTTCCTTTTATTGGATTGGAATGGATTAGGTTGGATTGGCTGCCGTTACTTGGATTGGATTGGATTGGATTGGATTGGTTGCCGTTCCTTAGATTGGATAGGATTGGATTGGATTGGAATGGGTTGCATTGGATTGGATTGGATTGGATGCCGTTCCTTGGATTGGATTGGATTGGATGGGATGGGATTGGATTGGATTGGATTGGGTTGGATTGGATGCCGTTCGTTGGATTGGATTGTGTTGGGTTGGATTGGATTGGATTGCTTTGGATTGGATTGGATTGGATTGGATGCCGTTCCTTGGATATGATTGGGTTTCATTGGACTGGTTGGATTGGATTGGGTTGGATGCCGTTCCGTGGATTGGACTGGACTGGATTGGATTGGATTGGATTGGCGTGGATTGGATTGGATTTGATTGGATGCCGATCCTTGGATTGGATTGGATTGGATTCGATTGGATTGGATTGGATTGGATTGGATTGGATTTGACTGGATTGGATTGGTTTGGATTGGCTGCCGTTACTTGGATTGGATTGGATTGGATTGGATGCCGTTCCTTGGATTGGATTGGATTGGAATGCATTGGATTGGATGCCGTTCCTTTGATTGGATTGGATTGGATTGGCTTAGATTGGATTGGCTTGGATTTGATACGATTGGATTGGATTGGATTTGATTGGATGCCGTTCCTTGGATTGGATTGCATGGGATAGTATTGGATTGCTTTGAATGCAGTTCCGTGGAATGGATTGGATTGGTTTCGATGACGTTCCTAGGGTTGGAATTGATTGAATTGGATTGGATTGGATTGGATCGGATTGGATTGGATTGCATTGCATTGGATTGGATTGGATGCCGTTCCTTAAATAGGATTGGATTGGATTGGATTGGATTCCTTTTCTGAGATTGGATTGGATTGCCTTGGATTGGATTGGATTGGATTGGATGCCGTTCATTGGATTGGATTGTATTGGTTTGGATTGTATTGGATTGGTTTGTATTGGATTGAATTGGATGCCGTTCCTTGGATTTTATTGGGTTTCATTGGACTGGATTGGATTGGATTGGATTGGATGCCGATCCTTGGATTGGATTGGATTGGATTGGATTGTATTGGAGTGGATTGGATTGGATTTGATTGGATGCCGATCCTTAGATTGGATTGGATTGGATTGGATTGAATTGGATGCCGTTCCTAGGATTGCAATTGATTGGATTGGATCGGATTGCATTGGATTGGTTGGATTGGATGGCGTTCCTTGGATTGGAATGGATAGGATTAGATTGGATTGGATTGGGTTGAAGCCGGTCGTTGTATTTAGAACATAGAACATAGAACATTACAGCGCAGAACAGGCCCTTCGGCCCACGATGTTGCACCGACCAGTTAAAAAAAAACTGTGACCCTCCAACCTAAACCAATTTCTTTTCGTCCATGAACCTATCTACGGATCTCTTAAACGCCCCCAAACTAGGCGCATTTACTACTGATGCTGGCAGGGCATTCCAATCCCTCACCACCCTCTGGGTAAAGAACCTACCCCTGACATCGGTTCTATAACTACCCCCCCTCAATTTAAAGCCATGCCCCCTCGTGCTGGATTTCTCCATCAGAGGAAAAAGGCTATCACTATCCACCCTATCTAAACCTCTAATCATCTTATATGTTTCAATAAGATCCCCTCTTAGCCGCCGCCTTTCCAGCGAAAACAATCCCAAATCCCTCAGCCTCTCCTCATAGGATCTCCCCTCCATACCAGGCAACATCCTGGTAAACCTCCTCTGCACCCTCTCCAAAGCCTCCACATCCTTCCTGTAATGTGGGGACCAGAACTGCACACAGTACTCCAAGTGCGGCCGCACCAGAGTTGTGTACAGTTGCAACATAACGCCACGACTCCTAAATTCAATCCCCCTACCAATAAACGCCAAGACACCATATGCCTTCTTAACAACCCTATCTACTTGATTCCCAACCTTCAGGGATCTATGCACACATACACCTAGATCCCTCTGCTCCTCCACACTACTCAAAGTCCTCCCGTTAGCCCTATACTCAACACATCTGTTATTCCTACCAAAGTGAATTACCTCACACTTCTCCGCATTAAACTCCATCCGCCACCTCTCGGCCCAACTTTGCAACCTGTCTAAGTCTTCCTGCAAACTACGACACCCTTCCTCACTGTCTACCACACCACCGACTTTGGTGTCATCAGCAAATTTGCTAATCCACCCAACTATACCCTCATCCAGATCATTAATAAATATTACAAACAGCAGTGGCCCCAAAACAGATCCCTGAGGTACACCACTTGTAACCGCACTCCATGATGAATATTTACTATCAACCACCACCCTCTGTTTCCTATCCGCTAGCCAATTCCTGATCCAATTTCCTAGATCACCCCCAATCTCATACATCTGCATTTTCTGCAGAAGCCTACCATGATCCACTGGAGCAAGCTGAGAGGGGTGATTGAAAAGCAGCAGTGCTGGTAAGAGATTAATTGGATTAATTGAATTGTTTATTTATTTAATTAGTCAGCTAGTGTGTGTATTTTTTTGGCCTTTACTTTAACAGCAGTTTTTCAAGTTTAAAGTGAAAACTAGAAGTGGGCAGCAAAGGAGTCTGGGAAGGGTTTTTATTTTAACTTTAAAAGTCAGTTACCTGGGAGGTTCCCCCTCATTGATCCACTGGAGCAAGCTGAGAGGGGTGATTGAAAAGCAGCAGTGCTGGTAAGAGATTAATTGGATTAATTGAATTGTTTATTTATTTAATTAGTCAGCTAGTGTGTGTATTTTTTTGGCCTTTACTTTAACAGCAGTTTTTCAAGTTTAAAGTGAAAACTAGAAGTGGGCAGCAAAGGAGTCTGGGAAGGGTTTTTATTTTAACTTTAAAAGTCAGTTACCTGGGAGGTTCCCCCTCATTGATCCACTGGAGCAAGCTGAGAGGGGTGATTGAAAAGCAGCAGTGCTGGTAAGAGATTAATTGGATTAATTGAATTGTTTATTTATTTAATTAGTCAGCTAGTGTGTGTATTTTTTTGGCCTTTACTTTAACAGCAGTTTTTCAAGTTTAAAGTGAAAACTAGAAGTGGGCAGCAAAGGAGTCTGGGAAGGGTTTTTATTTTAACTTTAAAAGTCAGTTACCTGGGTGGTTCCCCCTCAGTAGTAGTTTTTTTTTTTCTCTCGGGCCCCTAGCCCTATAAATTGGTGCAGAGGAGATACCCGATCCTCTACACTGGTAGAGGATCCCACCCTTCCATCCTCCTCTAACCTAATTATAAGTGTGGGGAAGTTTTTTTTTTGTTTTCTTTTTTTCTTGCTGGTAATGGCTTCAGAGATGGCAGTTCAGGCAGTATGCTGCATCTCCTGTGGGATGTATGTGGTGAGGAAATCCAGTAGTGTTTCAGGAGATTTTAGTTGTAAGAAGTGCATTAGATTGCAGCTTCTGGAGGAGCGTGTAAAGGAGCTGGAGGGGGAGGTAGAGGAACTCCGCATAATTCGGGAGGCGGAGGTGGAAGTTGATAGGAGTTATAGAGAAATAGTAACTCCTAGAAATGAGGCTTGGGTCAATGCCAGGAGGAGGGGTAAGAAGCAATCGGGAAGACAATCCCCTGGGGCGGTTCCTCTCCATAATAGGTTTTCGGTGCTGGAGGCTACAGTTGAGGAGGAATCAACTGAGCATAGAGAGCAGATCTCTGGGGGTGAGCCGAGCGAGAAAGCTCAGGTGGTTAGGGGCTGTAAAAGACTGGGCCTTGTGATTGGGGACTCCACAATTAAGGGGACAGATAGGAGGGTCGGAACTAAAGGTAGGGACTCAGGGTTGGTGTGTTGCCTACCAGGGGCTGGGGTCCGGGATGTGTCTGACAGGGTATTCAGGACTCTTAGGGGGGAGGGAGATAAACCACAAGTTATTGTACATGTGGGGACACACGACATAGGGAGGATAGGGGAAGGGGATATTAGGCAGGGATTTATGGAGTTGGGGTGGAAACTAAAGGCCAAGACTGACAGAGTGGTTATCTCTGGACTCTTGCCTGTACCACGGGATAGTTTAGAGAGGAATAGGGAGAGGGAAGGTTTGAATTCATGGCTGAGGGGATGGTGCAGGAGGGAGGGGTTCAGGTACTTAAGCAATTGGGGCTCGTACTGGGGAAGGTGTGACCTCTATGAGAAGGATGGTCTACACCTTAATCAGAAGGGGACCAATATCCTGGGGGGTAAATTTGCTAAGGCCATGCAGGGAGGTTTAAACTGATTCGGGGGGGGGGGAGGGATCCTGAGTAGTGGGGCTGAAAGTGAGGGATGCATGGATGGGGACTGCAATGCACGGCATTGCAGAGGTGGGGTGGAGCAGGGTTTGAAATGTGTATACTTCAATGCCAGGAGTATTCGCAATAAAGTGGGTGAACTTGCAGCGTGGATCAGTACCTGGGACTTCGATGTTGTGGCTATTTCAGAGACATGGATAGAGCAGGGGCAGGAATGGATGCTGCAGGTCCCGGGGTTCAAATGTTTTAGTCGAAGTAGGGAAGGAGGTAGAAGAGGGGGAGGGGTAGCATTATTGGTCAGAGATTGTATCACAGTGTCAGAGAGGAGGTTTGATGAGGACTTATCTGTTGAGGTAGTATGGGCGGAGATTAGAAATAGGAGAGGAGAGGTCACCCTGTTGGGAGTCTTTTATAGACCTCCTAAAAGTTCTAGAGAGGTTGAGGAAAGGATTGCGGAGTCAATCCTGCTTAGGAGTGAAAGTAATAGGGCAATTGTTATGGGGGATTTTAACTTGACTAATATTGACTGGAATTGTTATAGCTCTAGCTCGTTAGAGGGGTCAGTTTTTGTTCAAAGCGTGCAGGAAGGTTTTTTGACTCAGTATGTAGACAGGCCAACGAGAGGTGAGGCTATATTGGATCTGGTGCTGGGAAATGAGCCAGACCAGGTGCTAGACTTGGAAGTTGGTGTGCATTTTGGTGATAGTGACCACAATTCGGTTACGTTCACCTTAGTGATGGAAAGGGATAGGCATGAACCTCGGGCCAGTGGTTTTAGCTGGGGGAAGGGTAATTATGAGGCTATTAGGAGAGAATTAGGAAACATAGGTTGGACTAGGAGATTACAGGGACTGGGAACGTCCGACATGTGGAGTTTTTTCAAGGAGCAGCTACTGCGAGTCTGTGATAGGTATGTCCCTGTCAGGCAAGGAGGAATTGGTAGGGCTAGGGAACCGTGGTGCACCAAAAAAGTTTCTTTGTTGGTTAAAAAGAAAAAGGAGGCTTATGTTCGGATGAGACGTGAGCACTCGGGTAGTGCACTAGAAAGCTTTAGATTGGCTAAGAGGGAGTTGAAGAGCGAGCTTAGAAGGGCTAAAAGGGGACATGAGAAGACTTTGGCGGATAGGGTTAAAGAGAATCCTAAGGCGTTCTATAGGTATGTCAAGAACAGAAGGTTGGTTAGGGCAAGTTTAGGGCCAGTTATAGATGGCAGAGGGAAGTTATGTGTGGAACCGGAGGAGATTGGTGAAACATTGAACCAATATTTCTCTTCGGTGTTCACGCAAGGGGACATGAATATAGCTGAGGAGGACACTGGGTTGCAAGGGAGTAGAATAGACAGTATTACAGTTGATAAGGAGGATGTGCAGGATATTCTGGAGGGTCTGAAAATAGATAAATCCCCTGGTCCGGATGGGATTTATCCAAGGATTCTCTGGGAGGCAAGAGAAGTGATTGCAGAGCCTCTGGCTCTGATCTTCAGGTCGTCGTTGGCCTCTGGTATAGTACCAGAAGATTGGAGGTTAGCGAATGTTGTCCCATTGTTTAAGAAGGGGAACAGAGACTTCCCCGGGAATTATAGACCGGTGAGTCTCACTTCTGTTGTCGGCAAGATGTTGGAAAAAATTATAAGGGATAGGATTTATAGTTATTTGGAGAGTAATGAATTGATAGGTGATAGTCAGCATGGTTTTGTGGCAGGTAGGTCGTGCCTTACTAACCTTATTGAGTTTTTTGAGAAAGTGACCAAGGAGGTGGATGGGGGCAAGGCAGTGGACGTGGTATATATGGATTTTAGTAAGGCGTTTGATAAGGTTCACCATGGTAGGCTTCTGCAGAAAATGCAGATGTATGGGATTGGGGGTGATCTAGGAAATTGGATCAGGAATTGGCTAGCGGATAGGAAACAGAGGGTGGTGGTTGATAGTAAATATTCATCATGGAGTGCGGTTACAAGTGGTGTACCTCAGGGATCTGTTTTGGGGCCACTGCTGTTTGTAATATTTATTAATGATCTGGATGAGGGTATAGTTGGGTGGATTAGCAAATTTGCTGATGACACCAAAGTCGGTGGTGTGGTAGACAGTGAGGAAGGGTGTCGTAGTTTGCAGGAAGACTTAGACAGGTTGCAAAGTTGGGCCGAGAGGTGGCGGATGGAGTTTAATGCGGAGAAGTGTGAGGTAATTCACTTTGGTAGGAATAACAGATGTGTTGAGTATAGGGCTAACGGGAGGACTTTGAATAGTGTGGAGGAGCAGAGGGATCTAGGTGTATGTGTGCATAGATCCCTGAAAGTTGGGAATCAAGTAGATAAGGTTGTTAAGAAGGCATATGGTGTCTTGGCGTTTATTGGTAGGGGGATTGAATTTAGGAGTCGTAGCGTTATGTTGCAACTGTACACAACTCTGGTGCGGCCGCACTTGGAGTACTGTGTGCAGTTCTGGTCCCCACATTACAGGAAGGATGTGGAGGCTTTGGAGAGGGTGCAGAGGAGGTTTACCAGGATGTTGCCTGGTATGGAGGGGAGATCCTATGAGGAGAGGCTGAGGGATTTGGGATTGTTTTCGCTGGAAAGGCGGCGGCTAAGAGGGGATCTTATTGAAACATATAAGATGATTAGAGGTTTAGATAGGGTGGATAGTGATAGCCTTTTTCCTCTGATGGAGAAATCCAGCACGAGGGGGCATGGCTTTAAATTGAGGGGGGGTAGTTATAGAACCGATGTCAGGGGTAGGTTCTTTACCCAGAGGGTGGTGAGGGATTGGAATGCCCTGCCAGCATCAGTAGTAAATGCGCCTAGTTTGGGGGCGTTTAAGAGATCCGTAGATAGGTTCATGGACGAAAAGAAATTGGTTTAGGTTGGAGGGTCACAGTTTTTTTGTTTTTTTTTAACTGGTCGGTGCAGCGTCGTGGGCCGAAGGGCCTGTTCTGCGCTGTAATGTTCTATGTTCTATGATTGGATTGGATTGGATTTGATTGGATGCCGTTCCTTGGATTGGATTGGATTGGATTGGATCGGATTGCATTGGTTTGGATTGGATTGGATCCCGTTCCTTCGATTGAATTGGATTGGACTGGATGCCGTTCATTGGATTGGATTGTATTGGGTTGGATTGGATTGGAATGGACTGGATTGGATTGGATTGGATGCCGTTCATTGGATTGGATTGTATTGGGTTGGATTGGATTGGTTTGGTTTGGATTGGATTGGATTGGATGCCGTTCCTTTGATTGCATTGGGTTTCATTGGACTGGATTTGATTGGATTTGATTGAATTCCGTTCCTTCGATTGGCTTGGATTGGATTGGATGCCGTTCCGAGGATTGGAATTGATTGGATTGGATGGAATTGGATTGGATCGGATTGCATTGGATTGGATTGGATTGGATCCCGTTCCTTGGAATGGACTGGACTGGATTGGAATTGTTTGGATTGGATGGGATTGGATGGAGTGGATTGGATTGGATTGGTTTGGATGCCGATCATTGGATTGGATTGGATTGTATTGGATGCCGTTCCTTGGATTGGATTGGATAGGATTAGATTGGATTGGATTGGATTGGGCTGGATGCCGTTCGTTGGATTGGATTGGATTGGTTTAATGCCGTTCCTTGGATTGGATTGGATTGGATGCCGTTACTTGGATTGAATTGGATTGTATTGTATTGGATTGCATTGGATTGGATGGCATGCCGTTCATTGGATGGATTGGATTTGATTGGATTGGATTGGATTGGATTGAATGCCGTTCCTTCTACTGGATTGTATTGTATTGTATTGGATTAAATTGGAATGGATTTCATGCCGTTCCTTGGATTGAATTGGATTGGCTTGGATTGGAATGGATTGGATTGTATTGGATTGGATTGGATTGTATTGGTTTGGATTGGGTTGGATTGGATTGGATGGCGTTCCTTGGATTGGATTGGATGGGATTGGATTGCATTGGATTGGATTGCATGCCGTTCGTTGGATTGGAATGGAATGGATTGGATTGGATTGGATTGGAGTGGATTGGATTGGATTGGATAGGATTGTATTGGGTTGGAGTGGAATGGATGCCGTTCCTTGAATTGGATTGGATAGGATTGGATTGGATTAGATTGGATGCCGTTCCTTGGATTGAATTGGATAGGATTGGATTGGATTAGATTGGATGCCGTTCCACAGATTGGATTGGCTTGGCTTGGCTTGGGTTGGATTGGATTGCATTGGAGTGGATGCCGTTCCTTGGAATAGATTGAATTGGATTGGATTGAATGCCGTTCCTTAGATAGGATTGTATTTGAGTGGATTGGATCGGATTGGAATGGATTGGATGGCATTACATTGGATTTGATTGGATTGGATGCCGTTTCTTGGATTGGATTGGATTGGATTGAATCGGATTGGATTCGATTGGATTGGATTGGATGGCGTTCCTTGGATTGGATTGGATAGGATTAGATTGGATTGGATTGGTATGGGCTGGGTGCCGTTCGTTGGCTTGGAGTGGATTGGATTGGATTGGATTTGAGTGAATTGCATGCCGTTCCCTAGATTGGATTGGATTGGATTGGAATGGATTGGATTGTATTGGATTGGATTGGATTGGATTGTATTGGTTTGGATTGGGTTGGATTGGATGGCGTTCCTTGGATGGGATTGGATAGGATTGGATTGCATTGGATTGAATTGCATGCCGTTCGTTGGATTGGAATGGAATGGAGTGGATTGTATTGGAGTGGATTGGATTGGATTGGATTGAATGTCGTTCCTTAGATTGAATTGGATTAGATTTGATTGGATCGGATTGGATTGGACTGGATTGCATTGCATTGGATTGGATTGGATGCCGTTCCTTGGATTGGATTGGCTCCGATTGGATTGGATTGGATTGGATGCCGTTCATTGGATTGGATTGTATTGGGTTGGATAGGATTGGATTGGTTTGGATTGGATTGCATTGGATTGGATGGCATTATATTGGATAGGATTGTATTGGGTTGGATTGGAAAGGATGCCGTTCCTTGAATTGGATTGGATAGGATTGGATTGGATTAGATTTGATGCCGTTCCTTGGATTGAACTGGATAGGATTGGATTGGATGAGATAGGATTCCTTTGATTGGATAGGATTCCTTTGATTGCATTGAGTTTCATTGGACTGGATTGGATTGGATTGGATTGAATGCCGTTCCTTGGATTGGATTGGATTGGATTGGATTGGATTCCGTTCCTAGGATTGGAATTGATTGGATTGGATAGAATTGGATTGGATCGGATTGCATTGGATTGGATTGGATTCGATCCCGTTCCTTGGATTGGACTGGACTGGATTGGAATGGATTGGTCTGGATTGGATGGGATTGGATGGAGTGGACTGGATTGGGTTGGATTGGTTTGGATGCCGATCCTTGGATTGGATTGGATTGGATTGGATTGGATTGGATTGGATTGGATTGGATTGGATTGGATCGGATTGGATTGGATTGGATTGGATGGCGTTCCTTGGATTGGATTGGATAGGATTGGATCCCGATCCTTGGATTGGACTGGACTGGACTGGACTGGACTGGACTGGACTGGATTGGATTGGATTGGTTTGGATTGGATGGGATTGGATAGGATTGGTTTGGATGCCGATCATTGGATTGGATTGGATTGGATTGGATGCCGTTTCTTGGATTGGATTTGATTGGATTGGATTGGATTGGATTGGATGTGATTGGATTGGAATGGATTGGATGGCGTTCCTTGGAGTGGATTGGATAGGATTAGATTGGATTGGATTGGATTGGATTGGGCTGGATGCCGTTCGTTGGATTGGATTGGATTGTATTGAATTGGTTTAATGCCGTTCCTTGGATTGGATTGGATTGGATTCCGCTACTTGGATTGAATTGGATTGGATTGGATTGCATTGCATTGGATTGGATGGCATGCCGTTCATTGGAGGGAATGGATTTGATTGGATTGGATTGGATTGGATTGAATGCCGTTCCTTCGACTGGATTGTATTGTATTGGATTGTATTGGATTGGATTGCATTGGAATGGATTTCATGCCGTTCCTTGGATTGGATTGGATTGGCTTGGATTGGTTTGGATTGGATTGAATTGGATTGGAGTGGATTGGATGCCGTTCCTTGGATTGGATTGGATAGGATTGGGTTAGATTGGATTCCGTTCCTCAGATTGGATTGGATTGGCTTGGCTTGGCTTGGATTGGATTGGATTGGATTGGATTGGATGCCGTTCCTTGGATTGGATTGGATTGGATTAAGTGACGTACCTTCGATAGGATTGTATTGGATTGGATTGAATCGGATTGGATTGGATTGGATTGGATGGCGTTCCATTGGATTGGATTGGATTGGATGCCGTTTCTTGGATTGGATTGGATTGGATTAGATTGGATGCCGTTCCGATGATTGGAATTGATTGGATTGGATTGTATTGGATCGGATTGCATTGGATTGGATTGGATTGGATCCCGTTCCTTGGAATGGACTGGACTGGATTGGAATTGTTTGGATTGGATGGGATTGGATGGAGTGGATTGGATTGGATTGGTTTGGATGCCGATCATTGGATTGGATTGGATTGGATTGGATGCCGTTTCTTGGATTGGATTGGATTGTATTGGATGGCGTTCCTTGGATTGGATTGGATAGGATTAGATTGGATTGGATTGGATTGGGCTGGATGCCGTTCGTTGGATTGGATTGGATTGGTTTAATGCCGTTCCTTGGATTGGATTGGATTGGATGCCGTTACTTGGATTGAATTGGATTGGATTGTATTGGATTGCATTGGATTGGATGGCATGCCGCTCATTGGATGGATTGGATTTGATTGGATTGGATTGGATTGGATTGAATGCCGTTCCTTCTACTGGATAGTATTGTATTGTATTGGATTAAATTGGAATGGATTTCATGCCGTTCCTTGGATTGAATTGGATTGGCTTGGATTGGAATGGATTGGATTGTAGTGGATTGGATTGGATTGTATTGGTTTGGATTGGGTTGGATTGGATTGGATGGCGTTCCTTGGATTGGATTGGATGGGATTGGATTGCATTGGATTGGGTTGCATGCCGTTCCTTGGATTGAACTGGATAGGATTGGATTGGATGAGATAGGATTCCTTTGATTGGATAGGATTCCTTTGATTGCATTGAGTTTCATTGGACTGGATTGGATTGGATTGGATTGAATGCCGTTCCTTGGATTGGATTGGATTGGATTGGATTGGATTCCGTTCCTAGGATTGGAATTGATTGGATTGGATAGAAATGGATTGGATCGGATTGCATTGGATTGGATTGGATTGGATCCCGTTCCTTGGATTGGACTGGACTGGATTGGAATGGATTGGTCTGGATTGGATGGGATTGGATGGAGTGGACTGGATTGGGTTGGATTGGTTTGGATGCCGATCCTTGGATTGGATTGGATTGGATTGGATTGGATTGGATTGGATTGGATTGGATTGGATCGGATCGGATTGGATTGGATTGGATTGGATGGCGTTCCTTGGATTGGATTGGATAGGATTGGATCCCGATCCTTGGATTGGACTGGACTGGACTGGACTGGACTGGACTGGACTGGATTGGATTGGATTGGTTTGGATTGGATGGGATTGGATAGGATTGGTTTGGATGCCGATCATTGGATTGGATTGGATTGGATTGGATGCCGTTTCTTGGATTGGATTTGATTGGATTGGATTGGATTGGATTGGATGTGATTGGATTGGAATGGATTGGATGGCGTTCCTTGGAGTGGATTGGATAGGATTAGATTGGATTGGATTGGATTGGATTGGGCTGGATGCCGTTCGTTGGATTGGATTGGATTGTATTGAATTGGTTTAATGCCGTTCCTTGGATTGGATTGGATTGGATTCCGCTACTTGGATTGAATTGGATTGGATTGGATTGCATTGCATTGGATTGGATGGCATGCCGTTCATTGGAGGGAATGGATTTGATTGGATTGGATTGGATTGGATTGAATGCCGTTCCTTCGACTGGATTGTATTGTATTGGATTGTATTGGATTGGATTGCATTGGAATGGATTTCATGCCGTTCCTTGGATTGGATTGGATTGGCTTGGATTGGTTTGGATTGGATTGAATTGGATTGGAGTGGATTGGATGCCGTTCCTTGGATTGGATTGGATAGGATTGGGTTAGATTGGATTCCGTTCCTCAGATTGGATTGGATTGGCTTGGCTTGGCTTGGATTGGATTGGATTGGATTGGATTGGATGCCGTTCCTTGGATTGGATTGGATTGGATTAAGTGACGTACCTTCGATAGGATTGTATTGGATTGGATTGGATCGGATTGGATTGGATTGGATTGGATGGCATTCCATTGGATTGGATTGGATTGGATGCCGTTTCTTGGATTGGATTGGATTGGATTAGATTGGATGCCGTTCCGAGGATTGGAATTGATTGCATTGGATTGTATTGGATCGGATTGCATTGGATTGGATTGGATTGGATCCCGTTCCTTGGAATGGACTGGACTGGATTGGAATTGTTTGGATTGGATGGGATTGGATGGAGTGGATTGGATTGGATTGGTTTGGATGCCGATCATTGGATTGGATTGGATTGGATTGGATGCCGTTTCTTGGATTGGATTGGATTGTATTGGATGGCGTTCCTTGGATTGGATTGGATAGGATTAGATTGGATTGGATTGGATTGGGCTGGATGCCGTTCGTTGGATTGGATTGGATTGGTTTAATGCCGTTCCTTGGATTGGATTGGATTGGATGCCGTTACTTGGATTGAATTGGATTGGATTGTATTGGATTACATTGGATTGGATGGCATGCCGTTCATTGGATGGATTGGATTTGATTGGATTGGATTGGATTGGATTGAATGCCGTTCCTTCTACTGGATTGTATTGTATTGTATTGGATTAAATTGGAATGGATTTCATGCCGTTCCTTGGATTGAATTGGATTGGCTTGGATTGGAATGGATTGGATTGTATTGGATTGGATTGGATTGTATTGGTTTGGATTGGGTTGGATTGGATTGGATGGCGTTCCTTGGATTGGATTGGATGGGATTGGATTGCATTGGATTGGATTGCATGCCGTTCGTTGGATTGGAATGGAATGGATTGGATTGGATTGGAGTGGATTGGATTGGATTGGATTGGATAGGATTGTATTGGGTTGGAGTGGAATGGATGCCGTTCCTTGAATTGGATTGGATAGGATTGGATTGGATTAGATTGGATGCCGTTCCTTGGATTGAATTGGAGAGGATTGGATTGGATTAGATTGGATGCCGTTCCACAGATTGGATTGGATTGGCTTGGCTTGGCTTGGGTTGGATTGGATTGCATTGGAGTGGATGCCGTTCCTTGGAATAGATTGAATTGGATTGGATTGAATGCCGTTCCTTAGATAGGATTGTATTTGAGTGGATTGGATCGGATTGGAATGGATTGGATGGCATTACATTGGATTTGATTGGATTGGATGCCGTTTCTTGGATTGGATTGGATTGGATTGAATCGGATTGGATTCGATTGGATTGGATTGGATGGCGTTCCTTGGATTGGATTGCAGAGGATTAGATTGGATTGGATTGGTATGGGCTGGGTGCCGTTCGTTGGCTTGGAGTGGATTGGATTGGATTGGATTTGATTGAATTGCATGCCGTTCCCTAGATTGGATTGGATTGGATTGGAATGGATTGGATTGTATTGGATTGGATTGGATTGTATTGGTTTGGATTGGGTTGGATTGGATGGCGTTCCTTGGATGGGATTGGATAGGATTGGATTGCATTGGATTGAATTGCATGCCGTTCGTTGGATTGGAATGGAATGGATTGGATTGTATTGGAGTGGATTGGATTGGATTGGATTGGATTGAATGTCGTTCCTTAGATTGAATTGGATTAGATTTGATTGGATCGGATTGGATTGGACTGGATTGCATTGCATTGGATTGGATTGGATGCCGTTCCTTGGATTGGATTGGCTCCGATTGGATTGGATTGGATTGGATGCCGTTCATTGGATTGGATTGTATTGGGTTGGATAGGATTGGATTGGTTTGGATTGGATTGTATTGGATTGGATGGCATTATATTGGATAGGATTGTATTGGGTTGGATTGGAAAGGATGCCGTTCCTTGAATTGGATTGGATAGGATTGGATTGGATTAGATTTGATGCCGTTCCTTGGATTGAACTGGATAGGATTGGATTGGATGAGATAGGATTCCTTTGATTGGATAGGATTCCTTTGATTGCATTGAGTTTCATTGGACTGGATTGGATTGGATTGGATTGAATGCCGTTCCTTGGATTGGATTGGATTGGATTGGATTGGATTCCGTTCCTAGGATTGGAATTGATTGGATTGGATAGAATTGGATTGGATCGGATTGCATTGGATTGGATTGGATTGGATCCCGTTCCTTGGATTGGACTGGACTGGATTGGAATGGATTGGTCTGGATTGGATGGGATTGGATGGAGTGGACTGGATTGGGTTGGATTGGTTTGGATGCCGATCCTTGGATTGGATTGGATTGGATTGGATTGGATTGGATTGGATTGGATTGGATTGGATTGGATCGGATTGGATTGGATTGGATTGGATGGCGTTCCTTGGATTGGATTGGATAGGATTGGATCCCGATCCTTGGATTGGACTGGACTGGACTGGACTGGACTGGATTGGATTGGATTGGTTTGGATTGGATGGGATTGGATAGGATTGGTTTGGATGCCGATCATTGGATTGGATTGGATTGGATTGGATGCCGTTTCTTGGATTGGATTTGATTGGATTGGATTGGATTGGATGTGATTGGATTGGAATGGATTGGATGGCGTTCCTTGGAGTGGATTGGATAGGATTAGATTGGATTGGATTGGATTGGATTGGGCTGGATGCCGTTCGTTGGATTGGATTGGATTGTATTGAATTGGTTTAATGCCGTTCCTTGGATTGGATTGGATTGGATTCCGCTACTTGGATTGAATTGGATTGGATTGGATTGCATTGCATTGGATTGGATGGCATACCGTTCATTGGAGGGAATGGATTTGATTGGATTGGATTGGATTGGATTGAATGCCGTTCCTTCGACTGGATTGTATTGTATTGGATTGTATTGGATTGGATTGCATTGGAATGGATTTCATGCCGTTCCTTGGATTGGATTGGATTGGCTTGGATTGGTTTGGATTGGATTGAATTGGATTGGAGTGGATTGGATGCCGTTCCTTGGATTGGATTGGATAGGATTGGGTTAGATTGGATTCCGTTCCTCAGATTGGATTGGATTGGCTTGGCTTGGCTTGGATTGGATTGGATTGGATTGGATTGGATGCCGTTCCTTGGATTGGATTGGATTGGATTAAGTGACGTACCTTCGATAGGATTGTATTGGATTGGATTGGATCGGATTGGATTGGATTGGATTGGATGGCATTCCATTGGATTGGATTGGATTGGATGCCGTTTCTTGGATTGGATTGGATTGGATTAGATTGGATGCCGTTCCGAGGATTGGAATTGATTGGATTGGATTGTATTGGATCGGATTGCATTGGATTGGATTGGATTGGATGGCGTTCCTTAGATTGAATTGGAAAGGTTTAGATTGGATTGGATTGGATTGGGCTTGATTCCGTTCTTTGGATTGGATTGGATTGGAATGGATAGGTTTACTGCCGTTCCTTGAATTGGATTGGATTGGATTGGATTGGATGCCATGACTTGGATTGGATTGGATTGGATTGGATGCCGTTCCTTAGATTGCATTGGATTGGATTGGATTGGAATGGATTGCATTGGATTGGATTGGATTGGATGCCGTTCCTTGAATTGGGTTGTATTGGATTGGATTGGATTGTATTGAATTTGATTGTATTGGAGTGGATTTGATGCCGTTCCTTGGATTGGATTGGATTGGATTGGATCGGTTTGGATTCCATTGGATTGGATTGGATGGCGATCCTTACATTGGATTGGATTGGATTGGATTGCATTGGATTGGATTTGATGCCGTTCCTTGGATTGGATTGGATTGGATTGGATTGAATGCCGTTCCTTAGATTGGATTGGATTGGATTGGATCGGATTGGGTTGGATTGAATTGCATTGCATTGGATTGGATTGGATTGGATGCCGTTTCTTGGATTGGATTGGATTGGATTGGATTGGATTGGATTGCATTGCATTGGATTGGATTGGATGCCGTTTCTTGGATTGGATTGGATTGGATTGGATTGAATCGGATTGGATTGGATTGGATTGGACTGGATAGCATTTGATTGGATTGGATTGGCTTGGGGTGGATGCCGTTCGTTGGATTGGATTGGTTTGGATTGGATTGGACTGGATTGGATTGAATTGGATTGGATTGAATGTCGTTCCTTAGATTTGATTGGATTAGATTGGATTGGATCGGCTTGGATTGGACTGGATTGCCTTGCTTTGGCTTGGATTGGATGCCGTTCATTGGATTGGATTGTATTGGGTTGGATTGGATTGGTTCGGATTGGATTGGATTGGATGGGATTCGATTGGATGCCGTTCCTTTGATTGCATTGAGTTCGATTGGACTGGATTGGATTGGATTGGATTGGATTGGATTGGATGCCGTTCCTAGGATTGGAATTGATTGGATTGGATAGAATTGGATTGGATCGGATTGCATTGGATTGGATTGGATTGGATCCCGTCCCTTGGATTGGACTGGACTGGACTGGATTGGATTGGACTGGTTTGGATTGGATGGGATTGGATGGAGTGGATTGGATTGGATTGGATTGGTTCGGATGCCGATCCTTGGATTGGATTGGATTGGATGCCGTTTCTTGGATTGGATTGGATTGGATTGGATTGGGTTGGATTGGATCGGATTGGATTGGATTGGATTGGATGGCGTTCCTTGGATTGGATTGGATAGGATTGGATTGCATTGGATTGGATTGCATGCCGTTCATTGGATTGGATTGGATTGGACTGGATTGGATTGGAGTGGATTGAATGTCGTTCCTTACATTGGATTGGATTGGATTGGATGCCGTTCCTAGGATTGGAATTGATTGGATTGGATAGAATTGGATTGGATCGGATTGCATTGGATTGGATTGGATTGGATCCCGTTCCTTGGATTGGACTGGACTGGACTGGACTGGACTGGATTGGATTGGATTGGTTTGGATTGCATTGGAATGGATTTCATGCCGTTCCTTGGATTGGATTGGATTGGCTTGGATTGGTTTGGATTGGATTGAATTGAATTGGAGTGGATTGGATGCCGTTCCTTGGATTGGATTGGATAGGATTGGATTAGATTGGATTCCGTTCCTCAGATTGGATTGGATTGGCTTGGCTTGGCTTGGATTCGATTGGATTGGATTGGATTGGATTGGATTGGATTGGATTGGATGCCGTTCCTTGGATTGGATTGGATTGAATTGGATTGAATGACGTTCCTTCGATAGGATTGTATTGTATTGGATTGGATCGGATTGGATTGGATTGGATGGCATTGCATTGGATTGGATTGGATTGGATGCCGTTTCTTGGACTGGATTGGATTGGATTGGATTGGGTTGGATTGGATTAGATTGGATGCCGTTCCTAGGATTGGAATTGATTGGATTGGATTGGATTGGATCGGATTGCATTGGATTGGATGGCGTTCCTTAGATTGGATTGGATAGGATTAGATTGGATTGGATTGGGCTTGATTCCTTTCGTTGGATGGGATTGGATTGGAATGGATTGGTTTGCCGCCGTTCCTTGAATTGAATTGGATTGGATTGGATTGGATTGGATTGGATGCCGTTCATTGGATTGGATTGTATTGGGTTGGATTGGATTGGTTTGGTTTGGATTGGATTGGATTGGATGCCGTTCCTTTGATTGCATTGGGTTTCATTGGACTGGATTTGATTGGATTTGATTGAATTCCGTTCCTTCGATTGGATTGGATTGGATTGGATGCCGTTCCTAGGATTGGAATTGATTGGATTGGATGGAATTGGATTGGATCGGATTGCATTGAATTGGATTGGATTGGATCCCGTTCCTTGGAATGGACTGGACTGGATTGGAATTGTTTGGATTGGATGGGATTGGATGGAGTGGATTGGTTTGGATGCCGATCATTGGATTGGATTGGATTGAATTGGATGCCGTTTCTTGGATTGGATTGGATTGTATTGGATGGCGTTCCTTGGATTGGATTGGATAGGATTAGATTGGATTGGATTGGATTGGGCTGGATGCCGTTCGTTGGATTGGATTGGATTGGTTTAATGCCGTTCCTTGGATTGGATTGGATTGGATGCCGTTACTTGGATTGAATTGTATTGGATTGTATTGGATTGCATTGGATTGGATGGCATGCCGTTCATTGGATGGATTGGATTTGATTGGATTGGATTGGATTGAATGCCGTTCCTTCTACTGGATTGTATTGTATTGTATTGGATTGGATTGGAATGGATTTCATGCCGTTCCTTGGATTGAATTGGATTGGCTTGGATTGGAATGGATTGTATTGTATTGGATTGGATTGGATTGTATTGGTTTGGATTGGGTTGGATTGGATTGGATGGCGTTCCTTGGATTGGATTGGATGGGATTGGATTGCATTGGATTGGATTGCATGCCGTTCGTTGGATTGGAATGGAATGGATTGGATTGGATTGGAGTGGATTGGATTGGATTGGATAGGATTGTATTGGGTTGGAGTGGAATGGATGCCGTTCCTTGAATTGGATTGGATAGGATTGGATTGGATTAGATTGGATGCCGTTCCTTGGATTGAATTGGATAGGATTGGATTGGATTAGATTGGATGCCGTTCCACAGATTGGATTGGATTGGCTTGGCTTGGCTTGGGTTGGATTGGATTGGATTGGAGTGGATGCCGTTCCTTGGAATAGATTGAATTGGATTGGATTGAATGCCGTTCCTTAGATAGGATTGTATTTGAGTGGATTGGATCGGATTGGAATGGATTGGATGGCATTACATTGGATTTGATTGGATTGGATGCCGTTTCTTGGATTGGATTGGATTGGATTGAATCGGATTGGATTCGATTGGATTGGATTGGATGGCGTTCCTTGGATTGGATTGGATAGGATTAGATTGGATTGGATTGGTATGGGCTGGGTGCCGTTCGTTGGCTTGGAGTGGATTGGATTGGATTGGATTTGATTGAATTGCATGCCGTTCCCTAGATTGGATTGGATTGGATTGGAATGGATTGGATTGTATTGGATTGGATTGGATTGTATTGGTTTGGATTGGGTTGGATTGGATGGCGTTCCTTGGATGGGATTGGATAGGATTGGATTGCATTGGATTGAATTGCAGGCCGTTCGTTGGATTGGAATGGAATGGATTGGATTGTATTGGAGTGGATTGGATTGGATTGGTTTGGATTGAATGTCGTTCCTTAGATTGAATTGGATTAGATTTGATTGGATCGGATTGGATTGGACTGGATTGCATTGCATTGGATTGGATTGGATGCCGTTCCTTGGATTGGATTGGCTCCGATTGGATTGGATTGGATTGGATGCCGTTCATTGGATTGGATTGTATTGGGTTGGATAGGATTGGATTGGTTTGGATTGGATTGCATTGGATTGGATGGCATTATATTGGATAGGATTGTATTGGGTTGGATTGGAAAGGATGCCGTTCCTTGAATTGGATTGGATAGGATTGGATTGAATTAGATTTGATGCCGTTCCTTGGATTGAACTGGATAGGATTGGATTGGATGAGATAGGATTCCTTTGATTGGATAGGATTCCTTTGATTGCATTGAGTTTCATTGGACTGGATTGGATTGGATTGGATTGAATGCCGTTCCTTGGATTGGATTGGATTGGATTGGATTGGATTCCGTTCCTAGGATTGGAATTGATTGGATTGGATTGGATAGAATTGGATTGGATCGGATTGCATTGGATTGGTTTGGATTGGATCCCGTTCCTTGGATTGGACTGGACTGGATTGGAATGGATTGGTCTGGATTGGATGGGATTGGATGGAGTGGACTGGATTGGGTTGGATTGGTTTGGATGCCGATCCTTGGATTGGATTGGATTGGATTGGATTGGATTGGATTGGATCGGATTGGATTGGATTGGATTGGATGGCGTTCCTTGGATTGGATTGGATAGGATTGGATCCCGATCCTTGGATTGGACTGGACTGGACTGGACTGGATTGGATTGGATTGGTTTGGATTGGATGGGATTGGATAGGATTGGTTTGGATGCCGATCATTGGATTGGATTGGATTGGATTGGATGCCGTTTCTTGGATTGGATTTGATTGGATTGGATTGGATTGGATTGGATGTGATTGGATTGGAATTGATTGGATGGCGTTCCTTGGAGTGGATTGGATAGGATTAGATTGGATTGGATTGGATTGGGCTGGATGCCGTTCGTTGGATTGGATTGGATTGTATTGAATTGGTTTAATGCCGTTCCTTGGATTGGATTGGATTGGATTCCGCTACTTGGATTGAATTGGATTGGATTGGATTGCATTGCATTGGATTGGATGGCATGCCGTTCATTGGAGGGAATGGATTTGATTGGATTGGATTGGATTGGATTGAATGCCGTTCCTTCGACTGGATTGTATTGTATTGGATTGTATTGGATTGGATTGCATTGGAATGGATTTCATGCCGTTCCTTGGATTGGATTGGATTGGCTTGGATTGGTTTGGATTGGATTGAATTGGATTGGAGTGGATTGGATGCCGTTCCTTGGATTGGATTGGATAGGATTGGGTTAGATTGGATTCCGTTCCTCAGATTGGATTGGATTGGCTTGGTTTGGCTTGGATTGGATTGGATTGGATTGGATTGGATGCCGTTCCTTGGATTGGATTGGATTGGATTGAGTGACGTACCTTCGATAGGATTGTATTGGATTGGATTGGATCGGATTGGATTGGATTGGATTGGATGGCATTCCATTGGATTGGATTGGATTGGATGCCGTTTCTTGGATTGGATTGGATTGGATTAGATTGGATGCCGTTCCGAGGATTGGAATTGATTGGATTGGATTGTATTGGATCGGATTGCATTGGATTGGATTGGATTGGATGGCGTTCCTTAGATTGAATTGGAAAGGTTTAGATTGGATTGGATTGGATTGGGGTTGATTCCGTTCTTTGGATTGGATTGGATTGGAATGGATAGGTTTACTGCCGTTCCTTGAATTGGATTGGATTGGATTGGATTGGATGCCATGACTTGGATTGGATTGGATTGGATTGGATTGGATGCCGTTCCTTAGATTGCATTGGATTGGATTGGATTGGAATGGATTGCATTGGATTGGATTGGATTGGATGCCGTTCCTTGAATTGGGTTGTATTGGATTGGATTGGATTGTATTGAATTTGATTGTATTGGAGTGGATTTGATGCCGTTCCTTGGATTGGATTGGATTGGATTGGATTGGATCGGTTTGGATTCTATTGGATTGGATTGGATGGCGATCCTTACATTGGATTGGATTGGATTGGATTGCATTGGATTGGATTTGATGCCGTTCCTTGGATTGGATTGGATTGGATTGGATTGAATGCCGTTCCTTAGATTGGATTGGATTGGATTGGATCGGATTGGGTTGGATTGAATTGCATTGCATTGGATTGGATTGGATTGGATGCCGTTTCTTGGATTGGATTGGATTGGATTGGATTGGATTGCATTGCATTGGATTGGATTGGATGCCGTTTCTTGGATTGGATTGGATTGGATTGGATTGAATCGGATTGGATTGGATTGGATTGGACTGGATAGCATTTGATTGGATTGGATTGGATTGGCTTGGGGTGGATGCCGTTCGTTGGACTGGATTGGTTTGGATTGGATTGGACTGGATTGGATTGGATTGAATGTCGTTCCTTAGATTTGATTGGATTAGATTGGATTGGATCGGCTTGGATTGGACTGGATTGCCTTGCTTTGGCTTGGATTGGATGCCGTTCATTGGATTGGATTGTATTGGGTTGGATTGGATTGGTTCGGATTGGATTGGATTGGATGGGATTCGATTGGATGCCGTTCCTTTGATTGCATTGAGTTCCATTGGACTGGATTGGATTGGATTGGATTGGATTGGATGCCGTTCCTAGGATTGGAATTGATTGGATTGGATAGAATTGGATTGGATCGGATTGCATTGGATTGGATTGGATTGGATCCCGTTCCTTGGATTGGACTGGACTGGACTGGATTGGATTGGACTGGTTTGGATTGGATGGGATTGGATGGAGTGGATTGGATTGGATTGGATTGGTTCGGATGCCGATCCTTGGATTGGATTGGATTGGATTGGATGCCGTTTCTTGGATTGGATTGGATTGGATTGGATTGGGTTGGATTGGATCGGATTGGATTGGATTGGATTGGATGGCGTTCCTTGGATTGGATTGGATAGGATTGGATTGCATTGGATTGGATTGCATGCCGTTCATTGGATTGGATTGGATTGGACTGGATTGGATTGGATTGGATTGGATTGAATGTCGTTCCTTACATTGTATTGGATTGGATTGGATGCCGTTCCTAGGATTGGAATTGATTGGATTGGATAGAATTGGATTGGATCGGATTGCATTGGATTGGATTGGATTGGATCCCGTTCCTTGGATTGGACTGGACTGGACTGGACTGGACTGGACTGGACTGGATTGGATTGGATTGGTTTGGATTGCATTGGAATGGATTTCATGCCGTTCCTTGGATTGGATTGGATTGGCTTGGATTGGTTTGGATTGGATTGAATTGGATTGGAGTGGATTGGATGCCGTTCCTTGGATTGGATTGGATAGGATTGGATTAGATTGGATTCCGTTCCTCAGATTGGATTGGATTGGCTTGGCTTGGCTTGGCTTGGATTCGATTGGATTGGATTGGATTGGATTGGATTGGATTGGATTGGATGCCGTTCCTTGGATTGGATTGGATTGGATTGAATTGGATTGAATGACGTTCCTTCGATAGGATTGTATTGTATTGGATTGGATCGGATTGGATTGGATTGGATGGCATTGCATTGGATTGGATTGGATTGGATGCCGTTTCTTGGACTGGATTGGATTGGATTGGATTGGGTTGGATTGGATTAGATTGGATGCCGTTCCTAGGATTGGAATTGATTGGATTGGATTGGATTGGATCGGATTGCATTGGATTGGATTGGATTGGATGGCGTTCCGTAGATTGGATTGGATAGGATTCGATTGGATTGGATTGGATTGGGCTTGATTCCGTTCTTTGGATTGGCTTGGAATGGTTTGGTTTACTTCCGTTCCTTGAATTGGATTGGATTGGATTGGATTGGATGCCGTGACTTGGATTGGATTGGATTGCATTGGATGCCGTTCCTTAGATTGCATTGGATTGGAATGGATTGCATTGAATTGGATTGGATTGGATGCCGTTCCTTGAATTTGTTGTATTGGATTGGATTGGATTGTATTGAATTTGATTGTATTGGAGTGGATGTGATGCCGTTCCTTGGATTGGATTGGATTGGTTCGGTTTGGATTCCATTGGATTGGATTGGATGGCGATCCTTACATTGGATTGGATAGGATTGGATTGCATTGGATTGGATTGCATGCCGTTCATTGGATTGGATTGGATTGGATTGGATTGGATTGGATTTGATGCCGTTCCTTGGATTGCATTGGATTGGATTGGATTGAATGCCGTTCCTGAGATTGGATTGGATTGGATTGGATCGGAGTGGATTGGATGGGATTGCATTGTATTGGATTGGATTGGATTGGATACCGTTTCTTGGATTGGATTGGATTGGATTGGATTGCATTGCATTGGATTGGATTGGATTGGATGCCGTTTCTTGGATTGGATTGGATTGGATTGGATTGAATCGGATTGGATTGGATTGGATTGGACTGGATAGGATTTGATTGGATTGGATTGGATTGGGGTGGATGCCGTTCGTTGGATTGGATTGGATTGGATTGGATTGGACTGGATTGGATTGAATGTCGTTCCTTAGATTGGATTGGATTAGATTGGATTGGATCGGATTAGATTGGACTGGATTGCATTGCATTCGATTGGATTGGATGCCGTTCATTGGATTGGATTGTATTGGGTTGGATTGGATTGGATTGGTTCGGATTGGATTGGATTGGATTGGATTCGATTGGATGCCGTTTCTTGGATTGGATTGGATTGGATTGGATTGGGTTGGATTGGATTAGATTGGATGCCGTTCCTAGGATTGGAATTGATTGGATTGGATTGGATTGGATCGGATTGCATTGGATTGGATGGCGTTCCTTAGATTGGATTGGATAGGATTAGATTGGATTGGATTGGATTGTGCTTGATTCCTTTCGTTGGATGGGATTGGATTGGAATGGATTGGTTTGCCGCCGTTCCTTGAATTTAATTGGATTGGATTGGATTGGATTGGATGCCGTGACTTGGATTGGATTGGATTGGATTGGATTGAATGCCGTGACTTGGATTGGAGTGGATTGGATTGGTTTGGATTGGATTGAATTGGATTGGAGTGGATTGGATGCCGTTCCTTGGATTGGATTGGATAGGATTGGATTAGATTGGATTCAGTTCCTCAGATTGGATTGCATTGGCTTGGCTTGGCTTGGCTTGGATTGGATTGGATTGGATTGGATTGGATTGAATGACGTTCCTTCGATTGGATTGTATTGTATTGGATTGGATCGGATTGCATTGGATTGGATGGCATTGCATTGGATTGGATTGGATTGGATGCCGTTTCTTGGATTGGATTGGATTGGATTGGATTAGATTGGATGCCGTTCCTAGGATTGGAATTGATTGGATTGGATTGGATCGGATTGCATTGGATTGGATTGGATTGGATGGCGTTCCGTAGATTGGATTGGATAGGATTAGATTGGATTGGATTGGATTGGGCTTGATTCCGTTCTTTGTATTGGCTTGGAATGGTTTGGTTTACTGCCGTTCCTTGAATTGGATTGGATTGGATTGGATTGGATGCCGTGACTTGGATTGGATTGGATTGGATTGGATGCCGTTCCTTAGATTGCATTGGATTGGAATGGATTGCATTGGATTGGATTGGATTGGATGCCGTTCCTTGAATTGGGTTGTATTGGATTGGATTGGATTGTATTGAATTTGATTGTATTGGAGTGGATGTGATGCCGTTCCTTGGATTGGATTGGATTGGATTGGATTGGTTCGGTTTGGATTCCATTGGATTGGATTGGATGGCGATCCTTACATTGGATTGGATAGGATTGGATTGCATTGGATTGGATTGCATGCCGTTCATTGGATTGGATTGGATTGGATTGGATTGGATTTGATGCCGTTCCTTGGATTGCATTGGATTGGATTGGATTGAATGCCGTTCCTGAGATTGGATTGGATTGGATTGGATTGGATCGGAGTGGATTGGATTGGATTGCATTGTATTGGATTGGATTGGATTGGATGCCATTTCTTGGATTGGATTGGATTGGATTGGATTGGATTGCATTGCATTGGATTGGATTGGATTGGATGCCGTTTCTTGGATTGGATTGGATTGGATTGGATTGGATTGAATCGGATTGGATTGGATTGGATTGGACTGGATAGGATTTGATTGGATTGGATTGGATTGGGGTGGATGCCGTTCGTTGGATTGGATTGGATTGGATTGGATTGGACTGGATTGGATTGGATTGAATGTCGTTCCTTAGATTGGATTGGATTAGATTGGATTGGATCGGATTAGATTGGACTGGTTTGCATTGCATTGGATTGGATTGGATGCCGTTCATTGGATTGGATTGTATTGGGTTGGATTGGATTGGATTGGTTCGGATTGGATTGGATTGGATTGGATTCGATTGGATGCCGTTTGTTGGATTGGATTGGATTGGATTGGATTGAATCGGATTGGATTGGATTGGATTGGACTGGATAGGATTTGATTGGATTGGATTGGATTGGGGTGGATGCCGTTCGTTGGATTGGATTGGATTGGATTGGATTGGACTGGATTGAATTGGATTGAATGTCGTTCCTTAGATTGGATTGGATGAGATTGGATTGGATCGGATTGGATTCGATTGGATGCCGTTCCTTTGATTGCATTGAGTTTCATTGGACTGGATTGGATTGGAATGAATGCCGTTCCTTGGATTGGATTGGATTGGATTGGATGCCGTTCCTAGGATTGGAATTGATTGGATTGGATAGAATTGGATTGGATCGGATTGCATTGCATTGCATTGGATTGGATCCCGTTCCTTAGATTGGACTGGACTGGATTGGATTGGACTGGTTTGGATTGGATGGGATTGGATGGAGTGGATTGGATTGGATTGGATTGGTTTGGATGCCGATCCTTGGATTGGATTGGATTGGATTGGATGCCGTTTCTTGGATTGGATTGGTTTGGATTGGGTTGGATTGGATCGGATTGGATTGGATTGGATTGGATGGCTTCCTTGGATTGGATAGGATTGGATTGCATTGGATTGGATTGCATGCCGTTCATTGGATTGGATTGGATTGGATTGGACTGGATTGGTTTGGATTGGATTGGATTGAATGTCGTTCCTTAGATTGGATTGGTTTGGATAGGATGCCGTTCCTAGGATTGGAATTGATTGGATTGGATAGAATTGGATTGGATCGGATTGCATTGGATTGGATTGGATTGGATCCCGTTCCTTGGATTGGACTGGACTGGACTGGACTGGATTGGATTGGATTGGTTTGGATTGGATGGGATTGGATTGGAGTGGAGTGGATTGGATTGGATTGGATTGCTTTGGATGCCGATCATTGGATTGGATTGGATTGGATGCCGTTTCTTGGATTGGATTGGATTGGATTGGATTGAATCGGATTGGATTGGATTGGATTGGATTGGACTGGATAGGATTTGATTGGATTGGATTGGATTGGGGTGGATGCCGTTCGTTGGAATGGATTGGATTGGATTGGATTGGACTGGATTTGATTGGATTGGATGTCATTCCTTAGATTGGATTGGATTCGATTGGATTGGATCGGATTAGATTGGACTGGATTGCATTGCATTGGATTGGATTGGATGCCGTTCATTGGATTGGATTGTATTGGGTTGGATTGGATTGGATTGGTTCGGATTGGATTGGATTGGATTGGATTCGATTGGATGCCGTTTCTTGGATTGGATTGGATTGGATTGGATTGAATCGGATTGGATTGGATTGGATTGGACTGGATAGGATTTGATTGGATTGGATTGGATTGGGGTGGATGCCGTTCGTTGGATTGGATTGGATTGGATTGGATTGGATTGGACTGGATTGGATTGGATTGAATGTCGTTCCTTAGATTGGATTGGATTAGATTGGATTGGATCGGATTGGATTGGACTGGATTGCATTGCATTGGATTGGATTGGATGCCGTTCATTGGATTGGATTGTATTGGGTTGGATTGGATTGGATTGGTTCGGATTGGATTGGATTGGATTCGATTGGATGCCGTTCCTTTGATTGCATTGAGTTTCATTGGAGTGGATTGGATTGGAATGAATGCCGTTCCTTGGATTGGATTGGATTGGATGCCGTTCCTAGGATTGGAATTGATTGGATTGGATAGAATTGGATTGGATCGGATTGCATTGGATTGCATTGGATTGGATCCCGTTCCTTGGATTGGACTGGACTGGATTGGATTGGACTGGTTTGGATTGGATGGGATTGGATGGAGTGGATTGGATTGGATTGGATTGGTTTGGATGCCGATCCATGGATTGGATTGCATTGGATTGGATGCCGTTTCTTGGATTGGATTGGATTGGTTTGGATTGGGTTGGATTGGATCGGATTGGATTGGATTGGATTGGATGGCGTTCCTTGGATTGGATAGGATTGGATTGCATTGGATTGGATTGCATGCCGTTCATTGGATTGGATTGGATTGGATTGGACTGGATTGGTTTGGATTGGATTGGATTGAATGTCGTTCCTTCGATTGGATTGGATTGGATTGGATGCCGTTCCTAGGATTGGAATTGATTGGATTGGATAGAATTGGATTGGATCGGATTGCATTGGATTGGATTGGATTGGATCCCGTTCCTTGGATTGGACTGGACTGGACTGGACTGGATTGGATTGGATTGGTTTGGATTGGATGGGATTGGATTGGAGTGGAGTGGATTGGATTGGATTGGATTGCTTTGGATGCCGATCATTGGATTGGATTGGATTGGATTGGATGCCGTTTCTTGGATTGGATTTGATTGGATTGGATTGGATTGGATCGGATTGGATTGGAATGGATTGGATGGCGTTCCTTGGATTGGATTGGATAGGCTTAGATTGGATTGGATTGGATTGGGCTGGATACCGTTAGTTGGATTGGATTGGATTGGATTGGTTTAATGCCGTTCCTTGGATTGGATTGGATTGGATTGGATGCCGCTACTTGGATTGAATTGGATTGGATTGGATTGGATTGCATTGGATTGGATGGTATGCCGTTCATTGGATGGATTGAATTTGATTGGATTGGATTGAATGCCGTTCCTTCGACTGGATTGTATTGTATTGTATTGTATTGGATTGGATTGCATTGGAATGGATTTCATGCCGTTCCTTGGATTGGATTGGATTGGCTTGGATTGGATTGGTTTGGATTGGATTGGATAGGATTGGATTAGATTGGATTCCGTTCCTCAGATTGGATTGGATTGGCTTGGCTTGGCTTGGCTTGGCTTGGCTTGGATTGGATTGGATTGGATTGGATTGGATCGGATTGGATGCCGTTCCTTGGATTGGATTGGATTGGCTTGGATTGGTTTGGATTGCATTGAATTGGATTGGAGTGGATTGGATGCCGTTCCTTGTATTGGATTGGATAGGATTGGGTTAGATTGGATTCCGTTCCTCAGATTGGATTGGATTGGCTTGGCTTCGCTTGGATTGGATTGGATTGGATTGGATTGGATTGGATGCCGTTCCTTGGATTGGATTGGATTGGATTGAGTGACGTTCCTTCGATAGATTTGTATTGTCTTGGATTGGATCGGATTGTATTGGATTGGATGGCATTCCATTGGATTGGATTGGATTGGATGCCGTTTCTTGGATTGGATTGGATTGGATTAGATTGGATGCCGTTCCGAGGATTGGAATTGATTGGATTGGATTGGATTGGATCGGATTGCATTGGATTGCATTGGATTGGATGGCGTTCCTTAGATTGAATTGGATAGGTTTAGATTGGATTGGATTGGATTGGGCTTGATTCCGTTCTTTGGATTGGATTGGATTGGAATGGATTGGTTTACTGCCGTTCCTTGAATTGGATTGGATTGGATTGGATTGGATGCCGTGACTTGGATTGGATTGGATTGGATGCCGTTCCTTAGATTGCATTGGATTGGATTGGATTGGAATGGATTGCATTGGATTGGATTGGATTGGATGCCGTTCCTTGAATTGGGTTGTATTGGATTGGATTGGATTGTATTGAATTTGATTGTATTGGAGTGGATTTGATGCCGTTCCTTGGATTGGATTGGATTGGATTGGATTGGATCGGTTTGGATTCCATTGGATTGGATTGGATGGCGATCCTTACATTGGATTGGATTGGATTGGATTGCATTGGATTGGATTGCATGCCGTTCATTGGATTGGATTGGATTGGATTGGATTGCATTGGATTTGATGCCGTTCCTTGGATTGGATTGTATTGGATTGGATTGAATGCCGTTCCTTAGATTGGATTGGATTGGATTGGATTGGATTGGATCGGATTGGATTGGATTGAATTGCATTGCATTGGATTGGATTGGATTGGATGCCGTTTCTTGGATTGGATTGGATTGGATTGGATTGGATTGCATTGCATTGGATTGGATTGGATGCCGTTTCTTGAATTGGATTGGATTGGATTGAATCGGATTGGATTGGATTGGATTGGACTGGATAGGATTTGATTGGATTGGATTGGCTTGGGGTGGATGCCGTTCGTTGGATTGGATTGGTTTGGATTGGATTGGACTGGATTGGATTGGATTGGATTGGATTGAATGTCGTTCCTTAGATTTGATTGGATTAGATTGGATTGGATCGGCTTGGATTGGACTGGATTGCCTTGCTTTGGCTTGGATTGGATGCCGTTCATTGGATTGGTTTGTATTGGGTTGGATTGGATTGGATTGGTTCGGATTGGATAGGATTGGATGGGATTCGATTGGATGCCGTTCCTTTGATTGCATTGAGTTCCATTGGACTGGATTGGATTGGATTGGATTGGATTGGATGCCGTTCCTAGGATTGGAATTGATTGGATTGGATAGAATTGGATTGGATCGGATTGCATTGGATTGGATTGGATTGGATCCCGTTCCTTGGATTGGACTGGACTGGACTGGATTGGATTGGACTGGTTTGGATTGGATGGGATTGGATGGAGTGGATTAGATTGGATTGGATTGGTTCGGATGCCGATCCTTGGATTGGGTTGGATTCGATTGAATGCCGTTTCTTGGATTGGATTGGATTGGATTGGATTGGATTGTATTGGATTGGATTGGATTGGGTTGGATTGGATCGGATTGGATTGGATTGGATTGGATGGCGTTCCTTGGATTGGATTGGATAGGATTAGATTGCATTGGATTGGATTGGGCTTGATTCCGTTCTTTGGATTGGATTGGATTGGAATGGATTGGTTTACTGCCGTTCCTTGAATTGGATTGGATTGGATTGGATTGGATGCCGTGACTTGGATTGGATTGGATTGGATGCCGTTCCTTCGATTGCATTGGATTGGATTGGATTGGAATGGGTTGCATTGGATTGGATTGGATTGGATGCCGTTCCTTGAATTGGGTTGTATTGGATTGGATTGGATTGTATTGAATTTGATTGTATTGGAGTGGATTTGATGCCGTTCCTTGGATTGGATTGGATTGGATTGGATCGGTTTGGATTCCATTGGATTGGATTGGATGGCGATCCTTACATTGGATTGGATTGGATTGGATTGCATTGGATTGGATTGCATGCCGTTCATTCGATTGGACTGGATTGGATTGGATTGCATTGGATTTGATGCCGTTCCTTGGATTGGATTGTATTGGATTGGATTGAATGCCGTTCCTTAGATTGGATTGGATTGGATTGGATTGGATTGGATCGGATTGGATTGGATTGAATTGCATTGCATTGGATTGGATTCGATTGGATGCCGTTTCTTGGATTGGATTGGATTGGATTGGATTGGATTGGATTGCATTGCATTGGATTGGATTGGATGCCGTTTCTTGAATTGGATTGGATTGGATTGAATCGGATTGGATTGGATTGGATTGGACTGGATAGGATTTGATTGGATTGGATTGGCTTGGGGTGGATGCCGTTCGTTGGATTGGATTGGATTGGACTGGATTGGATTGGATTGGATTGGATTGAATGTCGTTCCTTAGATTTGATTGGATTAGATTGGATTGGATCGGCTTGGATTGGACTGGATTGCCTTGCTTTGGCTTGGATTGGATGCCGTTCATTGGATTGGATTGTATTGGGTTGGATTGGATTGGATTGGTTCGGATTGGATTGGATTGGATGGGATTCGATTGGATGCCGTTCCTTTGATTGCATTGAGTTCCATTGGACTGGATTGGATTGGATTGGATTGGATTGGATGCCGTTCCTAGGATTGGAATTGATTGGATTGGATAGAATTGGATTGGATCGGATTGCATTGGATTGGATTGGATTGGATCCCGTTCCTTGGATTGGACTGGACTGGACTGGATTGGATTGGACTGGTTTGGATTGGATGGGATTGGATGGAGTGGATTAGATTGGATTGGATTGGTTCGGATGCCGATCCTTGGATTGGGTTGGATTCGATTGGATGCCGTTTCTTGGATTAGATTGGATTGGATTGTATTGGATTGGATTGGATTGGGTTGGATTGGATCGGATTGGATTGGATTGGATTGGATGGCGTTCCTTGGATTGGATTGGATAGGATTGGATTGCATTGGATTGGATTGCATGCCGTTCTTTGGATTGGATTGGATTGGATTGGATTGGACTGGATTGGATTGGATTGGTTTGGATTGAATGTCGTTCCTTAGATTGGATTGGATTGGATTGGATGCCATTCCTAGGATTGGAATTGATTGGATTGGATAGAATTGGATTGGATCGGATTGCATTGGATTGGATTGGATTGGATCCCGTTCCTTGGACTGGACTGGACTGGACTGGACTGGACTGGATTGGATTGGATTGGTTTGGATTGCATTGGAATGGATTTCATGCCGTTCCTTGGATTGGATTGGATTGGCTTGGATTGGTTTGGATTGGATTGAATTGGATTGGAGTGGATTGGATGCCGTTCCTTGGATTGTATTGGATAGGATTGGATTAGATTGGATTCCGTTCCTCAGATTGGATTGGATTGGCTTGGCTTGGCTTGGATTCGATTGGATTGGATTGGATTGGATTGGATTGGATTGGATTGGATGCCGTTCCTTGGATTGGATTGGATTGGATTGAATGACATTCCTTCGATAGGATTGTATTGTATTGGATTGGATCGGATTGGATTGGATTGGATGGCATTGCATTGGATTGGATTGGATTGGATGCCGTTTCTTGGACTGGATTGGATTGGATTGGATTGGGTTGGATTGGATTAGATTGGATGCCGTTCCTAGGATTGGAATTGATTGGATTGGATTGGATTGGATCGGATTGCATTGGATCGGATTGGATTGGATGGCGTTACTTAGATTGGATTGCATAGGATTAGATTGGATTGGATTGGATTGGGCTTGATTCCGTTCGTTGGATTGGATTGGATTGGAATGGATTGGTTTGCCGCCGTTCCTTGAATTGGATTGGATTGGATTGGATTGGATGCCGTGACTTGGATTGGATTCGATTGGATTGGATTGAATGCCGTGACTTGGATTGGAGTGGATTGGATTGGTTTGGATTGGATTGAATTGGATTGGAGTGGATTGGATGCCGTTCCATGGATTGGATTGGATAGGATTGGATTAGATTGGATTCCGTTCCTCAGATTGGATTGCATTGGCTTGGCTTGGCTTGGCTTGGATTGGATTGGATTGGACTGGATTGGATTGGATTGAATGTCGTTCCTTAGATTGGATTGGATTAGATTGGATTGGATCGGATTAGATTGGACTGGATTGCATTGCATTGGATTGGATTGGATGCCGTTCATTGGATTGGATTGTATTGGGTTGGATTGGATTGGATTGGCTCGGATTGGATTGGATTGGATTGGATTCGATTGGATGCCGTTTCTTGGATTGGATTGGATTGGATTGAATCGGATTGGATTGGATTGGATTGGACTGGATAGGATTTGATTGGATTGGATTGGATTGGGGTGGATGCCGTTCGTTGGATTGGATTGGATTGGATTGGATTGGACTGGATTGGATTGGATTGAATGTCGTTCCTTAGATTGGATTGGATTAGATTGGATTGGATCGGATTGGATTGGACTGGATTGCATTGCATTGGATTGGATTGGATGCCGTTCATTGGATTGGATTGTATTGGGTTGGATTGGATTGGATTGGTTCGGATTGGATTGGATTGGATTGGATTGGATTCGATTGGATGCCGTTTCTTGGATTGGATTGGATTGGATTGGATTGGATTGGATTGGATTGCATTGCATTGGATTGGATTGGATGCCGTTTCTTGAATTGGATTGGATTGGATTGAATCGGATTGGATTGGATTGGATTGGACTGGATAGGATTTGATTGGATTGGATTGGCTTGGGGTGGATGCCGTTCGTTGGATTGGATTGGTTTGGATTGGATTGGACTGGATTGGATTGGATTGGATTGGATTGAATGTCGTTCCTTAGATTTGATTGGATTAGATTGGATTGGATCGGCTTGGATTGGACTGGATTGCCTTGCTTTGGCTTGGATTGGATGCCGTTCATTGGATTGGATTGTATTGGGTTGGATTGGATTGGATTGGTTCGGATTGGATTGGATTGGATGGGATTCGATTGGATGCCGTTCCTTTGATTGCATTGAGTTCCATTGGACTGGATTGGATTGGATTGGATTGGATTGGATGCCGTTCCTAGGATTGGAATTGATTGGATTGGATAGAATTGGATTGGATCGGATTGCATTGGATTGGATTGGATTGGATCCCGTTCCTTGGATTGGACTGGACTGGACTGGATTGGATTGGACTGGTTTGGATTGGATGGGATTGGATGGAGTGGATTAGATTGGATTGGATTGGTTCGGATGCCGATCCTTGGATTGGGTTGGATTCGATTGGATGCCGTTTCTTGGATTAGATTGGATTGGATTGTATTGGATTGGATTGGATTGGGTTGGATTGGATCGGATTGGATTGGATTGGATTGGATGGCGTTCCTTGGATTGGATTGGATAGGATTGGATTGCATTGGATTGGATTGCATGCCGTTCTTTGGATTGGATTGGATTGGATTGGATTGGACTGGATTGGATTGGATTGGTTTGGATTGAATGTCGTTCCTTAGATTGGATTGGATTGGATTGGATGCCATTCCTAGGATTGGAATTGATTGGATTGGATAGAATTGGATTGGATCGGATTGCATTGGATTGGATTGGATTGGATCCCGTTCCTTGGACTGGACTGGACTGGACTGGACTGGACTGGATTGGATTGGATTGGTTTGGATTGCATTGGAATGGATTTCATGCCGTTCCTTGGATTGGATTGGATTGGCTTGGATTGGTTTGGATTGGATTGAATTGGATTGGAGTGGATTGGATGCCGTTCCTTGGATTGTATTGGATAGGATTGGATTAGATTGGATTCCGTTCCTCAGATTGGATTGGATTGGCTTGGCTTGGCTTGGATTCGATTGGATTGGATTGGATTGGATTGGATTGGATTGGATGCCGTTCCTTGGATTGGATTGGATTGGATTGAATGACATTCCTTCGATAGGATTGTATTGTATTGGATTGGATCGGATTGGATTGGATTGGATGGCATTGCATTGGATTGGATTGGATTGGATGCCGTTTCTTGGACTGGATTGGATTGGATTGGATTGGGTTGGATTGGATTAGATTGGATGCCGTTCCTAGGATTGGAATTGATTGGATTGGATTGGATTGGATCGGATTGCATTGGATCGGATTGGATTGGATGGCGTTACTTAGATTGGATTGCATAGGATTAGATTGGATTGGATTGGATTGGGCTTGATTCCGTTCGTTGGATTGGATTGGATTGGAATGGATTGGTTTGCCGCCGTTCCTTGAATTAGATTGGATTGGATTGGATTGGATGCCGTGACTTGGATTGGATTAGATTGGATTGGATTGAATGCCGTGACTTGGATTGGAGTGGATTGGATTGGTTTGGATTGGATTGAATTGGATTGGAGTGGATTGGATGCCGTTCCTTGGATTGTATTGGATAGGATTGGATTAGATTGGATTCCGTTCCTCAGATTGGATTGCATTGGCTTGGCTTGGCTTGGCTTGGATTGGATTGGATTGGACTGGATTGGATTGGATTGAATGTCGTTCCTTAGATTGGATTGGATTAGATTGGATTGGATCGGATTAGATTGGACTGGATTGCATTGCATTGGATTGGATTGGATGCCGTTCATTGGATTGGATTGTATTGGGTTGGATTGGATTGGATTGGCTCGGATTGGATTGGATTGGATTGGATTCGATTGGATGCCGTTTCTTGGATTGGATTGGATTGGATTGGATTGAATCGGATTGGATTGGATTGGATTGGACTGGATAGGATTTGATTGGATTGGATTGGATTGGGGTGGATGCCGTTCGTTGGATTGGATTGGATTGGATTGGATTGGATTGGACTGGATTGGATTGGATTGAATGTCGTTCCTTAGATTGGATTGGATTAGATTGGATTGGATCGGATTGGATTGGACTGGATTGCATTGCATTGGATTGGATTGGATGCCGTTCATTGGATTGGATTGTATTGGGTTGGATTGGATTGGATTGGTTCGGATTGGATTGGATTGGATTGGATTCGATTCGATTGGATGCCGTTCCTTTGATTGCATTGAGTTTCATTGGACTGGATTGGATTGGAATGAATGCCGTTCCTTGGATTGGATTGGATTGGATTGGATGCCGTTCCTAGGATTGGAATTGATTGGATTGGATAGAATTGGATTGGATCGGATTGCATTGGATTGCATTGGATTGGATCCCGTTCCTTGGATTGGACTGGACTGGATTGGATTGGACTGGTTTGGATTGGATGGGATTGGATGGAGTGGATTGGATTGGATTGGATTGGTTTGGATGCCGATCCATGGATTGGATTGGATTGGATTGGATGCCGTTTCTTGGATTGGATTGGTTTGGATTGGGTTGGATTGGATCGGATTGGAATGGATTGGATTGGATGGCGTTCCTTGGATTGGATAGGATTGGATTGCATTGGATTGGATTGCATGCCGTTCATTGGATTGGATTGGATTGGATTGGACTGGATTGGTTTGGATTGGATTGGATTGAATGTCGTTCCTTAGATTGGATTGGATTGGATTGGATGCCGTTCCTAGGATTGGAATTGATTGGATTGGATAGAATTGGATTGGATCGGATTGCATTGGATTGCATTGGATTGGATGGCGTTCCTTAGATTGAATTGGATAGGTTTAGATTGGATTGGATTGGATTGGGCTTGATTCCGTTCTTTGGATTGGATTGGATTGGAATGGATTGGTTTACTGCCGTTCCTTGAATTGGATTGGATTGGATTGGATTGGATGCCGTGACTTGGATTGGATTGGATTGGATGCCGTTCCTTAGATTGCATTGGATTGGATTGGATTGGAATGGATTGCATTGGATTGGATTGGATTGGATGCCGTTCCTTGAATTGGGTTGTATTGGATTGGATTGGATTGTATTGAATTTGATTGTATTGGAGTGGATTTGATGCCGTTCCTTGGATTGGATTGGATTGGATTGGATTGGATCGGTTTGGATTCCATTGGATTGGATTGGATGGCGATCCTTCCATTGGATTGGATTGGATTGGATTGCATTGGATTGGATTGCATGCCGTTCATTGGATTGGATTGGATTGGATTGCATTGGATTTGATGCCGTTCCTTGGATTGGATTGTATTGGATTGGATTGAATGCCGTTCCTTAGATTGGATTGGATTGGATTGGATTGGATTGGATCGGATTGGATTGGATTGAATTGCATTGCATTGGATTGGATTGGATTGGATGCCGTTTCTTGGATTGGATTGGATTGGATTGCATTGCATTGGATTGGATGCCGTTTCTTGAATTGGATTGGATTGGATTGAATCGAATTGGATTGGATTGGATTGGACTGAATAGGATTTGATTGGATTGGATTGGCTTGGGGTGGATGCCGTTCGTTGGATTGGATTGGTTTGGATTGGATTGGACTGGATTGGATTGGATTGGATTGGATTGAATGTCGTTCCTTAGATTTGATTGGATTAGATTGGATTGGATCGGCTTGGATTGGACTGGATTGCCTTGCTTTGGCTTGGATTGGATGCCGTTCATTGGATTGGATTGTATTGGGTTGGATTGGATTGGATTGGTTCGGATTGGATTGGATTGGATGGGATTCGATTGGATGCCGTTCCTTTGATTGCATTGAGTTCCATTGGACTGGATTGGATTGGATTGGATTGGATTGGATTGGATGCCGTTCCTAGGATTGGAATTGATTGGATTGGATAGAATTGGATTGGATCGGATTGCATTGGATTGGATTGGATTGGATCCCGTTCCTTGGATTGGACTGGACTGGACTGGATTGGATTGGACTGGTTTGGATTGGATGGGATTGGATGGAGTGGATTAGATTGGATTGGATTGGTTCGGATGCCGATCCTTGGATTGGGTTGGATTCGATTGGATGCCGTTTCTTGGATCAGATTGGATTGGATTGGATTGGATTGGATTGGATTGGGTTGGATTGGATCGGATTGGATTGGATTGGATTGGATGGCGTTCCTTGGATTGGATTGGATAGGATTGGATTGCATTGGATTGGATTGCATGCCGTTCTTTGGATTGGATTGGATGGGATTGGATTGGACTGGATTGGATTGGATTGGATTGGATTGAATGTCGTTCCTTAGATTGGATTGGATTGGATTGGATTGGATGCCATTCCTAGGATTGGAATTGATTGGATTGGATAGAATTGGATTGGATCGGATTGCATTGGATTGGATTGGATTGGATCCCGTTCCTTGGATTGGACAGGACTGGACTGGACTGGACTGGATTGGATTGGATTGGTTTGGATTGCATTGGAATGGATTTCATGCCGTTCCTTGGATTGGATTGGATTGGCTTGGATTGGTTTGGATTGGATTAAATTGGATTGGAGTGGATTGGATGCCGTTCCTTGGATTGTATTGGATAGGATTGGATTAGATTGGATTCCGTTCCTCAGATTGGATTGGATTGGCTTGGCTTGGCTTGGATTCGATTGGATTGGATTGGATTGGATTGGATTGGATGCCGTTCCTTGGATTGGATTGGATTGGATTGAATGACATTCCTTCGATAGGATTGTATTGTATTGGATTGGATCGGATTGGATTGGATTGGATGGCATTGCATTGGATTGGATTGGATTGGATGCCGTTTCTTGGACTGGATTGGATTGGATTGGATTGGGTTGGATTGGATTAGATTGGATGCCGTTCCTAGGATTGGAATTGATTGGATTGGATTGGATTGGATCGGATTGCATTGGATCGGATTGGATTGGATGGCGTTACTTAGATTGGATTGCATAGGATTAGATTGGATTGGATTGGATTGGGCTTGATTCCGTTCGTTGGATTGGATTGGAATGGATTGGTTTGCCGCCGTTCCTTGAATTGGATTGGATTGGATTGGATTGGATGCCGTGACTTGGATTGGATTGGATTGGATTGGATTGAATGCCGTGACTTGGATTGGAGTGGATTGGATTGGTTTGGATTGGATTGAATTGGATTGGAGTGGATTGGATGCCGTTCCTTGGATTGGATTGGATAGGATTGGATTAGATTGGATTCCGTTCCTCAGATTGGATTGCATTGGCTTGGCTTGGCTTGGCTTGGATTGGATTGGATTGGACTGGATTGGATTGGATTGAATGTCGTTCCTTAGATTGGATTGGAATAGATTGGATTGGATCGGATTAGATTGGACTGGATTGCATTGCATTGGATTGGATTGGATGCCGTTCATTGGATTGGATTGTATTGGGTTGGATTGGATTGGATTGGCTCGGATTGGATTGGATTGGATTGGATTCGATTGGATGCCGTTTCTTGGATTGGATTGGATTGGATTGGATTGAATCGGATTGGATTGGATTGGATTGGACTGGATAGGATTTGATTGGATTGGATTGGATTGGGGTGGATGCCGTTCGTTGGATTGGATTGGATTGGATTGGATTGGATTGGACTGGATTGGATTGGATTGAATGTCGTTCCTGAGATTGGATTGGATTAGATTGGATTGGATCGGATTGGATTGGACTGGATTGCATTGCATTGGATTGGATTGGATGCCGTTCATTGGATTGGCTTGTATTGGGTTGGATTGGATTGGATTGGTTCGGATTGGATTGGATTGGATTGGATTCGATTGGATGCCGTTCCTTTGATTGCATTGAGTTTCATTGGAGTGGATTGGATTGGAATGAATGCCGTTCCTTGGATTGGATTGGATTGGATTGGATGCCGTTCCTAGGATTGGAATTGATTGGATTGGATAGAATTGGATTGGATCGGATTGCATTGGATTGCATTGGATTGGATCCCGTTCCTTGGATTGGACTGGACTGGATTGGATTGGACTGGTTTGGATTGGATGGGATTGGATGGAGTGGATTGGATTGGATTGGATTGGTTTGGATGCCGATCCATGGATTGGATTGGATTGGATTGGATGCCGTTTCTTGGATTGGATTGGTTTGGATTGGGTTGGATTGGATCGGATTGGAATGGATTGGATTGGATGGCGTTCCTTGTATTGGATAGGATTGGATTGCATTGGATTGGATTGCATGCCGTTCATTGGATTGGATTGGATTGGATTGGACTGGATTGGTTTGGATTGGATTGGATTGAATGTCGTTCCTTAGATTGGATTGGATTGGATTGGATGCCGTTCCTAGGATTGGAATTGATTGGGTTGGATAGAATTGGATTGGATCGGATTGCATTGGATTGGATTGGATTGGATCCCGTTCCTTGGATTGGACTGGACTGGACTGGACTGGACTGGATTGGATTGGATTGGTTTGGATTGGATGGGATTGGATTGGAGTGGAGTGGATTGGATTGGATTGGATTGCATTGGATGCCGATCATTGGATTGGATTGGATTGGATTGGATGCCGTTTCTTGGATTGGATTTGATTGGATTGGATTGGATTGGATCGGATTGGATTGGAATGGATTGGATGGCGTTCCTTGGATTGGATTGGATAGGCTTAGATTAGATTGGATTGGATTGGGCTGGATGCCGTTAGTTGGATTGGATTGGATTGGATTGGATTGGTTTAATGCCGTTCCTTGGATTGGATTGGATTGGATTGGATGCCGCTACTTGGATTGAATTGGATTGGATTGGATTGGATTGCATTGGATTGGATGGTATGCCGTTCATTGGATGGATTGAATTTGATTGGATTGGATTGAATGCCGTTCCTTCGACTGGATTGTATTGTATTGTATTGTATTGTATTGGATTGGATTGCATTGGAATGGATTTCATGCCGTTCCTTGGATTGGATTGGATTGGCTTGGATTGGATTGGTTTGGATTGGATTGGATAGGATTGGATTAGATTGGATTCCGTTCCTCAGATTGGATTGGATTGGCTTGGCTTGGCTTGGCTTGGCTTGGCTTGGATTGGATTGGATTGGATTGGATTGGATTGGATCGGATTGGATGCCGTTCCTTGGATTGGATTGGATTGGATTCCGCTACTTGGATTGAATTGGATTGGATTGGATTGCATTGGATTGGATGGCATGCCGTTCATTGGATGGATTGGATTTTATTGGATTGGATTGGATTGGATTGAATGCCGTTCCTTCGACTGGATTGTATTGTATTGGATTGTATTGGATTGGATTGCATTGGAATGGATTTCATGCCGTTCCTTGGATTGGATTGGATTGGCTTGGATTGGTTTGGATTGGATTGAATTGGATTGGAGTGGATTGGATGCCGTTCCTTGTATTGGATTGGATAGGATTGGGTAAGATTGGATTCCGTTCCTCAGATTGGATTGGATTGGCTTGGCTTCGCTTGGATTGGATTGGATTGGATTGGATTGGATTGGATGCCGTTCCTTGGATTGGATTGGATTGGATTAAGTGACGTTCCTTCGATAGATTTGTATTGTCTTGGATTGGATCGGATTGTATTGGATTGGATGGCATTCCATTGGATTGGATTGGATTGGATGCCGTTTCTTGGATTGGATTGAATTGGATTAGATTGGATGCCGTTCCGAGGATTGGAATTGATTGGATTGGATTGGATTGGATTGGATCGGATTGCATTGGATTGCATTGGATTGGATGGCGTTCCTTAGATTGAATTGGATAGGTTTAGATTGGATTGGATTGGATTGGGCTTGATTCCGTTCTTTGGATTGGATTGGATTGGAATGGATTGGTTTACTGCCGTTCCTTGAATTGGATTGGATTGGATTGGATGCCGTGACTTGGATTGGATTGGATTGGATGCCGTTCCTTAGATTGCATTGGATTGGATTGGATTGGAATGGATTGCATTGGATTGGATTGGATTGGATGCCGTTCCTTGAATTGGGTTGTATTGGATTGGATTGGATTGTATTGAATTTGATTGTATTGGAGTGGATTTGATGCCGTTCCTTGGATTGGATTGGATTGGATTGGATCGGTTTGGATTCCATTGGATTGGATTGGATGGCGATCCTTACATTGGATTGGATTGGATTGGATTGCATTGGATTGGATTGCATGCCGTTCATTGGATTGGATTGGATTGGATTGGATTGCATTGGATTTGATGCCGTTCCTTGGATTGGATTGTATTGGATTGGATTGAATGCCGTTCCTTAGATTGGATAGGATTGGATTGGATTGGATTGGATCGGATTGGATTGGATTGGATTGAATTGCATTGCATTGGATTGGATTGGATTGTATGCCGTTTCTTGGATTGGATTGGATTGGATTGGATTGGATTGCATTGCATTGGATTGGATTGGATGCCGTTTCTTGAATTGGATTGGATTGGATTGAATCGGATTGGATTGGATTGGATTGGACTGGATAGGATTTGATTGGATTGGATTGGCTTGGGGTGGATGCCGTTCGTTGGATTGGATTGGTTTGGATTGGATTGGACTGGATTGGATTGGATTGGATTGGATTGAATGTCGTTCCTTAGATTTGATTGGATTAGATTGGATTGGATCGGCGTGGATTGGACTGGATTGCCTTGCTTTGTCTTGGATTGGATGCCGTTCATTGGATTGGATTGTATTGGGTTGGATTGGATTGGATTGGTTCGGATTGGATTGGATTGGATGGGATTCGATTGGATGCCGTTCCTTTGATTGCATTGAGTTCCATTGGACTGGATTGGATTGGATTGGATTGGATTGGATGCCGTTCCTAGGATTGGAATTGATTGGATTGGATAGAATTGGATTGGATCGGATTGCATTGGATTGGATTGGATTGGATCCCGTTCCTTGGATTGGACTGGACTGGACTGGACTGGATTGGATTGGACTGGTTTGGAATGGATGGGATTGGATGGAGTGGATTGGATTGGATTGGATTGGTTCGGATGCCGATCCTTGGATTGGGTTGGATTCGATTGGATGCCGTTTCTTGGATTGGATTGGATTGGATTGGATGGGATTGGATTGGATTGGGTTGGATTGGATCGGATTGGATTGGATTGGATTGGATGGCGTTCCTTGGATTGGATTGGATAGGATTGGATTGCATTGGATTGGATTGCATGCCGTTCTTTGGATTGGATTGGACTGGATTGGATTGGACTGGATTGGATTGGATTGGATTGGATTGAATGTCGTTCCTGAGATTGGATTGGATTGGATTGGATTGGATGCCATTCCTAGGATTGGAATTGATTGGATTGGATAGAACTGGATTGGATCGGATTGCATTGGATTGGATTGGATTGGATCCCGTTCGTTGGATTGGACTGGACTGGACTGGACTGGACTGGACTGGATTGGATTGGATTGGTTTGGATTGCATTGGAATGGATTTCATGCCGTTCCTTGGATTGGATTGGATTGGCTTGGATTGGTTTGGATTGGATAGAATTGGATTGGAGTGGATTGGATGCCGTTCCTTGGATTGCATTGGATAGGATTGGATTAGATTGGATTCCGTTCCTCAGATTGGATTGGATTGGCTTGGCTTGGCTTGGATTCGATTGGATTGGATTGGATTGGATTGGATTGGATTGGATTGGATTGGATGCCGTTCCTTGGATTGGATTGGATTGGATTGAATGACGTTCCTTCGATAGGATTGTATTGTATTGGATTAGATCGGATTGGATTGGATTGGATGGCATTGCATTGGATTGGATTGGATTGGATGCCGTTTCTTGGACTGGATTGGATTGGATTGGATTGGGTTGGATTGGATTAGATTGGATGCCGTTCCTAGGATTGGAATTGATTGGATTGGATTGGATTGGATCGGATTGCATTGGATTGGATTGGATTGGATGGCGTTCCTTAGATTGGATTGGATAGGATTAGATTGGATTGGATTGGATTGGGCTTGATTCCGTTCGTTGGATTGGATTGGATTGGAATGGATTGGTTTGCCGCCGTTCCTTGAATTGGATTGGATTGGATTGGATTGGATGCCGTGACTTGGATTGGATTGGATTGGATTGGATTGAATGCCGTGACTTGGATTGGAGTGGATTGGATTGGTTTGGATTGGATTGAATTGGATTGGAGTGGATTGGATGCCGTTCCTTGGATTGGATTGGATAGGATTGGATTAGATTGGATTCTGTTCCTCAGATTGGATTGCATTGGCTTGGCTTGGCTTGGATTGGATTGGATTGGATTGGATTGGATTGAATGGCTTTCCTTCGATTGGATTGTATTGTATTGGATTGGATCGGATTGCATTGGATTGGATGGCATTGCATTGGATTGGATTGGATTGGATGCCGTTTCTTGGATTGGATTGGATTGGATTGGATTAGATTGGATGCCGTTCCTAGGATTGGAATTGATTGGATTGGATTGGATTGGATCGGATTGCATTGGATTGGATTGGATTGGATGGCGTTCCTTGGATTGGATTGGATAGGATTAGATTGGATTGGATTGGGCTTGATTCCGTTCTTTGGATTGGATTGGAATGGTTTGGTTTACTGCCGTTCCTTGAATTAGATTGGATTGGATTGGATTGGATGCCGTGACTTGGATTGGATTGGATTGGATTGGATGCCGTTCCTTAGATTGCATTGGATTGGAATGGATTGCATTGAATTGGATTGGATTGGATGCCGTTCCTTGAATTGGGTTGTATTGGATTGGATTGGATTGTATTGAATTTGATTGTATTGGAGTGGATGTGATGCCGTTCCTTGGATTGGATTGGATTGGATTGGATTGGTTCGGTTTGGATTCCATTGGATTGGATTGGATGGCGATCCTTACATTGGATTGGATAGGATTGGATTGCATTGGATTGGATTGCATGCCGTTCATTGGATTGGATTGGATTGGATTGGATTGGATTTGATGCCGTTCCTTGGATTGGATTGTATTGGATTGGATTGAATGCCGTTCCTGAGATTGGATTGGATTGGATTGGATTGGATCGGAGTGGATTGGATTGGATTGCATTGCATTGGATTGGATTGGATTGGATGCCGTTTCTTGGATTGGATTGGATTGGATTGCATTGCATTGGATTGGATTGGATTGGATGCCGTTTCTTGGATTGGATTGGATTGGATTGAATCGGATTGGATTGGATTGGATTGGACTGGATAGGATTTGATTGGATTGGATTGGATTGGGGTGGATGCCGTTCGTTGGATTGGATTGGATTGGATTGGATTGGATTGGACTGGATTGGATTGGATTGAATGTCGTTCCTTCGATTGGATTGGATTAGATTGGATTGGATCGGATTGGATTGGACTGGATTGCATTGCATTGGATTGGATTGGATGCCGTTCATTGGATTGGATTGTATTGGGTTGGATTGGATTGGATTGGTTCGGATTGGATTGGATTGGATTGGATTCGATTGGATGCCGTTCCTTTGATTGCATTGAGTTTCATTGGACTGGATTGGATTGGAATGAATGCCGTTCCTTGGATTGGATTGGATTGGATTGTATTGGATTGGATGCCGTTCCTAGGATTGGAATTGATTGGATTGGATAGAATTGGATTGGATCGGATTGCATTGGATTGGATTGGATTGGATCCCGTTCCTTGGATTGGACTGGACTGGATTGGATTGGACTGGTTTGGATTGGATTGGATTGGATTGGATTGGATTGGATGGGATGGGATTGGATTGGAGTGGAGTGGATTCGATTGGATTGGATATGTTTGGATGCCGATCCTTGGATTGGATTGGATTGGATTGGATTGGATTGGATGCCGTTTCTTGGATTGGATTGGATTGGATTGGATTTGATGCCGTTCCTTGGATTGGATTGGATTGGATTGAATGCCGTTCCTTAGCTTGGATTGGATTGGATTGGATTGGATTGGATCGGAGTGGATTGGATTGGATTGCATTGCATTGGATTGGATTGGATTGGATGCCGTTTCTTGGATTGGAGTGGATTGGATTGGATTGCATTGCATTGGATTGGATTGGATTGGATTGGATGCCGTTTCTTGGATTGGATTGAATCGGATCGGATCGGATTGGATTGGATTGGATTGGATTGGACTGGATAGGATTTGATTGGATTGGATTGGATTGGGGTGAATGCCGTTCGTTGGATTGGATTGGATTGGATTGGATTGGACTGGATTGTATTGGATTGGATTGGATTGAATGTCGTTCCTTAGATTGGATTGGATTAGATTGGATTGGATCGGATTGGATTGGACTGGATTGCATTGCCTTGGATTGCATTGGATGCCGTTCATTGGAGTGGATTGTATTGGGTTGGATTGGATTGGATTCGATTCGATTGGATGCCGTTCCTTTGATTGCATTGAGTTTCATTGGACTGGATTGGATTGGATTGGAATGAATGCCGTTCCTTGGATTGGATTGGATTGGATTGGATTGGATTGGATGCCGTTCCTAGGATTGGAATTGATTGGATTGGATAGAATTGGATTGGATCGGATTGCATTGGATTGGATTGGATTGGATCCCGTTCCTTGGATTGGACTGGACTGGATTGGATTGGACTGGTTTTGATTGGATGGGATTGGATGGAGTGGATTGGATTGGATTGGATTGGTTTGGATGCCGATCCTTGGATTGGATTGGATTGGATTGGATTGGGTTGAATGACGTTCCTTCGATAGGATTGTATTGGATTGGATCGGATTGCATTGGATTGGATGGCATTGCATTGGATTGGATTGGATTGGATGCCGTTTCTTGGATTGGATTGGATTGGATTAGATTGGATGCCGTTCTTAGGATTGGAATTGATTGGATTGGATTGGATTGGATCGGATTGCATTGGATTGGATTGGATTGGATGGCGTTCCTTCGATTGGATTGGATAGGATGAGATTGGATTGGATTGGATGCCGTTCCTTAGATTGCATTGGATTGGAATGGATTGCATTGAATTGGATTGGATTGGATGCCGTTCCTTGAATTGGGTTGTATTGGATTGGATTGGATCGGTTTGGATTCCATTGGATTGGATTGGATGGCGATTCTTACATTGGATTGGATAGGATTGGATTGCATTGGATTGGATTGCATGCCGTTCATTGGATTGGATTGGATTGGATTGGATTGGATTTGATGCCGTTCCTTGGATTGGATTGGATTGGATTGGATTGAATGCCGTTCCTTAGCTTGGATTGGATTGGATTGGATTGGATCGGAGTGGATTGGATTGGATTGCATTGCATTGGATTGGATTGGATTGGATGCCGTTTCTTGGATTGGATTGGATTGGATTGGATTGCATTGCATTGGATTGGATTGGATTGGATTGGATGCCGTTTCTTGGATTGGATTGAATCGGATCGGATTGGATTGGATTGGATTGGATTGGACTGGATAGGATTTGATTGGATTGGATTGGATTGGGGTGAATGCCGTTCGTTGGATTGGATTGGATTGGATTGGATTGGACTGGATTGTATTGGATTGGATTGGATTGAATGTCGTTCCTTAGATTGGATTGGATTAGATTGGATTGGATCGGATTGGATTGGACTGGATTGCATTGCCTTGGATTGGATTGGATGCCGTTCATTGGATTGGATTGTATTGGGTTGGATTGGATTGGATTCGATTCGATTGGATGCCGTTCCTTTGATTGCATTGAGTTTCATTGGACTGGATTGGATTGGATTGGAATGAATGCCGTTCCGTGGATTGGATTGGATTGGATTGGATTGGATTGGATGCCGTTCCTAGGATTGGAATTGATTGGATTGGATAGAATTGGATTGGATCGGATTGCATTGGATTGGATTGGATTGGATCCCGTTCCTTGGATTGGACTGGACTGGACTGGATTGGATTGGACTGGTTTGGATTGGATGGGATTGGATGGAGTGGATTGGATTGGATTGGATTGGTTTGGATGCCGATCCTTGGATTGGATTGTATTGGATTGGATGCCGTTTCTTGGATTGGATTGGATTGGATTGGGTTGGATTGGATTGGATCGGATTGGATTGGATTGGATTGGATTGGATGGCGTTCCTTGGATTGGATTGGATAGGATTGGATTGCATTGGATTGGATTGGATTGGATGGGATGGGATTGGATTGGAGTGGAGTGGATTCGATTGGATTGGATATGTTTGGATGCCGATCCTTGGATTGGATTGGATTGGATTGGATTGGATGCCGTTTCTTGGATTGGATTGGATTGGATTGGATTTGATGCCGTTCCTTGGATTGGATTGGATTGGATTGGATTGAATGCCGTTCCTTAGCTTGGATTGGATTGGATTGGATTGGATTGCATTGCATTGGATTGGATTGGATTGGATGCCGTTTCTTGGATTGGAGTGGATTGGATTGGATTGCATTGCATTGGATTGGATTGGATTGGATTGGATGCCGTTTCTTGGATTGGATTGAATCGGATCGGATTGGATTGGATTGGATTGGATTGGACTGGATAGGATTTGATTGGATTGGATTGGATTGGGGTGAATGCCGTTCGTTGGATTGGATTGGATTGGATTGGATTGGACTGGATTGTATTGGATTGGATTGGATTGAATGTCGTTCCTTAGATTGGATTGGATTAGATTGGATTGGATCGGATTGGATTGGACTGGATTGCATTGCCTTGGATTGCATTGGATGCCGTTCATTGGAGTGGATTGTATTGGGTTGGATTGGATTGGATTCGATTCGATTGGATGCCGTTCCTTTGATTGCATTGAGTTTCATTGGACTGGATTGGATTGGATTGGAATGAATGTCGTTCCTTGGATTGGATTGGATTGGATTGGATTGGATTGGATGCCGTTCCTAGGATTGGAATTGATTGGATTGGATAGAATTGGATTGGATCGGATTGCATTGGATTGGATTGGATTGGATCCCGTTCCTTGGATTGGACTGGACTGGATTGGATTGGACTGGTTTGGATTGGATGGGATTGGATGGAGTGGATTGGATTGGATTGGATTGGTTTGGATGCCGATCCTTGGATTGGATTGGATTGGATTGGATGCCGTTTCTTGTATTGGATTGGATTGGATTGGGTTGGATTGGATCGGATTGGATTGGATTGGATTGGATTGGATGGCGTTCCTTGGATTGGATTGGATAGGATTGGATTGCATTGGATTGGATTGGATTGGATTGGATTGGATGGGATGGGATTGGATTGGAGTGGAGTGGATTCGATTGGATTGGATATGTTTGGATGCCGATCCTTGGATTGGATTGGATTGGATTGGATTGGATGCCGTTTCTTGGATTGGATTGGATTGGATTGGATTGGATCGGATTGGATTGGAATGGATTGGATGGCGTTCCTTGGATTGGATTGGATTGGATTGGATTGGATTGGATGCCGTTCCTCGGATTGGAATTGATTGGATTGGATAGAATTGGATTGGATCGGATTGCATTGGATTGGATTGGATTGGATCCCGTTCCTTGGATTGGACTGGACTGGATTGGATTGCACTGGTTTGGATTGGATGGGATTGGATGGAGTGGATTGGATTGGATTGGATTGGTTTGGATGCCGATCCTTGGATTGGATTGGATTGGATTGGATGCCGTTTCTTGGATTGGATTGGATTGGATTGGATTGGGTTGGATTGGATCGGATTGGATTGCATTGGATTGGATGGCGTTCCTTGGATTGGATTGGATAGGATTGGATTGCATTGGATTGGATTGCATGCCGTTCATTGAATTGGATTGGATTGGATTGGATTGGACTGGATTGGTTTGGATTGGATTGGATTGAATGTCGTTCCTTAGATTGGATTCGATTGGATTGGATGCCGTTTCTAGGATTGGAATTGATTGGATTAGATAGAATTGGATTGGATCGGATTGCATTGGATTGGATTGGATTGGATCCCGTTCCTTGGATTGGACTGGACTGGACTGGACTGGACTGGATTGGATTGGATTGGTTTGGATTGGATGGGATTGGATTGGTGTGGAGTGGATTGGATTGGATTGGAATGGTTTGGATGCCGATCATTGGATTGGATTGGATTGGATTGGATGCCGTTTCTTGGATTGGAGTGGATTGGATTGGACTGGACAGGATTTGATTGGATTGGATTGGATTGGGGTGAATGCCGTTCGTTGGATTGGATTGGATTGGATTGGATTGGACTGGATTGTATTCGATTGGATTGGATTGAATGTCGTTCCTTAGATTGGATTGGATTAGATTGGATTGGATCGGATTGGATTGGACTGGATTGCATTGCCTTGGATTGGATTGGATGCCGTTCATTGGATTGGATTGTATTGGGTTGGATTGGATTGGATTCGATTCGATTGGATGCCGTTCCTTTGATTGCATTGAGTTTCATTGGACTGGATTGGATTGGATTGGAATGAATGCCGTTCCTTGGATTGGATTGGATTGGATTGGATGCCGTTCCTAGGATTGGAATTGATTGGATTGGATAGAATTGGATTGGATCGGATTGCATTGGATTGGATTGGATTGGATCCCGTTCCTTGGATTGGACTGGACTGGATTGGATTGGACTGGTTTGGATTGGATGGGATTGGATGGAGTGGATTGGATTGGATTGGATTGGTTTGGATGCCGATCCTTGGATTGGATTGTATTGGATTGGATGCCGTTTCTTGGATTGGATTGGATTGGATTGGGTTGGATTGGATCGGATTGGATTGGATTGGATTGGATTGGATGGCGTTCCTTGGATTGGATTGGATAGGATTGGATTGCATTGGATTGGATTGGATTGGATGGGATGGGATTGGATTGGAGTGGAGTGGATTCGATTGGATTGGATATGTTTGGATGCCGATCCTTGGATTGGATTGGATTGGATTGGATTGGATTGGATGCCGTTTCTTGGATTGGATTGGATTGGATTGGATTTGATGCCGTTCCTTGGATTGGATTGGATTGGATTGAATGCCGTTCCTTAGCTTGGATTGGATTGGATTGGATTGGATTGGATCGGAGTGGATTGGATTGGATTGCATTGCATTGGATTGGATTGGATTGGATGCCGTTTCTTGGATTGGAGTGGATTGGATTGGATTGCATTGCATTGGATTGGATTGGATTGGATTGGATGCCGTTTCTTGGATTGGATTGAATCGGATCGGATTGGATTGGATTGGATTGGATTGGATTGGACTGGATAGGATTTGATTGGATTGGATTGGATTGGGGTGAATGCCGTTCGTTGGATTGGATTGGATTGGATTGGACTGGATTGTATTGGATTGGATTGGATTGAATGTCGTTCCTTAGATTGGATTGGATTAGATTGGATTGGATCGGATTGGATTGGACTGGATTGCATTGCCTTGGATTGCATTGGATGCCGTTCATTGGAGTGGATTGTATTGGGTTGGATTGGATTGGATTCGATTCGATTGGATGCCGTTCCTTTGATTGCATTGAGTTTCATTGGACTGGATTGGATTGGATTGGAATGAATGCCGTTCCTTGGATTGGATTGGATTGGATTGGATTGGATTGGATGCCGTTCCTAGGATTGGAATTGATTGGATTGGATAGAATTGGATTGGATCGGATTGCATTGGATTGGATTGGATTGGATCCCGTTCCTTGGATTGGACTGGACTGGATTGGATTGGACTGGTTTGGATTGGATGGGATTGGATGGAGTGGATTGGATTGGATTGGATTGGTTTGGATGCCGATCCTTGGATTGGATTGGATTGGATTGGATTGGATTGGATTGGGTTGAATGACGTTCCTTCGATAGGATTGTATTGGATTGGATCGGATTGCATTGGATTGGATGGCATTGCATTGGATTGGATTGGATTGGATGCCGTTTCTTGGCTTGGATTGGATTGGATTAGATTGGATGCCGTTCTTAGGATTGGAATTGATTGGATTGGATTGGATTGGATCGGATTGCATTGGATTGGATTGGATTGGATGGCGTTCCTTCGATTGGATTGGATAGGATGAGATTGGATTGGATTGGATGCCGTTCCTTAGATTGCATTGGATTGGAATGGATTGCATTGAATTGGATTGGATTGGATGCCGTTCCTTGAATTGGGTTGTATTGGATTGGATTGGATCGGTTTGGATTCCATTGGATTGGATTGGATGGCGATTCTTACATTGGATTGGATAGGATTGGATTGCATTGGATTGGATTGCATGCCGTTCATTGGATTGGATTGGATTGGATTGGATTGGATTTGATGCCGTTCCTTGGATTGGATTGGATTGGATTGGATTGAATGCCGTTCCTTAGCTTGGATTGGATTGGATTGGATTGGATTGGATCGGAGTGGATTGGATTGGATTGCATTGCATTGGATTGGATTGGATTGGATGCCGTTTCTTGGATTGGATTGGATTGGATTGGATTGCATTGCATTGGATTGGATTGGATTGGATTGGATGCCGTTTCTTGGATTGGATTGAATCGGATCGGATTGGATTGGATTGGATTGGATTGGACTGGATAGGATTTGATTGGATTGGATTGGATTGGGGTGAATGCCGTTCGTTGGATTGGATTGGATTGGATTGGATTGGACTGGATTGTATTGGATTGGATTGGATTGAATGTCGTTCCTTAGATTGGATTGGATTAGATTGGATTGGATCGGATTGGATTGGACTGGATTGCATTGCCTTGGATTGGATTGGATGCCGTTCATTGGATTGGATTGTATTGGGTTGGATTGGATTGGATTCGATTCGATTGGATGCCGTTCCTTTGATTGCATTGAGTTTCATTGGACTGGATTGGATTGGATTGGAATGAATGCCGTTCCGTGGATTGGATTGGATTGGATTGGATTGGATGCCGTTCCTAGGATTGGAATTGATTGGATTGGATAGAATTGGATTGGATCGGATTGCATTGGATTGGATTGGATTGGATCCCGTTCCTTGGATTGGACTGGACTGGATTGGATTGGACTGGTTTGGATTGGATGGGATTGGATGGAGTGGATTGGATTGGATTGGATTGGTTTGGATGCCGATCCTTGGATTGGATTGTATTGGATTGGATGCCGTTTCTTGGATTGGATTGGATTGGATTGGGTTGGATTGGATTGGATCGGATTGGATTGGATTGGATTGGATTGGATGGCGTTCCTTGGATTGGATTGGATAGGATTGGATTGCATTGGATTGGATTGGATTGGATGGGATGGGATTGGATTGGAGTGGAGTGGATTCGATTGGATTGGATATGTTTGGATGCCGATCCTTGGATTGGATTGGATTGGATTGGATGCCGTTTCTTGGATTGGATTGGATTGGATTGGATTTGATGCCGTTCCTTGGATTGGATTGGATTGGATAGGATTGAATGCCGTTCCTTAGCTTGGATTGGATTGGATTGGATTGGATTGGATTGCATTGCATTGGATTGGATTGGATTGGATGCCGTTTCTTGGATTGGAGTGGATTGGATTGGATTGCATTGCATTGGATTGGATTGGATTGGATTGGATGCCGTTTCTTGGATTGGATTGAATCGGATCGGATTGGATTGGATTGGATTGGATTGGACTGGATAGGATTTGATTGGATTGGATTGGATTGGGGTGAATGCCGTTCGTTGGATTGGATTGGATTGGATTGGATTGGACTGGATTGTATTGGATTGGATTGGATTGAATGTCGTTCCTTAGATTGGATTGGATTAGATTGGATTGGATCGGATTGGATTGGACTGGATTGCATTGCCTTGGATTGCATTGGATGCCGTTCAATGGAGTGGATTGTATTGGGTTGGATTGGATTGGATTCGATTCGATTGGATGCCGTTCCTTTGATTGCATTGAGTTTCATTGGACTGGATTGGATTGGATTGGAATGAATGCCGTTCCTTGGATTGGATTGGATTGGATTGGATTGGATTGGATTGGATTGGATGCCGTTCCTAGGATTGGAATTGATTGGATTGGATAGAATTGGATTGGATCGGATTGCATTGGATTGGATTGGATTGGATCCCGTTCCTTGGATTGGACTGGACTGGATTGGATTGGACTGGTTTGGATTGGATGGGATTGGATGGAGTGGATTGGATTGGATTGGATTGGTTTGGATGCCGATCCTTGGATTGGATTGGATTGGATTGGATGCCGTTTCTTGTATTGGATTGGATTGGATTGTGTTGGATTGGATCGGATTGGATTGGATTGGATTGGATTGGATGGCGTTCCTTGGATTGGATTGGATAGGATTGGATTGCATTGGATTGGATTGGATTGGATTGGATGGGATGGGATTGGATTGGAGTGGAGTGGATTCGATTGGATTGGATATGTTTGGATGCCGATCCTTGGATTGGATTGGATTGGATTGGATTGGATTGGATTGGATGCCGTTTCTTGGATTGGATTGGATTGGATTGGATTGGATCGGATTGGATTGGAATGGATTGGATGGCGTTCCTTGGATTGGATTGGATTGGATTGGATTGGATTGGATGCCGTTCCTCGGATTGGAATTGATTGGATTGGATAGAATTGGATTGGATCGGATTGCATTGGATTGGATTGGATTGGATCCCGTTCCTTGGATTGGACTGGACTGGATTGGATTGCACTGGTTTGGATTGGATGGGATTGGATGGAGTGGATTGGATTGGATTGGATTGGTTTGGATGCCGATCCTTGGATTGGATTGGATTGGATTGGATGCCGTTTCTTGGATTGGATTGGATTGGATTGGATTGGGTTGGATTGGATCGGATTGGATTGCATTGGATTGGATGGCGTTCCTTGGATTGGATTGGATAGGATTGGATTGCATTGGATTGGATTGCATGCCGTTCATTGAATTGGATTGGATTGGATTGGATTGGACTGGATTGGTTTGGATTGGATTGGATTGAATGTCGTTCCTTAGATTGGATTCGATTGGATTGGATGCCGTTTCTAGGATAGGAATTGATTGGATTAGATAGAATTGGATTGGATCGGATTGCATTGGATTGGATTGGATTGGATCCCGTTCCTTGGATTGGACTGGACTGGACTGGACTGGACTGGATTGGATTGGATTGGTTTGGATTGGATGGGATTGGATTGGTGTGGAGTGGATTGGATTGGATTGGAATGGTTTGGATGCCGATCATTGGATTGGATTGGATTGGATTGGATGCCGTTTCTTGGATTGGAGTGGATTGGATTGGTTTGGATTGGATTGAATTGGATTGGAGTGGATTGGATGCCGTTCCTTGGATTGGATTGGATAGGATTGGATTAGATTGGATTCCGTTCCTCAGATTGGATTGTATTGGCTTGGCTTGGCTTGGATTGGATTGGATTGGATTGGATTGGATTGGATTGGGTTCAATGACGTTCCTTCGATAGGATTGTATTGTATTGGATTGGATCGGATTGCATTGGATTGGATGGCATTGCATTGGATTGGATTGGATTGGATGCCGTTTCTTGGATTGGATTGGATTGGATTGGATTGGGTTGGATTGGATCGGATTGGATTGCATTGGATTGGATGGCGTTCCTTGGATTGGATTGGATAGGATTGGATTGCATTGGATTGGATTGCATGCCGTTCATTGAATTGGATTGGATTGGATTGGATTGGACTGGATTGGTTTGGATTGGATTGGATTGAATGTCGTTCCTTAGATTGGATTCGATTGGATTGGATGCCGTTTCTAGGATTGGAATTGATTGGATTAGATAGAATTGGATTGGATCGGATTGCATTGGATTGGATTGGATTGGATCCCGTTCCTTGGATTGGACTGGACTGGACTGGACTGGACTGGATTGGATTGGATTGGTTTGGATTGGATGGGATTGGATTGGTGTGGAGTGGATTGGATTGGATTGGAATGGTTTGGATGCCGATCATTGGATTGGATTGGATTGGATTGGATGCCGTTTCTTGGATTGGAGTGGATTGGATTGGTTTGGATTGGATTGAATTGGATTGGAGTGGATTGGATGCCGTTCCTTGGATTGGATTGGATAGGATTGGATTAGATTGGATTCCGTTCCTCAGATTGGATTGTATTGGCTTGGCTTGGCTTGGATTGGATTGGATTGGATTGGATTGGATTGGATTGGATTGGATTGGATTGGGTTCAATGACGTTCCTTCGATAGGATTGTATTGTATTGGATTGGATCGGATTGCATTGGATTGGATGGCATTGCATTGGATTGGATTGGATTGGATGCCGTTTCTTGGATTGGGTTGTATTGGATTGGATTGGATTGTATTGAATTTGATTGTATTGGAGTGGATTTGATGCCGTTCCTTGGATTGGATTGGATTGGATTGGATTGGATCGGTTTGGATTCCATTGGATTGGATTGGATGGCGATTCATACATTGGATTGGATAGGATTGGATTGCATTGGATTGGATTGCATGCCGTTCATTGGATTGGATTGGATTGGATTGGATTTGATGCCGTTCCTTGGATTGTATTGGATTGGATTGGATGAATGCCGTTCCTTAGCTTGGATTGGATTGGATTGGATTGGATTGGATTGGATCGGAGTGGATTGGATTGGATTGCATTGCATTGGATTGGATTGGATTGGATGCCGTTTCTTGGATTGGATTGGATTGGATTGCATTGCATTGGATTGGATTGGATTGGATTGGATGCCGTTTCTTGGATTGGATTGGATTGGATTGGATTGGATCGGTTTGGATTCCATTGGATTGGATTGGATGGCGATTCTTACATTGGATTGGATAGGATTGGATTGCATTGGATTGGATTGCATGCCGTTCATTGGATTGGATTGGATTGGATTGGATTTGATGCCGTTCCTTGGATTGTATTGGAATAGATTGGATGAATGCCGTTCCTTAGCTTGGATTGGATTGGATTGGATTGGATTGGATCGGAGTGGATTGGATTGGATTGCATTGCATTGGATTGGATTGGATTGGATGCCGTTTCTTGGATTGGATTGGATTGGATTGCATTGCATTGGATTGGATTGGATTGGATTGGATGCCGTTTCTTGGATTGGATTGGATTGGATTGAATCGGATCGGATTGGATTGGATTGGATTGGACTGGATAGGATTTGATTGGATTGGATTGGATTGGGGTGAATGCCGTTCGTTGGATTGGATTGGATTGGATTGGACTGGATTGGATTGGATTGGATTGGATTGAATGTCGTTCCTTAGATTGGATTGGATTAGATTGGATTGGATCGGATTGGATTGGACTGGATTGCATTGCCTTGGATTGGATTGGATGCCGTTCATTGGATTGGATTGTATTGGGGTGGATTGGATTGGATTGGTTCGGATTGGATTGGATTGGATTCGATTCGATTGGATGCCGTTCCTTTGATTGCATTGAGTTTCATTGGACTGGATTGGATTGGATTGGAATGAATGCCGTTCCTTGGATTGGATTGGATTGGATTGGGTTGGATTGGATCGGATTGGATTGGATTGAATTGGATGGCGTTCCTTCGATTGGATTGGATAGGATTGGATTGCATTGGATTGGATTGCATGCCGTTCATTGGATTGGATTGGATTGGATTGGACTGGATTGGTTTGGATTCGATTGGATTGAATGTCGTTCCTTAGATTGGAGTGGATTGGATTGGATGCCGTTCCTAGGATTGGAATTGATTGGATTGGATAGAATTGGATTGGATCGGATTGCATTGGATTGGATTGGATTGGATTGGATCCCGTTCCTTGGATTGGACTGGACTGGACTGGACTGGATTGGATTGGATTGGTTTGGAATGGATGGGATTGGATTGGAGTGGAGTGGATTGGTTTGGATTGGATTGGTTTGGATGCCGATCATTGGATTGGATTGGATTGGATTGGATTGGATGCCGTTCCTTGGATTGGATTTTATTGGATTGGATTGGATTGGATCGGATTGGATTGGAAGGGATTGGATGGCGTTCCTTGGATTGGATTGGATAGGCTTAGATTGGATTGGATTGGATTGGGCTGGATGCCGTTAGTTGGATTGGATTGGATTGGATTGGATTGGTTTAATGCCGTTCCTTGGATTGGATTGGATTGGATGCCGCTACTTGGATTGAATTGGATTGGATTGGATTGGATTGCATTGGATTGGATGGCATGCCGTTCATTGGATGGATTGAATTTGATTGGATTGGATTGGATTGAATGTCGTTCCTTCGACTGGATTGTATTGTATTGGATTGTATTGGATTGGATTGCATTGGAATGGATTTCATGGCGTTCCTTGGATTGGATTGGATTGGCTTGGATTGGTTTGGTTTGGATTGAATTGGATTGGAGCGGATTGGATGCCGTTCCTTGGATTAGATAGGATAGGATTGGATTAGATTGGATTCCGTTCCTCAGATTGGATTGGATTGGGTTGTCTTGGCTTGGATTGGATTGGATTGGATTGGATTGGATGCCGTTCCTTGGATTGGATTGGATTGGATTGAATGACGTTCCTTCGATTGGATTGTATTGGATTGGACTGGATCGGATTGGACTGTATTGGATGGCATTGCATTGGATTGGATTGGATTGGATGCCGTTTCTTGGATTGGATTGGATTGGATTGGATTGGATTCGATTAGATTGGATGCCGTTCCTAGGATTGGAATTGATTGGATTGGATTGGATTGGATCGGATTGCATTGGATTGGATTGGATGGCGTTCCTTGGATTGGATTGTATTGGGTTGGATTGGAGAGGATTGGTTCGGATTGGATTGGATTGGATTGGATTCGATTGGATGCCGTTCCTTTGATTGCATTGAGTTTCATTGGACTGGATTGGATTGGATTGGATTGAATGCCGTTCCTTGGATTGGATTGGATTGGATTGAATTGGATTGGATGCCGTTCCTAGGATTGGAATTGATTGGATTGGATAGAATTGGATTGGATCGGATTGCATTGGATTGGATTGGATTGGATCCCGTTCCTTGGATTGGACTGGACTGGGTTGGATTGGACTGGTTTGGATTGGATGGGATTGGATGGAGTGGATTGGATTGGATTGGATTGGTTTGGATGCCGATCCTTGGATTGGATTGGATTGGATTGGATGCCGTTTCTTGGATTGGATTGGATTGGATTGGGTTGGATTGGATCGGATTGGATTGGATTGGATTGGATGTCGTTCCTTGGATTGGATTGGATAGGATTGGATTGCATTGGATTGGATTGCATGCCGTTCATTGGATTGGATTGGATTGGATTGGACTGGATTGGATTGGATTGGATTGGATTGAATGTCGTTCCTTAGATTGGATTGGATTGCATTGGATTGGATTGGATTGGATGGCGTTCCTTCGATTGGATTGGATAGGATGAGATTGGATTGGATTGGATTGGATGCCGTTCCTTAGATTGCATTGGATTGGAATAGATTGCATTGAATTGGATTGGATTGGATGCCGTTCCTTGAATTGGGATGTATTGGATTGGATTGGATCGGTTTGGATTCCATTGGATTGGATTGGATGGCGATTCTTACATTGGATTGGATAGGATTGGATTGCATTGGATTGGATTGCGTGCCGTTCATTGGATTGGATTGGATTGGATTGGATTGGATTTCATGCCGTTCCTTGGATTGGATTGGATTGGATTGGATTGGATTGGATTGAATGCCGTTCCTTAGCTTGGATTGGATTGGATTGGATTGGATTGGATCGGAGTGGATTGGATTGGATTGCATTGCATTGGATTGGATGCCGTTTCTTGGATTGGATTGGATTGGATTGGATTGCATTGCATTGGATTGGATTGGATTGGATTGGATGCCGTTTCTTGGATTGGATTGAATCGGATCGGATTGGATTGGATTGGATTGGACTGGATAGGATTTGATTGGATTGGATTGGATTGGGGTGAATGCCGTTCGTTGGATTGGATTGGATTGGATTGGATTGGACTGGATTGTATTGGATTGGATTGGATTGAATGTCGTTCCTTAGATTGGATTGGATTAGATTGGATTGGATCGGATTGGATTGGATGCCGTTCATTGGATTGGATTGTATTGGGTTGGATTGGATTGGATTCGATTCGATTGGATGCCGTTCCTTTGATTGCATTGAGTTTCATTGGACTGGATTGGATTGGATTGGAATGAATGCCGTTCCTTGGATTGGATTGGATTGGATTGGATGCCGTTCCTAGGATTGGAATTGATTGGATTGGATAGAATTGGATTGGATCGGATTGCATTGGATTGGATTGGATTGGATGCCGTTCCTTGGATTGGACTGGACTGGATTGGATTGGACTGGTTTGGATTGGATGGGATTGGATGGAGTGGATTGGATTGGATTGGATTGGTTTGGATGCCGACCCTTGGATTGGATTGGATTGGATTGGATGCCGTTTCTTGGATTGGATTGGATTGGGTTGGATTGGATCGGATTGGATTGGATTTGATTGGATTGGATGGCGTTCCTTGGATTGGATTGGATAGGATTGGATTGCATTGGATTGCATTGGATTGGATTGGATGGGATGGGATTGGATTGGAGTGGAGTGGATTCGATTGGATTGGATATGTTTGGATGCCGATCCTTGGATTGGATTGGATTGGATTGGATTGTATTGGATGCCGTTTCTTGGATTGGATTGGATTGGATTGGATTGGATCGGATTGGATTGGAATGGATTGGATGGCGATCCTTGGATTGGATTGGATTGGATTGGATTGGATTGGATTGGTTTGGATGCCGTTCCTAGGATTGGAATTGATTGGATTGGATAGAATTGGATTGGATCGGATTGCATTGGATTGGATTGGATTGGATCCCGTTCCTTGGATTGGACTGGACTGGATTGGATTGCACTGGTTTGGATTGGATGGGATTGGATGGAGTGGATTGGATTGGATTGGATTGGTTTGGATGCCGATCCTTGGATTGGATTGGATTGGATTGGATGCCGTTTCTTGGATTGGATTGGAATGGATTGGGTTGGATTGGATCGGATTGGATTGGATTGGATTGGATGGCGTTCCTTGGATTGGATTGGATAGGATTGGATTGCATTGGATTGGATTGCATGCCGTTCATTGGATTGGATTGGATTGGATTGGATCCCGTTCCTTGGATTGGACTGGACTGGATTGGATTGCACTGGTTTGGATTGGATGGGATTGGATGGAGTGGATTGGATTGGATTGGATTGGTTTGGATGCCGATCCCTGGATTGGATTGGATTGGATTGGATGCCGTTTCTTGGATTGGATTGGAATGGATTGGGTTGGATTGGATCGGATTGGATTGGATTGGATTGGATGGCGTTCCTTGGATTGGATTGGATAGGATTGGATTGCATTGGATTGGATTGCATGCCGTTCATTGGATTGGATTGGATTGGATTGGACTGGATTGGTTTGGATTGGATTGGATTGAATGTCGTTCCTTAGATTGGATTCGATTGGATTGGATGCCGTTTCTAGGATTGGAATTGATTGAATTGGATAGAATTGGATTGGATCGGATTGCATTGGATTGGATTGGATTGGATCCCGTTCCTTGGATTGGACTGGACTGGACTGGACTGTATTGGATTGGATTGGTTTGGATTGGATGGGATTGGATTGGTGTGGAGTGGATTGGATTGGATTGGAATGGTTTGGATGCCGATCATTGGATTGGATTGGATTGGATTGGATGCCGTTTCTTGGATTGGAGTGGATTGGATTGGTTTGGATTGGATTGAATTGGATTGGAGTGGATTGCATGCCGTTCCTTGGATTGGATTGGATAGGATTGGATTAGATTGGATTCCGTTCCTCAGATTGGATTGGATTGGCTTGGCTTGGCTTGGATTGGATTGGATTGGATTGGATTGGATTGGGTTGAATGACGTTCCTTCGATAGGATTGTATTGTATTGGATTGGATCGGATTGCATTGGATTGGATGGCATTGCATTGGATTGGATAGGATTGGATGCCGTTTCTTGGATTGGATTGGATTGGATTGGATTGGATCGGATTGCATTGGATTCGATTGGATTGGATGGCGTTCCTTCGATTGGATTGGATAGGATGAGATTGGATTGGATTGGATTGGATGCCGTTCCTTAGATTGCATTGGATTGGAATGGATTGCATTGAATTGGATTGGATTGGATGCCGTTCCTTGAATTGGGTTGTATTGGATTGGATTGGATTGTATTGAATTTGATTGTATTGGAGTGGATTTGATGCCGTTCCTTGGATTGGATTGGATTGGATTGGATTGGATCGGTTTATATTCCATTGGATTGGACTGGATGGCGATTCTTACATTGGATTGGATAGGATTGGATTGCATTGGATTGGATTGCATGCCGTTCATTGGATTGGATTGGATTGGATTGGATTGGATTGGATTTGATGCCGTTCCTTGGATTGGATTGGATTGGATTGGATTGAATGCCGTTCCTTAGCTTGGATTGGATTGGATTGGATTGGATCGGAGTGGATTGGATTGGATTGCATTGCATTGGATTGGATTGGATTGGATGCCGTTTCTTGGATTGGATTGGATTGCATTGCATTGGATTGGATTGGATTGGATTGGATGCCGTTTCTTGGATTGGATTGGATTGGATTGAATCGGATCGGATTGGATTGGATTGGATTGGACTGGATAGGATTTGATTGGATTGGATTGGATTGGGGTGAATGCCGTTCGTTGGGTTGGATTGGATTGGATTGGATTGGACTGGATTGGATTGGATTGGATTGGATTGAATGTCGTTCCTTAGATTGGATTGGATTAGATTGGATTGGATCGGATTGGATTGGACTGGATTGCATTGCCTTGGATTGGATTGGATGCCGTTCATTGAATTGGATTGTATTGGGTTGGATTGGATTGGATTGGTTGGGATTGGATTGGATTGGATTCGATTCGATTGGATGCCGTTCCTTTGATTGCATTGAGTTTCATTGGACTGGATTGGATTGGATTGGAATGAATGCCGTTCCTTGAATTGGATTGGATTGGATTGGATTGCATTGCATTGGATTGGATTGGATTGGATGCCGTTTCTAGGATTGGATTGGATTGGATTGAATCGGATTGGATTGGATTGGATTGGACTGGATAGGATTTGATTGGATTGGATTGGATTGGGGTGGATGCCGTTCGTTGGATTGGATTGGATTGGATTGGATTGGATTGGACTGGATTGGATTGGATTGAATGTCGTTCCTTCGATTGGATTGGATTAGATTGGATTGGATCGGATTGGATTGGACTGGATTGCATTGCATTGGATTGGATTGGATGCCGTTCATTGGATTGGATTGTATTGGGTTGGATTGGATTGGATTGGTTCGGATTGGATTGGATTGGATTGGATTCGATTGGATGCCGTTCCTTTGATTGCATTGAGTTTCATTGGACTGGATTGGATTGGAATGAATGCCGTTCCTTGGATTGGATTGGATTGGATTGTATTGGATTGGATGCCGTTCCTAGGATTGGAATTGATTGGATTGGATAGAATTGGATTGGATCGGATTGCATTGGATTGGATTGGATTGGATCCCGTTCCTTGGATTGGACTGGACTGGATTGGATTGGACTGGTTTGGATTGGATTGGATTGGATGGGATGGGATTGGATTGGAGTGGAGTGGATTCGATTGGATTGGATATGTTTGGATGCCGATCCTTGGATTGGATTGGATTGGATTGGATTGGATTGGATGCCGTTTCTTGGATTGGATTGGATTGGATTCGATTTGATGCCGTTCCTTGGATTGGATTGGATTGGATTGAATGCCGTTCCTTAGCTTGGATTGGATTGGATTGGATTGGATTGGATCGGAGTGGATTGGATTGGATTGCATTGCATTGGATTGGATTGGATTGGATGCCGTTTCTTGGATTGGAGTGGATTGGATTGGATTGCATTGCATTGGATTGGATTGGATTGGATTGGATGCCGTTTCTTGGATTGGATTGAATCGGATCGGATCGGATTGGATTGGATTGGATTGGATTGGACTGGATAGGATTTGATTGGATTGGATTGGATTGGGGTGAATGCCGTTCGTTGGATTGGATTGGATTGGATTGGATTGGACTGGATTGTATTGGATTGGATTGGATTGAATGTCGTTCCTTAGATTGGATTGGATTAGATTGGATTGGATCGGATTGGATTGGACTGGATTGCATTGCCTTGGATTGCATTGGATGCCGTTCATTGGAGTGGATTGTATTGGGTTGGATTGGATTGGATTCGATTCGATTGGATGCCGTTCCTTTGATTGCATTGAGTTTCATTGGACTGGATTGGATTGGATTGGAATGAATGCCGTTCCTTGGATTGGATTGGATTGGATTGGATTGGATTGGATGCCGTTCCTAGGATTGGAATTGATTGGATTGGATAGAATTGGATTGGATCGGATTGCATTGGATTGGATTGGATTGGATCCCGTTCCTTGGATTGGACTGGACTGGATTGGATTGGACTGGTTTGGATTGGATGGGATTGGATGGAGTGGATTGCATTGGATTGGATTGGTTTGGATGCCGATCCTTGGATTGGATTGGATTGGATTGGATTGGGTTGAATGACGTTCCTTCGATAGGATTGTATTGGATTGGATCGGATTGCATTGGATTGGATGGCATTGCATTGGATTGGATTGGATTGGATGCCGTTTCTTGGATTGGATTGGATTGGATTAGATTGGATGCCGTTCTTAGGATTGGAATTGATTGGATTGGATTGGATTGGATCGGATTGCATTGGATTGGATTGGATTGGATGGCGTTCCTTCGATTGGATTGGATAGGATGAGATTGGATTGGATTGGATGCCGTTCCTTAGATTGCATTGGATTGGAATGGATTGCATTGAATTGGATTGGATTGGATGCCGTTCCTTGAATTGGGTTGTATTGGATTGGATTGGATCGGTTTGGATTCCATTGGATTGGATTGGATGGCGATTCTTACATTGGATTGGATAGGATTGGATTGCATTGGATTGGATTGCATGCCGTTCATTGGATGGCATTGGATTGGATTGGATTGGATTTGATGCCGTTCCTTGGATTGGATTGGATTGGATTGGATTGAATGCCGTTCCTTAGCTTGGATTGGATTGGATTGGATTGGATCGGAGTGGATTGGATTGGATTGCATTGCATTGGATTGGATTGGATTGGATGCCGTTTCTTGGATTGGATTGGATTGGATTGGATTGCATTGCATTGGATTGGATTGGATTGGATTGGATGCCGTTTCTTGGATTGGATTGAATCGGATCGGATTGGATTGGATTGGATTGGATTGGACTGGATAGGATTTGATTGGATTGGATTGGATTGGGGTGAATGCCGTTCGTTGGATTGGATTGGATTGGATTGGATTGGACTGGATTGTATTGGATTGGATTGGATTGAATGTCGTTCCTTAGATTGGATTGGATTAGATTGGATTGGATCGGATTGGATTGGACTGGATTGCATTGCCTTGGATTGGATTGGATGCCGTTCATTGGATTGGATTGTATTGGGTTGGATTGGATTGGATTCGATTCGATTGGATGCCGCTCCTTTGATTGCATTGAGTTTCATTGGACTGGATTGGATTGGATTGGAATGAATGCCGTTCCGTGGATTGGATTGGATTGGATTGGATTGGATTGGATGCCGTTCCTAGGATTGGAATTGATTGGATTGGATAGAATTGGATTGGATCGGATTGCATTGGATTGGATTGGATTGGATCCCGTTCCTTGGATTGGACTGGACTGGATTGGATTGGACTGGTTTGGATTGGATGGGATTGGATGGAGTGGATTGGATTGGATTGGATTGGTTTGGATGCCGATCCTTGGATTGGATTGTATTGGATTGGATGCCGTTTCTTGGATTGGATTGGATTGGATTGGGTTGGATTGGATTGGATCGGATTGGATTGGATTGGATTGGATTGGATGGCGTTCCTTGGATTGGATTGGATAGGATTGGATTGCATTGGATTGGATTGGATTGGATTGGATGGGATGGGATTGGATTGGAGTGGAGTGGATTCGATTGGATTGGATATGTTTGGATGCCGATCCTTGGATTGGATTGGATTGGATTGGATTGGATGCCGTTTCTTGGATTGGATTGGATTGGATTGGATTTGATGCCGTTCCTTGGATTGGATTGGATTGGATTGGATTGAATGCCGTTCCTTAGCTTGGATTGGATTGGATTGGATTGGATTGGATTGGATTGCATTGCATTGGATTGGATTGGATTGGATGCCGTTTCTTGGATTGGAGTGGATTGGATTGGATTGCATTGCATTGGATTGGATTGGATTGGATTGGATGCCGTTTCTTGGATTGGATTGAATCGGATCGGATTGGATTGGATTGGATTGGATTGGACTGGATAGGATTTGATTGGATTGGATTGGATTGGGGTGAATGCCGTTCGTTGGATTGGATTGGATTGGATTGGATTGGACTGGATTGTATTGGATTGGATTGGATTGAATGTCGTTCCTTAGATTGGATTGGATTAGATTGGATTGGATCGGATTGGATTGGACTGGATTGCATTGCCTTGGATTGCATTGGATGCCGTTCATTGGAGTGGATTGTATTGGGTTGGATTGGATTGGATTCGATTCGATTGGATGCCGTTCCTTTGATTGCATTGAGTTTCATTGGACTGGATTGGATTGGATTGGAATGAATGTCGTTCCTTGGATTGGATTGGATTGGATTGGATTGGATTGGATGCCGTTCCTAGGATTGGAATTGATTGGATTGGATAGAATTGGATTGGATCGGATTGCATTGGATTGGATTGGATTGGATCCCGTTCCTTGGATTGGACTGGACTGGATTGGATTGGACTGGTTTGGATTGGATGGGATTGGATGGAGTGGATTGGATTGGATTGGATTGGTTTGGATGCCGATCCTTGGATTGGATTGGATTGGATTGGATGCCGTTTCTTGTATTGGATTGGATTGGATTGGGTTGGATTGGATCGGATTGGATTGGATTGGATTGGATTGGATTGGATGGCGTTCCTTGGATTGGATTGGATAGGATTGGATTGCATTGGATTGGATTGGATTGGATTGGATTGGATGGGATGGGATTGGATTGGAGTGGAGTGGATTCGATTGGATTGGATATGTTTGGATGCCGATCCTTGGATTGGATTGGATTGGATTGGATTGGATGCCGTTTCTTGGATTGGATTGGATTGGATTGGATTGGATCGGATTGGATTGGAATGGATTGGATGGCGTTCCTTGGATTGGATTGGATTGGATTGGATTGGATTGGATGCCGTTCCTCGGATTGGAATTGATTGGATTGGATAGAATTGGATTGGATCGGATTGCATTGGATTGGATTGGATTGGATCCCGTTCCTTGGATTGGACTGGACTGGATTGGATTGCACTGGTTTGGATTGGATGGGATTGGATGGAGTGGATTGGATTGGATTGGATTGGTTTGGATGCCGATCCTTGGATTGGATTGGATTGGATTGGATGCCGTTTCTTGGATTGGATTGGATTGGATTGGATTGGGTTGGATTGGATCGGATTGGATTGCATTGGATTGGATGGCGTTCCTTGGATTGGATTGGATAGGATTGGATTGCATTGGATTGGATTGCATGCCGTTCATTGAATTGGATTGGATTGGATTGGATTGGACTGGATTGGTTTGGATTGGATTGGATTGAATGTCGTTCCTTAGATTGGATTCGATTGGATTGGATGCCGTTTCTAGGATTGGAATTGATTGGATTAGATAGAATTGGATTGGATCGGATTGCATTGGATTGGATTGGATTGGATCCCGTTCCTTGGATTGGACTGGACTGGACTGGACTGGACTGGACTGGATTGGATTGGATTGGTTTGGATTGGATGGGATTGGATTGGTGTGGAGTGGATTGGATTGGATTGGAATGGTTTGGATGCCGATCATTGGATTGGATTGGATTGGATTGGATGCCGTTTCTTGGATTGGAGTGGATTGGATTGGATTGGACTGGATAGGATTTGATTGGATTGGATTGGATTGGGGTGAATGCCGTTCGTTGGATTGGATTGGATTGGATTGGATTGGACTGGATTGTATTGGATTGGATTGGATTGAATGTCGTTCCTTAGATTGGATTGGATTAGATTGGATTGGATCGGATTGGATTGGACTGGATTGCATTGCCTTGGATTGGATTGGATGCCGTTCATTGGATTGGATTGTATTGGGTTGGATTGGATTGGATTCGATTCGATTGGATGCCGTTCCTTTGATTGCATTGAGTTTCATTGGACTGGATTGGATTGGATTGGAATGAATGCCGTTCCTTGGATTGGATTGGATTGGATTGGATGCCGTTCCTAGGATTGGAATTGATTGGATTGGATAGAATTGGATTGGATCGGATTGCATTGGATTGGATTGGATTGGATCCCGTTCCTTGGATTGGACTGGACTGGATTGGATTGGACTGGTTTGGATTGGATGGGATTGGATGGAGTGGATTGGATTGGATTGGATTGGTTTGGATGCCGATCCTTGGATTGGATTGTATTGGATTGGATGCCGTTTCTTGGATTGGATTGGATTGGATTGGGTTGGATTGGATCGGATTGGATTGGATTGGATTGGATTGGATGGCGTTCCTTGGATTGGATTGGATAGGATTGGATTGCATTGGATTGGATTGGATTGGATGGGATGGGATTGGATTGGAGTGGAGTGGATTCGATTGGATTGGATATGTTTGGATGCCGATCCTTGGATTGGATTGGATTGGATTGGATTGGATTGGATGCCGTTTCTTGGATTGGATTGGATTGGATTGGATTTGATGCCGTTCCTTGGATTGGATTGGATTGGATTGAATGCCGTTCCTTAGCTTGGATTGGATTGGATTGGATTGGATTGGATCGGAGTGGATTGGATTGGATTGCATTGCATTGGATTGGATTGGATTGGATGCCGTTTCTTGGATTGGAGTGGATTGGATTGGATTGCATTGCATTGGATTGGATTGGATTGGATTGGATGCCGTTTCTTGGATTGGATTGAATCGGATCGGATTGGATTGGATTGGATTGGATTGGATTGGACTGGATAGGATTTGATTGGATTGGATTGGATTGGGGTGAATGCCGTTCGTTGGATTGGATTGGATTGGATTGGACTGGATTGTATTGGATTGGATTGGATTGAATGTCGTTCCTTAGATTGGATTGGATTAGATTGGATTGGATCGGATTGGATTGGACTGGATTGCATTGCCTTGGATTGCATTGGATGCCGTTCATTGGAGTGGATTGTATTGGGTTGGATTGGATTGGATTCGATTCGATTGGATGCCGTTCCTTTGATTGCATTGAGTTTCATTGGACTGGATTGGATTGGATTGGAATGAATGCCGTTCCTTGGATTGGATTGGATTGGATTGGATGCCGTTCCTAGGATTGGAATTGATTGGATTGGATAGAATTGGATTGGATCGGATTGCATTGGATTGGATTGGATTGGATCCCGTTCCTTGGATTGGACTGGACTGGATTGGATTGGACTGGTTTGGATTGGATGGGATTGGATGGAGTGGATTGGATTGGATTGGATTGGTTTGGATGCCGATCCTTGGATTGGATTGTATTGGATTGGATGCCGTTTCTTGGATTGGATTGGATTGGATTGGGTTGGATTGGATCGGATTGGATTGGATTGGATTGGATTGGATGGCGTTCCTTGGATTGGATTGGATAGGATTGGATTGCATTGGATTGGATTGGATTGGATTGGATGGGATGGGATTGGATTGGAGTGGAGTGGATTCGATTGGATTGGATATGTTTGGATGCCGATCCTTGGATTGGATTGGATTGGATTGGATTGGATTGGATGCCGTTTCTTGGATTGGATTGGATTGGATTGGATTTGATGCCGTTCCTTGGATTGGATTGGATTGGATTGAATGCCGTTCCTTAGCTTGGATTGGATTGGATTGGATTGGATTGGATCGGAGTGGATTGGATTGGATTGCATTGCATTGGATTGGATTGGATTGGATGCCGTTTCTTGGATTGGAGTGGATTGGATTGGATTGCATTGCATTGGATTGGATTGGATTGGATTGGATGCCGTTTCTTGGATTGGATTGAATCGGATCGGATTGGATTGGATTGGATTGGATTGGATTGGACTGGATAGGATTTGATTGGATTGGATTGGATTGGGGTGAATGCCGTTCGTTGGATTGGATTGGATTGGATTGGACTGGATTGTATTGGATTGGATTGGATTGAATGTCGTTCCTTAGATTGGATTGGATTAGATTGGATTGGATCGGATTGGATTGGACTGGATTGCATTGCCTTGGATTGCATTGGATGCCGTTCATTGGAGTGGATTGTATTGGGTTGGATTGGATTGGATTCGATTCGATTGGATGCCGTTCCTTTGATTGCATTGAGTTTCATTGGACTGGATTGGATTGGATTGGAATGAATGCCGTTCCTTGGATTGGATTGGATTGGATTGGATTGGATTGGATGCCGTTCCTAGGATTGGAATTGATTGGATTGGATAGAATTGGATTGGATCGGATTGCATTGGATTGGATTGGATTGGATCCCGTTCCTTGGATTGGACTGGACTGGATTGGATTGGACTGGTTTGGATTGGATGGGATTGGATGGAGTGGATTGGATTGGATTGGATTGGTTTGGATGCCGATCCTTGGATTGGATTGGATTGGATTGGATTGGATTGGGTTGAATGACGTTCCTTCGATAGGATTGTATTGGATTGGATCGGATTGCATTGGATTGGATGGCATTGCATTGGATTGGATTGGATTGGATGCCGTTTCTTGGCTTGGATTGGATTGGATTAGATTGGATGCCGTTCTTAGGATTGGAATTGATTGGATTGGATTGGATTGGATCGGATTGCATTGGATTGGATTGGATTGGATGGCGTTCCTTCGATTGGATTGGATAGGATGAGATTGGATTGGATTGGATGCCGTTCCTTAGATTGCATTGGATTGGAATGGATTGCATTGAATTGGATTGGATTGGATGCCGTTCCTTGAATTGGGTTGTATTGGATTGGATTGGATCGGTTTGGATTCCATTGGATTGGATTGGATGGCGATTCTTACATTGGATTGGATAGGATTGGATTGCATTGGATTGGATTGCATGCCGTTCATTGGATTGGATTGGATTGGATTGGATTGGATTTGATGCCGTTCCTTGGATTGGATTGGATTGGATTGGATTGAATGCCGTTCCTTAGCTTGGATTGGATTGGATTGGATTGGATTGGATCGGAGTGGATTGGATTGGATTGCATTGCATTGGATTGGATTGGATTGGATGCCGTTTCTTGGATTGGATTGGATTGGATTGGATTGCATTGCATTGGATTGGATTGGATTGGATTGGATTGGATGCCGTTTCTTGGATTGGATTGAATCGGATCGGATTGGATTGGATTGGATTGGATTGGACTGGATAGGATTTGATTGGATTGGATTGGATTGGGGTGAATGCCGTTCGTTGGATTGGATTGGATTGGATTGGATTGGACTGGATTGTATTGGATTGGATTGGATTGAATGTCGTTCCTTAGATTGGATTGGATTAGATTGGATTGGATCGGATTGGATTGGACTGGATTGCATTGCCTTGGATTGGATTGGATGCCGTTCATTGGATTGGATTGGATTGGGTTGGATTGGATTGGATTCGATTCGATTGGATGCCGTTCCTTTGATTGCATTGAGTTTCATTGGACTGGATTGGATTGGATTGGAATGAATGCCGTTCCGTGGATTGGATTGGATTGGATTGGATTGGATTGGATGCCGTTCCTAGGATTGGAATTGATTGGATTGGATAGAATTGGATTGGATCGGATTGCATTGGATTGGATTGGATTGGATCCCGTTCCTTGGATTGGACTGGACTGGATTGGATTGGACTGGTTTGGATTGGATGGGATTGGATGGAGTGGATTGGATTGGATTGGATTGGTTTGGATGCCGATCCTTGGATTGGATTGTATTGGATTGGATGCCGTTTCTTGGATTGGATTGGATTGGATTGGGTTGGATTGGATTGGATCGGATTGGATTGGATTGGATTGGATTGGATGGCGTTCCTTGGATTGGATTGGATAGGATTGGATTGGATTGGATGCCGTTTCTTGGATTGGATTGGATTGGATTGGATTGGATCGGATTGCATTGGATTGGATTGGATTGGATCCCGTTCCTTGGATTGGACTGGACTGGACTGGACTGGACTGGATTGGATTGGATTGGTTTGGATTGGATGGGATTGGATTGGTGTGGAGTGGATTGGATTGGATTGGAATGGTTTGGATGCCGATCATTGGATTGGATTGGATTGGATTGGATGCCGTTTCTTGGATTGGAGTGGATTGGATTGGTTTGGATTGGATTGAATTGGATTGGAGTGGATTGGATGCCGTTCCTTGGATTGGATTGGATAGGATTGGATTAGATTGGATTCCGTTCCTCAGATTGGATTGTATTGGCTTGGCTTGGCTTGGATTGGATTGGATTGGATTGGATTGGATTGGATTGGATTGGATTGGATTGGATTGGATTGGGTTCAATGACGTTCCTTCGATAGGATTGTATTGTATTGGATTGGATCGGATTGCATTGGATTGGATGGCATTGCATTGGATTGGATTGGATTGGATGCCGTTTCTTGGATTGGATTGGATTGGATTGGATTGGGTTGGATTGGATCGGATTGGATTGCATTGGATTGGATGGCGTTCCTTGGATTGGATTGGATAGGATTGGATTGCATTGGATTGGATTGCATGCCGTTCATTGAATTGGATTGGATTGGATTGGATTGGACTGGATTGGTTTGGATTGGATTGGATTGAATGTCGTTCCTTAGATTGGATTCGATTGGATTGGATGCCGTTTCTAGGATTGGAATTGATTGGATTAGATAGAATTGGATTGGATCGGATTGCATTGGATTGGATTGGATTGGATCCCGTTCCTTGGATTGGACTGGACTGGACTGGACTGGACTGGACTGGATTGGATTGGATTGGTTTGGATTGGATGGGATTGGATTGGTGTGGAGTGGATTGGATTGGATTGGAATGGTTTGGATGCCGATCATTGGATTGGATTGGATTGGATTGGATGCCGTTTCTTGGATTGGAGTGGATTGGATTGGTTTGGATTGGATTGAATTGGATTGGAGTGGATTGGATGCCGTTCCTTGGATTGGATTGGATAGGATTGGATTAGATTGGATTCCGTTCCTCAGATTGGATTGTATTGGCTTGGCTTGGCTTGGATTGGATTGGATTGGATTGGATTGGATTGGATTGGATTGGATTGGGTTCAATGACGTTCCTTCGATAGGATTGTATTGTATTGGATTGGATCGGATTGCATTGGATTGGATGGCATTGCATTGGATTGGATTGGATTGGATGCCGTTTCTTGGATTGGGTTGTATTGGATTGGATTGGATTGTATTGAATTTGATTGTATTGGAGTGGATTTGATGCCGTTCCTTGGATTGGATTGGATTGGATTGGATTGGATCGGTTTGGATTCCATTGGATTGGATTGGATGGCGATTCTTACATTGGATTGGATAGGATTGGATTGCATTGGATTGGATTGCATGCCGTTCATTGGATTGGATTGGATTGGATTGGATTTGATGCCGTTCCTTGGATTGTATTGGATTGGATTGGATGAATGCCGTTCCTTAGCTTGGATTGGATTGGATTGGATTGGATTGGATTGGATCGGAGTGGATTGGATTGGATTGCATTGCATTGGATTGGATTGGATTGGATGCCGTTTCTTGGATTGGATTGGATTGGATTGCATTGCATTGGATTGGATTGGATTGGATTGGATGCCGTTTCTTGGATTGGATTGGATTGGATTGGATTGGATCGGTTTGGATTCCATTGGATTGGATTGGATGGCGATTCTTACATTGGATTGGATAGGATTGGATTGCATTGGATTGGATTGCATGCCGTTCATTGGATTGGATTGGATTGGATTGGATTTGATGCCGTTCCTTGGATTGTATTGGAATAGATTGGATGAATGCCGTTCCTTAGCTTGGATTGGATTGGATTGGATTGGATTGGATCGGAGTGGATTGGATTGGATTGCATTGCATTGGATTGGATTGGATTGGATGCCGTTTCTTGGATTGGATTGGATTGGATTGCATTGCATTGGATTGGATTGGATTGGATTGGATGCCGTTTCTTGGATTGGATTGGACTGGATTGCATTGCCTTGGATTGGATTGGATGCCGTTCATTGGATTGGATTGTATTGGGGTGGATTGGATTGGATTGGTTCGGATTGGATTGGATTGGATTCGATTCGATTGGATGCCGTTCCTTTGATTGCATTGAGTTTCATTGGACTGGATTGGATTGGATTGGAATGAATGCCGTTCCTTGGATTGGATTGGATTGGATTGGGTTGGATTGGATCGGATTGGATTGGATTGAATTGGATGGCGTTCCTTCGATTGGATTGGATAGGATTGGATTGCATTGGATTGGATTGCATGCCGTTCATTGGATTGGATTGGATTGGATTGGACTGGATTGGTTTGGATTCGATTGGATTGAATGTCGTTCCTTAGATTGGAGTGGATTGGATTGGATGCCGTTCCTAGGATTGGAATTGATTGGATTGGATAGAATTGGATTGGATCGGATTGCATTGGATTGGATTGGATTGGATTGGATCCCGTTCCTTGGATTGGACTGGACTGGACTGGACTGGATTGGATTGGATTGGTTTGGAATGGATGGGATTGGATTGGAGTGGAGTGGATTGGTTTGGATTGGATTGGTTTGGATGCCGATCATTGGATTGGATTGGATTGGATTGGATTGGATGCCGTTCCTTGGATTGGATTTTATTGGATTGGATTGGATTGGATCGGATTGGATTGGAAGGGATTGGATGGCGTTCCTTGGATTGGATTGGATAGGCTTAGATTGGATTGGATTGGATTGGGCTGGATGCCGTTAGTTGGATTGGATTGGATTGGATTGGATTGGTTTAATGCCGTTCCTTGGATTGGATTGGATTGGATGCCGCTACTTGGATTGAATTGGATTGGATTGGATTGGATTGCATTGGATTGGATGGCATGCCGTTCATTGGATGGATTGAATTTGATTGGATTGGATTGGATTGAATGTCGTTCCTTCGACTGGATTGTATTGTATTGGATTGTATTGGATTGGATTGCATTGGAATGGATTTCATGGCGTTCCTTGGATTGGATTGGATTGGCTTGGATTGGTTTGGTTTGGATTGAATTGGATTGGAGCGGATTGGATGCCGTTCCTTGGATTAGATAGGATAGGATTGGATTAGATTGGATTCCGTTCCTCAGATTGGATTGGATTGGGTTGTCTTGGCTTGGATTGGATTGGATTGGATTGGATTGGATTGGATGCCGTTCCTTGGATTGGATTGGATTGGATTGAATGACGTTCCTTCGATTGGATTGTAGTGGATTGGATTGGATCGGATTGGACTGTATTGGATGGCATTGCATTGGATTGGATTGGATTGGATGCCGTTTCTTGGATTGGATTGGATTGGATTGGATTGGATTCGATTAGATTGGATGCCGTTCCTAGGATTGGAATTGATTGGATTGGATTGGATTGGATCGGATTGCATTGGATTGGATTGGATGGCGTTCCTTGGATTGGATTGTATTGGGTTGGATTGGAGAGGATTGGTTCGGATTGGATTGGATTGGATTGGATTCGATTGGATGCCGTTCCTTTGATTGCATTGAGTTTCATTGGACTGGATTGGATTGGATTGGATTGAATGCCGTTCCTTGGATTGGATTGGATTGGATTGAATTGGATTGGATGCCGTTCCTAGGATTGGAATTGATTGGATTGGATAGAATTGGATTGGATCGGATTGCATTGGATTGGATTGGATTGGATCCCGTTCCTTGGATTGGACTGGACTGGGTTGGATTGGACTGGTTTGGATTGGATGGGATTGGATGGAGTGGATTGGATTGGATTGGATTGGTTTGGATGCCGATCCTTGGATTGGATTGGATTGGATGCCGTTTCTTGGATTGGATTGGATTGGATTGGGTTGGATTGGATCGGATTGGATTGGATTGGATTGGATGTCGTTCCTTGGATTGGATTGGATAGGATTGGATTGCATTGGATTGGATTGCATGCCGTTCATTGGATTGGATTGGATTGGATTGGACTGGATTGGATTGGATTGGATTGGATTGAATGTCGTTCCTTAGATTGGATTGGATTGCATTGGATTGGATTGGATTGGATGGCGTTCCTTCGATTGGATTGGATAGGATGAGATTGGATTGGATTGGATTGGATGCCGTTCCTTAGATTGCATTGGATTGGAATAGATTGCATTGAATTGGATTGGATTGGATGCCGTTCCTTGAATTGGGATGTATTGGATTGGATTGGATCGGTTTGGATTCCATTGGATTGGATTGGATGGCGATTCTTACATTGGATTGGATAGGATTGGATTGCATTGGATTGGATTGCGTGCCGTTCATTGGATTGGATTGGATTGGATTGGATTGGATTTCATGCCGTTCCTTGGATTGGATTGGATTGGATTGGATTGGATTGGATTGAATGCCGTTCCTTAGCTTGGATTGGATTGGATTGGATTGGATCGGAGTGGATTGGATTGGATTGCATTGCATTGGATTGGATGCCGTTTCTTGGATTGGATTGGATTGGATTGGATTGCATTGCATTGGATTGGATTGGATTGGATTGGATGCCGTTTCTTGGATTGGATTGAATCGGATCGGATTGGATTGGATTGGATTGGACTGGATAGGATTTGATTGGATTGGATTGGATTGGGGTGAATGCCGTTCGTTGGATTGGATTGGATTGGATTGGATTGGACTGGATTGTATTGGATTGGATTGGATTGAATGTCGTTCCTTAGATTGGATTGGATTAGATTGGATTGGATCGGATTGGATTGGATGCCGTTCATTGGATTGGATTGTATTGGGTTGGATTGGATTGGATTCGATTCGATTGGATGCCGTTCCTTTGATTGCATTGAGTTTCATTGGACTGGATTGGATTGGATTGGAATGAATGCCGTTCCTTGGATTGGATTGGATTGGATTGGATGCCGTTCCTAGGATTGGAATTGATTGGATTGGATAGAATTGGATTGGATCGGATTGCATTGGATTGGATTGGATTGGATGCCGTTCCTTGGATTGGACTGGACTGGATTGGATTGGACTGGTTTGGATTGGATGGGATTGGATGGAGTGGATTGGATTGGATTGGATTGGTTTGGATGCCGACCCTTGGATTGGATTGGATTGGATTGGATGCCGTTTCTTGGATTGGATTGGATTGGGTTGGATTGGATCGGATTGGATTGGATTTGATTGGATTGGATGGCGTTCCTTGGATTGGATTGGATAGGATTGGATTGCATTGGATTGCATTGGATTGGATTGGATGGGATGGGATTGGATTGGAGTGGAGTGGATTCGATTGGATTGGATATGTTTGGATGCCGATCCTTGGATTGGATTGGATTGGATTGGATTGTATTGGATGCCGTTTCTTGGATTGGATTGGATTGGATTGGATTGGATCGGATTGGATTGGAATGGATTGGATGGCGTTCCTTGGATTGGATTGGATTGGATTGGATTGGATTGGATTGGTTTGGATGCCGTTCCTAGGATTGGAATTGATTGGATTGGATAGAATTGGATTGGATCGGATTGCATTGGATTGGATTGGATTGGATCCCGTTCCTTGGATTGGACTGGACTGGATTGGATTGCACTGGTTTGGATTGGATGGGATTGGATGGAGTGGATTGGATTGGATTGGATTGGATTGGTTTGGATGCCGATCCCTGGATTGGATTGGATTGGATTGGATGCCGTTTCTTGGATTGGATTGGAATGGATTGGGTTGGATTGGATCGGATTGGATTGGATTGGATTGGATGGCGTTCCTTGGATTGGATTGGATAGGATTGGATTGCATTGGATTGGATTGCATGCCGTTCATTGGATTGGATTGGATTGGATTGGACTGGATTGGTTTGGATTGGATTGGATTGAATGTCGTTCCTTAGATTGGATTCGATTGGATTGGATGCCGTTTCTAGGATTGGAATTGATTGAATTGGATAGAATTGGATTGGATCGGATTGCATTGGATTGGATTGGATTGGATCCCGTTCCTTGGATTGGACTGGACTGGACTGGACTGTATTGGATTGGATTGGTTTGGATTGGATGGGATTGGATTGGTGTGGAGTGGATTGGATTGGATTGGAATGGTTTGGATGCCGATCATTGGATTGGATTGGATTGGATTGGATGCCGTTTCTTGGATTGGAGTGGATTGGATTGGTTTGGATTGGATTGAATTGGATTGGAGTGGATTGCATGCCGTTCCTTGGATTGGATTGGATAGGATTGGATTAGATTGGATTCCGTTCCTCAGATTGGATTGGATTGGCTTGGCTTGGCTTGGATTGGATTGGATTGGATTGGATTGGGTTGAATGACGTTCCTTCGATAGGATTGTATTGTATTGGATTGGATCGGATTGCATTGGATTGGATGGCATTGCATTGGATTGGATAGGATTGGATGCCGTTTCTTGGATTGGATTGGATTGGATTGGATTGGATCGGATTGCATTGGATTCGATTGGATTGGATGGCGTTCCTTCGATTGGATTGGATAGGATGAGATTGGATTGGATTGGATTGGATGCCGTTCCTTAGATTGCATTGGATTGGAATGGATTGCATTGAATTGGATTGGATTGGATGCCGTTCCTTGAATTGGGTTGTATTGGATTGGATTGGATTGTATTGAATTTGATTGTATTGGAGTGGATTTGATGCCGTTCCTTGGATTGGATTGGATTGGATTGGATTGGATCGGTTTATATTCCATTGGATTGGACTGGATGGCGATTCTTACATTGGATTGGATAGGATTGGATTGCATTGGATTGGATTGCATGCCGTTCATTGGATTGGATTGGATTGGATTGGATTGGATTGGATTTGATGCCGTTCCTTGGATTGGATTGGATTGGATTGGATTGAATGCCGTTCCTTAGCTTGGATTGGATTGGATTGGATTGGATCGGAGTGGATTGGATTGGATTGCATTGCATTGGATTGGATTGGATTGGATGCCGTTTCTTGGATTGGATTGGATTGCATTGCATTGGATTGGATTGGATTGGATTGGATGCCGTTTCTTGGATTGGATTGGATTGGATTGAATCGGATCGGATTGGATTGGATTGGATTGGACTGGATAGGATTTGATTGGATTGGATTGGATTGGGGTGAATGCCGTTCGTTGGGTTGGATTGGATTGGATTGGATTGGACTGGATTGGATTGGATTGGATTGGATTGAATGTCGTTCCTTAGATTGGATTGGATTAGATTGGATTGGATCGGATTGGATTGGACTGGATTGCATTGCCTTGGATTGGATTGGATGCCGTTCATTGAATTGGATTGTATTGGGTTGGATTGGATTGGATTGGTTGGGATTGGATTGGACTGGATTGGATTGGAATGAATGCCGTTCCTTTGATTGCATTGAGTTTCATTGGACTGGATTGGATTGGATTGGAATGAATGCCGTTCCTTGAATTGGATTGGATTGGATTGGATTGGATTGGATGCCGTTCCTAGGATTGGAATTGATTGGATTGGATAGAATTGGATTGGATCGGATTGCATTGGATAGGATTGGATTGGATCCCGTTCCTTGGATTGGACTGGACTGGATTGGATTGGACTGGTTTGGATTGGATGGGATTGGATGGAGTGGATTGGATTGGATTGGATTGGTTTGGATGCCGATCCTTGGATTGGATTGGATTGGATGCCGTTTCTTGGATTGGATTGGATTGGATTGGGTTGGATTGGATCGGATTGGATTGGATTGAATTGGATGGCGTTCCTTGGATTGGATTCGATAGGATTGGATTGCATTGGATTGGATTGCATGCCGTTCATTGGATTGGATTGGATTGGATTGGACTGGATTGGTTTGGATTGGATTGGATTGAATGTCGTTCCTTAGATTGGATTGGATTGGATTGGATGCCGTTCCTAGGATTGGAATTGATTGGATTGGATAGAATTGGATTGGATCGGATTGCATTGGATTGGATTGGATTGGATCCCGTTCCTTGGATTGGACTGGACTGGACTGGACTGGACTGGATTGGATTGGATTGGTTTGGAATGGATGGGATTGGATTGGAGTGGAGTGGATTGGATTGGATTGGATTGGTTTGGATGCCGATCATTGGATTGGATTGGATTGGATGCCGTTCCTTGGATTGGATTTTATTGGATTGGATTGGATTGGATCGGATTGGATTGGAAGGGATTGGATGGCGTTCCTTGGATTGGATTGGATAGGCTTAGATTGGATTGGATTGGATTGGGCTGGATGCCGTTAGTTGGATTGGATTGGATTGGATTGGATTGCTTTAATGCCGTTCCTTGGATTGGATTGGATTGGATGCCGCTACTTGGATTGAATTGGATTGGATTGGATTGGATTGCATTGGATTGGATGGCATGCCGTTCATTGGATGGATTGCATTTGATTGGATTGCATTGGATTGAATGTCGTTCCTTCGACTGGATTGTATTGTATTGGATTGTATTGGATTGGATTGCATTGGAATGGATTTCATGGCGTTCCTTGGATTGGATTGGATTGGCTTGGATTGGTTTCGATTGGATTGAATTGGATTGGAGTGGATTGGATGCCGTTCCTTGGATTAGATAGGATAGGATTTGATTAGATTGGATTCCGTTCCTCAGATTGGATTGGATTGGCTTGGCTTGGCTTGGATTGGATTGGATTGGATTGGATTGGATTGGATTGGATTGGATGCCGTTCCTTGGATTGGATTGGATTGGATTGAATGACGTTCCTTCGATTGGATTGTCTTGGATTGGATTGGATCGGATTGGACTGGATTGGATGGCATTGCATTGGATTGGATTGGATTGGATTGGGTTGGATTGGATCGGATTGGATTGGATTAGTTTGGATTGGATGGCGTTCCTTGGATTGGATTGGATAGGATTGGATTGCATTGGATTGCATTGGATTGGATTGGATGGGATGGGATTGGATTGGAGTGGAGTGGATTCGATTGGATTGGATATGTTTGGATGCCGATCCTTGGATTGGATTGGATTGGATTGGATTGTATTGGATGACGTTTCTTGGATTGGATTGGATTGGATTGGATTGGATCGGATTGGATTGGAATGGATTGGATGGCGTTCCTTGGATTGGATTGGATTGGATTGGATTGGATTGGATTGGTTTGGATGCCGTTCCTAGGATTGGAATTGATTGGATTGGATAGAATTGGATTGGATCGGATTGCATTGGATTGGATTGGATTGGATCCCGTTCCTTGGATTGGACTGGACTGGATTGGATTGCACTGGTTTGGATTGGATGGGATTGGATGGAGTGGATTGGATTGGATTGGATTGGTTTGGATGCCGATCCTTGGATTGGATTGGATTGGATGCCGTTTCTTGGATTGGATTGGAATGGATTGGGTTGGATTGGATCGGATTGGATTGGATTGGATTGGATGGCGTTCCTTGGATTGGATTGGATAGGATTGGATTGCATTGGATTGGATTGCATGCCGTTCATTGGATTGGATTGGATTGGATTGGACTGGATTGGTTTGGATTGGATTGGATTGAATGTCGTTCCTTAGATTGGATTCGATTGGATTGGATGCCGTTTCTAGGATTGGAATTGATTGAATTGGATAGAATTGGATTGGATCGGATTGCATTGGATTGGATTGGATTGGATCCCGTTCCTTGGATTGGACTGGACTGGACTGGACTGTATTGGATTGGATTGGATTGGTTTGGATTGGATGGGATTGGATTGGTGTGGAGTGGATTGGATTGGATTGGAATGGTTTGGATGCCGATCATTGGATTGGATTGGATTGGATTGGATGCCGTTTCTTGGATTGGAGTGGATTGGATTGGTTTGGATTGGATTGAATTGGATTGGAGTGGATTGCATGCCGTTCCTTGGATTGGATTGGATAGGATTGGATTAGATTGGATTCCGTTCCTCAGATTGGATTGGATTGGCTTGGCTTGGCTTGGATTGGATTGGATTGGATTGGATTGGATTGGGTTGAATGACGTTCCTTCGATAGGATTGTATTGTATTGGATTGGATCGGATTGCATTGGATTGGATGGCATTGCATTGGATTGGATAGGATTGGATGCCGTTTCTTGGATTGGATTGGATTGGATTGGATTGGATTAGATTGGATGCCGTTCCTAGGATTGGAATTGATTGGATTGGATTGGATTGGATCGGATTGCATTGGATTCGATTGGATTGGATGGCGTTCCTTCGATTGGATTGGATAGGATGAGATTGGATTGGATTGGATTGGATGCCGTTCCTTAGATTGCATTGGATTGGAATGGATTGCATTGAATTGGATTGGATTGGATGCCGTTCCTTGAATTGGGTTGTATCGGATTGGATTGGATTGTATTGAATTTGATTGTATTGGAGTGGATTTGATGCCGTTCCTTGGATTGGATTGGATTGGATTGGATTGGATCGGTTTATATTCCATTGGATTGGACTGGATGGCGATTCTTACATTGGATTGGATAGGATTGGATTGCATTGGATTGGATTGCATGCCGTTCATTGGATTGGATTGGATTGGATTGGATTGGATTGGATTTGATGCCGTTCCTTGGATTGGATTGGATTGGATTGGATTGAATGCCGTTCCTTAGCTTGGATTGGATTGGATTGGATTGGGTCGGAGTGGATTGGATTGGATTGCATTGCATTGGATTGGATTGGATTGGATGCCGTTTCTTGGATTGGATTGGATTGCATTGCATTGGATTGGATTGGATTGGATTGGATGCCGTTTCTTGGATTGGATTGGATTGGATTGAATCGGATCGGATTGGATTGGATTGGATTGGACTGGATAGGATTTGATTGGATTGGATTGGATTGGGGTGAATGCCGTTCGTTGGGTTGGATTGGATTGGATTGGATTGGACTGGATTGGATTGGATTGGATTGGATTGAATGTCGTTCCTTAGATTGGATTGGATTGGATTAGATTGGATTGGATCGGATTGGATTGGACTGGATTGCATTGCCTTGGATTGGATTGGATGCCGTTCATTGGATTGGATTGTATTGGGTTGGATTGGATTGGATTGGTTGGGATTGGATTGGATTGGATTCGATTCGATTGGATGCCGTTCCTTTGATTGCATTGAGTTTCATTGGACTGGATTGGATTGGATTGGAATGAATGCCGTTCCTTGAATTGGATTGGATTGGATTGGATTGGATTGGATTGGATGCCGTTCCTAGGATTGGAATTGATTGGATTGGATAGAATTGGATTGGATCGGATTGCATTGGATAGGATTGGATTGGATCCCGTTCCTTGGATTGGACTGGACTGGATTGGATTGGACTGGTTTGGATTGGATGGGATTGGATGGAGTGGATTGGATTGGATTGGATTGGTTTGGATGCCGATCCTTGGATTGGATTGGATTGGATGCCGTTTCTTGGATTGGATTGGATTGGATTGGGTTGGATTGGATCGGATTGGATTGGATTGAATTGGATGGCGTTCCTTGGATTGGATTCGATAGGATTGGATTGCATTGGATTGGATTGCATGCCGTTCATTGGATTGGATTGGATTGGATTGGACTGGATTGGTTTGGATTGGATTGGATTGAATGTCGTTCCTTAGATTGGATTGGATTGGATTGGATGCCGTTCCTAGGATTGGAATTGATTGGATTGGATAGAATTGGATTGGATCGGATTGCATTGGATTGGATTGGATTGGATCCCGTTCCTTGGATTGGACTGGACTGGACTGGACTGGACTGGATTGGATTGGATTGGTTTGGAATGGATGCGATTGGATTGGAGTGGAGTGGATTGGATTGGATTGGATTGGTTTGGATGCCGATCATTGGATTGGATTGGATTGGATGCCGTTCCTTGGATTGGATTTTATTGGATTGGATTGGATTGGATCGGATTGGATTGGAAGGGATTGGATGGCGTTCCTTGGATTGGATTGGATAGGCTTAGATTGGATTGGATTGGATTGGGCTGGATGCCGTTAGTTGGATTGGATTGGATTGGATTGGATTGCTTTAATGCCGTTCCTTGGATTGGATTGGATTGGATTGGATGCCGCTACTTGGATTGAATTGGATTGGATTGGATTGGATTGCATTGGATTGGATGGCATGCCGTTCATTGGATGGATTGCATTTGATTGGATTGGATTGGATTGAATGTCGTTCCTTCGACTGGATTGTATTGTATTGGATTGTATTGGATTGGATTGCATTGGAATGGATTTCATGGCGTTCCTTGGATTGGATTGGATTGGCTTGGATTGGTTTCGATTGGATTGAATTGGATTGGAGTGGATTGGATGCCGTTCCTTGGATTAGATAGGATAGGATTTGATTAGATTGGATTCCGTTCCTCAGATTGGATTGGATTGGCTTGGCTTGGCTTGGATTGGATTGGATTGGATTGGATTGGATTGGATGCCGTTCCTTGGATTAGATTGGATTGGATTGAATGACGTTCCTTCGATTGGATTGTATTGGATTGGATTGGATCGGATTGGACTGGATTGGATGGCATTGCATTGGATTGGATTGGATTGGATTGGGTTGGATTGGATCGGATTGGATTGGATTTGATTGGATTGGATGGCGTTCCTTGGATTGGATTGGATAGGATTGGATTGCATTGGATTGCATTGGATTGGATTGGATGGGATGGGATTGGATTGGAGTGGAGTGGATTCGATTGGATTGGATATGTTTGGATGCCGATCCTTGGATTGGATTGGATTGGATTGTATTGGATGCCGTTTCTTGGATTGGATTGGATTGGATTGGATTGGATCGGATTGGATTGGAATGGATTGGATGGCGTTCCTTGGATTGGATTGGATTGGATTGGATTGGATTGGATTGGATTGGTTTGGATGCCGTTCCTAGGATTGGAATTGATTGGATTGGATAGAATTGGATTGGATCGGATTGCATTGGATTGGATTGGATTGGATCCCGTTCCTTGGATTGGACTGGACTGGATTGGATTGCACTGGTTTGGATTGGATGGGATTGGATGGAGTGGATTGGATTGGATTGGATTGGTTTGGATGCCGATCCTTGGATTGGATTGGATTGGATGCCGTTTCTTGGATTGGATTGGAATGGATTGGGTTGGATTGGATCGGATTGGATTGGATTGGATTGGATGGCGTTCCTTGGATTGGATTGGATAGGATTGGATTGCATTGGATTGGATTGCATGCCGTTCATTGGATTGGATTGGATTGGATTGGACTGGATTGGTTTGGATTGGATTGGATTGAATGTCGTTCCTTAGATTGGATTCGATTGGATTGGATGCCGTTTCTAGGATTGGAATTGATTGAATTGGATAGAATTGGATTGGATCGGATTGCATTGGATTGGATTGGATTGGATCCCGTTCCTTGGATTGGACTGGACTGGACTGGACTGTATTGGATTGGATTGGTTTGGATTGGATGGGATTGGATTGGTGTGGAGTGGATTGGATTGGATTGGAATGGTTTGGATGCCGATCATTGGATTGGATTGGATTGGATTGGATGCCGTTTCTTGGATTGGAGTGGATTGGATTGGTTTGGATTGGATTGAATTGGATTGGAGTGGATTGCATGCCGTTCCTTGGATTGGATTGGATAGGATTGGATTAGATTGGATTCCGTTCCTCAGATTGGATTGGATTGGCTTGGCTTGGCTTGGATTGGATTGGATTGGATTGGATTGGATTGGGTTGAATGACGTTCCTTCGATAGGATTGTATTGTATTGGATTGGATCGGATTGCATTGGATTGGATGGCATTGCATTGGATTGGATAGGATTGGATGCCGTTTCTTGGATTGGATTGGATTGGATTGGATTGGATTAGATTGGATGCCGTTCCTAGGATTGGAATTGATTGGATTGGATTGGATTGGATCGGATTGCATTGGATTCGATTGGATTGGATGGCGTTCCTTCGATTGGATTGGATAGGATGAGATTGGATTGGATTGGATTGGATGCCGTTCCTTAGATTGCATTGGATTGGAATGGATTGCATTGAATTGGATTGGATTGGATGCCGTTCCTTGAATTGGGTTGTATTGGATTGGATTGGATTGTATTGAATTTGATTGTATTGGAGTGGATTTGATGCCGTTCCTTGGATTGGATTGGATTGGATTGGATTGGATCGGTTTATATTCCATTGGATTGGACTGGATGGCGATTCTTACATTGGATTGGATAGGATTGGATTGCATTGGATTGGATTGCATGCCGTTCATTGGATTGGATTGGATTGGATTGGATTGGATTGCATTTGATGCCGTTCCTTGGATTGGATTGGATTGGATTGGATTGAATGCCGTTCCTTAGCTTGGATTGGATTGGATCGGAGTGGATTGGATTGGATTGCATTGCATTGGATTGGATTGGATTGGATGCCGTTTCTTGGATTGGATTGGATTGCATTGCATTGGATTGGATTGGATTGGATTGGATGCCGTTTCTTGGATTGGATTGGATTGGATTGAATCGGATCGGATCGGATTGGATTGGATTGGATTGGACTGGATAGGATTTGATTGGATTGGATTGGATTGGGGTGAATGCCGTTCGTTGGGTTGGATTGGATTGGATTGGATTGGACTGGATTGGATTGGATTGGATTGGATTGAATGTCGTTCCTTAGATTGGATTGGAATTGATTGGATTGGATCGGATTGGATTGGACTGGATTGCATTGCCTTGGATTGGATTGGATGCCGTTCATTGGATTGGATTGTATTGGGTTGGATTGGATTGGATTGGTTGGGATTGGATTGGATTGGATTCGATTCGATTGGATGCCGTTCCTTTTATTGCATTGAGTTTCATTGGACTGGATTGGATTGGATTGGAATGAATGCCGTTCCTTGAATTGGATTGGATTGGATTGGATTGGATTGGATTGGATGCCGTTCCTAGGATTGGAATTGATTGGATTGGATAGAATTGGATTGGATCGGATTGCATTGGATAGGATTGGATTGGATCCCGTTCCTTGGATTGGACTGGACTGGATTGGATTGGACTGGTTTGGATTGGATGGGATTGGATGGAGTGGATTGGATTGGATTGGATTGGTTTGGATGCCGATCCTTGGATTGGATTGGATTGGATGCCGTTTCTTGGATTGGATTGGATTGGATTGGGTTGGATTGGATCGGATTGGATTGGATTGAATTGGATGGCGTTCCTTGGATTGGATTCGATAGGATTGGATTGCATTGGATTGGATTGCATGCCGTTCATTGGATTGGATTGGATTGGATTGGACTGGATTGGTTTGGATTGGATTGGATTGAATGTCGTTCCTTAGATTGGATTGGATTGGATTGGATGCCGTTCCTAGGATTGGAATTGATTGGATTGGATAGAATTGGATTGGATCGGATTGCATTGGATTGGATTGGATTGGATCCCGTTCCTTGGATTGGACTGGACTGGACTGGACTGGATTGGATTGGATTGGTTTGGAATGGATGGGATTGGATTGGAGTGGAGTGGATTGGATTGGATTGGATTGGTTTGGATGCCGATCATTGGATTGGATTGGATTGGATGCCGTTCCTTGGATTGGATTTTATTGGATTGGATTGGATTGGATCGGATTGGATTGGAAGGGATTGGATGGCGTTCCTTGGATTGGATTGGATAGGCTTAGATTGGATTGGATTGGATTGGGCTGGATGCCGTTAGTTGGATTGGATTGGATTGGATTGGATTGCTTTAATGCCGTTCCTTGGATTGGATTGGATTGGATTGGATGCCGCTACTTGGATTGAATTGGATTGGATTGGATTGGATTGCATTGGATTGGATGGCATGCCGTTCATTGGATGGATTGCATTTGATTGGATTGGATTGGATTGAATGTCGTTCCTTCGACTGGATTGTATTGTATTGGATTGTATTGGATTGGATTGCATTGGAATGGATTTCATGGCGTTCCTTGGATTGGATTGGATTGGCTTGGATTGGTTTCGATTGGATTGAATTGGATTGGAGTGGATTGGATGCCGTTCCTTGGATTAGATAGGATAGGATTTGATTAGATTGGATTCCGTTCCTCAGATTGGATTGGATTGGCTTGGCTTGGCTTGGATTGGATTGGATTGGATTGGATTGGATTGGATGCCGTTCCTTGGATTGGATTGGATTGGATTGAATGACGTTCCTTCGATTGGATTGTATTGGATTGGATTGGATCGGATTGGACTGGATTGGATGGCATTGCATTGGATTGGATTGGATTGGATGCCGTTTCTTGGATTGGATTGGATTGGATTGGATTTGATTCGATTCGATTGGATGCCGTTCCTAGGATTGGAATTGATTGGATTGGATTGGATAGGATTGCACTGGATTGGATTGGATGGCGTTCCTTGGATTGGATTGTATTGGGTTGGATTGGAGAGGATTGGTTCGGATTGGATTTTATTGGATTGGATTCGATTGGATGCCGTTCCTTTGATTGCATTGAGTTTCATTGGACTGGATTGGATTGGATTGGATTGAATGCCGTTCCTTGGATTGGATTGGATTGGATTGAATTAGATTGGATGCCGTCCCTAGGATTGGAATTGATTGGATTGGATAGAATTGCATTGGATCGGATTGCATTGGATTGGATTGGATTGGATCCCGTTCCTTGGATTGGACTGGACTGGGTTGGATTGGACTGGTTTGGATTGGATGGGATTGGATGGAGTGGATTGGATTGGATTGGATTGGTTTGGATGCCGATCCTTGGATTGGATTGGATTGGATTGGATGCCGTTTCTTGGATTGGATTGGATTGGATTGGATTGGGTTGGATTGGATCGGATTGGATTGGATTGGATTGGATGGCGTTCATTGGATTGGATTGGATTGGATTGGACTGGATTGGATTGGATTGGATTGGATTGAATGTCGTTCCTTAGATTGGATTGGATTGCATTGGATTGGATTGGATTGGATGGCGTTCCTTCGATTGGATTGGATAGGATGAGATTGGATTGGATTGGATTGGATGCCGTTCCTTAGATTGCATTGAATTGGAATGGATTGCATTGAATTGGATTGGATTGGATGCCGTTCCTTGAATTGGGATGTATTGGATTGGATTGGATCGGTTTGGATTCCATTGGATTGGATTGGATGGCGATTCTTACATTGGATTGGATAGGATTGGATTGCATTGGATTGGATTGCATGCCGTTCATTGGATTGGATTGGATTGGATTGGATTGGATTGGATTGGATTGGATTTGATGCCGTTCCTTGGATTGGATTGGATTGGATTGAATGCCGTTCCTTAGCTTGGATTGGATTGGATTGGATTGGATTGGATCGGAGTGGATTGGATTGGATTGCATTGCATTGGATTGGATTGGATTGGATGCCGTTTCTTGGATTGGATTGGATTGGATTGGATTGCATTGCATTGGATTGGATTGGATTGGATTGGATGCCGTTTCTTGGATTGGATTGAATCGGATCGGATTGGATTGGATTGGATTGGACTGGATAGGATTTGATTGGATTGGATTGGATTGGGGTGAATGCCGTTCGTTGGATTGGATTGGATTGGATTGGATTGGACTGGATTGTATTGGATTGGATTGGATTGAATGTCGTTCCTTAGATTGGATTGGATTAGATTGGATTGGATCGGATTGGATTGGTCTGGATTGCATTGCCTTGGATTGGATTGGATGCCGTTCATTGGATTGGATTGTATTGGGTTGGATTGGATTGGATTCGATTCGATTGGATGCCGTTCCTTTGATTGCATTGAGTTTCATTGGACTGGATAGGATTTGATTGGATTGGATTGGATTGGGGTGAATGCCGTTCGTTGGGTTGGATTGGATTGGATTGGATTGGACTGGATTGGATTGGATTGGATTGGATTGAATGTCGTTCCTTAGATTGGATTGGATTAGATTGGATTGGATCGGATTGGATTGGACTGGATTGCATTGCCTTGGATTGGATTGGATGCCGTTCATTGGATTGGATTGTATTGGGTTGGATTGGATTGGATTGGTTCGGATTTGATTGGATTGGATTCGATTCGATTGGATGCCGTTCCTTTGATTGCATTGAGTTTCATTGGACTGGATTGGATTGGATTGGAATGAATGCCGTTCCTTGAATTGGATTGGATTGGATTGGATTGGATTGGATTGGATTGGATGCCGTTCCTAGGATTGGAATTGATTGGATTGGATAGAATTGGATTGGATCGGATTGCATTGGATAGGATTGGATTGGATCCCGTTCCTTGGATTGGACTGGACTGGATTGGATTGGATTGGACTGGTTTGGATTGGATGGGATTGGATGGAGTGGATTGGATTGGATTGGATTGGTTTGGATGCCGATCCTTGGATTGGATTGGATTGGATGCCGTTTCTTGGATTGGATTGGATTGGATTGGGTTGGATTGGATCGGATTGGATTGGATTGAATTGGATGGCGTTCCTTGGATTGGATTCGATAGGATTGGATTGCATTGGATTGGATTGCATGCCGTTCATTGGATTGGATTGGATTGGATTGGACTGGATTGGTTTGGATTGGATTGGATTGAATGTCGTTCCTTAGATTGGATTGGATTGGATTGGATGCCGTTCCTAGGATTGGAATTGATTGGATTGGATAGAATTGGATTGGATCGGATTGCATTGGATTGGATTGGATTGGATCCCGTTCCTTGGATTGGACTGGACTGGACTGGACTGGATTGGATTCGATTGGTTTGGAATGGATGGGATTGGATTGGAGTGGAGTGGATTGGATTGGATTGGATTGGTTTGGATGCCGATCATTGGATTGGATTGGATTGGATGCCGTTCCTTGGATTGGATTTTATTGGATTGGATTGGATTGGATCGGATTGGATTGGAAGGGATTGGATGGCGTTCCTTGGATTGGATTGGATAGGCTTAGATTGGATTGGATTGGATTGGGCTGGATGCCGTTAGTTGGATTGGATTGGATTGGATTGCTTTAATGCCGTTCCTTGGATTGGATTGGATTGGATTGGATGCCGCTACTTGGATTGAATTGGATTGGATTGGATTGGATTGCATTGGATTGGATGGCATGCCGTTCATTGGATGGATTGAATTTGATTGGATTGGATTGGATTGAATGTCGTTCCTTCGACTGGATTGTATTGTATTGGATTGGATTGCATTGGAATGGATTTCATGGCGTTCCTTGGATTGGATTGGATTGGCTTGGATTGGTTTCGATTGGATTGAATTGGATTGGAGTGGATTGGATGCCGTTCCTTGGATTAGATAGGATAGGATTTGATTAGATTGGATTCCGTTCCTCAGATTGGATTGGATTGGCTTGGCTTGGCTTGGATGGGATTGGATTGGATTGGATTGGATTGGATTGGATGCCGTTCCTTGGATTGGATTGGATTGGATTGAATGACGTTCCTTCGATTGGATTGTATTGGATTGGATTGGATCGGATTGGACTGGATTGGATGGCATTGCATTGGAGTGGATTGGATTGGATGCCATTTCTTGGATTGGATTGGATTGGATTGGATTTGATTCGATTCGATTGGATGCCGTTCCTAGGATTGGAATTGATTGGATTGGATTGGATAGGATTGCACTGGATTGGATTGGATGGCGTTCCTTGGATTGGATTGTATTGGGTTGGATTGGAGAGGATTGGTTCGGATTGGATTGTATTGGATTGGATTCGATTGGATGCCGTTCCTTTGATTGCATTGAGTTTCATTGGACTGGATTGGATTGGATTGGATTGAATGCCGTTCCTTGGATTGGATTGGATTGGATTGAATTGGATTGGATGCCGTTCCTAGGATTGGAATTGATTGGATTGGATAGAATTGCATTGGATCGGATTGCATTGGATTGGATTGGATTGGATCCCGTTCCTTGGATTGGACTGGACTGGGTTGGATTGGACTGGTTTGGATTGGATGGGATTGGATGGAGTGGATTGGATTGGATTGGATTGGTTTGGATGCCGATCCTTGGATTGGATTGGATTGGATTGGATGCCGTTTATTGGATTGTATTGGATTGGATTGGATTGGGTTGGATTGGATCGGATTGGATTGGATTGGATTGAATTGGATTGGATTGGATGCCGTTCCTTGAATTGGGATGTATTGGATTGGATTGGATCGGTTTGGATTCCAATGGATTGGATTGGATGGCGATTCTTACATTGGATTGGATAGGATTGGATTGCATTGGATTGGATTGCATGCCGTTCATTGGATTGGATTGGATTGGATTGGATTGGATTGGATTGGATTGGATTGGATTTGATGCCGTTCCTTGGATTGGATTGGATTGGATTGAATGCCGTTCCTGAGCTTGGATTGGATTGGATTGGATTGGATCGGAGTGGATTGGATTGGATTGCATTGCATTGGATTGGATTGGATTGGATGCCGTTTCTTGGATTGGATTGGATTGGATTGGATTGCATTGCATTGGATTGGATTGGATTGGATTGGATGCCGTTTCTTGGATTGGATTGAATCGGATCGGATTGGATTGGATTGGATTGGATTGGACTGGATAGGATTTGATTGGATTGGATTGGATTGGGGTGAATGCCGTTCGTTGGATTGGATTGGATTGGATTGGATTGGACTGGATTGTATTGGATTGGATTGGATTGAATGTCGTTCCTTAGATTGGATTGGATTAGATTGGATTGGATCGGATTGGATTGGACTGGATTGCATTGCCTTGGATTGGATTGGATGCCGTTCATTGGATTGGATTGTATTGGGTTGGATTGGATTGGATTCGATTCGATTGGATGCCGTTCCTTTGATTGCATTGAGTTTCATTGGACTGGATTGGATTGGATTGGAATGAATGCCGTTCCTTGGATTGGATTGGATTGGATTGTATTGGATGCCGTTCCTAGGATTGGAATTGCTTGGATTGGATAGAATTGGATTGGATCGGATTGCATTGGATTGGATTGGATTGGATCCCGTTCCTTGGATTGGACTGGACTGGATTGGATTGGACTGGTTTGGATTGAATGGGATTGGATGGAGTGGATTGGATTGGATTGGATTGGTTTGGATGCCGATCCTTGGATTGGATTGGATTGGATTGGATGCCGTTTCTTGGATTGGATTGGATTGGATTGGGTTGGATTGGATCGGATTGGATTGGATTGGATTGGATTGGATGGCGTTCCTTGGATTGGATTGGATAGGATTGGATTGCATTGGATTGCATTGGATTGGATTGGATGGGATGGGATTGGATTGGAGTGGAGTGGATTCGATTGGATTGGATATGTTTGGATGCCGATCCTTGGATTGGATTGGATTGGATTGGATTGGATTGGATGCCGTTTCTTGGATTGGATTGGATTGGATTGGATTGGATCGGATTGGATTGGAATGGATTGGATGGCGTTCCTTGGATTGGATTGGATTGGATTGGATTGGATTGGATTGGATGCCGTTCCTAGGATTGGAATTGATTGGATTGGATAGAATTGGATTGGATCGGATTGCATTGGATTGGATTGGATTGGATTCCGTTCCTTGGATTGGACTGGACTGGATTGGATTGCACTGGTTTGGATTGGATGGGATTGGATGGAGTGGATTGGAATAGATTGGATTGGTTTGGATGCCGATCCTTGGATTGGATTGGATTGGATGCCGTTTCTTGGATTGGATTGGATTGGGTTGGATTGGATCGGATTGGATTGGATTGGATGGCGTTCCTTGGATTGGATTGGATAGGATTGGATTGCATTGGATTGGATTGCATGCCGTTCATTGGATTGGATTGGATTGGACTGGATTGGTTTGGATTGGATTGGATTGAATGTCGTTCCTTAGATTGGATTCGATTGGATTGGATGCCGTTTCTAGGATTGGAATTGATTGGATTGGATAGAATTGGATTGGATCGGATTGCATTGGATTGGATTGGATTGGATCCCGTTCCTTGGATTGGACTGGACTGGACTGGACTGGATTGGATTGGATTGGTTTGGATTGGATGGGATTGGATTGGTGTGGAGTGGATTGGATTCGATTGGAATGGTTTGGATGCCGATCATTGGATTGGATTGGATTGGATTGGATGCCGTTTCTTGGATTGGAGTGGATTGGATTGGTTTGGATTGGATTGAATTGGATTGGAGTGGATTGGATGCCGTTCCTTGGATTGGATTGGATAGGATTGGATTAGATTGGATTCCGTTCCTCAGATTGGATTGGATTGGCTTGGCTTGGCTTGGCTTGGATTGGATTGGATTGGATTGGATTGGATTGGGTTGAATGACGTTCCTTCGATAGGATTGTATTGTATTGGATTGGATCGGATTGCATTGGATTGGATGGCATTGCATTGGATTGAATAGGATTGGATGCCGTTTCTTGGATTGGATTGGATTGGATTGGATTGGATTGGATTAGATTGGATGCCGTTCCTAGGATTGGAATTGATTGGATTGGATTGGATTGGATCGGATTGCATTGGATTCGATTGGATTGGATGGCGTTCCTTCGATTGGATTGGATAGGATGAGATTGGATTGGATTGGATGCCGTTCCTTAGATTGCATTGGATTGGAATGGATTGCATTGAATTGGATTGGATTGGATGCCGTTCCTTGAATTGGATTGTATTGGATTGGATTGGATTGTATTGAATTTGATTGTATTGGAGTGGATTTGATGCCGTTCCTTGGATTGGATTGGATTGGATTGGATCGGTTTGGATTCCATTGGATTGGATTGGATGGCGATTCTTACATTGGATTGGATAGGATTGGATTGCATTGGATTGGATTGCATGCCGTTCATTGGATTGGATTGCATTGGATTGGATTGGATTTGATGCCGTTCCTTGGATTGGATTGGATTGGATTGGATTGAATGCCGTTCCTTAGCTTGGATTGGATTGGATTGGATTGGATCGGAGTGGATTGGATTGGATTGCATTGCATTGGATTGGATTGGATTGGATGCCGTTTCTTGGATTGGATTGGATTGCATTGCATTGGATTGGATTGGATGCCGTTTCTTGGATTGGATTGGATTGGATTGAATCGGATCGGATTGGATTGGATTGGATTGGACTGGATAGGATTTGATTGGATTGGATTGGGGTGAATGCCGTTCGTTGGATTGGATTGGATTGGATTGGATTGGATTGGACTGGATTGGATTGGATTGGATTGGATTGAATGTCGTTCCTTAGATTGGATTGGATTAGATTGGATTGGATCGGATTGGATTGGACTGGATTGCATTGCCTTGGATTGGATTGGATGCCGTTCATTGGATTGGATTGTATTGGGTTGGATTGGATTGGATTGGTTCGGATTGGATTGGATTGGATTCGATTCAATTGGATGCCGTTCCTTTGATTGCATTGAGTTTCATTGGACTGGATTGGATTGGATTGGAATGAATGCCGTTCCTTGAATTGGATTGGATTGGATTGGATTGGATTGGATTGGATTGGATTGGATTGGATTGGATGCCGTTCCTAGGATTGGAATTGATTGGATTGGATAGAATTGGATTGGATCGGATTGCATTGGATAGGATTGGATTGGATCCCGTTCCTTGGATTGGACTGGACTGGATTGGATTGGACTGGTTTGGATTGGATGGGATTGGATGGAGTGGATTGGATTGGATTGGATTGGATTAGATTGGATGCCGTTCCTAGGATTGGAATTGATTGGATTGGATTGGATTGGATCGGATTGCATTGGATTCGATTGGATTGGATGGCGTTCCTTCGATTGGATTGGATAGGATGAGATTGGATTCGATTGGATTGGATGCCGTTCCTTAGATTGCATTGGATTGGAATGGATTGCATTGAATTGGATTGGATTGGATGCCGTTCCTTGAATTGGGTTGTATTGGATTGGATTGGATTGTATTGAATTTGATTGTATTGGAGTGGATGTGATGCCGTTCCTTGGATTGGATTGGATTGGATTGGATGCCGTTCCTAGGATTGGAATTGATTGGATTGGATTGGATTGGATCGGATTGCATTGGATTCGATTGGATTGGATGGCGTTCCTTCGATTGGATTGGATAGGATGAGATTGGATTGGATTGGATTGGATGCCGTTCCTTAGATTGCATTGGATTGGAATGGATTGCATTGAATTGGATTGGATTGGATGCCGTTCCTTGAATTGGGTTGTATTGGATTGGATTGGAATGTATTGAATTTGATTGTATTGGAGTGGATTTGATGCCGTTCCTTGGATTGGATTGGATTGGATTGGATCGGTTTGGATTCCATTGGATTGGATTGGATGGCGATTCTTACATTGGATTGGATAGGATTGGATTGCATTGGATTGGATTGCATGCCGTTCATTGGATTGGATTGGATTGGATTGGATTGGATTTGATGCCGTTCCTTGGATTGGATTGGATTGGATTGGATTGAATGCCGTTCCTTAGCTTGGATTGGATTGGATTGGATTGGATCGGAGTGGATTGGATTGGATTGCATTGCATTGGATTGGATTGGATTGGATGCCGTTTCTTGGATTGGATTGGATTGCTTGCATTGGATTGGATTGGATGCCGTTTCTTGGATTGGATTGGATTGGATTGAATCGGATCGGATTGGATTGGATTGGATTGGACTGGATAGGATTTGATTGGATTGGATTGGATTGGGGTGAATGCCGTTCGTTGGATTGGATTGGATTGGATTGGATTGGACTGGATTGGATTGGATTGGATTGGATTGAATGTCGTTCCTTAGATTGGATTGGATTAGATTGGATTGGATCGGATTGGATTGGACTGGATTGCATTGCCTTAGATTGGATTGGATGCCGTTCATTGGATTGGATTGTATTGGGTTGGATTGGATTGGATTGGTTCGGATTGGATTGGATTGGATTCGATTCGATTGGATGCCGTTCCTTTGATTGCATTGAGTTTCATTGGACTGGATTGGATTGGATTGGAATGAATGCCGTTCCTTGAATTGGATTGGATTGGATTGGATTGGATTGGATTGGATTGGATGCCGTTCCTAGGATTGGAATTGATTGGATTGGATAGAATTGGATTGGATCGGATTGCATTGGATAGGATTGGATTGGATCCCGTTCCTTGGATTGGACTGGACTGGATTGGATTGGACTGGTTTGGATTGGATGGGATTGGATGGAGTGGATTGGATTGGATTGGATTGGTTTGGATGCCGATCCTTGGATTGGATTGGATTGGATTGGATGCCGTTTCTTGGATTGGATTGGATTGGATTGGGTTGGATTGGATCGGATTGGATTGGATTGAATTGGATGGCGTTCCTTGGATTGGATTCGATAGGATTGGATTGCATTGGATTGGATTGCTTGCCGTTCATTGGATTGGATTGGATTGGACTGGAACTGTTTGGATTGGATTGGATTGAATGTCGTTCCTTAGATTGGATTGGATTGGATTGGATGCCGTTCCTAGGATTGGAATTGATTGGATTGGATAGAATTGGATTGGATCGGATTGCATTGGATTGGATTGGATTGGATCCCGTTCCTTGGATTGGACTGGACTGGACTGGACTGGATTGGATTGGGTTGGTTTGGAATGGATGGGATTGGATTGGAGTGGAGTGGATTGGATTGGATTGGATTGGTTTGGATGCCGATCATTGGATTGGATTGGATTGGATTGGATTGGATTGGATGCCGTTCCTTGGATTGGATTTTATTGGATTGGATTGGATTGGATCGGATTGGATTGGAAGGGATTGGATGGCGTTCCTTGGATTGGATTGGATAGGCTTAGATTGGATTGGATTGAATTGGGCTGGATGCCGTTAGTTGGATTGGATTGGATTGGATTGGTTTAATGCCGTTCCTTGGATTGGATTGGATTGGATGCCGCTACTTGGATTGAATTGGATTGGATTGGATTGGATTGCATTGGATTGGATGGCATGCCGTTCATTGGATGGATTGAATTTGATTGGATTGGATTGGATTGAATGTCGTTCCTTCGACTGGATTGTATTGTATTGGATTGTATTGGATTGGATTGCATTGGAAAGGATTTCATGGCGTTCCTTGGATTGGATTGGATTGGATTGGCTTGGATTGGTTTGGATTGGATTGAATTGCATTGGAGTGAATTGGATGCCGTTCCTTGGATTAGATAGGATAGGATTGGATTAGATTGGATTCCGTTCCTCAGATTGGATTGGATTGGCTTGGCTTGGCTTGGATTGGATTGGATTGGATTGGATTGGATGCCGTTCCTTGGATTGGACTGGATTGGATTGAATGGCGTTCCTTCGATTGGATTGTATTGGATTGGATTGGATCGGATTGGACTGGATTGGATGGCATTGCATTGGATTGGATTGGATTGGATGCCGTTTCTTGGATTGGATTGGATTGGATTCGATTAGATTGGATGCCGTTCCTAGGATTGGAATTGATTGGATTGGATTGGATCGGATTGCACTGGATTGGATTGGATGGCGTTCCTTGGATTGGATTGTATTGGGTTGGATTGGAGAGGATTGGTTCGGATTGGATTGGATTGGATTGGATTCGATTGGATGCCGTTCCTTTGATTGCATTGAGTTTCATTGGACTGGATTGGATTGGATTGGATTGAATGCCGTTCCTTGGATTGGATTGGATTGGATTGAATTGGATTGGATGCCGTTCCTAGGATTGGAATTGATTGGATTGGATAGAATTGGATTGGATCGGATTGCATTGGATTGGATTGGATTGGATCCCGTTCCTTGGATTGGTCTGGACTGGGTTGGATTGGACTGGTTTGGATTGGATGGGATTGGATGGAGTGGATTGGATTGGATTGGATTGGTTCGGATGCCGATCCTTGGATTGGATTGGATTGGATTGGATGCCGTTTCTTGGATTGGATTGGATTGGATTGGGTTGGATTGGATCGGATTGGATTGGATTGGATTGGATTGGATGGCGTTCCTTGGATTGGATTGGATAGGATTGGATTGCATTGGATTGGATTGCATGCCGTTCATTGGATTGGATTGGATTGGATTGGATTGGATTTGATGCCGTTCCTTGGATTGGATTGGATTGAATGCCGTTCCTTAGATTGGATTGGATTGGATTGGATTGGATTGAATTGGATTGGATTGGATGCCGTTCCTTGAATTGGGTTGTATTGGATTGGATTGGATTGTATTGAATTTGATTGTATTGGAGTGGATTTGATGCCGTTCCTTGGATTGGATTGGATTGGATTGGATTGGATCGGTTTGGATTCCATTGGATTGGATTGGATGGCGATTCTTACATTGGATTGGATAGGATTGGATTGCATTGGATTGGATTGCATGCCGTTCATTGGATTGGATTGGATTGGATTGGATTGGATTTGATGCCGTTCCTTGGATTGGATTGGATTGGATTGAATGCCGTTCCCTAGCTTGGATTGGATTGGATTGGATTGGATCGGAGTGGATTGGATTGGATTGCATTGCATTGGATTGGATTGGATTGGATGCCGTTTCTTGGATTGGATTGGATTGGATTGCATTGCATTGGATTGGATTGGATTGGATTGGATGCCGTTTCTTGGATTGGATTGGATTGGATTGAATCGGATCGGATTGGATTGGATTGGATTGGACTGGATAGGATTTGATTGGATTGGATTGGATTGGATTGGGGTGAATGCCGTTCGTTGGATTGGATTGGATTGGATTGGATTGGACTGGATTGGATTGGATTGGATTGGATTGAATGTCGTTCCTTAGATTGGATTGGATTAGATTGGATTGGATCGGATTGGATTGGACTGGATTGCATTGCCTTGGATTGGATTGGATGCCGTTCATTGGATTGGATTGTATTGGGTTGGATTGGATTGGTTCGGATTGGATTGGATTCTATTCGATTGGATGCCGTTCCTTTGATTGCATTGAGTTTCATTGGACTGGATTGGATTGGATTGGAATGAATGCCGTTCCTTGAATTGGATTGGATTGGATTGGATTGGATTGGATTGGATTGGATTGGATTGGATGCCGTTCCTACGATTGGAATTGATTGGATTGGATAGAATTGGATTGGATCGGATTGCATTGGATAGGATTGGATTGGATCCCGTTCCTTGGATTGGACTGGACTGGATTGGATTGGACTGGTTTGTATTGGATGGGATTGGGTGGAGTGGATTGGATTGGATTGGATTGTTTTGGATGCCGATCCTTGGATTGGATTGGATTGGATTGGATGCCGTTTCTTGGATTGGATTGGATTGGATTGGGTTGGATTGGATTGGATTGGGGTGAATGCCGTTCGTTGGATTGGATTGGATTGGATTGGATTGGACTGGATTGGATTGGATTGGATTGGATTGAATGTCGTTCCTTAGATTGGATTGGATTAGATTGGATTGGATCGGATTGGATTGGACTGGATTGCATTGCCTTGGATTGGATTGGATGCCGTTCATTGGATTGGATTGTATTGGGTTGGATTGGATTGGTTCGGATTGGATTGGATTCTATTCGATTGGATGCCGTTCCTTTGATTGCATTGAGTTTCATTGGACTGGATTGGATTGGATTGGAATGAATGCCGTTCCTTGAATTGGATTGGATTGGATTGGATTGGATTGGATTGGATTGGATTGGATTGGATTGGATGCCGTTCCTAGGATTGGAATTGATTGGATTGGATAGAATTGGATTGGATCGGATTGCATTGGATAGGATTGGATTGGATCCCGTTCCTTGAATTGGACTGGACTGGATTGGATTGGACTGGTTTGTATTGGATGGGATTGGGTGGAGTGGATTGGATTGGATTGGATTGTTTTGGATGCCGATCCTTGGATTGGATTGGATTGGATTGGATGCCGTTTCTTGGATTGGATTGGATTGGATTGGGTTGGATTGGATCGGATTGGATTGGATTGAATTGGATGGCGTTCCTTGGATTGGATTCGATAGGATTGGATTGCATTGGATTGGATTGCATGCCGTTCATTGGATTGGATTGGATTGGATTGGACTGGATTGGTTTGGATTGGATTGGATTGAATGTCGTTCCTTAGATTGGATTGGATTGGATTGGATGCCGTTCCTAGGATTGGAATTGATTGGATTGGATAGAATTGGATTGGATCGGATTGCATTGGATTGGATTGGATTGGATCCCGTTCCTTGGATTGGACTGGACTGGACTGGACTGGATTGGATTGGATTGGTTTGGAATGGATGGGATTGGATTGGAGTGGAGTGGATTGGATTGGATTGGATTGGTTTGGATGCCGATCATTGGATTGGATTGGATTGGATTGGATGCCGTTCCTTGGATTGGATTTTATTGGATTGGATTGGATTGGATCGGATTGGATTGGAAGGGATTGGATGGCGTTCCTTGGATTGGATTGGATAGGCTTAGATTGGATTGGAATGGATTGGGCTGGATGCCGTTAGTTGGATTGGATTGGATTGGATTGGTTTAATGCCGTTCCTTGGATTGGATTGGATTGGATGCCGCTACTTGGATTGAATTGGATTGGATTGGATTGGATTGCATTGGATTGGATGGCATGCCGTTCATTGGATGGATTTAATTTGATTGGATTGGATTGGATTGAATGTCGTTCCTTCGACTGGATTGTATTGTATTGGATTGGATTGGATTGGATTGGATTGCATTGGAATGGATATCATGGCGTTCCTTGAATTGGATTGGATTGGCTTGGATTGGTTTGGATTGGATTGAATTGGATTGGAGTGGATTGGATGCCGTTCCTTGGATTAGAACATAGAACATATAGAACATAGAACATTACAGCGCAGAACAGGCCCTTCGGCCCACGATGTTGCACCGACCAGTTAAAAAAAAAAAAAACTGTGACCCTCCAACCTAAACCAATTTCTTTTCGTCCATGAACCTATCTACGGATCTCTTAAACGCCCCCACACTAGGCGCATTTACTACTGATGCTGGCAGGGCATTCCAATCCCTCACCACCCTCTGGGTAAAGAACCTACCCCTGACATCGGTTCTATAACTACCCCCCCTCAATTTAAAGCCATGCCCCCTCGTGCTGGATTTCTCCATCAGAGGAAAAAGGCTATCACTATCCACCCTATCTAAACCTCTAATCATCTTATATGTTTCAATAAGATCCCCTCTTAGCCGCCGCCTTTCCAGCGAAAACAATCCCAAATCCCTCAGCCTCTCCTCATAGGATCTCCCCTCCATACCAGGCAACATCCTGGTAAACCTCCTCTGCACCCTCTCCAAAGCCTCCACATCCTTCCTGTAATGTGGGGACCAGAACTGCACACAGTACTCCAAGTGCGGCCGCACCAGAGTTGTGTACAGTTGCAACATAACGCTACGACTCCTAAATTCAATCCCCCTACCAATAAACGCCAAGACACCATATGCCTTCTTAACAACCTTATCTACTTGATTCCCAACTTTCAGGGATCTATGCACACATACACCTAGATCCCTCTGCTCCTCCACACTATTCAAAGTCCTCCCGTTAGCCCTATACTCAACACATCTGTTATTCCTACCAAAGTGAATTACCTCACACTTCTCCGCATTAAACTCCATCCGCCACCTCTCGGCCCAACTTTGCAACCTGTCTAAGTCTTCCTGCAAACTACGACACCCTTCCTCACTGTCTACCACACCACCGACTTTGGTGTCATCAGCAAATTTGCTAATCCACCCAACTATACCCTCATCCAGATCATTAATAAATATTACAAACAGCAGTGGCCCCAAAACAGATCCCTGAGGTACACCACTTGTAACCGCACTCCATGATGAATATTTACTATCAACCACCACCCTCTGTTTCCTATCCGCTAGCCAATTCCTGATCCAATTTCCTAGATCACCCCCAATCCCATACATCTGCATTTTCTGCAGAAGCCTACCATGGTGAACCTTATCAAACGCCTTACTAAAATCCATATATACCACGTCCACTGCCTTGCCCCCATCCACCTCCTTGGTCACTTTCTCAAAAAACTCAATAAGGTTAGTAAGGCACGACCTACCTGCCACAAAACCATGCTGACTATCACCTATCAATTCATTACTCTCCAAATAACTATAAATCCTATCCCTTATAATTTTTTCCAACATCTTGCCGACAACAGAAGTGAGACTCACCGGTCTATAATTCCCGGGGAAGTCTCTGTTCCCCTTCTTAAACAATGGGACAACATTCGCTAACCTCCAATCTTCTGGTACTATACCAGAGGCCAACGACGACCTGAAGATCAGAGCCAGAGGCTCTGCAATCACTTCTCTTGCCTCCCAGAGAATCCTTGGATAAATCCCATCCGGACCAGGGGATTTATCTATTTTCAGACCCTCCAGAATATCCTGCACATCCTCCTTATCAACTGTTATACTGTCTATTCTACTCCCCTGCAACCCAGTGTCCTCCTCAGCTATATTCATGTCCCCTTGCGTGAACACCGAAGATAAATATTGGTTCAATGCTTCACCAATCTCCTCCGGTTCCACACATAACTTCCCTCTGCCATCTATAACTAGATAGGATAGGATTGGATTAGATTGGATTCCGTTCCTCAGATTGGATTGGATTGGCTTGGCTTGGCTTGGATTGGATTGGATTGGATTGGATTGGACTGGATGCCGTTCCTTGGATTGGATTGGATTGGATTGAATGACGTTCCTTCGATTGGATTGTATTGGATTGGATTGGATCGGATTGGACTGGATTGGATGGCATTGCATTGGATTGGATTGGATTGGATGCCGTTTCTTGGATTGGATTGGATTGGATTGGATTGGATTCGATTAGATTGGATGCCGTTCCTAGGATTGGAATTGATTGGATTGGATTGGATTGGATCGGATTGCATTGGATTGGATTGGATTGGATGGCGTTCCTTGGATTGGATTGTATTGGGTTGGATTGGAGAGGATTGGTTCGGATTGGATTGGATTGGATTGGATTCGATTGGATGCCGTTCCTTTGATTGCATTGAGTTTCATTGGACTGGATTGGATTGGATTGGATTGAATGCCGTTCCCTGGATTGGATTGGATTGGATTGAATTGGATTGGATGCCGTTCCTCGGATTGGAATTGATTGGATTGGATAGAATTGGATTTGATCGGATTGCATTGGATTGGATTGGATTGGATCCCGTTCCTTGGATTGGACTGGACTGGGTTGGATTGGACTGGTTTGGATTGGATGGGATTGGATGGAGTGGATTGGATTGGATTGGATTGGTTTGGATGCCGATCCTTGGATTGGATTGGATGCCGTTTCTTGGATTTGATTGGATTGGATTGGGTTGGATTGGATCGGATTGGATTGGATTGGATTGGATGGCGTTCCTTGGATTGGATTGGATAGGATTGGATTGCATTGGATTGGATTGCATGCCGTTCATTGGATTGGATTGGATTGGATTGGACTGGATTGGATTGGATTGGATTGGATTGAATGTCGTTCCTTAGATTGGATTGGATTGAATGCCGTTCCTAGGATTGGAATTGATTGGATTGGATAGAATTGGATTGGATCGGATTGCATTGGATTGGATTGTATTGGATCCCGTCCCTTGGATTGGACTGGACTGGACTGGACTGGACTGGACTGGACTGGACTGGACTGGACTGGATTGGATTGGATTGGTTTGGATTGGATGGGATTGGATTGGAGTGGAGTGGATTGGATTGGATTGGATTGGTTTGGATGCCGATCATTGGATTGGATTGGATGCCGTTTCTTGGATTGGATTTGATTGGATTGGATTGGATTGGATCGGATTGGATTGGAATGGATTGGATGGCGTTCCTTGGATTGGATTGGATAGGATTAGATTGGATTGGATTGGATTGGGCTGGATGCCGTTAGTTGGATTGGACTGGATTGGATTGGATTGGTTTAATGCCGTTCCTTGGATTGGATTGGATGCCGCTACTTGGATTGAATTGGATTGGATTGTATTGGATTGCATTGGATTGGATGGCATGCCGTTCATTGGATGGATTGGATTTGATTGGATTGGATTGGATTGGTTTACCGCCGTTCCTTGAATTGGATTGCATTGGATTGGATTGGATGCCGTGACTTGGATTGGATTGGATTGGATTGAATTGGATTGGATGCCGTGACTTGGATTGGAGTGGATTGGATTGGTTTGGATTGGATTGAATTGGATTGGAGTGGATTGGATGCCGTTCCTTGGATTGGATTGGATAGGATTGGATGAGATTGGATTCCGTTCCTCAGATTGGATTGGATTGGCTTGGCTTGGCTTGGATTGGATTGGAATGGATTGGATTGGATTGGATTGGATTGGATTGGATTGGATTGAATGACGTTCCTTCGATAGGATTGTATTGTATTGGATTGGATCGGATTGCATTGGATTGGATGGCATTGCATTTGATTGGATTGGATTGGATGCCGTTTCTTGGATTGGATTGGATCGGATTGCATTGGATTGGATTGGAATGAGTTCCTTAGATTGGATTGGATAGGATTAGATTGGATTGTATTGGATTGGATGCCGTTCCTTAGATTGCATTGGATTGGAATGGATTGCATTGAATTGGATTGGATTCGATGCCGTTCCTTGAATTGGGTTGTATTGGATTGGATTGGATTGTATTGAATTTGATTGTATTGGAGTGGATTTGATGCCGTTCCTTGGATTGGATTGGATTGGATTGGATCGGTTTGGATTCCATTGGATTGGATTGGATGGCGATCCTTACATTGGATTGGATAGGATTGGATTGCATTGGATTGGATTGCATGCCGTTCATTGGATTGGATTGGATTGGATTGGATTGGATTTGATGCCGTTCCTTGGATTGGATTGGATTAGAACATAGAACATAGAACATTACAGCGCAGAACAGGCCCTTCGGCCCACGATGTTGCACCGACCAGTTAAAAAAAAAAAAACTGTGACCCTCCAACCTAAACCAATTTCTTTTCGTCCATGAACCTATCTACGGATCTCTTAAACGCCCCCAAACTAGGCGCATTTACTACTGATGCTGGCAGGGCATTCCAATCCCTCACCACCCTCTGGGTAAAGAACCTACCCCTGACATCGGTTCTATAACTACCCCCCCTCAATTTAAAGCCATGCCCCCTCGTGCTGGATTTCTCCATCAGAGGAAAAAGGCTATCACTATCCACCCTATCTAAACCTCTAATCATCTTATATGTTTCAATAAGATCCCCTCTTAGCCGCCGCCTTTCCAGCGAAAACAATCCCAAATCCCTCAGCCTCTCCTCATAGGATCTCCCCTCCATACCAGGCAACATCCTGGTAAACCTCCTCTGCACCCTCTCCAAAGCCTCCACATCCTTCCTGTAATGTGGGGACCAGAACTGCACACAGTACTCCAAGTGCGGCCGCACCAGAGTTGTGTACAGTTGCAACATAACGCTACGACTCCTAAATTCAATCCCCCTACCAATAAACGCCAAGACACCATATGCCTTCTTAACAACCTTATCTACTTGATTCCCAACTTTCAGGGATCTATGCACACATACACCTAGATCCCTCTGCTCCTCCACACTATTCAAAGTCCTCCCGTTAGCCCTATACTCAACACATCTGTTATTCCTACCAAAGTGAATTACCTCACACTTCTCCGCATTAAACTCCATCCGCCACCTCTCGGCCCAACTTTGCAACCTGTCTAAGTCTTCCTGCAAACTACGACACCCTTCCTCACTGTCTACCACACCACCGACTTTGGTGTCATCAGCAAATTTGCTAATCCACCCAACTATACCCTCATCCAGATCATTGATAAATATTACAAACAGCAGTGGCCCCAAAACAGATCCCTGAAGTACACCACTTGTAACCGCACTCCATGATGAATATTTACTATCAACCACCACCCTCTGTTTCCTATCCGCTAGCCAATTCCTGATCCAATTTCCTAGATCACCCCCAATCCCATACATCTGCATTTTCTGCAGAAGCCTACCATGGTGAACCTTATCAAACGCCTTACTAAAATCCATATATACCACGTCCACTGCCTTGCCCCCATCCACCTCCTTGGTCACTTTCTCAAAAAACTCAATAAGGTTAGTAAGGCACGACCTACCTGCCACAAAACCATGCTGACTATCACCTATCAATTCATTACTCTCCAAATAACTATAAATCCTATCCCTTATAATTTTTTCCAACATCTTGCCGACAACAGAAGTGAGACTCACCGGTCTATAATTCCCGGGGAAGTCTCTGTTCCCCTTCTTAAACAATGGGACAACATTCGCTAACCTCCAATCTTCTGGTACTATACCAGAGATTGGATTGAATGCCGTTCCTTAGATTGGATTGGATTGGATTGGATTGGATTGGATTGGATCGGAGTGGATTGGATTGGATTGCATTGCATTGGATTGGATTGGATTGGATGCCGTTTCTTGGATTGGATTGGATTGGATTGCATTGCATTGGATTGGATTGGATTGGATGCCGTTTCTTGGATTGGATTGGATTGGATTGAATCGGATTGGATTGGATTGCATTGGACTGGATAGGATTTGATTGGATTGGATTGGATTGGGGTGGATGCCGTTCGTTGGATTGGATTGGATTGGATTGGATTGGATTGGATTGGACTGGATTGGATTGGATTGGATTGGATTGAATGTCGTTCCTTAGATTGGATTGGATTAGATTGGATTGGATCGGATTGGATTGGACTGGATTGCATTGCATTGGATTGGATTGGATGCCGTTCATTGGATTGGATTGTATTGGTTTGGATTGGATTGGATTGGTTCGGATTGGATTGGATTCGATTGGATGCCGTTCCTTTGATTGCATTGAGTTTCATTGGACTGGATTGGATTGGATTGGAATGAATGCCGTTCCTTGGATTGGATTGGATTGGATTGGATTGGATGCCGTTCCTTGGATTGGATTGGATTGGATAGGATTGGATTGTTTTGGATTGGATTGCATGCCGTTCATTGGATTGGATTGGATTGGATTGGACTGGATTGGATTGGATTGGGTTGGATTGAATGTCGTTCCTGAGATTGGATTCGATTGGATTGGATGCCGTTCCTAGCATTGGAATTGATTGGATTGGATAGAATTGGATTGGATCGGATTGCATTGGATTGGATTGGATTGGATCCCGTTCCTTGGATTGGACTGGACTGGACTGGACTGGATTGGATTGGATTGGATTGGTTTGGATTGGATGGGATTGGAATGGAGTGGAGTGGAGTGGATTGGATTGGATTGGAATGGTTTGGATGCCGATCATTGGATTGGATTGGATTGGATTGGATGCCGTTTCTTGGATTGGAGTGGATTGGATTGGTTTGGATTGGATTGAATTGGATTGGAGTGGATTGGATGCCGTTCCTTGGATTGGATTGGATAGGATTGGATTATATTGGATTCCGTTCCTCAGATTGGATTGGATTGCCTTGGCTTGGCTTGGATTGGATTGGATTGGATTGGATTGGATTGGATTGGATTGGGTTGAATGACGTTCCTTCGACAGGATTGTATTGTATTGGATTGGATCGGATTGCATTGGATTGGATGGCATTGCATTGGATTGGATTGGATTGGATGCCGTTTCGTGGATTGGATTGGATTAGATTGGATTGGATTAGATTGGATGCCGTTCCTAGGATTGGAATTGATTGGATTGGATTGGATTGGATCGGATTGCATTGGATTCGATTGGATTGGATGGCGTTCCTTGGATTGGATTGGATAGGATGAGATTGGATTGGATTGGATGCCGTTCCTTAGATTGCATTGGATTGGAATGGATTGCATTGAATTGGATTGGATTGGATGCCGTTCCTTGAATTCGGTTGTATTGGATTGGATTGGATTGTATTGAATTTGATTGTATTGGAGTGGATTTGATGCCGTTCCTTGGATTGGATTGGATTGGATTGGATTGGATCGGTTTGGATTCCATTGGATTGGACTGGATGGCGATTCTTACATTGGATTGGATAGGATTGGATTGCATTGGATTGGATTGCATGCCGTTCATTGGATTGGATTGGATTGGATTGGATTGGATTTGATGCCGTTCCTTGGATTGGATTGGATTGGATTGAATGCCGTTCCCTAGCTTGGATTGGATTGGATTGGATTGGATCGGAGTGGATTGGATTGGATTGCATTGCATTGGATTGGATTGGATTGGATGCCGTTTCTTGGATTGGATTGGATTGGATTGCATTGCATTGGATTGGATTGGATTGGATTGGATGCCGTTTCTTGGATTGGATTGGATTGGATTGAATCGGATCGGATTGGATTGGATTGGACTGGATAGGATTTGATTGGATTGGATTGGATTGGGGTGAATGCCGTTCGTTGGATTGGATTGGATTGGATTGGATTGGACTGGATTGGATTGGATTGAATGTCGTTCCTTAGATTGGATTGGATTAGATTGGATTGGATCGGATTGGATTGGACTGGATTGCATTGCCTTGGATTGGATTGGATGCCGTTCATTGGATTGGATTGTATTGGGTTGGATTGGATTGGATGCCGTTTCTTGGATTGGATTGGATTGGATTGGATTAGATTCGATTAGATTGGATGCCGTTCCTAGGATTGGAATTGATTGGATTGGATTGGATTGGATCGGATTGCATTGGATTGGATTGGATTGGATGGCGTTCCTTGGATTGGATTGTATTGGGTTGGATTGGAGAGGATTGGTTCGGATTGGATTGGATTGGATTGGATTCGATTGGATGCCGTTCCTTTGATTGCATTGAGTTTCATTGGACTGGATTGGATTGGATTGGATTGAATGCCGTTCCTTGGATTGGATTGGATTGGATTGAATTGGATTGGATGCCGTTCCTAGGATTGGAATTGATTGGATTGGATAGAATTGGATTGGATCGGATTGCATTGGATTGGATTGGATTGGATCCCGTTCCTTGGATTGGACTGGACTGGGTTGGATTGGACTGGTTTGGATTGGATGGGATTGGATGGAGTGGATTGGATTGGATTGGATTGGTTTGGATGCCGATCCTTGGATTGGATTGGATGCCGTTTCTTGGATTGGATTGGATTGGATTGGGTTGGATTGGATCGGATTGGATTGGATTGGATTGGATGGCGTACCTTGGATTGGATTGGATAGGATTGGATTGCATTGGATTGGATTGCATGCCGTTCATTGGATTGGATTGGATTGGATTGGACTGGATTGGATTGGATTGGATTGGATTGAATGTCGTTCCTTAGATTGGATTGGATTGAATGCCGTTCCTAGGATTGGAATTGATTGGATTGGATAGAATTGGATTGGATCGGATTGCATTGGATTGGATTGTATTGGATCCCGTCCCTTGGATTGGACTGGACTGGACTGGACTGGACTGGACTGGACTGGACTGGATTGGATTGGATTGGTTTGGATTGGATGGGATTGGATTGGAGTGGAGTGGATTGGATTGGATTGGATTGGTTTGGATGCCGATCATTGGATTGGATTGGATGCCGTTTCTTGGATTGGATTTGATTGGATTGGATTGGATTGGATCGGATTGGATTGGAATGGATTGGATGGCGTTCCTTGGATTGGATTGGATAGGATTAGATTGGATTGGATTGGATTGGGCTGGATGCCGTTAGTTGGATTGGACTGGATTGGATTGGATTGGTTTAATGCCGTTCCTTGGATTGGATTGGATGCCGCTACTTGGATTGAATTGGATTGGATTGTATTGGATTGCATTGGATTGGATGGCATGCCGTTCATTGGATGGATTGGATTTGATTCGATTGGATTGGATTGGATGGCGTTCCTTAGATTGGATTGGATAGGATTAGATTGGATTGGATTGGATTGGGCTTGATTCCGTTCGTTGGATTGGATTGGATTGGAATGGATTGGTTTACCGCCGTTCCTTGAATTGGATTGCATTGGATTGGATTGGATGCCGTGACTTGGATTGGATTGGATTGGATTGGATTGAATTGGATTGGATGCCGTGACTTGGATTGGAGTGGATTGGATTGGTTTGGATTGGATTGAATTGGATTGGAGTGGATTGGATGCCGTTCCTTGGATTGGATTGGATAGGATTGGATGAGATTGGATTCCGTTCCTCAGATTGGATTGGATTGGCTTGGCTTGGCTTGGATTGGATTGGATTGGATTGGATTGGATTGGATTGGATTGGATTGGATTGGATTGAATGACGTTCCTTCGATAGGATTGTATTGTATTGGATTGGATCGGATTGCATTGGATTGGATGGCATTGCATTTGATTGGATTGGATTGGATGCCGTTTCTTGGATTGGATTGGATTGGATTGGATCGGATTGCATTGGATTGGATTGGAATGCGTTCCTTAGATTGGATTGGATAGGATTAGATTGGATTGTATTGGATTGGATGCCGTTCCTTAGATTGCATTGGATTGGAATGGATTGCATTGAATTGGATTGGATTGGATGCCGTTCCTTGAATTGGATTGTATTGGATTGGATTGGATTGTATTGAATTTGATTGTATTGGAGTGGATTTGATGCCGTTCCTTGAATTGGATTGCATTGGATTGGATTGGATGCCGTGACTTGGATTGGATTGGATTGGATTGAATTGGATTGGATGCCGTGACTTGGATTGGAGTGGATTGGATTGGTTTGGATTGGATTGAATTGGATTGGAGTGGATTGGATGCCGTTCCTTGGATTGGATTGGATAGGATTGGATGAGATTGGATTCCGTTCCTCAGATTGGATTGGATTGGCTTGGCGTGGCTTGGATTGGATTGGAATGGATTGGATTGGATTGGATTGGATTGGATTGGATTGGATTGGATTGAATGACGTTCCTTCGATAGGATTGTATTGTATTGTATTGGATCGGATTACATTGGATTGGATGGCATTGCATTTGATTGGATTGGATTGGATGCCGTTTCTTGGATTGGATTGGATCGGATTGCATTGGATTGGATTGGAATGAGTTCCTTAGATTGGATTGGATAGGATTAGATTGGATTGTATTGGATTGGATGCCGTTCCTTAGATTGCATTGGATTGGAATGGATTGCATTGAATTGGATTGGATTCGATGCCGTTCCTTGAATTGGGTTGTATTGGATTGGATTGGATTGTATTGAATTTGATTGTATTGGAGTGGATTTGATGCCGTTCCTTGGATTGGATTGGATTGGATTGGATCGGTTTGGATTCCATTGGATTGGATTGGATGGCGATCCTTACATTGGATTGGATAGGATTGGATTGCATTGGATTGGATTGCATGCCGTTCATTGGATTGGATTGGATTGGATTGGATTGGATTTGATGCCGTTCCTTGGATTGGATTGGATTAGAACATAGAACATAGAACATTACAGCGCAGAACAGGCCCTTCGTCCCACGATGTTGCACCGACCAGTTAAAAAAAAAAACTGTGACCCTCCAACCTAAACCAATTTCTTTTCGTCCATGAACCTATCTACGGATCTCTTAAACGCCCCCAAACTAGGCGCATTTACTACTGATGCTGGCAGGGCATTCCAATCCCTCACCACCCTCTGGGTAAAGAACCTACCCCTGACATCGGTTCTATAACTACCCCCCCTCAATTTAAAGCCATGCCCCCTCGTGCTGGATTTCTCCATCAGAGGAAAAAGGCTATCACTATCCACCCTATCTAAACCTCTAATCATCTTATATGTTTCAATAAGATCCCCTCTTAGCCGCCGCCTTTCCAGCGAAAACAATCCCAAATCCCTCAGCCTCTCCTCATAGGATCTCCCCTCCATACCAGGCAACATCCTGGTAAACCTCCTCTGCACCCTCTCCAAAGCCTCCACATCCTTCCTGTAATGTGGGGACCAGAACTGCACACAGTACTCCAAGTGCGGCCGCACCAGAGTTGTGTACAGTTGCAACATAACGCTACGACTCCTAAATTCAATCCCCCTACCAATAAACGCCAAGACACCATATGCCTTCTTAACAACCTTATCTACTTGATTCCCAACTTTCAGGGATCTATGCACACATACACCTAGATCCCTCTGCTCCTCCACACTATTCAAAGTCCTCCCGTTAGCCCTATACTCAACACATCTGTTATTCCTACCAAAGTGAATTACCTCACACTTCTCCGCATTAAACTCCATCCGCCACCTCTCGGCCCAACTTTGCAACCTGTCTAAGTCTTCCTGCAAACTACGACACCCTTCCTCACTGTCTACCACACCACCGACTTTGGTGTCATCAGCAAATTTGCTAATCCACCCAACTATACCCTCATCCAGATCATTAATAAATATTACAAACAGCAGTGGCCCCAAAACAGATCCCTGAGGTACACCACTTGTAACCGCACTCCATGATGAATATTTACTATCAACCACCACCCTCTGTTTCCTATCCGCTAGCCAATTCCTGATCCAATTTCCTAGATCACCCCCAATCCCATACATCTGCATTTTCTGCAGAAGCCTACCATGGTGAACCTTATCAAACGCCTTACTAAAATCCATATATACCACGTCCACTGCCTTGCCCCCATCCACCTCCTTGGTCACTTTCTCAAAAAACTCAATAAGGTTAGTAAGGCACGACCTACCTGCCACAAAACCATGCTGACTATCACCTATCAATTCATTACTCTCCAAATAACTATAAATCCTATCCCTTATAATTTTTTCCAACATCTTGCCGACAACAGAAGTGAGACTCACCGGTCTATAATTCCCGGGGAAGTCTCTGTTCCCCTTCTTAAACAATGGGACAACATTCGCTAACCTCCAATCTTCTGGTACTATACCAGAGATTGGATTGAATGCCGTTCCTTAGATTGGATTGGATTGGATTGGATTGGATTGGATTGGATTGGATTGGATCGGAGTGGATTGGATTGGATTGCATTGCATTGGATTGGATTGGATTGGATGCCGTTTCTTGGATTGGATTGGATTGGATTGCATTGCATTGGATTGGATTGGATTGGATGCCGTTTCTTGGATTGGATTGGATTGGATTGAATCGGATTGGATTGGATTGCATTGGACTGGATAGGATTTGATTGGATTGGATTGGATTGGGGTGGATGCCGTTCGTTGGATTGGATTGGATTGGATTGGATTGGATTGGATTGGATTGGACTGGATTGGATTGGATTGGATTGGATTGAATGTCGTTCCTTAGATTGGATTGGATTAGATTGGATTGGATCGGATTGGATTGGACTGGATTGCATTGCATTGGATTGGATTGGATGCCGTTCATTGGATTGGATTGTATTGGTTTGGATTGGATTGGATTGGTTCGGATTGGATTGGATTCGATTGGATGCCGTTCCTTTGATTGCATTGAGTTTCATTGGACTGGATTGGATTGGATTGGAATGAATGCCGTTCCTTGGATTGGATTGGATTGGATTGGATTGGATGCCGTTCCTTGGATTGGATTGGATTGGATAGGATTGGATTGTTTTGGATTGGATTGCATGCCGTTCATTGGATTGGATTGGATTGGATTGGACTGGATTGGATTGGATTGGGTTGGATTGAATGTCGTTCCTGAGATTGGATTCGATTGGATTGGATGCCGTTCCTAGCATTGGAATTGATTGGATTGGATAGAATTGGATTGGATCGGATTGCATTGGATTGGATTGGATTGGATCCCGTTCCTTGGATTGGACTGGACTGGACTGGACTGGATTGGATTGGATTGGATTGGTTTGGATTGGATGGGATTGGAATGGAGTGGAGTGGAGTGGATTGGATTGGATTGGAATGGTTTGGATGCCGATCATTGGATTGGATTGGATTGGATTGGATGCCGTTTCTTGGATTGGAGTGGATTGGATTGGTTTGGATTGGATTGAATTGGATTGGAGTGGATTGGATGCCGTTCCTTGGATTGGATTGGATAGGATTGGATTATATTGGATTCCGTTCCTCAGATTGGATTGGATTGCCTTGGCTTGGCTTGGATTGGATTGGATTGGATTGGATTGGATTGGATTGGGTTGAATGACGTTCCTTCGACAGGATTGTATTGTATTGGATTGGATCGGATTGCATTGGATTGGATGGCATTGCATTGGATTGGATTGGATTGGATGCCGTTTCGTGGATTGGATTGGATGAGATTGGATTGGATTAGATTGGATGCCGTTCCTAGGATTGGAATTGATTGGATTGGATTGGATTGGATCGGATTGCATTGGATTCGATTGGATTGGATGGCGTTCCTTGGATTGGATTGGATAGGATGAGATTGGATTGGATTGGATGCCGTTCCTTAGATTGCATTGGATTGGAATGGATTGCATTGAATTGGATTGGATTGGATGCCGTTCCTTGAATTCGGTTGTATTGGATTGGATTGGATTGGATTTGATACCGTTCCTTGGATTGGATTGGATTGGATTGGATTGAATGCCGTTCCTTAGATTGGATTGGATTGGATTGTATTGGATTGGATTGGATCGGAGTGGATTGGATTGGATTGCATTGCATTGGATTGGATTGGATTGGATGCCGTTTCTTGGATTGGATTGGATTGCATTGCATTGGATTGGATTGGATTGGATTGGATGCCGTTTCTTGGATTGGATTGGATTGGATTGAATCGGATCGGATTGGATTGGATTGGATTGGACTGGATAGGATTTGATTGGATTGGATTGGATTGGGGTGAATGCCGTTCGTTGGATTGGATTGGATTGGATTGGATTGGATTGGACTGGATTGGATTGGATTGAATGTCGTTCCTTAGATTGGATTGGATTAGATTGGATTGGATCGGATTGGATTGGACTGGATTGCATTGCCTTGGATTGGATTGGATGCCGTTCATTGGATTGGATTGTATTGGGTTGGATTGGATTGGATGCCGTTTCTTGGATTGGATTGGATTGGATTGGATTGGATTCGATTAGATTGGATGCCGTTCCTAGGATTGGAATTGATTGGATTGGATTGGATTGGATCGGATTGCATTGGATTGGATTGGATTGGATGGCGTTCCTTGGATTGGATTGTATTGGGTTGGATTGGAGAGGATTGGTTCGGATTGGATTGGATTGGATTGGATTCGATTGGATGCCGTTCCTTTGATTGCATTGAGTTTCATTGGACTGGATTGGATTGGATTGGATTGAATGCCGTTCCTTGGATTGGATTGGATTGGATTGAATTGGATTGGATGCCGTTCCTAGGATTGGAATTGATTGGATTGGATAGAATTGGATTGGATCGGATTGCATTGGATTGGATTGGATTGGATCCCGTTCCTTGGATTGGACTGGACTGGGTTGGATTGGACTGGTTTGGATTGGATGGGATTGGATGGAGTGGATTGGATTGGATTGGATTGGTTTGGATGCCGATCCTTGGATTGGATTGGATGCCGTTTCTTGGATTGGATTGGATTGGATTGGGTTGGATTGGATCGGATTGGATTGGATTGGATTGGATGGCGTACCTTGGATTGGATTGGATAGGATTGGATTGCATTGGATTGGATTGCATGCCGTTCATTGGATTGGATTGGATTGGATTGGATTGGACTGGATTGGATTGGATTGGATTGGATTGAATGTCGTTCCTTAGATTGGATTGGATTGAATGCCGTTCCTAGGATTGGAATTGATTGGATTGGATAGAATTGGATTGGATCGGATTGCATTGGATTGGATTGTATTGGATCCCGTCCCTTGGATTGGACTGGACTGGACTGGACTGGACTGGACTGGACTGGACTGGATTGGATTGGATTGGTTTGGATTGGATGGGATTGGATTGGAGTGGAGTGGATTGGATTGGATTGGATTGGTTTGGATGCCGCTCATTGGATTGGATTGGATGCCGTTTCTTGGATTGGATTTGATTGTATTGGATTGGATTGGATCGGATTGGATTGGAATGGATTGGATGGCGTTCCTTGGATTGGATTGGATAGGATTAGATTGGATTGGATTGGATTGGGCTGGATGCCGTTAGTTGGATTGGACTGGATTGGATTGGATTGGTTTAATGCCGTTCCTTGGATTGGATTGGATGCCGCTACTTGGATTGAATTGGATTGGATTGTATTGGATTGCATTGGATTGGATGGCATGCCGTTCATTGGATGGATTGGATTTGATTCGATTGGATTGGATTGGATGGCGTTCCTTAGATTGGATTGGATAGGATTAGATTGGATTGGATTGGATTGGGCTTGATTCCGTTCGTTGGATTGGATTGGATTGGAATGGATTGGTTTACCGCCGTTCCTTGAATTGGATTGCATTGGATTGGATTGGATGCCGTGACTTGGATTGGATTGGATTGGATTGGATTGAATTGGATTGGATGCCGTGACTTGGATTGGAGTGGATTGGATTGGTTTGGATTGGATTGAATTGGATTGGAGTGGATTGGATGCCGTTCCTTGGATTGGATTGGATAGGATTGGATGAGATTGGATTCCGTTCCTCAGATTGGATTGGATTGGCTTGGCTTGGCTTGGCTTGGATTGGATTGGATTGGATTGGATTGGATTGGATTGGATTGGATTGAATGACGTTCCTTCGATAGGATTGTATTGTATTGGATTGGATCGGATTGCATTGGATTGGATGGCATTGCATTTGATTGGATTGGATTGGATGCCGTTTCTTGGATTGGATTGGATTGGATTGGATCGGATTGCATTGGATTGGATTGGAATGCGTTCCTTAGATTGGATTGGATAGGATTAGATTGGATTGTATTGGATTGGATGCCGTTCCTTAGATTGCATTGGATTGGAATGGATTGCATTGAATTGGATTGGATTGGATGCCGTTCCTTGAATTGGATTGTATTGGATTGGATTGGATTGTATTGAATTTGATTGTATTGGAGTGGATTTGATGCCGTTCCTTGGATTGGATTGGATTGGATTGGATCGGTTTGGATTCCATTGGATTGGATTGGATGGCGATCCTTACATTGGATTGGATAGGATTGGATTGCATTGGATTGGATTGCATGCCGTTCATTGGATTGGATTGGACTGGATTGGATTGGATTTGATGCCGTTCCTTGGATTGGATTGGATTGGATTGGATTGAATGCCGTTCCTTAGATTGGATTGGATTGGATTGGATTGGATTGGATTGGATTGGATTGGATTGGATTGGATCGGAGTGGATTGGATTGGATTGCATTGCATTGGATTGGATGCCGTTTCTTGGATTGGATTGGATTGGATTGCATTGCATTGGATTGGATTGGATTGGATGCCGTTTCTTGGATTGGATTGGATTGGATTGAATCGGATTGGATTGGATTGCATTGGACTGGATAGGATTTGATTGGATTGGATTGGATTGGGGTGGATGCCGTTCGTTGGATTGGATTGGATTGGATTGGATTGGATTGGACTGGATTGGATTGGATTGGATTGGATTGAATGTCGTTCCTTAGATTGGATTGGATTAGATTGGATTGGATCGGATTGGATTGGACTGGATTGCATTGCATTGGATTGGATTGGATGCCGTTCATTGGATTGGATTGTATTGGGTTGGATTGGATTGGATTGGTTCGGATTGGATTGGATTCGATTGGATGCCGTTCCTTTGATTGCATTGAGTTTCATTGGACTGGATTGGATTGGATTGGAATGAATGCCGTTCCTTGGATTGCATTGGATTGGATTGGATTGGATGCCGTTCCTTGGATTGGATTGGATAGGATTGGATTGTTTTGGATTGGATTGCATGCCGTTCATTGGATTGGATTGGATTGGATTGGACTGGATTGGATTGGATTGGGTTGGATTGAATGTCGTTCCTGATATTGGATTCGATTGGATTGGATGCCGTTCCTAGCATTGGAATTGATTGGATTGGATAGAATTGGATTGGATCGGATTGCATTGGATTGGATTGGATTGGATCCCGTTCCTTGGATTGGACTGGACTGGACTGGACTGGATTGGATTGGATTGGTTTGGATTGGATGGGATTGGAATGGAGTGGAGTGGAGTGGATTGGATTGGATTGGATTGGTTTGGATGCCGATCATTGGATTGGATTGAATTGGATTGGATTGGATTGGATTGCATTGGATTGGATGGCATGCCGTTCATTGGATGGATTGGATTTGATTGGAATGGATTGGATTGGATTGGATGGCGTTCCTTAGATTGGATTGGATAGGATTAGATTGGATTGGATTGGATTGGGCTTGATTCCGTTTGTTGGATTGGATTGGATTGGAATGGATTGGTTTACCGCAGTTCCTTGAATTGGATTGGATTGGATTGGATTGGATGCCGTGACTTGGATTGGATTGGATTGGATTGGATTGGATTGGATGCCGTGACTTGGATTGGAGTGGATTGGATTGGTTTGGATTGGATTGAATTGGATTGGAGTGGATTGAATGCCGTTCCTTGGATTGGATTGGATAGGATTGGATTAGATTGGATTCCGTTCCTAAGATTGGATTGGATTGGCTTGGCTTGGTTTGGCTTGGCTTGGATTGGATTGGATTGGATTGGATTGGATTGGATTGAATGACGTTCCTTCGATAGGATTGTATTGTATTGGATTGGATCGGATTGCATTGGATTGGATGGCATTGCATTTGATTGGATTGGATTGGATGCCGTTTCTTGGATTGGATTGGATTGGATTGGATTGGATCGGATTGCATTGGATTGGATTGGATGGCGTTCCTTAGATTGGATTGGATAGGATTAGATTGGATTGTATTGGATTGGATGCCGTTCCTTAGATTGCATTGGATTGGAATGGATTGCATTGAATTGGATTGGATTGGATGCCGTTCCTTGAATTGGGTTGTATTGGATTGGATTGGATTGTATTGAATTTGATTGTATTGGAGTGGATTTGATGCCGTTCCTTGGATTGGATTGGATTGGATTGGATCGGTTTGGATTCCATTGGATTGGATTGGATGGCGATCCTTACATTGGATTGGATAGGATTGGATTGCATTGGATTGGATTGCATGCCGTTCATTGGATTGGATTGGATTGGATTGGATTGGATTTGATGCCGTTCCTTGGATTGGATTGGATTGAATGCCGTTCCTTAGATTGGATTGGATTGGATTGGATCGGAGTGGATTGGATTGGATTGCATTGCATTGGATTGGATTGGATTGGATGCCGTTTCTTGGATTGGATTGGATTGGATTGGATTGGATTGGATTGCATTGCATTGGATTGGATTGGATTGGATTGGATGCCGTTTCTTGGATTGGATTGGATTGGATTGAATCGGATCGGATTGGATTGGATTGGATTGGATTGGACTGGATAGGTTTTGATTGGATTGGATTGGATTGGGGTGGATGCCGTTCGTTGGATTGGATTGGATTGGATTGGATTGGACTGGATTGGATTGGATTGGATTGGATTGAATGTCGTTCCTTCGATTGGATTTGATTAGATTGGATTGGATCGGATTGGATTGGACTGGATTGCATTGCATTGGATTGGATTGGATGCCGTTCATTGGATTGGATCGGATTGCATTGGATTGGATTGGATTGGATCCCGTTCCTTGGATTGGACTGGACTGGACTGGATTGGATTGGATTGGTTTGGATTGGATGAGATTGGATTGGAGTGGAGTGGATTGGATTGGATTGGATTGGTTTGGATGCCGATCATTGGATTGGATTGGATTGGATTGGATTGGATTGGATGCCGTTTCTTGGATTGGATTTGATTGGATTGGATTGGATCGGATTGGATTGGAATGGATTGGATGGCGTTCCTTGGATTGGATTGGATTGGATTGGATTGGATTGCATTGGATTGGATGGCATGCCGTTCATTGGATGGATTGAATTTGATTGGATTGGATTGGATTGGATTGAATGCCGTTCCTTCGACTGGATCGTATTGTATTGGTTTGTATTGGATTGGATTGCATTGGAATGGATTTCATGCCGTTCCTTGGATTCGATTGGATTGGCTTGGATTGGTTTGGATTGGATTGAATTGGATTGGAGTGGATTGGATGCCGTTCCTTGGATTGCATTGGATAGGATTGGATTCCGTTCCTCAGATTGGATTGGATTGGCGTGGCTTGGCTTGGCTTGGATTGGATTGGATTGGATTGGATTGGATTGGATTGGATGCCGTTCCTTGGAGTGGATTGGATTGGATTGAATGACGTTCCTTCGATTGGATTGTATTGTATTGGATTGGATCGGATTGGATTGGATTGGATGGCATTGCATTGGATTGGATTGGATTGGATCCCGTTCCTTGGATTGGACTGGACTGGACTGGATTGGATTGGATTGGTTTGGATTGGATGAGATTGGATTGGAGTGGAGTGGATTGGATTGGATTGGATTGGTTTGGATGCCGATCATTGGATTGGATTGGATTGGATTGGATTGGATTGGATGCCGTTTCTTGGATTGGATTTGATTGGATTGGATTGGATCGGATTGGATTGGAATGGATTGGATGGCGTTCCTTGGATTGGATTGGATTGGATTGGATTGGATTGCATTGGATTGGATGGCATGCCGTTCATTGGATGGATTGAATTTGATTGGATTGGATTGGATTGGATTGAATGCCGTTCCTTCGACTGGATCGTATTGTATTGGTTTGTATTGGATTGGATTGCATTGGAATGGATTTCATGCCGTTCCTTGGATTCGATTGGATTGGCTTGGATTGGTTTGGATTGGATAGAATTGGATTGGAGTGGATTGGATGCCGTTCCTTGGATTGCATTGGATAGGATTGGATTCCGTTCCTCAGATTGGATTGGATTGGCGTGGCTTGGCTTGGCTTGGATTGGATTGGATTGGATTGGATTGGATTGGATTGGATGCCGTTCCTTGGAGTGGATTGGATTGGATTGAATGACGTTCCTTCGATTGGATTGTATTGTATTGGATTGGATCGGATTGGATTGGATTGGATGGCATTGCATTGGATTGGATTGGATTGGATGCCGTTTCTTTAATTGGATTGGATTGGATTGGATTCGATTCGATTAGATTGGATGCCGTTCCTAGGATTGGAATTGATTGGATTGGATTGGATCGGATTGCATTGGATTGGATTGGATTGGATGGCGTTCCTTAGATTGGATTGGAAAGGATTAGATTGGATTGGATTGGATTGGGCTTGATTCCGTTCGTTGGATTGGATTGGATTGGAATGGATTGGTTTACTGCCGTTCCTTTAATTGGATTGGACTGGATTGCATTGCACTGGATTGGATTAGATGCCGTTCATTGGATTGGATTGTATTGGGTTGGATTGGAGTGGATTGGTTCGGATTAGATTGGATTGGATTGGATTCGATTGGATGCCGTTCCTTTGATTGCATTGAGTTTCATTGGACTGGATTGGATTGGATTGGATTGAATGCCGTTCCTTGGATTGGATTGGATTGGATTGAATTGGATTGGATGCCGTTCCTAGGATTGGAATTGATTGGATTGGATAGACTTGGATTGGATCGGATTGCATTGGATTGGATTGGATTGGATCCCGTTCCTTGGATTGGACTGGACTGGATTGGATTGGACTGGTTTTGATTGGATGTGATTGGATGGAGTGGATTGGATTGGATTGGATTGGTTTGGATGCCGATGCTTGGATTGGATTGGATTGGATTGGATGCCGTTTCTTGGATTGGATTGGATTGGATTGGGTTGGATTGGATCGGATTGGATTGGATTGGATTGGATGGCGTTCCTTGGATTGGATTGGATTGCATTGGATTGAATTGCATGCCGTTCATTGGATTGGATTGGATTGGACTGGATTGGATTGGATTGGATTGAATGTCGTTCCTTAGATTGGATTGGATTGGATGCCGTTCCTAGGATTGGAATTGATTGGATTGGATAGAATTGGATTGGATCGGATTGCATTGGATTGGATTGGATTGGATCCCGTTCCTTGGATTGGACTGGACTGGACTGGACTGGACTGGACTGGACTGGATTGGATTGGATTGGTTTGGATTGGATGGGATTGGATTGGAGTGGAGTGGATTGGATTGGATTGGATTGGTTTGGATGCCGATCATTGGATTGGATTGGATGCCGTTCCTTGGATTGGATTTGATTGGATTGGATTGGATCGGTTTGGATTCCATTGGATTGAATTGGATGGCGATCCTTACATTGGATTGGATAGGATTGGATTGCATTGGATTGGATTGCATGCCGTTCATTGGATTGGATTGGATTGGATTGGATTGGATTGGATTGGATTTGATACCGTTCCTTGGATTGGATTGGATTGGATTGGATTGAATGCCGTTCCTTAGATTGGATTGGATTGGATTGTATTGGATTGGATTGGATCGGAGTGGATTGGATTGGATTGCATTGCATTGGATTGGATTGGATTGGATGCCGTTTCTTGGATTGGATTGGATTGGATTGGATTGCATTGCATTGGATTGGATTGGATTGGATGCCGTTTCTTGGATTGGATTGGATTGGATTGAATCGGATTGGATTGGATTGGATTGGACTGGATAGGATTTGATTGGATTGGATTGGATTAGGGTGGATGCCGTTCGTTGGATTGGATTGGATTGGATTGGATTGGACTGGATTGGATTGGATTGGATTGAATGTCGTTCCTTCGATTGGATTGGATTAGATTGGATTGGATCGGATCGGATTGGATTGGACTGGATTGCATTGCATTGGATTGGATTGGATGCCGTTCATTGGATTGGATTGTATTGGGTTGGATTGGATTGGATTGGATTGGTTCGGATTGGATTGGATTGGATTGGATTCGATTGGATGCCGTTCCTTTGATTGCATTGAGTTTCATTGGACTGGATTGGATTGTATTGGAATGAATGCCGTTCCTTGGATTGGATTGGATTGGATTGGATGCCGTTCCTTGGATTGGATTGGATCGGATTGGATTGCATTGGATTGGATTGCATGCCGTTCATTGGATAGGATTGGATTGGACTGGATTGGTTTGGATTGGATTGGATTGAATGTCGTTCCTTAGATTGGATTCGATTGGATTGGATGCCGTTCCTAGGATTGGAATTGATTGGATTGGATAGAATTGGATTGGATCGGATTGCATTGGATTGGATTGGATTGGATCCCGTTCCTTGGATTGGACTGGACTGGACTGGATTGGATTGGATTGGTTTGGATTGGATGGGATTGGATTGGAGTGGAGTGGATTGGATTGGATTGGATTGGTTTGGATGCCGATCATTGGATTGGATTGGATTGGATTGGATTGGATGCCGTTTCTTGGATTGGATTTGATTGGATTGGATTGGATCGGATTGGATTGGAATGGATTGGATAGCGTTCCTTGGATTGGATTGGATAGGCTTAGATTGGATTGGATTGGATTGGGCTGGATGCCGTTAGTTGGATTGGACTGGAATGGATTGGTTTAATGCCGTTCCTTGGATTGGATTGGATTGGATGCCGCTACTTGGATTGAATTGGATTGGATTGGATTGGATTGCATTGGATTGGATGGCATGCCGTTCATTGGATGGATCGAATTTGATTGGATTGTATTGGATTGGATTGAATGCCGTTCCTTCGACTGGATCGTATTGTGTTGGTTTGTATTGGATTGGATTGCATTGGAATGGATTTCATGCCGTTCCTTGGAGTGGATTGGATTGGCTTGGATTGGATTGGATTGGATTGGATGCCGTTCCTTGGAGTGGATTGGATTGGATTGAATGACGTTCCTTCGATTGGATTGTATTGTATTGGATTGGATCGGATTGGATTGGATTGGATGGCATTGCATTGGATTGGATTGGATTGGATGCCGTTTCTTGAATTGGATTGGATTGGATTGGATTCGATTCGATTAGATTGGATGCCGTTCCTAGGATTGGAATTGATTGGATTGGATTGGATTGGATCGGATTGCATTGGATTGGATTGGATTGGATGGCGTTCCTTAGATTGGATTGGAAAGGATTAGATTGGATTGGATTGGATTGGGCTTGATTCCGTTCGTTGGATTGGATTGGATTGGAATGGATTGGTTTACTGCCGTTCCTTTAATTGGATTGGACTGGATTGCATTGCATTGGATTGGATTAGATGCCGTTCATTGGATTGGATTGTATTGGGTTGAATTGGAGTGGATTGGTTCGGATTGGATTGGATTGGAATGGATTCGATTGGATGCCGTTCCTTTGATTGCATTGAGTTTCATTGGACTGGATTGGATTGGATTGGATTGAATGCCGTTCCTTGGATTGGATTGGATTGGATTGAATTGGATTGGATGCCGTTCCTAGGATTGGAATTGATTGGATTGGATAGAATTGGATTGGATCGGATTGCATTGGATTGGATTGGATTGGATCCCGTTCCTTGGATTGGACTGGACTGGATTGGATTGGACTGGTTTTGGTTGGATGTGATTGGATGGAGTGGATTGGATTGGATTGGATTGGTTTGGATGCCGATCCTTGGATTGGATTGGATTGGATTGGATGCCGTTTCTTGGATTGGATTGGATTGGGTTGGATTGGATCGGATTGGATTGGATTGGATGGCGTTCCTTGGATTGGATTGGATAGGATTGGATTGCATTGGATTGAATTGCATGCCGTTCATTGGATTGGATTGGATTGGATTGGATTGGACTGGATTGGATTGGATTGGATTGGATTGAATGTCGTTCCTTAGATTGGATTGGATTGGATGCCGTTCCTAGGATTGGAATTGATTGGATTGGATAGAATTGGATTGGATCGGATTGCATTGGATTGGATTGGATTGGATCCCGTTCCTTGGATTGGACTGGACTGGACTGGACTGGACTGGACTGGACTGGACTGGACTGGATTGGACTGGACTGGACTGGATTGGATTGGATTGGTTTGGATTGGATTGGATGGGATTGGATTGGAGTGGAGTGGATTGGATTGGATTGGATTGGTTTGGATGCCGATCATTGGATTGGATTGGATGCCGTTTCTTGGATTGGATTTGATTGGATTGGATTGGATTGGATCGGATTGGATTGGAATGGATTGGATGGCGTTCCTTGGATTGGATTGGATAGGATTAGATTGGATTGGATTGGATTGGGATGGATGCCGTTAGTTGGATTGGACTGTATTGGATTGGATTGGATTGGATTGGATTGGATTGGATGGCGTTCCTTAGATTGGATTGGATAGGATTAGATTCGATTGGATTGTATTGGGCTTGATTCCGTTCGTTGGATTGGATTGGATTGGAATGGATTGGTTTACCGCCGTTCCTTTAATTGGATTGGATTGGATTGGATTGGATGCCGTGACATGGATTGGATTGGATTGGATTGGATGCCGTGACTTGAATTGGAGTGGATTGGATTGGTTTGGATTGGATCGGATTGCATTGGATTGGATGGCATTGCATTGGATTGGATTGGATGCCGTTTCTTGGATTGGATTGGATTGGATTGGATTGGATTAGATTGGATGCCGTTCCTAGGATTGGAATTGATTGGATTGGATTGGATTGGATCGGATTTCATTGGATTGGATTGGATTGGATGGCGTTCCTTCGATTGGATTGGATAGGATGAGATTGGATTGGATTGGATGCCGTTCCTTAGATTGCTTTGGATTGGAATGGATTGCATTGAATTGGATTGGATTGGATGCCGTTCCTTGAATTGGGTTGTATTGGATTGTATTGAATTTGATTGTATTGGAGTGGATTTGATGCCGTTCCTTGGATTGGATTGGATTGGATTGGATTGGATCGGATTGGATTCCATTGGATTGGATTGGATGGCGATTCTTACATTGGATTGGATAGGATTGGATTGCATTGGATTGGATTGCATGCCGTTCATTGGATTGGATTGGATTGGATTGGATTTGATGCCGTTTCTTGGATTGGATTGGATTGGATTGGATTGAATGCAGTTCCTTTGCTTGGATTGGATTGGATTGGATTGGATCGGAGTGGATTGGATTGGATTGCATTGCATTGGATTGGATTGGATTGGATGCCGTTTCTTGGATTGGATTGGATAGGATTGCATTGCATTGGATTGGATTGGATTGGATTGGATGCCGTTTCTTGGATTGGATTGGATTGGATTGAATCGGATCGGATTGGATTGGATTGGATTGGACTGGATAGGATTTGATTGGATTGGATTGGATTGGGGTGAATGCCGTTCGTTGGATTGGATTGGATTGGATTGGATTGGATTGGATTGGACTGGATTGGATTGGATTGGATTGGATTGAATGTCGTTCCTTAGATTGGATTGGATTAGATTGGATTGGATCGGATTGGATTGGACTGGATTGCATTGCCTTGGATTGGATCGGATGCCGTTCATTGTATTGGATTGTATTGGGTTGGATTGGATTGGATTGGTTCGGATTGGATTGGATTGGATTCGATTCGATTGGATGCCGTTCCTTTGATTGCTTTGAGTTTCATTGGACTGGATTGGATTGGATTGGAATGAATGCCGTTCCTTGGATTGGATTGGATTGGATTGGATGCCGTTCCTAGGATTGGAATTGATTGGATTGGATAGAATTGGATTGGATCGGATTGCATTGGATTGGATTGGATTGGATCCCGTTCCTTGGATTGGACTGGACTGGATTGGATTGGACTGGTTTGGATTGGATGGGATTGGATGGAGTGGATTGGATTGGATTGGATTGGTTTGGATGCCGATCCTTGGATTGGATTGGATTGGATTGGATGCCGTTTCTTGGATTGGATTGGATTGGATTGGGTTGGATTGGATCGGATTGGATTGGATTGGATTGGATGGCGTTCCTTGGATTGGATTGGATAGGATTGGATTGCATTGGATTGAATTGCATGCCGTTCATTGGATTGGATTGGATTGGATTGGACTGGATTGGATTGGATTGGATTGGATTGAATGTCGTTCCTTAGATTGGATTGGATTGGATGCCGTTCCTAGGATTGGAATTGATTGGATTGGATAGAATTGGATTGGATCGGATTGCATTGGATTGGATTGGATTGGATCCCGTTCCTTGGATTGGACTGGACTGGACTGGACTGGCCTGGATTGGACTGGACTGGACTGGATTGGATTGGATTGGTTTGGATTGGATGGGATTGGATTGGAGTGGAGTGGATTGGATTGGATTGGATTGGTTTGGATGCCGATCATTGGATTGGATTGGATGCCGTTTCTTGGATTGGATTTGATTGGATTGGATTGGATCGGATTGGATTGGAATGGATGGGATGGCGTTCCTTGGATTGGATTGGATAGGATTAGATTGTATTGGATTGGATTGGGATGGATGCCGTTAGTTGGATTGGACTGGATTGGATTGGATTGGTTTAATGCCGTTCCTTGGATTGGATTGGATTGGATGCCGCTACTTGGATTGAATTGGATTGGATTGGATTGGATTGCATTGGATTGGATGGCATGCCGTTCATTGGATGGATTGGATTTGATTGGATTGGATTGGATTGGATTGGATGGCGTTCCTTAGATTGGATTGGATAGGATTAGATTGGATTGGATTGGGGGGCTTGATTCCGTTCGTTGGATTGGATTGGATTGGAATGGATTGGTTTACCGCCGTTCCTTTAATTGGATTGGATTGGATTGGATTGGATGCCGTGACTTGAATTGGAGTGGATTGGATTGGATTGGATGCCGTGACTTGAATTGGAGTGGATTGGATTGGTTTGGATCGGATCGGATTGCATTGGATTGGATGGCATTGCATTGGATTGGATTGGATTGGATGCCGTTTCTTGGATTGGATTGGATTGGATTGGATTGGATTAGATTGGATGCCGTTCCTAGGATTGGAATTGATTGGATTGGATTGGATTGGATCGGATTTCATTGGATTGGATTGGATTGGATGGCGTTCCTTCGATTGGATTGGATAGTATGGGATTGGATTGGATTGGATTGGATGCCGTTCCTAAGATTGCTTTGGATTGGAATGGATTGCATTGAATTGGATTGGATTGGATGCCGTTCCTTGAATTGGGTTGTATTGGATTGTATTGGATTGTATTGAATTTGATTGTATTGGAGTGGATTTGATGCCGTTCCTTGGATTGGATTGGATTGGATTGGATTGGATCGGTTTGGATTCCATTGGATTGGATTGGATGGCGATTCTTACATTGGATTGGATAGGATTGGATTGCATTGGATTGGATTGAATGCCGTTCATTGGATTGGATTGGATTGGATTGGATTTGATGCCGTTTCTTGGATTGGATTGGATTGGATTGGATTGAATGCAGTTCCTTAGCTTGGATTGGATTGGATTGGATCGGAGTGGATTGGATTGGATTGCATTGCATTGGATTGGATTGGATTGGATCCCGTTTCTTGGATTGGATTGGATTGGATTGAATTGCATTGCATTGGATTGGATTGGATTGGATTGGATGCCGTTTCTTGGATTGGATTGGATTGGATTGAATCGGATCGGATTGGATTGGATTGGATTGGACTGGATAGGATTTGATTGGATTGGATTGGATTGGGGTGAATGCCGTTCGTTGTATTGGATTGGATTGGATTGGACTGGATTGGATTGGATTGGATCGGATTGGATTGGACTGGATTGCATTGCCTTGGATTGGATCGGATGCCGTTCATTGGATTGGATTGTATTGGGTTGGATTGGATTGGATTGGTTCGGATTGGATTGGATTGGATTCGAGTCGATTGGATGCCGTTCCTTTGATTGCTGTGAGTTTCATTGGACTGGATTGGATTGGATTGGAATGAATGCCGTTCCTTGGATTGGATTGGATTGGATTGGATTGGATGCCGTTCCTAGGATTGGAATTGATTGGATTGGATAGAATTGGATTGGATCGGATTGCATTGCATTGGATTGGATTGGATCCCGTTCCTTGGATTGGACTGGACTGGATTGGATTGGACTGGTTTGGATTGGATGGGATTGGATGGAGTGGATTGGATTGGATTGGATTGGTTTGGATTCCGATCCTTGGATTGGATTGGATTGGATGCCGTTTCTTGGATTGGATTGGATTGGATTGGTTTGGATTGGATCGGATTGGATTGGATTGGATTGGATGGCGTTCCTTGGATTGGATTGGATAGGATTGGATTGCATTGGATTGGATTGCATGCCGTTCATTGGATTGGATTGGATTGGATTGGACTGGATTGGTTTGGATTGGATTGGATTGAATGTCGTTCCTTAGATTGGATTGGATTGGATTGGATGCCGTTCCTACCATTGGAATTGATTGGATTGGATAGAATTGGATTGGATCGGGTTGCATTCGATTGGATTGGATTGGATCCCGTTCCTTGGATTGGACTGGACTGGACTGGACTGGACTGGATTGGATTGGATTGGTTTGGATTGGATGGGATTGAATTAGATCGGTTTGGATTCCATTGGATTGGATTGGATGGCGTTCCTTGGATTGGATTGGATAGGATTAGAATGGATTGGAATTGGATTTGCCTGGATGCCGTTCGTTGGATTGGATTGGATTGGATGGTATTGGTTGAATGCCGCTCCTTGGATTGGATTGCATTGGATTGGATGCCGTTACTTTGTTTGGATTGGATTGCATTGGATTGGGTTGGGTTGGATGCCGTTCCTTAGATTGGATTAGATTGGTTGGATTGGATTGGATTCGATGCCGTTCCTTGAATTGGGTTGTGTTGGATTGGATTGGATTGTATTGAATTTGATTGGATTGGATTGGATTTGATGCCGTTCCTTGGATTGGATTGGATTGGATTGGATTGGATTGGATTGGATCGGATTGGATTGGATTGGATTGGATTGGATGGCGTTCCTAGGATTGGATTGGATTGGATTGGCTGCCGTTACTTGGATTGCATTGGATTGGATTGGATTGGATGCCGTTCCTTAGAGTGGATTGGATTGGATTGGATTGGATTGTAATGGTTTGCGTTGGATTGGATTGGATTGGATGCCGTTCCTTGGATTGGTTTGGATTGGACTGGATTGGATTGCATTGGATTGGATCTGATTGGATGTCGTTCCTTGGATTGGATTGGATAGGATTGGATTGCATTGAATGCCGTTCCTTGGATTGGATTGGATTGGATTGGTTTGGATGACGTTCCTAGGATTGGAATTGATTGAATTGGATTGGATTGGATTGGATTGGATTGGATCGGATTGCATTGGATTGGATTGGATTGGATCCCGTTCCTTAGATTGGACTGGTTTGGATTGGATTGGAATGGATTGCATTGCATTCGATTGGATTGGATGCCGTTCCTTGAATTGGGTTGTATTGGATTGGATTGGATTGAATTTGATGCCGTTCCTTGGATTGGATTGGATTGGATTGGATTGGATTGGATTGGATTTGATGCCGTTCCTTGGATTGGATTGGATTGGATTGGATTGGATTGGCTTGGATTAGATTGGATTGGATAGGATTGGATTGGATTTGATGCCGTTCCTTGGATTGGATTGGATTGGATTGGATGGCGTTCCTTTGATTTGATTGGATTGGATTGGATTGGTTTGGCTGCCGTTACTTGGATTGGATTGGATGCCGTTCCTTAGTTTGGTTTGGATTGGATTGGATTGTTTTGCATTGGAATGGTTTGCATTGGATTGGATTGTATTGGATACCGTTCCTTGGATTGGATGGGATTCGATTGGATTGGATTGGATTGAATTACCTTGGCTTGGCTTGGCTTGGCTTGGATTGGATTGGATTGGATAGGATTGGATTGAATTTGATTTGATTGGATGCCGTTCCTTGGATTGGATTGTATTGGATAGGATCGGTTTGGATTCCATTGGATTGGATTGGATGGCGTTCCTTGGATAGGATTGGATAGGATTGGATTGGAATGGTTTGCATTGGATTGGTTTGGATTGGTTGCCGTTCCTTGGATTCCATTGGATTAGAACATAGAACATAGAACATAGAACATTACAGCGCAGAACAGGCCCTTCGGCCCACGATGTTGCACCGACCAGTTAAAAAAAAAAACTGTGACCCTCCAACCTAAACCAATTTCTTTTCGTCCATGAACCTATCTACGGATCTCTTAAACGCCCCCAAACTAGGCGCATTTACTACTGATGCTGGCAGGGCATTCCAATCCCTCACCACCCTCTGGGTAAAGAACCTACCCCTGACATCGGTTCTATAACTACCCCCCCTCAATTTAAAGCCATGCCCCCTCGTGCTGGATTTCTCCATCAGAGGAAAAAGGCCATCACTATCCACCCTATCAAAACCTCTAATCATCTTATATGTTTCAATAAGATCCCCTCTTAGCCGCCGCCTTTCCAGCGAAAACAATCCCAAATCCCTCAGCCTCTCCTCATAGGATCTCCCCTCCATACCAGGCAACATCCTGGTAAACCTCCTCTGCACCCTCTCCAAAGCCTCCACATCCTTCCTGTAATGTGGGGACCAGAACTGCACACAGTACTCCAAGTGCGGCCGCACCAGAGTTGTGTACAGTTGCAACATAACGCTACGACTCCTAAATTCAATCCCCCTACCAATAAACGCCAAGACACCATATGCCTTCTTAACAACCTTATCTACTTGATTCCCAACTTTCAGGGATCTATGCACACATACACCTAGATCCCTCTGCTCCTCCACACTATTCAAAGTCCTCCCGTTAGCCCTATACTCAACACATCTGTTATTCCTACCAAAGTGAATTACCTCACACTTCTCCGCATTAAACTCCATCCGCCACCTCTCGGCCCAACTTTGCAACCTGTCTAAGTCTTCCTGCAAACTACGACACCCTTCCTCACTGTCTACCACACCACCGACTTTGGTGTCATCAGCAAATTTGCTAATCCACCCAACTATACCCTCATCCAGATCATTAATAAATATTACAAACAGCAGTGGCCCCAAAACAGATCCCTGAGGTACACCACTTGTAACCGCACTCCATGATGAATATTTACTATCAACCACCACCCTCTGTTTCCTATCCGCTAGCCAATTCCTGATCCAATTTCCTAGATCACCCCCAATCCCATACATCTGCATTTTCTGCAGAAGCCTACCATGGTGAACCTTATCAAACGCCTTACTAAAATCCATATATACCACGTCCACTGCCTTGCCCCCATCCACCTCCTTGGTCACTTTCTCAAAAAACTCAATAAGGTTAGTAAGGCACGACCTACCTGCCACAAAACCATGCTGACTATCACCTATCAATTCATTACTCTCCAAATAACTATAAATCCTATCCCTTATAATTTTTTCCAACATCTTGCCGACAACAGAAGTGAGACTCACCGGTCTATAATTCCCGGGGAAGTCTCTGTTCCCCTTCTTAAACAATGGGACAACATTCGCTAACCTCCAATCTTCTGGTACTATACCAGAGGCCAACGACGACCTGAAGATCAGAGCCAGAGGCTCTGCAATCACTTCTCTTGCCTCCCAGAGAATCCTTGGATAAATCCCATCCGGACCAGGGGATTTATCTATTTTCAGACCCTCCAGAATATCCTGCACATCCTCCTTATCAACTGTAATACTGTCTATTCTACTCCCCTGCAACCCAGTGTCCTCCTCAGCTATATTCATGTCCCCTTGCGTGAACACCGAAGAGAAATATTGGTTCAATGCTTCACCAATCTCCTCCGGTTCCACACATAACTTCCCTCTGCCATCTATAACTGGCCCTAAACTTGCCCTAACCAACCTTCTGTTCTTGACATACCTATAGAACGCCTTAGGATTCTCTTTAACCCTATCCGCCAAAGTCTTCTCATGTCCCCTTTTAGCCCTTCTAAGCTCGCTCTTCAACTCCCTCTTAGCCAATCTAAAGCTTTCTAGTGCACTACCCGAGTGCTCACGTCTCATCCGAACATAAGCCTCCTTTTTCTTTTTAACCAACAAAGAAACTTTTTTGGTGCACCACGGTTCCCTAGCCCTACCAATTCCTCCTTGCCTGACAGGGACATACCTATCACAGACTCGCAGTAGCTGCTCCTTGAAAAAACTCCACATGTCGGACGTTCCCAGTCCCTGTAATCTCCTAGTCCAACCTATGTTTCCTAATTCTCTCCTAATAGCCTCATAATTACCCTTCCCCCAGCTAAAACCACTGGCCCGAGGTTCATGCCTATCCATTTCCATCACTAAGGTGAACGTAACCGAATTGTGGTCACTATCACCAAAATGCACACCAACTTCCAAGTCTAGCACCTGGTCTGGCTCATTTCCCAGCACCAGATCCAATATAGCCTCACCTCTAGTTGGCCTGTCTACATACTGAGTCAAAAAACCTTCCTGCACGCTTTGAACAAAAACTGACCCCTCTAACGAGCTAGAGCTATAACAATTCCAGTCAATATTAGTCAAGTTAAAATCCCCCATAACAATTGCCCTATTACTTTCACTCCTAAGCAGGATTGACTCCGCAATCCTTTCCTCAACCTCTCTAGAACTTTTAGGAGGTCTATAAAAGACTCCCAACAGGGTGACCTCTCCTCTCCTATTTCTAATCTCCGCCCATACTACCTCAACAGATAAGTCCTCATCAAACCTCCTCTCTGACACTGTGATACAATCTCTGACCAATAATGCTACCCCTCCCCCTCTTCTACCTCCTTCCCTACTTCGACTAAAACATTTGAACCCCGGGACCTGCAGCATCCATTCCTGCCCCTGCTCTATCCATGTCTCTGAAATAGCCACAACATCGAAGTCCCAGGTACTGATCCACGCTGCAAGTTCACCCACTTTATTGCGAATACTCCTGGCATTGAAGTATACACATTTCAAACCCTGCTCCACCCCACCTCTGCAATGCCGTGCATTGCAGTCCCCATCCATGCATCCCTCACTTTCAGCCCCACTACTCAGGATCCCTCCCCCCCCCCGAATCAGTTTAAACCTCCCTGCATGGCCTTAGCAAATTTACCCCCCAGGATATTGGTCCCCTTCTGATTAAGGTGTAGACCATCCTTCTCATAGAGGTCACACCTTCCCCAGTACGAGCCCCAATTGCTTAAGTACCTGAACCCCTCCCTCCTGCACCATCCCCTCAGCCATGAATTCAAACCTTCCCTCTCCCTATTCCTCTCTAAACTATCCCGTGGTACAGGCAAGAGTCCAGAGATAACCACTCTGTCAGTCTTGGCCTTTAGTTTCCACCCCAACTCCATAAATCCCTGCCTAATATCCCCTTCCCCTATCCTCCCTATGTCGTGTGTCCCCACATGTACAATAACTTGTGGTTTATCTCCCTCCCCCCTAAGAGTCCTGAATACCCTGTCAGACACATCCCGGACCCCAGCCCCTGGTAGGCAACACACCAACCCTGAGTCCCTACCTTTAGTTCCGACCCTCCTATCTGTCCCCTTAATTGTGGAGTCCCCAATCACAAGGCCCAGTCTTTTACAGCCCCTAACCACCTGAGCTATCTCACTCGGCTCACCCCCAGAGATCCAATCCAATTGGATTGGATTGGCTTGGATTGGATTGGATTGGATTGGATAGGATTGGATTGGATTGGATTTGGTTGGATGCCGTTCGTTGGATTGGATTGGATTGGATTGGATCGGTTTGGATTCCATTGGATTGGATTGGATGGCGTTCATTGGATGGATTGGATAGGATTGGATTGGAATGGTTTGCATTGGATTGGATTGGATTGGATTGGCTTGGATTGGATTGCATTGGATTGGATAGGATTGGATTGCATTGGGTTGGATTGCATGCCGTTCATTTGATTGGATTTGATTGGATTGGATTGGATTGAATGCCGTTCCTTAGATTGGATTGGATTGGATTGGATTGGATTGGATTGGATAGGATTGGATTGGATTGGATTTGGTTGGATGCCGTTCGTTGGATTGGATTGGATTGGATTGGATTGGATCGGTTTGGATTCCATTGGATTGGATTGGATGGCGTTCATTGGAAGGATTGGATAGGATTGAATTGGAATGGTTTGCATTGGATTGGATTGGATTGGATTGGCTTGGATTGGATTGGATTGGATTGGATAGGATTTGATTGCATTGGGTTGGATTGCATGCCGTTCATTTGATTGGATTTGATTGGATTGGATTGGATTGGATTGAATGCCGTTCCTTAGATTGGATTGGATTGGATTGGGTTGGATCGAATTGTATTGGATTGGATTGCATTGCATTGGATTGGATTGGATGGCGATCCTTGGATTGGATTGGATTGGATTGGCTGCCGTTACGTGGATTGCATTGGATTGGACTGGATTAGGTGCCGTTCCTCAGATTGGATTGGATTGGATTGGATTGGAATGGATTGGATGCCGTTCCATTGATTGGATTGAATTGGATTGGCTTGGATTGGATTGGATTGGATAGGATTGGATTGGATTTGATTGGATGCCGTTCCTTGGATTGTACTGGATTGGATTGGATTGGATTGGATTGGATTGGATTGGATTGGATTGGATTGGATTGGATTGAATTTGATTGGATTTGAATCCGTTCCGTGGATTGAATTGAATTGGATTGGATTGGATTGGATAGGATCGGATTGGATTGGATTGGATTGGATGGCGTTCCTTGGATTGGATTGGATTGGATTGGATCGGATTGGATTGGATTGGAGTGCATTGCATTGAATTGGATTGGATTGGATGCCGTTTCTTGGATTGGATTGGATTGGATTGGATTGGATTGGATTGGATTGAATCGGATTGGATTGGATTGGTTTGGATTGGATGGCGTTACTTGGATTGGATTGGATAGGATTAGATTGGATTGGATTGGATTGGGCTGGATGCCGTTCTTTGGATTGGATTGGATTGGATTGGGTTAATGCCGTTCCTTGGATTGGATTGGATTGGATTGGATGCCTTTACTTGGTTTGGATTGGGTTGGATTGGATGCCGTTCCTTAGATTGGATTGGATTGTATTGGATTGGATGCCTTTCCTTCGATCGGATTGGATTGGATTGGAATGGATTGCATTGGATTGGATTGGATTGGATGCCGCTCCTTGAATTGGGTTGTATTGGATTGGATTGGATTGTACTGAATTTGATTGGATTGGATTGGATTTGAATCCGTTCATTGGATCGGTTTGTATTGGATTGGATTGGCTGGCGTTCCTTGGGTTGGATTGGATTGGATTGGATTGGCTGCCGTTGATTGCATTGGATTGGATTGGATTGGATGCCGTTCCTTTGATTGAATTGGATTGGATTGGATCGGATTGGGTGCCGTTACTTGGATTGGAATGGATGGGAATGGATTCGAGCGGATTGGATTGGATTGGATGGCGTTCCTTTGATTGAATTGGAATGGATTGGATCGGATTGTATTGGATTGGATTGCATTGAATTGGGTGAAATTGGATGCCGTTCCTTGGATTGGATTGCATTGGATTTGATGCCGATCCTTTGATTGGATTTGATTGGCTCGGAATGGATTGGATTGGATTGCATGCCGTTCATTGGATTGGATTGGATTGGATTGGGTTGGATTTGATTGGATTGGTTTGGATTGGATTGCATTGGATTGCATGACGGTCATTGGATTGGTTTGATTTGTATTGGATTGGATTTGATTTGATGCCGTTCCTTGGATTGGACTGGATTGGATTGGATTGAATGACGTTCCTTCGATTGGATTGGATTGGATTGGATTGGATTGGATTGAATCGGATTGGATTGGATTGGTTTGGATTGGATGGCGTTACTTGGATTGGATTGGATAGGATTAGATTGGATTGGATTGGATTGGGCTGGATGCCGTTCTTTGGATTGGATTGGATTGGATTGGGTTAATGCCGTTCCTTGGATTGGATTGGATTGGATTGGATGCCTTTACTTGGTTTGGATTGGGTTGGATTGGATGCCGTTCCTTAGATTGGATTGGATTGTATTGGATTGGATGCCTTTCCTTCGATCGGATTGGATTGGATTGGAATGGATTGCATTGGATTGGATTGGATTGGATGCCGCTCCTTGAATTGGGTTGTATTGGATTGGATTGGATTGTACTGAATTTGATTGGATTGGATTGGATTTGAATCCGTTCATTGGATCGGTTTGTATTGGATTGGATTGGCTGGCGTTCCTTGGGTTGGATTGGATTGGATTGGATTGGCTGCCGTTGATTGCATTGGATTGGATTGGATTGGATGCCGTTCCTTTGATTGAATTGGATTGGATTGGATCGGATTGGGTGCCGTTACTTGGATTGGAATGGATGGGAATGGATTCGAGCGGATTGGATTGGATTGGATGGCGTTCCTTTGATTGAATTGGATTGGATTGGATTGGATCGGATTGTATTGGATTGGATTGCATTGAATTGGGTGAAATTGGATGCCGTTCCTTGGATTGGATTGCATTGGATTTGATGCCGATCCTTTGATTGGATTTGATTGGCTCGGAATGGATTGGATTGGATTGCATGCCGTTCATTGGATTGGATTGGATTGTATTGGGTTGGATTTGATTGGATTGGTTTGGATTGGATTGCATTGGATTGGATTGCATGACGGTCATTTGATTGGTTTGATTTGTATTGGATTGGATTTGATTTGATGCCGTTCCTTGGATTGGACTGGATTGGATTGGATTGAATGACGTTCCTTCGATTGGATTGGATTGGATTGGATTGGATTGGATTGGATGGGATTGGATTGGATTGGATTGCATTGCATTGGATTGGATTGGATTGGATGCCGTTTCTTGGATTGGATTGGATTGGATTGGATTGAATCGGATTGGATTGGATTGGTTTGGATTGGATGGCGTTACTTGGATTGGATTGGATAGGATTAGATTGGATTGGATTGGATTGGGCTGGATGCCGTACGTTGGATTGGATTGGATTGGATTGTTTTAATGCCGTTCCTTGGATTGGATTGGATTGGATTGGATTGGATTGGATTGGATTGGATTGGATGGGATTGGATTGGATTGGATGGCGTTACTTGGTTTGGATTGGATTGGATTGGATTGGATTGGGTTGGATTGGATGCCGTTCCTCAGATTGGATTGAATTGGATTGGATTGGAATGGATTGCATTGGATTGGATTGGATTGGATGCCGCTCCTTGAATTGGGTTGAATTGGTTTGGATTGTATTGTATTGAATTTGATTGGATTGGATTGGATTTGAATCCGTTCCTTGGATTGGATTGGATTGGATTGGATAGGATCGGATTGGATTGGATTGGATTGGATAGCGTTCCTTGGATTGGATTGGCTGCCGTTGCTAGGATTGGAGTGGATTGGATTGGATGCCGTTCCTTAGATTGAATTGGATTGGATTGGCTAGGATTGGAATGGTTTGCATTGGATTGGATTGGTTTGGATACCGTTCCTTGGATTGGATTGGATTGGATTGGATTGGATTGGCTTGGATTAGATTGGATTGGATAGGATTGGATTGGATTTGATGCCGTTCCTTGGATTGGATTGGATTGGATGGCGTTCCTTTGATTTGATTGGATTGGATTGGATTGGTTTGGCTGCCGTTACTTGGATTGGATTGGATGCCGTTCCTTAGTTTGGTTTGGATTGGATTGGATTGTTTTGCATTGGAATGGTTTGCATTGGATTGGATTGTATTGGATACCGTTCCTTGGATTGGATGGGATTCGTTTGGATTGGATTGGATTGGATGCCGTTCCTTTGATTCGATTGGATTGGATTGGATTGGATTGAATTGGCTTGGCTTGGCTTGGCTTGGCTTGGATTGGATTGGATTGGATAGGATTGGATTGAATTTGATTTGATTGGATGCCGTTCCTTGGATTGGATTGGATTGGATAGGATCGGTTTGGATTCCATTGGATTGGATTGGATGGCGTTCCTTGGATAGGATTGGATAGGATTGGATTGGAATGGTTTGCATTGGATTGGTTTGGATTGGTTGCCGTTCCTTGGATTCCATTGGATTGGATTGGATTGGCATGGATTGGATTGGATTGGATTGGATAGGATTGGATTGGATTGGATTTGGTTGGATGCCGTTCGTTGGATTGGATTGGATTGGATTGGATCGGTTTGGATTCCATTGGATTGGATTGGATGGCGTTCATTGGATGGATTGGATAGGATTGAATTGGAATGGTTTGCATTGGATTGGATTGGATTGGATTGGCTTGGATTGGATTGGATTGGATTGGATAGGATTGGATTGCATTGGGTTGGATTGCATGCCGTTCATTTGATTGGATTTGATTGGATTGGATTGGATTGGATTGAATGCCGTTCCTTAGATTGGATTGGATTGGATTGGGTTGGATCGAATTGTATTGGATTGGATTGCATTGCATTGGATTGGATTGGATGGCGATCCTTGGATTGGATTGGATTGGATTGGCTGCCGTTACGTGGATTGCATTGGATTGGACTGGATTAGGTGCCGTTCCTCAGATTGGATTGGATTGGAATGGATTGGATGCCGTTCCATTGATTGGATTGAATTGGATTGGCTTGGATTGGATTGGATTGGATAGGATTGGATTGGATTTGATTGGATGCCGTTCCTTGGATTGTACTGGATTGGATTGGATTGGATTGGATTGGATTGGATTGGATTGGATTGAATTTGATTGGATTTGAATCCGTTCCTTGGATTGAATTGAATTGGATTGGATTGGATAGGATCGGATTGGATTGGATTGGATTGGATGGCGTTCCTTGGATTGGATTGGCTGCCGTTGCTTGGACTGGATTGGATTGGATGCCGTTCCTTGGATTGGATTGGATTTTATTGGAATTGTTTGCATTGGATTGGATTGGATTGGATGACGTTCCTTGGATTGGATTGGATTGGATGGCGTTCCTTTGATTGGATTGGATTGGATTGGATTTGATGCCGTTCCTTGGATTGGATTGGCTGAGGCTACTGGGGAGAATTTAAACTAGATAGGTTGGGGGGAGGGGAGCTAGAAGAGTTGACTAGGATCAAGGAACTAATTGATGGGGGGAGGATGCAGGGGTAAGGGGAATTACAAAATTAATGGTAGAGGATAGGGTGCAAGTGAATGAAGGCGGTAATTTAGATAAGGGAGTAGAGGGAGACGGTGTTCGCGACTCATCAAAGCGGGTTCAGATAAAAGCTGGAATAAGGACACTTTGCCTGAATGCACGAAGCATTCGGAACAAGGTGAATGAGTTGATGGTGCAAATCAGCACAAGTGGGTACGATCTAGTGGCCATTACAGAAACGTGGCTGAAAGGTGACCAGGACTGGGAGATGAATATCCAGGGGTATCAGGCGTTTAGGAAGAATAGACAGGAAGGAAAAGGTGGTGGGGTCGCGCTATTAATAAGAGATAATATCAGGGTAGTACAAAGAACAAAGAACAGTACAGCACAGGAAACAGGCCCTTCGGCCCTCCAAGCCTGTGCCGCTCCTTGGTCCAACTAGAACAATCGTTTGTATCCCTCCATTCCCAGGCTGCTCATGTGACTATCCAGGTAAGTCTTAAACGATGTCAGCGTGCCTGCCTCCACCACCCTACTTGGCAGCGCATTCCAGGCCCCCACCACCCTCTGTGTAAAAAACGTCCCTCTGATGTCTGAGTTATACTTCGCCCCTCTCAGCTTGAGCCCGTGACCCCTCGTGATCGTCACCTCCGACCTGGGAAAAAGCTTCCCACTGTTCACCCTATCTATACCCTTCATCATCTTGTATACCTCTATTAGATCTCCCCTCATTCTCCGTCTTTCCAAGGAGAACAACCCCAGTCTACCCAATCTCTCCTCATAGCTAAGACCCTCCATACCAGGCAACATCCTGGTAAACCTTCTCTGCACTCTCTCCAATGCCTCCACGTCCTTCTGGTAGTGCGGCGACCAGAACTGGACGCAGTACTCCAAATGCGGCCTAACCAGCGTTCTATACAGCTGCATCATCAGACTCCAGCTTTTATACTCTATACCCCGGCCTATAAAGGCAAGCATACCATATGCCTTCTTCACCACCTTCTCCACCTGTGTTGCCACCTTCAAGGATTTGTGGACTTGCACACCTAGGTCCCTCTGTGTTTCTATACTCCTGATGACTCTGCCATTTATTGCATAACTCCTCCCTACATTATTTCTTCCAAAATGCATCACTTCGCATTTATCCGGATTAAATTCCATCTGCCACCTCTCCGCCCAATTTTCCAGCCTATCTATATCCTGCTGTATTGCCCGACAATGCTCTTCGCTATCCGCAATTCCAGCCATCTTTGTGTCATCCGCAAACTTGCTGATTACACCAGTTACACCTTCTTCCAAATCATTTATATATATCACAAATAGCAGAGGTCCCAGTACAGAGCCTTGCGGAACACCACTGGTCACAGACCTCCAGCCGGAAAAAGACCCTTCGACCACTACCCTCTGTCTCCTATGGCCAAGCCACTTCTCCACCCAACGAGCCACTTCTCCTTGTATCCCATGAGCCTTAACCTTCTTAACCAACCTGCCATGTGGGACTTTGTCAAATGCCTTACTGAAATCCATATAGACGACATCCACGGCCCTTCCTTCATCAACCGTTTTTGTCACTTCCTCAAAAAATTCCACCAAATTTGTAAGGCACGACCTCCCTCTTACAAAACCATGCTGTCTGTCACTAATGAGATTGTTCCGTTCCGTTCTAGTACTGAGGGATGACATAGGCTCTGAGGAACAAAACGTGGAATCATTATGGGTAGAGATGAGGAATAGTAGAGGGAGAAATACACTAGTAGGTGTGGTATATAGGCCCCCAAATAATAATGTTGAGGTAGGGAGGGCTGTAAACAAGCAGATAAGGGATGCGTGTAAAAACGGAACGGCAATAATCATGGGGGACTTCAACATGCACATTGACTGGCAGACTCAAGTCGGTAAGGGTGGAATGGAGGAAGAGTTCTTAGAATGCTGTCGGGATAGTTTCCTTGAAAAGCATGTTACGGAACCGGCGAGGGAACGAGCTATTTTGGATCTGGTATTGTGTAACGAGGTAGGTAGAATTAAGGATCTTATTGTGAAGGACCCTCTTGGGTCTAGTGACCACAATATGGTCGAATGTCTGATTCAGATGGAAGAGGAGAAAGTTTGGTCTCAAACCAGTGTCCTCTGTTTGAACAGAGGGAAATATGATAGGATGAGGGATGAATTGGCTAAAGTAGACTGGGAGAGCAGGCTGGCAGGTAGGATAGCTGAGGAACAGTGGAGGATTTTTAAGGAGATCCTTTTCAGTTCTCAGCAAAAGTATATTCCAGCAAAAAACAAGGATTGTAAGAAAAGGGAGAACCAGCCGTGGATAACGAAGGAAATAAAGGAGAGTATTAAAATAAAAACAGCTGCGTACAGAGTGGCCAAAAATAGTGGAGAAACAAGTGATTGGGAAAAATTTAAGAAACAACAAAGAGAGACAAAGAAAGCGATAAAGAAAGGAAGGATAGACTATGAAGCTAGGCTAGCAATTAATATAAAAAATGATAGTAAAAGTTTTTATAAATATATAAAAAGGAATAGAGTGGCTAGAGTGAATGTTGGACCCTTGGAGGACGAGAGGGGGGAGTTAATAGTGGGAAATGAGGATATGGCTGAGTCTTTAAATAAGTTTTTTGTGTCGGTCTTCACGGTGGAGGACACAAATAGTTTGCCAAATATTAACGATAGAGGGTTGGCAGCAGGACAAATACTTAATACGATTAATGTTACCAGAGAGGCAGTGCTGGGTAGACTAATGGGACTGAAGGTGGACAAGTCCCCGGGTCCGGATGGAATGCATCCCAGGGTATTGAAAGAAATGTCAGAGGTAATAGTGGATGCGTTAGTGATTATTTATCAAAACTCGTTGCATTCTGGGGTAGTGCCGGTTGATTGGAAAACGGCTAATGTTACGCCGCTGTTTAAAAAAGGAAGGAGACAAAAGGCGGGTAACTATAGGCCGGTCAGCTTAACGTCTGTAGTAGGGAAAATGCTGGAATCCATTATTAAAGAGGAGATAGCAGGGCATCTGGATAGAAATGGTTCGATCAATCAGACGCAGCATGGATTCATGAGGGGAAAGTCGTGCTTGACGAACATGTTGGATTTTTATGAAGATGTGACGAGGGCGGTTGATGGAGGAGAACCGGTGGATGCGGTGTTTTTGGATTTCCAAAAGGCGTTTGATAAGGTGCCCCATAAAAGGCTGCTGAAGAAGATTAGGGCACACGGAGTTGGGGGTAGTGTGTTAAAGTGGATTGGGGACTGGCTATCCGACAGGAAGCAAAGAGTCGGAATAAATGGGTGTTTTTCCGGTTGGAGGAAGGTAACTAGTGGCGTGCCGCAGGGATCGGTACTCGGGCCGCAACTGTTTACCATTTATATAGATGATCTGGAGGAGGGGACGGAGTGTAGGGTAACGAAGTTTGCAGACGACACAAAGATAAGTGGAAAAGTGAATCGTGTGGAGGACGGAGAAGATCTGCAGAGAGATTTGGACAGGCTGAGTGAGTGGGCGAGGATATGGCAAATGGAGTATAACGTTGAGAAATGCGAGGTTATACACTTTGGAGGAAATAATAACAAATGGGATTACTATCTCAATGGAAACAAATTAAAACATGCTACCGTGCAAAGGGACCTGAGGGTCCTTGTGCATGAGACGCAAAAGCCCAGTCTGCAGGTACAACAGGTGATCAAGAAGGCAAATGGGATGTTGGCCTATATTGCGAGGGGGATAGAATATAAAAGCAGGGATGTCTTGATGCACCTGTACAGGGCATTGGTGAGGCCGCAGCTGGAATACTGTGTGCAGTATTGGTCCCCTGAGATGAGGAAGGATATATTGGCATTGGAGGGAGTGCAGAGAAGGTTCACCAGGTTGATACCGGAGATGAGGGGTTTGGATTATGAGGAGAGGCTGAGGAGATTGGGTTTGTACTCGTTGGAGTTTAGAAGGATGAGGGGGGATCTTATGGAGACTTATAAGATAATGCGGGGGCTGGATAGGGTGGAGGCGGAGAGATTCTTTCCACTTAGTAAGGAAGTTAAAACTAGAGGACACAGCCTCAAAATAAAAGGGGGTCGGTTTAAGACAGAGTTGAGGAGGAACTTCTTCTCCCAGAGGGTGGTGAATCTCTGGAATTCTCTGCCCACTGAGGTGGTGGAGGCTACCTCGCTGAATATGTTTAAAGCGCGGATGGATGGATTCCTGAGCGGTAAGGGAATTAAGGGTTATGGGGATCAGGCGGGTAAGTGGTACTGATCCACGTCAGATCAGCCATGATCTTATTGAATGGCTGGGCAGGCTCGAGGGGCTAGATGGCCTACTCCTGCTCCTATTTCTTATGTTCTTATGTTCTTATGGATTGGACTGGATTGAATGCCGTTCCTTAGATTGGATTGGATTGGATTGGATTGGATCGGATTGGATTGGTTTGATTTGGATTGGATTACATTGAATTGGATTGCATGGCGATCAGTGGATTGGTTTGAATTGGATTGGATTGGATTGGATTTGATGCCGTTCCTCGGATTGGACTGGATTGGATTGAATGACGTTCCTTTGATTGGATTGGATTGGATTGGATTGGATTGGATCGGATTGGATTGGATTGCATTGCATTGGATTGGATTGGATTGGATGCCGTTTCTTGGATTGGATTGAATTGGATTGGATTGGATTGGATTGGATTGGATTGAGTCGGATTGGATTGGATTGGTTTGGATTGAATGGTGTTACCTGGATTGGATTGGATAGGACTAGATTGGATTGGATTGGATTGGGCTGGATGCCGTTCGTTGGATTGGATTGGATTGGATTGGTTTAATGCCGTTCCTTGGATTGGATTGGATTGGTTGGCATTACTTGGTTTGGATTGGATTGGATTGGATTGGATTGCGTTGGATTGGATGCCGTTCCTCAGATTGGATTGCATTGGATTGGACTGGATTGGATCCCGTTCCTTAGGTTGGATTGGATTGGATTGGATTGAACTGGATCCGTTTGGATTCCATTGGATTGGATTGGATGGCGTTCCTTGGATTGGATTGGACAGGCTTGGATTGCATTGGATTGGATTACATGCCGGTCATTGGATTGGATTGGATTGGATTGGATTTGATGCCGTTCCTTGGATTGGATTGGATTGGAATGAATGTCGTTCCTTCGATTGGATTGGATTGCATTGGATTGGATTGGATTGGATTGGACCGGATTGGATTGGATTGGATTGCATTGGATTGGATTGGATTGGATGCCATTTTTGGATTGGATTGGATTGGATTGGATTGGATTGAATCGGATTGGATTGGATTGGATGGCTTTACCTAGATTTGATTGGATAGGAATAGATTGGATTGGAATTGGATTGGGCTGGATGCCGTTCCTTGGATTGGATTGGATTGGATGCCGTTACTTGCTTTGGATTGGATTGGATTGGATTGGGTTGGATTGGATGCCGTTCCTTAGATTGGATTGGATTGGATTGGATTGGAATGGATTGCGTTGGATGGGATTGGATTCGATGCCGTTCCTTGAATTGGGTTGTCTTGGATTGGATTGGATTGTATTGAATTTGATTGGATTGGATTGGATTTGATGCCGTTCCTTGGATTGGATTGGATTGGATTCGATCGGATTGGATTGGATTGGATGGCGTTCCTTGGATTGGATTGGATTGGCTGCCGTTACTTGGATTGCATTGGATTGGATTGGATTGGATGCCGTTCCTTAGAGTGGATTGGATTGGATTGGATTGGATTGTAATGGTTTGCGTTGGATTGGATTGGATTGGATGCCGTTCCTTGGATTGGATTGGATTGGACTGGATTGGATTCGATTGGCTGCCGTTCCTCTGATTGGATTGAATTGGATTGGCTTGGATTGGATTGGATTTGATAGGACTGGATTGGATTTGATTGGATGCCGTTCCTTGGATTGGATTGGATTGGATTGGATTGGGTTGGATGCCGTTCCTTTGATTCGAGTGGATTGGATTGGATTGGATTGGCTTGGCTTGGCGTGGATTGGATTGGATTGGATCGGATAGGATTGCATTGGATTGGATTTGATTGGATGCCGTTCCTTGGCTTGGATTGGATAGGAATGGATAGGATCGGTTTGGATTCCATTGGATTGGATTGGATGGCGTTCCTTGGATTGGATTGGATAGGATTGGATTAGAATGGTTTGCATTGGATTGGATTGGATTGGATGCCGTTCCTTGGATTCCATTGGATTGGATTGGATTGGCTTGGATTGGATTGGATTGGATAGGATTGGATTGGATTGGATTTGGTTGGATGCCGTTCCTTGGATTGGATTGGATTGGATTGGATTGGATCGGTTTGGATTCCATTGGATTGGTTTGGATGGCGTTCCTTGGATTGGATTGGATAGGATTGGATTGGAATGGTTTGCATTGGATTGGATTAGATTGGATGCCGTTCCGTTGATTCGATTGGATTGGATTGGCTTGGATTGGATTGGACTGGATAGGATTGGATTGCATTGGTTTGGATTGCATGCCGTTCATTGGATTGGATTTGATTGGATTGGATTGAATGCCGTTCCTTCGATTGGATTGGATTGGTTTGGATTGGATCGGATTGTATTGGATTGGATTGCAATGCATTGGATTGAATTGGATGCCGTTCCTTGGATTGGATTGGATTGGATCGGATGGGATTGGATTGGAGGGCGTTCCTTTGATTGGATTGGATTGGATTGGATCGAATTGTATTGGATTGGATTGCATTGCATTGGGTTGAATTGGATGCCGTTCCTTGGATTGGATTGGATTGGATTTGATGCCGATCCTGAGATTGGATTGGATTGGCTCGGAAAGGATTGGATTGGATTGGATTGGATTGGATGCCGTTCATTGGATTGGATTGGATTGGATTGGATTGGGTTGGATTGGATTGTCTTGATTTGGATTGGATTACATTGAATTGGATTGCATGGCGGTCATTGGATTGGTTTGAATTGCATTGGATTGGATTGGATTGGATGCCGTTTCTTGGATTGGATTGGATTGAATTGGATTGGATTGAATCGGATTGGATTGGATTGGTTTGGATTGAATGGCGTTACTTGGATTGGATTGGATAGGATTAGATTTGATTGGATTGGATTGGGCTGGATGCCGTTCGTTGGATTGGATTGGATTAATGCCGTTCCTTGGATTGGATTGGATTGGATTGGATGGCATTACTTGGTTTGGATTGGATTGGATTGGATTGGGTTGGATTGGATGCCGTTCCTCAGATTGGATTGCATTGGATTGGACTGGATTGGATCCCGTTCCTTTGATTGGATTGCATTGGATTGGATTGAACTGGATCGGTTTGGATTCCATTGGATTGGATTGGATAGCGTTCCTTGGATTGGATTGGATAGGCTTGGATTGCATTGGATTGGATTACATGCCGGTCATTGGATTGGATTGGATTGGATTGGATTTGATTGTATTGGATTGTATTGAATTTTATTGGATTGGATTGGATTTGAATCCGTTCCTTGGATTGGATTGGATTGGATTGGATAGGATCGGATTGGATTGGATTGGATTGGATGGCGTTCCTTGGATTGGACTGGATTGGATTGGCTGCCGTTGCTTGGATTGGATTGGATTGGATAGCGTTCCTTGGTTTGGATTGGATTGGATTGGATTGGATTGGATTGGGTTGGGTTGGATTGGATGCCGTTCCTCAGATTGGATTGGATTGGATTGGTTTGGAATGGATTGCATTGGATTCGATTGGATTGGATGCCGCTCCTTGAATTGGGTTGAATTGATTTGGATTGGATTGTATTGAATTTGATTGGATTGGATTGGATTTGAATCCGTTCCTTGGATTGGATTCGATTGGATTGGATAGAATCGGATTGGATTGGATTGGATTGGATGGCGTTCCTTGGATTGGATTGCATTGGATTGGCTGCCGTTGCTTGGATTGGTTTGGATTGGATTGGATTGGATGCCGTTCCTTAGATTGGATTGGATTGGATTGGATTGGCATGGTTTGCATTGGATTGGATTGGATTGGATGCCGTTTCTTGGATTGGATTGGATTGAATAGGTTTGGATTCCATTGGATTGGATTAGATGGCGTTCCTTGGATTGGATTGGATAGGATTGTATTGCACTGAATGCCGTTCCTTGGAGTGGATTGGATTGGATTGGTTTGGATGACGTTCCTAGGATTGGAATGGATTGAATTGGATTGGATTGGATCGGATTGCATTGGAATGGATTGGATTGGATCCCGTTCCTTAGATTGGATTGCATTGGATTGGATTGCATTGAACTGGATCGGTTTGGATTCCATTGTATTGGACTGGATGGCGTTCCTTGGATTGGATTCGATAGGCTTGGATTGCATTGGATTGGATTGCATGACGGTCATTTGATTGGATTTGATTGGATTGGATTTGATGACGTTCCTTGGATTGGATTGGATTGGATTGAATGCCGTTCCTTCGATTGGAATGGATTGGATTGGATTGGATTGGATTGGATTGGATCGGATTGGATTGAATTGGATTGCATTGCATTGGATTGGATTGGATGCCGTTTCTTGGATTGGATTGGATTGGATTGGATGACGTTACTTGGATTGGGTTGGATAGGATTAGATTGGATTGGAATTGGATTGGGCTGGATGCCGTTCGTTGGATTGGATTGGATTGGTTGAATGCCGTTCCTTGGATTGAATTGGATTGGATTGGACTGGATGCCGTTACTTGGTTTGAATTGGATTGTATTGGGTTGGATTGGATGCCGTTCCTGAGATTGGATGGGATTGGATTGGAGTGGATTGCGTTGGATTGGATTGGATGCGATGCCGTTCCTTGAATTGGGTTGGATTGGATTGGATTGGATTGTATTGAATTTGATTGGATTGGATTGGATTTGATGCCGTTCCTTGGATTGGATTGGATTGGATCGGATTGGATTGGATTGGATTGGATGGCGTTCCTTGGATTGGATTGGATTGGATTGGATTGGCTGCCGTTACTTGGATTGCATTGGATTGGATTGGATTGGATGCCGTTCCTTAGAGTGGATTGGATTGGATTGGATTGGATTGTAATGGTTTGCGTTGGATTGGATTGGATTGGATGCCGTTCCTTGGATTGGATTGGACTGGACTGGATTGGATTGTATTGGATGCCGTTCCATTGATTGGATTGAATTGGATTGGCTTGGATTGGATTGGATTGGATAGGATTGGATTGGATTTGATTGGATGCCGTTCCTTGGATTGAACTGGATTGGATTGGATTGGATTGGATTGTATTGAATTTGATTGGATTGGATTGGATTTGAATCCGTTCCTTGGATTGGATTGGATTGGATTGGATAGGATCGGATTGGATTGGATTGGATTGGATGGCGTTCCTTGGATTGGATTGGCTGCCGTTGCTTGGACTGGATTGGATTGGATGCCGTTCCTTGGATTGGATTGGATTGGATTGGAATTGTTTGCATTGGATTGGATTGGATTGGATGACGTTCCTTGGATTGGATTGGAATGGATTGGATGGCGTTCCTTTGATTGGATTGGATTGGATTTGATGCCGTTCCTTGGATTGGATTGGACTGGATTGAATGCCGTTCCTTAGATTGGATTGGATTGGATTGGATTGGATTGGATCGGATTGGATTGGATTGGATTGCATTGCATTGGATTGGATTTGATTGGAAGACGTTTTTTGGATTTGATTGGATTGGATTGGATTGAATCGGATTGGATTGGATTGGATTGGATTGGATGGCGTTACTTGGATTGGATTGGATAGGATTAGATTCAATCGGAATTGGATTGGGCTGGATGCCGTTCGTTGGATTGGATTGGATTGGATTGCATTGGTTGAATGCCGTTCCTTGGATTGGATTGGATTGGATTGGATGCCATTGCTTGGTTTGGATTGGATTGGATTGGATTGGGTTGGATTGGATGCCGTTCCTTCGATTGGATAAATTGGACTGGAATGGATTGCGTTGGATTGGATTGGATTCGATGCCGTTCCTTGAATTGGGTTGTATTGGATTGGATTGGATTGTATTGAATTTGATTGGATTGGATTTGATGTTGTTCCTTGAATTGGATTGCATTGGATTGGATCCGATTGGATTGGATTGGATGGCGTTCCTTGGATTGGATTGGATTGGATTGGATGGCGTTCCTTTGATTGGATTGGATTGGATTGGATTGGATTGGATTGGCTGCCGTTACTTGGATTGGATAGGATTAGATTTGATTGGATTGGATTGGGCTGGATGCCGTTCGTTGGATTGGATTGGATTGGTTTAATGCCGTTCCTTGGATTGGATTGGATTGGATGGCATTACTTGTTTTGGATTGGATTGGATTGGATTGGATTGGGTTGGATTGGATGCCGTTCCTCAGATTGGATTGGATTGTATTGGATTGGATTGGAATGGATTGCATTGGATTCGATTGGATTGGATGCCGCTCCTTGAATTGGGTTGAATTGGTTTGGATTGGATTGTATTGAATTTGATTGGATTGGATTGGATTTGAATCCGTTCCTTGGATTGGATTCGATTGGATTGGATAGAATCGGATTGGATTTAATTGGATTGGATGGCGTTCCTTGGATTGGATTGGATTGGATTGGCTGCCGTTGCTTGGATTGGTTTGGATTGGATTGGATTGGATGCCGTTCCTTAGATTGGATTGGATTGGATTGGATTGGCATGGTTTGCATTGGATTGGATTGGATTGGATGCCGTTCCTTGGATTGGATTGGATTGGATTGGATTGGGTTGGATTGGATTGTCTTGATTTGGATTGGATTACATTGAATTGGATTGCATGGCGGTCATTGGATTGGTTTGAATTGCATTGGATTGGATTGGATTGGATGCCGTTTCTTGGATTGGATTGGATTGAATTGGATTGGATTGAATCGGATTGGATTGGATTGGTTTGGATTGAATGGCGTTACTTGGATTGGATTGGATAGGATTAGATTTGATTGGATTGGATTGGGCTGGATGCCGTTCGTTGGATTGGATTGGATTAATGCCGTTCCTTGGATTGGATCGGATTGGATTGGATGGCATTACTTGGTTTGGATTGGATTGGATTGGATTGGGTTGGATTGGATGCCGTTCCTCAGATTGGATTGCATTGGATTGGACTGGATTGGATCCCGTTCCTTAGATTGGATTGCATTGGATTGGATTGAACTGGATCGGTTTGGATTCCATTGGATTGGATTGGCTGGCGTTCCTTGGATTGGATTGGATAGGCTTGGATTGCATTGGATTGGATTACATGCCGGTCATTGGATTGGATTGGATTGGATTGGATTTGATTGTATTGGATTGTATTGAATTTTATTGGATTGGATTGGATTTGAATCCGTTCCTTGGATTGGATTGGATTGGATAGGATCGGATTGGATTGGATTGGATTGGATGGCGTTCCTTGGATTGGATTGGCTGACGTTGCTTGGATTGGATTGGATTGGAATCCGTTCCTTGGATTGGATTGGATTGGATTGGATGGCGTTCCTTTGATTGGATTGGATTGGATTGGATTGGATAGGCTGCCGTTACTTGGATTGGATTGGATTGGATTGGATCGGATTGGATTGGATTGGATGGCGTTCCTTTGATTGGATTGGATTGGATTGGATCGGATTTTATTGGATTGGATTGCATTGCATTGGATTGAATTGGATGCCGTTCCTTGGATTGGATTGGATCGGATTTCATGCGAATCCTGAGATTGGATTGGATTGGCTCGGAATGGCTTGGATTGGATTGGTTTGGATTGGATGCCGTTCATTGGATTGGATTGGATTGTATTGGGTTGGATTGGATTGGATTGGATTGCATTGGATTGGATTGCATGCCGGTCATTGGATTGGTTTGAATTGGATTGGATTGGATTGGATTTGATGCCGTTCCATGGATTGGACTGGATTGGATTGGATTGAATGACGTTCCTTAGATTGGATTGGATTGGATTGGATTGGATTGGATTGGATTGGATTGGATTGGATTGGATTGGATCGGATTGGATTGGATTGGATTGCATTGCATTGGATTGGATTGGATTGGATGCCGTTTCTTGGATTGGATTGGATTGGATTGGATTGAATCGAATTGGATTGGATTGGATTGGTTTGGCTTGGATGGCGTTACGTGGATTGTATTGGATAGGAGTAGATTGGATTGGATTGGATTGGGCTGGATGCCGTTCATTGGATTGGATTGGATTGGATTGAATTGGTTTAATGTCGTTCCTTGGATTGGATTGGATTGGATGGCGTTACTTGGTTTGGATTGGATTGGATTGGATTGTATTGGGTTGGGTTGGATTGGATGCCGTTCCTCAGATTGGATTGGATTGGATTGGTTTGGAATGGATTGCATTGGATTCGATTGGATTGGATGCCGCTCCTTGAATTGGGTTGAATTGATTTGGATTGGATTGTATTGAATTTGATTGGATTGGATTGGATTTGAATCCGTTCCTTGGATTGGATTCGATTGGATTGGATAGAATCGGATTGGATTGGATTGGATTGGATGGCGTTCCTTGGATTGGATTGCATTGGATTGGCTGCCGTTGCTTGGATTGGTTTGGATTGGATTGGATTGGATGCCGTTCCTTAGATTGGATTGGATTGGATTGGCATGGTTTGCATTGGATTGGATTGGATTGGATGCCCTTTCTTGGATTGGATTGCATTGAATAGGTTTGGATTCCATTGGATTGGATTAGATGGCGTTCCTTGGATTGGATTGGATAGGATTGTATTGCACTGAATGCCGTTCCTTGGAGTGGATTGGATTGGATTGGTTTGGATGACGTTCCTAGGATTGGAATGGATTGAATTGGATTGGATTGGATCGGATTGCATTGGAATGGATTGGATTGGATCCCGTTCCTTAGATTGGATTGCATTGGATTGGATTGCATTGAATTGGATCGGTTTGGATTCCATTGTATTGGACTGGATGGCGTTCCTTGGATTGGATTCGATAGGCTTGGATTGCATTGGATTGGATTGCATGACGGTCATTGGATTGGATTTGATTGGATTGGATTTGATGACGTTCCTTGGATTGGATTGGATTGGATTGAATGCCGTTCCTTCGATTGGAATGGATTGGATTGGATTGGATTGGATTGGATTGGATTGGATCGGATTGGATTGAATTGAATTGCATTGGATTGGATTGGATTGGATGCCGTTTCTTGGATTGGATTGGATTGGATTGGATGACGTTACTTGGATTGGGTTGGATAGGATTAGATTGGATTGGAATTGGATTGGGCTGGATGCCGTTCGTTGGATTGGATTGGATTGGTTGAATGCCGTTCCTTGGATTGAATTGGATTGGATTGGACTGGATGCCGTTACTTGGTTTGAATTGGATTGTATTGGGTTGGATTGGATGCCGTTCCTGAGATTGGATGGGATTGGATTGGAGTGGATTGCGTTGGATTGGATTGGATGCGATGCCGTTCCTTGAATTGGGTTGGATTGGATTGGATTGGATTGTATTGAATTTGATTGGATTGGATTGGATTTGATTCCGTTCCTTGGATTGGATTGGATTGGATCGGATTGGATTGGATTGGATTGGATGGCGTTCCTTGGATTGGATTGGATTGGATTGGATTGGCTGCCGTTACTTGGATTGCATTGGATTGGATTGGATTGGATGCCGTTCCTTAGAGTGGATTGGATTGGATTGGATTGTAATGGTTTGCGTTGGATTGGATTGGATTGGATGCCGTTCCTTGGATTGGATTGGACTGGACTGGATTGGATTGTATTGGATGCCGTTCCATTGATTGGATTGAATTGGATTGGCTTGGATTGGATTGGATTGGATAGGATTGGATTGGATTTGATTGGATGCCGTTCCTTGGATTGAACTGGATTGGATTGGATTGGATTGGATTGTATTGAATTTGATTGGATTGGATTGGATTTGAATCCGTTCCTTGGATTCGATTGGATTGGATTGGAAAGGATCGGATTGGATTGGATTGGATTGGATGGCGTTCCTTGGATTGGATTGGCTGCCGTTGCTTGGACTGGATTGGATTGGATGCCGTTCCTTGGATTGGATTGGATTGGATTGGAATTGTTTGCATTGGATTGGATTGGATTGGATGACGTTCCTTGGATTGGATTGGATTGGATTGGATGGCGTTCCTTTGATTGGATTGGATTGGATTTGATGCCGTTCCTTGGATTGGATTGGACTGGATTGAATGCCGTTCCTTAGATTGGATTGGATTGGATTGGATTGGATTGGATCGGATTGGATTGGATTGGATTGCATTGCATTGGATTGGATTTGATTGGAAGACGTTTTTTGGATTCGATTGGATTGGATTGGATTGAATCGGATTGGATTGGATTGGATTGGATTGGATGGCGTTACTTGGATTGGATTGGATAGGATTAGATTCAATCGGAATTGGATTGGGCTGGATGCCGTTCGTTGGATTGGATTGGATTGGATTGCATTGGTTGAATGCCGTTCCTTGGATTGGATTGGATTGGATTGGATGCCATTGCTTGGTTTGGATTGGATTGGATTGGATTGGGTTGGATTGGATGCCGTTCCTTCGATTGGATAAATTGGACTGGAATGGATTGCGTTGGATTGGATTGGATTCGATGCCGTTCCTTGAATTGGGTTGTATTGGATTGGATTGGATTGTATTGAATTTGATTGGATTGGATTTGATGTTGTTCCTTGGATTGGATTGCATTGGATTGGATCCGATTGGATTGGATTGGATGGCGTTCCTTGGATTGGATTGGATTGGATTGGATGGCGTTCCTTTGATTGGATTGGATTGGATTGGATTGGATTGGATTGGCTGCCGTTACTTGGATTGGATAGGATTAGATTTGATTGGATTGGATTGGGCTGGATGCCGTTCGTTGGATTGGATTGGATTGGATTGGTTTAATGCCGTTCCTTGGATTGGATTGGATTGGATGGCATTACTTGTTTTGGATTGGATTGGATTGGATTGGATTGGGTTGGATTGGATGCCGTTCCTCAGATTGGATTGGATTGGATTGGATTGGAATGGATTGCATTGGATTCGATTGGATTGGATGCCGCTCCTTGAATTGGGTTGAATTGGTTTGGATTGGATTGTATTGAATTTGATTGGATTGGATTGGATTTGAATCCGTTCCTTGGATTGGATTCGATTGGATTGGATAGAATCGGATTGGATTTAATTGGATTGGATGGCGTTCCTTGGATTGGATTGGATTGGATTGGCTGCCGTTGCTTGGATTGGTTTGGATTGGATTGGATTGGATGCCGTTCCTTAGATTGGATTGGATTGGATTGGATTGGCATGGTTTGCATTGGATTGGATTGGATTGGATGCCGTTCCTTGGATTGGATTGGATTGAATAGGTTTGGATTCCATTGGATTGGATTAGATGGCGTTCCTTGGATTGGATTGGATAGTATTGTATAGCACTGAATGCCGTTCCTTGGAGTGGATTGGATTGGATTGGTTTGGATGACGTTCCTAGGATTGGAATGGATTGAATTGGATTGGATTGGATCGGATTGCATTGGATTGGATTGGTTTGGATTCCATTGTATTGGACTGGATGGCGTTCCTTGGATTGGATTCGATAGGCTTGGATTGCATTGGATTGGATTGCATGACGGTCATTGGATTGGATTTGATTGGATTGGATTTGATGACGTTCCTTGGATTGGATTGGATTGGATTGAATGCCGTTCCTTCGATTGGAATGGATTGGATTGGATTGGATTGTATTGGATTGGATTGAATTGGATTGCATTGCATTGGATTGGATTGGATTGGATGCCGTTTCTTGGATTGGATTGGATTGGATTGGATGACGTTACTTGGATTGGGTTGGATAGGATTAGATTGGATTGGAATTGGATTGGGCTGGATGCCGTTCGTTGGATTGGATTGGATTGGTTGAATGACGTTCCTTGGATTGAATTGGATTGGATTGGACTGGATGCCGTTACTTGGTTTGAATTGGATTGGATTGGGTTGGATTGGATGCCGTTCCTGAGATTGGATGGGATTGGATTGGAGTGGATTGCGTTGGATTGGATTGGATTCGATGCCGTTCCTTGAATTGGGTTGGATTGGATTGGATTGGATTGTATTGAATTTGATTGGATTGGATTGGATTTGATGCCGTTCCTTGGATTGGATTGGATTGGATCGGATTGGATTGGATTGGATTGGATGGCGTTCCTTGGATTGGATTGGATTGGATTGGATTGGCTGCCGTTACTTGGATTGCATTGGATTGGATTGGATTGGATGCCGTTCCTTAGAGTGGATTGGATTGGATTGGATTGGATTGTAATGGTTTGCGTTGGATTGGATTGGATTGGATGCCGTTTCTTGGATTGGATTGGACTGGACTGGATTGGATTGTATTGGATGCCGTTCCATTGATTGGATTGAATTGAATTGGTTTGGATTGGATTGGATTGGATTGGATAGGATTGGATTGGATTTGATTGGATGCCGTTCCTTGGATTGAACTGGATTGGATTGGATTGGATTGGATTGGTTGAATGCCGTTCCTTGGATTGGATTGGATTGGATTGGATGCCATTGCTTGGTTTGGATTGGATTGGATTGGATTGGATTGGGTTGGATTGGATGCCGTTCTTTCGATTGGATAGGATTGGACTGGAATGGATTGCGTTGGATTGGATTGGATTCGATGCCGTTCCTTGAATTGGGTTGTATTGGATTGTATTGAATTTGATTGGATTGGATTTGATGTCGTTCCTTGGATTGGATTGCATTGGATTGGATCGGATTGGATTGGATTGGATGGCGTTCCTTGGATTGGATTGGATTGGATTGGATGGCGTTCCTTTGATTGGATTGGATTGGATTGGATTGGATTGGCTGCCGTTACTTGGATTGGATAGGATTAGATTTGATTGGATTGGATTGGGCTGGCTGCCGTTCGTTGGATTTGATTGGATTGGATTGGTTTAATGCCGTTCCTTGGATTGGATTGGATTGGATGGCATTACTTGTTTTGGATTGGATTGGATTGGATTGGGTTGGATTTGATGCCGTTCCTCAGATTGGATTGCATTGGATTGGACTGGATTGGATCCCGTTCCTTAGATTGGATTGCATTGGATTGGATTGAACTGGATCGGTTTGGATTCCATTGGATTGGATTGGCTGGCGTTCCTTGGATTGGATTGGATAGGCTTGGATTGCATTGGATTGGATTACATGCCGGTCATTGGATTGGATTGGATTGGATTGGATTTGATTGGATGTCGTTCCTTGGATTGGATTGGATTGGATTGGATTGTATTGAATTTGATTGGATTGGATTGGATTTGAATCCGTTCCTTGGATTGGATTGGATTGGATAGGATCGGATTGGATTGGATTGGATTGGATGGCGTTCCTTGGATTGGATTGGCTGCCGTTGCTTGGACTGGATTGGATTGGATGCCGTTACTTGGATTGGATAGGATTAGATTTGATTGGATTGGATTGGGCTGGATGCCGTTCGTTGGATTGGAATGGATTGGATTGGTTTAATTCCGTTCCTTGGATTGGATTGGATTGGATGGCATTACTTGTTTTGGATTGGATTGGATTGGATTGGATTGGGTTGGATTGGATGCCGTTCCTCAGATTGGATTGGATTGGATTGGATTGGAATGGATTGCATTGGATTCGATTGGATTGGATGCCGCTCCTTGAATTGGGTTGAATTGGTTTGGATTGGATTGTATTGAATTTGATTGGATTGGATTGGATTTGAATCCGTTCCTTGGATTGGATTCGATTGGATTGGATAGAATCGGATTGGATTTAATTGGATTGGATGGCGTTCCTTGGATTGGATTGGATTGGATTGGCTGCCGTTGCTTGGATTGGTTTGGATTGGATTGGATTGGATGCCGTTCCTTAGATTGGATTGGATTGGATTGGATTGGCATGGTTTGCATTGGATTGGATTGGATTGGATGCCGTTCCTTGGATTGGATTGGATTGAATAGGTTTGGATTCCATTGGATTGGATTAGATGGCGTTCCTTGGATTGGATTGGATAGTATTGTATAGCACTGAATGCCGTTCCTTGGAGTGGATTGGATTGGATTGGTTTGGATGACGTTCCTAGGATTGGAATGGATTGAATTGGATTGGATTGGATCGGATTGCATTGGATTGGATTGGTTTGGATTCCATTGTATTGGACTGGATGGCGTTCCTTGGATTGGATTCGATAGGCTTGGATTGCATTGGATTGGATTGCATGACGGTCATTGGATTGGATTTGATTGGATTGGATTTGATGACGTTCCTTGGATTGGATTGGATTGGATTGAATGCCGTTCCTTCGATTGGAATGGATTGGATTGGATTGGATTGTATTGGATTGGATTGAATTGGATTGCATTGCATTGGATTGGATTGGATTGGATGCCGTTTCTTGGATTGGATTGGATTGGATTGGATGACGTTACTTGGATTGGGTTGGATAGGATTAGATTGGATTGGAATTGGATTGGGCTGGATGCCGTTCGTTGGATTGGATTGGATTGGTTGAATGACGTTCCTTGGATTGAATTGGATTGGATTGGACTGGATGCCGTTACTTGGTTTGAATTGGATTGGATTGGGTTGGATTGGATGCCGTTCCTGAGATTGGATGGGATTGGATTGGAGTGGATTGCGTTGGATTGGATTGGATTCGATGCCGTTCCTTGAATTGGGTTGGATTGGATTGGATTGGATTGTATTGAATTTGATTGGATTGGATTGGATTTGATGCCGTTCCTTGGATTGGATTGGATTGGATTGGGTTGGATTGGTTGCCGTTCCTCAGATTGGATTGGATTGGATTGGATTGGATTGGAATGGATTGCATTGGATTCGATTGGATTGGATGCCGCTCCTTGAATTGGGTTGAATTTGTTTGGATTGGATTGTATTGAATTTGATTGGATTGGATTGGATTTGAATCCGTTCCTTGGATTGGATTCGATTGGATTGGATAGAATTGGATTGGATTGGATTGGATTGGATGGCGTTCCTTGGATTGGATTGGATTGGATTGGCTGCCGTTGCTTGGATTGGTTTGGATTGGATTGGATTGGATGCCGTTCCTTAGATTGGATTGGATTGGCATGGTTTGCATTGGATTGGATTGGATTGGATGCCGTTCCTTGGATTGGATTGGATTGAATAGGTTTGGATTCCATTGGATTGGATTAGATGGCGTTCCTTGGATTGGATTGGAAAGGATTGGATTGCATTGAATGCCGTTCCTTGGATTGGATTGGATTGGATTGGTTTGGATGACGTTCCTAGGATTGGAATGGATTGAATTGGATTGGATTGGATCGGATTGCATTGGATTGGATTGGATTGGATCCCGTTCCTTAGACTGGATTGGATTGGATTGGATTGGATTGGATTGGATTGGATTGGATTGGATTGAACTGGATCGGTTTGGATTCCATTGTATTGTATTGGATGGCGTTCCTTGGATTGGATTCGATAGGCTTGGATTGCATTGGATTGGATTGCATGACGGTCATTGGATTGGATTTGATTGGATTGGATTTGATGCCGTTCCTTGGATTGGATTGGATTGGATTGAATGCCGTTCCTTAGATTGGAATGGATTGGATTGGTTTGGATTGGATCGGATTGGATTGAATTGGATTGCATTGCATTGGATTGGATTGGATGCCGTTTCTTGGATTGGATTGGATTGGATTGGATGGCGTTACTTGGATTGGGTTGGATAGGATTAGATTGGATTGGAATTGGATTGGGCTGGATGCCGTTCGTTGGATTGGATTGGATTGGATTGGTTGAATGCCGTTCCTTGGATTGGATTTGATTGGATGCCGTTACTTGCTTTGGATTGGATTGGGTTGGATTGGATGCCGTTCCTTAGATTGGATTGGATTGGATTGGAATGGATTGTGTTGGATGGGATTGGATTCGATGCCGTTCCTTGAATTGGGTTGTATTGGATTGGATTGGATTGTATTGAATTTGATTGGATTGGATTGGATTTGATGCCGTTCCTTGTATTGGATTGGATTGGATTGGATCGGATTGGATTGGATTGGATGGCGTTCCTTGGATTGGATTGGATTGGCTGCCGTTACTTGGATTGCATTGGATTGGATTGGATTGGATGCCGTTCCTTAGAGTGGATTGGATTGGATTGGATTGGATTGTAATGGTTTGCGTTGGATTGGATTGGATTGGATGCCGTTCCTTGGATTGGATTGGATTGCACTGGATTGGATTCGATTGGATGCCGTTCCTCTGATTGGATTGAATTGGATTGGCTTGGATTGGATTGGATTTGATAGGACTGTATTGGATTTGATTGGATGCCGTTCCTTTGATTGGATTGGATTGGATTGGATTGGATTGGATTGGATGCCGTTCCTTTCATTCGAGTGGATTGGATTGGATTGGATTGGCTTGGCTTGGCTTGGATTGGATTGGATTGGATCGGATAGGATTGCATTGGATTGGATTTGATTGGATGCAGTTCCTTGGACTGGATTGGATAGGATTGGATAGGATCGGTTTGGATTCCATTTGATTGGATTGGATGGCGTTCCTTGGATTGGATTGGATAGGATTGGATTAGAATGGTTTGGATTCTATTGGATTGGATTGGATGGCGTTCCCTGGATTGGATTGGATAGGATTGGATTGGAATGGTTTGCATTGGATTGGATTGGATTGGATGCCGTTCCGTTGATTCGATTGGGTTGGATTGGCTTGGACTGGATTGGACTGGATAGGATTGGATTGCATTGGTTTGGATTGCATGCCGTTCATTGGATTGGATTTGATTGGATTGGATTGGATTGGATTGGATTGAATGCCGTTCCTTAAATTGGATTGGATTGGATTGGATCGGATTGTATTGGATTGGATTGCAATGCATTGGATTGAATTGGATGCCGTTCCTTGGATTGGATTGGATTGGATCGGATGGGATTGGATTGGATGGCGTTCCTTTGATTGGATTGGATTGGATTGGATTGGATCGGATTGTATTGGATTGGATTGCAATGCATTGGATTGAATTGGATGCCGTTCCTTGGATTGGATTGGATTGGATCGGATGGGATTGGATTGGATGGCGTTCCTTTGATTGGATTGGATTGGATTGGATTGGATTGGATCGGATTGTATTGGATTGGATTGGACTGGATTGGATTGGATGCCGTTCATTGGATTGGATTGGATTGTATTGGGTTGGATTGGATTGTATTGATTTGGATTGGATTACATTGAATTGGATTGCATGGCGGTCATTGGATTGGTTTGAATTGCATTGGATTGGATTGGATTTGGTGCCGTTCCTCGGATTGGACTGGATTGGATTGGATTGAATGACGTTCCTTTGATTGGATTGGATTGGATTGGATTGGATCGGATTGGATTGGATTGCATTGCATTGGATTGGATTGGATTGGATGCCGTTTCTTGGATTGGATTGGATTGGATTGAATCGGATTGTATTGGATTGGTTTGGATTGAATGGCGTTACTTGGATTGGATTGGATAGGATTAGATTTGATTGGATTGGATTGGGCTGGATGCCGTTCGTTGGATTGGATTGGATTGGATTGGATTGGTTTATTGCCGTTCCTTGGATTGGATTGGATTGGACTGGATGGCATTACTTGGTTTGGATTGGATTGGATTGGATTGGATTGGGTTGGATTGGATGCCGTTCCTCAGATTGGATTACATTGGATTGGACTGGATTGGATCCCGTTCCTTAGATTGGATTGCATTGGATTGGATTGAACTGGATCGGTTTGGATTCCATTGGATTGGATTGGATGGCGTTCCTTGGATTGGATTGGATAGGCTTGGATTGCATTGGATTGGATTACATGCCGGTCATTGGAATGGATTGGATTGGATTGGATTTGATTGGATGCCGTTCCTTGGATTGGATTGGATTGGATTGGATTGGATTGTATTGAATTTTATTGGATTGGATTGGATTTGATTCCGTTCCTTGGATTGGATTGTATTGGATTGGATAGGATCGGATTGGATTGGATTGGATTGGATGGCGTTCCTTGGATTGGATTGGCTGACGTTGCTTGGATTGGATTGGATTGGATGCCGTTCCTTGGATTGGATTGGATTGGATTGGATTGGATGGCGTTCCTTTGATTGGATTGGATTGGATTGGATTGGCTGCCGTTACTTGGATTGGATTGGATTGGATTGGATCAGATTGGATTGGATTGGTTTGGATTGGATGGCGTTACGTGGATTGGATTGGATAGGAGTAGATTGGATTGGATTGGATTGGGCTGGATGCCGTTCATTGGATTGGATTGGATTGGATTGGATGGCGTTAATTGGTTTGGATTGGATTGGATTGGATTGGATTGGATTGGATTGGATTGGGTTGGGTTGGATTGGTTGCCGTTCCTCAGATTGGATTGGATTGGATTGGATTGGAATGGATTGCATTGGATTCGATTGGATTCGATGCCGTTCCTTGAATTGGGTTGGATTGGATTGGATTGGATTGTATTGAATTTGATTGGATTGGATTGGATTTGATGCCGTTCCTTGGATTGGATTGGATTGGATCGGATTGGATTGGATTGGATTGGATGGCGTTCCTTGGATTGGATTGGATTGGATTGGATTGGATTGGCTGCCGTTACTTGGATTGCATTGGATTGGATTGGATTGGATGCCGTTCCTTAGAGTGGATTGGATTGGATTGGATTGGATTGTAATTGTTTGCGTTGGATTGGATTGGATTGGATGCCGTTTCTTGGATTGGATTGGACTGGACTGGATTGGATTGTATTGGATGCCGTTCCATTGATTGGATTGAATTGGATTGGCTTGGATTGGATTGGATTGGATAGGATTGGATTGGATTTGATTGGATGCCGTTCCTTGGATTGAACTGGATTGGATTGGATTGGATTGGATTGGTTGAATGCCGTTCCTTGGATTGGATTGGATTGGATTGGATGCCATTGCTTGGTGTGGATTGGATTGGATTGGATTGGGTTGGATTGGATGTCGTTCCTTCGATTGGATAGGATTGGACTGGAATGGATTGCGTTGGATTGGATTGGATTCGATGCCGTTCCTTGAATTGGGTTGTATTGGATTGTATTGAATTTGATTGGATTGGATTTGATGTCGTTCCTTGGATTGGATTGCATTGGATTGGATCGGATTGGATTGGATTGGATGGCGTTCCTTGGATTGGATTGGATTGGATTGGATGGCGTTCCTTTGATTGGATTGGATGGAATTGGATTGGATTGGCTGCCGTTACTTGGATTGGATAGGATTAGATTTGATTGGATTGGATTGGGCTGGCTGCCGTTCGTTGGATTGGATTGGATTGGATTGGTTTAATGCCGTTCCTTGGATTGGATTGGATTGGATGGCATTACTTGTTTAGGATTGGATTGGATTGGATTGGGTTGGATTGGATGCCGTTCCTCAGATTGGATTGCATTGGATTGGACTGGATTGGATCCCGTTCCTTAGATTGGATTGCATTGGATTGGATTGAACTGGATCGGTTTGGATTCCATTGGATTGGATTGGCTGGCGTTCCTTGGATTGGATTGGATAGGCTTGGATTGCATTGGGTTGGATTACATGCCGGTCATTGGATTGGATTGGATTGGATTGGATTTGATTGGATGTCGTTCCTTGGATTGGATTGGATTGGATTGGATTGTATTGAATTTGATTGGATTGGATTGGATTTGAATCCGTTCCTTGGATTGGATTGGATTGGATTGGATAGGATCGGATTGGATAGGATTGGATTGGATGGCGTTCCTTGGATTGGATTGGCTGACGTTGCTTGGATTGGATTGGATTGGATGCCGTTCCTTGGATTGGATTGGATTGGATTGGATTGGATTGGATGGCGTTCCTTTGATTGGATTGGATTGGATTGGATTGGCTGCCGTTACTTGGATTGGATTGGATTGGATTGGATTGGATCGGATTGGATTGGATTGGATTGGATGGCGTTCCTTTGATTGGATTGGATTGGATTGGATCGGATTTTATTGGATTGGATTGCATTGCATTGGGTTGAATTGGATGCCGTTCCTTCGATTGGATTGGATTGGATTTGATGCCGATCCTGAGATTGGATTGTATTGGCTCGGAATGGCTTGGATTGGATTGGTTTGGATTGGATGCCGTTCATTGGATTGGATTGCATTGTATTGGGTTGGATTGGATTGGATTGGTTTGGATTGGATTGCATTGGATTGGATTGCATGCCGGTCATTGGATTGGTTTGAATTGGATTGGAATGGATTGGATTTGATGCCGTTCCTTGGATTGGACTGGATTGGATTGGATTGAACGACGTTCCTTAGATTGGATTGGATTGGATTGGATTGAATTGGATTGGATTGGATCGGATTGGATTGGATTGGATTGATTGCATTGGATTGGATTGGATTGGATGCCGTTTCTTGGATTGGATTGGATTGGATTGAATCGGATTGGATTGGATTGGATGGCGTTACGTGGATTGGATTGGATAGGAGTAGATTGGATTCGATTGGATTGGGCTGGATGCCGTTCATTGGATTGGATTGGATTGGATTGGATTGGATTGGATTGGATGGCGTTAATTGGTTTGGATTGGATTGGATTGGATTGGATTGGATTGGATTGGGTTGGGTTGGATTGGTTGCCGTTCCTCAGATTGGATTGGATTGGATTGGATTGGAATGGATTGCATTGGATTCGATTGGATTGGATGCCGCTCCTTGAATTGGGTTGAATTTGTTTGGATTGGATTGTATTGAATTTGATTGGATTGGATTGGATTTGAATCCGTTCCTTGGATTGGATTCGATTGGATTGGATAGAATTGGATTGGATTGGATTGGATTGGATGGCGTTCCTTGGATTGGATTGGATTGGATTGGCTGCCGTTGCTTGGATTGGTTTGGATTGGATTGGATTGGATGCCGTTCCTTAGATTGGATTGGATTGGCATGGTTTGCATTGGATTGGATTGGATTGGATGCCGTTCCTTGGATTGGATTGGATTGAATAGGTTTGGATTCCATTGGATTGGATTAGATGGCGTTCCTTGGATTGGATTGGAAAGGATTGGATTGCATTGAATGCCGTTCCTTGGATTGGATTGGATTGGATTGGTTTGGATGACGTTCCTAGGATTGGAATGGATTGAATTGGATTGGATTGGATCGGATTGCATTGGATTGGATTGGATTGGATCCCGTTCCTTAGACTGGATTGGATTGGATTGGATTGGATTGGATTGGATTGGACTGGATTGGATTGGATTGAACTGGATCGGTTTGGATTCCATTGTATTGTATTGGATGGCGTTCCTTGGATTGGATTCGATAGGCTTGGATTGCATTGGATTGGATTGCATGACGGTCATTGGATTGGATTTGATTGGATTGGATTTGATGCCGTTCCTTGGATTGGATTGGATTGGATTGAATGCCGTTCCTTAAATTGGAATGGATTGGATTGGTTTGGATTGGATCGGATTGGATTGAATTGGATTGCATTGCATTGGATTGGATTGGATGCCGTTTCTTGGATTGGATTGGATTGGATTGGATGGCGTTACTTGGATTGGGTTGGATAGGATTAGATTGGATTGGAATTGGATTGGGCTGGATGCCGTTCGTTGGATTGGATTGGATTGGATTGGTTGAATGCCGTTCCTTGGATTGGATTTGATTGGATGCCGTTACTTGCTTTGGATTGGATTGGGTTGGATTGGATGCCGTTCCTTAGATTGGATTGGATTGGATTGGATTGGAATGGATTGTGTTGGATGGGATTGGATTCGATGCCGTTCCTTGAATTGGGTTGTATTGGATTGGATTGGATTGTATTGAATTTGATTGGATTGGATTGGATTGGCTGCCGTTACTTGGATTGCATTGGATTGGATTGGATTGGATGCCGTTCCTTAGAGTGGATTGGATTGGATTGGATTGGATTGTAATGGTTTGCGTTGGATTGGATTGGATTGGATGCCGTTCCTTGGATTGGATTGGATTGCACTGGATTGGATTCGATTGGATGCCGTTCCTCTGATTGGATTGAATTGGATTGGCTTGGATTGGATTGGATTTGATAGGACTGTATTGGATTTGATTGGATGCCGTTCCTTTGATTGGATTGGATTGGATTGGATTGGATTGGATTGGATGCCGTTCCTTTCATTCGAGTGGATTGGATTGGATTGGCTTGGCTTGGCTTGGATTGGATTGGATTGGATCGGATAGGATTGCATTGCATTGGATTTGATTGGATGCAGTTCCTTGGACTGGATTGGATAGGATTGGATAGGATCGGTTTGGATTCCATTTGATTGGATTGGATGGCGTTCCTTGGATTGGATTGGATAGGATTGGATTAGAATGGTTTGGATTCTATTGGATTGGATTGGATGGCGTTCCCTGGATTGGATTGGATAGGATTGGATTGGAATGGTTTGCATTGGATTGGATTGGATTGGATGTCGTTCCGTTGATTCGATTGGGTTGGATTGGCTTGGACTGGATTGGACTGGATAGGATTGGATTGCATTGGTTTGGATTGCATGCCGTTCATTGGATTGGATTTGATTGGATTGGATTGGATTGGATTGGATTGAATGCCGTTCCTTAAATTGGATTGGATTGGATTGGATCGGATTGTATTGGATTGGATTGCAATGCATTGGATTGAATTGGATGCCGTTCCTTGGATTGGATTGGATTGGATCGGATGGGATTGGATTGGATGGCGTTCCTTTGATTGGATTGGATTGGATTGGATTGGATCGGATTGTATTGGATTGGATTGCAATGCATTGGATTGAATTGGATGCCGTTTCTTGGATTGGATTGGATTGGATCGGATGGGATTGGATTGGATGGCGTTCCTTTGATTGGATTGGATTGGATTGGATTGGATTGGATCGGATTGTATTGGATTGGATTGGACTGGATTGGATTGGATGCCGTTCATTGGATTGGATTGGATTGTATTGGGTTGGATTGGATTGTATTGATTTGGATTGGATTACATTGAATTGGATTGCATGGCGGTCATTGGATTGGTTTGAATTGCATTGGATTGGATTGGATTTGGTGCCGTTCCTCGGATTGGACTGGATTGGATTGGATTGGATCGGATTGGATTGGATTGCATTGCATTGGATTGGATTGGATTGGATGCCGTTTCTTGGATTGGATTGGATTGGATTGGATTGAATCGGATTGTATTGGATTGGTTTGGATTGAATGGCGTTACTTGGGTTGGATTGGATAGGATTAGATTTGATTGGATTGGATTGGGCTGGATGCCGTTCGTTGGATTGGATTGGATTGGATTGGATTGGTTTAATGCCGTTCCTTGGATTGGATTGGATTGGACTGTATGGCATTAATTGGTTTGGATTGGATTGGATTGGATTGGATTGGGTTGGATTGGATGCCGTTCCTCAGATTGGATTACATTGGATTGGACTGGATTGGATCCCGTTCCTTAGATTGGATTGCATTGGATTGGATTGAACTGGATCGGTTTGGATTCCATTGGATTGGATTGGATGGCGTTCCTTGGATTGGATTGGATAGGCTTGGATTGCATTGGATTGTATTACATGCCGGTCATTGGAATGGATTGGATTGGATTGGATTTGATTGGATGCCGTTCCTTGGATTGGATTGGATTGGATTGGATTGGATTGTATTGAATTTTATTGGATTGGATTGGATTTGAATCCGTTCCTTGGATTGGATTGTATTGGATTGGATAGGATCGGATTGGATTGGATTGGATTGGATGGCGTTCCTTGGATTGGATTGGCTGACGTTGCTTGGATTGGATTGGATTGGATGCCGTTCCTTGGATTGGATTGGATTGGATTGGATTGGATGGCGTTCCTTTGATTGGATTAGATTGGATTGGATTGGCTGCCGTTACTTGGATTGGATTGGATTGGATTGGATCAGATTGGATTGGATTGGATTGGATGGCGTTCCTTTGATTGGATTGGATTGGATTGGATCGGATTTTATTGGATTGGATTGCATTGCATTGGGTTGAATTGGATGCCGTTCCTTCGATTGGATTGGATCGGATTTGATTCCGATCCTGAGATTGTATTGGATTGGCTCGAAATGGCGTGGATTGGATTGGCTTGGATTGGATGCCGTTCATTGGATTGGATTGGATTGTATTGGGTTGGATTGGATTGGATTGGTTTGGATTGGATTGCATTGGATTGGATTGCATGCCGGTCATTGGATTGGTTTGAATTGGATTGGATTGGATTGGATTTGATGCCGTTCCTTGGATTGGACTGGATTGGATTGGATTGAACGACGTTCCTTAGATTGGATTGGATTGGATTGGATTGGATTGGTTTGGCTTGGATGGCGTTACGTGGATTGGATTGGATAGGAGTAGATTGGATTGGATTGGATTGGGCTGGATGCCGTTCATTGGATTGGATTGGATTGGATTGAATTGGTTTAATGTCGTTCCTTGGATTGGATGGCGTTACTTGGTTTGGATTGGATTGGATTGGATTGGATTGGATTGGGTTGGGTTGGATTGGATGCCGTTCCTCAGATTGGATTGGATTGGATTGGATTGGAATGGATTGCATTGGATTCGATTGGATTGGATGCCGCTCCTTGAATTGGGTTGAATTGGTTTGGATTGGATTGTATTGTATTTGATTGGATTGGATTGGATTTGAATCCGTTCCTTGGATTGGATTCGATTGGATTGGATAGAATCGGATTGGATTGGATTGGATTGGATGCCGTTCCTTAGATTGGATTGGATTGGATTGGATTGGCATGGTTTGCATTGGATTGGATTGGATTGGATGCCGTTCCTTGGATTGGATTGGATTGAATAGGTTTGGATTCCATTGGATTGGATTAGATGGCGTTCCTTGGATTGGATTGGATAGGATTGGATTGCATTGAATGCCGTTCCTTGGATTGGATTGGATTGGATTGGTTTGGATGACGTTCCTAGGATTGGAATGGATTGAATTGGATTGAATTGGATCGGATTGCATTGGATTGGATTGGATTGGATCCCGTTCCTTCGATTGGATTGGATTGGATTGGATTGGATTGGATTGGATTGAACTGGATCGGTTTGGATTCCATTGTATTGTATTGGATGGCGTTCCTTGGATTGGATTCGATAGGCTTGGATTGCATTGGACTGGATTGCATGACGGTTATTGGATTGGATTTGATTGGATTGGATTTGATGCCGTTCCTTGGATTGGATTGGATTGGATTGAATGCCGTTCCTTAGATTGGAATGGATTGGATTGGTTTGGATTGGATCGGACTGGATTGAATTGGATTGCATTGCATTGGATTGGATTGGATTGGATGCCGTTTCTTGGATTGGATTGGATCCCGTTCCTTAGATTGGATTGGATTGGATTGGATTGGATTGGATTGGATTGAACTGGATAGGTTTGGATTCCATTGTATTGTATTGGATGGCGTTCCTTGGATTGGATGCGATAGGCTTGGATTGCATTGGATTGGATTGCATGACGGTCATTGGATTGGATTTGATTGGATTGGATTTGATGCCGTTCCTTGGATTGGATTGGATTGGATTGAATGCCGTTCCTTAGATTGGAATGGATTGGATTGGATTGGTTTGGATTGGATCGGATTGGATTGAATTGGATTGCATTGCATTGGATTGGATTGGATTGGATGCCGTTTCTTGGATTGGATTGGATTGGATTGGATGGCGTTACTTGGATTGGGTTGGATAGGATTAGATTGGATTGGAATTGGATTGGGCTGGATGCCGTTCGTTGGATTGCATTGGATTGGATTGGATTGGTTGAATGCCGTTCCTTGGATTGGATTGGATTGGATGCCGTTACTTGCTTTGGATTGGATTGGATTGGATTGGGTTGGATTGGATGCCGTTCCTTAGATTGGATTGGATTGGATTGGATTGGAATGGATTGCGTTGGATGGGATTGGATTCGATGCCGTTCCTTGAATTGGGTTGTATTGGATTGGATTGGATTGGATTGTATTGAATTTGATTGGATTGGATTGGATTTGATGCCGTTCCTTGGATTGGATTGGATTGGATTGGATTGGATCGGATTGGATTGGATTGGATGGCGTTTCTTGGATTGGATTGGATTGGCTGCCGTTACTTGGATTGCATTGGATTGGATTGGATTGGATGCCGTTCCTTAGAGTGGATTGGATTGGATTGTAATGGTTTGCGTTGGATTGGATTGGATTGGATGCCGTTCCTTGGATTGGATTGGATTGGACTGGATTGGATTCGATTGGATGCCGTTCCTCTGATTGGATTGGATTGGATTTGATAGGACTGGATTGGATTTGATTGGATGCCGTTCCTTGGATTGGATTGGATTGGATTGGATGCCGTTCCTTTGATTCGAGTGGATTGGATTGGATTGGATTGGCTTGGCTTGGCTTGGATTGGATTGGATTGAATCGGATAGGATTGCATTGGATTGGATTTGATTGGATGCCGTTCCTTGGACTGGATTGGATAGGATTGGATAGGATCGGTTTGAATTCCATTTGATTGGATTGGATGGCGTTCCTTGGATTCCATTGGATTGGATTGGATTGGCTTGGATTGGATTGGATTGGATAGGATTGGATTGGATTGGATTTGGTTGGATGCCGTTCCTTGGATTGGATTGGATTGGATTGGATTGGATAGTTTTGGATTCCATTGGATTGGATTGGATGGCGTTCCTTGGATTGGATTGGATAGGATTGGATTGGAATGGTTTGCATTGGATTGGATTGGATTGGATGCCGTTCCGTTGATTCGATTGGATTGATTTGGCTTGGACCGGATTGGACTGGATAGGATTGGATTGCATTGGTTTGGATTGCATGCCGTTCATTGGATTGGATTTGATTGGATTGGATTGGATTGAATGCCGTTCCTTAGATTGGATTGGATTGGATTGGATCGGATTGTATTGTATTGGATTGCAATGCATTGGATTGAATTGGATGCCGTTCCTTGGATTGGATTGGATTGGATCGGATGGGATTGGATTGGATGGCGTTCCTTTGATTGGATTGGATTGTATTGGATCGGATTGGATTGTATTGGATTGGACTGGATTGGATTGGATGCCGTTCATTGGATTGGATTGGATTGTATTGGGTTGGATTGGATTGTATTGATTTGGATTGGATTACATTGAATTGGATTGCATGGCGGTCATTGGATTGGTTTGAATTGCATTGGATTGGATTGGATGTGATGCCGTTCCTCGGATTGGACTGGATTGGATTGGATTGAATGACGTTCCTCTGATTGGATTGGATTGGATTGGATTGGATCGGATTGGATTGGATTGCATTGCATTGCATTGGATTGGATTGAATGCCGTTTATTGGATTGTATTGGATTGTATTGGATTGAATCTGATTGGATTGGATTGGTTTGGATTGAATGGCGTTACTTGGATTGGATTGGATAGGATTAGATTTGATTGGATTGGATTGGGCTCGATGCCGTTCGTTGGATTGGATTGGATTGGATTGGATTGGTTTAATGCCGTTCCTTGGATTGGATTGGATTGGACTGGATGGCATTACTTGGTTTGGATTGGATAGGATTGGATTGGGTTGGATTGGATGCCGTTCCTCAGATTGGATTGCATTGGATTGGACTGGATTGGATCCCGTTCCTTAGATTGGATTGCATTGGATTGGATTGAACTGGATCGGTTTGGATTCCATTGGATTGGATTGGATGGCGTTCCTTGGATTGGATTGGACAGGCTTGGATTGCATTGGATTGGATTACATGCCGGTCATTGGATTGGATTGAATTGGATTGGATTTGATTGGATGCCGTTCCTTGGATTGGATTGGATTGGATTGGATTGGATTGAATTTTATTGGATTGGATTGGATTTGAATCCGTTCCTTGGATTGGATTGTATTGGATTGGATAGGATCGGATTGGATTGGATTGGATTGGATGGCGTTCCTTGGATTGGATTGGCTGACGTTGCTTGGATTGGATTGGATTGGATGCCGTTCCTTGGATTGGATTGGATTGGATTGGATGGCGTTCCTTTGATTGGATTGGATTGGATTGGCTGCCGTTACTTGGATTGGACTGGATTGGATTGGATCGGATTGGATTGGATTGGATTGGATGGCGTTCCTTTGATTGGATTGGATTGGATTGGATCGGATTTTATTGGATTGGATTGCATTGCATTGGGTTGAATTGGATGCCGTTCCTTCGATTGGATTGGATCGGATTTGATGCCGATCCTGAGATTGGATTGGATTGGCTCGGAATGGCTTGGACTGGATTGGCTTGGATTGGATGCCGTTCATTGGATTGGATTGGATTGTATTGGGTTGGATTGGATTGGATTGGTTTGGATTGGATTGCATTGGATTGGATTGCATGCCGGTCATTGGATTCGTTTGAATTGGATTGGATTGGATTGGATTTGATGCCGTTCCTTGGATTGGACTGGATTGGATTGGATTGAACGACGTTCCTTAGATTGGATTGGATTGGATTGGATTGGATTAGATTGGATCGGATTGGATTGGATTGGATTGGATTGCATTGCATTGGATTGGATTGGATTGGATTGGATGCCGTTTCTTGGATTGGATTGGATTGGATTGAATCGGATTGGATTGGATTGGATTGGATTGGTTTGGCTTGGATGGCGTTACGTGGATTGGATTGGATAGGAGTAGATTGGATTGGATTGGATTGGGCTGGATGCCGTTCATTGGATTGGATTGGATTGGATTGAATTGGTTTAATGTCGTTCCTTGGATTGGATTGGATTGGATGGCGTTACTTGGTTTGGATTGGATTGTATTGGATTGGATTGGGTTGGGTTGGATTGGATGCCGTTCCTCAGATTGGATTGGATTGGATTGGATTGGAATGGATTGCATTGGATTCGATTGGATTGGATGCCGCTCCTTGAATTGGGTTGAATTGGTTTGGATTGGATTGTATTGAATTTGATTGGATTGGATTGGATTTGAATCCGTTCCTTGGATTGGATTCGATTGGATTGGATAGAATCGGATTGGATTGGATTGGATTGGATGGCGTTCCTTGGATTGGATTGGATTGGATTGGCTGCCGTTGCTTGGATTGGTTTGGATTGGATTGGATTGGATGCCGTTCCTTAGATTGGATTGGATTGGATTGGATTGGCATGGTTTGCATTGGATTGGATTGGATTGGATGCCGTTCCTTGGATTGGATTGGATTGAATAGGTTTGGATTCCATTGGATTGGATTAGATGGCGTTCCTTGGATTGGATTGGATAGTATTGTATAGCACTGAATGCCGTTCCTTGGAGTGGATTGGATTGGATTGGTTTGGATGACGTTCCTAGGATTGGAATGGATTGAATTGGATTGGATTGGATCGGATTGCATTGGATTGGATTGGATTGGATCCCGTTCCTTAGATTGAATTGGATTGGATTCGATTGGATTGAACTGGATCGGTTTGGATTCCATTGTATTGGACTGGATGGCGTTCCTTGGATTGGATTCGATAGGCTTGGATTGCATTGGATTGGATTGCTTGACGGTCATTGGATTGGATTTGATTGGATTGGATTTGATGCCGTTCCTTGGATTGGATTGGATTGGATTGAATGCCGTTCCTTAGATTGGAATGGATTGGATTGGATTGGATTGGATTGGATTGGATTGGATCGGATTGGATTGAATTGGGTTGCATTGCATTGGATTGGATTGGATTGGATGCCGTTTCTTGGATTGGATTGGATTGGATTGAATCGGATTGGATTGGATTGGTTTGGCTTGGATAGCGTTACGTGGATTGGATTGGATAGGAGTAGATTGGATTGGATTGGATTAGGCTGGATGCCGTTCATTGGATTGGATTGGATTGGATTGAATTGGTTTAATGTCGTTCCTTGGATTGAATTGGATTGGATGGCGTTACTTGGTTTGGATTGGATGGGATTGGATTGGATTGGGTTGGATTGGATGCCGTTCCTCCGATTGGATTGGATTGGATTGGAATGGATTGCATTGGATTCGATTGGATTGGATGCCGCTCCTTGAATTGGGTTGAATTGGTTTGGATTGGATTGTATTGAATTTGATTGGATTGGATTGGATTTGAATCCGTTCCTTGGATTGGATTCGATTGTATTGGATAGAATCGGATTGGATTGGATTGGATTGGATTGGATGGCGTTCCTTGGATTGGATTGGATTGGATTGGCTGCCGTTGCTTGGATTGGTTTGGATTGAATTGGTTGAATGCCGTTCCTTGGATTGAATTGGATTGGATTGGATTGGATGCCGTTACTTGGTTTGAATTGGATTGGATTGGGTTGGATTGGATGCCGTTCCTGAGATTGGATGGGATTGGATTGGAATGGATTGCGTTGGATTGGATTGGATTCGATGCCGTTCCTTGAATTGGGTTGGATTAGATTGGATTGGATTGTATTGAATTTGATTGGATTGGATTGGATTTGATGCCGTTCCTTGGATTGGATTGGATTGGATCGGATTGGATTGGATTGGATTGGATTGGGTGGCGTTCCTTGGATTGGATTGGATTGGATTGGCTGCCGTTACTTGGATTGCATTGGATTGGATTGGATTGGATGCCGTTCCTGAGAGTGGATTGGATTGGATTGGATTGTAATGGTTTGCGTTGGATTGGATTGGATTGGATGCCGTTCCTTGGATTGGATTGGACAGGACTGGATTGGATTGGATGCCGTTCCATTGATTGGATTGGATTGAATTGGATTGGCTTGGATTGGATTGGATTGGATTGGATTGGACTGTATTGGATTGGATGCCGTTCATTGGATTGGATTGGATTGTATTGGGTTGGATTGGATTGTATTGATTTGGATTGGATTACATTGAATTGGATTGCATGGCGGTCATTGGATTGGTTTGAATTGCATTGGATTGGATTGGATTTGGTGCCGTTCCTCGGATTGGACTGGATTGGATTGGATTGAATGACGTTCCTTTGATTGGATTGGATTGGATTGGATTGGATCGGATTGGATTGGATTGCATTGCATTGGATTGGATTGGATTGGATGCCGTTTCTTGGATTGGATTGGATTGGATTGGATTGAATCGGATTGTATTGGATTGGTTTGGATTGAATGGCGTTACTTGGATTGGATTGGATAGGATTAGATTTGATTGGATTGGATTGGGCTGGATGCCGTTCGTTGGATTGGATTGGATTGGATTGGATTGGTTTAATGCCGTTCCTTGGATTGGATTGGATTGGACTGGATGGCATTACTTGGTTTGGATTGGATTGGATTGGATTGGATTGGGTTGGATTGGATGCCGTTCCTCAGATTGGATTACATTGGATTGGACTGGATTGGATCCCGTTCCTTAGATTGGATTGCATTGGATTGGATTGAACTGGATCGGTTTGGATTCCATTGGATTGGATTGGATGGCGTTCCTTGGATTGGATTGGATAGGCTTGGATTGCATTGGATTGGATTACATGCCGGTCATTGGAATGGATTGGATTGGATTGGATTTGATTGGATGCCGTTCCTTGGATTGGATTGGATTGGATTGGATTGGATTGTATTGAATTTTATTGGATTGGATTGGATTTGAATCCGTTCCTTGGATTGGATTGTATTGGATTGGATAGGATCGGATTGGATTGGATTGGATTGGATGGCGTTCCTTGGATTGGATTGGCTGACGTTGCTTGGATTGGATTGGATTGGATGCCGTTCCTTGGATTGGATTGGATTGGATTGGATTGGATGGCGTTCCTTTGATTGGATTGGATTGGATTGGATTGGCTGCCGTTACTTGGATTGGATTGGATTGGATTGGATCAGATTGGATTGGATTGGATTGGATGGCGTTCCTTTGATTGGATTGGATTGGATTGGATCGGATTTTATTGGATTGGATTGCATTGCATTGGGTTGAATTGGATGCCGTTCCTTCGATTGGATTGGATCGGATTTGATTCCGATCCTGAGATTGTATTGGATTGGCTCGAAATGGCGTGGATTGGATTGGCTTGGATTGGATGCCGTTCATTGGATTGGATTGGATTGTATTGGGTTGGATTGGATTGGATTGGTTTGGATTGGATTGCATTGGATTGGATTGCATGCCGGCCATTGGATTGGTTTGAATTGGATTGGATTGGATTGGATTTGATGCCGTTCCTTGGATTGGACTGGATTGGATTAGATTGAACGACGTTCCTTAGATTGGATTGGATTGGATTGGATTGGATTGGATTGGATTGGATTGGATTGGATTTGATCGGATTGGATTGGATTGGATTGCATTGCATTGGATTGGATTGGATTGGATGCCGTTTCTTGGATTGGATTGGATTGGATTGAATCGAATTGGATTGGATTGGATTGGTTTGGCTTGGATGGCGTTACGTGGATTGGATTGGATAGGAGTAGATTGGATTGGATTGGATTGGGCTGGATGCCGTTCATTGGATTGGATTGGATTGGATTGAATTGGTTTAATGTCGTTCCTTGGATTGGATTGGATTGGATGGCGTTACTTGGTTTGGATTGGATTGGATTGGATTGGATTGGGTTGGGTTGGATTGGATGCCGTTCCTCAGATTGGATTGGATTGGATTGGATTGGAATGGATTGCATTGGATTCGATTGGATTGGATGCCGCTCCTTGAATTGGGTTGAATTGGTTTGGATTGGATTGTATTGAATTTGATTGGATTGGATTGGATTTGAATCCGTTCCTTGGATTGGATTCGATTGGATTGGATAGAATCGGATTGGATTGGATTGGATTGGATGCCGTTCCTTAGATTGGATTGGATTGGATTGGATTGGCATGGTTTGCATTGGAATGGATTGGATTGGATGCCGTTCCTTGGATTGGATTGGATTGAATAGGTTTGGATTCCATTGGATTGGATTAGATGGCGTTCCTTGGATTGGATTGGATAGGATTGGATTGCATTGAATGCCGTTCCTTGGATTGGATTGGATTGGATTGGATTGGTTTGGATGACGTTCCTAGGATTGGAATGGATTGAATTGGATGGAATTGGATCGGATTGCATTGGATTGGATTGGATTGGATCCCGTTCCTTCGATTGGATTGGATTGGATTGGATTGGATTGGATTGGATTGAACTGGATCGGTTTGGATTCCATTGTATTGGACTGGATGGCGTTCCTTGGATTGGATTCGATAGCCTTGGATTGCATTGGATTGGATTGCATGACGGTCATTGGATTGGATTTGATTGGATTGGATTTGATGCCGTTCCTTGGATTGGATTGGATTGGATTGAATGCCGTTCCTTAGATTGGAATGGATTGGATTGGTTTGGATTGGATCGGACTGGATTGAATTAGATTGCATTGCATTGGATTGGATTGGATTGGATGCCGTTTCTTGGATTGGATTGGATTGGATCCCGTTCCTTAGATTGGATTGGATTGGATTGGATTGGATTGGATTGGATTGAACTGGATCGGTTTGGATTCCATTGTATTGTATTGGATGGCGTTCCTTGGATTGGATGCGATAGGCTTGGATTGCATTGGATTGGATTGCATGACGGTCATTGGATTGGATTTGATTGAATTGGATTTGATGCCGTTCCTTGGAATGGATTGGATTGGATTGAATGCCGTTCCTTAGATTGGAATGGATTGGATTGGTTTGGATTGGATCGGATTGGATTGAATTGGATTGCATTGCATTGGATTGGATTGGATTGGATGCCGTTTATTGGATTGGATTGGATTGGATTGGATGGCGTTACTTGGATTGGGTTGGATAGGATTAGATTGGATTGGAATTGGATTGGGCTGGATGCCGTTCGTTGGATTGCATTGGATTGGATTGGATTGGTTGAATGCCGTTCCTTGGATTGGATTGGATTGGATGCCGTTACTTGCTTTGGATTGGATTGGATTGGATTGGGTTGGATTGGATGCCGTTCCTTAGATTGGATTGGATTGGATTGGATTGGATTGGAATGGATTGCGTTGGATGGGATTGGATTCGATGCCGTTCCTTGAATTGGGTTGTATTGGATTGGATTGGATTGGATTGTATTGAATTTGATTGGATTGGATTGGATTTGATGCCGTTCCTTGGATTGGATTGGATTGGATTGGATTGGATTGGATCGGATTGGATTGGATTGGATGGCGTTCCTTGGATTGGATTGGATTGGCTGCCGTTACTTGGATTGCATTGGATTGGATTGGATTGGATGCCGTTCCTTAGAGTGGATTGGATTGGATTGGATTGGATTGTAACGGTTTGCGTTGGATTGGATTGGATTGGATGCCGTTCCTTGGATTGGATTGGATTGGACTGGATTGGATTCGATTGGATGCCGTTCCTCTGATTGGATTGGATTGGATTTGATAGGACTGGATTGGATTTGATTGGATGCCGTTCCTTGGATTGGATTGGATTGGATTGGATGCCGTTCCTTTGATTCGAGTGGATTGGATTGGATTGGATTGGCTTGGCTTGGCTTGGATTGGATTGGATTGAATCGGATAGGATTGCATTGGATTGGATTTGATTGGATGCCGTTCCTTGGACTGGATTGGATAGGATTGGATAGGATCGGTTTGAATTCCATTTGATTGGATTGGATGGCGTTCCTTGGATTCCATTGGATTGGATTGGATTGGCTTGGATTGGATTGGATTGGATAGGATTGGATTGGATTGGATTTGGTTGGATGCCGTTCCTTGGAGTGGATTGGATTGGATTGGATTGGATAGTTTTGGATTCCATTGGATTGGATTGGATGGCGTTCCTTGGATTGGATTGGATAGGATTGGATTGGAATGGTTTGCATTGGATTGGATTGGATTGGATGCCGTTCCGTTGATTCGATTGGATTGGATTGGCTTGGACTGGATTGGACTGGATAGGATTGGATTGCATTGGTTTGGATTGCATGCCGTTCATTGGATTGGATTTGATTGGATTGGATTGGATTGAATGCCGTTCCTTAGATTGGATTGGATTGGATTGGATCGGATTGTATTGGATTGGATTGCAATGCATTGGATTGAATTGGATGCCGTTCCTTGGATTGGATTGGATTGGATCGGATGGGATTGGATTGGATGGCGTTCCTTTGATTGGATTGGATTGGATTGGATCGGATTGGATTGTATTGGATTGGACTGGATTGGATTGGATGCCGTTCATTGGATTGGATTGGATTGTATTGGGTTGGATTGGATTGTATTGATTTGGATTGGATTACATTGAATTGGATTGCATGGCGGTCATTGGATTGGTTTGAATTGCATTGGATTGGATTGGATTTGATGCCGTTCCTCGGATTGGACTGGATTGGATTGGATTGAATGACGTTCCTCTGATTGGATTGGATTGGATTGGATTGGATCGGATTGGATTGGATTGCATTGCATTGCATTGGATTGGATTGAATGCCGTTTATTGGATTGTATTGGATTGGATTGGATTGAATCGGATTGGATTGGATTGGTTTGGATTGAATGGCGTTACTTGGATTGGATTGGATAGGATTAGATTTGATTGGATTGGATTGGGCTGGATGCCGTTCGTTGGATTGGATTGGATTAATGCCGTTCCTTGGATTGGATTGGATTGGATTGGATGGCATTACTTGGTTTGGATTGGATTGGATTGGATTGGGTTGGATTGGATGCCGTTCCTCAGATTGGATTGCATTGGATTGGACTGGATTGGATCCCGTTCCTTAGATTGGATTGCATTGGATTGGATTGAACTGGATCGGTTTGGATTCCATTGGATTGGATTGGATGGCGTTCCTTGGATTGGATTGGATAGGCTTGGATTGCATTGGATTGGATTACATGCCGGTCATTGGATTGGATTGGATTGGATTGGATTTGATTGTATTGGATTGTATTGAATTTTATTGGATTGGATTGGATTTGAATCCGTTCCTTGGATTGGATTGTATTGGATTGGACTGGATTGGATTGGATGCCGTTCATTGGATTGGATTGGATTGTATTGGGTTGGATTGGATTGTATTGATTTGGATTGGATTACATTGAATTGGATTGCCTGGCGGTCATTGGATTGGTTTGAATTGCATTGGATTTCATTGGATTTGATGCCGTTCCTCGGATTGGACTGGATTGGATTGGATTGAATGACGTTCCTCTGATTGGATTGGATTGGATTGGATTGGATTGGATCGGATTGGATTGGATTGGATTGCATTGCATTGCATTGGATTGGATTGAATGCCTTTATTGGATTGTATTGGATTGGGTTGGATTGAATCGGATTGGATTGGATTGGTTTGGATTGAATGGCGTTACTTGGATTGGATTGGATAGGATTAGATTTGATTGGATTGGATTGGGCTGGATGCCGTTCGTTGGATTGGATTGGATTGGATTGGATTGGTTTAATGCCGTTCCTTGGATTGGATTGGATTGGACTGGATGGCATTACTTGGTTTGGATTGGATAGGATTGGATTGGGTTGGATTGGATGCCGTTCCTCAGATTGGATTGCATTGGATTGGACTGGATTGGATCCCGTTCCTTAGATTGGATTGCATTGGATTGGATTGAAGTGGATCGGTTTGGATTCCATTGGATTGGATTGGATGGCGTTCCTTGGATTGGATTGGATAGGCTTGGATTGCATTGGATTGGATTACATGCCGGTCATTGGATTGGATTGAATTGGATTGGATTTGATTGGATGCCGTTCCTTGGATTGGATTGGATTGGATTGGATTGGATTGAATTTTATTGGATTGGATTGGATTTGAATCCGTTCCTTGGATTGGATTGTATTGGATTGGATAGGATCGGATTGGATTGGATTGGATTGGATGGCGTTCCTTGGATTGGATTGGATTGGATTGGCTGCCGTTGCTTGGATTGGTTTGGATTGGATTGGATTGGATGCCGTTCCTTAGATAGGATTGGATTGGATTGGATTGGCATGGTTTGCATTGGATTGGATTGGATTGGATGCCGTTCCTTGGATTGGATTGGATTGAATAGGTTTGGATTCCATTGGATTGGATTAGATGGCGTTCCTTGGATTGGATTGGATAGTATTGTATAGCACTGAATGCCGTTCCTTGGAGTGGATTGGATTGGATTGGTTTGGATGACGTTCCTAGGATTGGAATGGATTGAATTGGATTGGATTGGATCGGATTGCATTGGATTGGATTGGATTGGATCCCGTTCCTTAGATAGGATTGGATTGGATTTGATTGGATGCCGTTCCTTGGATTGAACTGGATTGGATTGGATTGGATTGTATTGAATTTTATTGGATTGGATTGGATTTGAATCCGTTCCTTGGATTGGATCGGATTTTATTGGATTGGATTGCATTGCATTGGGTTGAATTGGATGCCGTTCCTTGGATTGGATTGGATTGGATTTGATGCCGATCCTGAGATTGGTTTGGATTGGCTCGGAATGGCTTGGATTGGATTGGTTTGGATTCGATGCCGTTCATTGGATTGGATTGCATTGTATTGGGTTGGATTGGATTGGATTGGTTTGGATTGGATTGCATTGGATTGGATTGCATGCCGGTCATTGGATTGGTTTGAATTGGATTGGATTGGATTGGATTTGATGCCGTTCCTTGGATTGGACTGGATTGGATTGGATTGAACGACGTTCCTTAGATTGGATTGGATTGGATTGGATTGGATTGGATTGGATTGGATTGGATTGGATTGGATTGGATTGGATTGCATTGCATTGGATTGGATTGGATTGGATGCCGTTTCTTGGATTGGATTGGATTGTATTGAATCGGATTGGATTGGATTGGTTTGTATTGGATGGCGTTACGTGGATTGGATTGGATAGGAGTAGATTGGATTGGATTGGGTTGGATGCCGTTCATTGGATTGGATTGGATTGGATTGAATTGGTTTAATGTCGTTCCTTGGATTGGATTGGATTGGATGGCGTTACTTGGTTTGGATTGGATTGGATTGGATTGGATTGGGTTGGGTTGGATTGGATGCCGTTCCTCAGATTGGATTGGATTGGATTGGATTGGATTGGAATGGATTGCATTGGAGTCGATTGGATTGGATGCCGCTCCTTAAATTGGGTTGAATTGGTTTGGATTGGATTGTATTCAATTTGATTGGATTGGATTGGATTTGAATCCGTTCCATGGATTGGATTCGATTGGATTGGATAGAATCGGATTGGATTGGATTGGATTGGATGGCGTTCCTTGGATTGGATTGGATTGGATTGGCTGCCTTTGCTTGGATTGGTTTGGATTGGTTTAGATTGGATGCCGTTCCTTAGATTGAATTGGATTGGATTGGATTGGCATGGTTTGCATTGGATTGGATTGGATTGGATGCCGTTCCTTGGATTGGATTGGATTGAATAGGTTTGGATTCCATTAGATTGGATTAGATGGCGTTCCTTGGATTGGATTGGATAGGATTGGATTGCATTGAATGCCGTTCCTTGGATTGGATTGGATTGAATTGGATTGGTTTGGATGACGTTCCTAGGATTGGAATGGATTGAATTGGATTGGATTGGATCGGATTGCATTGGATTGGATTGGATTCCGGTCCTTAGATTGGATTGGATTGGATTGGATTGAATTGGATTGAACTGGATCGGTTTGGATTCCATTGTATTAGATTGAATGGCGTTCCTTGGATTGGATTCGATAGGCTTGGATTGCATTGGATTGGATTGCATGACGGTCATTGGATTGGATTTGATTGGATTGGATTTGATGCCGTTCCTTGGATTGGATTAGATTGGATTGAATGCCGTTCCTTAGATTGGAATGGATTGGATTGGTTTGGATTGGATCGGATTGGATTGAATTGGATTGAACTGGATCGGTTTGGATTCCATTGTATTAGATTGAATGGCGTTCCTTGGATTGGATTCGATAGGCTTGGATTGCATTGGATTGGATTGCATGACGGTCATTGGATTGGATTTGATTGGATTGGATTTGATGCCGTTCCTTGGATTGGATTAGATTGGATTGAATGCCGTTCCTTAGACTGGAATGGATTGGATTGGTTTGGATTGGATCGGATTGGATTGAATTGGATTGCATTGCATTGGATTGGATTGGATTGGATGCCGTTTCTTGGATTGGATTGGATTGGATTGGATGGCGTTACTTGGATTGGGTTGGATAGGATTAGATTGGATTGGAATTGGATTGGGCTGGATGCCGTTCGTTGGATTGGATTGGATTGGATTGAATTGGTTGAATGCCGTTCCTTGGATTGAATTGGATTGGATTGGATTGGATTGGATTGGATGCCGTTACTTGGTTTGAATTGGATTGGATTGGGTTGGATTGGATGCCGTTCCTGAGATTGGATGGGATTGGATTGGAATGGATTGCGTTGGATTGGATTGGATTCGATGCCGTTCCTTGAATTGGGTTGGATTGGATTGGATGGGATTGTATTGAATTTGATTGGATTGAATTGGATTTGATGCCGTTCCTTGGATTGGATTGGATTGGATCGGATCGGATTGGATTGGATTGGATTGGATGGCGTTCCTTGGATTGGATTGGATTGGATTGGCTGCCGTTACTTGGATTGCATTGGATTGGATTGGATTGGATGCCGTTCCTTAGAGTGGATTGGATTGGATTGGATTGTATTGTAATGGTTTGCGTTGGATTGGATTGGATTGGATGCCGGTGAGTCTCACTTCTGTTGTCGGCAAGATGTTGGAAAAAATTATAAGGGATAGGATTTATAGTTATTTGGAGAGTAATGAATTGATAGGTGATAGTCAGCATGGTTTTGTGGCAGGTCGGTCGTGCCTTACTAACCTTATTGAGTTTTTTGAGAAAGTGACCAAGGAGGTGGATGGGGGCAAGGCAGTGGCCGTGGTATATATGGATTTTAGTAAGGCGTTTGATAAGGTTCACCATGGTAGGCTTCTGCAGAAAATGCAGATGTATGGGATTGGGGGTGATCTAGGAAATTGGATCAGGAATTGGCTAGCGGATAGGAAACAGAGGGTGGTGGTTGATAGTAAATATTCATCATGGAGTGCGGTTACAAGTGGTGTACCTCAGGGATCTGTTTTGGGGCCACTGCTGTTTGTAATATTTATTAATGATCTGGATGAGGGTATAGTTGGGTGGATTAGCAAATTTGCTGATGACACCAAAGTCGGTGGTGTGGTAGACAGTGAGGAAGGGTGTCGTAGTTTGCAGGAAGACTTAGACAGGTTGCAAAGTTGGGCCGAGAGGTGGCGGATGGAGTTTAATGCGGAGAAGTGTGAGGTAATTCACTTTGGTAGGAATAACAGATGTGTTGAGTATAGGGCTAACGGGAGGACTTTGAATAGTGTGGAGGAGCAGAGGGATCTAGGTGTATGTGTGCATAGATCCCTGAAAGTTGGGAATCAAGTAGATAAGGTTGTTAAGAAGGCATATGGTGTCTTGGCGTTTATTGGTAGGGGGATTGAATTTAGGAGTCGTAGCGTTATGTTGCAACTGTACACAACTCTGGTGCGGCCGCACTTGGAGTACTGTGTGCAGTTCTGGTCCCCACATTACAGGAAGGATGTGGAGGCTTTGGAGAGGGTGCAGAGGAGGTTTACCAGGATGTTGCCTGGTATGGAGGGGAGATCCTATGAGGAGAGGCTGAGGGATTTGGGATTGTTTTCGCTGGAAAGGCGGCGGCTAAGAGGGGATCTTATTGAAACATATAAGATGATTAGAGGTTTAGATAGGGTGGATAGTGATAGCCTTTTTCCTCTGATGGAGAAATCCAGCACGAGGGGGCATGGCTTTAAATTGAGGGGGGGTAGTTATAGAACCGATGTCAGGGGTAGGTTCTTTACCCAGAGGGTGGTGAGGGATTGGAATGCCCTGCCAGCATCAGGAGTAAATGCGCCTAGTTTGGGGGCGTTGAAGAGATCCGTAGATAGGTTCATGGACGAAAAGAAATTGGTTTAGGTTGGAGGGTCACAGTTTTTTTTTTTTTTTTTTAACTGGTCGGTGCAACATCGTGGGCCGAAGGGCCTGTTCTGCGCTGTAATGTTCTATGTTCTATGTTCTATGTTCCTTGGATTGGATTGGACTGGACTGGATTGGATTGGGTTGGATGCCGTTCCATTGATTGGATTGAATTGGATTGGCTTGGATTGGATTGGATTGGATAGGATTGGATTGGATTTGATTGGATGCCGTTCCTTGGATTGAACTGGATTGGATTGTATTGTATTGAATTTGATTGGATTGGATTGGATTTGAATCCGTTCCTTGGATTGGATTGGATTGGATTGGATAGGATCGGATTGGATTGGATTGGATTGGATGGCGTTCCTTGGATTGGATTGGCTGCCGTTGCTTGGACTGGATTGGATTTGATGCCGTTCCTTGGATTGGATTGGATTGGATTGGAATTGTTTGCATTGGATTGGATTGGATTGGATGACGTTCTTTGGATTGGATTGGATTGGATTGGATGGCGTTCCTTTGATTGGATTGGATTGGATTGGATTGGATCGGATTGGATTGGATTGGATTGCATTGCATTGGATTGGATTGGAAGACTTTTTTTGGATTGGATTGGATTGGATTGGATTGAATCGGATTGGATTGGTTTGGATTGGATTGGTTGGCGTTCCTTGGATTGGATTGGATAGGATTAGATTCAATTGGAATTGGATTGGGCTGGATGCCGTTCGTTGGATTGGATTGGATTGGATTGGATTGGTTGAATGCCGATCCTTGGATTGGACTGGATTGGATTGGATGCCATTACTTGGTTTGGATTGGATTGGATTGGATTGGATTGGGTTGGATTGGATGCCGTTCCTTAGATTGGATTGGATTGGATAGGATTGGACTGGAATGGATTGCGTTGGATTGGATTGGATTCGATCCCGTTCCTTGAATTGGGTTGTATTGGATTGGATTGGATTGTATTGAATTTGATTGGATTGGATTTGATGTCGTTCCTTGGATTGGATTGCATTGGATTGGATCGGATTGGATTGCATTGGATGGCGTTCCTTGGATTGGATAGGATTGGATTGGCTGCCGTTACTTGGATTGGATTGGATTGGATCGGATTGGATTGGATTGGATTGGATGGCGTTCCTTTCATTGGATTGGATTGGATCGGATTGTATTGGATTGGATTGCATTGCATTGGGTTGAATTGGATGCCGTTCCTTGGATTGGATTGGATTGGATTTGATGCCGATCCTTAGATTGGATTGGATTGGCTCGGAATGGATGGTATTGGATTGGATTTGATGCCGTTCATTGGATTGGATTGCATTGTATTGGGTTGGATTGGATTGGATTGATTTGGATTGGATTACATTGAATTGGATTGCATGGCGGTCATTGGATTGGTTTGAATTGGATTGGATTGGATTGGATTTGATGCCGTTCCTCGGATTGGACTGGATTGGATTGGATTGAATGACGTTCCTTTGATTGGATTGGATTGGATTGGATTGGATCGGATTGGATTGGATTGCATTGCATTGGATTGGATTGGATTGGATGCCGTTTCTTTGATTGGATTGGATTGGATTGGATTGGATTGTATTGTATTGTATTGTATTGTATTGTATTGAATCGGATTGGATTGGATTGGTTTGGATTGAATGGCGTTACTTGGATTGGATTGGATAGAACTAGATTGGATTGGATTGGATTGGGCTGGATGCCGTTCGTTGGATTGGATTAGATTGGATTGGATTGGTTTAATGCCGTTCCTTGGATTGGATTGGATTGGATTGGATGGTATTACTTGGTTTGGATTGGATTGGATTGGATTGGGTTGGATTGGATGCCGTTCCTCAGATTGGATTGCATTGGATTGGACTGGATTGGATCCCGTTCCTTAGATTGGATTGGATTGGATTGAACTGGATCGGTTTGGATTCCATTGGATTGGATTGGATGGCGTTCCTTGGATTGGATTGGATAGGCATGGATTGCATTGGATTGGATTACATGCCGGTCATTGGATTGGATTGGATTGGATTTGATGCCGTTCCTTGGATTGGATTGGATTGGATTGGAACGAATGCCGTTCCTTCGATTGGATTGGATTGGATTGGATTGGATTGGATTGGAATGGATTGGATTGGCCGGAGTGGCTTGGATTGGATTGGATTGGATAGGATTGGATTGGATTGGATTGGATCGGTTTGGATTCCATTGGATTGGATTGGATGGCGTTCCTTGGATTGGATTGGATAGGATTGGATTGGATTGGATTGGATCGTTTTGGATTCCATTGGATTGGATTGGATGGCGTTCCTTGGATTGGATTGGATAGGATTGGATTGGAATGGTTTGCATTGGATTGGATTGGATTGGATGCCGTTCCGTTGATTCGATTGGATTGGCTTGGATTGGATTGGATTGGATAGGATTGGATTGCATTTGGTTGGATTGCATGCCGTTCATTGGATTGGATTTGATTGGATTGGATTGGATTGAATGCCGTTCCTTAGATTCGATTGGATTGGATTGGATCGGATTGTATTGGATTGGATTGCAATGCATTGGATTGAATTGTATGCCGTTCCTTGGATTGGATTGGATTGCATCGGATTGGATTGGATTGGATGGCGTTCCGTTTTGTGGATTGGATTGGATTGGATTGGATCGGATTGTATTGGATTGGATTGCATTGGGTTGAATTGGATGCCGTTCCTTGGATTGGATTGGATTGGATTGGATTTGATGCCGATCCTTAGATTGGATTGGATTGGCTCGGAATGGATTGGATTGGATTGGATTGGATTGAATTGGATGCCGTTCGTTGTATTGTATTGTATTGTATTGAGCTGGATTGGATTGTATTGGTTTGGATTGGATTGCATTGGATTGGATTGCATGCCGATCATTGGATTGGTTTGAATTGGATTGGATTGGATTGGATTGCATTGCATTGGGTTGAATTGGATGCCGTTCCTTGGATTGGATTGGATTGGATTTTATGCCGATCCTGAGATTGGATTGGATTGGCTCGGAATGGATGGTATTGGATTGGATTGGATTGGATGCCGTTCATTGGATTGGATTGGATTGGATTGGATTGGATTGGATTGGATTGGTTTCGATTGGATTGGATTGGTTTGGATTGGATTCAATTGGATTGGATTACATGCCGGTCATTGTATTGGCTTGAATTGGATTAGATTGGTTTGGATTTGATGCCGTTCCTTGGATTGGATTGAATTGGATTGGATTGGATTTGATGCCGATCCTTAGATTGGATTGGATTGGCTCGGAATGGATTGGATTGGTTTGGATTGGATTGAATTGGATGCCGTTCATTGGATTGGATTGTATTGTATTGGGCTGTATTGGATTGTACTGGTTTGGATTGGATTGCATTGGATTGGATTGCATGCCGATCATTGGATTGGTTTGAATTGGATTGGATTGGATTGCATTGCATTGCATTGGGTTGAATTGGATGCCGTTCCTTGTATTGGATTGGATTGGATTTTATGCCGATCCTGAGATTGGATTGGATTGGCTCGGAATGGATTGGATTGGATTGGATTGGATGCCGTTCATTGGATTGGATTGGATTGGATTGGATTGGGTTGGATTGGATTGGATTGGTTTGGATTGGATTGCATTGGATTGGATTGCATGTCGGTCATTGGATTGGTTGTGAATTGGATTGGATTGGTTTGGATTTGATGCCGTTCCTTGGATTGGACTGGATTGGATTGGATTGAATGACGTTCCTTAGATTGGATTGGATTGGATTGAATCGGATTGGATTGGATTGGTTTGGATTGGATGGCGTTACGTGGATTGGATTGGATAGCAGTAGATTGGATTGGATTGGATTGGGCTGGATGCCGTTCGTTGGATTGGATTGGATTGGATTGGTTTAAACATAGAACATAGAACATAGAAAGTCACAGCACAAACAGGCCCTTCGGCCCACAAGTTGCGCCGATCACATCCCCACCTCTAGGCCTATCTATAGCCCTCAATCCCATTAAATCCCATGTACTCATCCAGAAGTCTCTTAAAAGACCCCAACGAGTTTGCCTCCACCACCACCGACGTCAGCCGATTCCACTCACCCACCACCCTCTGAGTGAAAAACTTACCCCTGACATCCCCCCTGTACCTACCCCCCAGCACCTTAAACCTGTGTCCTCTCGTAGCAACCATTTCAGCCCTTGGAAATAGCCTCTGAGAGTCCACCCTATCCAGACCCCTCAACATCTTGTAAACCTCTATCAGGTCACCTCTCATCCTTCGTCTCTCCAGGGAGAAGAGACCAAGCTCCCTCAACCTATCCTCATAAGGCATGCCCCCCAATCCAGGCAACATCCTTGTAAATCTCCTCTGCACCCTTTCAATGGCTTCAACATCTTTCCTGTAATGAGGTGACCAGAACTGCGCGCAGTACTCCAAGTGGGGTCTAACCAGGGTCCTATAAAGCTGCAGCATTATCTCCCGACTCCTAAACTCAATCCCTCGATTAATGAAGGCTAGTACGCCATACGCCTTCTTGACCGCATCCTCCACCTGCGAGGCCGATTTAAGAGTCCTATGGACCCGGACCCCAAGGTCCTTCTGATCCTCTACACTGCTAAGAATGGTACCCTTCATTTTATACTGCTGCTCCATCCCATTGGATCTGCCAAAATGGATCACTACACACTTATCCGGGTTGAAGTCCATCTGCCACTTCTCCGCCCAGTCTTGCATTCTATCTATGTCTCGCTGCAACTTCTGACATCCCTCCAAACTATCCACAACACCACCTACCTTGGTGTCGTCAGCAAACTTACCAACCCATCCCTCCACTTCCTCATCCAGGTCATTTATGAAAATGACAAACAGCAAGGGTCCCAGAACAGATCCCTGGGGCACTCCACTGGTCACTGACCTCCATGCAGAGAAAGACCCCTCCACAGCCACTCTCTGCCTTCTGCAGGCAAGCCAGTTCTGGATCCACAAGGCAACAGCCCCTTGGATCCCATGCCCTCTCACTTTCTCAAGAAGTCTTGCATGGGGGACCTTATCGAACGCTTTGCTGAAGTCCATATAGACCACATCCACCGCTCTTCCTTCGTCAATGTGCTTGGTCACATTTTCAAAGAACTCAACCAGGCTCGTAAGGCACGACCTGCCCCTGACAAAGCCGTGCTGACTACTTTTGATCATACTAAACTTCTCTAGATGATCATAAATCCTGTCTCTCAGGATCCTCTCCATCAACTTACCAACCACTGAGGTTAGACTCACCGGTCGGTAATTTCCCGGGCTGTCCCTGTTCCCTTTCTTGAATATAGGGACCACATCCGCAATGTCGTTCCTTGGATTGGATTGGATTGGATGGCGTTACTTGGTTTGGATTGGATTGGATTGGATTGGATTGGATTGGGTTGGGTTGGATTGGATGCCGTTCCTCAGATTGGATTGGATTGGAATGGATTGCATTGGATTCGATTGGATTGGATGCCGCTCCTTGAATTGGGTTGAATTGGTTTGGATTGGATTGTATTGAATTTGATTGGATTGGATTGGATTTGAATCCGTTCCTTGGATTGGATTCGATTGGATTGGATAGAATCGGATTGGATTGGATTGGATTGGATGGCGTTCCTTGGATTGCATTGGATTGAATAGGTTTGGATCCCATTGGATTGGATTAGATGGCGTTCCTTGGATTGGATTGGATAGTATTGTACTGCACTGAATGCCGTTCCTTGGATTGGATTGGATTGGTTTGGATGACGTTCCTAGGATTGGAATGGATTGAATTGGATTGGATTGGATCGGATTGCATTGGATTGGATTGGATTGGATCCCGTTCCTTAGATTGGATTGGATTGGATTGGATTGAACTGGATCGGTTTGGATTCCATTGTATTGGACTGGATGGCGTTCCTTGGATTGGATTCGATAGGCTTGGATTGCATTGGATTGGATTGCATGACGGTCATTGGATTGGATTGGATTGGATTGGATTTGATGCCGTTCCTTGGATTGGATTGGATTGGATTGAATGCCGTTCCTTCGATTGGATTGGATTGGATTGGATCGGATTGTATTGGATTGGATTGCAATGCATTGGATTGAATTGTATGCCGTTCCTTGGATTGGATTGGATTGCATCGGATTGGATTGGATTGGATGGCGTTCCGTTGATTGGATTGGATTGGATTGGATTGAATCGGATTGTATTGGATTGGATTGCATTGGGTTGAATTGGATGCCGTTCCTTGGATTGGATTGGATTGGATTTGATGCCGATCCTTAGATTGGATTGGATTGGCTCGGAATGGATTGGATTGGATTGGATTGGATTGAATTGGATGCCGTTCATTGTATTGTATTGTATTGTATTGAGCTGGATTGGATTGTATTGGTTTGGATTGGATTGCATTGGATTGGATGGCATGCCGATCATTGGATTGGTTTGAATTGGATTGGATTGGATTGGATTGCATTGCATTGGGTTGAATTGGATGCCGTTCCTTGGATTGGATTGGATTGGATTTTATGCCGATCCTGAGATTGGATTGGATTGGCTCGGAATGGATGGTATTGGATTGGATTGGATTGGATGCCGTTCATTGGATTGGATTGGATTGGATTGGATTGGATTGGATTGGATTGGATTGGATTGGATTGGGTTGGATTGGATTGGATTGGTTTGGATTGGATTCAATTGGATTGGATTACATGCCGGTCATTGGATTGGCTTGAATTGGATTAGATTGGTTTGGATTTGATGCCGTTCCTTGGATTGGATTGAATTGGATTGGATTGGATTTGATGCCGATCCTTCGATTGGATTGGATTGGCTCGGAATGGATTGGATTGGTTTGGATTGGATTGAATTGGATGCCGTTCATTGGATTGGATTGTATTGTATTGGGCTGTATTGGATTGTACTGGTTTGGATTGGATTGCATTGGATTGGATTGCATGCCGATCATTGGATTGGTTTGAATTGGATTGGATTGGATTGCATTGCATTGCATTGGGTTGAATTGGATGCCGTTCCTTGTATTGGATTGGATTGGATTTTATGCCGATCCTGAGATTGGATTGGATTGGCTCGGAATGGATTGGATTGGATTGGATTGGATGCCGTTCATTGGATTGGATTGGATTGTATTGGATTGGGTTGGATTGGATTGGATTGGTTTGGATTGGATTGCATTGGATTGGATTGCATGTCGGTCATTGGATTGGTTGTGAATTGGATTGGATTGGTTTGGATTTGATGCCGTTCCTTGGATTGGACTGGATTGGATTGGATTGAATGACGTTCCTTAGATTGGATTGAATCGGATTGGATTGGATTGGTTTGGATTGGATGGCGTTACGTGGATTGGATTGGATAGCAGTAGATTGGATTGGATTGGATTGCGCTGGATGCCGTTCGTTGGATTGGATTGGATTGGATTGGATTGGTTTAATGTCGTTCCTTGGATTGGATTGGATTGGATTGGATGGCGTTACTTGGTTTGGATTGGATTGGATTGGATTGGATTGGATTGGGTTGGGTTGGATTGGATGCCGTTCCTCAGATTGGATTGAATTGGAATGGATTGCATTGGATTCGATTGGATTGGATGCCGTTCCTTGTATTGGATTGGATTGGATTTTATGCCGATCCTGAGATTGGATTGGATTGGCTCGGAATGGATTGGATTGGATTGGATTGGATGCCGTTCATTGGATTGGATTGGATTGTATTGGATTGGGTTGGATTGGATTGGATTGGTTTGGATTGGATTGCATTGGATTGGATTGCATGTCGGTCATTGGATTGGTTGTGAATTGGATTGGATTGGTTTGGATTTGATGCCGTTCCTTGGATTGGACTGGATTGGATTGGATTGAATGACGTTCCTTAGATTGGATTGAATCGGATTGGATTGGATTGGTTTGGATTGGATGGCGTTACGTGGATTGGATTGGATAGCAGTAGATTGGATTGGATTGGATTGCGCTGGATGCCGTTCGTTGGATTGGATTGGATTGGATTGGATTGGTTTAATGTCGTTCCTTGGATTGGATTGGATTGGATTGGATGGCGTTACTTGGTTTGGATTGGATTGGATTGGATTGGATTGGATTGGGTTGGGTTGGATTGGATGCCGTTCCTCAGATTGGATTGGATTGGATTGGATTGGAATGGATTGCATTGGATTCGATTGGATTGGATGCCGCTCCTTGAATTGGGTTGAATTGGTTTGGATTGGATTGTATTGAATTTGATTGGATTGGATTGGATTTGAATCCGTTCCTTGGATTGGATTCGATTGGATTGGATAGAATCGGATTGGATTGGATTGGATTGGATGGCGTTCCTTGGATTGGATTGGATTGGATTGGCTGCCGTTGCTTGGATTGGTTTGGATTGAATTGGTTGAATGCCGTTCCTTGGATTGCATTGGATTGGATTGCATGTCGGTCATTGGATTGGTTGTGAATTGGATTGGATTGGTTTGGATTTGATGCCGTTCCTTGGATTGGACTGGATTGGATTGGATTGAATGACGTTCCTTAGATTGGATTGGATTGGATTGAATCGGATTGGATTGGATTGGTTTGGATTGGATGGCGTTACGTGGATTGGATTGGATAGCAGTAGATTGGATTGGATTGGATTGCGCTGGATGCCGTTCGTTGGATTGGATTGGATGGGATTGGATTGGTTTAATGTCGTTCCTTGGATTGGATTGGATTGGATGGCGTTACTTGGTTTGGATTGGATTGGATTGGATTGGATTGGATTGGGTTGGGTTGGATTGGATGCCGTTCCTCAGATTGGATTGAATTGGAATGGATTGCATTGGATTCGATTGGATTGGATGCCGCTCCTTGAATTGGGTTGAATTGGTTTGGATTGGATTGTATTGAATTTGATTGGATTGGATTGGATTTGAATCCATTCCTTGGATTGGATTCGATTGGATTGGATAGAATCGGATTGGATTGGATTGGATTGGATGGCGTTCCTTGGATTGGATTGGATTGAATAGGTTTGGATTCCATTGGATTGGATTAGATGGCGTTCCTTGGATTGGATTGGATAGTATTGTATTGCACTGAATGCCGTTCCTTGGATTGGATTGGATTGGTTTGGATGACGTTCCTAGGATTGGAATGGATTGAATTGGATTGGATTGGATCGGATTGCATTGGATTGGATTGGATTGGATCCCGTTCCTTAGATTGGATTGGATTGGATTGGATTGGATTGAACTGGATCGGTTTGGATTCCATTGTATTGGACTGGATGGCGTTCCTTGGATTGGATTCGATAGGCTTGGATTGCATTGGATTGGATTGCATGACGGTCATTGGATTGGATTGGATTTGATGCCGTTCCTTGGATTGGATTGGATTGGATTGAATGCCGTTCCTTAGATTGGATTGGATTGGATTGGATTGGATTGGATTGGATTGGATTGGATTGGATTGGATTGGATTGGATCGGATTGGATTGAATTGGATTGCATTGCATTGGATTGGATTGGATTGGATGCCGTTTCCTGGATTGGATTGGATTGGATTGAATCGGATTGGATTGGATTGGTTTGGCTTGGATGGCGTTACGTGGATTGGATTGGATAGGAGTAGATTGGATTGGATTGTATTGGGCTGGATGCCGTTCATTGGATTGGATTGGATTGGATTGAATTGGTTTAATGTCGTTCCTTGGATTGAATTGGATTGGATGGCGTTACTTGGTTTGGATTGGATTGGATTGGATTGGATTGGGTTGGGTTGGGTTGGATTGGATGCCGTTCCTCAGATTGGATTGGATTGGATTGGATTGGAATGGATTGCATTGGATTCGATTGGATTGGATGCCGCTCCTTGAATTGGGTTGAATTGGTTTGGATTGGATTGTATTGAATTTGATTGGATTGGATTGGATTTGAATCCGTTCCTTGGATTGGATTCGATTGGATTGGATAGAATCGGATTGGATTGGATTGGATTGGATGGCGTTCCTTGGATTGGATTGGATTGGATTGGCTGCCGTTGCTTGGATTGGTTTGGATTGAATTGGTTGAATGCCGTTCCTTGGATTGAATTGGATTGGATTGGATTGGATGCCGTTACTTGGTTTGAATTGGATTGGATTGGGTTGGATTGGATGCCGTTCCTGGGATTGCATTGGATTGGATTGCATGGCGTTCCTTGGATAGCATTGCATAGGATTGGATTGGATGCCGTTCCTTGGATTGGATTGTATTGGATTGTATTGAATTGGATTTGATGCCGTTCCTTGGATTGGATTGGCTTGGTTTGGATTGGATTGGCTTGGATTGGATTGGATGCCGTTGCTTGGATTGGATCGGATTGGATTGCGTTGGATTGGATTGGATTCGATGCCGTTCCTTGAATTGGGTTGGATTGGATTGGATTGTATTGTATTGAATTTGATTGGATTGGATTTGATGCCGTTCCTTGGATTGGATTGGATTGGATCGGATCGGATCGGATTGGATTGGATTGGATTGGATTGGATTGGCTGCCGTTACTTGGATTGCATTGGATTGGATTGGATTGGATGCCGTTCCTGAGAGTGGATTGGATTGGATTGGATTGGATTGTAATGGTTTGCGTTGGATTGGATTGGATTGGATGCCGTTCCTTGGATTGGATTGGACTGGACTGGATTGGATTGGATTGGATGCCGTTCCATTGATTGGATTGGATTGAATTGGATTGGCTAGGATGGGATTGGATTGGATAGGATTGGATTGGATTTGATTGGATGCCGTTCCTTGGATTGAACTAGATTGGATTGGATTGGATTGTATTGAATTTGATTGGATTGGATTGGATTTGAATCCGTTCCTTGGATTGGGTCGGATTTTATTGGATTGGATTGCATTGCATTGGGTTGAATTGGACGCCGTTCCTTGGATTGGATTGGATTGGATTTGATGCCGATCCTGAGATTGGATTGGATTGGCTCGGAATGGCTTGCATTGGATTGGTTTGGATTGGATGCCGTTCATTGGATTGGATTGCATTGTATTGGGTTGGATTGGATTGGATTGGTTTGGATTGGATTGCATTGGATTGGATTGCATGCCGGTCATTGGATTGGTTTGAATTGGATTGGATTGGATTGGATTTGATGCCGTTCCTTGGATTGGACTGGATTGGATTGGATTGAACGACGTTCCTTAGATTGGATTGGATTGGATTGGATTGGATTGGATTGGATTGGATTGGATTGGATTGGATTGGATTGGATCGGATTGGATTGGATTGGATTGCATTGCATTGGATTGGATTGAATTGGATGCCGTTTCTTGGATTGGATTGGATTGGATTGAATCGGATTGGATTGGATTGGTTTGGATTGGATGGCGTTACGTGGATTGGATTGGATAGGAGTAGATTGGATTGGATTGGGTTGGATGCCGTTCATTGGATTGGATTGGCTTGGATTGAATTGGTTTAATGTCGTTCCTTGGATTGGATTGGATTGGATGGCGTTACTTGGTTTGGATTGGATTGGATTGGATTGGATTGGATTGGGTTGGGTTGGATTGGATGCCGTTCCTCAGATTGGATTGGATTGGATTGGAATGGATTGCATTGGATTCGATTGGATTGGATGCCGCTCCTTGAATTGGGTTGAATTGGTTTGGATTGGATTGTATTGAATTTAATTGGATTGGATTGGATTTGAATCCGTTCCTTGGATTGGATTCGATTGTATTGGATAGAATCGGATTGGATTGGATTGGATGGCGTTCCTTGGATTGGATTGGATTGGATTGGCTGCCGTTGCTTGGATTGGTTTGGATTGGATTGGATTGGATGCCGTTCCTTAGATTGGATTGGATTGGATTGGATTGGATTGGCATGGTTTGCATTGGATTGGATTGGATTGGATGCCGTTCCTTGGATTGGATTGGATTGAATAGGTTTGGATTCCATTGGATTGTATTAGATGGCGTTCCTTGGATTGGATTGGATAGGATTGGATTGCATTGAATGCCGTTCCTTGGATTGGATTGGATTGGATTGGCTGCCGTTGCTTGGATTGGTTTGGATTGAATTGGTTGAATGCCGTTCCTTGGATTGAATTGGATTGGATTGGATTGGATGCCGTTACTTGGTTTGAATTGGATTGGATTGGGTTGGATTGGATGCCGTTCCTGGGATTGCATTGGATTGGATTGCATGGCGTTCCTTGGATAGCATTGCATAGGATTGGATTGGATGCCGTTCCTTGGATTGGATTGTATTGGATTGTATTGAATTGGATTTGATGCCGTTCCTTGGATTGGATTGGCTTGGTTTGGATTGGATTGGCTTGGATTGGATTGGATGCCGTTGCTTGGATTGGATCGGATTGGATTGCGTTGGATTGGATTGGATTCGATGCCGTTCCTTGAATTGGGTTGGATTGGATTGGATTGTATTGTATTGAATTTGATTGGATTGGATTTGATGCCGTTCCTTGGATTGGATTGGATTGGATCGGATCGGATCGGATTGGATTGGATTGGATTGGATTGGATTGGCTGCCGTTACTTGGATTGCATTGGATTGGATTGGATTGGATGCCGTTCCTGAGAGTGGATTGGATTGGATTGGATTGTAATGGTTTGCGTTGGATTGGATTGGATTGGATGCCGTTCCTTGGATTGGATTGGACTGGACTGGATTGGATTGGATTGGATGCCGTTCCATTGATTGGATTGGATTGAATTGGATTGGCTAGGATGGGATTGGATTGGATAGGATTGGATTGGATTTGATTGGATGCCGTTCCTTGGATTGAACTAGATTGGATTGGATTGGATTGTATTGAATTTGATTGGATTGGATTGGATTTGAATCCGTTCCTTGGATTGGGTCGGATTTTATTGGATTGGATTGCATTGCATTGGGTTGAATTGGACGCCGTTCCTTGGATTGGATTGGATTGGATTTGATGCCGATCCTGAGATTGGATTGGATTGGCTCGGAATGGCTTGCATTGGATTGGTTTGGATTGGATGCCGTTCATTGGATTGGATTGCATTGTATTGGGTTGGATTGGATTGGATTGGTTTGGATTGGATTGCATTGGATTGGATTGCATGCCGGTCATTGGATTGGTTTGAATTGGATTGGATTGGATTGGATTTGATGCCGTTCCTTGGATTGGACTGGATTGGATTGGATTGAACGACGTTCCTTAGATTGGATTGGATTGGATTGGATTGGATTGGATTGGATTGGATTGGATTGGATTGGATTGGATTGGATTGGATTGGATCGGATTGGATTGGATTGGATTGCATTGCATTGGATTGGATTGAATTGGATGCCGTTTCTTGGATTGGATTGGATTGGATTGAATCGGATTGGATTGGATTGGTTTGGATTGGATGGCGTTACGTGGATTGGATTGTATAGGAGTAGATTGGATTGGATTGGGTTGGATGCCGTTCATTGGATTGGATTGGCTTGGATTGAATTGGTTTAATGTCGTTCCTTGGATTGGATTGGATTGGATGGCGTTACTTGGTTTGGATTGGATTGGATTGGATTGGATTGGGTTGGGTTGGATTGGATGCCGTTCCTCAGATTGGATTGGATTGGATTGGAATGGATTGCATTGGATTCGATTGGATTGGATGCCGCTCCTTGAATTGGGTTGAATTGGTTTGGATTGGATTGTATTGAATTTAATTGGATTGGATTGGATTTGAATCCGTTCCTTGGATTGGATTCGATTGTATTGGATAGAATCGGATTGGATTGGATTGGATGGCGTTCCTTGGATTGGATTGGATTGGATTGGCTGCCGTTGCTTGGATTGGTTTGGATTGGATTGGATTGGATGCCGTTCCTTAGATTGGATTGGATTGGATTGGATTGGATTGGCATGGTTTGCATTGGATTGGATTGGATTGGATGCCGTTCCTTGGATTGGATTGGATTGAATAGGTTTGGATTCCATTGGATTGTATTAGATGGCGTTCCTTGGATTGGATTGGATAGGATTGGATTGCATTGAATGCCGTTCCTTGGATTGGATTGGATTGGATTGGATTGGTTTGGATGACGTTCCTAGGATTGGAATGGATTGAATTGGATTGGATTGGATCGGATTGCATTGGATTGGATTGGATTGGATTCCGGTCCTTAGATTGGATTGGATTGGATTGGATTGGATTGAACTGGATCGGTTTGGATTCCATTGTATTGGATTGGATGGCGTTCCTTGGATTGGATTCGATAGGCTTGGATTGCATTGGATTGGATTGCATGACCGTCATTGGATTGGATTTGATTGGATTGGATTTGATGCCGTTCCTTGGATTGGATTAGATTGGATTGAATGCCGTTCCTTAGATTGGAATGGATTGGATTGGTTTGGATTGGATCGGATTGGATTGAATTGGATTGCATTGCATTGGATTGGATTGGATTGGATGCCGTTTCATGGATTGGATTGGATTGGATTGGATGGCGTTACTTACATTGGGTTGGATAGGATTAGATTGGATTGGAATTGGATTGGGCTGGATGCCGTTCGTTGGATTGGATTGGACTGGATTGAATTGGTTGAATGCCGTTCCTTGGATTGAATTGGATTGGATTGGATTGGATGCCGTTATTGGTTTGAATTGGATTGTATTGGGTTGGATTGGATGCCGTTCCTGAGATTGGATGGGATTGGATTGGAATGGATTGCGTTGGATTGGATTGGATTCGATGCCGTTCCTTGAATTGGGTTGGATTGGATCGGATGGGATTGTATTGAATTTGATTGAATTGAATTGGATTTGATGCCGTTCCTTGGATTGGATTGGATTGGATCGGATTGGATTGGATTGGATTGGATTGGATGGCGTTCCTTGGATTGGATTGGATTGGATTGGCTGCCGTTACTTGGATTGCATTGGATTGGATTGGATTGGATGCCGTTCCTTAGAGTGGATTGGATTGGATTGGATTGGATTGGATTGTAATGGTTTGTGTTGGATTGGATTGGATTGGATGCCGTTCCTAGGATTGGATTGGACTGGACTGGATTGGATTGGGTTGGATGCCGTTCCATTGATTGGATTGAATTGGATTGGCTTGGATTGGATTGGATTCGATCGGATTGGATTGGATTTGATTGGATGCCGTTCCTTGGATTGAACTGGATTGGATTGTATTGTATTGAATTTGACTGGATTGGATTGGATTTGAATCCGTTCCTTGGATTGGATTGGATTGGATTGGATAGGATCGGATTGGATTGGATTGGATTGGATGACGTTCCTTGGATTGGATTGGCTGCCGTTGCTTGGACTGGATTGGATTGGATGCCGTTCCTTGGATTGGATTGGATTGGATTGGCATTGTTTGCATTGGATTGGATTGGATTGGATGACGTTCTTTGGATTGGATTGGATTGGATTGGATTGGATGGCGTTCCTTTGATTGGATTGGATTGGATTGGATTTGATGCCGTTCCTTGGATTGGATTGGACTGGATTGAATGCCGTTCCTTAGATTGGATTGGATTGGATTGGATTGGATTGGATCGGATTGGATTGGATTGGATTGCATTGCATTGGATTGGATTGGAAGACGTTTTTTGGATTGGATTGGATTGGATTGGATTGAATCGGATTGGATTGGATTGGATTGGATTGGATGGCGTTTCTTGGATTGGATTGGAAAGGATTAGATTCAATCGGAATTGGATTGGGCTGGATGCCGTTCGTTGGATTGGATTGGACTGGATTGGATTGGTTGAATGCCGTTCCTTGGATTGGATTGGATTGGATTGGATGGCGTTACTTGGATTGGATTGGATAGGATTAGATTCAATCGGAATTGGATTGGGCTGGATGCCGTTCGTTGGATTGGATTGGATTGGGTTGGATTGGATGCCGTTCATTAGATTGGATTGGATTGGATAGGCTTGGACTGGAATGGATTGCGTTGGATTGGATTGGATTCGATGCCGTTCCTTGAATTGGGTTGTATTGGATTGGATTGTATTGAATTTGATTGGATTGGATTGGATTTGATGTCGTTCCTTGGATTGGATTGCATTGGATTGGATCGGATTGGATTGGATTGGATGGCGTTCCTTGGATTGGATTGGATTGGATTGGATGGCGTTCCTTTGATTGGATTGGATTGGATTGGCTGCCGTTACTTGGATTGGATTGGATTGGATCGGATTGGATTGGATTGGACGGCGTTCCTTTGATTGGATTGGATTGGATCGGATTGTGTTGGATTGGATTGCATTGCATTGGTTTGAATTGGATGCCGTTCATTGGATTGGATTGGATTGGATTTGATGCCGATCCTTAGATTGTATTGGATTGGCTCGGAATGGATTGGATTGGATTGGATGCCGTTCATTGGATTGGATTGGATTGTATTGGGTTGGATTGGATTGGATTGATTTGGATTGGATTACATTGAATTGGATTGCATGGCGGTCATTGGATTGGTTTGAATTGGATTGGATTGGATTGGATTTGATGCCGTTCCTCGGATTGGACTGGATTGGATTGGATTGAATGACGTTCCTTTGATTGGATTGGATTGGATTGGATTGGATTGGATCGGATTGGATTGGATTGCATTGCATTGGATTGGATTGGATTGGATGCCGTTTCTTGGATTGGATTGGATTGGATTGGATTGGATTGGATTGGATTGGATTGTATTGAGTCGCATTGGATTGGATTGGTTTGGATTGAATGGCGTTACGTGGATTGGATTGGATAGAACTAGATTGGATTGGATTGGATTGGGCTGGATGCCGTTCGTTGGATTGGATTAGATTGGATTGGATTGGTTTAATGCCGTTCCTTGGATTGGATTGGATTGGATTGGATGGCATTACTTGGTCTGGATTGGATTGGATTGGACTGGATTGGATTGGGTTGGATTGGATGCCGTTCCTCAGATTGGATTGCATTGGATTGGACTGGATTGGATCCCGTTCCTTAGATTGGATTGGATTGGATTGAACTGGATCGGTTTGGATTCCATTGGATTGGATTGGATGGCGTTCCTTGGATTGGATTGGATAGGCATGGATTGCATTGGATTGGATTACATGCCGGTCATTGGATTGGATTGGATTGGATTGGATTTGATGCCGTTCCTTGGATTGGATTGGATTGGATTGGAATGAATGCCGTTCCTTCGATTGGATTGGATTGGATTGGATTGGACTGGATTGGATTGGATTGGATTGGCCGGAGTGGCTTGGATTGGATTGGATTGGATAGGATTGGATTGGATTGGATTGGATCGGTTTGGATTCCATTGGATTGGATTGGATGGCGTTCCTTGGATTGGATTGGATAGGATTGGATTGGATTGGATTGGATTGGATCGGATCGTTTTGGATTCCATTGGATTGGATTGGATGGCGTTCCTTGGATTGGATTGGATAGGATTGGATTGGAATGGTTTGCATTGGATTGGATTGGTTTGGATGCCGTTCCGTTGATTCGATTGGATTGGCTTGGATTGGATTGGATTGGATAGGATTGGATTGCATTTGGTTGGATTGCATGCCGTTCATTGGATTGGATTTGATTGGATTGAATTGGATTGGATTGCATTTGGTTGGATTGCATGCCGTTCATTGGATTGGATTTGGTTGGATTGGATTGGATTGAATGCCGTTCCTTAGATTGGATTGGATTGGATTGGATCGGATTGTATTGGATTGGATTGCAATGCATTGGATTGAATTGTATGCCGTTCCTTGGATTGGATTGGATTGCATCGGATTGGATTGGATTGGATGGCGTTCCTTTGATTGGATTGGATTGGATTGGATCGGATTGTATTGGATTGGATTGCATTGCATTGGGTTGAATTGGATGCCGTTCCTTGGATTGGATTGGATTGGATTGGATTGTATTTGATGCCGATCCTTAGATTGGATTGGATTGGCTCGGAATGGATTGGATTGGATTGGATTGGATTGAATTGGATGCCGTTCATTGGATTGTATTGTATTGTATTGAGCTGGATTGGATTCTATTTGTTTGGATTGGATTGCATTGGATTGGAGTGCATGCCGATCATTGGATTGGTTTGAATTGGATTGGATTGGATTGGATTGCATTGCATTGGGTTGAATTGGATGCCGTTCCTTGGATTGGATTGGATTGGATTTTATGCCGATCCTGAGATTGGATTGGATTGGCTCGGAATGGCTGGTAATGGATTGGATTGGATTGGATTGGATTGGATTGGATGCCGTTCATTGGATTGGAATGGATTGGACTGGGTTGGATTGGATTGGATTGGTTTGGATTGGATTCAATTGGATTGGATTACATGCCGGTCATTGGATTGGCTTGAATTGGATTAGATTGGTTTGGATTTGATGCCGTTCCTTGGATTGGATTGAATTGGATTGGATTGGATTTGATGCCGATCCTTAGATTGGATTGGATTGGCTCGGAATGGATTGGATTGGATTGGATTGGATTGAATTGGATGCCGTTAATTCGATTGGATTGTATTGTATTGGGCTGGATTGGATTGTACTGGTTTGGATTGGATTGCATTGGATTGGATTGCATGCCGATCATTGGATTGGTTTGAATTGGATTGGATTGGATTGGATTGCATTGCATTGGGTTGAATTGGATGCCGTTCCTTGGATTGGATTGGATTGGATTTTATGCCGATCCTGAGATTGGATTGGATTGGCTCGGAATGGCTGGTAATGGATTGGATTGGATTGGATTGGATGCCGTTCATTGGATTGGATTGGATTGGATTGGGTTGGATTGGATTGGATTGGTTTGGATTGGATTCAATTGGATTGGATTACATGCCGGTCATTGGATTGGCTTGAATTGGATTAGATTGGTTTGGATTTGATGCCGTTCCTTGGATTGGATTGAATTGGATTGGATTGGATTTGATGCCGATCCTTAGATTGGATTGGATTGGCTCGGAATGGATTGGATTGGATTGGATTGAATTGGATGCCGTTCATTGGATTGGATTGTATTGTATTGGGCTGGATTGGATTGTACTGGTTTGGATTGGATTGCATTGAATTGGATTGCATGCCGATCATTGGATTGGTTTGAATTGGATTGGATTGGATTGCATTGCATTGCATTGGGTTGAATTGGATGCCGTTCCTTGGATTGGATTGGATTGGATTTTATGCCGATCCTGAGATTGGATTGGATTGGCTCGGAATGGATTGGATTGGATTGGATTGGATGCCGTTCATTGGATTGGATTGGATTGTATTGGATTGGGTTGGATTGGATTGGATTGGTTTGGATTGGATTGCATTGGATTGGACTGCATGTCGGTCATTGGATTGGTTGTGAATTGGATTGGATTGGTTTGGATTTGATGCCGTTCCTTGGATTGGACTGGATTGGATTGGATTGAATGACGTTCCTTAGATTGGATTGGATTGGATTGAATCGGATTGGATTGGATTGGTTTGGATTGGATGGCGTTACGTGGATTGGATTGGATAGCAGTAGATTGGATTGGATTGGATTGGGCTGGATGCCGTTCGTTGGATTGGATTGGATTGGATTGGATTGGTTTAATGTCGTTCCTTGGATTGGATTGGATTGGATGGCGTTATTTGGTTTGGATTGCATTGGATTGGATTGGATTGGATTGGGTTGGGCTGGATTGGATGCCGTTCCTCAGATTGGATTGGATTGGATTGGATTGGAATGGATTGCATTGGATTGGATTGGATTGGATGCCACTCCTTGAATTGGGTTGAATTGGTTTGGATTGGATTGTATTGAATTTAATTGGACTGTATTGGATTTGAAGATGACGTTCCTAGGATTGAATTGGATTGGATTGGATTGGATGCCGTTACTTGGTTTGAATTGGATTGGATTGGGTTGGATTGGATGCCGTTCCTGGGATTGCATTGGATTGGATTGCATGGCGTTCCTTGGATAGCATTGCATAGGATTGGATTGGATGCCGTTCCTTGGATTGGATTGTATTGGATTGTATTGAATTGGATTTGATGCCGTTCCTTGGATTGGATTGGCTTGGTTTGGATTGGATTGGCTTGGATTGGATTGGATGCCGTTGCTTGGATTGGATCGGATTGGATTGCGTTGGATTGGATTGGATTCGATGCCGTTCCTTGAATTGGGTTGGATTGGATTGGATTGTATTGTATTGAATTTGATTGGATTGGATTTGATGCCGTTCCTTGGATTGGATTGGATTGGATCGGATCGGATCGGATTGGATTGGATTGGATTGGCTGCCGTTACTTGGATTGCATTGGATTGGATTGGATTGGATGCCGTTCCTGAGAGTGGATTGGATTGGATTGGATTGGATTGTAATGGTTTGCGTTGGATTGGATTGGATTGGATGCCGTTTCTTGGATTGGATTGGACTGGACTGGATTGGATTGGATTGGATGCCGTTCCATTGATTGGATTGGATTGAATTGGATTGGCTAGGATGGGATTGGATTGGATAGGATTGGATTGGATTTGATTGGATGCCGTTCCTTGGATTGAACTGGATTGGATTGGATTGGATTGTATTGAATTTGATTGGATTGGATTGGATTTGAATCCGTTCCTTGGATTGGGTCGGATTTTATTGGATTGGATTGCATTGCATTGGGTTGAATTGGATGCCGTTCCTTGGATTGGATTGGATTGGATTTGATGCCGATCCTGAGATTGGATTGGATTGGCTCGGAATGGCTTGCATTGGATTGGTTTGGATTGGATGCCGTTCATTGGATTGGATTGCATTGTATTGGGTTGGATTGGATTGGATTGGTTTGGATTGGATTGCATTGGATTGGATTGCATGCCGGTCATTGGATTGGTTTGAATTGGATTGGATTGGATTGGATTTGATGCCGTTCCTTGGATTGGACTGGATTGGATTGGATTGAACGACGTTCCTTAGATTGGATTGGATTGGATTGGATTGGATTGGATTGGATTGGATTGGATTGGATTGGATCGGATTGGATTGGATTGGATTGCATTGCATTGGATTGGATTGAATTGGATGCCGTTTCTTGGATTGGATTGGATTGGATTGAATCGGATTGGATTGGATTGGTTTGGATTGGATGGCGTTACGTGGATTGGATTGGATAGGAGTAGATTGGATTGGATTGGGTTGGATGCCGTTCATTGGATTGGATTGGCTTGGATTGAATTGGTTTAATGTCGTTCCTTGGATTGGATTGGATTGGATGGCGTTACTTGGTTTGGATTGGATTGGATTGGATTGGGTTGGGTTGGATTGGATGCCGTTCCTCAGATTGGATTGGATTGGATTGGATTGGAATGGATTGCATTGGATTCGATTGGATTGGATGCCGCTCCTTGAATTGGGTTGAATTGGTTTGGATTGGATTGTATTGAATTTAATTGGATTGGATTGGATTTGAATCCGTTCCTTGGATTGGATTCGATTGTATTGGATAGAATCGGATTGGATTGGATTGGATGGCGTTCCTTGGATTGGATTGGATTGGATTGGCTGCCGTTGCTTGGATTGGTTTGGATTGGATTGGATTGGATGCCGTTCCTTAGATTGGATTGGATTGGATTGGATTGGATTGGCATGGTTTGCATTGGATTGGATTGGATTGGATGCCGTTCCTTGGATTGGATTGGATTGAATAGGTTTGGATTCCATTGGATTGTATTAGATGGCGTTCCTTGGATTGGATTGGATAGGATTGGATTGCATTGAATGCCGTTCCTTGGATTGGATTGGATTTGATTGGATTGGTTTGGATGACGTTCCTAGGATTGGAATGGATTGAATTGGATTGGATTGGATCGGATTGCATTGGATTGGATTGGATTGGATTCCGGTCCTTAGATTGGATTGGATTGGATTGGATTGGATTGAACTGGATCGGTTTGGATTCCATTGTATTGGATTGGATGGCGTTCCTTGGATTGGATTCGATAGGCTTGGATTGCATTGGATTGGATTGCATGACGGTCATTGGATTGGATTTGATTGGATTGGATTTGATGCCGTTCCTTGGATTGGATTAGATTGGATTGAATGCCGTTCCTTAGATTGGAATGGATTGGATTGGTTTGGATTGGATCGGATTGGATTGAATTGGATTGCATTGCATTGGATTGGATTGGATTGGATGCCGTTTCATGGATTGGATTGGATTGGATTGGATGGCGTTACTTACATTGGGTTGGATAGGATTAGATTGGATTGGAATTGGATTGGGCTGGATGCCGTTCGTTGGATTGGATTGGACTGGATTGAATTGGTTGAATGCCGTTCCTTGGATTGAATTGGATTGGATTGGATTGGATGCCGTTATTGGTTTGAATTGGATTGTATTGGGTTGGATTGGATGCCGTTCCTGAGATTGGATGGGATTGGATTGGAATGGATTGCGTTGGATTGGATTGGATTCGATGCCGTTCCTTGAATTGGGTTGGATTGGATCGGATGGGATTGTATTGAATTTGATTGAATTGAATTGGATTTGATGCCGTTCCTTGGATTGGATTGGATTGGATCGGATTGGATTGGATTGGATTGGATGGCGTTCCTTGGATTGGATTGGATTGGATTGGCTGCCGTTACTTGGATTGCATTGGATTGGATTGGATTGGATGCCGTTCCTTAGAGTGGATTGGATTGGATTGGATTGGATTGTAATGGTTTGCGTTGGATTGGATTGGATTGGATGCCGTTCCTAGGATTGGATTGGACTGGACTGGATTGGATTGGGTTGGATGCCGTTCCATTGATTGGATTGAATTGGATTGGCTTAGATTGGATTGGATTGGATCGGATTGGATTGGATTTGATTGGATGCCGTTCCTTGGATTGAACTGGATTGGATTGTATTGTATTGAATTTGACTGGATTGGATTGGATTTGAATCCGTTCCTTGGATTGGATTGGATTGGTTTGGATAGGATCGGATTGGATTGGATTGGATTGGATGACGTTCCTTGGATTGGATTGGCTGCCGTTGCTTGGACTGGATTGGATTGGATGCCGTTCCTTGGATTGGATTGGATTGGATTGGCATTGTTTGCATTGGATTGGATTGGATTGGATGACGTTCTTTGGATTGGATTGGATTGGATTGGATTGGATGGCGTTCCTTTGATTGGATTGGATTGGATTGGATTTGATGCCGTTCCTTGGATTGGATTGGACTGGATTGAATGCCGTTCCTTAGATTGGATTGGATTGGATTGGATTGGATTGGATCGGATTGGATTGGATTGGATTGCATTGCATTGGATTGGATTGGAAGACGTTTTTTGGATTGGATTGGATTGGATTGGATTGAATCGGATTGGATTGGATTGGATTGGATTGGATGGCGTTTCTTGGATTGGATTGGAAAGGATTAGATTCAATCGGAATTGGATTGGGCTGGATGCCGTTCGTTGGATTGGATTGGACTGGATTGGATTGGTTGAATGCCGTTCCTTGGATTGGATTGGATTGGATTGAATGGCGTTACTTGGATTGGATTGGATAGGATTAGATTCAATCGGAATTGGATTGGGCTGGATGCCGTTCGTTGGATTGGATTGGATTGGGTTGGATTGGATGCCGTTCATTAGATTGGATTGGATTGGATAGGCTTGGACTGGAATGGATTGCGTTGGATTGGATTGGATTCGATGCCGTTCCTTGAATTGGGTTGTATTGGATTGGATTGGATTGTATTGAATTTGATTGGATTGGATTGGATTTGATGTCGTTCCTTGGATTGGATTGCATTGGATTGGATCGGATTGGATTGGATTGGATGGCGTTCCTTGGATTGGATTGGATTGGATTGGATGGCGTTCCTTTGATTGGATTGGATTGGATTGGCTGCCGTTACTTGGATTGGATTGGATTGGATCGGATTGGATTGGATTGGACGGCGTTCCTTTGATTGGATTGGATTGGATCGGATTGTGTTGGATTGGATTGCATTGCATTGGTTTGAATTGGATGCCGTTCATTGGATTGGATTGGATTGGATTTGATGCCGATCCTTAGATTGTATTGGATTGGCTCGGAATGGATTGGATTGGATTGGATGCCGTTCATTGGATTGGATTGGATTGTATTGGGTTGGATTGGATTGGATTGATTTGGATTGGATTACATTGAATTGGATTGCATGGCGGTCATTGGATTGGTTTGAATTGGATTGGATTGGATTGGATTTGATGCCGTTCCTCGGATTGGACTGGATTGGATTGGATTGAATGACGTTCCTTTGATTGGATTGGATTGGATTGGATTGGATTGGATCGGATTGGATTGGATTGCATTGCATTGGATTGGATTGGATTGGATGCCGTTTCTTGGATTGGATTGGATTGGATTGGATTGGATTGGATTGTATTGAGTCGCATTGGATTGGATTGGTTTGGATTGAATGGCGTTACGTGGATTGGATTGGATAGAACTAGATTGGATTGGATTGGATTGGGCTGGATGCCGTTCGTTGGATTGGATTAGATTGGATTGGATTGGTTTAATGCCGTTCCTTGGATTGGATTGGATTGGATTGGATGGCATTACTTGGTCTGGATTGGATTGGATTGGACTGGATTGGATTGGGTTGGATTGGATGCCGTTCCTCAGATTGGATTGCATTGGATTGGACTGGATTGGATCCCGTTCCTTAGATTGGATTGGATTGGATTGAACTGGATCGGTTTGGATTCCATTGGATTGGATTGGATGGCGTTCCTTGGATTGGATTGGATAGGCATGGATTGCATTGGATTGGATTACATGCCGGTCATTGGATTGGATTGGATTGGATTGGATTTGATGCCGTTCCTTGGATTGGATTGGATTGGATTGGAATGAATGCCGTTCCTTCGATTGGATTGGATTGGATTGGATTGGACTGGATTGGATTGGATTGGATTGGCCGGAGTGGCTTGGATTGGATTGGATTGGATAGGATTGGATTGGATTGGATTGGATCGGTTTGGATTCCATTGGATTGGATTGGATGGCGTTCCTTGGATTGGATTGGATAGGATTGGATTGGATTGGATTGGATTGGATCGGATCGTTTTGGATTCCATTGGATTGGATTGGATGGCGTTCCTTGGATTGGATTGGATAGGATTGGATTGGAATGGTTTGCATTGGATTGGATTGGATTGGATGCCGTTCCGTTGATTCGATTGGATTGGCTTGGATTGGATTGGATTGGATAGGATTGGATTGCATTTGGTTGGATTGCATGCCGTTCATTGGATTGGATTTGATTGGATTGAATTGGATTGGATTGCATTTGGTTGGATTGCATGCCGTTCATTGGATTGGATTTGGTTGGATTGGATTGGATTGAATGCCGTTCCTTAGATTGGATTGGATTGGATTGGATCGGATTGTATTGGATTGGATTGCAATGCATTGGATTGAATTGTATGCCGTTCCTTGGATTGGATTGGATTGCATCGGATTGGATTGGATTGGATGGCGTTCCTTTGATTGGATTGGATTGGATTGGATCGGATTGTATTGGATTGGATTGCATTGCATTGGGTTGAATTGGATGCCGTTCCTTGGATTGGATTGGATTGGATTGGATTGTATTTGATGCCGATCCTTAGATTGGATTGGATTGGCTCGGAATGGATTGGATTGGATTGGATTGGATTGAATTGGATGCCGTTCATTGGATTGTATTGTATTGTATTGAGCTGGATTGGATTCTATTTGTTTGGATTGGATTGCATTGGATTGGAGTGCATGCCGATCATTGGATTGGTTTGAATTGGATTGGATTGGATTGGATTGCATTGCATTGGGTTGAATTGGATGCCGTTCCTTGGATTGGATTGGATTGGATTTTATGCCGATCCTGAGATTGGATTGGATTGGCTCGGAATGGCTGGTAATGGATTGGATTGGATTGGATTGGATTGGATTGGATGCCGTTCATTGGATTGGAATGGATTGGATTGGGTTGGATTGGATTGGATTGGTTTGGATTGGATTCAATTGGATTGGATTACATGCCGGTCATTGGATTGGCTTGAATTGGATTAGATTGGTTTGGATTTGATGCCGTTCCTTGGATTGGATTGAATTGGATTGGATTGGATTTGATGCCGATCCTTAGATTGGATTGGATTGGCTCGGAATGGATTGGATTGGATTGGATTGGATTGAATTGGATGCCGTTAATTCGATTGGATTGTATTGTATTGGGCTGGATTGGATTGTACTGGTTTGGATTGGATTGCATTGGATTGGATTGCATGCCGATCATTGGATTGGTTTGAATTGGATTGGATTGGATTGGATTGGATTGCATTGCATTGGGTTGAATTGGATGCCGTTCCTTGGATTGGATTGGATTGGATTTTATGCCGATCCTGAGATTGGATTGGATTGGCTCGGAATGGCTGGTAATGGATTGGATTGGATTGGATTGGATGCCGTTCATTGGATTGGATTGGATTGGATTGGGTTGGATTGGATTGGATTGGTTTGGATTGGATTCAATTGGATTGGATTACATGCCGGTCATTGGATTGGCTTGAATTGGATTAGATTGGTTTGGATTTGATGCCGTTCCTTGGATTGGATTGAATTGGATTGGATTGGATTTGATGCCGATCCTTAGATTGGATTGGATTGGCTCGGAATGGATTGGATTGGATTGGATTGAATTGGATGCCGTTCATTGGATTGGATTGTATTGTATTGGGCTGGATTGGATTGTACTGGTTTGGATTGGATTGCATTGAATTGGATTGCATGCCGATCATTGGATTGGTTTGAATTGGATTGGATTGGATTGCATTGCATTGCATTGGGTTGAATTGGATGCCGTTCCTTGGATTGGATTGGATTGGATTTTATGCCGATCCTGAGATTGGATTGGATTGGCTCGGAATGGATTGGATTGGATTGGATTGGATGCCGTTCATTGGATTGGATTGGATTGTATTGGATTGGGTTGGATTGGATTGGATTGGTTTGGATTGGATTGCATTGGATTGGACTGCATGTCGGTCATTGGATTGGTTGTGAATTGGATTGGATTGGTTTGGATTTGATGCCGTTCCTTGGATTGGACTGGATTGGATTGGATTGAATGACGTTCCTTAGATTGGATTGGATTGGATTGAATCGGATTGGATTGGATTGGTTTGGATTGGATGGCGTTACGTGGATTGGATTGGATAGCAGTAGATTGGATTGGATTGGATTGGGCTGGATGCCGTTCGTTGGATTGGATTGGATTGGATTGGATTGGTTTAATGTCGTTCCTTGGATTGGATTGGATTGGATGGCGTTATTTGGTTTGGATTGCATTGGATTGGATTGGATTGGATTGGGTTGGGCTGGATTGGATGCCGTTCCTCAGATTGGATTGGATTGGATTGGATTGGAATGGATTGCATTGGATTGGATTGGATTGGATGCCACTCCTTGAATTGGGTTGAATTGGTTTGGATTGGATTGTATTGAATTTGATTGGACTGTATTGGATTTGAAGATGACGTTCCTAGGATTGGAATGGATTGAATTGGATTGGATTGGATTGAATCGGATTGCATTGGATTGGATTGGATGGGATGCCGTTCCTTGATTTGTGTTGTATTGGATTGGATTGGATTGGATTGAATTTGATTGGATTGGATTGTATTTGATGCCGTTCCTTGGATTGGATTGGATTGGGTTTGATGCTGTTCCTTGGATTGGATTGGATTGGATTGGATTGAATTGGATCGGTTTGGATTCCATTGGATTGGATTGGATGGCGTTCCTTGGATTGGATTGGATAGGCTGGGATTGCATTGGATTGGATTGCATGCCGGTCATTGGTTAGGATTGGATTGGATTGGATTGGATTTGATGCCGTTCCTTGGATTGGATTGGATTGAATGCCGTTCCTGAGATTGGATTGGATTGGATTGGATTGGATCGGATTGGATTGGCTTGGATTGCATTGCATTGGATTGGATTGGATTGGATGCCGTTTCTTGGATTGGATTGGATTGGATTGAATCGGATTGGATTGGATTGGATTGGATGGCGTTACTTGGATTGGATTGGATAGGATTAGATTGGATTGGAATTGGATTGGGCTGGATGCCGTTCGTTGGATTGGAATGGATTGAATTGGATTGGTTGAATGCCGTTCCTTGGATTCGATTGGATTGGATTGGATTGGATTGGATTGGATGCCGTTACTTGGTTTGGATTGGATAGGAGTAAATTGGATTGGATTGGATTGGGCTGGATGGCGTTCCTTGGATTGGATTGGATTGGATTGGATTGGCTGCCGTTACTTGGATTGGATTGGATTGGATTGGATCGGATTGGATTGGATTGGATTGGATGGCGTTCCTTTGATTGGATTGGATTGGATTGGATCGGATTTTATTGGATTGGATTGCATTGCATTGGGTTGAATTGGATGCCGTTCCTTGGATTGGATTGGATTGAATTTGATGCCGATCCTGATATTGGATTGGATTGGCTCGGAATGGCTTGGATTGGATTGGTTTGGATTGGATGCCGTTCAGTGGATTGTATTGTATTGTATTGGGTTGGATTGTATTGGATTGGTTTGGATTGGATTGCATTGGATTGGATTGCATGCCGGTCATTGGATTGGTTTGAATTGGATTGGATTGGATTGGATTTGATGCCGTTCCTTGGATTGGACTGGATTGGATTGGATTGAACGACGTTCCTTAGATTGGATTGGATTGGATTGGATTGGATTGGATCGGATTGGATTGGATGGCGTTACGTGGATTGGATTGGATAGCAGTAGATTGGATTGGATTGGATTGGGCTGGATGCCGTTCGTTGGATTGGATTGGATTGGATTGGATTGGTTTAATGTCGTTCCTTGGATTGGATTGGATTGGATGGCGTTATTTGGTTTGGATTGCATTGGATTGGATTGGATTGGATTGGGTTGGGCTGGATTGGATGCCGTTCCTCAGATTGGATTGGATTGGATTGGATTGGAATGGATTGCATTGGATTGGATTGGATTGGATGCCACTCCTTGAATTGGGTTGAATTGGTTTGGATTGGATTGTATTGAATTTGATTGGACTGTATTGGATTTGAAGATGACGTTCCTAGGATTGGAATGGATTGAATTGGATTGGATTGGATTGTATCGGATTGCATTGGATTGGATTGGATGGGATGCCGTTCCTTGATTTGTGTTGTATTGGATTGGATTGGATTGGATTGAATTTGATTGGATTGGATTGTATTTGATGCCGTTCCTTGGATTGGATTGGATTTGGTTTGATGCTGTTCCTTGGATTGGATTGGATTGGATTGAATTGGATCGGTTTGTATTCCATTGGATTGGATTGGATGGCGTTCCTTGGATTGTATTGGATAGGCTGGGATTGCATTGGATTGGATTGCATGCCGGTCATTGGTTAGGATTGGATTGGATTGGATTGGATTTGATGCCGTTCCTTGGATTGGATTGGATTGAATGCCGTTCCTGAGATTGGATTGGATTGGATTGGATTGGATCGGATTGGATTGGCTTGGATTGCATTGCATTGGATTGGATTGGATTGGATTGGATGCCGTTTCTTGGATTGGATTGGATTGGATTGAATCGGATTGGATTGGATTGGATTGGATGGCGTTACTTGGATTGGATTGGATAGGATTAGATTGGATTGGAATTGGATTGGGCTGGATGCCGTTCGTTGGATTGGAATGGATTGAATTGGATTGGTTGAATGCCGTTCCTTGGATTCGATTGGATTGGATTGGATTGGATTGGATGCCGTTACTTGGTTTGGATTGGATAGGAGTAGATTGGATTGGATTGGATTGGGCTGGATGGCGTTCCTTGGATTGGATTGGATTGGATTGGATTGGCTGCCGTTACTTGGATTGGATTGGATTGGATTGGATCGGATTGGATTGGATTGGATTGGATGGCGTTCCTTTGATTGGATTGGATTGGATTGGATCGGATTTTATTGGATTGGATTGCATTGCATTGGGTTGAATTGGATGCCGTTCCTTGGATTGGATTGGATTGGATTTGATGCCGATCCTGACATTGGATTGGATTGGCTCGGAATGGCTTGGATTGGATTGGTTTGGATTGGATGCCGTTCATTGGATTGTATTGTATTGTATTGGGTTGGATTGTATTGGATTGGTTTGGATTGGATTGCATTGGATTGGATTGCATGCCGGTCATTGGATTGGTTTGAATTGGATTGGATTGGATTGGATTTGATGCCGTTCCTTGGATTGGACTGGATTGGATTGGATTGAACGACGTTCCTTAGATTGGATTGGATTGGATTGGATTGGATTGGATTGGATCGGATTGGATTGGATTGGATTGCATTGCGTTGGATTGGATTGGATGCCGTTTCTTGGATTGGATTGGATTGAATTGGATTGAATCGGATTGGATTGGATTGCTTTGGATTGGATGGCGTTACGTGGATTTGATTGGATAGGAGTAGATTGGATTGGATTGGATTGGGCTGGGTGCCGTTCATTGGATTTGATTGGGTTAATGTCGCTCCTTGGATTGGATTGGATTGGATGGCGTTACTGAGTTTGGATTGGATTGGATTGGATTGGGTTAGGTTGGATTGGATGCCGTTCCTCAGATTGGATTGGATTGGATTGGATTGGATTGGAATGGATTGCATTGGATTCGATTGGATTGGATGCCGCTCCTTGAATTGGGTTGAATTGGTTTGGATTGGATTGTATTGAATTTGATTGGATTGGATTGGATTTGAATCCGTTCCTTGGATTGGATTGGATTGGATTGGATAGGATCGGATTGGATTGCATTGGATTGGATGGCGTTCCTTGGATTGGATCGATTGGATTGGCTGCCGTTGCTTGGATTGGTTTGGATTGGATTGGATTGGATGCCGTTCCTTCGATTGGATTGGATTGGATTGGCTTGGATTGGCATGGTTTGCATTGGATTGGTTTGGATTGGATGCCGTTCTTTGGATTGAATTGTATTGGACTGGATTGGATTGTATTGGATGCCGTTCCTTTGATTGGATTGGATTGGATTGGATTGGATTGGCTTGGATTGGATGGATTGGATTGGATAGGATTGGATTGGATTGGGTTTGATTCGATGCCGTTCCTTGTATAGGATTGGATTGAATAAGTTTGGATTCCATTGGATTGGATTAGATGGCGTTCCTTGGATTGGATTGGATTGGATAGGAGTGGATTGCATTGAATGCCGTTCCTTGGATTGGATTGGATTGGATTGGTTTGAATGACGTTCCTAGGATTGGAATGGATTGAATTGGATTGGATTGGATCGGATTGCATTGGACTGGATTGGATTGGATCCCGTTCCTTCGATTGGATTGGATTGGATTGGATTGGTTTGGATTGGATTGAACTGGATCGGTTTGGATTCCATTGTATTGGATTGGATGGCGTTCCATGGATTGGATTGGATAGGCTTGGATTGCATTGGATTGGATTGCATGACGGTCATTGGATTGGATTTGATTGGATTGGATTTGATGCCGTTCATTGGATTGGATTTGATTGGATTGGATTTGATGCCGTTCCTTGGATTGGATTGGATTGGATTGAATGCCGTTCCTTTGATTGGAATGGATTGGATTGAATTGGATTGGATCGGATTGGATTGGATTGGATTGCATTGCATTGGATTGGATTGGATTGGATGCCGTTTCATGGATTGGATTGGATTGAATCGGATTGGATTGGATTGGATTGGATGGCGTTACTTGGATTGGATTGGATAGGGTTAGATTGGATTGGAATTGTATTGGGCTGGATGCCGTTCGTTGGAGTGGATTGGATTGGATTGAATTGGTTGAATGCCGTTCCTTGGATTGGAATGGATTGGATTGGATTGGATGCCGTTACTTGGTTTGGATTGGATTGGATTGGGTTGGATTGGATGCCGTTCCTGAGATTGGATTGGATTGGATTGGAATGCATTGCGTTGGATTGGATTGGATTCGATGCCGTTCCTTGAATTGGGTTGGATTGGATTGGATTGGATTGTATTGAATTTGATTGGATTGGATTGGATTTGATGCCGTTCCTTGGATTGGATTGGATTGGATTGGATCGGATTGGATTGGATTGGATTGGATGGCGTTCCTTGGATTGGATTGGATTGGATGGCGTTCCTTTGATTGGATTGGATTGGATTGGAATTGCTGCCGTTACTTGGATTGGATTGGATTGGATCGGATTGCATTGGATTGGATGGCGTTCCTTTGATTGGATTGGATTGGATTGGATCGGATTGTACTGGATTGGATTGCATTGCATTGGGTTGAATTGGATGCCGTTCCTTGGATTGGATTGGATTGGATTTGATGCCGATCCTTAGATTGGATTGGATTGGCTCGGAATGGATTGGATTGGATTGGATTGGATTGGATTGGATGCCGTTCATTGGATTGGATTGTATTTTATTGGGGTGGATTGGATTGGATTGATTTGGATTGGATGACATTGAATTGGATTGCATGGCGACCATTGGATTGGTTTGAATTGGATTGGATTTGATTGGATTTGATGCCGTTCCTCGGATTGGACTGGATTGGATTGAATGACGTTCCTTTGATTGGATTGGATTAGATTGGATTGGATTTGATTGGTTTGGATCGGATTGGATTGGATTGCATTGCATTGGATTGGATTGGATTGGATGCCGTTTCTTGGATTGGATTGGATTGAATTGGATTGGATTGGATTGGATTGGATTGAGTCGGATTGGATTGGATTGGTTTGGATTGAGTGGCGTTACTTGGATTGGATTGGATAGGACTAGATTGGATTGGATTGGATTGGGCTGGATGCCGTTCGTTGGATTGGATTGGATTGGATTGGATTGGTTTAATGCCGTTCCTTGGATTGGATTGGATTGGTTGGCATTACTTGGTTTGGATTGGATTGGATTGGATTGGATTGCGTTGGATTGGATGCCGTTCCTCAGATTGGATTGCATTGGATTGGACTGGATTGGATCCCGTTCCTTCGATTGGATTGGATTGGATTGGATTGAACTCGATCGGATTGAACTGGATCGGTTTGAATTCCATTGGATTGGATTGGATGGCGTTCCTTGGATTGGATTGGATAGGCTTGGATTGCATTGGATTGGATTACATGCCGGTCATTGGATTGGATTGGATTGGATTGGATTGGATTTGATGCCGTTCCTTGGATTGGATTGGATTGGAATGAATGCCGTTCCTTCGATTGGATTGGATTGGATTGGATTGGACCGGATTGGATTGGATTGGATTGCATTGCATTGGATTGGATTGGATTGGATGCCGTTTTTGGATTGGATTGGATTGGATTGGATTGAATCGGATTGGATTGGATTGGATTGGATGGCTTTACTTAGATTTGATTGGATAGGAATAGATTGGTTTGGAATTGGATTGGGCTGGATGCCGTTCGTTGGATTGGATTGGATTGGATTGGATTGGTTGAATGCCGTTCCTTGGATTGAATTGGATTGGATGCCGTTTCTTGCTTTGGATTGGATTGGATTGGATTGGGTTGGATTGGATGCCGTTCCTTAGATTGGATTGGATTGGATTGGATTGGAATGGATTGCGTTGGATGGGATTGGATTCGATACCGTTCCTTGAATTGGGTTGTATTGGATTGTATTGGATTGTATTGAATTTGTCTAGGTTTTGTGCTGATGTGTCTGTAGTCATACGTTATTGTTCCCCTTAGGGGCGGCATGGTGACACAGTGGTTAGCACTGCTGCCTCACAGCGCCAGGGATCCGGGTTCAATTCCAGCCTTGGGTCACTATCTATGTCGAGTTTGCACATTCTCCCTGCGTCTGTGTAGGTTTCCTCTGAGTGCTCCAGTTTCCTCCCTCAGTCCAAAGATAGAACATAGAACAGTACAGCACAGAACAGGCCCTTCGGCCCACGATGTTGTGCCGACCTTCATCTGAAACCAAGATCAAGCTATCCCACTCCCTGCCATCCTGGTGTGCTCCATGTGCCTATCCAATAACCGCTTAAATGTTCCTAAAGTGTCTGACTCCACTATCACTGCAGGCAGTCCATTCCACACCCCAACCACTCTCTGCGTGAAGAACCTACCTCTGATATCCTTCCTATATCTCCCACCATGAACCCTATAGTTATGCCCCCTCGTAATAGCTCCATCCACCCGAGGAAATAGTCTTTGAACGTTCACTCGATCTATCCCCTTCATCATTTGATAAACCTCTATTAAGTCTCCCCTCAATCTCCTCCGCTCCAGAGAGAACAGCCCCAGCTCCCTCAACCTTTCCTCATAAGACCGACACTCCAAACCAGGCAGCATCCTGGTAAATCTCCTCTGCACTCTTTCCAGCGCTTCCACATCCTTCTTATAGTGAGGTGACCAGAACTGCACGCAATATTCCAAATGCGGTCTCACCAAGGTCCTGTACAGTTGCAGCATAACCCCACGGCTCTTAAACTCCAACCCCCTGTTAATAAAAGCTAACACACTATATGCCTTCTTCACAGCTCTATCCACTTGAGTGGCAACCTTTAGAGATCTGTGGATATGGACCCCAAGATCTCTCTGTTCCTCCACAGTCTTCAGAACCCTACCTTTGACCCTGTAATCCACATTTAAATTAGTCCTACCAAAATGAATCACCTCACATTTATCAGGGTTAAACTCCATTTGCCATTTCTCAGCCCAGCTTTGCATCCTATCTATGTCTCTTTGCAGCCTACAACACCACTCCACCTCATCCACTACTCCACCAATCTTGGTGTCATCAGCAAATTTACTGATCCACCCTTCAGCCCCCTAAATTTGATTGGATTGGATTGGATTTGATGCCGTTCCTTGGATTGGATTGGATTGGATTGGATTGGATCGGATTGGATTGGATTGGATGGCGTTCCTTGGATTGGATTGGATTGGCTGCCGTTACTTGGATTGCATTGGATTGGATTGGATTGGATGCCGTTCCTTAGAGTGGATTGGATTGGATTGGATTGTAATGGTTTGCGTTGGATTGGATTGGATTGGATGCCGTTCGTTAGATTGGATTGGATTGGACTGGATTGGATTGGATTGGATGCCGTTCCTTTGATTGGATTGAATTGGATTGGCTTGGATTGGATTGGATTTGATAGGATTGGATTGGATTTGATTGGATACCGTTCCTTGGATTGGATTGGACTGGATTGGATTGGATTGGATTGGATGCCGTTCCTTTGATTCGAGTGGATTGGATTAGATTGGATTGGATTGGCTTGGCTTGGCTTGGATTGCATTGGATTGGATCGGATAGGATTGCATTGGATTGGATTTGATTGGATGCCGTTCCTTGGATTCCATTGGATTGGATTGGATTGGCTTGGATTGGATTGGATTGGATTGGATAGGATTGGATTGGATTGGATTTGGTTGGATGCCGTTCCTTGGGTTGGATTGGATCGGTTTGGATTCCATTGGATTGGATTGGATGGAGTTCCTTGGATTGGATTGGATAGGATTGGATTGGAATGGTTTGCATTGGATTGGATTGGATTGGATGCCGTTCCGTTGATTCGATTGGATTGGATTGGCTTGGATTGGATTGGATTGGATAGGATTGGATTGCATTGGGTTGGATTGCATGCCGTTCATTGGATTGGATTTGATTGGATTGGATTGGATTGGATTGGATTGAATGACGTTCCTTAGATTGGATTGGATTGGATTGGATCGGATTGTATTGGATTGGATTGCAATGCATTGGATTGAATTGGATGCCGTTCCTTGGATTGGATTGGATTGGATCGGATTGGATTGGATTGGATGGCGTTCCTTTGATTGGATTGGATTGGATTGGATTGGATCGGATTGGATTGGATTGGATTGCATTGCATTGGATTGAATTGGATGCCGTTCCTTGGATTGGATTGGATTTGATGCCGATCCTTAGATTGGATTGGTTTGGCTCGGAAAGGATTGGATTGGATTGGATTGGATTGGATTGGATTGGATGCCGTTCATTGGATTGGATTGGATTGTATTGGGTTGGATTGAATTGTATTGATTTGGATTGGATTACATTGAATTGGATTGCATGGCGGTCATTGGATTGGTTTGAATTGCAATGGATTGGATTGGATTTGATGCCGTTCCTCGGATTGGACTGGATTGGATTGGATTGAATGACGTTCCTTTGATTGGATTGGAGTGGATTGGATCGGATTGGATTGGATTGCATTGCAATGGATTGGATTGGATTGGATGCCGTTTCTTGGATTGGATTGGATTGGATTGGATTGAATCGGCTTGGATTGGATTGGTTTGGATTGAATGGCGTTACTTGGATTTGATTGGATAGGATTAGATTGGATTGGATTAGATTGGGCTGGATGCCGTTCATTGGATTGGATTGGATTGGATTGGTTTAATGCCGTTCCATGGATTGGATTGGATTGGATTGGATTGGATGGCATTACTTGGTTTGGATTGGATTGTATTGGATTGGATTGGGTTGGATTGGATGCCGTTCCTCAGATTGGATTGCATTGGATTGGACTGGATTGGATCCCGTTCCTTTGATTGGATTGGATTGGATTGAACTGGATCGGTTTGGATTCCATTGGATTGGATTGGATGGCGTTCCTTGGATTGGATTGGATAGGCTTGGATTGCATTGGATTGGGTTACATGCCGGTCATTGGATTGGATTGGATTGGATTGGATTTTGTTGGATGCCGTTCCTTGGATTGTATTGTATTGTATTGTATTGTATTGTATTGAATTTGATTGGATTGGATTGGATATGAATCCGTTCTTTGGATTGGATTGGATTGGATTGGATAGGATCGGATTGGATTGGATTGGATTGGATGGCGTACCTTGGATTGGATTGGCTGACGTTGCTTGGATTGGATTGGATTGGATGCCGTTCCTTGGATTGGATTGGATTGGATTGGATTGGAATGGATTGCATTGGATTCGATTGGATTGGATGCCGCTCCTTGAATTGGGTTGAATTGGTTTGGATTGGATTGTATTGAATTTGATTGGATTGGATTGGATTTGAATCCGTTCCTTGGATTGGATTCGATTGGATTGGATAGGATCGGATTGGATTGGATTGGATGGCGTTCCTTGGATTGGAGTGGATTGGATTGGCTGCCGTTGCTCGGATTGGTTTGGATTGGATTGGATTGGATGCCGTTCCTTAGATTGGATTGGATTGGATTGGCATGGTTTGCATTGGATTGGATTGGATTGGTTGCCGTTCCTTGGATTGGATTGGACTGAAGAGGTTTGGATTCCATTGGATTGGATTAGATGGCGTTCCTTGGATTGGATTGGATAGGATTGGATTGCATTGAATGCCGTTCCTTGGATTGGATTGGTTTGGATGACTAGCCTAGGATTGGAATGGATTGAATTGGATTGGGTCGGATTGCATTGGATTGGATTGGATCCCGTTCCTTAGATTGGATTGGATTGGATTGAACTGGATCGGTTTGGATTCCATTGCATTGGATTGGATGGCGTTCCTTGGATTGGATTCGATAGGCTTGGATTGCATTGGATTGGATTGCATGACGGTCATTGAATTGGATTTGATTGGATTGGATTTGATGCCGTTCCTTGGATTGGATTGGATTGGATGCCGTTCCTTGGATTGGATTGGATTGGATTGGATTGGACTGGATTGGATTGGATTGGATGCCGTTCCATTGATTGGATTGAATTGGATTGGCTTGGATTGGATTGGATTGGATAGGATTGGATTGGATTTGATTGGATGCCGTTCCTTGGATTGAACTGGATTGTAGTGTATTGTATTGTATTGAATTTGATTGGATTGGATTGGATTTGAATCCGTTCCTTGGATTGGGTTGGATTTGATTGGATTGGATAGGATCGGATTGGATTGGATTGGATTGGATGGCGTTCCTTGGATTGGATTGGCTGCCGTTGCTTGGACTGGATTGGATTGGATGCCGTTCCTTAGATTGCATTGGATTGTATTCGAATGGTTTGCATTGGATTGGATTGGATTGGATGACGTTCCTTGGATTGGATTGGATTGGATGGCATTCCTTTGATTGGATTGGATTGGATTGGATTTGATGCCGTTCCTTGGATTGGATTGGACTGGATTGAATGCCGTTCCTTAGATTGGATTGGATTGGATTGGATTGGATTGGATCGGATTGGATTGGATTGGATTGCATTGCATTGGATTGGATTGGATTGGATGACGTTTTTTGGATTGGATTGGATTGAATCGGATTGGATTGGATTGGATTGGATTGGATGGCGTTACTTGGATTGGATTGGATAGGATTAGATTCAATCGGAATTGGATTGGGCTCGATGCCGTTCGTTGGATTGGATTGGACTGGATTGGATTGTTTGAATGCCGTTCCTTGGATTGGATTGGATTGGATTGGATGCCATTGCTTGGTTTGGATTGGATTGGATTGGATTGGGTTGGATTGGATGCCGGTCCTTAGATTGGATTGGATTGGATAGGATTGGACTGGAATGGATTGCGTTGGATTGGATTGGTTTCGATGCCGTTCCTTGAATTGGGTTGAATTGGATTGGATTGGATTGTACTGAAGTTGATTGGATTGGATTGGATTTGATGTCGTTCCTCGGATTGGATTGCATTGGATTGGATCGGATTGGATTGGATTGGATGGCGTTCCTTGGATTGGATTGGATTGGATTGGATGGCGGTCATTTAATTGGATTGGATTGGATTGGATCGGATCGTATTGGATTGGATTGCATTGCATTGGGTTGAATTGGATGCCGTTCCTTGGATTGGATTGGATTGGATTTGATGCCGATCCTTAGATTGGATTGGATTGGCTCGGAATGGATTGGATTGGATTGGATGGGATTGGATTGGATGCCGTTCATTGGATTGGCTTGGATTGTATTGGGTTGGATTGGATTGTATTGATTTGGATTGGATTACATTGAATTGGATTGCATGGCGGTCATTGGATTGGTTTGAATGGGATTGGATTGGATTGTATTTGATGCCGTTCCTCGGATTGGACTGGATTGGATTGGATTGAATGACGTTCCTTTGATTGGATTGGATTGGATTGGATTGGATTGAATTGGATAGGATTGGATTGCATTGGGTTGGATTGCATGCCGTTCATTGGATTGGATTTGATTGGATTGGATTGGATTGGATTGGATTGAATGACGTTCCTTAGATTGGATTGGATTGGATTGGATCGGATTGTATTGGATTGGATTGCAATGCATTGGATTGAATTGGATGCCGTTCCTTGGATTGGATTGGATTGGATCGGATTGGATTGGATTGGATGGCGTTCCTTTGATTGGATTGGATTGGATTGGATTGGATCGGATTGGATTGGATTGGATTGCATTGCATTGGGTTGAATTGGATGCCGTTCCTTGGATTGGATTGGATTTGATGCCGATCCTTAGATTGGATTGGTTTGGCTCGGAAAGGATTGGATTGGATTGGATTGGATTGGATTGGATTGGATGCCGTTCATTGGATTGGATTGGATTGTATTGGGTTGGATTGAATTGTATTGATTTGGATTGGATTACATTGAATTGGATTGCATGGCGGTCATTGGATTGGTTTGAATTGCAATGGATTGGATTGGATTTGATGCCGTTCCTCGGATTGGACTGGATTGGATTGGATTGAATGACGTTCCTTTGATTGGATTGGAGTGGATTGGATCGGATTGGATTGGATTGCATTGCAATGGATTGGATTGGATTGGATGCCGTTTCTTGGATTGGATTGGATTGGATTGGATTGAATCGGCTTGGATTGGATTGGTTTGGATTGAATGGCGTTACTTGGATTTGATTGGATAGGATTAGATTGGATTGGATTAGATTGGGCTGGATGCCGTTCATTGGATTGGATTGGATTGGATTGGTTTAATGCCGTTCCATGGATTGGATTGGATTGGATTGGATTGGATGGCATTACTTGGTTTGGATTGGATTGTATTGGATTGGATTGGGTTGGATTGGATGCCGTTCCTCAGATTGGATTGCATTGGATTGGACTGGATTGGATCCCGTTCCTTTGATTGGATTGGATTGGATTGAACTGGATCGGTTTGGATTCCATTGGATTGGATTGGATGGCGTTCCTTGGATTGGATTGGATAGGCTTGGATTGCATTGGATTGGGTTACATGCCGGTCATTGGATTGGATTGGATTGGATTGGATTTTGTTGGATGCCGTTCCTTGGATTGTATTGTATTGTATTGTATTGTATTGTATTGTATTGAATTTGATTGGATTGGATTGGATATGAATCCGTTCTTTGGATTGGATTGGATTGGATTGGATAGGATCGGATTGGATTGGATTGGATTGGATGGCGTACCTTGGATTGGATTGGCTGACGTTGCTTGGATTGGATTGGATTGGATGCCGTTCCTTGGATTGGATTGGATTGGATTGGATTGGAATGGATTGCATTGGATTCGATTGGATTGGATGCCGCTCCTTGAATTGGGTTGAATTGGTTTGGATTGGATTGTATTGAATTTGATTGGATTGGATTGGATTTGAATCCGTTCCTTGGATTGGATTCGATTGGATTGGATAGGATCGGATTGGATTGGATTGGATGGCGTTCCTTGGATTGGAGTGGATTGGATTGGCTGCCGTTGCTCGGATTGGTTTGGATTGGATTGGATTGGATGCCGTTCCTTAGATTGGATTGGATTGGATTGGCATGGTTTGCATTGGATTGGATTGGATTGGATGCCGTTCCTTGAATTGGATTGGACTGAAGAGATTTGGATTCCATTGGATTAGATTAGATGGCGTTCCTTGGATTGGATTGGATAGGATTGGATTGCATTGAATGCCGTTCCTTGGATTGGATTGGATTGGATTGGTTTGGATGACTAGCCTAGGATTGGAATGGATTGAATTGGATTGGATCGGATTGCATTGGATTGGATTGGATCCCGTTCCTTAGATTGGATTGGATTGGATTGGATTGAACTGGATCGGTTTGGATTCCATTGCATTGGATTGGATGGCGTTCCTTGGATTGGATTCGATAGGCTTGGATTGCATTGGATTGGATTGCATGACGGTCATTGAATTGTATTTGATTGGATTGGATTTGATGCCGTTCCTTGGATTGGATTGGATTGGATGCCGTTCCTTGGATTGGATTGGATTGGATTGGATTGGACTGGGTTGGATTGGATTGGATGCCGTTCCATTGATTGGATTGAATTGGATTGGCTTGGATTGGATTGGATTGGATAGGATTGGATTGGATTTGATTGGATGCCGTTCCTTGGATTGAACTGGATTGTATTGTATTGTATTGTATTGAATTTGATTGGATTGGATTGGATTTGAATCCGTTCCTTGGATTGGGTTGGGTTGGATTGGATTGGATTGGATAGGATCGGATTGGATTGGATTGGATTGGATGGCGTTCCTTGGATTGGATTGGCTGCCGTTGCTTGGACTGGATTGGATTGGATGCCGTTCCTTAGATTGCATTGGATTGTATTCGAATGGTTTGCATTGGATTGGATTGGATTGGATGACGTTCCTTGGATTGGATTGGATTGGATGGCATTCCTTTGATTGGATTGGATTGGATTGGATTTGATGCCGTTCCTTGGATTGGATTGGACTGGATTGAATGCCGTTCCTTAGATTGGATTGGATTGGATTGGATTGGATTGGATCGGATTGGATTGGATTGGATTGCATTGCATTGGATTGGATTGGATTGGATGACGTTTTTTGGATTGGATTGGATTGAATCGGATTGGATTGGATTGGATTGGATTGGATGGCGTTACTTGGATTGGATTGGATAGGATTAGATTCAATCGGAATTGGATTGGGCTCGATGCCGTTCGTTGGATTGGATTGGACTGGATTGGATTGTTTGAATGCCGTTCCTTGGATTGGATTGGATTGGATTGGATGCCATTGCTTGGTTTGGATTGGATTGGATTGGATTGGGTTGGATTGGATGCCGGTCCTTAGATTGGATTGGATTGGATAGGATTGGACTGGAATGGATTGCGTTGGATTGGATTGGTTTCGATGCCGTTCCTTGAATTGGGTTGAATTGGATTGGATTGGATTGTACTGAAGTTGATTGGATTGGATTGGATTTGATGTCGTTCCTCGGATTGGATTGCATTGGATTGGATCGGATTGGATTGGATTGGATGGCGTTCCTTCGATTGGATTGGATTGGATTGGATGGCGGTCATTTAATTGGATTGGATTGGATTGGATCGGATCGTATTGGATTGGATTGCATTGCATTGGGTTGAATTGGATGCCGTTCCTTGGATTGGATTGGATTGGATTTGATGCCGATCCTTAGATTGGATTGGATTGGCTCGGAATGGATTGGATTGGATTGGATGGGATTGGATTGGATGCCGTTCATTGGATTGGCTTGGATTGTATTGGGTTGGATTGGATTGTATTGATTTGGATTGGATTACATTGAATTGGATTGCATGGCGGTCATTGGATTGGTTTGAATGGGATTGGATTGGATTGTATTTGATGCCGTTCCTCGGATTGGACTGGATTGGATTGGATTGAATGACGTTCCTTTGATTGGATTGGATTGGATTGGATTGGATTGGATTGGATTGGATTGGATCGGATTGGACTGGATTGCATTGCATTGGATTGGATTGGATTGGATGCCGTTTCTTGGATTGGATTGGATTGGATTGGATTGGATTGGATTGGATTGAATCGGATTGGATTGGATTGGTTTGGATTGAATGGCGTTACTTGGATTGGATTGGATAGGACTAGATTGGATTGGATTGGATTGGGCTGGATGCCGTTCGTTGGATTGGATTGGATTGGATTGGATTGGTTGAATGCCGTTCCTTGGATTGGATTGGATTGGTTTGGATGGCATTACTTGGTTTGGATTGGATTGGATTGGATTGGATTGGATGCCGTTCCTTGGATTGGATTGGACTGAAGAGGTTTGGATTCCATTGGATTGGATTAGATGGCGTTCCTTGGATTGGATTGGATAGGATTGGATTGCATTGAATGCCGTTCCTTGGATTGGATTGGATTGGATTGGTTTGGATGACGTGCATCGGATTAGAATGGATTGAATTGGATTGGATTGGATCGGATTGCATTGGATTGGATTGGATTGGATCCCGTTCCTTTGATTGGATTGGATTGGATTGGATTGAACTGGATCGGTTTGGATTCCATTGCATTGTATTGGATGGCGTTCCTTGGATTGGATTCGATAGGCTTGGATTGCATTGGATTGGATTGCATGACGGTCATTGGATTGGATTGGATTTGATGCCGTTCCTTGGATTGGATTGGATTGGATTGAATGCCGTTCCTTAGATTGGAATGGATTGGATTGCATTGGATTGCATTGGATTGGATCGGATCGGATTGGATTGAATTGGATTGCATTGCATTGGATTGGATTGGATTGGATGCCGTTTCTTGGATTGGATTGGATTGGATTGGATGGCGTTACTTGGATTGTATTGGATAGGATTAGATTGGATTGGAATTGGATTGGGCTGGATGCCGTTCGTTGGATTGGATTGGATTGGATTGAATTGGTTGAATGCCGTTCCTTGGATTGAATTGGATTGGATTGTATTGGATGCCGTTACTTGGTTTGAATTGGATTGGATTGGGTTGGATTGGATGCCGTTCCTGAGATTGGATTGGATTGGATTGGATTGGATTGCGTTGGATTGGATTGGATTCGATGCCGTTCCTTGAATTGGGTTGGATTGGATTGGATTGTATTGTATTGAATTTGATTGGATTGCATTGGATTTGATGCCGTTCCTTGGATTGGATTGGATTGGATTGGATCGGATTGGATTGCATTGGATTGGATGGCATTCCTTCGATTGGATTGGATTGGATTGGATTGGATGCCGTTCCTTAGAGTGGATTGGATTGGATTGGATTGTAATGGTTTGCGTTGGATTGGATTGGATTGGATGCCGTTACTTGGATTGGATTGGATTGGACTGGATTGGATTGGATTGGATAGGATTGGATTGGATTTGATTGGATGCCGTTCCTTGGATTGAACTGGATTGTATTGTATTGTATTGTACTGAATTTGATTGGATTGGATTGGATTTGAATCCGTTCCTTGGATTGGATTGGATTGGATTGGATAGGATCGGATTGGATTGGATTGGATTGGATGGCGTTCCTTGGATTGGATTGGCTGCCGTTGCGTGGACTGGATTGGATTGGATGCCGTTCCTTAGATTGCATTGGATTGGATTCGAATGGTTTGCATTTGATTGGATTGGATTGGATGACGTTCCTTGGATTGGATTGGATTGGATTGGATGGAATTCCTTTGATTGGATTGGATTGGATTGGATTTGATGCCGTTCCTTGTATTGGATTGGACTGGATTGAATGCCGTTCCTAAGATTGGATTGGATTGGATTGGATTGGATTGGATTGGATCGGATTGGATTGGATTGGATTGCATTGCATTGGATTGGATTGGATTGGATGACGCTTTTTGGATTGGATTGGATTGAATCGGATTGGATTGGATTGGATTGGATTGGATGGCGTTACTTGGATTGGATTGTATAGGATTAGATTCAATCGGAATTGGATTGGGCTCGATGCCGTTCGTTGGATTGGATTGGATTGGATTGGATTGGTTGAATGCCGTTCCTTGGATTGGATTGGATTGGATTGGATGCCATTGCTTGGTTTGGATTGGATTGGATTGGATTTGGTTGGATTGGATGCCGGTCCTTAGATTGGATTGGATTGGATAGGATTGGACTGGAATGGATTGCGTTGGATTGGATTGGATTCGATGCCGTTCCTTGAATTGGGTTGAATTGGATTGGATTGGATTGTACTGAAGTTGATTGGATTGGATTGGATTTGATGTCGTTCCTTGGATTGGATTGCATTGGATTGGATCGGATTGGATTGGATTGGATGGCGTTCCTTGGATTGGATTGGATTGGATTGGATGGCGTTCCTTTGATTGGATTGGATTGGTTTGGGTCGGATCGTATTGGATTGTATTGCATTGCAGTGGGTTGAATTGGATGCCGTTCCTTGGATTGGATTGGATTTGATGCCGATCCTTCGATTGGATTGGATTGGCTCGGAATGGATTGGATTGGATTGTATTGGATGCCGTTCATTGGATTGGCTTGGATTGTATTGGGTTGGATTGGATTGGATTGATTTGGATTGGATTACATTGAATTGGATTGCATGGCGGTCATTGGATTGGTTTGAATTGGATTGGATTGGATTGGATTTGATGCCGTTCCTCGGATTGGACTGGATTGGATTGGATTGAATGACGTTCCTTTGATTGGATTGGATTGGATTGGATTGGATTGGATTGGATTGGATTGGATCGGATTGGATTGGATTGGATTGCATTGCATTGGATTGGATTGGATTGGATGCCGTTTCTTGGATTGGATTGGATTGGATTGGATTGGATTGAATCGGATTGGATTGGATTGGTTTGGATTGAATGGCGTTACTTGGATTGGATTGGATAGGACTAGATTGGATTGGATTGGATTGGGCTGGATGCCGTTCGTTGGATTGGATTGGATTGGATTGGATTGGATTGGTTTAATGCCGTTCCTTGGATTGGATTGGATTGGATGGCATTACTTGGTTTGGATTGGATTGGATTGTATTGGATTGGGTTGGATTGGATGCCGTTCCTCAGATTGGATTGCATTGGATTGGACTGGATTGGATCCCGTTCCTTAGATTGGATTGGATTGGATTGGATTGAACTGGATCGGTTTGGATTCCATTGGATTGGATTGGATGGCGTTCCTTGGATTGGATTGGATAGGCATGGATTGCATTGGATTGGATTACATGCCGGTCATTGGATTGGATTGGATTGGATTGGATTTGATGCCGTTCCTTGGATTGGATTGGAATGAATGCCGTTCCTTCGATTGGATTGGATTGGATTGGATTGGACCGGATTGGCTTGGATTGGATTGGATAGCATTGGATTGGATTGTATTGGATCGGTTTGGATTCCATTGGATTGGATTGGATGGCGTTCCTTGGATTGGATTGGATAGGACTGGATTGGATTGGATTGGATCGGTTTGGATTCCATTGGATTGGATTGGATGGCGTTCCTTGGATTGGATTGGATAGGATTGGATTGGAATGGTTTGCATTGGATTGGATTGGATTGGATTGGATGCCGTTCCGTTTATTCGATTGGATTGGATTGGCTTGGATTGGATTGGATAGGATTGGATTGCATTTGGTTGGATTGCATGCCGTTCATTGGATTGGATTTGATTGGATTGGATTGGATTGGATTGAATGCCGTTCCTTAGATTGGATTGGATTGTATTGGATTGGATCGGATTGTATTGGATTGGATTGCATTGGATTGGATTGCATGCCGATCATTGGATTGGTTTGAATTGGATTGGATTGGATTGCATTGCATTGGATTGAATTGAATGCCGTTCCTTGGATTGGATTGGATTGGATCGGATTGGATTGGATTGGATGGCGTTCCTTTGATTGGATTGGATTGGATTGGATTGGATCGGATTGTATTGGATTGGATTGCATTGCATTCGGTTGAATTGGATGCCGTTCCTTGGATTGGATTGGATTGGATTGGATTTGATGCCGATCCTTAGATTGGATTGGATTGGATTGGCTCGGAATGGATTGGATTGGATTGGATTGGATTGAATTGGATGCCGTTCATTGGATTGGATTGTATTGTATTGAGCTGGATTGTATTGTATTGGTTTGGATTGGATTGCATTGGATTGGATTGCATGCCGATCATTGGATTGGTTTGAATTGGATTGGATTGGATTGCATTGCATTGCATTGGGTTGAATTGGATGCCGTTCCTTGGATTGGATTGGATTGGATTTTATGCCGATCCTGAGATTGGATTGGATTGGCTCGGAATGGATGGTATTGGATTGGATTGGATTGGATTGGATGCCGTTCATTGGATTGGATTGGATTGGATTGGATTGGGTTGGATTGGATTGGATTGGTTTGGATTGGATTCAATTGGATAGGATTGCATGCCGGTCATTGGATTGGCTTGAATTGGATTGGATTGGTTTGGATTTGATGCCGTTCCTTGGATTGGATTGAATTGGATTGGATTTGATGCCGATCCTTAGATTGGATTGGATTGGCTTGGAATGGATTGGATTGGATTGGATTGGATTGAATTGAATGTTGTTCATTGGATTGAATTGTATTGTATTGGGCTGGATTGGATTGTACTGGTTTGGATTGGATTGCATTGGATTGGATTGCATGCCGATCATTGGATTGGTTTGAATTGGATTGGATTGGATTGCATTGCATTGCATTGGGTTGAATTGGATGCCGTTCCTTGAATTGGATTGGATTGGATTTTATGCCGATCCTGAGATTGGATTGGATTGGCTCGGAATGGATTGGATTGGATTGGATTGGATTGGATTGGATGCCGTTCATTGGATTGGATTGGATTGTATTGGATTGGGTTGGATTGGATTGGATTGGTTTGGATTGGATTGCATTGGATTGGATTGCATGTCGGTCATTGGATTGGTTGTGAATTGGATTGGATTGGTTTGGATTTTTTGCCGTTCCTTGGATTGGACTGGATTGGATTGGATTGAATGACGTTCCTTACATTGGATTGGATTGGATTGGATTGGATTGGATTGGATTGGATTGATTCGGATTGGATTGGATTGGTTTGGATTGGATGGCGTTACGTGGATTGGATTGGATAGCAGTAGATTGGATTGGATTGGATTGGGCTGGATGCCGTTCGTTTGATTGGATTGGATTGGATTGGATTGGTTTAATGTCGTTCCTTGGATTGGATTGGATTGGATGGCGTTACTTGGTTTGGATTGGATTTGATAGGATTGGATTGGATTGGGTTGGGCTGGATTGGATGCCGTTCCTCAGATTGGATTGGATTGGACTGGATTGGAATGGATTGCATTGGATTGGATTGGATTGGATGGCGTTACTTGGATTGGATTGGATAGGATTAGATTCAATCGGAATTGGATTGGGCTCGATGCCGTTCGTTGGATTGGATTGGATTGGATTGGATTGGTTGAATGCCGTTCCTTGGATTGGATTGGATTGGATTGGATGCCATTGCTTGGTTTGGATTGGATTGGATTGGATTTGGTTGGATTGGATGCCGGTCCTTAGATTGGATTGGATTGGATAGGATTGGACTGGAATGGATTGCGTTGGATTGGATTGGATTCGATGCCGTTCCTTGAATTGGGTTGAATTGGATTGGATTGGATTGTACTGAAGTTGATTGGATTGGATTGGATTTGATGTCGTTCCTTGGATTGGATTGCATTGGATTGGATCGGATTGGATTGGATTGGATGGCGTTCCTTGGATTGGATTGGATTGGATTGGATGGCGGTCATTTGATTGGATTGGATTGGATTGGATCGGATCGTATTGGATTGGATTGCATTGCATTGGGTTGAATTGGATGCCGTTCCTTGGATTGGATTGGATTGGATTTGATGCCGATCCTTAGATTGGATTGGATTGGCTCGGAATGGATTGGATTGGATTGGATGGGATTGGATTGGATGCCGTTCATTGGATTGGCTTGGATTGTATTGGGTTGGATTGGATTGGATTGATTTGGATTGGATTACATTGAATTGGATTGCATGGCGGTCATTGGATTGGTTTGAATGGGATTGGATTGGATTGTATTTGATGCCGTGCCTCGGATTGGACTGGATTGGATTGGATTGAATGACGTTCCTTTGATTGGATTGGATTGGATTGGATTGGATTGGATCGGATTGGACTGGATTGCATTGCATTGGATTGGATTGGATTGGATGCCGTTTCTTGGATTGGATTGGATTGGATTGGATTGGATTGGATTGGATTGGATTGGATTGAATCGGATTGGATTGGATTGGTTTGGATTGAATGGCGTTACTTGGATTGGATTGGATAGGACTAGATTGGATTGGATTGGATTGGGCTGGATGCCGTTCGTTGGATTGGATTGGATTGGATTGGATTGGTTGAATGCCGTTCCTTGGATTGGATTGGATTGGTTTGGATGGCATTACTTGGTTTGGATTGGATTGGATTGGATTGGATTGGATTGGATGCCGTTCCTTGGATTGGATTGGACTGAAGAGGTTTGGATTCCATTGGATTGGATTAGATGGCGTTCCTTGGATTGGATTGGATAGGATTGGATTGCATTGAATGCCGTTCCTTGGATTGGATTGGATTGGATTGGTTTGGATGACGTGCATCGGATTGGAATGGATTGAATTGGATTGGATTGGATTGGATGGCGTTACTTGGATTGGATTGGATAGGATTAGATTGGATTGGAATTGGATTGGGCTAGATGCCGTTCGTTGGATTGGAATGGATTGAATTGGATTGGTTGAATGCCGTTCCTTGGATTGGATTGGATTGGATGCCGTTACTTGGTTTGGATTGGATAGGAGTAGATTGGATTGGATTGGGCTGGATGCCGTTCGTTGGATTGGATTGGATTGGATTGAATTGGTTTAATGTCGTTCCTTGGATTGGATTGGATTGGATGGCGTAACTTGGTTTGGATTGGATTGGATTGGATTTGATTGGATTGGATTGGATTGGGTTGGGTTGGATTGGATGCCGTTCCTCAGATTGGATTGGATTCGATTGGATTGGAATGGATTGCATTGGATTCGATTGGATTGGATGCCGCTCCTTGAATTGGGTTGAATTGGTTTGGATTGGATTGTATTGAATTTGATTGGATTGGATTTGAATCCGTTCCTTGGATTGGATTCGATTGGATTGGATAGGATCGGATTGGATTGGATTGGATTGGATGGCGTTCCTTGGATTGGATTGGATTGGCTGCCGTTGCTTGGATTGGATTGGATTGGATTGGATGCCGTTCCTTAGATTGGATTGGATTGGATTGGATTGGATTGGCATGGTTTGCATTGGATTGGATTGGATTGGATGCCGTTCCTTGGATTGGGTTGGATTGGACTGGATTGGATTGGATTGGATGCCGTTCCTTTGATTGCATTGGATTGGATTGGATTGGCTTGGATTGGATTGGATTGGATAGGATTGGATTGGATTGGGTTTGATTCGATGCCGTTCCTTGGATTGGATTGGATTGAATAGGTTTGGATTCCATTGGATTGGATTAGATGGCGTTCCTTGGATTGGATAGGATTGGATTGCATTGAATGCCGTTCCTTGGGTTGGATTGGATTGGATCGGTTTGGATGACGTTCCTAGGATTGGAATGGATTGAATTGGATTGGAGTGGATCGGATTGCATTGGATTGGATTGGATTGGATCCCGTTCCTTAGATTGGTTTGGATTGGATTGGATTGGATTGGATTGAACTGGATCGGTTTGGATTCCATTGGATTAGATTGGATGGCGTTCCTTGGATTGGATTGGAAAAGCTTGGATTGCATTGGATTGGATTGCATGACAAACAATGAACAAAGAACAATACAGCACAGGAACAGGCCCTTCGGCCCTCCAAGCCCGCGCCGCTCCCCGGTCCAGGATTGAATCCTGAATCCAGGATCCCCGCCCAATTTTCCAGCCTATCTACATACTATTATACTATCCACCGAGCTGTCCCTCACAGCTACGATGCTTTGTTAATCACAACCTATTAACTCACCCCCACCGCCCCATTCCAGACCATGTGATCTCCAGGGAGAGGCGAAAACCCAGAGTGAAAACCCCAGGGCCAATATGGGGAAAACAAAATCTGGTAAATTCCTCTCCGACCCCCTGAGGCGATAGAAACGAGTCCAGGAGATCAGACTGGCCCTGAGCGGAAAATGCTTCCCAGCCCTATTCATTTCCACTTCCACGAACACCATATGAATTCCCTGCCCCCGAGACAGGTTCCCAACTATCCGCAGTCACGCTCTGTACTGGCACCAGCAAGATGATCATAGAATGAAGCCTTGAAACGAGAAACAAAGAACAATTAGCCCGCGCCGCTCCCTGGTCCAAACTAGACCACTCTTTTGTATCCCTCCATTCCCACTCCGTTCATATAGCTGGCGTTACTTGGATTGGATTGGATAGGATTAGATTCAATTGGAATTGGATTGGGCTGGATGCCGTTCGTTGGATTGGATTGGATTGGATTTGATTGGATAGGATTAGATTCAATTGGAATTGGATTGGGCTGGATGCCGTTTGTTGGATTGGATTTGATTGGATTGGATTTGATGCCGTTCCTTGGATTGGACTGGATTGGATTGAATGCCGTTCCTTAGATTGGAATGGAGTGGATTGGATTGGATTGGATCGGATCGGATTGGATTGGATTGCATTGCATTGCATTGGATTGGATTGGATTGGATGCCGTTTCTTGGATTGGATTGGATTGAATCGGATTGGATTGGATTGGATTGGATGGCGTAACTTGGATTGGATTGGATAGGATTAGATTGGATTGGAATTGGATTGGGCTGGATGCCGTTCGTTGGATTGGATTGGATTGAATTGGTTGAATGCCGTTCCTTGGATTGGATTGGATTGGATGCCATTACTTGGTTTGGATTGGATTGGGTTGGATTGGATGCCGTTCCTGAGATTGGATTGGATTGGATTGGAATGGATTGCGTTGGATTGGATTGGATTCGATGCCGTTCCTTGAATTGGGTTGTATTGGATTGGATTGGATTGTATTGAATTTGATTGGATTGGATTGGATTCGATGTCGTTCCTTGGATTGGATTGGATTGGATTGGATCGGATTGGATTGGATTGGATAGGATGGCGTTCCTTGGATTGGATTGGATTGGATTGGCTGCCGTTACTTGGATTGCATTGGATTGGATTGGATTGGATGCCGTTCCTTCGAGTGGATTAGATTGGATTGGATTGGATTGTAATGGTTTGCGTTGGATTGGATTGGATTGGATGCCGTTCCTTGGATTGGATTGGATTGGACTGGATTGGATTGGATTGGATGCCGTTCCATTGATTGGATGGAATTGGATTGGCTTGGATTGGATTGGATTGGATTGGATAGGATTGGATTGGATTTGATTGGATGCCGTTCCTTGGATTGAACTGGATTGGATTGGATTGGATTGAATTTGATTGGATTGGATTGGATGTGAATCCGTTCCTTGGATTGGATTGGATTGGATTGGGTAGGATCGGATTGGATTGGATTGGATTGGATGGCGTTCCTTGGATTGGATTGGGATGGTTTGCATTGGATTGGATTGGATTGGATGACGTTCCTTAGATTGGATTGGATTGGATTGGAATGGTTTGCATTGGATTGGATTGGATTGGATGACGTTCCTTGGATTGGATTGGATTGGATGGCGTTCCTTTGATTGGATTGGATTGGATTGGATTGGATTTGATGCTGTTCCTTGGATTGGATTGGACTGGATTGAATGCCGTTCCGTAGATTGTATTGGATTGGATTGGATAGGATTGGATTGGATCGGATTGGATTGGATTGCATTGCATTGCATTGGATTGGATTGGATTGGATGACGTTTCTTGGATTGGATTGGATTGGATTGAATCGGATTGGATTGGATTGGATTGGATTGGATGGCGTTACTTGGATTGCATTGGATAGGATTAGATTCAATTGGAATTGGATTGGGCTGGAGGCCGTTCGTTGAATTGGATTGGATTGGATTGGTTGAATGCCGTTCCTTGGATTGGATTGGATTGGATTGGATGCCATTACTTGATTTGGATTGGATTGGATTGGATTGGGTTGGATTGGATGCCGTTCCTTAGATTGGATTGGATAGGATTGGACTGGAATGGATTGCGTTGGATTGGATTGGATTCGATGCCGTTCCTTGGGTTGGATTGCATTGGATTGGATCGGATTGTATTGGATTGGATGGCGTTGCTTGGATTGGATTGGATTGGATTGGATGGCGTTCCTCTGATTGGATTGGATTGGATTGGATTGGCTGCCGTTACTTCGATTGGATTGGATTGGATCGGATTGGATTGGATTGGATGGCGTTCCTTTGATTGGATTGGATTGGATCGGATTGTATTGGATTGGATTGCATTGCATTGGGTTGAATTGGATGCCGTTCCTTGGATTGGATTTGATTGGATTTGATGCCGATCCTTCGATTGGATTGGATTGGCTCGGAATGGATTGTATTGGATTGGATTGGATTGGATTGGATGCCGTTCATTGGATTGGATTGGATTGTATTGGATTGGATTGGATTGGATTGGTTTGGATTGGATTGCATTGAATTGGATTGCATGGCGGTCATTGGATTGGTTTGAATTGGTTTGGATTGGATTGGATTTGATGCCGTTCCTCGGATTGGACTGGATGGGATTGGATTGAATGACGTTCCTTTGATTGGAATAGATTGGATTGGATTGGATTGGATTGGATCGGATTGGATTGGATTGCATTGCACTGGATTGGATTGGATTGTATGCCGTCTCTTGGATTGGATTGGATTGGATTGAATCGGATTGGATTGGATTGGTTTGGATTGAATGGCGTGACTTGGATTGGATTGGATAGGATTAGATTGGATTGGATTGGATTGGGCTGGATGCCGTTCGTTGGATTGAATTGGATTGGATTGGATTGGTTTAATGCCGTTCCTTGGATTGGATTGGATTGGATGCCATTACTTGGTTTGGATTGGATTGGATTGGATTGGGTTGGATTGGATGCCGTTCCTTAGATTGGATTGGATAGGATTGGACTGGAATGGATTGCGTTGGATTGGATTGGATTCGATGCCGTTCCTTGAATTGGGTTGTATTGGATTGGATTGGATTGTATTGAATTTGATTGGATTGGATTGGATTTGATGCCGTTTCTTGGGTTGGATTGCATTGGATTGGATCGGATTTGATTGGATTGGATGGCGTTGCTTGGATTGGATTGGATTGGATTGGATGGCGTTCCTCTGATTGGATTGGATTGGATTGGCTGCCGTTGCTTCGATTGGATTGGATTGGATCGGATTGGATTGGATTGGATGGCGTTCCTTTGATTGGATTGGATTGGATCGGATTGTATTGGATTGGATTGCATTGCATTGGGTTGAATTGGATGCCGTTCCTTGGATTGGATTTGATTGGATTTGATGCCGATCCTTCGATTGGATTGGCTCGGAATGGATTGGATTGGATTGGATTGGATTGGATTGGATGCCGTTCATTGGATTGGATTGGATTGGATTGTATTGAGCTGGATTGTATTGTATTGGTTTGGATTGGATTGCATTGGATTGGATTGCATGCCGATCATTGGATTGGTTTGAATTGGATTGGATTGGATTGCATTGCATTGCATTGGGTTGAATTGGATGCCGTTCCTTGGATTGGATTGGATTGGATTTTATGCCGATCCTGAGATTGGATTGGATTGGCTCGGAATGGATGGTATTGGATTGGATTGGATTGGATTGGATGCCGTTCATTGGATTGGATTGGATTGGATTGGATTGGATTGGGTTGGATTGGATTGGATTGGTTTGGATTGGATTCAATTGGATTGGATTGCATGCCGGTCATTGGATTGGCTTGAATTGGATTGGATTGGTTTGGATTTGATGCCGTTCCTTGGATTGGATTGAATTGGATTGGATTTGATGCCGATCCTTAGATTGGATTGGATTGGCTTGGAATGGATTGGATTGGATTGGATTGGATTGAATTGAATGTTGTTCATTGGATTGAATTGTATTGTATTGGGCTGGATTGGATTGTACTGGTTTGGATTGGATTGCATTGGATTGGATTGCATGCCGATCATTGGATTGGTTTGAATTGGATTGGATTGGATTGCATTGCATTGCATTGGGTTGAATTGGATGCCGTTCCTTGAATTGGATTGGATTGGATTTTATGCCGATCCTGAGATTGGATTGGATTGGCTCGGGATGGATTGGATTGGATTGGATTGGATGCCGTTCATTGGATTGGATTGGATTGTATTGGATTGGGTTGGATTGGATTGGATTGGTTTGGATTGGATTGCATTGGATTGGATTGCATGTCGGTCATTGGATTGGTTGTGAATTGGATTGGATTGGTTTGGATTTTTTGCCGTTCATTGGATTGGACTGGATTGGATTGGATTGAATGACGTTCCTTACATTGGATTGGATTGGATTGGATTGGATTGGATTGGATTGAATCGGATTGGATTGGATTGGTTTGGATTGGATGGCGTTACGTGGATTGGATTGGATAGCAGTAGATTGGATTGGATTGGATTGGGCTGGATGCCGTTCGTTTGATTGGATTGAATTGGATTGGATTGGTTTAATGTCGTTCCTTGGATTGGATTGGATTGGATGGCGTTACTTGGTTTGGATTGGATTGGATAGGATTGGATTGAATTGGGTTGGGCTGGATTGGTTGCCGTTCCTCTGATTTGATTGGATTGGACTGGATTGGAATGGATTGCATTGGATTGGATTGGAGTGGATGGCGTTACTTGGATTGGATTGGATAGGATTAGATTCAATCGGAATTGGATTGGGCTCGATGCCGTTCGTTGGATTGGATTGGATTGGATTGGATTGGATTGGTTGAATGCCGTTCCTTGGATTGGATTGGATTGGATTGGATGCCATTGCTTGGTTTGGATTGGATTGGATTGGATTTGGTTTGATTGGATGCCGGTCCTTAGATTGGATTGGATTGGATAGGATTGGACTGGAATGGATTGCGTTGGATTGGATTGGATTCGATGCCGTTCCTTGAATTGGGTTGAATTGGATTGGATTGGATTGTACTGAAGTTGATTGGATTGGATTGGATTTGATGTCGTTCCTTGGATTGGATTGCATTGGATTGGATCGGATTGGATTGGATTGGATGGCGTTCCTTGGATTGGATTGGATTGGATTGGATGGCGGTCATTTGATTGGATTGGATTGGATTGGATTGGATCGGATCGTATTGGATTGGATTGCATTGCATTGGGTTGAATTGGATGCCGTTCCTTGGATTGGATTGGATTGGATTTGATGCCGATCCTTAGATTGGATTGGATTGGCTCGGAATGGATTGGATTGGATTGGATGGGATTGGATTGGATGCCGTTCATTGGATTGGCTTGGATTGTATTGGGTTGGATTGGATTGGATTGATTTGGATTGGATTACATTGAATTGGATTGCATGGCGGTCATTGGATTGGTTTGAATGGGATTGGATTGGATTGTATTTGATGCCGTGCCTCGGATTGGACTGGATTGGATTGGATTGAATGACGTTCCTTTGATTGGATTGGATTGGATTGGATTGGATTGGATCGGATTGGACTGGATTGCATTGCATTGGATTGGATTGGATTGGATGCCGTTTCTTGGATTGGATTGGATTGGATTGGATTGGATTGGATTGGATTGGATTGGATTGAATCGGATTGGATTGGATTGGTTTGGATTGAATGGCGTTACTTGGATTGGATTGGATAGGACTAGATTGGATTGGATTGGATTGGGCTGGATGCCGTTCGTTGGATTGGATTGGATTGGATTGGTTGAATGCCGTTCCTTGGATTGGATTGGATTGGTTTGGATGGCATTACTTGGTTTGGATTGGATTGGATTGGATTGGATTGGATGCCGTTCCTTGGATTGGATTGGACTGAAGAGGTTTGGATTCCATTGGATTGGATTAGATGGCGTTCCTTGGATTGGATTGGATTGGATTGGATGGCGCTACTTGGATTGGATTGGATAGGATTAGATTGGATTGGAATTGGATTGGGCTAGATGCCGTTCGTTGGATTGGAATGGCTAGAATTGGATTGGTTGAATGCCGTTCCTTGGATTGGATTGGATTGGATGCCGTTACTTGGTTTGGATTGGATAGGAGTAGATTGGATTGGATTGGGCTGGATGCCGTTCGTTGGATTGGATTGGATTGGATTGAATTGGTTTAATGTCGTTCCTTGGATTGGATTGGATTGGATGGCGTAACTTGGTTTGGATTGGATTGGATTGGATTTGATTGGATTGGATTGGATTGGGTTGGGTTGGATTGGATGCCGTTCCTCAGATTGGATTGGATTCGATTGGATTGGAATGGATTGCATTGGATTCGATTGGATTGGATGCCGCTCCTTGAATTGGGTTGAATTGGTTTGGATTGGATTGTATTGAATTTGATTGGATTGGATTTGAATCCGTTCCTTGGATTGGATTCGATTGGATTGGATAGGATCGGATTGGATTGGATTGGATTGGATGGCGTTCCTTGGATTGGATTGGATTGGATTGGCTGCCGTTGCTTGGATTGGATTGGATTGGATTGGATGCCGTTCCTTAGATTGGATTGGATTGGATTGGATTGGATTGGCATGGTTTGCATTGGATTGGATTGGATTGGATGCCGTTCCTTGGATTGGGTTGGATTGGACTGGATTGGATTGGATTGGATGCCGTTCCTTTGATTGGATTGGATTGGATTGGATTGACTTGGATTGGATTGGATTGGATAGGATTGGATTGGATTGGGTTTGATTCGATGCCGTTCCTTGGATTGGATTGGATTGAATAGGTTTGGATTCCATTGGATTGGATTAGATGGCGTTCCTTGGATTGGATAGGATTGGATTGCATTGAATGCCGTTCCTTGGGTTGGATTGGATTGGATCGGTTTGGATGACGTTCCTAGGATTGGAATGGATTGAATTGGATTGGAGTGGATCGGATTGCATTGGATTGGATTGGATTGGATCCCGTTCCTTAGATTGGTTTGGATTGGATTGGATTGAACTGGATCGGTTTGGATTCCATTGGATTAGATTGGATGGCGTTCCTTGGATTGGATTGGAAAAGCTTGGATTGCATTGGATTGGATTGCATGACAAACAATGAACAAAGAACAATACAGCACAGGAACAGGCCCTTCGGCCCTCCAAGCCCGCGCCGCTCCCCGGTCCAGGATTGAATCCTGAATCCAGGATCCCCGCCCAATTTTCCAGCCTATCTACATACTATTATACTATCCACCGAGCTGTCCCTCACAGCTACGATGCTTTGTTAATCACAACCTATTAACTCACCCCCACCGCCCCATTCCAGACCATGTGATCTCCAGGGAGAGGCGAAAACCCAGAGTGAAAACCCCAGGGCCAATATGGGGAAAACAAAATCTGGGAAATTCCTCTCCGACCCCCTGAGGCGATCGAAACGAGTCCAGGAGATCAGACTGGCCCTGAGCGGAAAATGCTTCCCAGCCCTATTCATTTCCACTTCCACGAACACCATATGAATTCCCTGCCCCCGAGACAGGTTCCCACCTATCCGCAGTCACGCTCTGTACTGGCACCAGCAAGATGATCATAGAATGAAGCCTTGAAACGAGAAACAAAGAACAATTAGCCCGCGCCGCTCCCTGGTCCAAACTAGACCACTCTTTTGTATCCCTCCATTCCCACTCCGTTCATATAGCTGGCGTTACTTGGATTGGATTGGATAGGATTAGATTCAATTGGAATTGGATTGGGCTGGATGCCGTTCGTTGGATTGGATTGGATTGGATTTGATTGGATAGGATTAGATTCAATTGGAATTGGATTGGGCTGGATGCCGTTTGTTGGATTGGATTTGATTGGATTGGATTTGATGCCGTTCCTTGGATTGGATTGGATTGGATTGAATGCCGTTCCTTAGATTGGAATGGAGTGGATTGGATTGGATTGGATCGGATCGGATTGGATTGGATTGCATTGCATTGCATTGGATTGGATTGGATTGGATGCCGTTTCTTGGATTGGATTGGATTGAATCGGATTGGATTGGATTGGATTGGATGGCGTAACTTGGATTGGATTGGATAGGATTAGATTGGATTGGAATTGGATTGGGCTGGATGCCGTTCGTTGGATTGGATTGGATTGAATTGGTTGAATGCCGTTCCTTGGATTGGATTGGATTGGATGCCGTTACTTGGTTTGGATTGGATTGGGTTGGATTGGATGCCGTTCCTGAGATTGGATTGGATTGGATTGGAATGGATTGCGTTGGATTGGATTGGATTCGATGCCGTTCCTTGAATTGGGTTGTATTGGATTGGATTGGATTGTATTGAATTTGATTGGATTGGATTGGATTCGATGTCGTTCCTTGGATTGGATTGGATTGGATTGGATCGGATTGGATTGGATTGGATAGGATGGCGTTCCTTGGATTGGATTGGATTGGATTGGCTGCCGTTACTTGGATTGCATTGGATTGGATTGGATTGGATGCCGTTCCTTCGAGTGGATTAGATTGGATTGGATTGGATTGTAATGGTTTGCGTTGGATTGGATTGGATTGGATGCCGCTCCTTGGATTGGATTGGATTGGACTGGATTGGATTGGATTGGATGCCGTTCCATTGATTGGATGGAATTGGATTGGCTTGGATTGGATTGGATTGGATTGGATAGGATTGGATTGGATTTGATTGGATGCCGTTCCTTGGATTGAACTGGATTGGATTGGATTGGATTGAATTTGATTGGATTGGATTGGATGTGAATCCGTTCCTTGGATTGGATTGGATTGGATTGGATTGGGTAGGATCGGATTGGATTGGATTGGATTGGATGGCGTTCCTTGGATTGGATTGGGATGGTTTGCATTGGATTGGATTGGATTGGATGACGTTCCTTAGATTGGATTGGATTGGATTGGAATGGTTTGCATTGGATTGGATTGGATTGGATGACGTTCCTTGGATTGGATTGGATTGGATGGCGTTCCTTTGATTGGATTGGATTGGATTGGATTGGATTTGATGCTGTTCCTTGGATTGGATTGGACTGGATTGAATGCCGTTCCGTAGATTGTATTGGATTGGATTGGATAGGATTGGATTGGATCGGATTGGATTGGATTGCATTGCATTGCATTGGATTGGATTGGATTGGATGACGTTTCTTGGATTGGATTGGATTGGATTGAATCGGATTGGATTGGATTGGATTGGATTGGATGGCGTTACTTGGATTGCATTGGATAGGATTAGATTCAATTGGAATTGGATTGGGCTGGAGGCCGTTCGTTGAATTGGATTGGATTGGATTGGTTGAATGCCGTTCCTTGGATTGGATTGGATTGGATTGGATGCCATTACTTGATTTGGATTGGATTGGATTGGATTGGGTTGGATTGGATGCCGTTCCTTAGATTGGATTGGATAGGATTGGACTGGAATGGATTGCGTTGGATTGGATTGGATTCGATGCCGTTCCTTGGGTTGGATTGCATTGGATTGGATCGGATTGTATTGGATTGGATGGCGTTGCTTGGATTGGATTGGATTGGATTGGATGGCGTTCCTCTGATTGGATTGGATTGGATTGGATTGGATTGGCTGCCGTTACTTCGATTGGATTGGATTGGATCGGATTGGATTGGATTGGATGGCGTTCCTTTGATTGGATTGGATTGGATCGGATTGGATTGGATTGGATTGCATTGCATTGGGTTGAATTGGATGCCGTTCCTTGGATTGGATTTGATTGGATTTGATGCCGATCCTTCGATTGGATTGGATTGGCTCGGAATGGATTGGATTGGATTGGATTGGATTGGATTGGATGCCGTTCATTGGATTGGATTGGATTGTATTGGATTGGATTGGATTGGATTGGTTTGGATTGGATTGCATTGAATTGGATTGCATGGCGGTCATTGGATTGGTTTGAATTGGTTTGGATTGGATTGGATTTGATGCCGTTCCTCGGATTGGACTGGATGGGATTGGATTGAATGACGTTCCTTTGATTGGAATAGATTGGATTGGATTGGATTGGATTGGATCGGATTGGATTGGATTGCATTGCACTGGATTGGATTGGATTGTATGCCGTCTCTTGGATTGGATTGGATTGGATTGAATCGGATTGGATTGGATTGGTTTGGATTGAATGGCGTGACTTGGATTGGATTGGATAGGATTAGATTGGATTGGATTGGATTGGGCTGGATGCCGTTCGTTGGATTGAATTGGATTGGATTGGATTGGTTTAATGCCGTTCCTTGGATTGGATTGGATTGGATGCCATTACTTGGTTTGGATTGGATTGGATTGGATTGGGTTGGATTGGATGCCGTTCCTTAGATTGGATTGGATAGGATTGGACTGGAATGGATTGCGTTGGATTGGATTGGATTCGATGCCGTTCCTTGAATTGGGTTGTATTGGATTGGATTGGATTGTATTGAATTTGATTGGATTGGATTGGATTTGATGCCGTTTCTTGGGTTGGATTGCATTGGATTGGATCGGATTTGATTGGATTGGATGGCGTTGCTTGGATTGGATTGGATTGGATTGGATGGCGTTCCTCTGATTGGATTGGGTTGGATTGGCTGCCGTTGCTTCGATTGGATTGGATTGGATCGGATTGGATTGGATTGGATGGCGTTCCTTTGATTGGATTGGATTGGATCGGATTGTATTGGATTGGATTGCATTGCATTGGGTTGAATTGGATGCCGTTCCTTGGATTGGATTTGATTGGATTTGATGCCGATCCTTCGATTGGATTGGCTCGGAATGGATTGGATTGGATTGGATTGGATTGGATTGGATGCCGTTCATTGGATTGGATTGGATTGGATTGCATTGAATTGGATTGTATGGCGGTCATTGGATTGGTTTGGATTGGTTTGGATTGGATTGGATTTGATGCCGTTCCTCGGATTGGACTGGATTGGATTGGATTGAATGACGTTCCTTTGATTGGAGTAGATTGGATTGGATTGGATTGGATTGGATGCCGTTCATTGGATTGGATTGGATTGGATTGGATTGTATTGGATTGGATTGGATTGGTTTGGATTGGATTGCATTGAATTGGATTGCATGGCGGTCATTGGATTGGTTTGGATTGGTTTGGATTGGATTGGATTTGATGCCGTTCCTCGGATTGGACTGGATTGGATTGGATTGAATGCCGTTCCTTTGATTGGAGTAGATTGGATTGGATTGGATTGGATTGGATCGGATTGGATTGGATTGGATTGCATTGCATTGGATTGGATTGGATTTTATGCCGTTTCTTGGATTGGATTGGATTGGATTGGATTGAACCGGATTGGATTGGATTGGTTTGGATTGAATGGCGTGATTGGATTGGATTGGATAGGATTAGATTGGATTGGATTGGATTGGGCTGGATGCCGTTCGTTGGATTGGATTGGATTGGTTTAATCCCGTTCCTTGGATTGGAGTGGATTGGATTGGATGGCATTACTTGGTTTGGAATGGATTGGATTGGATTGGATTGGGTTGGATTGGATGCCGTTCCTCAGATTGGATTGCATTGGATTGGATTGGATTGGATCCCGTTCCTTAGATTGGATTGGATTGGATTGAACTGGATCGGTTTGGATTCCATTGGATTGGATTGGATGGCGTTCCTTGGATTGGATTGGATAGGCTTGGATTGCATTGGATTGGATTGCATGCCCTTCATTGGATTGGATTGGATTGGATTTGATGCCGTTCTTTGGATTGGATTGGATTGGATTGAATGCCGTTCCTTAGATTGGATTGGATTGGATTAGATTGGATCGGATTGGATTGGATTGGATTGGATGGGATTGAATGCCGTTCCTTAGATTGGATTGGGTTGGATTGGATTGGATGGCATTGGATGGCATTGAATGCCGTTCCTTAGATTGGAATCGATTGGATTGGATTGGATTGAATTGGATTGCTTTGCAGTGAATTGGATTGGATACGCTTCCTTGGATTGGATTGAATTGGATGGGATGGGAATGGATTGGATTGGATTGGATGCCGTTCCTTGGATTGGATTGGACTGGATTGGATTGGACCTGATTGGATTGGATTGGATTAGATTGGCTCCCATTACTTGGATTAGAAAGGATTGGACTGGATTGGATTGGATTGTTTTGGATTGGATTGGATTGGATGCCCTTCCTCGGATTGGATTGGAATGGATTGGATTCAATGCCGTTCCTTAGAATGGATTTGATTGGATTGGATTGAGTTGGTTTGGGTTGGATTGGATTGGATTGGAGTGGTTGGGGTGCCTTGGATTCGATTGGATAGGATTGGATTGGATTCGATTGGATTGGATGCCGTTCGGTGGATTGGATTGGATTGGATTCGATTGGATTGGACTGGATTGGACTGGATTGGATTGGATTGGATTGGACTGGATTGGATTGGATTGGATGCCGTTCATTGGATTGGCTTGGATTGTATTGGGTTGGATTGGATTGGATTGATTTGGATTGGATTACATTGAATTGGATTGCATGGCGGTCATTGGATTGGTTTGAATGGGATTGGATTGGATTGTATTTGATGCCGTGCCTCGGATTGGACTGGATTGGATTGGATTGAATGACGTTCCTTTGATTGGATTGGATTGGATTGGATTGGATTGGATTGGATTGGATCGGATTGGACTGGATTGCATTGCATTGGATTGGATTGGATTGGATGCCGTTTCTTGGATTGGATTGGATTGGATTGGATTGGATTGGATTGGATTGGATTGAATCGGATTGGATTGGATTGGTTTGGATTGAATGGCGTTACTTGGATTGGATTGGATAGGACTAGATTGGATTGGATTGGATTGGGCTGGATGCCGTTCGTTGGATTGGATTGGATTGGATTGGATTGGTTGAATGCCGTTCCTTGGATTGGATTGGATTGGTTTGGATGGCATTACTTGGTTTGGATTGGATTGGATTGGATTGGATTGGATTGGATGCCGTTCCTTGGATTGGATTGGACTGAAGAGGTTTGGATTCCATTGGATTGGATTAGATGGCGTTCCTTGGATTGGATTGGATAGGATTGGATTGCATTGAATGCCGTTCCTTGGATTGGATTGGATTGGATTGGTTTGGATGACGTGCATCGGATTGGAATGGATTGAATTGGATTGGATTGGATTGGATGGCGTTACTTGGATTGGATTGGATAGGATTAGATTGGATTGGAATTGGATTGGGCTAGATGCCGTTCGTTGGATTGGAATGGATTGAATTGGATTGGTTGAATGCCGTTCCTTGGATTGGATTGGATTGGATGCCGTTACTTGGTTTGGATTGGATAGGAGTAGATTGGATTGGATTGGGCTGGATGCCGTTCGTTGGATTGGATTGGATTGGATTGAATTGGTTTAATGTCGTTCCTTGGATTGGATTGGATTGGATGGCGTAACTTGGTTTGGATTGGATTGGATTGGATTTGATTGGATTGGATTGGATTGGGTTGGGTTGGATTGGATGCCGTTCCTCAGATTGGATTGGATTCGATTGGATTGGAATGGATTGCATTGGATTCGATTGGATTGGATGCCGCTCCTTGAATTGGGTTGAATTGGTTTGGATTGGATTGTATTGAATTTGATTGGATTGGATTTGAATCCGTTCCTTGGATTGGATTCGATTGGATTGGATAGGATCGGATTGGATTGGATTGGATTGGATGGCGTTCCTAGGATTGGATTGGATTGGATTGGCTGCCGTTGCTTGGATTGGATTGGATTGGATTGGATGCCGTTCCTTAGATTGGATTGGATTGGATTGGATTGGCATGGTTTGCATTGGATTGGATTGGATTGGATGCCGTTCCTTGGATTGGGTTGGATTGGACTGGATTGGATTGGATTAGAACATAGAACATAGAACATTACAGCGCAGAACAGGCCCTTCGGCCCACGATGTTGCACCGACCAGTTAAAAAAAAAAAAAAAAACTGTGACCCTCCAACCTAAACCAATTTCTTTTCGTCCATGAACCTATCTACGGATCTCTTAAACGCCCCCAAACTAGGCGCATTTACTACTGATGCTGACAGGGCATTCCAATCCCTCACCACCCTCTGCGTAAAGAACCTACCCCTGACATCGGTTCTATAACTACCCCCCCTCAATTTAAAGCCATGCCCCCTCGTGCTGGATTTCTCCATCAGAGGAAAAAGGCTATCACTATCCACCCTATCTAAACCTCTAATCATCTTATATGTTTCAATAAGATCCCCTCTTAGCCGCCGCCTTTCCAGCGAAAACAATCCCAAATCCCTCAGCCTCTCCTCATAGGATCTCCCCTCCATACCAGGCAACATCCTGGTAAACCTCCTCTGCACCCTCTCCAAAGCCTCCACATCCTTCCTGTAATGTGGGGACCAGAACTGCACACAGTACTCCAAGTGCGGCCGCACCAGAGTTGTGTACAGCTGCAACATAACGCTACGACTCCTAAATTCAATCCCCCTACCAATAAACGCCAAGACACCATATGCCTTCTTAACAACCTTATCTACTTGATTCCCAACTTTCAGGGATCTATGCACACATACACCCAGATCCCTCTGCTCCTCCACACTATTCAAAGTCCTCCCGTTAGCCCTATACTCAACACATCTGTTATTCCTACCAAAGTGAATTACCTCACACTTCTCCGCATTAAACTCCATCCGCCACCTCTCGGCCCAACTTTGCAACCTGTCTAAGTCTTCCTGCAAACTACGACACCCTTCCTCACTGTCTACCACACCACCGACTTTGGTGTCATCAGCAAATTTGCTAATCCACCCAACTATACCCTCATCCAGATCATTAATAAATATTACAAACAGCAGTGGCCCCAAAACAGATCCCTGAGGTACACCACTTGTAACCGCACTCCATGATGAATATTTACTATCAACCACCACCCTCTGTTTCCTATCCGCTAGCCAATTCCTGATCCAATTTTCTAGATCACCCCCAATCCCATACATCTGCATTTTCTGCAGAAGCCTACCATGGTGAACCTTATCAAACGCCTTACTAAAATCCATATATACCACGTCCACTGCCTTGCCCCCATCCACCTCCTTGGTCACTTTCTCAAAAAACTCAATAAGGTTAGTAAGGCACGACCTACCTGCCACAAAACCATGCTGACTATCACCTATCAATTCATTACTCTCCAAATAACTATAAATCCTATCCCTTATAATTTTTTCCAACATCTTGCCGACAACAGAAGTGAGACTCACCGGTCTATAATTCCCGGGGAAGTCTCTGTTCCCCTTCTTAAACAATGGGACAACATTCGCTAACCTCCAATCTTCTGGTACTATACCAGAGGCCAACGACGACCTGAAGATCAGAGCCAGATTGGATGCCGTTCCTTTGATTGGATTGGATTGGATTGGATTGGCTTGGATTGGATTGGATTGGATTGGTTTGGATTGGATTGCATTGAATTGGATTGCATGGCGGTCATTGGATTGGTTTGAATTGGTTTGGATTGTATTGGATTTGATGCCGTTCCTCGGATTGGACTGGATGGGATTGGATTGAATGACGTTCCTTTGATTGGAATAGATTGGATTGGATTGGATTGGATTGGATCGGATTGGATTGGATTGCATTGCACTGGATTGGATTGGATTGTATGCCGTCTCTTGGATTGGATTGGATTGGATTGAATCGGATTGGATTGGATTGGTTTGGATTGAATGGCGTGACTTGGATTGGATTGGATAGGATTAGATTGGATTGGATTGGATTGGGCTGGATGCCGTTCGTTGGATTGAATTGGATTGGATTGGATTGGTTTAATGCCGTTCCTTGGATTGGATTGGATTGGATGCCATTACTTGGTTTGGATTGGATTGGATTGGATTGGGTTGGATTGGATGCCGTTCCTTAGATTGGATTGGATAGGATTGGACTGGAATGGATTGCGTTGGATTGGATTGGATTCGATGCCGTTCCTTGAATTGGGTTGTATTGGATTGGATTGGATTGTATTGAATTTGATTGGATTGGATTGGATTTGATGCCGTTTCTTGGGTTGGATTGCATTGGATTGGATCGGATTTGATTGGATTGGATGGCGTTGCTTGGATTGGATTGGATTGGATGGCGTTCCTCTGATTGGATTGGATTGGATTGGCTGCCGTTGCTTCGATTGGATTGGATTGGATCGGATTGGATTGGATTGGATGGCGTTCCTTTGATTGGATTGGATTGGATCGGATTGTATTGGATTGGATTGCATTGCATTGGGTTGAATTGGATGCCGTTCCTTGGATTGGATTTGATTGGATTTGATGCCGATCCTTCGATTGGATTGGCTCGGAATGGATTGGATTGGATTGGATTGGATTGGATTGGATTGGATGCCGTTCATTGGATTGGATTGGATTGGATTGCATTGAATTGGATTGCATGGCGGTCATTGGATTGGTTTGGATTGGTTTGGATTGGATTGGATTTGATGCCGTTCCTCGGATTGGACTGGATTGGATTGGATTGAATGACGTTCCTTTGATTGGAGTAGATTGGATTGGATTGGATTGGATTGGATGCCGTTCATTGGATTGGATTGGATTGGATTGGATTGTATTGTATTGGATTGGATTGGTTTGGATTGGATTGCATTGAATTGGATTGCATGGCGGTCATTGGATTGGTTTGGATTGGTTTGGATTGGATTGGATTTGATGCCGTTCCTCGGATTGGACTGGATTGGATTGGATTGAATGACGTTCCTTTGATTGGAGTAGATTGGATTGGATTGGATTGGATTGGATCGGATTGGATTGGATTGCATTGCATTGGATTGGATTGGATTTTATACCGTTTCTTGGATTGGATTGGATTGGATTGGATTGAACCGGATTGGATTGGATTGGTTTGGATTGAATGGCGTGATTGGATTGGATTGGAAACGATTAGATTGGATTGGATTGGATTGGGCTGGATGCCGTTCGTTGGATTGAATTGGATTGGATTGGATTGGTTTAATCCCGTTACTTGGATTGGAGTGGATTGGATTGGATGGCATTACTTGGTTTGGAATGGATTGGATTGGATTGGATTGGGTTGGATTGGATGCCGTTCCTCAGATTGGATTGCATTGGATTGGATTGGATTGGATCCCGTTCCTTAGATTGGATTGGATTGGATTGAACTGGATCGGTTTGGATTCCATTGGATTGGATTGGATGGCGTTCCTTGGATTGGATTGGATAGGCTTGGATTGCATTGGATTGGATTGCATGCCCTTCATTGGATTGGATTGGATTGGATTTGATGCCGTTCTTTGGATTGGATTGGATTGGATTGAATGCCGTTCCTTAGATTGGATTGGATTGGATTAGATTGGATCGGATTGGATTGGATTGGATTGGATGGGATTGAATGCCGTTCCTTAGATTGGATTGGGTTGGATTGGATTGGATTGGATGGCATTGGATGGCATTGAATGCCGTTCCTTAGATTGGAATCGATTGGATTGGATTGGATTGAATTGGATTGCTTTGCAGTGAATTGGATTGGATACGCTTCCTTGGATTGGATTGAATTGGATGGGATGGGAATGGATTGGATTGGATTGGATGCCGTTCCTTGGATTGGATTGGACTGGATTGGATTGGACCTGATTGGATTGGATTGGATTAGATTGGCTCCCATGACTTGGATTAGAAAGGATTGGACTGGATTGGATTGGATTGTTTTGGATTGGATTGGATTGGATGCCCTTCCTCGGATTGGATTGGAATGGATTGGATTCAATGCCGTTCCTTAGAATGGATTTGATTGGATTGGATTGAGTTGGATTGGGTTGGATTCGATTGGATTGGAGTGGTTGGGGTGCCTTGGATTCGATTGGATAGGATTGGATTGGATTCGATTGGATTGGATGCCGTTCGGTGGATTGGATTGGATTGGATTGGATTCGATTGGATTGGACTGGATTGGACTGGATTGGATTGGATTGGATTGGACTGGATTGGATTGGATTGGATGCCGTTCCTTGGATTGGATTGGACTGGATTGGATTGGACGTGATTGGATTGGATTGGATTAGATTGGCTCCCATTACTTGTATTAGAAAGGATTGGACTGGATTGGATTGGATTGTTTTGGATTGGATTGGATTGGATTGGAGGCCCTTCCTCGGATTGGATTGGAATGGATTGGATTCAATGCCGTTCCTTAGAATGGATTTGATTGGATTGGATTGAGTTGGATTGGGTTGGATTGGATTGGATTGGAGTGGTTGGGGTGCCTTGGATTCGATTGGATTGGATTGGATTGGATTCGATTGGATTGGATGCCGTTCGGTGGATTGGATTCGATTGGATTGGATTCGATTGGATTGGACTGGATTGGACTGGATTGGATTGGATTGGATTGGACTGGATTGGATTGGATTGGATTGGATTTGATGCCGTTCCTTGGATTGGATTGGATTGGATTGAATTGGATTGGATGCCGTTCCTTGGATTGTATTGGATTGGAATGAATTGGATTGGATTGTATTGTATTGTATTGGATTGGATGCCGTTCCTTAGATTGGATTGGATTGGATTGGATTGGATGGGATTGAATGCCGTTCCTTAGATTGGATTTGATTGGATTGGATTGGATTGAATTGGATTGCTTTGCATCGAATTGGATTGGATACGGTTCCTTGAATTGGATTGAATTGGATGGGACGGGAATGGATTGCATTGGGTTGGATGCCGTTTCTTGGATTGGATTGGATTGGACTGGATTGCATTGGACCTGATTGGATTGGATTAGATTAGATTGGCTCCCATTCCTTGGATTAGATAGGATTGGACTGGATTGGATTGGATTGGTTTGGATTGGATTGGATTGGATTGGATGCCGTTCCTCGGATTGGATTGGAATGGATTGGATTCAATGCCGTTCCTTAGAATGGATTTGATTGGATTGGATTGAGCTGGATTGGATTGGATTGGATTTGATTGGATTGGATTGGTTGGGGTTCCTTGGATTCGATTGGATAGAATTGGATTGGATTGGATTAGATTGGATTGGATGCCGTTCGGTGGATTGGATTCGATTGGATTGGATTCGATTGGATTGGACTGGATTGGATTGGACTGCATTGGATTGGATTTGATGCCGTTCCTTGTATTGGATTGGATGGGAGTGGATTGGATTGGATTGGATTGGATTGATTTGGATTGGATGCCGTACCTTGGATTGGATTGGATTGGATTGGATTGGATGGGGTTCCTTCGATTGGATTGGATAGGATAGGATTGGATTGGATTCGATTGGATTGGATGTCGTTCCTTGGATTGGATTTGATTGGACTGGATTGGTTTAGATTGGATTGGTTTGGATTGGATTGGATTGGATTGGACTGGACAGGATTGGATTGGATTGGATTTGATGCCGTTCCTTGGATTGGATTGGATTGGATTGGATTAGATTGGATTTGATGCCGTTCCCTGGATTGGATTGCATTAGATTGGATTGGATTGAAATGGATTGGGTGCCGTTCCTTGGATTGGATTGGATTAGAATGAATTGGATTGGATTGTATTGTATTTGATTGGATTGGATGCCGTTCCTTAGATTGGATTGGATTGGAATGAATTGGATTGGATTGGATTGGATGGGATTGAATGCCGTTCTTTAGATTGGATTCGATTGGATTCGATTGGATTGCTTTGCATTGGATTGTATTGGATACGATTCCTTGAATTGGATTGAATTGGATGGGATGGGAATGGATTGGATTGGATTGGATTGGTTTGGATGCCGTTCCTTGGATTGGATTGGATTGGATTGGATTGGATTGGACCTGATTGGATTGGATTGGATTGGATTGGCTCCCATTTCTTGGATTGGAGAGCATTGGACTGGATTGGATTGGATTGGTTTGGATTGGATTGGATTGGATTTGATGCCGTTCCTTGGATTGGATTGGATTGGATTTGATGTCGTTCCTTGGATTGGATTGGATTGGATTGGATTGGATTGGACTGGATTGGATTGGATTGGATTGGACTGGATTGAATTGGATTGGATTGGATTGGATTGGATTGGGTTGGATTGGATTGGATTGGATTGGATTGGATTGGACTGGACTGGACTGGACTGGACTGGACTGGACTGGACTGGATTGGATTGGATTGGATTGGATTGGATTGGATTGGATTTGATGCCGTTCCTTGGATTGGATTGGATTGGATTGATTTGGATTGGATGCCGTTCCTTGAATTGGATTGAATTGGATTGCATTGGATTGGATTGGATGCCGTTCCTTAGATTGGATTGGATTGGATTGGAGTGGATTGGATGGGATTGAATGCCGTTCCTTCGATTGGATTCGATTAGATTGGATTGGAATGAATTGGATTGCTTTGCATTGGATTGGATTGGATACGGTTCCGTGGATTGGATTGAATTGGATGGGATGGGAATGGATTGGATTGGATTGCATGCCGTTCCTTGGAATCGATTGGATTGGAATGATTTGGATTGGATTGGATTGGATGGGATTGAATGCCGTTCCTTAGATTGGATTCGATTGGATTGGATTGGATTGCTTTGCATTGGATTGTATTGGATACGGTTCCTTGGATTGGATTGAATTGGATGGGATGGGAATGGATTGGATTGGATTGGATTGGTTTGGATGCCGTTCCTTGGATTGGATTGGATTGGACTGGATTGGATTGGACCTGATTGGATTTGATTGGATTGGATTGGCTCCCATTCCTTGGATTGGATAGCATTGGACTGGATTGGATTGCATTGGATTTGATGCCGTTCCTTGGATTGGATTGGATTGGATTTGATGCCGTTCCTTGGATTGGATTGGATTGGATTGGATTGGACTGGATTGGATTGGATTGGATTGGATTGGATTTGATTGGATTGGATTGGATTGGATTGGATTGGATTGGATTGGATTGGATTGGGTTGGACTGGACTGGACTGGATTGGATTGGATTGGATTGGATTGGATTTGATGCCGTTCCTTGGATTGGATTGAATTGGATTGAATTGGATTGGATGCCGTTCCTTGAATTGTATTGAATTGCATTGCATTGGATTGGATTGGATGCCGTTCCTTAGATTGGATTGGATGGGATTGGATTGGATGGGATTGAATGCCGTTCCTTAGATTGGATTCGATTAGATTGGATTGGAATGAATTGGATTGCTTTGCATTGGATTGGATTGGATACGGTTCCGTGGATTGGATTGAAATGGATGGGATGGGAATGGATTGGATTGGATTGGATGCCGTTCTTAGGATTGGATTGGATTGGACTGGATTGGATTGGACCTGATTGGATTGTATTGTATTGGATTGGCTCCCATTCCTTGGATTGGATAGGATTGGACTGGATTGGATTGGATTGGTTTGGATTGGATTGGATTGGATTGGATGCCGTTCCACGGATTGGACTGGAATGGATTGGATTCAATGCCGTTCCTTAGAATGGATTTGATTGGATTGGATTGAGTTGGATTGGATTGGATTGGATTGGATTGGTTGGGGTTCCTTGGATTCGATTGGATAGGATTGGATTGGATTGGATTCGCTTGGATTGGATGCCGTTCGGTGGATTGGATTGGATTGGATTGGATTGGATTGGACTGGATTGGATTGGACTGGATTGGATTGGATTTGATGCCGTTTCTTGAATTGGATTGGATTGGAGTGGATTGGATTGGATTGGATTGGATTGATTTGGATTGGATGCCGTTCCTTGGATTGGATGGGGTTCCTTCGATTGGATTGGATTGGATAGGATTGGATTCGATTCGATTGGATTGGATGTCGATCCTTGGATTGGATTGGACTGGATTGGATTGGATTGGATTGGATTGGATTGGATTGGATTGGATTGGATTGGATTGCATTGGATTGGATTGGATTGGATTGGATTGGATTGGATTAGACTGGATTGGATTGGATTGGATTGGATTTGATGCCGTTCCTTGGATTGGATTTGATTGAATATGATGCCGTTCCCTGGATTGGATTGCATTGGATTGCATTGGATTGAATTGGATTGGATGCCGTTTCTTGGATTGGATTGGATTGGAATGAATTGGATTGGATTGAATTGGATTGGATTGGATTGGATGCCGTTCCTTCGATTGGATTGGATTGGATTGGATTGGATTGGATTGGATGGGATTGAATGCCGTTCCTTAGATTGTATTCGATTGGATTGGATTGGATTGGAATGAATTGGATTGCTTTGCATTGGATTGGATTGGATACGGTTCCTTGCATTGGATTGAATTGGATGGGATGGGAATGGATTGGATTGGATTGGATTGGATTAGATGCTGTTCCTTGGATTGGATTGGATAGGATTGGACTGGATTGGATTGGACCTGATTGGGTTGGATTGGATTGGATTGGCTCCCATTCCTTGGATTGGATAGGATTGGACTGGATTGGATTGGATTGGATTGGTTTGGATTGGATTGGATTGGATTGGATGCCGTTCCTCGGATTGGATTGGAATGGATTGGATTGGATTGGCTTGGACTGGATTGGATTGGATTGGATTGGATGGGGTTCCTTGGATTCGATTGGATAGGATTGGATTGGATTGGATGCCGTTCCTTGGATTGGAATCGAATGGGTTGTATTGGATTGGATTGGATTGCATTGGACTGGGTCCCATTCCTTGGATTGGATTGGATTGGATTGGATTGGATTGGTTTGGCTTGAATGCCGTTCCTTAGATTGGATTCGATTAGATCGGATTGGCTTGAATTGGATTGCTTTGCATTGGATTGGATTGGATACGGTTCCTTGGATTGGATTGAATTGCATGGGATGGGAATGGATTGGATTGGATTGGATGCCGTTCCTTGGATTGGATTGGATTGGACTGGATTGGATTGGACCTGATTGGATTCGGTTTGGATTGGATTGGCTCCCATTCCTTGGATTGGATAGGATTGGACTGGATTGGATTGGATTGGATTGGATTGGTTTGGATTGGATTGGATTGGATTGGATGCCGTTCCTCGGATTGGATTGGAATGGATTGGATTCAATGCAGTTCCTTAGATTGGATTTGATTGGATTGGATTGAGTTGGATTGGATTGGATTGGTTGGGGTTCCTTGGATTCGATTGGATAGGATTGGATTGGATTGGATTCGATTGGAGTGGATGCCGTTCGGTGGATTGGATTCGATTGGATTGGATTGGATTGGACTGGATTAGATTGGACTGGATTGGATTGGACTTGATGCCGTTTCTTGAATTGGATTGGATTGGAGTGGATTGGATTGGATTGATTTGTATTGGATGACGTTCCTTGGATTGGTTTGGATCTGATTGGATGCCGTTCCTTAGATTGGATTGGATTGGCTTGGACTGGATTGGATTGGATTGCATTGGATTGGATTGGATTGGAACCCGTTCCTTGGTTTGTACTGGACTGGACTGGATTGGATTGGATTGGATTGGATTGGATTGGATTGGTCTGGATTGGAATGGATGGCGTTCCTTAGATTGCATTCGATTGGATGGGATTGGAATGGATTGGATTGGATTGGATGCAGTTCCTTGGGTTGGATTGGATTGGATTGGATTGGATTGGATTGGTTTGGGTTGGATTGGATTGGAATGCCAATCCTTGGATGGATTGGATTGCGTTCGATTGGATTGGATTGGGTTGGATTGGATTGGATCGCATTGGTGACGTTCCTTGGATTGGATTGGATTGGATTGGATTGGATTGGATCGGATTGGATCGGATTGGACTGGATTGGATTGGATTGGATTGAATTGGATTGGATTTGATGCCGTTCCTTGGATTGGATTGGATTGGCTCCCGTTCCTTGGATTGGACTGGACTGGATTGGACTGGATTGGATTGGACTGCATTGGGTTGGAGTGGATTGGATTGGATTGGATTCCGTTCGTTGGATTGGATTGGATTGAATTGGATGGGATTGGTTTGGATTGGATGACGTTCCTTTGGTTAGCTTGGATTGGATTGGATTGGATTGCATTGCATTGCATTGCATTGCATTGGATTGGATTGGATTGGATTGGATTGGATTGGATTGGATTGGATTGGAATGCCAATCCTTGGATTGGAATTGGATTGGGTTCGATTGGATTGGATTGGTTTGGATTGGTTGGATTGGATTCGATTTGATGCCGTTCCTTGGATTGGATTGGATTGGATTGGATTTGATGCCGTTCCTTGGATTGGATTGGATTGGATTGGATTGGATTGGACTGGATTGGATTGGATTGGATTGGATTGGATTGGATTGGATTGGATTGGATTGGATTGGATTGGACTGGACTGGACTGGATTGGATTGGATTGGATTGGATTGGATTTGATGCCGTTTCTTGGATTGGATTGGATTGGATTGGATTGGATTGGATTGCATTGGATTGGATTGAATTGGAACCCGTTCCTTGGTTTCGACTGGACTGGATTGGACTGGATTGGATTGGATTGGATTGGATTGGATTGGATTGGATTGAATTGGTCAGGATTGGATTGGATGCCGTTCCTTAGATTGCATTCGATTGGATGGGATTGGAATGTATTGGATTGGATTGGATGCAGTTCCTTGGGTTAGAACAGAGAACAGTACAGCACAGAACAGGCCCTTCGGCCCACGATGTTGTGCCGAGCTTTATCTGAAACCAAGATCAAGCTATCCCACTCCCTATCATCCTGGTGTGCTCCATGTGCCTATCCAATAACCGCTTAAATGTTTCTGAGGTGTCTGACTCCACTATCACTGCAGTAAGTCCATTCCACACCCCATCCACTCTCTGCGTAAAGAACCTACCTCTGATATCCGTCCTGTATCTCCCACCACGAACCCTATAGTTATGCCCCCTTGTAATAGCTCCATCCACCCGAGGAAATAGTCTTTGAACGTTCACTCTATCTATCCCCTTCATCATTTTATACATGGATGGATTGGATTGCATTGGATTGGATTGGATTTGATTGGGTTGGATTGGATTGGAATGCCAATCCTTGGATGGATTGGAATGGGTTCGATTGGATTGGATTGGGTTGGAATTGGATTGGATTGGATTGGATTGGTTGACGTTCCTTGGATTGGATTGGATTGGATTGCATTGGATCGGAATGGATCGGATTGGACTGGATTGGATTGGATTGGATTGGATTGAATTGGATTGGATTTGATTCCGTTCCTTGGATTGGATTGGATTGGATTGGATTGGATCCCGTTCCTTGGATTGGACTGGACTGGATTGGACTGGATTGGATTGGACTGCATTAGGTTGGAGTGGATTGGATTGGATTCGATTCCGTTCGTTGGATTGGATTGGATTGGATTGGATGGGATTGGTTTGGATTGGATGACGTTCCTTTGGTTAGCTTGGATTGGATTGGATTGGATTGCATTGGATTGGATTGGATTGGATTGTAATGCCAATCCTTGGATTGGATTGGGTTCGATTGGATTGGATTGGGTTGGATTGGATTGGATTGGATTGGATTGGATTGGATTGGATTGGATTGGATTGGATTGGATTGGATTTGATTGTAATGCCAATCCTTGGATTGGATTGGGTTCGATTGGATTGGATTGGGTTGGATTGGATTGGATTGGATTGGATTGGATTGGATTGGAATGCCAATCCTTGGATTGGATTGGATTGGGTTCGATTGGATTGGATTGGATTGGATTTGATGCCGTACCTTGGATTGGATTGGATTGGATTGGATTGGATTTGATGCCGTTCCTTGGATTGGATTGGATTGGATTGGATTGGATTGGACAGGATTGGATTGGATTGGATTGGATTGGATTGGATTGGATTGGATTGGATTGGATTGGACTGGACTGGATTGGATTGGAATGGATTGGATTGGATTTGATGCCGTTCCTTGGATGGGATTGGATTGAATTGGATTGGATGCCGTTCCTTGAATTGGATTGAATTGGATTGCATTGGATTGGATTGGATGCCGTTCCTTTGATTGGATTGGATTGGATTGGATGGGATTGAATGCCGTTCCTTAGATTGGATTCGATTAGATTGGATTGGAATGAATTGGATTGCATGCATTGGATTGGATTGGATACGGTTCCTTGGATTGGATTGAATTGGATGGGATGGGAATGGATTGGATTGGATTGGATGCCGTTCCTTGGATTGGATTGGATTGGACTGGATTGTATTGGACCTGATTGGATTGGATTGGATTGGATTGGCTCCCATTCCTTGGATTGGATAGGATTGGACTGGATTGGATTGGACTGGTTTGGATTGGATTGGATTGGATTGGATGCCGTTCCTCGGATTGGACTGGAATGGATTGGATTCAATGCCGTTCCTTAGAATGGATTTGATTGGATTGGATTGAGTTGGATTGGATTGGATTGGATTGGATTGGTTGGGGTTCCTTGGATTCGATTGGATAGGATTGGATTGGATTGGATTCGCTTGGATTGGATGCCGTTCGTTGGATTGAATTGTATTGGATTGGATTGGTTTAATGCCGTTCCTTGGATTGGATTGGATTGGATGCCATTACTTGGTTTGGATTGGATTGGATTGGATTGGGTTGGATTGGATGCCGTTCCTTAGATTGGATTGGATAGGATTGGACTGGAATGGATTGCGTTGGATTGGATTGGATTCGATGCCGTTCCTTGAATTGGGTTGTATTGGATTGGATTGGATTGTATTGAATTTGATTGGATTGGATTGGATTTGATGCCGTTTCTTGGGTTGGATTGCATTGGATTGGATCGGATTTGATTGGATTGGATGGCGTTGCTTGGATTGGATTGGATTGGATTGGATGGCGTTCCTCTGATTGGATTGGATTGGATTGGATTGGCTGCCGTTACTTCGATTGGATTGGATTGGATCGGATTGGATTGGATTGGATGGCGTTCCTTTGATTGGATTGGATTGGATCGGATTGTATTGGATTGGATTGCATTGCATTGGGTTGAATTGGATGCCGTTCCTTGGATTGGATTTGATTGGATTTGATGCCGATCCTTCGATTGGATTGGCTCGGAATGGATTGGATTGGATTGGATTGGATTGGATGCCGTTCATTGGATTGGATTGGATTGTATTGTATTGTATTGGATTGGATTGGATTGGTTTGGATTGGATTGCATTGAATTGGATTGCATGGCGGTCATTGGATTGGTTTGGATTGGTTTGGATTGGATTGGATTTGATGCCGTTCCTCGGATTGGACTGGATTGGATTGGATTGAATGACGTTCCTTTGATTGGAGTAGATTGGATTGGATTGGATTGGATGCCGTTCATTGGATTGGATTGGATTGGATTGTATTGTATTGGATTGGATTGGATTGGTTTGGATTGGATTGCATTGAATTGGATTGCATGGCGGTCATTGGATTGGTTTGGATTGGTTTGGATTGGATTGGATTTGATGCCGTTCCTCGGATTGGACTGGATTGGATTGGATTGAATGACGTTCCTTTGATTGGAGTAGATTGGATTGGATTGGATTGGATTGGATCGGATTGGATTGGATTGAATTGCATTGGATTGGATTGGATTTTATGCCGTTTCTTGGATTGGATTGGATTGGATTGAACCGGATTGGATTGGATTGGTTTGGATTGAATGGCGTGACTTGGATTGGATTGGATAGGATTAGATTGGATTGGATTGGATTGGGCTGGATGCCGTTCGTTGGATTGAATTCGATTGGATTGGATTCGATTGGATTGGACTGGATTGGACTGGATTGGATTGGATTGGACTGGATTCGATTGGATTGGATGCCGTTCGGTGGATTGGATTCGATTGGATTGGATTCGATTGGATTGGACTGGATTGGACTGGATTGGATTGGATTGGATTGGACTGGATTGGATTGGATTGGATGCCGTTCCTTGGATTGGATTGGACTGGATTGGATTGGACCTGATTGGATTGGATTGGATTAGATTGGCTCCCATTACTTGTATTAGAAAGGATTGGACTGGATTGGATTGGATTGTTTTGGATTGGATTGGATTGGATTGGATGCCCTTCCTCGGATTGGATTGGAATGGATTGGATTCAATGCCGTTCCTTAGAATGGATTTGATTGGATTGGATTGAGTTGGATTGGGTTGGATTGGATTGGATTGGAGTGGTTGGGGTGCCTTGGATTCGATTGGATAGGATTGGATTGGATTCGATTGGATTGGATGCCGTTCGGTGGATTGGATTCGATTGGATTGGATTCGATTGGATTGGACTGGAGTGGACTGGATTGGATTGGATTGGATTGGACTGGATTGGATTGGATTGGATTGGATTGGAAAGGATTGGATTGGATTGGATTGGATTGGATTTGATGCCGTTCCTTGGATTGGATTGGATTGGATTGAATTGGATTGGATGCCGTTCCTTGGATTGTATTGGATTGGAATGAATTGGATTGGATTGTATTGTATTGGATTGGATTGGATGCCGTTCCTTAGATTGGATTGGATTGGATTGGATTGGATTGGATTGGATTGGATGGGATTGAATGCCGTTCCTTAGATTGGATTTGATTGGATTGGATTGGATTGAATTGGATTGCTTTGCATCGAATTGGATTGGATACGGTTCCTTGAATTGGATTGAATTGGATGGGACGGGAATGGGTTGCATTGGGTTGGATGCCGTTCCTTGGATTGGATTGGATTGGACTGGATTGCATTGGACCTGATTGGATTGGATTGGATTAGATTGGCTCCCATTCCTTGGATTAGATCGGATTGGACTGGATTGGATTGGATTGGTTTGGATTGGATTGGATTGGATTGGATGCCGTTCCTCGGATTGGATTGGAATGGATTGGATTCAATGCCGTTCCTTAGAATGGATTTGATTGGATTGGATTGAGCTGGATTGGATTGGATTGGATTGGATTGGATTGGTTGGGTTTCCTTGGATTCGATTGGGTAGAATTGGATTGGATTGGATTAGATTGGATTGGATGCCGTTCGGTGGATTGGATTCGATTGGATTGGATTCGATTGGATTGGACTGGATTGGATTGGACTGGATTGGATTGGATTTGATGCCGTTCCTTGTATTGGATTGGATGGGAGTGGATTGGATTGGATTGGATTGGATTGATTTGGATTGGATGCCGTACCTTGGATTGGATTGGATTGGATTGGATTGGATGGGGTTCCTTCGATTGGATTGGATAGGATAGGATTGGATTGGATTCGATTGGATTGGATGTCGTTCCTTGGATTGGATTTGATTGGACTGGATTGGTTTAGATTGGATTGGATTGGATTGGATTGGATTGGACTGGACTGGATTGGATTGGATTGGATTGGATTTGATGCCGTTCCTTGGATTGGATTGGATTGGATTGGATTAGATTGGATTTGATGCCGTTCCCTGGATTGGATTGCATTGGATTGGATTGGATTGAAATGGATTGGATGCCGTTCCTTGGATTGGATTGGATTAGAATGAATTGGATTGGATTGTATTGTATTTGATTGGATTGGATGCCGTTCCTTAGATTGGATTGGATTGGAATGAATTGGATTGGATTGGATTGGATGGGATTGAATGCCGTTCTTTAGATTGGATTCGATTGGATTGGATTGGATTGCTTTGCATTGGATTGTATTGGATACGATTCCTTGGATTGGATTGAATTGGATGGGATGGGAATGGATTGGATTGGACCTGATTGGATTGGATTGGATTGGATTGGCTCCCATTCCTTGGATTGGAGAGCATTGGACTGGATTGGACTGGATTGGTTTGGATTGGATTGGATTGGATTTGATGCCGTTCCTTGGATTGGATTGGATTGGATTTGATGTCGTTCCTTGGATTGGATTGGATTGGATTGGATTGGATTGGACTGGATTGGATTGGATTGGATTGGATTGAATTGGATTGGATTGGATTGGATTGGATTGGGTTGGATTGGATTGGATTGGATTGGATTGGACTGGACTGGACTGGACTGGATTGGATTGGATTGGATTGGATTGGATTGGATTTGATGCCGTTCCTTGGATTGGATTGGATTGGATTGATTTGGATTGGATGCCGTTCCTTGAATTGGATTGAATTGGATTGCATTGGATTGGATTGGATGCCGTTCCTTAGATTGGATTGGATTGGATTGGAGTGGATTGGATGGGATTGAATGCCGTTCCTTCGATTGGATTCGATTAGATTGGATTGGAATGAATTGGATTGCTTTGCATTGGATTGGATTGGATACGGTTCCGTGGATTGGATTGAATTGGATGGGATGGGAATGGATTGGATTGGATTGGATGCCGTTCCTTGGAATCGATTGGATTGGAATGAATTGGATTGGATTGGATTGGATGGGATTGAATGCCGTTCCTTAGATTGGATTCGATTGGATTGGATTGGATTGCTTTGCATTGGATTGTATTGGATACGGTTCCTTGGATTGGATTGAATTGGATGGGATGGGAATGGATTGGATTGGATTGGATTGGTTTGGATGCCGTTCCTTGGATTGGATTGGATTGGACTGGATTGGATTGGACCTGATTGGATTTGATTTGATTGGATTGGCTCCCATTCCTTGGATTGGATAGCATTGGACTGGATTGGATAGGATTGCATTGGATTTGATGCCGTTCCTTGGATTGGATTTGATTGGATTTGATGCCGTTCCTTGGATTGGATTGGATTGGATTGGATTGGACTGGATTGGATTGGATTGGATTGGATTGGATTGGATTTGATTGGATTGGATTGGATTGGATTGGATTGGATTGGATTGGATTGGGTTGGATTGGATTGGATTGGATTGGATTGGGTTGGACTGGACTGGATTGGATTGGATTGGATTGGATTGGATTTGATGCCGTTCCTTGGATTGGATTGAATTGGATTGAATTGGATTGGATGCCGTTCTTTGAATTGTATTGAATTGTATTGCATTGGATTGGATTGGATGCCGTTCCTTAGATTGGATTGGATTGGATTGGATTGGATGGGATTGAATGCCGTTCCTTAGATTGGATTCGATTAGATTGGATTGGAATGAATTGGATTGCTTTGCATTGGATTGGATTGGATAGGATACGGTTCCGTGGATTGGATTGAAATGGATGGGATGGGATTGGATTGGATTGGATTGGATGCCGTTCTTAGGATTGGATTGGATTGGACTGGATTGGATTGGACCTGATTGGATTGGATTGTATTGGATTGGCTCCCATTCCTTGGATTGGATAGGATTGGACTGGATTGGATTGGATTGGTTTGGATTGGATTGGATTGGATTGGATGCCGTTCCACGGATTGGACTGGAATGGATTGGATTCAATGCCGTTCCTTAGAATGGATTTGATTGGATTGGATTGAGTTGGATTGGATTGGATTGGATTGGATTGGTTGGGGTTCCTTGGATTCGATTGGATAGGATTGGATTGGATTGGATTCGCTTGGATTGGATGCCGTTCGGTGGATTGGATTGGATTGGATTGGATTGGACTGGATTGGATTGGACTGGATTGGATTGGATTTGATGCCGTTTCTTGAATTGGATTGGATTGGAGTGGATTGGATTGGATTGGATTGGATTGATTTGGATTGGATGCCGTTCCTTGGATTGGATGGGGTTCCTTCGATTGGATTGGATTGGATAGGATTGGATTCGATTCGATTGGATTGGATGTCGATCCTTGGATTGGATTGGACTGGATTGGATTGGATTGGATTGGATTGGGTTGGATTGGATTGCATTGGATTGGATTGGATTGGATTGGATTGGATTAGACTGGATTGGATTGGATTGGATTGGATTTGATGCCGTTCCTTGGATTGGATTGGATTGGATTTGATTGAATATGATGCCGTTCCCTGGATTGCATTGCATTGGATTGCATTGGATTGAATTGGATTGGATGCCGTTTCTTGGATTGGATTGGATTGGAATGAATTGGATTGGATTGAATTGGATTGGATTGGATTGGATGCCGTTCCTTCGATTGGATTGGATTGGATTGGATTGGATTGGATTGGATTGGATGGGTTTGAATGCCGTTCCTTAAATTGTATTCGATTGGATTGGATTGGATTGGAATGAATTGGATTGCTTTGCATTGGATTGGATTGGATACGGTTCCTTGCATTGGATTGAATTGGATGGGATGGGAATGGATTGGATTGGATTGGATTGGATTAGATGCTGTTCCTTGGATTGGATTGGATAGGATTGGACTGGATTGGATTGGACCTGATTGGGTTGGATTGGATTGGATTGGCTCCCATTCCTTGGATTGGATAGGATTGGACTGGATTGGATTGGATTGGATTGGTTTGGATTGGATTGGATTGGATTGGATGCCGTTCCTCGGATTGGATTGGAATGGATTGGATTGGATTGGCTTGGACTGGATTGGATTGGATTGGATTGGATGGGGAACCTTGGATTCGATTGGATAGGATTGGATTGGATTGGATGCCGTTCCTTGGATTGGAATCGAATGGGTTGTATTGGATTGGATTGGATTGCATTGGACTGGGTCCCATTCCTTGGATTGGATTGGATTGGATTGGATTGGATTGGTTTGGCTTGAATGCCGTTCCTTAGATTGGATTCGATTAGATCGGATTGGCTTGAATTGGATTGCTTTGCATTGGATTGGATTGGATACGGTTCCTTGGATTGGATTGAATTGCATGGGATGGGAATGGATTGGATTGGATTGGATGCCGTTCCTTGGATTGGATTGGATTGGACTGGATTGGATTGGACCTGATTGGATTCGGTTTGGATTGGATTGGCTCCCATTCCTTGGATTGGATAGGATTGGACTGGATTGGATTGGATTGGATTGGTTTGGATTGGATTGGATTGGATTGGATGCCGTTCCTCGGATTGGATTGGAATGGATTGGATTCAATGCAGTTCCTTAGATTGGATTTGATTGGATTGGATTGAGTTGGATTGGATTGGATTGGATTGGATTGGTTGGGGTTCCTTGGATTCGATTGGATAGGATTGGATTGGATTGGATGCGATTGGAGTGGATGCCGTTCGGTGGATTGGATTCGATTGGATTGGATTGGATTGGACTGGATTAGATTGGACTGGATTGGATTGGACTTGATGCCGTTTCTTGAATTGGATTGGATTGGAGTGGATTGGATTGGATTGGATTGATTTGTATTGGATGACGTTCCTTGGATTGGATTGGATTTGATTGGATGCCGTTCCTTAGATTGGATTGGATTGGCTTGGACTGGATTGGATTGGATTGCATTGGATTGGATTGGATTGGAACCCGTTCCTTGGTTTGGACTGGACTGGATTGGATTGGATTGGATTGGATTGGATTGGATTGGTCTGGATTGGAATGGATGGCGTTCCTTAGATTGCATTCGATTGGATGGGATTGGAATGGATTGGATTGGATTGGATGCAGTTCCTTGGGTTGGATTGGATTGGATTGGATTGGATTGGTTTGGGTTGGATTAGAACATAGAACATAGAACATTACAGCGCAGAACAGGCCCTTCGGCCCACGATGTTGCACCGACCAGTTAAAAAAAAACTGTGACCCTCCAACCTAAACCAATTTCTTTTCGTCCATGAACCTATCTACAGATCTCGTAAACGCCCCCAAACTAGGCGCCAATTGGAATGCCAATCCTTGGATGGATTGGATTGCGTTCGATTGGATTGGATTGGGTTGGATTGGATTGGATCGCATTGGTGACGTTCCTTGGATTGGATTGGATTGGATTGGATTGGATTGGATTGGATCGGATTGGATCGGATTGGACTGGATTGGATTGGATTGGATTGAATTGGATTGGATGTGATGCCGTTCCTTGGATTGGATTGGATTGGCTCCCGTTCCTTGGATTGGACTGGACTGGATTGGACTGGATTGGATTGGACTGCATTGGGTTGGAGTGGATTGGATTGGATTGGATTCCGTTCGTTGGATTGGATTGGATTGAATTGGATGGGATTGGTTTGGATTGGATGACGTTCCTTTGGTTAGCTTGGATTGGATTGGATTGGATTGCATTGCATTGCATTGCATTGGATTGGATTGGATTGGATTGAATTGGATTGGATTGGAATGCCAATCCTTGGATTGGAATTGGATTGGGTTCGATTGGATTGGATTGGTTTGGATTGGTTGGATTGGATTCGATTTGATGCCGTTCCTTGGATTGGATTGGATTGGATTGGACTGGATTGGATTGGATTGGATTGGATTGGATTGGATTGGATTGGACTGGACTGGACTGGATTGGATTGGATTGGATTGGATTGGATTGGATTTGATGCCGTTTCTTGGATTGGATTGGATTGGATTGGATTGGATTGGATTGCATTGGATTGGATTGAATTGGAACCCGTTCCTTGGTTTGGACTGGACTGGACTGGACTGGATTGGATTGGATTGGATTGGATTGGATTGGATTGGATTGAATTGGTCTGGATTGGAATGGATGCCGTTCCTTAGATTGCATTCGATTGGATGGGATTGGAATGTATTGGATTGGATTGGATGCAGTTCCTTGGGTTAGAACAGAGAACAGTACAGCACAGAACAGGCCCTTCGGCCCACGATGTTGTGCCGAGCTTTATCTGAAACCAAGATCAAGCTATCCCACTCCCTATCATCCTGGTGTGCTCCATGTGCCTATCCAATAACCGCTTAAATGTTTCTGAAGTGTCTGACTCCACTATCACTGCAGTAAGTCCATTCCACACCCCATCCACTCTCTGCGTAAAGAACCTACCTCTGATATCCGTCCTGTATCTCCCACCACGAACCCTATAGTTATGCCCCCTTGTAATAGCTCCATCCACCCGAGGAAATAGTCTTTGAACGTTCACTCTATCTATCCCCTTCATCATTTTATACATGGATGGATTGGATTGCATTGGATTGGATTGGATTTGATTGGGTTGGATTGGATTGGAATGCCAATCCTTGGATGGATTGGAATGGGTTCGATTGGATTGGATTGGGTTGGAATTGGATTGGATTGGATTGGATTGGTTGACGTTCCTTGGATTGGATTGGATTGGATTGCATTGGATCGGATTGGATTGGATTAGATGCTGTTCCTTGGATTGGATTGGATAGGATTGGACTGGATTGGATTGGACCTGATTGGGTTGGATTGGATTGGATTGGCTCCCATTCCTTGGATTGGATAGGATTGGACTGGATTGGATTGGATTGGATTGGTTTGGATTGGATTGGATTGGATTGGATGCTGTTCCTTGGATTGGATTGGATAGGATTGGACTGGATTGGATTGGACCTGATTGGGTTGGATTGGATTGGATTGGCTCCCATTCCTTGGATTGGATAGGATTGGACTGGATTGGATTGGATTGGATTGGTTTGGATTGGATTGGATTGGATTGGATGCCGTTCCTCGGATTGGATTGGAATGGATTGGATTGGATTGGCTTGGACTGGATTGGATTGGATTGGATTGGATGGGGTTCCTTGGATTCGATTGGATAGGATTGGATTGGATTGGATGCCGTTCCTTGGATTGGAATCGAATGGGTTGTATTGGATTGGATTGGATTGCATTGGACTGGGTCCCATTCCTTGGATTGGATTGGATTGGATTGGATTGGATTGGTTTGGCTTGAATGCCGTTCCTTAGATTGGATTCGATTAGATCGGATTGGCTTGAATTGGATTGCTTTGCATTGGATTGGATTGGATACGGTTCCTTGGATTGGATTGAATTGCATGGGATGGGAATGGATTGGATTGGATTGGATGCCGTTCCTTGGATTGGATTGGATTGGACTGGATTGGATTGGACCTGATTGGATTCGGTTTGGATTGGATTGGCTCCCATTCCTTGGATTGGATAGGATTGGACTGGATTGGATTGGATTGGATTGGATTGGTTTGGATTGGATTGGATTGGATTGGATGCCGTTCCTCGGATTGGATTGGAATGGATTGGATTCAATGCAGTTCCTTAGATTGGATTTGATTGGATTGGATTGAGTTGGATTGGATTGGATTGGATTGGATTGGTTGGGGTTCCTTGGATTCGATTGGATAGGATTGGATTGGATTGGATGCGATTGGAGTGGATGCCGTTCGGTGGATTGGATTCGATTGGATTGGATTGGATTGGACTGGATTAGATTGGACTGGATTGGATTGGACTTGATGCCGTTTCTTGAATTGGATTGGATTGGAGTGGATTGGATTGGATTGGATTGATTTGTATTGGATGACGTTCCTTGGATTGGATTGGATTTGATTGGATGCCGTTCCTTAGATTGGATTGGATTGGCTTGGACTGGATTGGATTGGATTGCATTGGATTGGATTGGATTGGAACCCGTTCCTTGGTTTGGACTGGACTGGACTGGACTGGACTGGATTGGATTGGATTGGATTGGATTGGATTGGTCTGGATTGGAATGGATGGCGTTCCTTAGATTGCATTCGATTGGATGGGATTGGAATGGATTGGATTGGATTGGATGCAGTTCCTTGGGTTGGATTGGATTGGATTGGATTGGATTGGTTTGGGTTGGATTGGATTGGAATGCCAATCCTTGGATGGATTGGATTGCGTTCGATTGGATTGGATTGGGTTGGATTGGATTGGATCGCATTGGTGACGTTCCTTGGATTGGATTGGATTGGATCGGATTGGATCGGATTGGACTGGATTGGATTGGATTGGATTGAATTGGATTGGATGTGATGCCGTTCCTTGGATTGGATTGGATTGGCTCCCGTTCCTTGGATTGGACTGGACTGGATTGGACTGGATTGGATTGGACTGCATTGGGTTGGAGTGGATTGGATTGGATTGGATTCCGTTCGTTGGATTGGATTGGATTGAATTGGATGGGATTGGTTTGGATTGGATGACGTTCCTTTGGTTAGCTTGGATTGGATTGGATTGGATTGCATTGCATTGCATTGCATTGGATTGGATTGGATTGGATTGAATTGGATTGGATTGGAATGCCAATCCTTGGATTGGAATTGGATTGGGTTCGATTGGATTGGATTGGTTTGGATTGGTTGGATTGGATTCGATTTGATGCCGTTCCTTGGATTGGATTGGATTGGATTGGACTGGATTGGATTGGATTGGATTTGATTGGATTGGATTGGATTGGATTGGACTGGACTGGACTGGATTGGATTGGATTGGATTGGATTGGATTGGATTTGATGCCGTTTCTTGGATTGGATTGGATTGGATTGGATTGCATTGCATTGGATTGGATTGAATTGGAACCCGTTCCTTGGTTTGGACTGGACTGGACTGGACTGGATTGGATTGGATTGGATTGGATTGGATTGGATTGGATTGAATTGGTCTGGATTGGAATGGATGCCGTTCCTTAGATTGCATTCGATTGGATGGGATTGGAATGTATTGGATTGGATTGGATGCAGTTCCTTGGGTTAGAACAGAGAACAGTACAGCACAGAACAGGCCCTTCGGCCCACGATGTTGTGCCGAGCTTTATCTGAAACCAAGATCAAGCTATCCCACTCCCTATCATCCTGGTGTGCTCCATGTGCCTATCCAATAACCGCTTAAATGTTTCTGAAGTGTCTGACTCCACTATCACTGCAGTAAGTCCATTCCACACCCCATCCACTCTCTGCGTAAAGAACCTACCTCTGATATCCGTCCTGTATCTCCCACCACGAACCCTATAGTTATGCCCCCTTATAATAGCTCCATCCACCCGAGGAAATAGTCTTTGAACGTTCACTCTATCTATCCCCTTCATCATTTTATACATGGATGGATTGGATTGCATTGGATTGGATTGGATTTGATTGGGTTGGATTGGATTGGAATGCCAATCCTTGGATGGATTGGAATGGGTTCGATTGGATTGGATTGGGTTGGAATTGGATTGGATTGGATTGGATTGGTTGACGTTCCTTGGATTGGATTGGATTGGATTGCATTGGATCGGATTGGATCGGATTGGACTGGATTGGATTGGATTGGATTGAATTGGATTGGATTTGATTCCGTTCCTTGGATTGGATTGGATTGGATCCCGTTCCTTGGATTGGACTGGACTGGATTGGAATGGATTGGATTGGACTGCATTAGGTTGGAGTGGATTGGATTGGATTCGATTCCGTTCGTTGGATTGGATTGGATTGGATTGGATGGGATTGGTTTGGATTGGATGACGTTCCTTTGGTTACCTTAGATTGGATTGGATTGGATTGGATTGCATTGGATTGGATTGGATTGGATTGGATTGGATTGTAATGCCAATCCTTGGATTGGATTGCGTTCGATTGGATTGGATTGGGTTGGATTGGATTGGATTGGATTGGATTGGATTGGATTGCATTGGATTGGATTGGATTGGATTGGATTGGATTTGATTGTAATGCCAATCCTTGGATTGGATTGGGATCGATTGGATTGGATTGGGTTGGATTGGATTGGATTGGATTGGATTGGATTGGATTGGATTGGATTGGAATGCCAATCCTTGGATTGGATTGGATTGGGTTCGATTGGATTGGATTGGATTGGATTTGATGCCGTACCTTGGATTGGATTGGATTGGATTGGATTTGATGCCGTTCCTTGGATTGGATTGGATTGGATTGGATTGGATTGGATTGGACTGGATTGGATTGGATTGGATTGGATTGGATTGGATTGGATTGGATTGGATTGGATTGGATTGGTTTGGATTGGATTGGACTGGACTGGATTGGATTGGAATGGATTGGATTGGATTTGATGCCGTTCCTTGGATGGGATTGGATTGAATTGGATTGGATGCCGTTCCTTGAATTGGATTGAATTGTATTGCATTGGATTGGATTGGATGCCGTTCCTTTGATTGGATTGGATTGGATTGGATGGGATTGAATGCCGTTCCTTAGATTGGATTCGATTAGATTGGATTGGAATGAATTGGATTGCATGCATTGGATTGGATTGGATACGGTTCCTTGGATTGGATTGAATTGGATGGGATGGGAATGGATTGGATTGGATTGGATGCCGTTCCTTGGATTGGATTGGATTGGACTGGATTGGATTGGACCTGATTGGATTGGTTTGGATTGGATTGGCTCCCATTCCTTGGATTGGATAGGATTGGACTGGATTGGATTGGACTGGTTTGGATTGGATTGGATTGGATTGGATGCCGTTCCTCGGATTGGACTGGAATGGATTGGATTCAATGCCGTTCCTTAGAATGGATTTGATTGGATTGGATTGAGTTGGATTGGATTGGATTGGATTGGATTGGATTGGTTGGGGTTCCTTGGATTCGATTGGATAGGATTGGATTGGATTGGATTCGCTTGGATTGGATGCCGTTCGGTGGATTGTATTGGATTGGATTGGATTGGATTGGACTGGATTGGATTGGACTGGATTGGATTGGATTTGATGCCGTTTCTTGAATTGGATTGGATTGGAGTGGATTGGATTGGATTGGATTGGATTGATTTGGATTGGATGCCGTTCCTTGGATTGGATTGGATTGGATGGGGTTCCTTCGATTGGATTTGATAGGATAGGATTGGATTGGATTCGATTGGATTGGATGTCGATCCTTGGATTGGATTGGACTGGATTGGATTGGATTGGATTGGATTGGTTTGGATTGGATTAGACTGGATTGGATTGGATTGGATTTGATGCCGTTCCTTGGATTGGATTGGATTGGATTGGATTTGATTGAATTTGATGCCGTTCCCTGGATTGGATTGCATTGGATTGGATTGGATTGAATTGGATTGGATGCCGTTCCTTGGATTGGATTGGATTGGAATGAATTGGATTGGATTGTATTGTATTGGATTGGATTGGATGCCGTTACTTCGATTGGATTGGATTGGATTGGATGGGATTTAATGCCGTTCCTTAGATTGGATTCGATTGGATTGGATTGGATTGGATTGGAATGAATTGGATTGGATTGTATTGTATTGTATTGGACTGGATGCCGTTTTTTCGATTGGATTGGATTGGATTGGAAATTATAGGCCGGTGAGCTTGACGTCCGTGGTAGGGAAGTTGTTGGAGAGGATTCTTAGAGACAGGATGTATGTGCATTTAGAACGGAACAATCTCATTAGTGACAGACAGCATGGTTTTGTAAGAGGGAGGTCGTGCCTTACAAATTTGGTGGAGATTTTTGAGGAAGTGACAAAAACGGTTGATGAAGGAAGGGCCGTGGATGTCGTCTATATGAATTTCAGTAAGGCATTTGACAAAGTCCCACATGGCAGGTTGGTTTAGAAGGTTAAGGCTCATGGGATACAAGGAGAAGTGGCTCGATGGGTGGAGAAGTGGCTTGGCCATAGGAGACAGAGGGTAGTGGTCGAAGGGTCTTTTTCCGGCTGGAGGTCAGTGACCAGTGGTGTTCCGCAGGGCTCTGTACTGGGACCTCTGCTATTTGTGATATATATAAATGATTTGGAAGAAGGTGTAACTGGTGTAATCAGCAAGTTTGCGGATGACACGAAGATGGCTGGAATTGCGGATAGCGAAGAGCATTGTCGGGCAATACAGCAGGATATAGATAGGCTGGAAAATTGGGCGGAGAGGTGGCAGATGGAATTTAATCCGGATAAATGCGAAGTGATGCATTTTGGAAGAAATAATGTAGGGAGGAGTTATGCAATAAATGGCAGAGTCATCAGGAGTATAGAAACACAGAGGGACCTAGGTGTGCAAGTCCACAAATCCTTGAAGGTGGCAACACAGGTGGAGAAGGTGGTGAAGAAGGCATATGGTATGCTTGCCTTTATAGGACGGGGTATAGAGTATAAAAGCTGGAGTCTGATGATGCAGCTGTATAGAACGCTGGTTAGGCCACATTTGGAGTACTGCGTCCAGTTCTGGTCGCCGCACTACCAGAAGGACGTGGAGGCGTTAGAGAGAGTGCAGAGAAGGTTGACCAGGATGTTGCCTGGTATGGAGGGTCTTAGCTATGAGGAGAGATTGGGTAGACTGGGGTTGTTCTCCTTGGAAAGACGGAGAATGAGGGGAGATCTAATAGAGATATACAAGATTATGAAGGGTATAGATAGGGTGAACAGTGGGAAGCTTTTTCCCAGGTCGGAGGTGACGATCACGAGGGGTCACGGGCTCAAGCTGAGAGGGGCGAAGTATAACTCAGACATCAGAGGGACGTTTTTTACACAGAGGGTGGTGGGGGCCTGGAATGCGCTGCCAAGTAGGGTGGTGGAGGCAGGCACGCTGACATCGTTTAAGACTTACCTGGATAGTCACATGAGCAGCCTGGGAATGGAGGGATACAAACGATTGGTCTAGTTGGACCAAGGAGCGGCACAGGCTTGGAGGGCCGAAGGGCCTGTTTCCTGTGCTGTACTGTTCTTTGTTCTTTGATTGGATGGGATTGAATGCCGTTCCTTCGATTGGAATCGATTGGATTGGACTGGATTGAATTGGATTGCTTTGCATTGGATTGGATTGGATACGGTTCCTTGGATTGGATTGAATTGGATGGGATGGGAATGGATTGGATTGGATTGAATTGGATTAGATGCCGTTCCTTGGATTGGATTGGATAGGATTGGACTGGATTGGATTGGACCTGATTGGGTTGGATTGGATTGGATTGGTTCCCATTCCCTGGATTGGATAGGATTGGACTGGATTGGATTGGATTGGATTGGTTTGGATTGGATTGGATTGGATTGGATGCCGTTCCTCGGAGCGAATTGGAATGGATTGGATTGGATTGGATTGGCTTGGACTGGAGTGGATTGGATTGGATTGGATTGGATGGGGTTCCTTGGATTCGATTGGATAGCATTAGATTGGATTGGATTGGATGCCGTTCCTTGGATTGGAATCGAATGGGTTGTATTGGATTGGATTGGATTGGATTGCATTGGACTGGGTCCCATTCCTTGGATTGGATAGGATTGGAATCGATTGGATTGGATTCGTTTGGCTTGGATGGGGTTCCTTAGATTGGATTGGGTTGGATTGGATTGGATTGGATAGGATTGGATCGGATTGGATTCGATTGGATTGGATGCCGTTCCTTGGATTGGATTGGACTGGATTTGATTGGATTGGATTGGATTGCACTGGAATGGATTGGATTGAATTGGATTGGATTTGATGCCGTTCCTTGGATTGGATTGGTTTGGATTGGATTGGATTGGATTGGATTTGATGCCGTTCCTTAGATTGGATTGGATTGGATTGGATAGGATTGGATTGGGTTGGATTGGATTTGATGCCGTTCCTTGGATTGGATTTGATTGGATTGAATTGGATTGGATGCCGTTCCTTGGATTGGATTGGAGTGTAATAAATTGGATTGGATTGTATTGTATTGGATTGGATTGGATGCCGTTCCATTGATTGGATTGGATTGGATTCGATTGGATTGGATTGGTTGGGATTGAATGCCGTTCCTTAGATTGGATTCGATTAGATCGGATTGGCTTGAATTGGATTGCTTTGCATTGGATTTGATTTGATACGGTTCCTTGGATTGGATTGAATTGGATGGGATGGGAATGGATTGGATTGGATTGGATGCTGTTCCTTGGATTGGATTGGATTGGACTGGATTGGATTGGACCTGATTGGATTCGGTTGGATTGGATTGGCTCCCATTCCTTGGATTGGATAGGATTGGACTGGATTGGATTGGATTGGTTTGGATTGGATTGGAATGGATTGGATGTTGTTCCTCGGATTGGATTGGATTGGATTGGATCCCGTTCCTTGGATTGGACTGAACTGGATTGGACTGGATTGGATTGGACTGCATTGGGTTGGAGTGGATTGGATTGGATTGGATTCCGTTCGTTGGATTGGATTGGATTGGATGGGATTGGTTTGGATTGGATGACGTTCCTTTGGTTAGCTTGGATTGGATTGGATTGGATTGGATTGGAATGCCAATCCTTGGATTGGATTGGATTGGGTTCGATTGGATTGGATTGGGTTGGATTCGATTGGAATGCCAATCCTTGGATTGGATTGGATTGGGTTCGATTGGATTGTTTTGTATTTGATTGTATTGTGTCCCGTTCCTTGGATTGGATGGGAATGGATTGGATTGGATTGGATTGGATTGGGTTGGATTGGATTGGAATGCCAATCCTTGGATTGGACTGGATTGGGTTCGATTGGATTGTTTTGGATTGGATAGGATTGTGTCCCGTTCCTTGGATTGGATGGGAGTGGATTGAATTGGATTGGATTGGTTTGGATTGGATTGGCTTGGATTGGTTGACGTTCCTTGGATTGGATTGGATTGGATTGGATTGGATCGGATGGGATCGGATTGGACTGGATTGGATTGGATTGGATTGAATTGGATTGGATTTGATGCCGTTCCTTGGATTGGATTGGATTGGATTGCATTGGATGCCGTTCCTTGGATTGGATTGGATTGGATTGGAATGGATTGGATTGGATTGCATTGGATTGGATTGGATTGGATCCCGTTCCTTGGATTTGACTGGACTGGATTGGATTGGATTGGCTTGGGCTGCATTGGGTTGGGGTGGATTGGATTGGATTCCGTTCGTTGGATTGGATTGGATTGGATTGGATAGGATTGGTTTGGATTGGATGACGTTCCTTTGGTTAGCTTGGATTGGATTGGATTGGATTGCATTGGATTGGATGCCGTTCCTTGGATTGGATTGGATGGGATGCCGTTCCATGGATTGAATGCATTTCCTTGGATTGGATTGGATTGGATTGGTTTCGATGGGATTTGATGCCCTTCCTTGGATTGGATTCGATTGAATTGGATTGGATGGCGTTCCTTGGATTGGATTGGATTGGATGCCGTTCCTTAGATTGGATTGGATTGGGTTGGATTACATTGGATTGGACTGGATTGGATGCCGTTCCTCTGATTGGATTGGATTTGATGGGATTGGAATGGATTGGATTCTATTGAATTAGAATGGTTTGGATTGGATTGGATTGGATTGGATTGGATTGGATTTGATTTGATGCCGTTCCTTGGATTGGATTAGATTGGATTGAATTGGATTGGATGCCGTTCCTTGGATTGGATTGGATTGGAATGAATTGGATTGGATTGTATTGTATTGGATTGGATTGGATGCCGTTCCTTAGATTGGACTGAATTGGATTGGATTGGATTGGATGGGATTGAATGCCGTTCCTTAGATTGGATTCGATTAGATTTGATTGGATTGAATTGGATTGCTTTGCATTGAATTGGATTGGATACGGTTCGTTGCATTGGATTGAATTGGATGGGATGGGAATGGATTGGATTGGATGCCGTTCGGTGGATTGGATTCGATTGGATTGGATTCGATTGGATTGGACTGGATTGGATTGGACTGGATTGGATTGGATTTGATGCCGTTCGTTGTATGGGATTGGATAGGAGTGGATTGGATTGGATTGGATTGGATTGATTTGGATTGGATGTCGTCCCTTGGATTGGATTGGATTGGATTGGATTGGATGGGGTTCCTTCGATTGGATTGGATAGAATAGGATTGGATTGGATTCGATTGGATTGGATGTCGTTCCTTGGATTGGATTGGATTGGACTGGATTGGATTGGATTGGATTAGATTGGATTGGATTGGATTGGAATGGATTGGATTGGATTGTACTGGACTGGATTGGATTGGATTGGTTTGGATTTGATGCCGTTCCTTGGATTGGATTGGATTGGATTGGATAGGATTGGATTGGATTTGATGCCGTTCCCTGGATTGGATTGCATTGGATTGGATTGGATTGAACTGGATTGGATGCCGTTCCTTGGATTGGATTGGATTGGAATGAATTGGATTGGATTGTATTGTATTGGATTGGATTGGATGCCGTTCCTTAGATTGGATTGGATTGGAATGAATTGGATTGGATTGGATTGGATGGGATTGAATGCCGTTCCTTAGATTGGATTCGATTGGATTGGATTGGATTGAATTGGATTGCTTTGCATTGGATTGGATTGGGTTGGATTGGATTGGTTTGGATGCCGTTCCTTGGATTCGATTGGATTGGATTGGATTGGACTGGATTGGATTGGACCTGATTGGATTGGATTGGATTTGCTCCCATTCCTTGGATTGGATAGGATTGGACTGGATTGGATTGGATTGGATTGGATTGGTTTGGATTGGATTGGATTGGATTTGATGCCGTTCCTTGGATTGGATTGGATTGGATTGGATTAGATGCCGTTCCTTGGATTGGATTGTATTGGATTGGATTGGACTGGATTGGATTGGTTTGGATTGGATTGGATTGGATTTGATGCCGTTCCTTGGATTGGATTGGATTGGATTGGATTGGATTGGATTAGATGCCGTTCCTTGGATTGTATTGTATTGGATTGGATTGGACTGGATTGGATTGGATTGGAATGGATTGGATTGGATTTGATGCCGTTCCTTGGATTGGATTGGATTGGATTGGATTGGATGGGATTGGATTGGATTGGACTGGATTGGATTGGATTGGATTGGATTGGATTGGATTGGATTGGATTGGATTGGATTGGATTGGATTGGATTGGATTGGATTGGATTGGATTGGATTGGACTGGACTGGATTGGATTGGGTTGGATTGGATTGGATTTGATGCCGTTCCTTGGATTGGATTGGATTGAATTGTATTGCATTGGATTGGATTGGATGCCGTTCCTTAGATTGGATTGGATTGGATTGGATTGGATGGGATTGAATGCCGATCCTTGGATTGGATTGGATTGGACTGGAATGGATTGGACCTGATTGGATTGGATTGGATTGGCTCCCATTCCTTGCATTGGATAGGATTGGACTGGATTGATTTGGATTGGTTTGGATTGGATTGGATTGGATTGGATGCCGTTCCTCGGATTGGATTGGAATGGATTGGATTCAATGCTGCTCCTTAGAATGGATTTTATTGGATTGGATTGAGTTGGATTGGATTGGATTGGATTGGTTGGGGTTCCTTGGATTCGATTGGATGGGATTGGATTGGATTGGATTCGCTTGGATTGGAAGCCGTTCGGTGGATTGGATTGGATTGGATTGGATTGGATTGGATTGGATTGGACTGGATTGGATTGGACTGGATTGCATTGGATTTGATGCCGTTTCTTGAATTGGATTGGATTGGAGTGGATTGGATTGGATTGGATTTGATTGATTTGGATTGGATGCCTTTCCTTGGATTGGATTGGATTGGATGGGGTTCCTTCGATTGGATTGGATAGGATAGGATTGGATTGGATTCGATTGGATTGGATGTCGATCCTTGGATTGGATTGGACTGGACTGGATTGGATTGGATTGGATTGGATTGGATTGGATTAGACTGGATTGGATTAGATTGGATTGGATTTGATGCCGTTCCTTGGATTGGATTGGATTGGATTTGATTGGATTTGATGCCGTTCCCTAGATTGGCTTGCATTGGATTGGATTGGATTGAATTGGATTGGATGCCGTTCCTTGGATTGGATTGGATTGGATTGAATTGGATTGGATTGTATTGGATTGTATTGGATTGGATGCCGTTACTTCGATTGAATTGGATTGGATTGGATTGGATTGGTTGGGATTGAATGCCGTTCCTTAGATTGGATTCGATTGCATTGGATTGGATTGGAATGAATTGGATTGGATTGTATTGTATTGGATTGGATTGGATGCCGTTCCTTCGATTGGATTGGATTGGATTAGATTGGATTGGATGGGATTGAATGCCGTTGCTTAGATTGGATTCGATTGTATTGGATTGGATTGATTTGGTTTGCTTTGCATTGGATTGGATTGGATACGGTTCCTTGGATTGGATTCAATTGGATGGGATGGGAATGGATTGGATTGGATTGGATTGGATTGGATGCTGTTCCTTGGATTGGATTGGATAGGATTTGACTGGATTGGATTGGACCTGATTGGATTGGATTGGATTGGATGCTGTTCCTTGGATTGGATTGGATAGGATTTGACTGGATTGGATTGGACCTGATTGGATTGGATTGGATTGGTTCCCATTCCTTGGATTGGATAGGGTTGGACTGGATTGGATTGGATTGGATTGGTTTGGATTGGATTGTATTGGATTGGATGCCGTTCCTCGGATTGGATTGGAATGGATTGGATTGGATTGGCTTGGACTGGATTGGATTGGATCGGATTGGATTGCATTGGATGGGGTTCCTTGGATTCGATTGGATAGGATTGGATTGGATGCCGTTCCTTGGAGTGGAATCGAATGGGTTGTATTGGATTGGATTGCATTGGATCGGGTCCCATTCCTTGGATTGGATAGGATTGGATTGGATTGGATTGGGTTGGATTGGATAGGTTTGGCTTGGATGGGGTTCCTTAGATTGGATTGGATTGGATTGGATGGGGTTCCTTGGATTGGATTGGATAGGATTGGATCGGATTGGAATCGATTGGATTGGATGCCGTTCCTTGGATTGGATTGGACTGAATTGGATTGGATTGGATTGGATTGGATTGCACTGGAATGGATTGGATTGGATTGGATTTGATGCCGTTCCTTGGATTGGATTGGTTTGGATTGGATTGGATTGGATTGGATTTGATGCCGTTCCTTTGATTGGATTGGATTCGATTGGATAGGGTTGGATTGGATTGGATTGCATTTGATTTGATGCCGTTCCTTGGATTGGATTGTATTGTATTGGATTGGATTGGATGCCGTTCCTTTGATTGGATTGGATTGGATTTGATTGGATGGGATTGAATGCCGTTCCTTAGATTCAATTCGATTCGATCGGATTGGCTTGAATTGGATTGCTTTGCATTGGATTCGATTGGATACGGTTCCTTGGATTGGATTGAATTGGATGGGATGGGAATGGATTGGATTGGATTGGATGCCGTTCCTTGGATTGGATTGGATTGGACTGGATTGGATTGGACCTGATTGTATTCGATTGGATTGGATTGGCTCCCATTCCTTGGATTATATAGGATTGGACTGGATTGGATTGGACCTGATTGGATTCGATTGGCTCCCATTCCTTGCATTATATAGGATTGGACTGGATTGGATTGGATTGGATTGAATTGGATTGCTTTGCATTGGATTGGATTGGGTTGGATTGGATTGGTTTGGATGCCGTTCCTTGGATTCGATTGGATTGGATTGGATTGGACTGGATTGGATTGGACCTGATTGGATTGGATTGGATTGGCTCCCATTCCTTGGATTGGATAGGATTGGACTGGATTGGATTGTATTGGATTGGTTTGGATTGGATTGGATTGGATTTGATGCCGTTCCTTGGATTGGATTGGATTGGATTGGATTAGATGCCGTTCCTTGGATTGGATTGTATTGGATTGGATTGGACTGGATTGGATTGGATTGGATTGGATTGGATTGGATTGGATTTGATGCCGTTCCTTGGATTGGATTGGATTGGATTGGATGGGATTGGATTGGATTGGACTGGATTGGATTGGATTGGATTGGATTGGATTGGATTGGATTGGATTGGATTGGATTGGATTGGATTGGATTGGATTGGATTGGATTGGATTGGACTGGACTGGATTGGATTGGGTTGGATTGGATTGGATATGATGCCGTTCCTTGGATTGGATTGGATTGGATTGAATTGTATTGCATTGGATTGGATTGGATGCCGTTCCTTAGATTGGATTGGATTGGATTGGATGGGATGGGATTGAATGCCGTTCCTTGGATTGGATTGGATTGGACTGGAATGGATTGGACCTGATTGGATTGGATTGTATTGGCTCCCATTCTTGCATTGGATAGGATTGGACTGGATTGATTTGGATTGGTTTGGATTGGATTGGATTGGATTGGATGCCGTTCCTCGGATTGGATTGGAATGGATTGGATTCAATGCTGCTCCTTAGAATGGATTTTATTGGATTGGATTGAGTTGGATTGGATTGGATTGGATTGGTTGGGGTTCCTTGGATTCGATTGGATAGGATTGGATTGGATTGGATTCGCTTGGATTGGAAGCCGTTCGGTGGATTGGATTGGATTGGATTGGATTGGATTGGATTGGATTGGATTGGATTGGATTGGACTGGATTGGATTGGATTGGACTGGATTGGATTGGACTGGATTGCATTGGATTTGATGCCGTTTCTTGAATTGGATTGGATTGGAGTGGATTGGATTGGATTGGATTGGATTGATTTGGATTGGATGCCTTTCCTTGGATTGGATTGGATTGGATTGGATGGGGTTCCTTCGATTGGATTGGATAGGATAGGATTGGATTGGATTCGATTGGATTGGATGTCGATCCTTGGATTGGATTGGACTGGACTGGACTGGATTGGATTGGATTGGATTGGATTGGATTGGATTAGACTGGATTGGATTGGATTGGATTGGATTTGATGCCGTTCCTTGGATTGGATTGGATTGGATTGGATTTGATTGGATTTGATGCCGTTCCCTAGATTGGCTTGCATTGGATTGGATTGGATTGAATTGGATTGGATGCCGTTCCTTGGATTGGATTGGATTGGATTGAATTGGATTGGATTGTATTGGATTGTATTGGATTGGATGCCGTTACTTCGATTGAATTGGATTGGATTGGATTGGATTGGTTGGGATTGAATGCCGTTCCTTAGATTGGATTCGATTGCATTGGATTGGATTGGAATGAATTGGATTGGATTGTATTGTATTGGATTGGATTGGATGCCGTTCCTTCGATTGGATTGGATTGGATTAGATTGGATTGGATTGGAGTGGATGGGATTGAATGCCGTTGCTTAGATTGGATTCGATTGTATTGGATTGGATTGATTTGGTTTGCTTTGCATTGGATTGGATTGGATACGGTTCCTTGGATTGGATTCAATTGGATGGGATGGGAATGGATTGGATTGGATTGGATTGGATTGGATGCTGTTCCTTGGATTGGATTGGATAGGATTTGACTGGATTGGATTGGACCTGATTGGATTGGATTGGATTGGATGCTGTTCCTTGGATTGGATTGGATAGGATTTGACTGGATTGGACTGGACCTGATTGGATTGGATTGGATTGGATGCTGTTCCTTGGATTGGATTGGATAGGATTTGACTGGATTGGATTGGACCTGATTGGATTGGATTGGATTGGATTGGCTCCCATTCCTTGGATTGGATAGGATTGGACTGGATTGGATTGGATTGGATTGGATTGGTTTGGATTGGATTGTATTGGATTGGATGCCGTTCCTCGGATTGGATTGGAATGGATTGGATTGGATTGGCTTGGACTGGATTGGATTGGATCGGATTGGATTGCATTGGATGGGGTTCCTTGGATTCGATTGGATAGGATTGGATTGGATGCCGTTCCTTGGATTGGAATCGAATGGGTTGTATTGGATTGTATTGGATTGGATTGCATTGGATCGGGTCCCATTCCTTGGATTGGATAGGATTGGATTGGATTGGATTGGGTTTGATTGGATAGGTTTGGCTTGGATGGGGTTCCTTAGATTGGATTGGATTGGATTGGATTGGATGGGGTTCCTTGGATTGGATTGGAGTGGATTGGATTGGATTGGATTTGATTGATTTGGATTGGATGCCTTTCCTTGGATTGGATTGGATTGGATGGGGTTCCTTCGATTGGATTGGATAGGATAGGATTGGATTGGATTCGATTGGATTGGATGTCGATCCTTGGATTGGATTGGACTGGACTGGATTGGATTGGATTGGATTGGATTGGATTAGACTGGATTGGATTGGATTGGATTGGATTTGATGCCGTTCCTTGGATTGGATTGGATTGGATTGGATTTGATTGGATTTGATGCCGTTCCCTAGATTGGCTTGCATTGGATTGGATTGGATTGAATTGGATTGGATGCCGTTCCTTGGATTGGATTGGATTGGATTGAATTGGATTGGATTGTATTGGATTGTATTGGATTGGATGCCGTTACCTCGATTGAATTGGATTGGATTGGATTGGTTGGGATTGAATGCCGTTCCTTAGATTGGATTCGATTGCATTGGATTGGATTGGAATGAATTGGATTGGATTGTATTGTATTGGATTGGATTGGATGCCGTTCCTTCGATTGGATTGGATTGGATTGGATTAGATTGGATTGGATGGGATTGAATGCCGTTGCTTAGATTGGATTCGATTGTATTGGATTGGATTGATTTGGTTTGCTTTGCATTGGATTGGATTGGATACGGTTCCTTGGATTGGATTCAATTGGATGGGATGGGAATGGATTGGATTGGATTGGATTGGATGCTGTTCCTTGGATTGGATTGGATAGGATTTTACTGGATTGGATTGGACCTGATTGGATTGGATTGGATTGGATGCTGTTCCTTGGATTGGATTGGATAGGATTTGACTGGATTGGATTGGACCTGATTGGATTGGATTGGATTGGATTGGCTCCCATTCCTTGGATTGGATAGGATTGGACTGGATTGGATTGGAATGGATTGGTTTGGATTGGATTGTATTGGATTGGATGCCGTTCCTCGGATTGGATTGGAATGGATTGGATTGGATTGGCTTGGACTGGATTGGATTGGATCGGATTGGATTGCATTGGATGGGGTTCCTTGGATTCGATTGGATAGGATTGGATTGGATGCCGTTCCTTGGATTGGAATCGAATGGGTTGTATTGGATTGGATTGCATTGGATCGGGTCCCATTCCTTGGATTGGATAGGATTGGATTGGATTGGATTGGGTTGGATTGGATAGGTTTGGCTTGGATGGGGTTCCTTAGATTGGATTGGATTGGATTGGATTAGATGGGGTTCCTTGGATTGGATTGTATTGGATTGGATTGGACTGGATTGGATTGGATTGGATTGGATTGGATTGGATTTGATGCCGTTCCTTGGATTGGATTGGATTGGATTGGATGGGATTGGATTGGATTGGACTGGATTGGATTGGATTGGATTGGATTGGATTGGATTGGATTGGATTGGATTGGATTGGATTGGATTGGATTGGATTGGATTGGATTGGACTGGATTGGATTGGATTGGGTTGGATTGGATTGGATTTGATGCCGTTCCTTGGATTGGATTGGATTGGATTGAATTGTATTGCATTGGATTGGATTGGATGCCGTTCCTTAGATTGGATTGGATTGGATTGGATTGGATGGGATTGAATGCCGTTCCTTGGATTGGATTGGATTGGACTGGAATGGATTGGACCTGATTGGATTGGATTGTATTGGCTCCCATTCCTTGCATTGGATAGGATTGGACTGGATTGATTTGGATTGGTTTGGGTTGGATTGGATTGGATTGGATGCCGTTCCTCGGATTGGATTGGAATGGATTGGATTCAATGCTGCTCCTTAGAATGGATTTTATTGGATTGGATTGAGTTGGATTGGATTGGATTGGATTGGTTGGGGTTCCTTGGATTCGATTGGATAGGATTGGATTGGATTGGATTCGCTTGGATTGGAAGCCGTTCGGTGGATTGGATTGGATTGGATTGGATTGGATTGGATTGGATTGGATTGGATTGGATTGGATTGGACTGGATTGGATTGGACTGGATTGCATTGGATTTGATGCCGTTTCTTGAATTGGATTGGATTGGAGTGGATTGGATTGGATTGGATTGGATTGATTTGGATTGGATGCCTTTCCTTGGATTGGATTGGATTGGATTGGATGGGGTTCCTTCGATTGGATTGGATAGGATAGGATTGGATTGGATTCGATTGGATTGGATGTCGATCCTTGGATTGGATTGGACTGGACTGGACTGGATTGGATTGGATTGGATTGGATTGGATTGGATTAGACTGGATTGGATTGGATTGGATTGGATTTGATGCCGTTCCTTGGATTGGATTGGATTGGATTGGATTTGATTGGATTTGATGCCGTTCCCTAGATTGGCTTGCATTGGATTGGATTGGATTGAATTGGATTGGATGCCGTTCCTTGGATTGGATTGGATTGGATTGGATTGAATTGGATTGGATTGTATTGGATTGTATTGGATTGGATGCCGTTACTTCGATTGAATTGGATTGGATTGGATTGGATTGGTTGGGATTGAATGCCGTTCCTTTGATTGGATTCGATTGCATTGGATTGGATTGGAATGAATTGGATTGGATTGTATTGTATTGTATTGGATTGGATGCCGTTCCTTCGATTGGATTGGATTGGATTAGATTGGATTGGATTGGATGGGATTGAATGCCGTTGCTTAGATTGGATTCGATTGTATTGGATTGGATTGATTTGGTTTGCTTTGCATTGGATTGGATTGGATACGGTTCCTTGGATTGGATTCAATTGGATGGGATGGGAATGGATTGGATTGGATTGGATTGGATTGGATGCTGTTCCTTGGATTGGATTGGATAGGATTTGACTGGATTGGATTGGACCTGATTGGATTGGATTGGATGCTGTTCCTTGGATTGGATTGGATAGGATTTGACTGGATTGGATTGGACCTGATTGGATTGGATTGGATTGGATTGGCTCCCATTCCTTGGATTGGATAGGATTGGACTGGATTGGATTGGATTGGATTGGTTTGGATTGGATTGTATTGGATTGGATGCCGTTCCTCGGATTGGATTGGAATGGATTGGATTGGATTGGCTTGGACTGGATTGGATTGGATCGGATTGGATTGCATTGGATGGGGTTCCTTGGATTCGATTGGATAGGATTGGATTGGATGCCGTTCCTTGGATTGGAATCGAATGGGTTGTATTGGATTGGATTGGATTGGATTGCATTGGATCGGGTCCCATTCCTTGGATTGGATAGGATTGGATTGGATTGGATTGGGTTTGATTGGATAGGTTTGGCTTGGATGGGGTTCCTTAGATTGGATTGGATTGGATTGGATTGGATGGGGTTCCTTGGATTGGATTGGAGTGGATTGGATTGGATTGGATTTGATTGATTTGGATTGGATGCCTTTCCTTGGATTGGATTGGATTGGATGGGGTTCCTTCGATTGGATTGGATAGGATAGGATTGGATTGGATTCGATTGGATTGGATGTCGATCCTTGGATTGGATTGGACTGGACTGGATTGGATTGGATTGGATTGGATTGGATTAGACTGGATTGGATTGGATTGGATTGGATTTGATGCCGTTCCTTGGATTGGATTGGATTGGATTGGATTTGATTGGATTTGATGCCGTTCCCTAGATTGGCTTGCATTGGATTGGATTGGATTGAATTGGATTGGATGCCGTTCCTTGGATTGGATTGGATTGGATTGAATTGGATTGGATTGTATTGGATTGTATTGGATTGGATGCCGTTACTTCGATTGAATTGGATTGGATTGGATTGGATTGGTTGGGATTGAATGCCGTTCCTTAGATTGGATTCGATTGCATTGGATTGGATTGGAATGAATTGGATTGGATTGTATTGTATTGGATTGGATTGGATGCCGTTCCTTCGATTGGATTGGATTGGATTAGATTGGATTGGATGGGATTGAATGCCGTTGCTTAGATTGGATTCGATTGTATTGGATTGGATTGATTTGGTTTGCTTTGCATTGGATTGGATTGGATACGGTTCCTTGGATTGGATTCAATTGGATGGGATGGGAATGGATTGGATTGGATTGGATTGGATTGGATGCTGTTCCTTGGATTGGATTGGATAGGATTTTACTGGATTGGATTGGACCTGATTGGATTGGATTGGATTGGATGCTGTTCCTTGGATTGGATTGGATAGGATTTGACTGGATTGGATTGGACCTGATTGGATTGGATTGGATTGGATTGGCTCCCATTCCTTGGATTGGATAGGATTGGACTGGATTGGATTGGATTGGATTGGTTTGGATTGGATTGTATTGGATTGGATGCCGTTCCTCGGATTGGATTGGAATGGATTGGATTGGATTGGCTTGGACTGGATTGGATTGGATCGGATTGGATTGCATTGGTTGGGGTTCCTTGGATTCGATTGGATAGGATTGGATTGGATGCCGTTCCTTGGATTGGAATCGAATGGGTTGTATTGGATTGGATTGCATTGGATCGGGTCCCATTCCTTGGATTGGATAGGATTCGATTGGATTGGATTGGGTTGGATTGGATAGGTTTGGCTTGGATGGGGTTCCTTAGATTGGATTGGATTGGATTGGATTGGATGGGGTTCCTTGGATTGGATTGGATAGGATTGGATCGGATTGGAATCGATTGGATTGGATGCCGTTCCTTGGATTGGATTGGACTGAATTGGATTGGATTGGATTGGATTGGATTGCACTGGAATGGATTGGATTGGATTGGATTTGATGCCGTTCCTTTGATTGGATTGGATTCGATTGGATAGTATTGGATTGGATTGGATTGCATTTGATTTGATGCCGTTCCTTGGATTGGATTGTATTGTATTGGATGCCGTTCCTTTGATTGGATTGGATTGGATTTGATTGGATGGGATTGAATGCCGTTCCTTCGATTCAATTCGATTCGATCGGATTGGCTTGAATTGGATTGCTTTGCATTGGATTCGATTGGATACGGTTCCTTGGATTGGATTGAATTGGATGGGATGGGAATGGATTGGATTGGATTGGATGCCGTTCCTTGGATTGGATTGGATTGGACTGGATTGGATTGGACCTGATTGTATTCGATTGGATTGGATTGGCTCCCATTCCTTGGATTATATAGGATTGGACTGGATTGGATTGGACCTGATTGGATTCGATTGGCTCCCATTCCTTGCATTATATAGGATTGGACTGGATTGGATTGGATTGGATTGAATTGGATTGCTTTGCATTGGATTGGATTGGGTTGGATTGGATTGGTTTGGATGCCGTTCCTTGGATTCGATTGGATTGGATTGGATTGGACTGGATTGGATTGGACCTGATTGGATTGGATTGGATTGGCTCCCATTCCTTGGATTGGATAGGATTGGACTGGATTGGATTGTATTGGATTGGTTTGGATTGGATTGGATTGGATTTGATGCCGTTCCTTGGATTGGATTGGATTGGATTGGATTGGATTAGATGCCGTTCCTTGGATTGGATTGTATTGGATTGGATTGGACTGGATTGGATTGGATTGGATTGGATTGGATTTGATGCCGTTCCTTGGATTGGATTGGATTGGATGGGATTGGATGGGATTGGATTGGATTGGACTGGATTGGATTGGATTGGATTGGATTGGATTGGATTGGATTGGATTGGATTGGATTGGATTGGATTGGATTGGATTGGATTGGACTGGACTGGATTGGATTGGGTTGGATTGGATTGGATTTGATGCCGTTCCTTGGATTGGATTGGATTGGATTGAATTGTATTGCATTGGATTGGATTGGATGCCGTTCCTTAGATTGGATTGGATTGGATTGGATTGGATGGGATTGAATGCCGTTCCTTGGATTGGATTGGATTGGACTGGAATGGATTGGACCTGATTGGACTGGATTGGATTGGCTCCCATTCCTTGCATTGGATAGGATTGGACTGGATTGATTTGGATTGGTTTGGATTGGATTGGATTGGATTGGATGCCGTTCCTCGGATTGGATTGGAATGGATTGGATTCAATGCTGCTCCTTAGAATGGATTTTATTGGATTGGATTGAGTTGGATTGGATTGGATTGGATTGGTTGGGGTTCCTTGGATTCGATTGGATAGGATTGGATTGGATTGGATTCGCTTGGATTGGAAGCCGTTCGGTGGATTGGATTGGATTGGATTGGATTGGATTGGATTGGATTGGATTGGATTGGATTGGACTTGATTGGATTGGACTGGATTGCATTGGATTTGATGCCGTTTCTTGAATTGGATTGGATTGGAGTGGATTGGATTGGATTGGATTGGATTGATTTGGATTGGATGCCTTTCCTTGGATTGGATTGGATTGGATTGGATGGGGTTCCTTCGATTGGATTGGATAGGATAGGATTGGATTGGATTCGATTGGATTGGATGTCGATCCTTGGATTGGATTGGACTGGACTGGACTGGATTGGATTGGATTGGATTGGATTGGATTAGACTGGATTGGATTGGATTGGATTGGATTTGATGCCGTTCCTTGGATTGGATTGGATTGGATTGGATTTGATTGGATTTGATGCCGTTCCCTAGATTGGCTTGCATTGGATTGGATTGGATTGAATTGGATTGGATGCCGTTCCTTGGATTGGATTGGATTGGATTGGATTGAATTGGATTGGATTGTATTGGATTGTATTGGATTGGATGCCGTTACTTCGATTGAATTGGATTGGATTGGATTGGATTGGTTGGGATTGAATGCCGTTCCTTAGATTGGATTCGATTGCATTGGATTGGATTGGAATGAATTGGATTGGATTGTATTGTATTGGATTGGATTGGATGCCGTTCCTTCGATTGGATTGGATTGGATTAGATTGGATTGGATGGGATTGAATGCCGTTGCTTAGATTGGATTCGATTGTATTGGATTGGATTGATTTGGTTTGCTTTGCATTGGATTGGATTGGATACGGTTCCTTGGATTGGATTCAATTGGATGGGATGGGAATGGATTGGATTGGATTGGATGCTGTTCCTTGGATTGGATTGGATAGGATTTGACTGGATTGGATTGGACCTGATTGGATTGGATTGGATTGGATGCTGTTCCTTGGATTGGATTGGATAGGATTTGACTGGATTGGATTGGACCTGATTGGATTGGATTGGATTGGATTGGCTCCCATTCCTTGGATTGGATAGGATTGGACTGGATTGGATTGGATTGTATTGGATTGGTTTGGATTGGATTGTATTGGATTGGATGCCGTTCCTCGGATTGGATTGGAATGGATTGGATTGGATTGGCTTGGACTGGATTGGATTGGATCGGATTGGATTGCATTGGATGGGGTTCCTTGGATTCGATTGGATAGGATTGGATTGGATGCCGTTCCTTGGATTGGAATCGAATGGGTTGCATTGGATTGGATTGCATTTGATCGGGTCCCATTCCTTGGATTGGATAGGATTGGATTGGATTGGGTTGGATTGGATAGGTTTGGCTTGGATGGGGTTCCTTAGATTGGATTGGATTGGATTGGATTGGATGGGGTTCCTTGGATTGGATTGGATAGGATTGGATCGGATTGCAATCGATTGGATTGGATGCCGTTCCTTGGATTGGATTGGACTGAATTGGATTGGATTGGATTGGATTGGATTGCACTGGAATGGATTGGATTGGATTGGATTTGATGCCGTTCCTTGGATTGGATTGGTTTGGATTGGATTGGATTGGATTGGATTTGATGCCGTTCCTTTGATTGGATTGGATTCGATTGGATAGGATTGGATTGGATTGCATTTGATTTGATGCCGTTCCTTGGATTGGATTGTATTGTATTGGATTGGATTGGATGCCGTTCCTTTGATTGGATTGGATTGGATTTGATTGGATGGGATTGAATGCCGTTCCTTAGATTCAATTCGATTCGATCGGATTGGCTTGAATTGGATTGCTTTGCATTGGATTCGATTGGATACGGTTCCTTGGATTGGATTGAATTGGATGGGATGGGAATGGATTGGATTGGATTGGATGCCGTTCCTTGGATTGGATTGGATTGGACTGGATTGGATTGGACCTGATTGTATTCGATTGGATTGGATTGGCTCCCATTCCTTGGATTATATAGGATTGGACTGGATTGGATTGGACCTGATTGGATTCGATTGGCTCCCATTCCTTGCATTATATAGGATTGGACTGGATTGGATTGGATTGGATTGAATTGGATTGCTTTGCATTGGATTGGATTGGGTTGGATTGGATTGGTTTGGATGCCGTTCCTTGGATTCGATTGGATTGGATTGGATTGGACTGGATTGGATTGGACCTGATTGGATTGGATTGGATTGGCTCCCATTCCTTGGATTGGATAGGATTGGACTGGATTGGATTGTATTGGATTGGTTTGGATTGGATTGGATTGGATTTGATGCCGTTCCTTGGATTGGATTGGATTGGATTGGATTGGATTAGATGCCGTTCCTTGGATTGGATTGTATTGGATTGGATTGGACTGGATTGGATTGGATTGGATTGGATTGGATTGGATTGGATTTGATGCCGTTCCTTGGATTGGATTGGATTGGATTGGATTGGATGGGATTGGATTGGATTGGACTGGATTGGATTGGATTGGATTGGATTGGATTGGATTGGATTGGATTGGATTGGATTGGATTGGATTGGATTGGATTGGATTGGATTGGATTGGATTGGATTGGATTGGATTGGATTGGACTGGACTGGATTGGATTGGGTTGGATTGGATGGGATTGGATTGGATGGGATTGAATGCCGTTCCTTGGATTGGATTGGATTGGATTGGACTGGAATGGATTGGACCGGATTGGATTGGATTGGATTGGCTCCCATTCCTTGCATTGGATAGGATTGGACTGGATTGATTTGGATTGGTTTGGATTGGATTGGATTGGATTGGATGCCGTTCCTCGGATTGGATTGGAATGGATTGGATTCAATGCTGCTCCTTAGAATGGATTTTATTGGATTGGATTGAGTTGGATTGGATTGGATTGGATTGGTTGGGGTTCCTTGGATTCGATTGGATAGGATTGGATTGGATTGGATTCGCTTGGATTGGAAGCCGTTCGGTGGATTGGATTGGATTGGATTGGATTGGATTGGATTGGATTGGACTGGATTGGATTGGACTGGATTGCATTGGATTTGATGCCGTTTCTTGAATTGGATTGGATTGGAGTGGATTGGATTGGATTGGATTGATTTGGATTGGATGCCTTTCCTTGGATTGGATTGGATTGGATTGGATGGGGTTCCTTCGATTGGATTGGATAGGATAGGATTGGATTGGATTCGATTGGATTGGATGTCGATCCTTGGATTGGATTGGACTGGACTGGATTGGATTGGATTGGATTGGATTGGATTGGATTAGACTGGATTGGATTGGATTGGATTGGATTTGATGCCGTTCCTTGGATTGGATTGGATTGGATTGGATTTGATTGGATTTGATGCCGTTCCCTAGATTGGCTTGCATTGGATTGGATTGGATTGAATTGGATTGGATGCCGTTCCTTGGATTGGATTGGATTGGATTGGATTGAATTGGATTGGATTGTATTGGATTGTATTGGATTGGATGCCGTTACTTCGATTGAATTGGATTGGATTGGATTGGATTGGTTGGGATTGAATGCCGTTCCTTAGATTGGATTCGATTGCATTGGATTGGATTGGAATGAATTGGATTGGATTGTATTGTATTGGATTGGATTGGATGCCGTTCCTTCGATTGGATTGGATTGGATTAGATTGGATTGGATGGGATTGAATGCCGTTGCTTAGATTGGATTCGATTGTATTGGATTGGATTGATTTGGTTTGCTTTGCATTGGATTGGATTGGATACGGTTCCTTGGATTGGATTCAATTGGATGGGATGGGAATGGATTGGATTGGATTGGATTGGATGCTGTTCCTTGGATTGGATTGGATAGGATTTGACTGGATTGGACTGGACCTGATTGGATTGGATTGGATGCTGTTCCTTGGATTGGATTGGATAGGATTTGACTGGATTGGATTGGACCTGATTGGATTGGATTGGATTGGATTGGCTCCCATTCCTTGGATTGGATAGGATTGGACTGGATTGGATTGGATTGGATTGGTTTGGATTGGATTGTATTGGATTGGATGCCGTTTCTCGGATTGGATTGGAATGGATTGGATTGGATTGGCTTGGACTGGATTGGATTGGATCGGATTGGATTGCATTGGATGGGGTTCCTTGGATTCGATTGGATAGGATTGGATTGGATGGCGTTCCTTGGATTGGAATCGAATGGGTTGTATTGGATTGGATTGGATTGGATTGCATTGGATCGGGTCCCATTCCTTGGATTGGATAGGATTGGATTGGATTGGATTGGGTTTGATTGGATAGGTTTGGCTTGGATGGGGTTCCTTAGATTGGATTGGATTGGATTGGATTGGATGGGGTTCCTTGGATTGGATTGGAGTGGATTGGATTGGATTGGATTTGATTGATTTGGATTGGATGCCTTTCCTTGGATTGGATTGGATTGGATGGGGTTCCTTCGATTGGATTGGATAGGATAGGATTGGATTGGATTCGATTGGATTGGATGTCGATCCTTGGATTGGATTGGACTGGACTGGATTGGATTGGATTGGATTGGATTGGATTGGATTAGACTGGATTGGATTGGATTGGATTGGATTTGATGCCGTTCCTTGGATTGGATTGGATTGGATTTGATTGGATTTGATGCCGTTCCCTAGATTGGCTTGCATTGGATTGGCTTGGATTGAATTGGATTGGATGCCGTTCCTTGGATTGGATTGGATTGGATTGAATTGGATTGGATTGTATTGGATTGTATTGGATTGGATGCCGTTACTTCGATTGAATTGGATTGGATTGGATTGGATTGGTTGGGATTGAATGCCGTTCCTTAGATTGGATTCGATTGCATTGGATTGGATTGGAATGAATTGGATTGGATTGTATTGTATTGGATTGGATTGGATGCCGTTCCTTCGATTGGATTGGATTGGATTAGATTGGATTGGATGGGATTGAATGCCGTTGCTGAGATTGGATTCGATTGTATTGGATTGGATTGATTTGGTTTGCTTTGAATTGGATTGGATTGGATACGGTTCCTTGGATTGGATTCAATTGGATGGGATGGGAATGGATTGGATTGGATTGGATTGGATTGGATGCTGTTCCTTGGATTGGATTGGATAGGATTTGACTGGATTGGATTGGACCTGATTGGATTGGATTGGATTGGATGCTGTTCCTTGGATTGGATTGGATAGGATTTGACTGGATTGGATTGGACCTGATTGGATTGGATTGGATTGGATTGGCTCCCATTCCTTGGATTGGATAGTATTGGACTGGATTGGATTGGATTGGATTGGTTTGGATTGGATTGTATTGGATTGGATGCCGTTCCTCGGATTGGATTGGAATGGATTGGATTGGATTGGCTTGGACTGGATTGGATTGGATCGGATTGGATTGCATTGGATGGGGTTCCTTGGATTCGATTGGATAGGATTGGATTGGATGCCGTTCCTTGGATTGGAATCGAATGGGTTGTATTGGATTGGATTGGATTGGATTGCATTGGATCGTGTCCCATTCCTTGGATTGGATAGGATTGGATTGGATTGGATTGGGTTTGATTGGATAGGTTTGGCTTGGATGGGGTTCCTTAGATTGGATTGGATTGGATTGGATTGGATGGGGTTCCTTGGATTGGATTGGATAGGATTGGATCGGATTGGAATCGATTGGATTGGATGCCGTTCCTTGGATTGGATTGGACTGAATTGGATTGGATTGGATTGGATTGGATTGCACTGGAATGGATTGGATTGGATTGGATTTGATGCCGTTCCTTGGATTGGATTGGTTTGGATTGGATTGGATTGGATTGGATTTGATGCCGTTCCTTTGATTGGATTGGATTGGATTGGATAGGATTGGATTGGATTGGATTGCATTTGATTTGATGCCGTTCCTTGCATTGGATTGTATTGGATTGGATTGGATGCCGTTCCTTTGATTGGATTGGATTGGATTTGATTGGATGGGATTGAATGCCGTTCCTTAGATTCAATTCGATTCGATCGGATTGGCTTGAATTGGATTGCTTTGCATTGGATTCGATTGGATACGGTTCCTTGGATTGGATTGAATTGGATGGGATGGGAATGGATCGGATTGGATTGGATGCCGTTCCTTGGATTGGATTGGATTGGACTGGATTGGATTGGACCTGATTGTATTCGATTGGATTGGATTGGCTCCCATTCCTTGGATTATATAGGATTGGACTGGATTGGATAGGACCTGATTGGATTCGATTGGCTCCCATTCCTTGCATTATATAGGATTGGACTGGATTGGATTGGATTGGTGTGGATTGGATTGGATTGGATGCCGTTCCTCGGATTGGATTGGGATGGATTGGATTCAATGCCGTTCCTTAGATTGGATTTGATTGGATTGGATTGAGTTGAAGTGGATTGGATTGGATTCGATTGGACTGGATTGGATTCGATTGGATTGGATTGGATTGGACTGGATTGGATTGGACTGGACTGGATTGGATTGGACTTAATGCCGTTCCTTGAATTGGATTGGATTGGAGTGGATTGGATTGGATTGATTTGGATTGGATGACGTTCCTTGGATTGGATGGGTTTGGATTTGATTGGATGCCGTTCCTTACATTGGATTGGTTAGGCTTGGATTGGATTGGATTGGATTGCATTGGATTGGATTGGATTGGAATCCGTTCCTTGGTTTGGACTGGACTGGACTGGACTGGATTGGATTCGATTGGATTGGATTGGATTTGATTGGTCTGGATTGGATTGGATGCCGTTCCTCAGATTGCATTCGATTGGATGGGATTGGAATGGATTGGATTGGATTGCATTGGATGCAGTTCCTTGGGTTGGATTGGATTGGATTGGATTGGATTGGCTTGGACTGGAGTGGATTGGATTGGATTGGATTGGATTGGATGGGGTTCCTTGCATTCGATTGGATAGGATTGGATTGGATTGGATTGGATGCCGTTCCTTGGATTGGAATCGAATGGGTTGTATTGGATTGGATTGGATTGCATTGGACTGGGTCCCATTCCTTGGATTGGATAGGATTGGATTCGATTGGATTGGTTTGGCTTGGATGGGGTTCCTTAGATTGGATTGTATTGGATTGGATTGGATTGGATAGGATTGGATCGGATTGGATTCGATTGGATTGGATGCCGTTCCTTGGATTGGATTGGACTGGATTGGATTGGATTGGATTGCACTGGAATGGATTGGATTGGATTGGATTGGATTTGATGCCGTTCCTTGGATTGGATTGGTTTGGATTGGATTGGATTGGATTGGATTTGATGCCGTTCCTTAGATTGGATTGGATTGGATTGGATTGGATAGGATTGGATTGGGTTGGATTGGATTGGATTTGATGCCGTTCCTTGGATTGGATTTGATTGGATTGAATTGGATTGGATGCCGTTCCTTGGATTGGATTGGAGTGTAATAAATTGGATTGGATTGTATTGTATTGGATTGGATTGGATGCCGTTCCTTTGATTGGATTGGATTGGATTCGATTGGATTGGATTGGTTGGGATTGAATGCCGTTCCTTAGATTGGATTCGATTAGATCGGATTGGCTTGAATTGGATTGCTTTGCATTGGATTTGATTTGATACGGTTCCTTGGATTGGATTGAATTGGATGGGATGGGAATGGATTGGATTGGATTGGATGCCGTTCCTTGGATTGGATTGGATTGGACTGGATTGGATTGGACCTGATTGGATTCGGTTGGATTGGATTGGCTCCCATTCCTTGGATTGGATAGGATTGGACTGGATTGGATTGGATTGGTTTGGATTGGATTGGAATGGATTGGATGCTGTTCCTCGGATTGGATTGGAATGGATTGGATTGGATTGGTTGACGTTCCTTGGATTGGATTGGATTGGATTGGATTGGATCGGATTGGATCGGATTGGACTGGATTGGATTGGATTGGATTGAATTGGATTGGATTTGATGCCGTTCCTTGGATTGGATTGGATTGGATTGGATCCCGTTCCTTGGATTGGACTGAACTGGATTGGACTGGATTGGATTGGACTGCATTGGGTTGGAGTGGATTGGATTGGATTGGATTCCGTTCGTTGGATTGGATTGGATTGGATGGGATTGGTTTGTATTGGATGACGTTCCTTTGGTTAGCTTGGATTGGATTGGATTGGATTGGATTGGATTGGAATGCCAATCCTTGGATTGGATTGGATTGGGTTCGATTGGATTGGATTGGGTTGGATTCGATTGGAATGCCAATCCTTGGATTGGATTGGATTGGGTTCGATTGGATTGTTTTGTATTTGATTGTATTGTGTCCCGTTCCTTGGATTGGATGGGAATGGAATGGATTGGATTGGATTGGATTGGATTGGATTGGATTGGATTGGATTGGGTTGGATTGGATTGGAATGCCAATCCTTGGATTGGACTGGATTGGATTGAATTGGATTGGATTGGGTGGATTGGATTGGATTGGATTGAATCGGATTGGATTGGATTGGATTGGATTGGATGGCGTTCCTTGGATTGGATTGGATAGGATTAGTTTGGATTGGACTGCACTGCATTGGATTGGATTGGATGCCGTTCCTTGGATTGGATTGGATTGGCTCGGATTGGATTGGATTGAATTGGATTCGATTGGATGCCGTTCCTTCGATTGGATTGGCTCGGATTGGATTGGATAGGATTGGATTGGATGCCGTTCACTGGATTGGATTGTATTGGATTGGCTCGGATTGGATTGGATGCCGTTCCTTAGATTGGATTTGATTCGCTCGGATTGGATTGGATTGGATTGGATTGGATGCCGTTCACTGGATTGGATTGTATTGGGTTGGATTGGATTGGGTCGGATTGGTTTGGATTGGATTGGATTGGATTGGATTGGATGTCGTTCCTCGGATTGGATTGGGTTTCATTGTACTGGATTGGGTTGGATTGGATTGGATACTGTTCCTTGGATTGGAATGGACTGGATTGGATTGGCTTGGATTGGATTGGATTGGAGTGGATTGGATTGGATTTGATTGGATGCCGATCCTTGGATTGGATTGGATTGGATTGGATTGGAGTGTAATGGATTGGATTGGATTGGATGGCGTTTCTTGGATTGGATTGGATTGGATAGGATTGGATTGGATTGGCTTGGTTTTGATGCCGTTCCTTGGTTTGGATTGGATTGGATTGGATGCCGTTCTTAGGATTGGAATTGATTGGATTGGATTGGATTGGATAGGATTGCATTGGATTGGATGGGATTGGATCCCGTTCCTTGGATTAGGCTTAGACTGGATTGGGATGGATTGGATTGGATTGGATTGGATTTGATTGGATGCCGTTTCTTGGATTGGATGGGATTGGATTGGATCGGATTGGATTTTATTGGATTGGATGGCGCTACTTGGATTGGATTGGATAGGATTAGATTGGATTGGATTGGATTGGGCTGGTGCCGTTCGTTGGATTGAATTGGATTGGATTGGATAGGATTGGTTTAATGCCGTTCCTTGGATTGGATTGGATTGGATTGGATGCCGTTACTTGGATTGGATTGGATTGGATTGAATTGGATGCCGTTCCTTAGATTGGATTGGGTGTATTGGATTGGATTGGAAAGGATTGGTTGCCGTTCCTTGGATTGGGTTGGATTGGATTGGATGGTATTGTATTGAATTGGATTGGATTGGATTGTTGCCGTTCCTTGGATTGGATTGGATTGGCTTGGAATGAATCGGATTGGATTGGATTGGATTGGATTGGATGCCGTTCCTTGGATGGGATTTGTTTGGATTGGATTGGATTGGATTGGATCGGATCGGATTGGATTCGATTGGATTGGATGGCGTTCCTTGGATTGAATTGGATAGTATTGGATTGGATTGGATTGGGTTGGATGCCGTTCATTGGATTGGATTGTAGTGGATTGGATTGGATTGGATTGGATTTGATGCCGTTCCTTGGATTGGATTGGATTGGATTGAATGCGGTTCCTCAGATTGGATTGTATTGGATCGGATTGGATTTTATTGCATTGGATGCCGTTCATTGGATTGGGGTGTATTGGATTGGATTGGATTGGATTGGTTTGGATTGGATGGCGTTCCTTGAATTGAATTGGATAGGATTGGATTCGATTGGATTGGATTGTATGCCGTTCCTTTGATTGGATTGGATTGGATTGGATTGGCTTGGATTGGTTTGGAGTGGATTGGATTGGATGCCGTTCCTTGGAATGGATTGGATTGGATTGGATTGAATGCCGTCCCTAAGATAGGATTGTATTGTATTGGATTGGACCGGATTGGATTGGATTGGATGGCATTGCATTGGATTGCATTGGATTGGAAGCCGTTTTTTGGATTGGATTGGATTGGATTGGATTGAATCGGATTGGATTCGATTGGATTGGATTGGATGGCGTTCCTTGGATTGGATTGGATAGGATTAGATTGGATTGGATTGGATTGGATAGGACTGGATGCCGTTCGTTGGCTTGGATTGGATTGGATTGGATTTGTTTAATGCCGTTCCTTGGATTAGATTGGCTTGGATTGGATTGGGCTGGGAGCCTTTCGTTGGATTGGTTTGGATTGGATTGGATTGCATTGGATTTGATTGGATTGGATTGCATTGGATTGGATTGGATGGCGTTCCTTGGATTGGATGGGATAGGATTGGATTGCATTGGATTGGATTGCATGCCGTTCATTGGATTGGTTTTGATTTGATTGGATTGGATTGGATTGGATTGGATTAATGCCGTTCCTTAGATTGGATTGGATTGGATTGGATTGGATCGGATCGGATTGGATAGGATTGGACCGCACTGCATTGGATTGGATTGGATGCCGTTCCATGGATTGGATTGGATTGGATTGGATGCCGTTCCTTAGATTGGATTGGATTGGCTCGGATTGGATTGGATCGGATTGGATTGGATGCCGTTCATTGGATTGGATTGGATTGGGTTGGATTGGATTGGATTGGATTGGATTGGATTGGATTGAATCTGATTGGATTGAATTGGATTGGATGCCGTTCCTCGGATTGGATTGGGTTTCATTGGACTGGATTGGATTGGATTGGATTGGATACCGTTCCTTGGATTGCACTGGACTGGTTTGGATTGGATTGATTTGGATTGGATTGGATTTGTTTGGAGTGGATTGGATTGGATTTGATTGGATGCCGATCCTTGGATTGGATTGGATTGGATTGGATTGGATTGGATTGGAGTGGAATGGATTGGATTGGATTGGCTTGGATTGGATTGGATTGAATGCCGTTCCTTAGATTGGATTGGATTGGATTGGATTGGATTGAATGCCGTTCCTTAGATTGGATTGGATTGGCTTGGATTGGATTGGATTGAATGCCGTTCCTTAGATTGGATTGGATTGGCTTGGATTGGATTGGATTGAATGCCGTTCCTTAGATTGGATTGGATTGGATTGGATTGGATTTGATTGGATGCCGATCCTTGGATTGGATTGGATTGGATTTGATTGGAGTGGATTGGATTGGATTTGATTGGATGCCGATTCTTGGATTGGATTGGACTGGATTGGATTGGAGTGGAATGGTTTGGATTGGATTGGATGGCGTTTCTTGGATTGGATTGGATAGGATTGGATTGCGTTGCATTGGATTGCATGCCGTTCATTGGATTGGATTGGATTAGATTGTATTGGGTTGGCTTTGATGCCATTCCTTGCATTGGATTGGATTGGATTAGATGCCGTTCCTCGGATTGGAATGGATTGGATTGGATTGGATCGGATTGCATTGGATTGGATTGGATTGGATCCCGTTCCTTGGATTTGGCTTAGACTGGATTGGGATGGATTGCATTGGATTGGATTGGTTTGGATTGGATTGGATTGGATTGGATTGGATTGGATGCCGTTCCTTTGATTGGATTGGATTGGATTGGATTGGATTGGATTGGATTGGCTTGGATTGGTTTGGATTGGCTTGGATTGGTTTGGATTGGATTGGATTGGATGCCGTTCCTTGGAATGGATTGAATTCGATTGGATTGAATGCCGTTCCTTAGATAGGATTGTATTGTATTGGATTGGACCGGATTGGATTGGATTGGATGGCATTGCATTGGATTGGATTGGATTGGATGCCGTTTCTTGGATTGGATTGGATTGGATTGGATTGGATTGAATCGGATTGGATTGGATTGGATTGGATTGGATGGCCTTCCTTGGATTGGATTGGATAGGATTAGATTGGAATCGACTGCACTGCATTGGATTGGATTGAATGCCGTTCCTTGGATTGGATTGGATTGGATTGGATGCCGTTCCTTAGATTTGATTGTATTGGCTCGGATTGGATTGGATGCCGTTCCTTAGATTGGATTGGAGTGGCTCGGATTGGATTATATTGGATTGGATTGGATTGGATGCCGTTCCTTAGATTTGATTGGATTGGCTCGGATTGGATTGGATGCCGTTCATTAGATTGGATTGGAGTGGCACGGATTGGATTAGATTGGATTGGATTGGATTGGATGCCGTTCCTTCGATTGGATTGGCTCGGATTGGATTGGATTGGATTGGATGCCGTTCACTGGATTGGATTGTATTGGGTGGGATTGGATTGGATTGGATTGGATTGGGTTGGATTGGATTGGATTGGATGCCGTTCCTCGGATTGCATAGTGTTTCATTGGACTGGATTGGATTGGATTGGATTGGATTGGATTGGAGTGGATTGGATTGGATTTGATTGGATGCCGATCCTTGGATTGGATTGGATTGGATTGGATTGGAGTGTAATGGATTGGATTGGATTGGATGGCGTTTCCTGGATTGGATTGGATAGGATTGGATTGCATTGGATTGGATTGCATGCCGTTCATTGGATTGGATTGGTTTTGATGCCGTTCCTTGGTTTGGATTGGATTGGATTGGATGCCGTTCCTAGGATTGGAATTGATTTCATTGGATTGGATCGGATTGCATTGGATTGGATGGGATTGGATCCCGTTCCTTGGATTAGGCTTAGACTGGATTGGGATGGATTGGATTGGATTGGATTGGATTGGATTTGATTGGATGGCGTTCCTTGGATTGGATGGGATAGCATTGGATTGCATTGGATTGGATTGCATGCCGTTCATTGGATTGGTTTTGATTTGATTGGATTGGATTGGATTGTATTGGATTGGATTGAATGCCGTTCCTTAGATTGGATTGGATTTGAGTGGATTGGATTGGATTGGATTGGATTGGACTGGATAGGATTGGATTGGATTGGATCGGATTGGATTGGATTGGACTGCACTGCATTGGATTGGATTGGATGCCGTTCCTTGGATTGGATTGGATTGGATTGGATGCCGTTCCTTGGATTGGATTGGATTGGATTGGATGCCGTTCCTTCGATTGGATTGGATTGGCTCGGATTTGATTGGAATGGATTGGATTGGATTGGATGCCGTTCATTGGATTGGATTGGATTGGTTTGGATTGGATTGGATGGCGTTTCTTGGATTGGATTGGATAGGATTGGATTGCGTTGCATTGGATTGCATGCCGTTCATTGGATTGGATTGGATTAGATTGTATTGGGTTGGCTTTGATGCCGTTCCTTGCATTGGATTGGATTGGATTAGATGCCGTTCCTCGGATTGGAATTGATTGGATTGGATTGGATCGGATTGCATTGGATTGGATTGGATTGGATCCCGTTCCTTGGATTTGGCTTAGACTGGATTGGGATGGATTGCATTGGATTGGATTGGTTTGGATTGGATTGGATTTGATTGGATTGGATTGGATTGGATTGGATTGGATGCCGTTCCTTTGATTGGATTGGATTGGATTGGATTGGCTTGGATTGGTTTGGATTGGCTTGGATTGGTTTGGATTGGATTGGATTGGATTGGATGCCGTTCCTTGGAATGGATTGAATTGGATTGGATTGAATGCCGTTCCTTAGATAGGATTGTATTGTATTGGATTGGACCGGATTGGATTGGATTGGATGGCATTGCATTGGATTGGATTGGATTGGATGCCGTTTCTTGGATTGGATTGGATTGGATTGGATTGAATCGGATTGGATTGGATTGGATTGGATGGCCTTCCTTAGATTGGATTGGATAGGATTAGATTGGAATCGACTGCACTGCATTGGATTGGATTGGATGCCGTTCCTTGGATTGGATTGGATTGGATTGGATGCCGTTCCTTAGATTTGATTGGATTGGCTCGGATTGGATTGGATGCCGTTCCTTAGATTGGATTGGAGTGGCTCGGATTGGATTAGATTGGATTGGATTGGATTGGATGCCGTTCCTTCGATTGGATTGGCTCGGATTGGATTGGATTGGATTGGATGCCGTTCACTGGATTGGATTGTATTGGGTTGGATTGGATTGGATTGGATTGGATTGGTTTGGATTGGATTGGATTGGATTGGATGCCGTTCCTCGGATTGCATAGTGTTTCATTGGAATGGATTGGATTGGATTGGATTGGATTGGATCCAGTTCCTTGGATTGGACTGGACTGGATTGGATTGGCTTGGATTGGATTGGATTGGATTGGAGTGGATTGGATTGGATTTGATTGGATGCCGATCCTTGGATTGGATTGGATTGGATTGGAGTGTAATGGATTGGATTGGATTGGATGGCGTTTCCTGGATTGGAATGGATAGGATTGGATTGCATTGGATTGGATTGCATGCCGTTCATTGGATTGGATTGGTTTTGATGCCGTTCCTTGGTTTGGATTGGATTGGATTGGATGCCGTTCCTAGGATTGGAATTGATTTCATTGGATTGGATCGGATTGCATTGGATTGGATGGGATTGGATCCCGTTCCTTGGATTAGGCTTAGACTGGATTGGGATGGATTGGATTGGATTGGATTGGATTTGATTGGATGGCGTTCCTTGGATTGGATGGGATAGCATTGGATTGCATTGGATTGGATTGCATGCCGTTCATTGGATTGGTTTTGATTTGATTGGATTGGATTGGATTGAATGCCGTTCCTTAGATTGGATTGGATTTGATTGGATTGGATTGGATTGGATTGGATTGGATTGGATTGGATAGGATTGGATTGGATTGGATTGGATCGGATCGGATTGGATTGGATTGGACTGCACTGCATTGGATTGGATTGGATGCCGTTCCTTGGATTGGATTGGATTGGATTGGATGCCGTTCCTTGGATTGGATTGGATTGGATTGGATGCCGTTCCTTAGATTGGATTGGATTGGCTCGGATTTGATTGGAATGGATTGGATTGGATTGGATGCCGTTCATTGGATTGGCGTGGATTGGTTTGGATTGGATTGGATTGGATTGGATTGGATTGGATTGGATTGGATTGGATTGGTTTGGATTGGATTGGATTGGATTGAATTGGATTGGATGCCGTTCCTCGGATTGGATTGGTTTTCATTGGACTGGATTGGATTGGATTGGATTGGATTGGATACCGTTCCTTGGATTGGACTGGACTGGACTGGTTTGGATTGGATTGGCTTGGATTGGATTGGATTGGATTGGATTGGAGTGGATTGGATAAGTCTTGATTGGATGCCGATCCTTGGATTGGATTGGATTGGATTGGATTGGAGTGGAATGGATTGGATTGGATTGGATGGCGTTTCTTGGATTGGATTGGATAGGATTGGATTGCATTGCATTGGATTGCATGCCGTTCATTGGATTGGATTGGATTGGATTGGATTGGTTTTGATGCCGTTCCTTGCATTGGATTGGATTGGATTAGATGCCGTTCCTAGGATTGGAATTGATTGGATTTGATCGGATTGCATTGGATTGGATTGGATTGGATCGCGTTCCTTGGATTTGGCTTAGAATGGATTGGGATGGATTGCATTGGATTGGATTGGATTGGTTTGGATTGGATTGGATTGGATTGGATTGGATTGGATTGGATGCCGTTCCTTTGATTGGATTGGATTGGATTGGATTGGATTGGATTGGCTTGGATTGGTTTGGATTGGATTGGATTGGATTGGATGCCGTTCCTTGGAATGGATTGGATTGGATTGGATTGAATGCCGTTCCTTAGATAGGATTGTGTTGGATTGGATTGGACCGGATTGGATTGGATTGGATGGCATTGCATTGGATTGGATTGGTTTGGATGCCGTTTCTTGGATTGGATTGATTTGGATTGGATTAGAACATAGAACATAGAACATTACAGCGCAGAACAGGCCCTTCGGCCCACGATGTTGCACCGACCAGTTAAAAAAAAACTGTGACCCTCCAACCTAAACCAATTTCTTTTCGTCCATGAACCTATCTACGGATCTCTTAAACGCCCCCAAGCTAGGCGCATTTACAACTGATGCTGGCAGGGCATTCCAATCCCTCACCACCCTCTGGGTAAAGAACCTACCCCTGACATCGGTTCTATAACTACCCCCCCTCAATTTAAAGCCATGCCCCCTCGTGCTGGATTTCTCCATCAGAGGAAAAAGGCTATCACTATCCACCCTATCTAAACCTCTAATCATCTTATATGTTTCAATAAGATCCCCTCTTAGCCGCCGCCTTTCCAGCGAAAACAATCCCAAATCCCTCAGCCTCTCCTCATAGGATCTCCCCTCCATACCAGGCAACATCCTGGTAAACCTCCTCGGCACCCTCTCCAAAGCCTCCACATCCTTCCTGTAATGTGGGGACCAGAACTGCACACAGTACTCCAAGTGCGGCCGCACCAGAGTTGTGTACAGTTGCAACATAACGCTACGACTCCTAAATTCAATCCCCCTACCAATAAACGCCAAGACACCATATGCCTTCTTAACAACCTTATCTACTTGATTCCCAACTTTCAGGGATCTATGCACACATACACCTAGATCCCTCTGCTCCTCCACACTATTCAAAGTCCTCCCGTTAGCCCTATACTCAACACATCTGTTATTCCTACCAAAGTGAATTACCTCACACTTCTCCGCATTAAACTCCATCCGCCACCTCTCGGCCCAACTTTGCAACCTGTCTAAGTCTTCCTGCAAACTACGACACCCTTCCTCACTGTCTACCACACCACCGACTTTGGTGTCATCAGCAAATTTGCTAATCCACCCAACTATACCCTCATCCAGATCATTAATAAATATTACAAACAGCAGTGGCCCCAAAACAGATCCCTGAGGTACACCACTTGTAACCGCACTCCATGATGAATATTTACTATCAACCACCACCCTCTGTTTCCTATCCGCTAGCCAATTCCTGATCCAATTTCCTAGATCACCCCCAATCCCATACATCTGCATTGGATTGAATCAGATTGGATTGAATTGGATTGGATGGCGTTCCTTGGATTGGATTGGATAGGATTAGACTGGATTGGACTGCACTGCATTGGATTGGATTGGATGCCGTTCCTTGGATTGGATTGGATTGGATTGGATGCCGTTCCTTAGATTGGATTCGATTGGCTCGGATTGGATTGGATGCCGTTCCTTAGATTGGATTGGATTGGCTCGGATTGGATTGGATTGGATTGGATTCGATTGGATGCCGTTCCTTCGATTGGATTGGCCCGGATTGGATTGGATTGGATTGGATTGGATGCCGTTCACTGGATTGGATTGTATTGGGTTGGATTGGACTGGATTGGATTGGATTGGTTTGGATTGGATGGGATTGGATAGGGCTGGTGCCGTTCGTTGGATTGAATTGGATTGGATTGGATAGGATTGGTTTAATGCCGTTCCTTGGATTGGATTGGATTGGATTGGATTGGATGCCGTTACTTGGATTGGATTGGATTGGATTGGATTGAATTGGATGCCGTTCCTTCGATTGGATTGGATTGGAAAGGATTGGATGCCGTTCCTTGGATTGGGTTGGATTGGATTGGATTGGATGGGATTGTATTGAATTGGATTGGATTGGATTGGATTTGTTGCCGTTCCTTGGATTGGATTGGATTGGCTTGGAATGAATCGGATTGGATTGGATTGGATTGGATGCCGTTCCTTGGATGGGATTTGTTTGGATTGGATTGGATTGGATTGGATCGGATCGGATTGGATTCGATTGGATTGGATGGCGTTCCTTGGATTGAATTGGATAGTATTGGATTGGACCGGATTGGATTGGATTGGATTGGATGACATTGCATTGGATTGGATTGGATTGGATGCCGTTTCTTGGATTGGATTGGATTGGATTGGATTGAATCGGATTGGATTCGATTGGATTGGATTAGATGGCGTTCCTTGGATTCGATTGGATAGGAATAGATTGGATTGGATTGGATTGGGCTGGATGCCGTTCGTTGGCTTGGATTGGATTGGATTGGATTTGTTTAATGCCGTTCCTTGGATTAGATTGGCTTGGATTGGATTGGGTTGGGTGCCGTTCGTTGGATTGGTTAGGATTGGATTCGATTGGATTGGATTTGATTGGATTGGATTGCATTGGATTGGATTGGATGGCGTTCCTTGGATTGGATGGGATAGGATTGGATTGCATTGGATTGGATTGCATGCCTTCATTGGGTAGGATTTGATTTGATTGGACTGGATTGGAATTGATTGAATGCCGTTCCTTAGATTGGATTGGATTGGATTGGATTGAATTGGATCGGATTGTATTGGATTGGACTGCGCTGCATTGGATTGGATTGGATGCCGTTCCTTGGATTGGATTGGATTGGATGGGATTGGAATGGATGCCGTTCCTTAGATTGGATTGGATTGGCTCGGATTGGATTGGATTCCGTTCCTTAGATTGGATTGGATTGGCTCGGATTGGATTGGATCGGATAGGATTGGATTGGATTTGATTGGATGCCGATGCTTGGATTGGATTGGATTGGATTGGATTGGATTGGATTGAATGCCGTTCCTTAGATTGGATTGGATTGGATTGGATTGGATTGGATCGGGTTGTATTGGATTGGACTGCGCTGCATTGGATTGGATTGGATGATGTTCCTTGGATTGGATTGGATTGGATTGGATTGGATTGGAATGGATGCCGTTCCCCCGTTTGTATTGGATTGGCTCGGATTGGATTGGATGCCGTTCCTTTGATTGGATTGGATTGGATTGGATTGGATTGGATTGGATCGGATTGTATTGGATTGGACTGCGCTGCATTGGATTGGATTGGATGCCGTTCCTTGGATTGGATTGGATTGGATTGGATTGGAATGGATGCCGTTCCTTAGATTGAATTGGATTGGCTCGGATTGGATTGGATGCCGTTCCTTAGATTGGATTGGATTGGCTCGGATTGGATTGGATCGGATAGGATTGGATTGGATTTGATTGGATGCCGATGCTTGGATTGGATTGGATTGGATTGGAGTGTAATGGATTGGATTGGATTGGATGGCGTTTCCTGGATTGGAATGGATAGGATTGGATTGCATTGGATTGGATTGCATGCCGTTCATTGGATTGGATTGGTTTTGATGCCGTTCCTTGGTTTGGATTGGATTGGATTGGATGCCGTTCCTAGGATTGGAATTGATTTCATTGGATTGGATCGGATTGCATTGGATTGGATGGGATTGGATCCCGTTCCTTGGATTAGGCTTAGACTGGATTGGGATGGATTGGATTGGATTGGATTGGATTTGATTGGATGGCGTTCCTTGGATTGGATGGGATAGCATTGGATTGCATTGGATTGGATTGCATGCCGTTCATTGGATTGGTTTTGATTTGATTGGATTGGATTGGATTGAATGCCGTTCCTTAGATTGGATTGGATTTGATTGGATTGGATTGGATTGGATTGGATTGGATTGGATTGGATTGGATAGGATTGGATTGGATTGGATTGGATCGGATCGGATTGGATTGGATTGGACTGCACTGCATTGGATTGGATTGGATGCCGTTCCTTGGATTGGATTGGATTGGATTGGATTGGATGCCGTTCCTTGGATTGGATTGGATTGGATTGGATGCCGTTCCTTAGATTGGATTGGATTGGCTCGGATTTGATTGGAATGGATTGGATTGGATTGGATGCCGTTCATTGGATTGGCGTGGATTGGTTTGGATTGGATTGGATTGGATTGGATTGGATTGGATTGGATTGGATTGGTTTGGATTGGATTGGATTGGATTGAATTGGATTGGATGCCGTTCCTCGGATTGGATTGGTTTTCATTGGACTGGATTGGATTGGATTGGATTGGATTGGATACCGTTCCTTGGATTGGACTGGACTGGACTGGTTTGGATTGGATTGGCTTGGATTGGATTGGATTGGATTGGATTGGAGTGGATTGGATAAGTCTTGATTGGATGCCGATCCTTGGATTGGATTGGATTGGATTGGATTGGAGTGGAATGGATTGGATTGGATTGGATGGCGTTTCTTGGATTGGATTGGATAGGATTGGATTGCATTGCATTGGATTGCATGCCGTTCATTGGATTGGATTGGATTGGATTGGATTGGTTTTGATGCCGTTCCTTGCATTGGATTGGATTGGATTAGATGCCGTTCCTAGGATTGGAATTGATTGGATTTGATCGGATTGCATTGGATTGGATTGGATTGGATCGCGTTCCTTGGATTTGGCTTAGAATGGATTGGGATGGATTGCATTGGATTGGATTGGATTGGTTTGGATTGGATTGGATTGGATTGGATTGGATTGGATTGGATGCCGTTCCTTTGATTGGATTGGATTGGATTGGATTGGATTGGATTGGCTTGGATTGGTTTGGATTGGATTGGATTGGATTGGATGCCGTTCCTTGGAATGGATTGGATTGGATTGGATTGAATGCCGTTCCTTAGATAGGATTGTGTTGGATTGGATTGGACCGGATTGGATTGGATTGGATGGCATTGCATTGGATTGGATTGGTTTGGATGCCGTTTCTTGGATTGGATTGATTTGGATTGGATTAGAACATAGAACATAGAACATTACAGCGCAGAACAGGCCCTTCGGCCCACGATGTTGCACCGACCAGTTAAAAAAAAACTGTGACCCTCCAACCTAAACCAATTTCTTTTCGTCCATGAACCTATCTACGGATCTCTTAAACGCCCCCAAGCTAGGCGCATTTACAACTGATGCTGGCAGGGCATTCCAATCCCTCACCACCCTCTGGGTAAAGAACCTACCCCTGACATCGGTTCTATAACTACCCCCCCTCAATTTAAAGCCATGCCCCCTCGTGCTGGATTTCTCCATCAGAGGAAAAAGGCTATCACTATCCACCCTATCTAAACCTCTAATCATCTTATATGTTTCAATAAGATCCCCTCTTAGCCGCCGCCTTTCCAGCGAAAACAATCCCAAATCCCTCAGCCTCTCCTCATAGGATCTCCCCTCCATACCAGGCAACATCCTGGTAAACCTCCTCGGCACCCTCTCCAAAGCCTCCACATCCTTCCTGTAATGTGGGGACCAGAACTGCACACAGTACTCCAAGTGCGGCCGCACCAGAGTTGTGTACAGTTGCAACATAACGCTACGACTCCTAAATTCAATCCCCCTACCAATAAACGCCAAGACACCATATGCCTTCTTAACAACCTTATCTACTTGATTCCCAACTTTCAGGGATCTATGCACACATACACCTAGATCCCTCTGCTCCTCCACACTATTCAAAGTCCTCCCGTTAGCCCTATACTCAACACATCTGTTATTCCTACCAAAGTGAATTACCTCACACTTCTCCGCATTAAACTCCATCCGCCACCTCTCGGCCCAACTTTGCAACCTGTCTAAGTCTTCCTGCAAACTACGACACCCTTCCTCACTGTCTACCACACCACCGACTTTGGTGTCATCAGCAAATTTGCTAATCCACCCAACTATACCCTCATCCAGATCATTAATAAATATTACAAACAGCAGTGGCCCCAAAACAGATCCCTGAGGTACACCACTTGTAACCGCACTCCATGATGAATATTTACTATCAACCACCACCCTCTGTTTCCTATCCGCTAGCCAATTCCTGATCCAATTTCCTAGATCACCCCCAATCCCATACATCTGCATTGGATTGAATCAGATTGGATTGAATTGGATTGGATGGCGTTCCTTGGATTGGATTGGATAGGATTAGACTGGATTGGACTGCACTGCATTGGATTGGATTGGATGCCGTTCCTTGGATTGGATTGGATTGGATTGGATGCCGTTCCTTAGATTGGATTCGATTGGCTCGGATTGGATTGGATGCCGTTCCTTAGATTGGATTGGATTGGCTCGGATTGGATTGGATTGGATTGGATTCGATTGGATGCCGTTCCTTCGATTGGATTGGCCCGGATTGGATTGGATTGGATTGGATTGGATGCCGTTCACTGGATTGGATTGTATTGGGTTGGATTGGACTGGATTGGATTGGATTGGTTTGGATTGGATGGGATTGGATAGGGCTGGTGCCGTTCGTTGGATTGAATTGGATTGGATTGGATAGGATTGGTTTAATGCCGTTCCTTGGATTGGATTGGATTGGATTGGATTGGATGCCGTTACTTGGATTGGATTGGATTGGATTGGATTGAATTGGATGCCGTTCCTTCGATTGGATTGGATTGGAAAGGATTGGATGCCGTTCCTTGGATTGGGTTGGATTGGATTGGATTGGATGGGATTGTATTGAATTGGATTGGATTGGATTGGATTTGTTGCCGTTCCTTGGATTGGATTGGATTGGCTTGGAATGAATCGGATTGGATTGGATTGGATTGGATGCCGTTCCTTGGATGGGATTTGTTTGGATTGGATTGGATTGGATTGGATCGGATCGGATTGGATTCGATTGGATTGGATGGCGTTCCTTGGATTGAATTGGATAGTATTGGATTGGACCGGATTGGATTGGATTGGATTGGATGACATTGCATTGGATTGGATTGGATTGGATGCCGTTTCTTGGATTGGATTGGATTGGATTGGATTGAATCGGATTGGATTCGATTGGATTGGATTAGATGGCGTTCCTTGGATTCGATTGGATAGGAATAGATTGGATTGGATTGGATTGGGCTGGATGCCGTTCGTTGGCTTGGATTGGATTGGATTGGATTTGTTTAATGCCGTTCCTTGGATTAGATTGGCTTGGATTGGATTGGGTTGGGTGCCGTTCGTTGGATTGGTTAGGATTGGATTCGATTGGATTGGATTTGATTGGATTGGATTGCATTGGATTGGATTGGATGGCGTTCCTTGGATTGGATGGGATAGGATTGGATTGCATTGGATTGGATTGCATGCCTTCATTGGGTTGGATTTGATTTGATTGGACTGGATTGGAATTGATTGAATGCCGTTCCTTAGATTGGATTGGATTGGATTGGATTGAATTGGATCGGATTGTATTGGATTGGACTGCGCTGCATTGGATTGGATTGGATGCCGTTCCTTGGATTGGATTGGATTGGATGGGATTGGAATGGATGCCGTTCCTTAGATTGGATTGGATTGGCTCGGATTGGATTGGATTCCGTTCCTTAGATTGGATTGGATTGGCTCGGATTGGATTGGATCGGATAGGATTGGATTGGATTTGATTGGATGCCGATGCTTGGATTGGATTGGATTGGATTGGATTGGATTGGATTGGATTGAATGCCGTTCCTTAGATTGGATTGGATTGGATTGGATTGGATTGGATCGGGTTGTATTGGATTGGACTGCGCTGCATTGGATTGGATTGGATGATGTTCCTTGGATTGGATTGGATTGGATTGGATTGGATTGGAATGGATGCCGTTCCCCCGTTTGTATTGGATTGGCTCGGATTGGATTGGATGCCGTTCCTTTGATTGGATTGGATTGGATTGGATTGGATTGGATTGGATCGGATTGTATTGGATTGGACTGCGCTGCATTGGATTGGATTGGATGCCGTTCCTTGGATTGGATTGGATTGGATTGGATTGGAATGGATGCCGTTCCTTAGATTGAATTGGATTGGCTCGGATTGGATTGGATGCCGTTCCTTAGATTGGATTGGATTGGCTCGGATTGGATTGGATCGGATAGGATTGGATTGGATTTGATTGGATGCCGATGCTTGGATTGGATTGGATTGGATTGGAGTGTAATGTATTGGATTGGATTGGATGGCGTTTCTTGGATTGGATTGGATAGGATTGGATTGCATTGGATTGGATTGCATGCCGTTCGTTGGATTGGATTGGATTGGATTGGTTTTGATGCCGTTCAATGTTTTGGATTGGTTTGGATTGGATGCCGTTCTTAGGATTGGAATTGACTGGATTGGATTGGATCGGATTGCATTGGATTGGATGGGATTGGATCCCGTTCCTTGGATTAGGCTTAGACTGGATTGGGATGGATTGGATTGGATTGGTTTGGATTGGATCTGATTGGATTGAATTGGATTGGATGCCGTTCCTCGGATTGGATTGGGTTTCATTGGACTGGATTGGATAGGATTGGATTGGATTGGATACCGTTCCTTGGATTGGACTGGACTGGTTTGGATTGGATTGGCTTGGATTGGATTGGATTGGATTGGAGTGGATTGGATTGGATTTGATTGGATGCCGATCCTTGGATTGCATTGGATTGGATTGGATTGGATTGGATGCCGTTCCTCGGATTTCATAGGGTTTCATTGGACTGGATTGGATTGGATTGGATTGGATTGGATTGGATACCGTTCCTTGGATTGGACTGGACTGGATTGGATTGGCTTGGATTGGATTGGATTGGATTGGATGCCGTTCCTCGGATTGCATAGGGTTTCATTGGACTGGATTGGATTGGATTGGATTGGATTGGATACTGTTCCTTGGATTGGACTGGACTGGATTGGATTGGCTTGGAGTGGATTGGATTGGATTGGATTGGATGCCGTTCCTTAGATTGGATTGGATTGGCTCGGATTGGATTGGATTGGATTGGATGCCGTTCATTGGATTGGATTGGATTGGGTTCGATTGGATTGGATTGGATTGGATAGGTTTGGATTGAATTTGATTGGATTGAATTGGATTGGATGCCGTTCCTCGGATTGGATTGGGTTTCATTGGACTGGATTGGATTGGATTGGATTGGATTCCGTTCCTTGGATTGGACTGGACTGGTTTGGACTTGATTGGCTTGGATTGGATTGGATTGGATTGGATTGGATTGGAGTGGATTGGATTGGATTTGATTGGATGCCGATCCTTGGATTGGATTGGATTGGATTGGATTGGATTGGAGTGGAATGGTTTGGATTGGATTGGATGGCGTTTCTTGGATTGGATTGGATAGGATTAGATTGGATTGGATTGGATTGGATTGGACTGGATGCCGTTCGTTGGCTTGGATTGGATTGGATTGGATTTGTTTAATGCCGTTCCTTGGATAAGATTGGCTTGGATTGGATTGGGCTGGGAGCCTTTCGTTGGGTTGGTTTGGATTGGATTGGATTGGTTTGTATTTGATTGGATTGGCTTGCATTGGATTGGATTGGATGGCGTTTCTTGGATTGGATGGGATAGGATTGGATTGCATTGGATTGGATTGCATGCCGTTCATTGGATTGGTTTTGATTTGATTGGATTGGATTGGATTGGATTGGATTGGATTGGATTGGATTGAATGCCGTTCCTTAGATTGGATTGGATTGGATTGGATTGGATTGGATTGGATTGGATCGGATCGGATTGGATTGGATTGGACCGCACTGCATTGGATTGGATTGGATGCCGTTCCTTGGATTGGATTGGATTGGATTGGATGCCGTTGCTTAGATTGGTTTGGATTGGCTCGGATTGGATTGGATTGGATTGGATGCCGTTCATTGGATTGGATTGGATTGGGTTGGATTGGATTTGATTGGATTGGATTGGTTTGGATTGGATCTGATTGGATTGAATTGGATTGGATGCCGTTCCTCGGATTGGATTGGGTTTCATTGGACTGGATTGGATAGGATTGGATTGTATTGGATACCGTTCCTTGGATTGGACTGGACTGGTTTGGATTGGATTGGCGTGGATTGGATTGGATTGGATTGGAGTGGATTGGATTGGATTTGATTGGATGCCGATCCTTGGATTGGATTGGATTGGAGTGGAATGGATTGGATTGGATTGGATGGCGTTTCTTGGATTGGATTGGATAGGATTGGATTGCATTGCATTGGATTGCATGCCGTTCATTGGATTGGATGGGATTGGATTGGATGCCGTTCCTAGGATTGGAATTGATTGGATTGGATTGGATCGGATTGCATTGGATTGGAATGGATTGGCTCCCGTTCCTTGGATTTGGCTTAGACTGGATTGGGATGGATTGCATTGGATTGGATTGGTTTGGATTGGATCTGATTGGATTGAATTGGATTGGATGCCGTTCCTCGGATTGGATTGGGTTTCATTGGACTGGATTGGATAGGATTGGATTGTATTGGATACCGTTCCTTGGATTGGACTGGACTGGTTTGGATTGGATTGGCGTGGATTGGATTGGATTGGATTGGAGTGGATTGGATTGGATTTGATTGGATGCCGATCCTTGGATTGGATTGGATTGGAGTGGAATGGATTGGATTGGATTGGATGGCGTTTCTTGGATTGGATTGGATAGGATTGGATTGCATTGCATTGGATTGCATGCCGTTCATTGGATTGGATGGGATTGGATTGGATGCCGTTCCTAGGATTGGAATTGATTGGATTGGATTGGATCGGATTGCATTGGATTGGATTGGATTGGATCCCGTTCCTTGGATTTGGCTTAGACTGGATTGGGATGGATTGCATTGGATTGGATTGGTTTGGATTGGAATGGATTGGATTGGATTGGATTGGATGCCGTTCCTTTGATTGGATTGGATTGGATTGGATTGAATGCCGTTCCTTAGATAGGATTGTATTGTATTGGATTGGACCGGATTGGATTGGATTGGATTGGATGGCATTGCATTGGATTGGACTGGATTGGATGCCGTTTCTTGGATTGGATTGGATTGGATTGGATTGGATTAAATCGGATTGGATTGGATTGGATGGCGTTCCTTGAATTGGATTGGATAGGATTAGTTTGGATTGGACTGCACTGCATTGGATTGGATTGGATGCCGTTCCTTGGATTGGATTGGATTGGATTGGATGCCGTTCCTTCGATTTGATTGGATTGGCTCGGATTGGATTGGATGCCGTTCCTTAGATTGGATTGGATTGACTCGGATTGGATTGGATTGACTCGGATTGGATTGGATTGGATTCGATTGGATGCCGTTCCTTCGATTGGATTGGCTCGGATTGGATTGGATTGGATGCCGTTCACTGGATTGGATTGTATTGGGTTGGATTGGATTGGTTTGGATTGGATTGGATTGGATTGGATTGGATGCCGTTCCTCGGATTGGATTGGGTTTCATTGGACTGGATTGGATTGGATTGGATTGTAGACCGTTCCTTGGATTGGACTGGACTGAATTGGATTGGCTTGGATTGGATTGTATTGGATTGGAGTGGATTGGATTGGATTTGATTGGATGCCGATCCTTGGATTGGATTGGATTGGATTGGAGTGTAATGGGTTGGATTGGATTGGATGGCGTTTCTTGGATTGGATTGGATAGGATTGGAATGCATTGGATTGGATTGCATGCCGTTCATTGGATTGGATTGGATTGGATTGGATTGGTTTTGATGCCGTTCCTTGGTTTGGATTGGATTGGATTGGATGCCGTTCCTAGGATTGGAATTGATTGGATTGGATTGGATCGGATTGCATTCGATTGGATGGGATTGGATCCCGTTCCTTGAATTAGGCTTCGACTGGATTGGGATGGATTGGATTGGATTGGATTTGATTGGATGCCGTTTCTTGGAATGGATGGGATTGGATTGGATCGGATTGGATTTTATTGGATTGGATGGCGCTCCTTGAATTGGATTGGATAGGATTAGATTGGATTGGATTGGATTGGATTGGGCTGGTGCCGTTCGTTGGATTGGATTGGATTGGATAGGATTGGTTTAATGCCGTTCCTAGGATTGGATTGGATTGGATTGGATGCCTTTACTTGGATTGGATTGGATTGGATTGAATTGGATGCCGTTCCTTAGATTGGATTGGGTGTATTGGATTGGATTGGAAAGGATTGGGTGCCGTTCCTTGGATTGGATTGGATTGGATTGGATGGTATTGTATTGAATTGGATTGGATTGGATTTGTTGCCGTTCCTTGGATTGGATTGGATTGGCTTGGAATGAATTGGATTGGATTGGATTGGATGCTGTTCCTTGGATGGGATTTGTTTGGATTGGACTGGATTGGATCGGATCGGATTGGATTCGATTGGATTGGATGCCGTTCATTGGATTGGATTGGATTGGTTTGGATTGGATCTGATTGGATTGAATTGGATTGGATGCCGTTCCTCGGATTGGATTGGGTTTCATTGGACTGGATTGGATAGGAATGGATTGGATTGGATACCGTTCCTTGGATTGGACTGGACTGGTTTGGATTGGATTGGCGTGGATTGGATTGAATTGGATTGGATTTGAGTGGATTGGATTGGATTTGATTGGATGCCGATCCTTGGATTGGATTGGATTGGAGTGGAATGGATTGGATTGGATTGGATGGCGTTTCTTGGATTGGATTGGAGAGGATTGGATTGCATTGCATTGGATTAAATGCCGTTCATTGGATTGGATTGGATTGGATTGGGTTGGTTTTGATGCCGTTCCTTGCATTGGATTGGATTGGATTAGATGCCGTTCCTAGGATTGGAATTGATTGGATTGGATTGGATCGGATTGCATTGGATTGGATTGGATTGGATCCCGTTCCTTGGATTTGGCTTAGACTGGATTGGGATGGATTGCATTGGATTGGATTGGTTTGGATTGGAATGGATTGGATTGGATTGGATTGGATGCCGTTCCTTTGATTGGATTGGATTGGATTGGATTGAATGCCGTTCCTTAGATAGGATTGTATTGTATTGGATTGGACCGGATTGGATTGGATTGGATGGCATTGCATTGGATTGGATTGGATTGGATGCCGTTTCTTGGATTGGATTGGATTGGATTGGATTGGATTGAATGCCGTTCCTTAGATTGGATTGGATTGGATTGGATTGGATTGGATTGGATCGGATCGGATTGGATTGGATTGGACTGCACTGCATTGGATTGGATTGGATGCCGTTCCTTGTATTGGATTGGATTGGATTGGATGCCGTTCCTTAGATTGGATTGGATTGGCTCGGATTGGATTGGATTGGATTGGATTGGATTGGATGCCGTTCATTGTATTGGATTGGATTGGTTTGGATTGGATTGGATTGGTTTGGATTGGATTGGATTGGATTGAATTGGATTGGATGCCGTTCCTCGGATTGGATTGGGTTTCATTGGACTGGATTGGATTGGATTGGATTGTATTGGATTGGATTGAATGCCGTTCCTTAGATTGGATTGGATTGGATTGGATTGGATTGGATTGGATTGGATTGGATTGGATTGGATTGGATAGGATTGGATTGGATTGGATCGGATTGGATTGGATTGGACTGCACTCCATTGGATTGGATTGGATGCCGTTCCTTGGATTGGATTGGATTGGATTGGATTGGATGCCGTTCCTTGGATTGGATTGGATTGGATTGGATGCCGTTCCTTAGATTGGATTGGATTGGCTCGGATTTGATTGGATTGGATTGGATTGGATTGGATGCCGTTCATTGGATTGGATTGGATTGGTTTGGATTGGATTGGATTGGATTGGATTGGATTGGATTGGATTGGATTGGATTGGCTTGGATTGGATTGGTTTGGATTGGATTGGATTGGATTGAATTGGATTGGATGTCGTTCCTCGGATTGGATTGGTTTTCATTGGACTGGATTGGATTGGATTGGATTGGATACCGTTCCTTGGATTGGACTGGACTGGACTGGTTTGGATTGGATTGGCTTGGATTGGATTGGATTGGATTGGAGTGGATTGGATAAGTCTTGATTGGATGCCGATCCTTGGATTGGATTGGATTGGATTGGATTGGAGTGGAATGGATTGGATTGTATTGGATGGAGTTTCTTGGATTGGATTGGATAGGATTGGATTGCATTGCATTGGATTGCATGCCGTTCATTGGATTGGATTGGATTGGATTGGATTGGTTTTGATGCCGTTCCTTGCATTGGATTGGATTGGATTAGATGCCGTTCCTAGGATTGGAATTGATTGGATTGGATTTGATCGGATTGCATTGGATTGGATTGGATTGGATCGCGTTCCTTGGATTTGGCTTAGACTGGATTGGGATGGATTGCATTGGATTGGATTGGTTTGGATTGGATTGGATTGGATTGGATTGGATTGGATGCCGTTCCTTTGATTGGATTGGATTGGATTGGATTGGCTTGGATTGGTTTGGATTGGATTGGATTGGATTGGATTGGATTGGATTGGATTGGATTGGATTGGAGTGGATTGGATTGGATTTGATTGGATGCCGATCGTTGGATTGGATTGGATTGGATTGGATGCCGTTCACTGGATTGGATTGTATTGGGTTGGATTGGATTGGATTCGATTGGATTGGATTGGTTTGGATTGGATTGGATTGGATTGGATGCCGTTCCTCGGATTGGATTGTATTGGGTTGGATTGGATTGGATTGGTTTGGATTGGATTGGATTGGATTGGATGCCGTTCCTTGGAATGGATTGGATTGGATTGGATTGAATGCCGTTCCTTAGATAGGATTGTATTGTATTGGATTGGACCGGATTGGATTGGATTGGATTGGATGGCATTGCATTGGATTGGATTGGATTGGTTTGGATTGGATTGGATTGGATTGGATTGGATGCCGTTCCTTTGATTGGATTGGATTGGATTGGATTGGATTGGCTTGGATTGGTTTGGATTGGATTGGATTGGATTGGATGCCGTTCCTTGGAATGGATTGGATTGGATTGGATTGAATGCCGTTCCTTAGATAGGATTGTATTGTATTGGATTGGACCGCATTGGATTGGATTGGATGGCATTGCATTGGATTGGATTGGTTTGGATGCCGTTTCTTGGATTGGATTGATTTGGATTGGATTGGATTGAATCGGATTGGATTGAATTGGATTGGATGGCGTTCCTTGGATTGGATTGGATAGGATTAGACTGGATTGGACTGCACTGCATTGGATTGGATTGGATGCCGTTCCTTGGATTGGATTGGATTGGATTGGATGCCGTTCCTTAGATTGGATTCGATTGGCTCGGATTGGATTGGATGCCGTTCCTTAGATTGGATTGGATTGGCTCGGATTGGATTGGATTGGATTGGATTCGATTGGATGCCGTTCCTTCGATTGGATTGGCCCGGATTGGATTGGATTGGATTGGATTGGATGCCGTTCACTGGATTGGATTGTATTGGGTTGGATTGGACTGGATTGGATTGGATTGGTTTGGATTGGATGGGATTGGATAGGGCTGGTGCCGTTCGTTGGATTGAATTGGATTGGATTGGATAGGATTGGTTTAATGCCGTTCCTTGGATTGGATTGGATTGGATTGGATGCCGTTACTTGGATTGGATTGGATTGGATTGAATTGGATGCCGTTCCTTCAATTGTATTGGATTGGATTGGAAAGGATTGGATGCCGTTCCTTGTATTGGGTTGGATTGGATTGGATGCCGTTCCTTTGATTGGATTGGATTGGATTGGATTGGCTTGGATTGGTTTGGAATGGATTGGATTGGATTGGATTGGATTGGATTGGATTGGATTGGATTGGATTGGAGTGGATTGGATTGGATTTGATTGGATGCCGATCGTTGGATTGGATTGGATTGGATTGGATGCCGTTCACTGGATTGGATTGTATTGGGTTGGATTGGATAGGATTCGATTGGATTGGATTGGTTTGGATTGGATTGGATTGGATTGGATGCCGTTCCTCGGATTGGATTGTATTGGGTTGGATTGGATTGGATTGGTTTGGATTGGATTGGATTGGATTGGATGCCGTTCCTTGGAATGGATTGGATTGGATTGGATTGAATGCCGTTCCTTAGATAGGATTGTATTGTATTGGATTGGACCGGATTGGATTGGATTGGATGGCATTGCATTGCATTGGATTGGATTGGATTGGTTTGGATTGGATTGGATTGGATTGGATTGGATTGGATGCCGTTCCTTTGATTGGATTGGATTGGATTGGATTGGATTGGATTGGCTTGGATTGGTTTGGATTGGATTGGATTGGATTGGATGCCGTTCCTTGGAATGGATTGGATTGGATTGGATTGAATGCCGTTCCTTAGATAGGATTGTATTGTATTGGATTGGACCGGATTGGATTGGATTGGATGGCATTGCATTGGATTGGATTGGTTTGGATGCCGTTTCTTGGATTGGATTGATTTGGATTGGATTGGATTGAATCGGATTGGATTGAATTGGATTGGATGGCGTTCCTTGGATTGGATTGGATAGGATTAGACTGGATTGGACTGCACTGCATTGGATTGGATTGGATGCCGTTCCTTGGATTGGATTGGATTGGATTGGATGCCGTTCCTTAGATTGGATTCGATTGGCTCGGATTGGATTGGATGCCGTTCCTTAGATTGGATTGGATTGGCTCGGATTGGATTGGATAGGATTGGATTCGATTGGATGCCGTTCCTTCGATTGGATTGGCCCGGATTGGATTGGATTGGATTGGATTGGATGCCGTTCACTGGATTGGATTGTATTGGGTTGGATTGGACTGGATTGGATTGGATTGGTTTGGATTGGATGGGATTGGATAGGGCTGGTGCCGTTCGTTGGATTGAATTGGATTGGATTGGATAGGATTGGTTTAATGCCGTTCCTTGGATTGGATTGGATTGGATTGGATGCCGTTACTTGGATTGGATTGGATTGGATTGAATTGGATGCCGTTCCTTCAATTGGATTGGATTGGATTGGAAAGGATTGGATGCCGTTCCTTGTATTGGGTTGGATTGGATTGGATTGGATGGGATTGTATTGAATTGGATTGGATTCGATTGGATTTGTTGCCGTTCCTTGGATTGGATTGGATTGGCTTGGAATGAATCGGATTGGATTGGATTGGATTGGATGCCGTTCCTTGGATGGGATTTGTTTGGATTGGATTGGATTGGATCGGATCGGATTGGATTCGATTGGATTGGATGGCGTTCCTTGGATTGAATTGGATAGTATTGGATTGGACCGGATTGGATTGGATTGGATTGGATGACATTGCATTGGATTGGATTGGATTGGATGCCGTTTCTTGGATTGGATTGGATTGGATTGAATCGGATTGGATTCGATTGGATTGGATTGGATGGCGTTCCTTGGATTCGATTGGATAGGAATAGATTGGATTGGATTGGATTGGGCTGGATGCCGTTCGTTGGCTTGGATTGGATTGGATTGGATTTGTTTAATGCCGTTCCTTGAATTAGATTGGCTTGGATTGGATTGGGTTGGGTGCCGTTCGTTGGATTGGTTAGGATTGGATTCGATTGGATTGGATTTGATTGGATTGGATTGCATTGGATTGGATTGGATGGCGTTCCTTGGATTGGATGGCATAGGATTGGATTGCATTGGATTGGATTGCATGCCTTCATTGGGTTGGATTTGATTTGATTGGATTGGATTGGAATTGCTTGAATGCCGTTCCTTAGATTGGATTGGATTGGATTGGATTGGATTGGATTGGATCGGATGGTATTGGATTGGACTGCGCTGCATTGGATTGGATTGGATGCCGTTCCTTGGATTGGATTGGATTGGATTGGAATGGATGCCGTTCCTTAGATTGGATTGGATTGGCTCGAATTGGATTGGATTCCGTTCCTTAGATTGGATTGGATTGGCTCGGATTGGATTGGATCGGATAGGATTGGATTGGATTTGATTGGATGCCGATGCTTGGATTGGATTGGATTGGATTGGATTGGATTGAATGCCGTTCCTTAGATTGGATTGGATTGGATTGGATTGGATTGGATCGGGTTGTATTGGATTGGACTGCGCTGCATTGGATTGGATTGGATGATGTTCCTTGGATTGGATTGGATTGGATTGGATTGGAATGGATGCCGTTCCTTAGTTTGGATTGGATTGGCTCGGATTGGATTGGATGCCGTTCCTTTGATTGGATTGGATTGGATTGGATTGGATTGGATTGGATCGGATTGTATTGGATTGGACTGCGCTGCATTGGATTGGATTGGATGCCGTTCCTTGGATTGGATTGGATTGGATTGGATTGGAATGGATGCCGTTCCTTAGATTGAATTGGATTGGCTCGGATGGGATTGGATGCCGTTCCTTAGATTGGATTGGATTGTCTCGGATTGGATTGGATCGGATAGGATTGGATTGGATTTGATTGGATGCCGATGCTTGGATTGGATTGGATTGGATTGGATTGGAGTGTAATGTATTGGATTGGATTGGATGGCGTTTCTTGGATTGGATTGGATAGGATTGGATTGCATTGGATTGGATTGCATGCCGTTCGTTGGATTGGATTGGATTGGATTGGTTTTGATGCCGTTCAATGTTTTGGATTGGATTGGATTGGATGCCGTTCTTAGGATTGGAATTGACTGGATTGGATTGGATCGGATTGCATTGGATTGGATGGGATTGGATCCCGTTCCTTGGATTAGGCTTAGACTGGATTGGGATGGATGGGATTGGATTGGTTTGGATTGGATCTGATTGGATTGAATTGGATTGGATGCCGTTCCTCGGATTGGATTGGGTTTCATTGGACTGGATTGGATAGGATTGGATTGGATTGGATACCGTTCCTTGGATTGGACTGGACTGGACTGGTTTGGATTGGATTGGCTTGGATTGGATTGGAGTGGATTGGATTGGATTTGATTGGATGCCGATCCTTGGATTGCATTGGATTGGATTGGATTGGATTGGATTGGATGCCGTTCCTCGGATTGCATAGGGTTTCATTGGACTGGATTGGATTGGATTGGATTGGATTGGATACCGTTCCTTGGATTGGACTGGACTGGATTGGATTGGCTTGGATTGGATTGGATTGGATTGGATGCCGTTCCTCGGATTGCATAGGGTTTCATTGGACTGGATTGGATTGGATTGGATTGGATTGGATACTGTTCCTTGGATTGGACTGGACTGGATTGGATTGGCTTGGAGTGGATTGGATTGGATTGGATTGGATGCCGTTCCTTAGATAGGATTGGATTGGCTCGGATTGGATGGGATTGGATTCGATGCCGTTCATTGGATTGGATTGGATTGGGTTCGATTGGATTGGATTGGATTGGATAGGTTTGGATTGAATTTGATTGGATTGAACATAGAACATAGAACATAACAGCGCAGAACAGGCCCTTCGGCCCACGATGTTGCACCGACCAGTTAAAAAAAAAAAAACTGTGACCCTCCAACCTAAACCAATTTCTTTTCGTCCATGAACCTATCTACGGATCTCTTAAACGCCCCCAAACTAGGCGCATTTACAACTGATGCTGGCAGGGCATTCCAATCCCTCACCACCCTCTGGGTAAAGAACCTACCCCTGACATCGGTTCTATAACTACCCCCCCTCAATTTAAAGCCATGCCCCCTCGTGCTGGATTTCTCCATCAGAGGAAAAAGGCTATCACTAACCACCCTATCTAAACCTCTAATCATCTTATATGTTTCAATAAGATCCCCTCTTAGCCGCCGCCTTTCCAGCGAAAACAATCCCAAATCCCTCAGCCTCTCCTCATAGGATCTCCCCTCCATACCAGGCAACATCCTGGTAAACCTCCTCGGCACCCTCTCCAAAGCCTCCACATCCTTCCTGTAATGTGGGGACCAGAACTGCACACAGTACTCCAAGTGCGGCCGCACCAGAGTTGTGTACAGTTGCAACATAACGCTACGACTCCTAAATTCAATCCCCCTACCAATAAACGCCAAGACACCATATGCCTTCTTAACAACCTTATCTACTTGATTCCCAACTTTCAGGGATCTATGCACACATACACCTAGATCCCTCTGCTCCTCCACACTATTCAAAGTCCTCCCGTTAGCCCTATACTCAACACATCTGTTATTCCTACCAAAGTGAATTACCTCACACTTCTCCGCATTAAACTCCATCCGCCACCTCTCGGCCCAACTTTGCAACCTGTCTAAGTCTTCCTGCAAACTACGACACCCTTCCTCACTGTCTACCACACCACCGACTTTGGTGTCATCAGCAAATTTGCTCATCCACCCAACTATACCCTCATCCAGATCATTAATAAATATTACAAACAGCAGTGGCCCCAAAACAGATCCCTGAGGTACACCACTTGTAACCGCACTCCATGATGAATATTTACTATCAACCACCACCCTCTGTTTCCTATCCGCTAGCCAATTCCTGATCCAATTTCCTAGATCACCCCCAATCCCATACATCTGCATTTTCTGCAGAAGCCTACCATGGTGAACCTTATCAAACGCCTTACTAAAATCCATATATACCACGTCCACTGCCTTGCCCCCATCCACCTCCTTGGTCACTTTCTCAAAAAACTCAATAAGGTTAGTAAGGCACGACCTACCTGCCACAAAACCATGCTGACTATCACCTATCAATTCATTACTCTCCAAATAACTATAAATCCTATCCCTTATAATTTTTTCCAACATCTTGCCGACAACAGAAGTGAGACTCACCGGTCTATAATTCCCGGGGAAGTCTCTGTTCCCCTTCTTAAACAATGGGACAACATTCGCTAACCTCCAATCTTCTGGTACTATACCAGAGGCCAACGACGACCTGAAGATCAGAGCCAGAGGCTCTGCAATCACTTCTCTTGCCTCCCAGAGAATCCTTGGATAAATCCCATCCGGACCAGGGGATTTATCTATTTTCAGACCCTCCAGAATATCCTGCACATCCTCCTTATCAACTGTAATACTGTCTATTCTACTCCCTTGCAACCCAGTGTCCTCCTCAGCTATATTCATGTCCCCTTGCGTGAACACCGAAGAGAAATATTGGTTCAATGCTTCACCAATCTCCTCCGGTTCCACACATAACTTCCCTCTGCCATCTATAACTGGCCCTAAACTTGCCCTAACCAACCTTCTGTTCTTGACATACCTATAGAACGCCTTAGGATTCTCTTTAACCCTATCCGCCAAAGTCTTCTCATGTCCCCTTTTAGCCCTTCTAAGCTCGCTCTTCAACTCCCTCTTAGCCAATCTAAAGCTTTCTAGTGCACTACCCGAGTGCTCACGTCTCATCCGAACATAAGCCTCCTTTTTCTTTTTAACCAACAAAGAAACTTTTTTGGTGCACCACGGTTCCCTAGCCCTACCAATTCCTCCTTGCCTGACAGGGACATACCTATCACAGACTCGCAGTAGCTGCTCCTTGAAAAAACTCCACATGTCGGACGTTCCCAGTCCCTGTAATCTCCTAGTCCAACCTATGTTTCCTAATTCTCTCCTAATAGCCTCATAATTACCCTTCCCCCAGCTAAAACCACTGGCCCGAGGTTCATGCCTATCCCTTTCCATCACTAAGGTGAACGTAACCGAATTGTGGTCACTATCACCAAAATGCACACCAACTTCCAAGTCTAGCACCTGGTCTGGCTCATTTCCCAGCACCAGATCCAATATAGCCTCACCTCTAGTTGGCCTGTCTACATACTGAGTCAAAAAACCTTCCTGCACGCTTTGAACAAAAACTGACCCCTCTAACGAGCTAGAGCTATAACAATTCCAGTCAATATTAGTCAAGTTAAAATCCCCCATAACAATTGCCCTATTACTTTCACTCCTAAGCAGGATTGACTCCGCAATCCTTTCCTCAACCTCTCTAGAACTTTTAGGAGGTCTATAAAAGACTCCCAACAGGGTGACCTCTCCTCTCCTATTTCTAATCTCCGCCCATACTACCTCAACAGATAAGTCCTCATCAAACCTCCTCTCTGACACTGTGATACAATCTCTGACCAATAATGCTACCCCTCCCCCTCTTCTACCTCCTTCCCTACTTCGACTAAAACATTTGAACCCCGGGACCTGCAGCATCCATTCCTGCCCCTGCTCTATCCATATCTCTGAAATAGCCACAGCATCGAAGTCCCAGGTACTGATCCACGCTGCAAGTTCACCCACTTTATTGCGAATACTCCTGGCATTGAAGTATACACATTTCAAACCCTGCTCCACCCCACCTCTGCAATGCCGTGCATTGCAGTCCCCATCCATGCATCCCTCACTTTCAGCCCCACTACTCAGGATCCCTCCCCCCCCCCCGAATCAGTTTAAACCTCCCTGCATGGCCTTAGCAAATTTACCCCCCAGGATATTGGTCCCCTTCTGATTAAGGTGTAGACCATCCTTCTCATAGAGGTCACACCTTCCCCAGTACGAGCCCCAATTGCTTAAGTACCTGAACCCCTCCCTCCTGCACCATCCCCTCAGCCATGAATTCAAACCTTCCCTCTCCCTATTCCTCTCTAAACTATCCCGTGGTACAGGCAAGAGTCCAGAGATAACCACTCTGTCAGTCTTGGCCTTTAGTTTCCACCCCAACTCCATAAATCCCTGCCTAATATCCCCTTCCCCTATCCTCCCTATGTCGTGTGTCCCCACATGTACAATTACTTGTGGTTTATCTCCCTCCCCCCTAAGAGTCCTGAATACCCTGTCAGACACATCCCGGACCCCAGCCCCTGGTAGGCAACACACCAACCGTGAGTCCCTACCTTTAGTTCCGACCCTCCTATCTGTCCCCTTAATTGTGGAGTCCCCAATCACAAGGCCCAGTCTTTTACAGCCCCTAACCACCTGAGCTTTCTCACTCGGCTCACCCCCAGAGATCTGCTCTCTATGCTCAGTTGATTCCTCCTCAACTGTAGCCTCCAGCACCGAAAACCTATTATGGAGGGGAACCGCCCCAGGGGATTGTCTTCCCGATTGCTTCTTACCCCTCCTCCTGGCATTGACCCAAGCCTCATTTCTAGGAGTTACTATTTCTCTATAACTCCTATCAACTTCCACCTCCGCCTCCCGAATTATGCGGAGTTCCTCTACCTCCCCCTCCAGCTCCTTTACACGCTCCTCCAGAAGCTGCAATCTAATGCACTTCTTACAACTAAAATCTCCTGAAACACTACTGGATTTCCTCACCACATACATCCCACAGGAGATGCAGCATACTGCCTGAACTGCCATCCCTGAAGCCATTACCAGCAAGAAAAAAAGAAAACAAAAAACTTCCCCACACTTATAATTAGGTTAGAGGAGGATGGAAGGGTGGGATCCTCTAGCAGTGAATTGGATTGGATGCCGTTCCTCGGATTGGATTGGGTTTCATTGGACTGGATTGGATTGGATTGGATTGGATTCCGTTCCTTGGATTGGACTGGACTGGTTTGGACTTGATTGGCTTGGATTGGATTGGATTGGATTGGATTGGATTGGATTGGAGTGGATTGGATTGGATTTGATTGGATGCCGATCCTTGGATTGGATTGGATTGGATTGGATTGGATGGCGTTTCTTGGATTGGATTGGATAGGATTGGATTGCATTGCTATGGATTGCATGCCGTTCATTGGATTGGATTGGATTAGATTGGATTGGGTTGGCTTTGATGCCGTTCCTTGCATTGGATTGGATTGGATTAGATGCCGTTCCTCGGATTGGAATTGATTGGATTGGATTGGATCGGATTGCATTGTATTGGATTGGATTGGATCCCGTCCCTTGGATTTGGCTTAGACTGGATTGGGATGGATTGCATTGGATTGGATTGGTTTGGATTGGATTGGATTGGATTGGATTGGATTGGATTGGATGCCTTTCCTTTGATTTAATTGGATTGGATTGTATTGGCTTGGATTGGTTTGGATTGGCTTGGATTGGTTTGGATTGGATTGGATGCCGTTCCTTGGAATGGATTGGATTGGATTGGATTGAATGCCGTTCCTTAGATAGGATTGTATTGTATTGGATTGGACCGGATTGGATTGGATTGGATGGCATTGCATTGGATTGGATTGGATTGGATGCCGTTTCTTGGATTGGATTGGATTGGATTGAATCGGATTGGATTGGATTGGATTGGATGGCCTTCCTTGGATTGGATTGGATAGGATTAGATTGGAATCGACTGCACTGCATTGGATTGGATTGGATGCCGTTCCTTGGATTGGATTGGATTGGTTTGGATGCCGTTCCTCAGATTTGATTGGACTGGCTCGGATTGGATTGGATGCCGTTCCTTAGATTGGATTGGAGTGGCTCGGATTGGATTAGATTGGATTGGATTCGATTGGATGCCGTTCCTTCGATTGGATTGGCTCGGATTGGATTGGATTGGATTGGATGCCGTTCACTGGATTGGATTGTATTCGGTTGGATTGGATTGGATTGGATTGGTTTGGATTGGATTGGATTGGATTGGATGCCGTTCCTCGGATTCCATAGGGTTTCATTGGACTGGATTGGATTGGATTGGATTGGATTGGATCCCGTTCCTTGGATTGGACTGGACTGGATTGGATTGGCTTGGATTGGATTGAATTGGATTGGAGTGGATTGGATTGGATTTGATTGGATGCCGATCCTTGGATTGGATTGGATTGGATTGGATTGGATTGGAGTGTAATGGATTGGATTGGATTGGATGGCGTTTCCTGGATTGGATTGGATAGGATTGGATTGCATTGTATTGGATTGCATGCCGTTCATTGGATTGGATTGGTTTTGATGCCGTTCCTTGGTTTGGATTGGATTGGATTGGATACCGTTCCTAGGATTGGAATTGATTTGATTGGATTGGATCGGATTGCATTGGATTGGATGGGATTGGAACCCGTTCCTTGGATTAGGCTTAGACTGGATTGGGATGGATTGGATTGGATTGGATTGGATTGGATTTGATTGGATGGCGTTCCTTGGATTGGATGGGATAGCATTGGATTGCATTGGATTGGATTGCTTGCCGTTCATTGGATTGGTTTTGATTTGATTGGATTGGATTGGATTGGATTGAATGCCGTTCCTTAGATTGGATTGGATTGGATTGGATTGGATTGGATTGGATTGGATTGGATTGGATCGGATTGGATTGGTCTGCACTGCATTGGGTTGGATTGGATGCCGTTCCTTGGATTGGATTGGATTGGATTGGATTGGATGCCGTTCCTTGGATTGGATTGGATTGGATTGGATGCCGTTCCTTAGATTGGATTGGATTGGCTCGGATTGGATTGGATTGGATTGGATTGGATGCCGTTCATTGGATTGGATTGGATTGGTTTGGATTGGATTGGATTGGATTGGATTGGATTGGATTGGATTGGTTTGGATTGGATTGGATTGGATTGAATTGGATTGGATGCCGTTCCTCGGATTGGATTGGTTTTCATTGGACTGGATTGGATTGGATTGGATTGGATACCGTTCCTTGGATTGGACTGGACTGGTTTGGATTGGATTGGCTTGGAATGAATTGGATTGGATTGGATTGGAGTGGATTGGATAAGACTTGATTGGATGCCGATCCTTGGATTGGATTGGATTGGATTGGATTGGTGTGGAATGGATTGGATTGGATTGGATGGCGTTTCTTGGATTGGATTGGATAGGATTGGATTGCATTGCATTGGATTGCATGCCGTTCATTGGATTGGATTGGATTGGATTGGTTTTGATGCCGTTCCTTGCATTGGATTGGATTGGATTAGATGCCGTTCCTAGGATTGGAATTGATTGGATTGGATTTGATTGGATTGCATTGGATTGGATTGGATTGGATCGCGTTCCTTGGATTTGGCTTAGAATGGATTGGGATGGATTGCATTGGATTGGATTGGATTGGTTTGGATTGGATTGGATTGGATTGAATTGGATTGGATTGGATGCCGTTCCTTTGATTGGATTGGATTGGATTGGATTGGATTGGATTGGATTGGCTTGGATTGGTTTGGATTGGATTGGATTGGATGCCGTTCCTTGGAATGGATTGGATTGGATTGGATTGAATGCCGTTCCTTAGATAGGATTGTATTGTATTGGATTGGACCGGATTGGATTGGATTGGATGGCATTGCATTGGATTGGATTGGTTTGGATGCCGTTTCTTGGATTGGATTGATTTGGATTGGATTGGATTGAATCGGATTGGATTGAATTGGATTGGATGGCGTTCCTTGGATTGGATAGGATTAGACTGGATTGGACTGCACTGCATTGGATTGGATTGGATGCCGTTCCTTGGATTGGATTGGATTGGATTGGATGCCGTTCCTTAGATTGGATTGGATTGGCTCGGATTGGATTGGATGCCGTTCCTTAGATTGGATTGGATTGGCTCGGATTGGATTGGATTGGATTGGATTCGATTGGATGCCGTTCCTTCGATTGGATTGGCTCGGATTGGATTGGATTGGATTGGATTGGATGCCGTTCACTGGAATGGATTGTATTGGGTTGGATTGGACTGGATTGGATTGGATTGGTTTGGATTGGATGGGATTGGATAGGGCTGGTGCCGTTCGTTGGATTGAATTGGATTGGATTGGATAGGATTGGTTTAATGCCGTTCCTTGGATTGGATTGGATTGGATGCCGTTACTTGGATTGGATTGGATTGGATTGGAAAGGATTGGATGCCGTTCCTTGGATTGGGTTGGATTGGATTGGATTGGATGGGATTGTATTGAATTGGATTGGATTGGATTGGATTTGTTGCCGTTCCTTGGATTGGATTGGATTGGCTTGGAATGAATCGGATTGGATTGGATTGGATTGGATGCCGTTCCTTGGATGGGATTTGTTTGGATTGGATTGGATTGGATCGGATCGGATTGGATTCGATTGGATTGGATGGCGTTCCTTGGATTGAATTGGATAGTATTGGATTGGACCGGATTGGATTGGATTGGATTGGATGACATTGCATTGGATTGGATTGGATTGGATGCCGTTTCTTGGATTGGATTGGATTGGATTGAATCGGATTGGATTCGATTGGATTGGATTGGATGGCGTTCCTTGGATTCGATTGGATAGGAATAGATTGGATTGGATTGGATTGGGCTGGATGCCGTTCGTTGGCTTGGATTGGATTGGATTGGATTTGTTTAATGCCGTTCCTTGGATTAGATTGGCTTGGATTGGATTGGGCTGGGTGCCGTTCGTTGGATTGGTTTGGATTGGATTCGATTGGATTGGATTTGATTGGATTGGATTGCATTGGATTGGATTGGATGGCGTTCCTTGGATTGGATGGGATAGGATGGGATTGCATTGGATTGGATTGCATGCCTTCATTGGGTTGGATTTGATTTGATTGGATTGGATTGGATTGAATGCCGTTCGTTAGATTGGATTGGATTGGATTGGATCGGATTGTATTGGATTGGACTGCGCTGCATTGGATTGGATTGGATGCCGTTCCTTGGATTGGATTGGATTGGATTGGATTGGAATGGATGCCGTTCCTTAGATTGGATTGGATTGGCTCGGATTTGATTGGATGCCGTTCCTTAGATTGAATTGGATTGTATTGGATTGGATTGGATTGGATCGGATTGTATTGGATTGGACTGCGCTGCATTGGATTGGATTGGATGCCGTTCCTTGGATTGGATTGGATTGGATTGGAATGGATGCCGTTCCTTAGATTGAATTGGATTGGCTCGGATTGGATTGGATGCCGTTCCTTAGATTGGATTGGATTGGCTCGGATTGGATTGGATCGGATAGGATTGGATTGGATTTGATTGGATGCCGATGCTTGGATTGGATTGGATTGGATTGGAGTGTAATGTATTGGATTGGATTGGATGGCGTTTCTTGGATTGGATTGGATAGGATTGGATTGCATTGGATTGGATTGCATGCCGTTCGTTGGATTGGATTGGATTGGATTGGTTTTGATGCCGTTCCATGGTTTGGATTGGATTGGATTGGATGCCGTTCTTAGGATTGGAATTGACTGGATTGGATTGGATCGGATTGCATTGGATTGGATGGGATTGGATCCCGTTCCTTGTATTAGCCTTAGACTGGATTGGGATGGATTGGATTGGATTGGTTTGGATTGGATCTGATTGGATTGAATTGGATTGGATTGGATACCGTTCCTTGGATTGGACTGGACTGGTTTGGATTGGATTGGCTTGGATTGGATTGGATTGGATTGGAGTGGATTGGATTGGATTTGATTGAATGCCGATCCTTGGATTGCATTGGATTGGATTGGATTGGATTGGATTGGATTGGATGCCGTTCCTCGGATTGCATAGGGTTTCATTGGACTGGATTGGATTGGATTGGATTGGATACCGTTCCTTGGATTGGACTGGACTGGATTGGATTGGCTTGGATTGGACTGGATTGGATTGGCTTGGATTGGATTGGATTGGATTGGATGCCGTTCCTCGGATTGCATAGGGTTTCATTGGACTGGATTGGATTGGATTGGATTGGATACTGTTCCTTGGATTGGACTGGACTGGATTGGATTGGATTGGCTTGGATTGGATTGGATTGGATTGGAGTGGATTGGATTGGATTTGATTGGATGCCGATCCTTGGATTGGATTGGATTGGATTGGATTGGAGTGTAATGGATTGGATTGGATTGGATGGCGTTTCTTGGATTGGATTGGATAGGATTGGATTGCATTGGATTGGATTGCATGCCGTTCATTGGATTGGATTGGATTGGATTGGTTTTGATGCCGTTCCTTGGTTTGGATTGGATTGGATTGGATGCCGTTCCTAGGATTGGAATTGATTGGATTGGATTGGATCGGATTGCATTGGATTGGATGGGATTGGATCCCGTTCCTTGGATTAGGCTTAGACTGGATTGGGATGGATTGGATTGGATTGGATTGGATTGGATTTGATTGGATGGCGTTCCTTGGATTGGATGGGATAGGATTGGATTGCATTGGATTGGATTGCATGCCGTTCATTGGATTGGTTTTGATTTGATTGGATTGGATTTGATTGGATTGGATTGGATTGGATTGGATTGAATGCCGTTCCTTAGATTGGAATAGATTGGATTGGATTGGATTGGATCGGATCGGATTGGATTGGATTGGACTGCACTGCATTGGACTGGATTGGATGCCGTTCCTTGGATTGGATTGGATTGGATTGGATGCCGTTCCTTGGATTAGATTGGATTGGCTCGGATTGGATTGGATTGGATTGGATTGGATTTGATTGGATGCCGATGCTTGGATTGGATTGGATTGGATTGGATTGGAGTGTAATGTATTGGATTGGATTGGATGGCGTTTCTTGGATTGGATTGGATAGGATTGGATTGCATTGGATTGGATTGCATGCCGTTCGTTGGATTGGATTGGATTGAATGCCGTTCCTTCGATTGGATTGGATTGGATTGTATTGTATTGGATTGGATCGGATCGGATTGGATTGGATTGGACTGCACTGCATTGGATTGGATTGGATGCCGTTCCTTAGATTGGATTGGATTGGCTCGGATTGGATTGGATGCCGTTTCTTAGAGTGGATTGGATTTGCTCGGATTGGATTGGATCGGATAGGATTGGATTGGATTTGATTGGATGCCGATGCTTGGATTGGATTGGATTGGATTGGATTGGAGTGTAATGTATTGGATTGGATTGGATGGCGTTTCTTGGATTAGATTGGATAGGATTGGATTGCATTGGATTGGATTGCATGCCGTTCGTTGGATTGGATTGGATTGGATTGGTTTTGATGCCGTTCCATGGTTTGGATTGGATTGGATTGGATGCCGTTCTTAGGATTGGAATTGACTGGATTGGATTGGATCGGATTGCATTGAATTGGATGGGATTGGATCCCGTTCCTTGGATTAGGCTTATACTGGATTGGGATGGATTGGATTGGATTGGATTGGATTGGATTGGATTGGATTTGATTGGATGCCGTTTCTTGGATTGGATGGGATTGGATTGGATCGGATTGGATTTTATTGGATTGGATGGCGCTCCTTGGATTGGATTGGATAGAATTAGATTGGATTGGATTGGATTGGGCTGGTGCCGTTCGTTGGATTGAATTGGATTGGATTGGATAGGATTGGTTTAATGCCGTTCCTTGTATTGGTTTGGATTGCATTGGATGCCGTTACTTGGATTAGATTGGATTGGATTGAATTGGATGCCGTTCCTTACATTGGATTGGGTGTATTGGATTGGATTGGATGGTATTGTATTGAATTGGATTGGATTGGATTTGTTGCCGTTCCTTGGATTGAATTGGATTGGCTTGGAATGAATCGGATTGGATTGGATTGGATTGGATTGGATGCCGTTCCTTGGATGGGATTTGTTTGGATTGGATTGGATTGGATCGGATCGGATTGGATTCGATTGGATTGGATGGCGTTCCTTGGATTGAATTGGATAGTGTGGGATTGGATTGGATTGGGTTGGATGCCGTTCATTGGATTGGATTGTAGTGGATTGGATTGGATTGGATTGGATTTGATGCCGTTCCTTGGATTGGATTGGATTGGACTGAATGCCGTTCCTCAGATTGGATTGTATTGGCTCGGATTGGATTTTATTGGATTGGATGCCGTTCATTGGATTGGAGTGTATTGGATTGGATTGGATTGGAATGGTTTGGATTGGATGGCGTTCCTTGAATTGAATTGGATAGGATTGGATTCGATTGGATTGGATTGGATGCCGTTCCTTTGATTGGATTGGATTGGATTGGATTGGATTGGCTTGGATTGGTTTGGATTGGATTGGATTGGATGCCGTTCCTTGGAATGGATTGGATTGGATTGGATTGAATGCCGTTCCTTAGATAGGATTGTATTGTATTGGATTGGACCGGATTGGATTGGATTGGATGGCATTGCATTGGATTGGATTGGATTGGATGCCGTTTCTTGGATTGGATTGGATTGGATTGGATTGAATCGGATTGGATTCGATTGGATTGGATTGGATGGCGTTCCTTGGATTGGATTGGATAGGATTAGATTGGATTGGATTGGATTGGACTGGATGCCGTTCGTTGGCTTGGATTGGATTTGTCTAATGCCGTTCCTTGGATTAGTTTGGCTTGGATTGGATTGGGCTGGGATCCTTTCGTTGGATTGGTTTGGATTGGATTGGATTGGATTGGATTGGATTGGATAGGATTGGTTTAATGCCGTTCCTTGGATTGGTTTGGATTGCATTGGATGCCGTTACTTGGATTAGATTATATTGGATTGAATTGGATGCCGTTCCTTACATTGGATTGGGTGTATTGGATTGGATTGGATGGTATTGTATTGAATTGGATTGGATTGGATTTGTTGCCGTTCCTTGGATTGAATTGGATTGGCTTGGAATGAATCGGATTGGATTGGATTGGATTGGATTGGATGCCGTTCCTTGGATGGGATTTGTTTGGATTGGATTGGATTGGATCGGATCGGATTGGATTCGATTGGATTGGATGGCGTTCCTTGGATTGAATTGGATAGTGTGGGATTGGATTGGATTGGGTTGGATGCCGTTCATTGGATTGGATTGTAGTGGATTGGATTGGATTGGATTGGATTTGATGCCGTTCCTTGGATTGGATTGGATTGGATTGAATGCCGTTCCTCAGATTGGATTGTATTGGCTCGGATTGGATTTTATTGGATTGGATGCCGTTCATTGGATTGGAGTGTATTGGATTGGATTGGATTGGAATGGTTTGGATTGGATGGCGTTCCTTGAATTGAATTGGATAGGATTGGATTCGATTGGATTGGATTGGATGCCGTTCCTTTGATTGGATTGGATTGGATTGGATTGGCTTGGATTGGTTTGGATTGGATTGGATTGGATGCCGTTCCTTGGAATGGATTGGATTGGATTGGATTGAATGCCGTTCCTTAGATAGGATTGTATTGTATTGGATTGGACCGGATTGGATTGGATTGGATGGCATTGCATTGGATTGGATTGGATTGGATGCCGTTTCTTGGATTGGATTGGATTGGATTGGATTGAATCGGATTGGATTCGATTGGATTGGATTGGATGGCGTTCCTTGGATTGGATTGGATAGGATTAGATTGGATTGGATTGGATTGGACTGGATGCCGTTCGTTGGCTTGGATTGGATTTGTCTAATGCCGTTCCTTGGATTAGTTTGGCTTGGATTGGATTGGGCTGGGATCCTTTCGTTGGATTGGTTTGGATTGGATTGGATTGGATTGGATTGGATTTGATTGGATTGGATTGGATTGCATTGGATTGGATTGGATGGCGTTCCTTGGATTGGATGGGATAGGATTGGATTGCATTGGATTGGATTGCATGCCGTTCATTGGATTGGTTTTGATTTGATTGGATTGGATTGGATTGGATTGGATTGGATTGAATGTCGTTCCTTAGATTGGATTGGATTGGATTGGATTGGATTGGATTGGATTGGATTGGATTGGATTGGATCGGATCGGATTGGATTGGATTGGACCGCACTGCATTGGATTGGATTGGATGCCGTTCCTTGGATTGGATTGGATTGGATTGGATGCCGTTCCTTAGATTGGATTGGATTGGCTCGGATTGGATTGGATTGGATTGGATTGGTTGCCGTTCATTGGATTGGATTGGATTGGGTTGGATTGGATTTGATTGGATTGGATTGGTTTGGATTGGATCTGATTGGATTGAATTGGATTGGATGCCGTTCCTCGGATTGGATTGGGTTTCATTGGACTGGATTGGATAGGATTGGATTGGATTGGATACCGTTCCTTGGATTGGACTGGACTGGTTTGGATTGGATTGGCTTGGATTGGATTGGATTGGATTGGATTGGATTGGAGTGGATTGGATTGGATTTGATTGGATGCCGATCCTTGGATTGGACTGGACTGGACTGGATTGGATTGGCTTGGATTGGATTGGATTGGATTGGATGCCGTTCCTCGGATTGCATAGGGTTTCATTGGACTGGATTGGATTGGAATGGATTGGATTGGATTGGATACTGTTCCTTGGATTGGACTGGACTGGACTGGATTGGATTGGCTTGGATTGGATTGGATTGGAGTGGATTGGCTTGGATTTGATTGGATGCCGATCCATGGATTGGATTGGATTGGATTGGATTGGATTGGAGTGTAATGGATTGGATTGGATGGCGTTTCTTGGATTGGATTGGATAGGATTGGATTGCATTGGATTGGATTGCATGCCGTTCATTGGATTGGATTGGATTGGATTGGTTTTGATGCCGTTCCTTGGTTTGGATTGGATTGGATTGGATGCCGTTCCAAGGATTGGAATTGATTGGATTGGATTGGATCGGATTGCATTGGATTGGATGGGATTGGATCCCGTTCCTTGGATTAGGCTTAGACTGTATTGGGATGGATTGCATTGGATTGGATTGGATTGGATGGCGTTTCGTGGATTGGATTGGATAGGATTGGATTGCATTGGATTGGATTGCATGCCGTTCATTGGATTGGTTTTGATTTGATTGGATTGGATTTGATTGGATTGGATTGGATTGGATTGAATGCCGTTCCTTAGATTGGATTGGATTGGATTGGATTGGATTGGATTGGATTGGATCGGATCGGATCGGATTGGATTGGATTGGACTGCACTGCATTGGATTGGATTGGATGCCGTTCCTTGGATTGCATTGGATTGGATTGGATTGGATGCCGTTCCTTGGATTGGATTGGATTGGCTCGGATTGGATTGGATTGGATTGGATTGGATGCCGTTCATTGTATTGGATTGGATTGGTTTGGATTGGATTGGATTGGTTTGGAGTGGAATGGATTGGAAGGATTGGATTGGATGGCGTTTCTTGGATTGTATTGGATAGGATTGGATTGCATTGCATTGGATTGCATGCCGTTCATTGGATTGGATTGGATTGGATTGGATTGGATTGGTTTTGATGCCGTTCCTTGCATTGGATTGGATTGGATTAGATGCCCTTCCTAGGATTGGAATTGAGTGGATTGGATTTGATCGGATTGCATTGGATTGGATTGGATTGGATCGCGTTCCTTGGATTTGGCTTAGACTGGATTGGGATGGATTGCATTGGATTGTATTGGTTTGGATTGGATTGGATTGGATTGGATTGGATTGGATGCCGTTTCTTTGATTGGATTGGATTGGATTGGATTGGATTGGCTTGGATTGGTTTGGATTGGATTGGATTGGATTGGTTTGGATTGGATGGCGTTCCTTGAATTGAATTGGATAGGATTGGATTCGATTGGATTGGATTGTATGCCGTTCCTTTGATTGGATTGGATTGGATTGGCTTGGATTGGTTTGGATTGGATTGGATTGGATGCCGTTCCTTGGAATGGATTGGATTGGATTGGATTGAATGCCGTTCCTAAGATAGGATTGTATTGGATTGGATTGGACCGGATTGGATTGGATTGGATGGCATTGCATTGGATTGGATTGGATTGGATGCCGTTTCTTGGATTGGATTGGATTGGATTGAATCGGATTGGATTGGATTGGATTGGATTGGATGGCGTTCCTTGGATTGGATTGGATAGGATTAGATTGAATTGGATAGGATTGGATTCGATTGGATTGGATTGGATGCCGTTCCTTTGATTGGATTGGATTGGATTGGATTGGCTTGGATTGGTTTGGATTGGATTGGATTGGATGCCGTTCCTTGGAATGGATTGGATTGGATTGGATTGAATGCCGTTCCTTAGATAGGATTGTATTGTATTGGATTGGACCGGTTTGGATTGGATTGGATGGCATTGCATTGGATTGGATTGGATTGGATGCCGTTTCTTGGATTGGATTGGATTGGATTGGATTGGATTGGATTGGATTGGATTGAATCGGATTGGATTCGATTGGATTGGATTGGATGGCGTTCCTTGGATTGGATTGGATAGGATTAGATTGGATTGGATTGGATTGGATTGGATTGGACTGGATGCCGTTCGTTGGCTTGGATTGGATTGGATTGGATTTGTTTAATGCCGTTCCTTGGATTAGATTGGCTTGGATTGGATTGGGCTGGGAGCCTTTCGTTGGGTTGGTTTGGATTGGATTGGATTGGATTGGATTTGATTGGATTGGATTGCATTGGATTGGATTGGATGGCGTTCCTTGGATTGGATGGGATAGGATTGGATTGCATTGGATTGGATTGCATGCCGTTCATTGGATTGGTTTTGATTTGATTGGATTGGATTGGATTGGATTGGATTGGATTGGATTGGATTGGATTGAATGCCGTTCCTTAGATTGTATTGGATTGGATTGGATTGGATTGGATTGGATCGGATCGGATTGGATTGGATTGAACCGCACTGCATTGGATTGGATTGGATGCCGTTCCTTGGATTGGATTGGATTGGATTGGATTGGATTGGATGCCGTTGCTTAGATTGGTTTGGATTGGCTCGGATTGGATTGGATTGGATGCCGTTCATTGGATTGGATTGGATTGGGTTGGATTGGATTTGATTGGATTGGATTGGTATGGATTGGATCTGATTGGATTGAATTGGATTGGATGCCGTTCCTCGGATTGGATTGGGTTTCATTGGACTGGATTGGATAGGATTGGATTGGATTGGATACCGTTCCTTGGATTGGACTGGACTGGTTTGCATTGGATTGGCGTGGATTGGATAGGATTGGATTGGAGTGGATTGGATTGGATTTGATTGGATGCCGATCCTTGGATTGGATTGGATTGGATTGGAGTGGAATGGATTGGATTGGATTGGATGGTGTTTCTTGGATTGGATTGGATAGTATTGGATTGCATTGCATTGGATTGCATGCCGTTCATTGGATTGGATTGGGTTGGTTTTGATGCCGTTCCTTGCATTGGATTGGATTGGATTAGATGCCGTTCCTAGGATTGGAATTGATTGGATTGGATTGGATCGGATTGGATCCCGTTCCTTGGATTTGGCTTAGACTGGATTGGGATGGATTGCATTGGATTGGATTGGTTTGGATTGGAATGGATTGGATTGGATTGGATTGGATGCCGTTCCTTTGATTGGATTGGATTGGATTGGATTGAATGCCGTTCCTTAGATAGGATTGTATTGTATTGGATTGGACCGGATTGGATTGGATTGGATGGCATTGTATTGGATTGGATTGGATTGGATACCGTTTCTTGGATTGGATTGGATTGGATTGGATTAAATCGGATTGGATTGGATTGGATTGGATTGGATGGCGTTCCTTGGATTGGATTGGATAGGATTAGTTTGGATTGGACTGCACTGCATTGGATTGGATTGGATGCCGTTCCTTGGATTGGATTGGATTGGATGCCGTTCCTTAGATTTGATTGGATTGGCTCGGATTGGATTGGATGCCGTTCCTTAGATTGGATTGGATTGACTCGGATTGGATTGGATTGGATTGGATTGGATGCCGTTCCTTCGATTGGATTGGCTCGGATTGGATTGGATTGGATGCCGTTCACTGGATTGGATTGGATTGGGTTGGATTGGATTGGATTGGATTCGTTTGGATTGGATTGGATTGGATTGGATTGGATGCCGTTCCTCGGATTGGATTGGGTTTCATTGGACTGGATTGGATTGGATTGGATTGGATACCGTTCCTTGGATTGGACTGGACTGGATTGGATTGGCTTGGATTGGGTTGGATTGGATTGGAGTGGATTGGATTGGATTTGATTGGATGCCGTTCCTAGGATTGGAATTGATTGGATTGGATTGGATCGGATTGCATTGGATTGGATGGGATTGGATCCCGTTCCTTGGATTAGGCTTAGACTGGATTGGGATGGATTGGATTGGATTGGATTGTATTTGATTGGATGCCGTTTCTTGGATTGGATGGGATTGGATTGGATCGGATTGGATTTTATTGGATTGGATGGCGCTCCTTGAATTGGATTGGATAGGATTAGATTGGATTGGATTGGATTGGGCTGGTGCCGTTCGTTGGATTGGATTGGATTGGATAGGATTGGTTTAATGCCGTTCCTAGGATTGGATTGGATTGGATTGGATGCCGTTACTTGGATTGGATTGGATTGGATTGAATTGGATGCCGTTCCTTAGATTGGATTGGGTGTATTGGATTGGATTGGAAAGGATTGGGTGCCGTTCCTTGGATTGGATTGGATTGGATTGGTTTTGATGCCGTTCCTTGGTTTGGATTGGATTGGATGCCGTTCCAAGGATTGGAATTGATTGGATTGGATTGGATCGGATTGCATTGGATTGGATGGGATTGGATCCCGTTCCTTGGATGAGGCTTAGACTGGATTGGGATGGATTGGATTGGATTGGATTGGATTGGATGGCGTTTCTTGGATTGGATTGGATAGGATTGGATTGCATTGGATTGGATTGCATGCCGTTCATTGGATTGGTTTTGATTTGATTGGATTGGATTTGATTGGATTTGATTGGATTGGATTGGATTGAATGCCGTTCCTTAGATTGGATTGGATTGGATTGGATCGGATCGGATTGGATTGGATTGGATTGGACTGCACTGCATTGGATTGGATTGGATGCCGTTCCTTGGATTGCATTGGATTGGATTGGATTGGATGCCGTTCCTTGGATTGGATTGGATTGGATTTGCTCGGATTGGATTGGATTGGATTGGATTGCATGCCGTTCATTGTATTGGATTGGATTGGTTTGGATTGGATTGGATTGGTTTGGAGTGGAATGGATTGGATTGGATTGGATTGGATGGCGTTTCTTGGATTGTATTGGATAGGATTGGATTGCATTGCATTGGATTGCATGCCGTTCATTGGATTGGATTGGATTGGATTGGATTGGATTGGTTTTGATGCCGTTCCTTGCATTGGATTGGATTGGATTAGATGCCCTTCCTAGGATTGGAATTGATTGGATTGGATTTGATCGGATTGCATTGGATTGGATTGGATTGGATCGCGTTCCTTGGATTTGGCTTAGACTGGATTGGGATGGATTGCATTGGATTGTATTGGTTTGGATTGGATTGGATTGGATTGGATTGGATTGGATGCCGTTCTTTTGATTGGATTGGATTGGATTGGATTGGATTGGCTTGGATTGGTTTGGATTGGATTGGATTGGTTTGGATTGAATGGCGTTCCTTGAACTGAATTGGATAGGATTGGATTCGATTGGATTGGATTGTATGCCGTTCCTTTGATTGGATTGGATTGGCTTGGATTGGTTTGGATTGGATTGGATTGGATGCCGTTCCTTGGAATGGATTGGATTGGATTGGATTGAATGCCGTTCCTAAGATAGGATTGTATTGTATTGGATTGGATCGGATTGGATTGGATTGGATGGCATTGCATTGGATTGGATTGGATTGGACGCCGTTTCTTGGATTGGATTGGATTGGATTGAATCGGATTGGATTGGATTGGATTGGATTGGATGGCGTTCCGTGGATTGGATTGGATAGGATTCGATTGAATTGGATAGGTTTGGATTGGATTGGATTGGATTGGATGCCGTTCCTTTGATTGGATTGGATTGGATTGGATTGGATTGGCTTGGATTGGTTTGGATTGGATTGGATTGGATGCCGTTCCTTGGAATGGATTGGATTGGATTGGATTGAATGCCGTTCCTTAGATAGGATTGTATTGTATTGGATTGGACCGGTTTGGATTGGATTGGATGGCATTGCATTGGATTGGATTGGATTGGATGCCGTTTCTTGGATTGGATTGGATTGGATTGGATTGGATTGAATCGGATTGGATTCGATTGGATTGGATTGGATGGCGTTCCTTGGATTGGATAGGATTAGATTGGATTGGATTGGATTGGATTGGATTGGACTGGATGCCGTTCGTTGGCTTGGATTGGATTGGATTGGATTTGTTTAATGCCGTTCCTTGGATTAGATTGGCTTGGATTGGATTGGGCTGGGAGCCTTTCGTTGGGTTGGTTTGGATTGGATTGGATTGGATTGGATTTGATTGGATTGGATTGCATTGGATTGGATTGGATGGCGTTCCTTGGATTGGATGGGATAGGATTGGATTGCATTGGATTGGATTGCATGCCGTTCATTGGATTGGTTTTGATTTGATTGGATTGGATTGGATTGGATTGGATTGGATTGGATTGGATTGGATTGGATTGGATTGAATGCCGTTCCTTAGATTGTATTGGATTGGATTGGATTGGATTGGATCGGATCGGATTGGATTGGATTGGACCGCACTGCATTGGATTGGATTGGATGCCGTTCCTTGGATTGGATTGGATTGGATTGGATTGGATTGGATGCCGTTGCTTAGATTGGTTTGGATTGGCTCGGATTGGATTGGATTGGATGCCGTTCATTGGATTGGATTGGATTGGGTTGGATTGGATTTGATTGGATTGGATTGGTATGGATTGGATCTGATTGGATTGAATTGGATTGGATGCCGTTCCTCGGATTGGATTGGGTTTCATTGGACTGGATTGGATAGGATTGGATTGGATTGGATACCGTTCCTTGGATTGGACTGGACTGGTTTGCATTGGATTGGCGTGGATTGGATTGGATTGGATTGGAGTGGATTGGATTGGATTTGATTGGATGCCGATCCTTGGATTGGATTGGATTGGATTGGAGTGGAATGGATTGGATTGGATTGGATGGCGTTTCTTGGATTGGATTGGATAGTATTGGATTGCATTGCATTGGATTGCATGCCGTTCATTGGATTGGATTGGATTGGATTGGGTTGGTTTTGATGCCGTTCCTTGCATTGAATTGGATTGGATTAGATGCCGTTCCTAGGATTGGAATTGATTGGATTGGATTGGATCGGATTGGATCCCGTTCCTTGGATTTGGCTTAGACTGGATTGGGATGGATTGCATTGGATTGGATTGGTTTGGATTGGAATGGATTGGATTGGATTGGATGCCGTTCCTTTGATTGGATTGGATTGGATTGGATTGAATGCCGTTCCTTAGATAGGATTGTACTGTATTGGATTGGACCGGATTGGATTGGATTGGATGGCATTGTATTGGATTGGATTGGATTGGATGCCGTTTCTTGGATTGGATTGGATTGGATTGGATTAAATCGGATTGGATTGGATTGGATTGGATTGGATGGCGTTCCTTGGATTGGATTGGATAGGATTAGTTTGGATTGGACTGCACTGCATTGGATTGGATTGGATGCCGTTCCTTGGATTGGATTGGATTGGATGCCGTTCCTTAGATTTGATTGGATTGGCTCGGATTGGATTGGATGCCGTTCCTTAGATTGGATTGGATTGACTCGGATTGGATTGGATTGGATTGGATGCCGTTCCTTCGATTGGATTGGCTCGGATTGGATTGGATTGGATGCCGTTCACTGGATTGGATTGGATTGGGTTGGATTGGATTGGATTGGATTGGTTTGGATTGGATTGGATTGGATTGGATTGGATGCCGTTCCTCGGATTGGATTGGGTTTCATTGGACTGGATTGGATTGGATTGGATTGGATACCGTTCCTTGGATTGGACTGGACTGGATTGGATTGGATTGGATTGGATTGGATTGGATTGGAGTGGATTGGATTGGATTTGATTGGATGCCGATCCTTGGATTGGATTGGATTGGATTGGAGTGTAATGGATTGGATTGGATTGGATGGCGTTTCGTGGATTGGATAGGATTGGAATGCATTGGTTTGGATTGCATGCCGTTCATTGGATTGGATTGGATTGGATTGGATTGGTTTTGATGCCGTTCCTTGGTTTGGATTGGATTGGATTGGATGCCGTTCCTAGGATTGGAATTGATTGGATTGGATTGGATCGGATTGCATTGGTTTGGATGGGATTGCATCCCGTTCCTTGGATTAGGCTTAGACTGGATGGGGATGGATTGGATTGGATTGGATTGGATTGGATTGTATTTGATTGGATGCCGTTTCTTGGATTGGATGGGATTGGATTGGATCGGATTGGATTTTATTGGATTGGATGGCGCTCCTTGAATTGGATTGGATAGGATTAGATTGGATTGGATTGGATTGGGCTGGTGCCGTTCGTTGGATTGGATTGGATTGGATAGGATTGGTTTAATGCCGTTCCTAGGATTGGATTGGATTGGATTGGATGCCGTTACTTGGATTGGATTGGATTGGATTGAATTGGATGCCGTTCCTTAGATTGGATTGGGTGTATTGGATTGGATTGGAAAGGATTGGGTGCCGTTCCTTGGATTGGATTGGATTGGATTGGTTTTGATGCCGTTCCTTGGTTTGGATTGGATTGGATTGGATGCCGTTCCAAGGATTGGAATTGATTGGATTGGATTGGATCGGATTGCATTGGATTGGATGGGATTGGATCCCGTTCCTTGGATGAGGCTTAGACTGGATTGGGATGGATTGGATTGGATTGGATTGGATTGTATTTGATTGGATGCCGTTTCTTGGATTGGATGGGATTGGATTGGATCGGATTGGATTTTATTGGATTGGATGGCGCTCCTTGAATTGGATTGGATAGGATTAGATTGGATTGGATTGGATTGGGCTGGTGCCGTTCGTTGGATTGGATTGGATTGGATAGGATTGGTTTAATGCCGTTCCTAGGATTGGATTGGATTGGATTGGATGCCGTTACTTGGATTGGATTGGATTGAATTGGATGCCGTTCCTTAGATTGGATTGGGTGTATTGGATTGGATTGGAAAGGATTGGGTGCCGTTCCTTGGATTGGATTGGATTGGATTGGTTTTGATGCCGTTCCTTGGTTTGGATTGGATTGGATTGGATGCCGTTCCAAGGATTGGAATTGATTGGATTGGATTGGATCGGATTGCATTGGATTGGATGGGATTGGATCCCGTTCCTTGGATGAGGCTTAGACTGGATTGGGATGGATTGGATTGGATTGGATTGGATTGGATGGCGTTTCTTGGATTGGATTGGATAGGATTGGATTGCATTGGATTGGATTGCATGCCGTTCATTGGATTGGTTTTGATTTGATTGGATTGGATTTGATTGGATTTGATTGGATTGGATTGGATTGAATGCCGTTCCTTAGATTGGATTGGATTGGATTGGATTGGATTGGATTGGATCGGATCGGATTGGATTGGATTGGACTGCACTGCATTGGATTGGATTGGATGCCGTTCCTTGGATTGCATTGGATTGGATTGGATTGGATGCCGTTCCTTGGATTGGATTGGATTGGATTGGCTCGGATTGGATTGGATTGGATTGGATTGCATGCCGTTCATTGTATTGGATTGGATTGGTTTGGATTGGATTGGATTGGTTTGGAGTGGAATGGATTGGATTGGATTGGATTGGATGGCGTTTCTTGGATTGTATTGGATAGGATTGGATTGCATTGCATTGGATTGCATGCCGTTCATTGGATTGGATTGGATTGGATTGGATTGGATTGGTTTTGATGCCGTTCCTTGCATTGGATTGGATTGGATTAGATGCCCTTCCTAGGATTGGAATTGATTGGATTGGATTTGATTGGATTGGATCGCGTTCCTTGGATTTGGCTTAGTCTGGATTGGGATGGATTGCATTGGATTGTATTGGTTTGGATTGGATTGGATTGGATTGGATTGGATTGGATGCCGTTCTTTTGATTGGATTGGATTGGATTGGATTGGCTTGGATTGGTTTGGATTGGATTGGATTGGATTGGTTTGGATTGGATGGCGTTCCTTGAACTGAATTGGATAAGATTGGATTCGATTGGATTGGATTGTATGCCGTTCCTTTGATTGGATTGGATTGGATTGGCTTGGATTGGTTTGGATTGGATTGGATTGGATGCCGTTCCTTGGAATGGATTGGATTGGATTGGATTGAATGCCGTTCCTAAGATAGGATTGTATTGTATTGTATTGGACCGGATTGGATTGGATTGGATGGCATTGCATTGGATTGGATTGGATTGGACGCCGTTTCTTGGATTGGATTGGATTGGATTGAATCGGATTGGATTGGATTGGATTGGATTGGATGGCGTTCCTTGGATTGGATTGGATAGGATTCGATTGAATTGGATAGGTTTGGATTCGATTGGATTGGATTGGATGCCGTTCCTTTGATTGGATTGGATTGGATTGGATTGGCTTGGATTGGTTTGGATTGGATTGGATTGGATGCCGTTCCTTGGAATGGATTGGATTGGATTGGATTGAATGCCGTTCCTGAGATAGGATTGTATTGTATTGGATTGGACCGGTTTGGATTGGATTGGATGGCATTGCATTGGATTGGATTGGATTGGATGCCGTTTCGTGGATTGGATTGGATTGGATTGGATTGGATTGAATCGGATTGGATTCGATTGGATTGGATTGGATGGCGTTCCTTGGATTGGATTGGATAGGATTAGATTGGATTGGATTGGATTGGATTGGATTGGACTGGATGCCGTTCGTTGGCTTGGATTGGATTGGATTGGATTTGTTTAATGCCGTTCCTTGGATTAGATTGGCTTGGATTGGATTGGGCTGGGAACCTTTCGTTGGGTTGGTTTGGATTGGATTGGATTGGATTGGATTTGATTGGATTGGATTGCATTGGATTGGATTGGATGGCGTTCCTTGGATTGGATGGGATAGGATTGGATTGCATTGGATTGGATTGCATGCCGTTCATTGGATTGGTTTTGATTTGATTGGATTGGATTGGATTGGATTGGATTGGATTGAATGCCGTTCCTTAGATTGTATTGGATTGGATTGGATTGGATTGGATCGGATCGGATTGGATTGGATTGGACCGCACTGCATTGGATTGGATTGGATGCCGTTCCTTGGATTGGATTGGATTGGATTGGATTGGATTGGATGCCGTTGCTTAGATTGGTTTGGATTGGCTCGGATTGGATTGGATTGGATGCCGTTCATTGGATTGGATTGGATTGGGTTGGATTGGATTTGATTGGATTGGATTGGTATGGATTGGATCTGATTGGATTGAATTGGATTGGATGCCGTTCCTCGGATTGGATTGGGTTTCATTGGACTGGATTGGATAGGATTGGATTGGATTGGATACCGTTCCTTGGATTGGACTGGACTGGTTTGCATTGGATTGGCGTGGATTGGATTGGATTGGATTGGAGTGGATTGGATTGGATTTGATTGGATGCCGATCCTTGGATTGGATTGGATTGGATTGGAGTGGAATGGATTGGATTGGATTGGATGGCGTTTCTTGGATTGGATTGGATAGTATTGGATTGCATTGCATTGGATTGCATGCCGTTCATTGGATTGGATTGGATTGGATTGGGTTGGTTTTGATGCCGTTCCTTGCATTGGATTGGATTGGATTAGATGCCGTTCCTAGGATTGGAATTGATTGGATTGGATTGGATCGGATTGGATCCCGTTCCTTGGATTTGGCTTAGACTGGATTGGGATGGATTGCATTGGATTGGATTGGTTTGGATTGGAATGGATTGGATTGGATTGGATGCCGTTCCTTTGATTGGATTGGATTGGATTGGATTGAATGCCGTTCCTTAGATAGGATTGTACTGTATTGGATTGGACCGGATTGGATTGGATTGGATGGCATTGTATTGGATTGGATTGGATTGGATGCCGTTTCTTGGATTGGATTGGATTGGATTGGATTAAATCGGATTGGATTGGATTGGATTGGATTGGATGGCGTTCCTTGGATTGGATTGGATAGGATTAGTTTGGATTGGACTGCACTGCATTGGATTGGATTGGATGCCGTTCCTTGGATTGGATTGGATTGGATGCCGTTCCTTAGATTTGATTGGATTGGCTCGGATTGGATTGGATGCCGTTCCTTAGATTGGATTGGATTGACTCGGATTGGATTGGATTGGATTGGATGCCGTTCCTTCGATTGGATTGGCTCGGATTGGATTGGATTGGATGCCGTTCACTGGATTGGATTGGATTGGGTTGGATTGGATTGGATTGGATTGGTTTGGATTGGATTGGATTGGATTGGATTGGATGCCGTTCCTCGGATTGGATTGGGTTTCATTGGACTGGATTGGATTGGATTGGATTGGATACCGTTCCTTGGATTGGACTGGACTGGATTGGATTGGATTGGATTGGATTGGATTGGATTGGATTGGAGTGGATTGGATTGGATTTGATTGGATGCCGATCCTTGGATTGGATTGGAGTGTAATGGATTGGATTGGATTGGATGGCGTTTCTTGGATTGGATAGGATTGGAATGCATTGGTTTGGATTGCATGCCGTTCATTGGATTGGATTGGATTGGATTGGATTGGTTTTGATGCCGTTCCTTGGTTTGGATTGGATTGGATGCCGTTCCTAGGATTGGAATTGATTGGATTGGATTGGATCGGATTGCATTGGTTTGGATGGGATTGCATCCCGTTCCTTGGATTAGGCTTAGACTGGATTGGGATGGATTGGATTGGATTGGATTGGATTGGATTGTATTTGATTGGATGCCGTTTCTTGGATTGGATGGGATTGGATTGGATCGGATTGGATTTTATTGGATTGGATGGCGCTCCTTGAATTGGATTGGATAGGATTAGATTGGATTGGATTGGATTGGGCTGGTGCCGTTCGTTGGATTGGATTGGATTGGATAGGATTGGTTTAATGCCGTTCCTAGGATTGGATTGGATTGGATTTGATGCCGTTACTTGGATTGGATTGGATTCGATTGAATTGGATGCCGTTCCTTAGATTGGATTGGGTGTATTGGATTGGATTGGAAAGGATTGGGTGCCGTTCCTTGGATTGGATTGGATTGGATTGGTTTTGATGCCGTTCCTTGGTTTGGATTGGATTGGATTGGATGCCGTTCCAAGGATTGGAATTGATTGGATTGGATTGGATCGGATTGCATTGGATTGGATGGGATTGGATCCCGTTCCTTGGATGAGGCTTAGACTGGATTGGGATGGATTGGATTGGATTGGATTGGATTGTATTTGATTGGATGCCGTTTCTTGGATTGGATGGGATTGGATTGGATCGGATTGGATTTTATTGGATTGGATGGCGCTCCTTGAATTGGATTGGATAGGATTAGATTGGATTGGATTGGATTGGGCTGGTGCCGTTCGTTGGATTGGATTGGATTGGATAGGATTGGTTTAATGCCGTTCCTAGGATTGGATTGGATTGGATTGGATGCCGTTACTTGGATTGGATTGGATTGGATTGAATTGGATGCCGTTCCTTAGATTGGATTGGGTGTATTGGATTGGATTGGAAAGGATTGGGTGCCGTTCCTTGGATTGGATTGGATTGGATTGGTTTTGATGCCGTTCCTTGGTTTGGATTGGATTGGATTGGATGCCGTTCCAAGGATTGGAATTGATTGGATTGGATTGGATCGGATTGCATTGGATTGGATGGGATTGGATCCCGTTCCTTGGATGAGGCTTAGACTGGATTGGGATGGATTGGATTGGATTGGATTGGATTGGATTGGATGGCGTTTCTTGGATTGGATTGGATAGGATTGGATTGCATTGGATTGGATTGCATGCCGTTCATTGGATTGGTTTTGATTTGATTGGATTGGATTTGATTGGATTTGATTGGATTGGATTGGATTGAATGCCGTTCCTTAGATTGGATTGGATTGGATTGGATTGGATTGGATTGGATCGGATCGGATTGGATTGGATTGGACTGCACTGCATTGGATTGGATTGGATGCCGTTCCTTGGATTGCATTGGATTGGATTGGATTGGATGCCGTTCCTTGGATTGGATTGGATTGGATTGGCTCGGATTGGATTGGATTGGATTGGATTGCATGCCGTTCATTGTATTGGATTGGATTGGTTTGGATTGGATTGGATTGGTTTGGAGTGGAATGGATTGGATTGGATTGGATTGGATGGCGTTTCTTGGATTGTATTGGATAGGATTGGATTGCATTGCATTGGATTGCATGCCGTTCATTGGATTGGATTGGATTGGATTGGATTGGATTGGTTTTGATGCCGTTCCTTGCATTGGATTGGATTGGATTAGATGCCCTTCCTAGGATTGGAATTGATTGGATTGGATTTGATTGGATTGGATCGCGTTCCTTGGATTTGGCTTAGACTGGATTGGGATGGATTGCATTGGATTGTATTGGTTTGGATTGGATTGGATTGGATTGGATTGGATTGGATGCCGTTCTTTTGATTGGATTGGATTGGATTGGATTGGCTTGGATTGGTTTGGATTGGATTGGATTGGATTGGTTTGGATTGGATGGCGTTCCTTGAACTGAATTGGATAAGATTGGATTCGATTGGATTGAATTGTATGCCGTTCCTTTGATTGGATTGGATTGGATTGGCTTGGATTGGTTTGGATTGGATTGGATTGGATGCCGTTCCTTGGAATGGATTGGATTGGATTGGATTGAATGCCGTTCCTAAGATAGGATTGTATTGTATTGTATTGGACCGGATTGGATTGGATTGGATGGCATTGCATTGGATTGGATTGGATTGGACGCCGTTTCTTGGATTGGATTGGATTGGATTGAATCGGATTGGATTGGATTGGATTGGATTGGATGGCTTTCCTTGGATTGGATTGGATAGGATTCGATTGAATTGGATAGGTTTGGATTCGATTGGATTGGATTGGATGCCGTTCCTTTGATTGGATTGGATTGGATTGGATTGGCTTGGATTGGTTTGGATTGGATTGGATTGGATGCCGTTCCTTGGAATGGATTGGATTGGATTGGATTGAATGCCGTTCCTTAGATAGGATTGTATTGTATTGGATTGGACCGGTTTGGATTGGATTGGATGGCATTGCATTGGATTGGATTGGATTGGATGCCGTTTCGTGGATTGGATTGGATTGGATTGGATTGGATTGAATCGGATTGGATTCGATTGGATTGGATTGGATGGCGTTCCTTGGATTGGATTGGATAGGATTAGATTGGATTGGATTGGATTGGATTGGATTGGACTGGATGCCGTTCGTTGGCTTGGATTGGATTGGATTGGATTTGTTTAATGCCGTTCCTTGGATTAGATTGGCTTGGATTGGATTGGGCTGGGAGCCTTTCGTTGGGTTGGTTTGGATTGGATTGGATTGGATTGGATTTGATTGGATTGGATTGCATTGGATTGGATTGGATGGCGTTCCTTGGATTGGATGGGATAGGATTGGATTGCATTGGATTGGATTGCATGCCGTTCATTGGATTGGTTTTGATTTGATTGGATTGGATTGGATTGGATTGGATTGGATTGGATTGGATTGGATTGAATGCCGTTCCTTAGATTGTATTGGATTGGATTGGATTGGATTGGATCGGATCGGATTGGATTGGATTGGACCGCACTGCATTGGATTGGATTGGATGCCGTTCCTTGGATTGGATTGGATTGGATTGGATTGGATTGGATGCCGTTGCTTAGATTGGTTTGGATTGGCTCGGATTGGATTGGATTGGATGCCGTTCATTGGATTGGATTGGATTGGGTTGGATTGGATTTGATTGGATTGGATTGGTATGGATTGGATCTGATTGGATTGAATTGGATTGGATGCCGTTCCTCGGATTGGATTGGGTTTCATTGGACTGGATTGGATAGGATTGGATTGGATTGGATACCGTTCCTTGGATTGGACTGGACTGGTTTGCATTGGATTGGCGTGGATTGGATTGGATTGGATTGGAGTGGATTGGATTCGATTTGATTGGATGCCGATCCTTGGATTGGATTGGATTGGATTGGAGTGGAATGGATTGGATTGGATTGGATGGCGTTTCTTGGATTGGATTGGATAGTATTGGATTGCATTGCATTGGATTGCATGCCGTTCATTGGATTGGATTGGATTGGATTGGGTTGGTTTTGATGCCGTTCCTTGCATTGGATTGGATTGGATTAGATGCCGTTCCTAGGATTGGAATTGATTGGATTGGATTGGATCGGATTGCATCCCGTTCCTTGGATTTGGCTTAGACTGGATTGGGATGGATTGCATTGGATTGGATTGGTTTGGATTGGAATGGATTGGATTGGATTGGATGCCGTTCCTTTGATTGGATTGGATTGGATTGGATTGAATGCCGTTCCTTAGATAGGATTGTACTGTATTGGATTGGACCGGATTGGATTGGATTGGATGGCATTGTATTGGATTGGATTGGATTGGATGCCGTTTCTTGGATTGGATTGGATTGGATTGGATTAAATCGGATTGGATTGGATTGGATTGGATTGGATGGCGTTCCTTGGATTGGATTGGATAGGATTAGTTTGGATTGGACTGCACTGCATTGGATTGGATTGGATGCCGTTCCTTGGATTGGATTGGATTGGATGCCGTTCCTTAGATTTGATTGGATTGGCTCGGATTGGATTGGATGCCGTTCCTTAGATTGGATTGGATTGACTCGGATTGGATTGGATTGGATTGGATGCCGTTCCTTCGATTGGATTGGCTCGGATTGGATTGGATTGGATGCCGTTCACTGGATTGGATTGGATTGGGTTGGATTGGATTGGATTGGATTGGTTTGGATTGGATTGGATTGGATTGGATTGGATGCCGTTCCTCGGATTGGATTGGGTTTCATTGGACTGGATTGGATTGGATTGGATTGGATACCGTTCCTTGGATTGGACTGGACTGGATTGGATTGGATTGGACTGGATTGGATTGGATTGGAGTGGATTGGATTGGATTTGATTGGATGCCGATCCTTGGATTGGATTGGATTGGATTGGAGTGTAATGGATTGGATTGGATTGGATGGCGTTTCTTGGATTGGATAGGATTGGAATGCATTGGTTTGGATTGCATGCCGTTCATTGGATTGGATTGGATTGGATTGGATTGGTTTTGATGCCGTTCCTTGGTTTGGATTGGATTGGATTGGATGCCGTTCCTAGGATTGGAATTGATTGGATTGGATTGGATCGGATTGCATTGGTTTGGATGGGATTGCATCCCGTTCCTTGGATTAGGCTTAGACTGGATTGGGATGGATTGGATTGGATTGGATTGGATTGGATTGTATTTGATTGGATGCCGTTTCTTGGATTGGATGGGATTGGATTGGATCGGATTGGATTTTATTGGATTGGATGGCGCTCCTTGAATTGGATTGGATAGGATTAGATTGGATTGGATTGGATTGGGCTGGTGCCGTTCGTTGGATTGGATTGGATTGGATAGGATTGGTTTAATGCCGTTCCTAGGATTGGATTGGATTGGATTGGATGCCGTTACTTGGATTGGATTGGATTGGATTGAATTGGATGCCGTTCCTTAGATTGGATTGGGTGTATTGGATTGGATTGGAAAGGATTGGGTGCCGTTCCTTGGATTGGATTGGATTGGATTGGATTGGTTTTGATGCCTTTCCTTGGTTTGGATTGGATTGGATTGGATGCCGTTCCAAGGATTGGAATTGATTGGATTGGATTGGATCGGATTGCATTGGATTGGATGGGATTGGATCCCGTTCCTTGGATGAGGCTTAGACTGGATTGGGATGGATTGGATTGGATTGGATTGGATTGTATTTGATTGGATGCCGTTTCTTGGATTGGATGGGATTGGATTGGATCGGATTGGATTTTATTGGATTGGATGGCGCTCCTTGAATTGGATTGGATAGGATTAGATTGGATTGGATTGGATTGGGCTGGTGCCGTTCGTTGGATTGGATTGGATTGGATAGGATTGGTTTAATGCCGTTCCTAGGATTGGATTGGATTGGATTGGATGCCGTTACTTGGATTGGATTGGATTGGATTGAATTGGATGCCGTTCCTTAGATTGGATTGGGTGTATTGGATTGGATTGGAAAGGATTGGGTGCCGTTCCTTGGATTGGATTGGATTGGATTGGTTTTGATGCCGTTCCTTGGTTTGGATTGGATTGGATTGGATGCCGTTCCAAGGATTGGAATTGATTGGATTGGATTGGATCGGATTGCATTGGATTGGATGGGATTGGATCCCGTTCCTTGGATGAGGCTTAGACTGGATTGGGATGGATTGGATTGGATTGGATTGGATTGGATGGCGTTTCTTGGATTGGATTGGATAGGATTGGATTGCATTGGATTGGATTGCATGCCGTTCATTGGATTGGTTTTGATTTGATTGGATTGGATTTGATTGGATTTGATTGGATTGGATTGGATTGAATGCCGTTCCTTAGATTGGATTGGATTGGATTGGATTGGATCGGATCGGATTGGATTGGATTGGACTGCACTGCATTGGATTGGATTGGATGCCGTTCCTTGGATTGCATTGGATTGGATTGGATTGGATGCCGTTCCTTGGATTGGATTGGATTGGATTGGCTCGGATTGGATTGGATTGGATTGGATTGCATGCCGTTCATTGTATTGGATTGGATTGGTTTGGATTGGATTGGATTGGTTTGGAGTGGAATGGATTGGATTGGATTGGATTGGATGGCGTTTCTTGGATTGTATTGGATAGGATTGGATTGCATTGCATTGGATTGCATGCCGTTCATTGGATTGGATTGGATTGGATTGGATTGGATTGGTTTTGATGCCGTTCCTTGCATTGGATTGGATTGGATTAGATGCCCTTCCTAGGATTGGAATTGATTGGATTGGATTTGATTGGATTGGATCGCGTTCCTTGGATTTGGCTTAAACTGGATTGGGATGGATTGCATTGGATTGTATTGGTTTGGATTGGATTGGATTGGATTGGATTGGATTGGATGCCGTTCTTTTGATTGGATTGGATTGGATTGGATTGGCTTGGATTGGTTTGGATTGGATTGGATTGGATTGGTTTGGATTGGATGGCGTTCCTTGAACTGAATTGGATAAGATTGGATTCGATTGGATTGGATTGTATGCCGTTCCTTTGATTGGATTGGATTGGATTGGCTTGGATTGGTTTGGATTGGATTGGATTGGATGCCGTTCCTTGGAATGGATTGGATTGGATTGGATTGAATGCCGTTCCTAAGATAGGATTGTATTGTATTGTATTGGACCGGATTGGATTGGATTGGATTGGATGGCATTGCATTGGATTGGATTGGATTGGACGCCGTTTCTTGGATTGGATTGGATTGGATTGAATCGGATTGGATTGGATTGGATTGGATTGGATGGCGTTCCTTGGATTGGATTGGATAGGATTCGATTGAATTGGATAGGTTTGGATTCGATTGGATTGGATTGGATGCCGTTCCTTTGATTGGATTGGATTGGATTGGATTGGCTTGGATTGGTTTGGATTGGATTGGATTGGATGCCGTTCCTTGGAATGGATTGGATTGGATTGGATTGAATGCCGTTCCTTAGATAGGATTGTATTGTATTGGATTGGACCGGTTTGGATTGGATTGGATGGCATTGCATTGGATTGGATTGGATTGGATGCCGTTTCTTGGATTGGATTGGATTGGATTGGATTGGATTGGATTGAATCGGATTGGATTCGATTGGATTGGATTGGATGGCGTTCCTTGGATTGGATTGGATAGGATTAGATTGGATTGGATTGGATTGGATTGGACTGGATGCCGTTCGTTGGCTTGGATTGGATTGGATTGGATTTGTTTAATGCCGTTCCTTGGATTAGATTGGCTTGGATTGGATTGGGCTGGGAGCCTTTCGTTGGGTTGGTTTGGATTGGATTGGATTGGATTTGATTGGATTGGATTGCATTGGATTGGATTGGATGGCGTTCCTTGGATTGGATGGGATAGGATTGGATTGCATTGGATTGGATTGCATGCCGTTCATTGGGTTGGTTTTGATTTGATTGGATTGGATTGGATTGGATTGGATTGGATTGGATTGGATTGAATGCCGTTCCTTAGATTGGATTGGATTGGATTGGATTGGATTGGATCGGATAGGATTGGATTGGATTGGACCGCACTGCATTGGATTGGATTGGATGCCGTTCCTTGGATTGGATTGGATTGGATTGGATGCCGTTGCTTAGATTGGTTTGGATTGGCTCGGATTGGATTGGATTGGATGCCGTTCATTGGATTGGATTGGATTGGGTTGGATTGGATTTGATTGGATTGGATTGGTATGGATTGGATCTGATTGGATTGAATTGGATTGGATGCCGTTCCTCGGATTGGATTGGGTTTCATTGGACTGGATTGGATAGGATTGGATTGGATTGGATACCGTTCCTTGGATTGGACTGGACTGGTTTGCATTGGATTGGCGTGGATTGGATTGGATTGGATTGGAGTGGATTGGATTGGATTTGATTGGATGCCGATCCTTGGATTGGATTGGATTGGATTGGAGTGGAATGGATTGGATTGGATTGGATGGCGTTTCTTGGATTGGATTGGATAGTATTGGATTGCATTGCATTGGATTGCATGCCGTTCATTGGATTGGATTGGATTGGATTGGTTTGGTTTTGATGCCGTTCCTTGCATTGGATTGGATTGGATTAGATGCCGTTCCTAGGATTGGAATTGATTGGATTGGATTGGATCGGATTGGATCCCGTTCCTTGGATTTGGCTTAGACTGGATTGGGATGGATTGCATTGGATTGGATTGGTTTGGATTGGAATGGATTGGATTGGATTGGATGCCGTTCCTTTGATTGGATTGGATTGGATTGGATTGAATGCCGTTCCTTAGATAGGATTGTATTGTATTGGATTGGACCGGATTGGATTGGATTGGATGGCATTGTATTGGATTGGATTGGATTGGATGCCGTTTCTTGGATTGGATTGGATTGGATTAAATCGGATTGGATTGGATTGGATTGGATTGGATGGCGTTCCTTGGATTGGATTGGATAGGATTAGTTTGGATTGGACTGCACTGCATTGGATTGGATTGGATGCCGTTCCTTGGATTGGATTGGATTGGATGCCGTTCCTTAGATTTGATTGGATTGGCTCGGATTGGATTGGATGCCGTTCCTTAGATTGGATTGGATTGACTCGGATTGGATTGGATTGGATTGGATTGGATGCCGTTCCTTCGATTGGATTGGCTCGGATTGGATTGGATTGGATGCCGTTCACTGGATTGGATTGGATTGGGTTGGATTGGATTGGATTGGATTGGTTTGGATTGGATTGGATTGGATTGGATTGGATTGGATGCCGTTCCTCGGATTGGATTGGGTTTCATTGGACTGGATTGGATTGGATTGGATTGGATTGGATACCGTTCCTTGGATTGGACTGGACTGGATTGGATTGGCTTGGATTGGATTGGATTGGATTGGAGTGGATTGGATTGGATTTGATTGGATGCCCTTCCTTGGATTGGATTGGATTGGATTGGAGTGTAATGGATTGGATTGGATTGGATGGCGTTTCTTGGATTGGATAGGATTGGAATGCATTGGATTGGATTGCATGCCGTTCATTGGATTGGATTGGATTGGATTGGATTGGTTTTGATGCCGTTCCTTGGTTTGGATTGGATTGGATTGGATGCCGTTCCTAGGATTGGAATTGATTGGATTGGATTGGATCGGATTGCATTGGATTGGATGGGATTGGATCCCGTTCCTTGGATTAGGCTTAGACTGGATTGGGATGGATTGGATTGGATTGGATTGGATTGTATTTGATTGGATGCCGTTTCTTGGATTGGATGGGATTGGATTGGATCGGATTGGATTTTATTGGATTGGATGGCGCTCCTTGAATTGGATTGGATAGGATTAGATTGGATTGGATTGGATTGGGCTGGTGCCGTTCGTTGGATTGGATTGGATTGGATAGGATTGGTTTAATGCCGTTCCTAGGATTGGATTGGATTGGATTGGATGCCGTTACTTGGATTGGATTGGATTGAATTGGATGCCGTTCCTTAGATTGGATTGGGTGTATTGGATTGGATTGGAAAGGATTGGGTGCCGTTCCTTGGATTGGATTGGATTGGATTGGTTTTGATGCCGTTCCTTAGTTTGGATTGGATTGGATTGGATGCCGTTCCAAGGATTGGAATTGATTGGATTGGATTGGATCGGATTGCATTGGATTGGATGGGATTGGATCCCGTTCCTTCGATGAGGCTTAGACTGGATTGGGATGGATTGGATTGGATTGGATTGGATTGGATGGCGTTTCTTGGATTGGATTGGATAGGATTGGATTGCATTGGATTGGATTGCATGCCGTTCATTGGATTGGTTTTGATTTGATTGGATTGGATTTGATTGGATTTGATTGGATTGAATGCCGTTCCTTAGATTGGATTGGATTGGATTGGATCGGATCGGATTGGATTGGATTGGACTGCACTGCATTGGATTGGATTGGATGCCGTTCCTTGGATTGCATTGGATTGGATTGGATTGGATGCCGTTCCTTGGATTGGATTGGATTGGCTCGGATTGGATTGGATTGGATTGGATTGGATTGCATGCCCTTCATTGTATTGGATTGGATTGGTTTGGATTGGATTGGATTGGTTTGGAGTGGAATGGATTGGATTGGATTGGATTGGATGGCGTTTCTTGGATTGTATTGGATAGGATTGGATTGCATTGCATTGGATTGCATGCCGTTCATTGGATTGGATTGGATTGGATTGGATTGGATTGGATTGGTTTTGATGCCGTTCCTTGCATTGGATTGGATTGGATTAGATGCCCTTCCTAGGATTGGAATTGATTGGATTGGATTTGATCGGATTGCATTGGATTGGATTGGATTGGATCGCGTTCCTTGGATTTGGCTTAGACTGGATTGGGATGGATTGCATTGGATTGTATTGGTTTGGATTGGATTGGATTGGATTGGATTGGATGCCGTTCCTTTGATTGGATTGGATTGGATTGGATTGGCTTGGATTGGTTTCGATTGGATTGGATTGGATTGGTTTGGATTGGATGGCGTTCCTTGAACTGAATTGGATAGGATTGGATTCGATTGGATTGGATTGTATGCCGTTCCTTTGATTGGATTGGATTGGATTGGCTTGGATTGGTTTGGATTGGATTGGATTGGATGCCGTTCCTTGGAATGGATTGGATTGGATTGGATTGAATGCCGTTCCTAAGATAGGATTGTATTGTATTGGATTGGACCGGATTGGATTGGATTGGATGGCATTGCATTGGATTGGATTTGATTGGACGCCGTTTCTTGGATTGGATTGGATTGGATTGAATCGGAGTGGATTGGATTGGATTGGATTTGATGGCGTTCCTTGGATTGGATTGGATAGGATTCGATTGAATTGGATAGGTTTGGATTCGATTGGATTGGATTGGATGCCGTTCCTTTGATTGGATTGGATTCGATTGGATTGGCTTGGATTGGTTTGGATTGGATTGGATTGGATGCCGTTCCTTGGAATGGATTGGATTGGATTGGATTGAATGCCGTTCCTTAGATAGGATTGTATTGTATTGGATTGGACCGGTTTGGATTGGATTGGATGGCATTGCATTGGATTGGATTGGATTGGATGCCGTTTCTTGGATTGGATTGGATTGGATTGGATTGGATTGGATTGAATCGGATTGGATTCGATTGGATTGGATTGGATGGCGTTCCTTGGATTGGATTAGATAGGATTAGATTGGATTGGATTGGATTGGATTGGACTGGATGCCGTTCGTTGGCTTGGATTGGATTGGATTTGTTTAATGCCGTTCCTTGGATTAGATTGGCTTGGATTGGATTGGGCTGGGAGCCTTTCGTTGGGTTGGTTTGGATTGGATTGGATTGGATTGGATTGGATTTGATTGGATTGGATTGGATTGCATTGGATTGGATTGGATGGCGTTCCTTGGATTGGATGGGATAGGATTGGATTGCATTGGATTGGATTGCGTGCCGTTCATTGGATTGGTTTTGATTTGATTGGATTGGATTGGATTGGATTGGATTGGATTGAATGCCGTTCCTTAGATTGGATTGGATTGGATTGGATTGGATTGGATTGGATTGGATTGGATCGGATCGGATTGGATTGGATTGGACCGCACTGCATTGGATTGGATTGGATGCCGTTCCTTGGATTGGATTGGATTGGATTGGATTGGATGCCGTTGCTTAGATTGGTTTGGATTGACTCGGATTGGATTGGATTGGATGCCGTTCATTGGATTGGTTTGGATTGGGTTGGATTGGATTTGATTGGATTGGATTGGTATGGATTGGATCTGATTGGATTGAATTGGATTGGATGCCGTTCCTCGGATTGGATTGGGTTTCATTGGACTGGATCGGATAGGATTGGATTGGATTGGATACCGTTCCTTGGATTGGACTGGACTGGTTTGCATTGGATTGGCGTGGATTGGATTGGATTGGATTGGAGTGGATTGGATTGGATTTTGATTGGATGCCGATTCTTGGATTGGATTGGATGGGATTGGATTGGATTGGAGTGGAATGGATTGGATTGGATTGGATGGCGTTTCTTGGATTGGATTGGATAGTATTGGATTGCATTGCATTGGATTGCATGCCGTTCATTGGATTGGATTGGATTGGATTGGGTTGGTTTTGATGCCGTTCCTTGCATTGGATTGGATTGGATTAGATGCCGTTCCTAGGATTGGAATTGATTGGATTGGATTGGATCGGATTGGATCCCGTTCCTTGGATTTGGCTTAGACTGGATTGGGATGGATTGCATTGGATTGGATTGGTTTGGATTGGAATGGATTGGAATGGATTGGATTGGATGCCGTTCCTTTGATTGGATTGGATTGGATTGGATTGAATGCCGTTCCTTAGATAGGATTGTATTGTATTGGATTGGACCGGATTGGATTGGATTGGATGGCATTGCATTGGAGTTGATTGGATTGGATGCCGTTTCTTGGATTGGATTGGATTGGATTGGATTGGATTAAATCGGATTGGATTGGATTGGATTGGATTGGATGGCGTTCCTTGGATTGGATTGGATAGGATTAGTTTGGATTGGACTGCACTGCATTGGATTGGATTGGATGCCGTTCCTTGGATTGGATTGGATTGGATGCCGTTCCTTAGATTTGATTGGATTGGCTCGGATTGGATTGGATGCCGTTCCTTAGATTGGATTGGATTGACTCGGATTGGATTGGATTGGATTGGATTGGATGCCGTTCCTTCGATTGGATTGGCTCGGATTGGATTGGATTGGATGCCGTTCACTGGATTGGATTGTATTGGGTTGGATTGGATTGGATTGGATTGGATTGGTTTGGATTGGATTGGATTGGATTGGATGCCGTTCCTCGGATTGGATTGGGTTTCATTGGACTGGATTGGATTGGATTGGATTGGATTGGATACCGTTCCTTGGATTGGACTGGACTGGATTGGATTGGCTTGGATTGGATTAGATTGGATTGGAGTGTATTGGATTGGATTTGATTGGATGCCGATCCTTGGATTGGATTGGATTGGATTGGAGTGTAATGGATTGGATTGGATTGGATGGCGTTTCTTGGATTGGATAGGATTGGAATGCATTGGATTGGATTGCATGCCGTTCATTGGATTGGATTGGATTGGATTGGATTGGTTTTGATGCCGTTCCTTGGTTTGGATTGGATTGGATTGGATGCCGTTCCTAGGATTGGAATTGATTGGATTGGATTGGATCGGATTGCATTGGATTGGATGGGATTGGATCCCGTTCCTTGGATTAGGCTAAGACTGGATTGGGATGGATTGGATTGGATTGGATTGGATTGGATTGTATTTGATTGGATGCCGTTTCTTGGATTGGATGGGATTGGATTGGATCGGATTGGATTTTATTGGATTGGATGGCGCTCCTTGAATTGGATTGGATAGGATTAGATTGGATTGGATTGGATTGGTTTAATGCCGTTCCTAGGATTGGATTGGATTGGATTGGATGCCGTTACTTGGATTGGATTGGATTGGATTGAATTGGATGCCGTTCCTTAGATTGGATTGGGTGTATTGGATTGGATTGGAAAGCATTGGGTGCCGTTCCTTGGATTGGGTTGGATTGGATTGGATGGTATTGTATTGAATTGGATTGGATTGGATTTGTTGCCGTTCCTTGGATTGGATTGGATTGGCTTGGAATGAATTGGATTGGATTGGATTGGATTGGATTGGATGCTGTTCCTTGGATGGGATTAGTTTGGATTGGACTGGATTGGATCGGATCGGATTGGATTTGATTGGATTGGATGCCGTTCATTGGATTGGATTGGATTGGGTTGGATTGGATTTGATTGGATTGGATTGGTTTGGATTGGATCTGATTGGATTGAATTGGATTGGATGCCGTTCCTCGGATTGGATTGGGTTTCATTGGACTGGATTGGATAGGATTGGATTGGATTGGATACCGTTCCTTGGATTGGACTGGACTGGTTTGGATTGGATTGGCGTGGATTGGATTGGATTGGAGTGGATTGGATTGGATTTGATTGGATGCCGATCCGTGGATTGGATTGGATTGGAGTGGAATGGATTGGATTGGATGGCGTTTCTTGGATTGGATTGGATAGGATTGGAATGCATTGGATTGGATTGCATGCCGTTCATTGGATTGGATTGGATTGGATTGGATTGGTTTTGATGCCGTTCCTTGGTTTGGATTGGATTGGATTTGTTGCCGTTCCTTGGATTGGATTGGATTGGCTTGGAATGAATTGGATTGGATTGGATTGGATGCTGTTCCTTGGATTGGATTTGTTTAGATTGGACTGGATTGGATCGGATCGGATTGGATTCGATTGGATTGGATGCCGTTCATTGGATTGGATTGGATTGGGTTGGATTGGATATGATTGGATTGGATTGGTTTGGATTGGATCTGATTGGATTGAATTGGATTGGATGCCGTTCCTCGGATTGGATTGGGTTTCATTGGACTGGATTGGATAGGATTGGTTTGGATTGGATATCGTTCCTTGCATTGGACAGGACTGGTTTGGATTGGATTGGCGTGGATTGGATTGGATTGGAGTGGATTGGATTGGATTTCATTGGATGCCGATCCTTGGATTGGATTGGATTGGATGGGAGTGGAATGGATTGGATTGGATTGGATGGCGTTTCTTGGATTGGATTGGATAGGATTGGATTGCATTGCATTGGATTGCATGCCGTTCATTGTATTGTATTGGATTGGATTGGATTGGTTTGGTTTTGATGCCGTTCCTTGCATTGGATTGGATTGGATTAGATGCCGTTCCTAGAATTGGAATTGATTGGATTGGATTGGATCAGATTGCATTGGATTGGATTGGATTGGATCCCGTTCCTTGGATTTGGCTTAGACTGGATTGGGATGGATTGCATTGGATTGGATTGGTTTGGATTGGAATGGATTGGATTGGATTGGATTGGATTGGATGCCGTTCCTTTGATTGGATTGGATTGGACTGGATTGAATGCCGTTCCTTAGATAGGATTGTATTGTATTGGATTGGACCGGATTGGATTGGATTGGATGGCATTGCATTGGATTGGATTGGATTGGATGCCGTTTCTTGGATTGGATTGGATTGGATTGGATTGGATTAATGCCGTTCCTTAGATTGGATTGGATTGGATTGGATTGGATTGGATCGGATCGGATTGGATTGGATTGGACCGCACTGCATTGGATTGGATTGGATGCCGTTCCATGGATTGGATTGGATTGGATTGGATGCCGTTCCTTAGATTGGATTGGATTGGCTCGGATTGGATTGGATTGGATTGGATGCCGTTCAATGGATTGGATTGGATTGGGTTGGATTGGATTGTGTTGGATTGGATTGGTTTGGATTGGATTGGATTGGATCGGATCGGATAGGATTGGATTGGACTGCACTGCATTGGATTGGATTGGATGCCGTTCCTTGGATTGGATTGGATTGGATTGGATTGGATTGGATGCCGTTCCTTAGATTGGATTGGATTGGCTCGGATTGGATTGGATTGGATTGGATTGGATGCCGTTCATTGTATTGGATTGGATTGGTTTGGATTGGATTGGATTGGTTTGGATTGGATTGGATTGGATTGGATTGAATTGGATTGGATGCCGTTCCTCGGATTGGATTGGGTTTCATTGGACTGGATTGGATTGGATTGGATTGGATTGGATACCGTTCCTTGGATTGGACTGGCCTGGTTTGGATTGGATTGGATTGGCTTGGATTGGATTGGATTGGATTGGAGTGGATTGGATTGGATTTGATTGGATGCCGATCCTTGGATTGGATTGGATTGGATTGGATTGGATTGGATTGGATTGGAGTGGAATGGATTGGATTGGATTGGATTGGATGGCGTTTCTTGGATTGTATTGGATAGGATTGGATTGCATTGCATTGGATTGCATGCCGTTCATTGGATTGGATTGGATTGGATTGGTTTGATGCCGTTCCTTGCATTGGATTGGATTGGATTGGATGCCGTTTCTTGGATTGGATTGGATTGGATTGGATTGGATTAATGCCGTTCCTTAGATTGGATTGGATTGGATTGGATTGGATTGGATCGGATCGGATTGGATTGGATTGGACCGCACTGCATTGGATTGGATTGGATGCCGTTCCATGGATTGGATTGGATTGGATTGGATGCCGTTCCTTAGATTGGATTGGATTGGCTCGGATTGGATTGGATTGGATTGGATGCCGTTCAATGGATTGGATTGGATTGGGTTGGATTGGATTGTGTTGGATTGGATTGGTTTGGATTGGATTGGATTGGATCGGATCGGATAGGATTGGATTGGACTGCACTGCATTGGATTGGATTGGATGCCGTTCCTTGGATTGGATTGGATTGGATTGGATTGGATTGGATGCCGTTCCTTAGATTGGATTGGATTGGCTCGGATTGGATTGGATTGGATTGGATTGGATGCCGTTCATTGTATTGGATTGGATTGGTTTGGATTGGATTGGATTGGTTTGGATTGGATTGGATTGGATTGGATTGAATTGGATTGGATGCCGTTCCTCGGATTGGATTGGGTTTCATTGGACTGGATTGGATTGGATTGGATTGGATTGGATACCGTTCCTTGGATTGGACTGGCCTGGTTTGGATTGGATTGGATTGGCTTGGATTGGATTGGATTGGATTGGAGTGGATTGGATTGGATTTGATTGGATGCCGATCCTTGGATTGGATTGGATTGGATTGGATTGGATTGGATTGGATTGGAGTGGAATGGATTGGATTGGATTGGATTGGATGGCGTTTCTTGGATTGTATTGGATAGGATTGGATTGCATTGCATTGGATTGCATGCCGTTCATTGGATTGGATTGGATTGGATTGGTTTGATGCCGTTCCTTGCATTGGATTGGATTGGATTCGATGCCGTTCCTAGGATTGGAATTGATTGGATTGGATTTGATCGGATTGCATTGGATTGGATTGGATCGCGTTCCTTGGATTTGGCTTAGACTGGATTGGGATGGATTGCATTGGATTGGATTGGTTTGGATTGGATTGGATTGGATTGGATTGGATTGGATGCCGTTCCTTTGATTGGATTGGATTGGATTGGATTGGCTTGGATTGGTTTGGATTGGATTGGATTGGATTGGATTGGTTTGGATTGGATGGCGTTCCTTGAATTGAATTGGATAGGATTGGATTCGATTGGATTGTATGCCGTTCCTTTGATTGGATTGGATTGGATTGGCTTGGATTGGTTTGGATTGGATTGGATTGGATTGGATGCCGTTCCTTGGAATGGATGGGATTGAATTGAATGCCGTTCCTAAGATAGGATTGTATGGTATTGGATTGGACCGGATTGGACCGGATTGGATGGCATTGCATTGGATTGGATTGGATTGGATTGGATGCCGTTTCTTGGATTGGATTGGATTGGATTGGATTGAATCGGATTGGATTGGATTGGATTGGATTGGATGGCGTTACTTGGATTGGATTGGATAGGATTAGATTGAATTGGATAGGATTGGATTCGATTGGATTGGATTGGATGACGTTCCTTTGATTGGATTGGATTGGATTGGCTTGGATTGGTTTGGATTGGATTGGATTGGATGCCGTTCCTTGGAATGGATTGGATTGGATTGGATTGAATGCCGTTCCTTAGATAGGATTGTATTGTATTGGATTGGACCGGATTGGAGTGGATTGAATGGCATTGCATTGGATTGGATTGGATTGGATGCCGTTTCTTGGATTGGATTGGATTGGATTGGATTGGATTGGATTGAATCGGATTGGATTCGATTGGATTGGATTGGATGGCGTTCCTTGGATTGGATTGGATAGGATTAGATTGGATTGGATTGGATTGGATTGGACTGGATGCCGTTCGTTGGCTTGGATTGGATTGGATTGGATTTGTTGAATGCCGTTCCTTGGATTAGATTGGCTTGGATTGGATTGGGCTGGGAGCCTTTCGTTGGGTTGGTTTGGATTGGATTGGATTGGATTGGATTGGATTGGATTTGATTGGATTGGATTGCATTGGATTGGATTGGATGGCGTTCCTTGGATTGGATGGGATAGGATTGGATTGCATTGGATTGGATTGCATGCCGTTCATTGGATTGGTTTTGATTTGATTGGATTGGATTGGATTGGATTGGATTGGATTGAATGCCGCTCCTTAGATTGGATTGGATTGGATTGGATTGGATTGGATCGGATCGGATTGGATTGGATTGGACTGCACTGCATTGGATTGGATTGGATGGCGTTCCTTGGATTGGATGGGATAGGATTGGATTGCATTGGATTGGATTGCATGCCGTTCATTGGATTGGTTTTGATTTGATTGGATTGGATTGGATTGGATTGGATTGATTGCCGTTCCTTAGATTGGATTGGATTGGATTGGATTGGATCGGATCGGATTGGATTGGATTGGACTGCACTGCATTGGATTGGATTGGATGCCGTTCCTTGGATTGGATTGGATTGGATTGGATGCCGTTGCTTTGATTGGTTTGGATTGGCTCGGATTGGATTGGATTGGATTGGATTGGATGCCGTTCAGTGGATTGGATTGGATTGGGTTGGATTGGATTTGATTGGATTGGATTGGTTTGGATTGGATCTGATTGGATTGAATTGGATTGGATGCCGTTCCTCGGATTGGATTGGGTTTCATTGGTCTGGATTGGATAGGATTGGATTGGATTGGATACCGTTCCTTGGATTGGACTGGACTGGTTTGGATTGGATTGGCGTGGATTGGATTGGATTGGATTGGAGTGGATTGGATTGGATTTGATTGGATGCCGATCCTTGGATTGGATTGGATTGGATTTGTTGCCGTTCCTTGGATTGGATTGGATTGGCTTGGAATGAATTGGATTGGATTGGATTGGATGCTGTTCCTTGGATTGGATTTGTTTAGATTGGACTGGATTGGATCGGATCGGATTGGATTCGATTGGATTGGATGCCGTTCATTGGATTGGATTGGATTGGGTTGGATTGGATATGATTGGATTGGATTGGTTTGGATTGGATCTGATTGGATTGAATTGGATTGGATGCCGTTCCTCGGATTGGATTGGGTTTCATTGGACTGGATTGGATAGGATTGGTTTGGATTGGATATCGTTCCTTGCATTGGACAGGACTGGTTTGGATTGGATTGGCGTGGATTGGATTGGATTGGAGTGGATTGGATTGGATTTCATTGGATGCCGATCCTTGGATTGGATTGGATTGGATGGGAGTGGAATGGATTGGATTGGATTGGATGGCGTTTCTTGGATTGGATTGGATAGGATTGGATTGCATTGCATTGGATTGCATGCCGTTCATTGTATTGTATTGGATTGGATTGGATTGGTTTGGTTTTGATGCCGTTCCTTGCATTGGATTGGATTGGATTAGATGCCGTTCCTAGAATTGGAATTGATTGGATTGGATTGGATCAGATTGCATTGGATTGGATTGGATTGGATCCCGTTCCTTGGATTTGGCTTAGACTGGATTGGGATGGATTGCATTGGATTGGATTGGTTTGGATTGGAATGGATTGGATTGGATTGGATTGGATTGGATGCCGTTCCTTTGATTGGATTGGATTGGACTGGATTGAATGCCGTTCCTTAGATAGGATTGTATTGTATTGGATTGGACCGGATTGGATTGGATTGGATGGCATTGCATTGGATTGGATTGGATTGGATGCCGTTTCTTGGATTGGATTGGATTGGATTGGATTGGATTAATGCCGTTCCTTAGATTGGATTGGATTGGATTGGATTGGATTGGATCGGATCGGATTGGATTGGATTGGACCGCACTGCATTGGATTGGATTGGATGCCGTTCCATGGATTGGATTGGATTGGATTGGATGCCGTTCCTTAGATTGGATTGGATTGGCTCGGATTGGATTGGATTGGATTGGATGCCGTTCAATGGATTGGATTGGATTGGGTTGGATTGGATTGTGTTGGATTGGATTGGTTTGGATTGGATTGGATTGGATCGGATCGGATAGGATTGGATTGGACTGCACTGCATTGGATTGGATTGGATGCCGTTCCTTGGATTGGATTGGATTGGATTGGATTGGATTGGATGCCGTTCCTTAGATTGGATTGGATTGGCTCGGATTGGATTGGATTGGATTGGATTGGATGCCGTTCATTGTATTGGATTGGATTGGTTTGGATTGGATTGGATTGGTTTGGATTGGATTGGATTGGATTGGATTGAATTGGATTGGATGCCGTTCCTCGGATTGGATTGGGTTTCATTGGACTGGATTGGATTGGATTGGATTGGATTGGATACCGTTCCTTGGATTGGACTGGCCTGGTTTGGATTGGATTGGATTGGCTTGGATTGGATTGGATTGGATTGGAGTGGATTGGATTGGATTTGATTGGATGCCGATCCTTGGATTGGATTGGATTGGATTGGATTGGATTGGATTGGATTGGAGTGGAATGGATTGGATTGGATTGGATTGGATGGCGTTTCTTGGATTGTATTGGATAGGATTGGATTGCATTGCATTGGATTGCATGCCGTTCATTGGATTGGATTGGATTGGATTGGTTTGATGCCGTTCCTTGCATTGGATTGGATTGGATTGGATGCCGTTTCTTGGATTGGATTGGATTGGATTGGATTGGATTAATGCCGTTCCTTAGATTGGATTGGATTGGATTGGATTGGATTGGATCGGATCGGATTGGATTGGATTGGACCGCACTGCATTGGATTGGATTGGATGCCGTTCCATGGATTGGATTGGATTGGATTGGATGCCGTTCCTTAGATTGGATTGGATTGGCTCGGATTGGATTGGATTGGATTGGATGCCGTTCAATGGATTGGATTGGATTGGGTTGGATTGGATTGTGTTGGATTGGATTGGTTTGGATTGGATTGGATTGGATCGGATCGGATAGGATTGGATTGGACTGCACTGCATTGGATTGGATTGGATGCCGTTCCTTGGATTGGATTGGATTGGATTGGATTGGATTGGATGCCGTTCCTTAGATTGGATTGGATTGGCTCGGATTGGATTGGATTGGATTGGATTGGATGCCGTTCATTGTATTGGATTGGATTGGTTTGGATTGGATTGGATTGGTTTGGATTGGATTGGATTGGATTGGATTGAATTGGATTGGATGCCGTTCCTCGGATTGGATTGGGTTTCATTGGACTGGATTGGATTGGATTGGATTGGATTGGATACCGTTCCTTGGATTGGACTGGCCTGGTTTGGATTGGATTGGATTGGCTTGGATTGGATTGGATTGGATTGGAGTGGATTGGATTGGATTTGATTGGATGCCGATCCTTGGATTGGATTGGATTGGATTGGATTGGATTGGATTGGATTGGAGTGGAATGGATTGGATTGGATTGGATTGGATGGCGTTTCTTGGATTGTATTGGATAGGATTGGATTGCATTGCATTGGATTGCATGCCGTTCATTGGATTGGATTGGATTGGATTGGTTTGATGCCGTTCCTTGCATTGGATTGGATTGGATTCGATGCCGTTCCTAGGATTGGAATTGATTGGATTGGATTTGATCGGATTGCATTGGATTGGATTGGATCGCGTTCCTTGGATTTGGCTTAGACTGGATTGGGATGGATTGCATTGGATTGGATTGGTTTGGATTGGATTGGATTGGATTGGATTGGATTGGATGCCGTTCCTTTGATTGGATTGGATTGGATTGGATTGGCTTGGATTGGTTTGGATTGGATTGGATTGGATTGGATTGGTTTGGATTGGATGGCGTTCCTTGAATTGAATTGGATAGGATTGGATTCGATTGGATTGTATGCCGTTCCTTTGATTGGATTGGATTGGATTGGCTTGGATTGGTTTGGATTGGATTGGATTGGATTGGATGCCGTTCCTTGGAATGGATGGGATTGAATTGAATGCCGTTCCTAAGATAGGATTGTATGGTATTGGATTGGACCGGATTGGACCGGATTGGATGGCATTGCATTGGATTGGATTGGATTGGATTGGATGCCGTTTCTTGGATTGGATTGGATTGGATTGGATTGAATCGGATTGGATTGGATTGGATTGGATTGGATGGCGTTACTTGGATTGGATTGGATAGGATTAGATTGAATTGGATAGGATTGGATTCGATTGGATTGGATTGGATGACGTTCCTTTGATTGGATTGGATTGGATTGGCTTGGATTGGTTTGGATTGGATTGGATTGGATGCCGTTCCTTGGAATGGATTGGATTGGATTGGATTGAATGCCGTTCCTTAGATAGGATTGTATTGTATTGGATTGGACCGGATTGGAGTGGATTGAATGGCATTGCATTGGATTGGATTGGATTGGATGCCGTTTCTTGGATTGGATTGGATTGGATTGGATTGGATTGGATTGAATCGGATTGGATTCGATTGGATTGGATTGGATGGCGTTCCTTGGATTGGATTGGATAGGATTAGATTGGATTGGATTGGATTGGATTGGACTGGATGCCGTTCGTTGGCTTGGATTGGATTGGATTGGATTTGTTGAATGCCGTTCCTTGGATTAGATTGGCTTGGATTGGATTGGGCTGGGAGCCTTTCGTTGGGTTGGTTTGGATTGGATTGGATTGGATTGGATTGGATTGGATTTGATTGGATTGGATTGCATTGGATTGGATTGGATGGCGTTCCTTGGATTGGATGGGATAGGATTGGATTGCATTGGATTGGATTGCATGCCGTTCATTGGATTGGTTTTGATTTGATTGGATTGGATTGGATTGGATTGGATTGGATTGAATGCCGCTCCTTAGATTGGATTGGATTGGATTGGATTGGATTGGATCGGATCGGATTGGATTGGATTGGACTGCACTGCATTGGATTGGATTGGATGGCGTTCCTTGGATTGGATGGGATAGGATTGGATTGCATTGGATTGGATTGCATGCCGTTCATTGGATTGGTTTTGATTTGATTGGATTGGATTGGATTGGATTGGATTGATTGCCGTTCCTTAGATTGGATTGGATTGGATTGGATTGGATCGGATCGGATTGGATTGGATTGGACTGCACTGCATTGGATTGGATTGGATGCCGTTCCTTGGATTGGATTGGATTGGATTGGATGCCGTTGCTTTGATTGGTTTGGATTGGCTCGGATTGGATTGGATTGGATTGGATTGGATGCCGTTCAGTGGATTGGATTGGATTGGGTTGGATTGGATTTGATTGGATTGGATTGGTTTGGATTGGATCTGATTGGATTGAATTGGATTGGATGCCGTTCCTCGGATTGGATTGGGTTTCATTGGTCTGGATTGGATAGGATTGGATTGGATTGGATACCGTTCCTTGGATTGGACTGGACTGGTTTGGATTGGATTGGCGTGGATTGGATTGGATTGGATTGGAGTGGATTGGATTGGATTTGATTGGATGCCGATCCTTGGATTGGATTGGATTGGAGTGGAATGGATTGGATTGGATTGGATGGCGTTTCTTGGATTGGATTGGATAGGATTGGATTGCATTGCATTGGATTGCATGCCGTTCATTGGATTGGATTGGATTGGATTGGATTGGTTTGGTTTTGATGCCGTTCCTTGCATTGGATTGGATTGGATTAGATGCCGTTCCTAGGATTGGAATTGATTGGATTGGATTGGATCGGATTGCATTGGATTGGATTGGATTGGATCCCGTTCCTTGGATTTGGCTTAGACTGGATTGGGATGGATTGCATTGGATTGGATGGGTTTGGATTGGAATGGATTGGATTGGATTGGATTGGATGCCGTTCCTTTGATTGGATTGGATTGGATTGGATTGAATGCCGTTCCTTAGATACGATTGTATTGTATTGGAGTGGACCGGATTGGATTGGATTGGATTGGATGGCATTGCATTGGATTGGATTGGATTGGATGCCGTTTCTTGGATTGGATTGGATTGGATTAAATCGGATTGGATTGGATTGGATTGGATTGGATGGCGTTCCTTGGATTGGATTGGATAGGATTAGTTTGGATTGGACTGCACTGCATTGGATTGGATTGGATGCCGTTCCTTGGATTGGATTGGATTGGCTCGGATTGGATTGGATGCCGTTCCTTAGATTGGATTGGATTGACTCGGATTGGATTGGATTGGATTCGATTGGATGCCGTTCCTTCGATTGGATTGGCTCGGATTGGATTGGATTGGATGCCGGTCACTGGATTGGATTGTGTTGGGTTGGATTGGATTGGATTGGATTGGTTTGGATTGGATTGGATTGGATTGGATTGGATGCCGTTCCTCGGATTGGATTGGGTTTCATTGGACTGGATTGGATTGGATTGGATTAGATTGGATACCGTTCCTTGGATTGGACTGGACTGGATTGGATTGGCTTGGATTGGATTGGATTGGATTGGAGTGGATTGGATTGGATTTGATTGGATGCCGATCCTTGGATTGGAATGGATTGGATTGGAGTGTAATGGATTGGATTGGATTGGATGGCGTTTCGTGGATTGGATTGGATAGGATTGAAATGCATTGGATTGGATTGCATGCCGTTCATTGGATTGGGTTGGATTGGATTGGATTGGTTTTGATGCCGTTCCTTGGTTTGGATTGGATTGGATTGGATGCCGTTCCTAGGATTGGAATTGATTGGATTGGATTGGATCGGATTGCATTGGATTGGATGGGATTGGATCCCGTTCCTTGGATTAGGCTTCGACTGGATTGGGATGGATTGGATTGGATTGGATTGGATTGGATTGGATTTGATTGGATGCCGTTTCTTGGATTGGATGGGATTGGATTGGATCGGATTGGATTTTATTGGATTGGATGGCGCTCCTTGAATTGGATTGGATAGGATTAGATTGGATTGGATTGGATTGGGCTGGTGCCGTTCGTTGGATTGGATTGGATTGGATAGGATTGGTTTAATGCCGTTCCTAGGATTGGATTGGATTGGATTGGATGCCGTTACTTGGATTGGATTGGATTGGATTGAATTGGATGCCGTTCCTTAGATTGGATTGGGTGTATTGGATTGGATTGGAAAGGATTGGGTGCCGTTCCTTGGATTGGGTTGGATTGGATTGGATTGGATGGTATTGCATTGAATTGTATTGGATTGGATTTGTTGCCGTTCCTTGGATTGGATTGGATTGGCTTGGAATGAATTGGATTGGATTGGATTGGATTGGATTGGATTGGAGTGGATTGGATTGGATTTGATTGGATGCCGATCCGTGGATTGGATTGGATTGGAGTGGAATGGATTGGATTGGATGGCGTTTCTTGGATTGGATTGGATAGGATTGGAATGCATTGGATTGGATTGCATGCCGTTCATTGGATTGGATTGGATTGGATTGGATTGGTTTTGATGCCGTTCCTTGGTTTGGATTGGATTGGATTTGTTGCCGTTCCTTGGATTGGATTGGATTGGCTTGGAATGAATTGGATTGGATTGGATTGGATGCTGTTCCTTGGATTGGATTTGTTTAGATTGGACTGGATTGGATCGGATCGGATTGGATTCGATTGGATTGGATGCCGTTCATTGGATTGGATTGGATTGGGTTGGATTGGATATGATTGGATTGGATTGGTTTGGATTGGATCTGATTGGATTGAATTGGATTGGATGCCGTTCCTCGGATTGGATTGGGTTTCATTGGACTGGATTGGATAGGATTGGTTTGGATTGGATATCGTTCCTTGCATTGGACAGGACTGGTTTGGATTGGATTGGCGTGGATTGGATTGGATTGGAGTGGATTGGATTGGATTTGATTGGATGCCGATCCGTGGATTGGATTGGATTGGAGTGGAATGGATTGGATTGGATGGCGTTTCTTGGATTGGATTGGATAGGATTGGAATGCATTGGATTGGATTGCATGCCGTTCATTGGATTGGATTGGATTGGATTGGATTGGTTTTGATGCCGTTCCTTGGTTTGGATTGGATTGGATTTGTTGCCGTTCCTTGGATTGGATTGGATTGGCTTGGAATGAATTGGATTGGATTGGATTGGATGCTGTTCCTTGGATTGGATTTGTTTAGATTGGACTGGATTGGATCGGATCGGATTGGATTCGATTGGATTGGATGCCGTTCATTGGATTGGATTGGATTGGGTTGGATTGGATATGATTGGATTGGATTGGTTTGGATTGGATCTGATTGGATTGAATTGGATTGGATGCCGTTCCTCGGATTGGATTGGGTTTCATTGGACTGGATTGGATAGGATTGGTTTGGATTGGATATCGTTCCTTGCATTGGACAGGACTGGTTTGGATTGGATTGGCGTGGATTGGATTGGATTGGAGTGGATTGGATTGGATTTCATTGGATGCCGATCCTTGGATTGGATTGGATTGGATGGGAGTGGAATGGATTGGATTGGATTGGATGGCGTTTCTTGGATTGGATTGGATAGGATTGGATTGCATTGCATTGGATTGCATGCCGTTCATTGTATTGTATTGGATTGGATTGGATTGGTTTGGTTTTGATGCCGTTCCTTGCACTGGATTGGATTGGATTAGATGCCGTTCCTAGAATTGGAATTGATTGGATTGGATTGGATCAGATTGCATTGGATTGGATTGGATTGGATCCCGTTCCTTGGATTTGGCTTAGACTGGATTGGGATGGATTGCATTGGATTGGATTGGTTTGGATTGGAATGGATTGGATTGGATTGGATTGGATTGGATGCCGTTCCTTTGATTGGATTGGATTGGACTGGATTGAATGCCGTTCCTTAGATAGGATTGTATTGTATTGGATTGGACCGGATTGGATTGGATTGGATGGCATTGCATTGGATTGGATTGGATTGGATGCCGTTTCTTGGATTGGATTGGATTGGATTGGATTGGATTAATGCCGTTCCTTAGATTGGATTGGATTGGATTGGATTGGATTGGATCGGATCGGATTGGATTGGATTGGACCGCACTGCATTGGATTGGATTGGATGCCGTTCCATGGATTGGATTGGATTGGATTGGATGCCGTTCCTTAGATTGGATTGGATTGGCTCGGATTGGATTGGATTGGATTGGATGCCGTTCAATGGATTGGATTGGATTGGGTTGGATTGGATTGTGTTGGATTGGATTGGTTTGGATTGGATTGGATTGGATCGGATCGGATAGGATTGGATTGGACTGCACTGCATTGGATTGGATTGGATGCCGTTCCTTGGATTGGATTGGATTGGATTGGATTGGATTGGATGCCGTTCCTTAGATTGGATTGGATTGGCTCGGATTGGATTGGATTGGATTGGATTGGATGCCGTTCATTGTATTGGATTGGATTGGTTTGGATTGGATTGGATTGGTTTGGATTGGATTGGATTGGATTGGATTGAATTGGATTGGATGCCGTTCCTCGGATTGGATTGGGTTTCATTGGACTGGATTGGATTGGATTGGATTGGATTGGATACCGTTCCTTGGATTGGACTGGCCTGGTTTGGATTGGATTGGATTGGCTTGGATTGGATTGGATTGGAGTGGAGTGGATTGGATTGGATTTGATTGGATGCCGATCCTTGGATTGGATTGGATTGGATTGGATTGGATTGGATTGGATTGGAGTGGAATGGATTGGATTGGATTGGATTGGATGGCGTTTCTTGGATTGTATTGGATAGGATTGGATTGCATTGCATTGGATTGCATGCCGTTCATTGGATTGGATTGGATTGGATTGGTTTGATGCCGTTCCTTGCATTGGATTGGATTGGATTCGATGCCGTTCCTAGGATTGGAATTGATTGGATTGGATTTGATCGGATTGCATTGGATTGGATTGGATCGCGTTCCTTGGATTTGGCTTAGACTGGATTGGGATGGATTGCATTGGATTGGATTGGTTTGGATTGGATTGGATTGGATTGGATTGGATTGGATGCCGTTCCTTTGATTGGATTGGATTGGATTGGATTGGCTTGGATTGGTTTGGATTGGATTGGATTGGATTGGATTGGTTTGGATTGGATGGCGTTCCTTGAATTGAATTGGATAGGATTGGATTCGATTGGATTGTATGCCGTTCCTTTGATTGGATTGGATTGGATTGGCTTGGATTGGTTTGGATTGGATTGGATTGGATTGGATGCCGTTCCTTGGAATGGATGGGATTGAATTGAATGCCGTTCCTAAGATAGGATTGTATGGTATTGGATTGGACCGGATTGGACCGGATTGGATGGCATTGCATTGGATTGGATTGGATTGGATTGGATGCCGTTTCTTGGATTGGATTGGATTGGATTGGATTGAATCGGATTGGATTGGATTGGATTGGATTGGATGGCGTTACTTGGATTGGATTGGATAGGATTAGATTGAATTGGATAGGATTGGATTCGATTGGATTGGATTGGATGACGTTCCTTTGATTGGATTGGATTGGATTGGCTTGGATTGGTTTGGATTGGATTGGATTGGATGCCGTTCCTTGGAATGGATTGGATTGGATTGGATTGAATGCCGTTCCTTAGATAGGATTGTATTGTATTGGATTGGACCGGATTGGAGTGGATTGAATGGCATTGCATTGGATTGGATTGGATTGGATGCCGTTTCTTGGATTGGATTGGATTGGATTGGATTGGATTGGATTGAATCGGATTGGATTCGATTGGATTGGATTGGATGGCGTTCCTTGGATTGGATTGGATAGGATTGGATTGGATTGGACTGGATGCCGTTCGTTGGCTTGGATTGGATTGGATTGGATTTGTTGAATGCCGTTCCTTGGATTAGATTGGCTTGGATTGGATTGGGCTGGGAGCCTTTCGTTGGGTTGGTTTGGATTGGATTGGATTGGATTGGATTGGATTGGATTTGATTGGATTGGATTGCATTGGATTGGATTGGATGGCGTTCCTTGGATTGGATGGGATAGGATTGGATTGCATTGGATTGGATTGCATGCCGTTCATTGGATTGGTTTTGATTTGATTGGATTGGATTGGATTGGATTGGATTGGATTGAATGCCGCTCCTTAGATTGGATTGGATTGGATTGGATTGGATTGGATCGGATCGGATTGGATTGGATTGGACTGCACTGCATTGGATTGGATTGGATGGCGTTCCTTGGATTGGATGGGATAGGATTGGATTGCATTGGATTGGATTGCATGCCGTTCATTGGATTGGTTTTGATTTGATTGGATTGGATTGGATTGGATTGGATTGATTGCCGTTCCTTAGATTGGATTGGATTGGATTGGATTGGATCGGATCGGATTGGATTGGATTGGACTGCACTGCATTGGATTGGATTGGATGCCGTTCCTTGGATTGGATTGGATTGGATTGGATGCCGTTGCTTTGATTGGTTTGGATTGGCTCGGATTGGATTGGATTGGATTGGATTGGATGCCGTTCAGTGGATTGGATTGGATTGGGTTGGATTGGATTTGATTGGATTGGATTGGTTTGGATTGGATCTGATTGGATTGAATTGGATTGGATGCCGTTCCTCGGATTGGATTGGGTTTCATTGGTCTGGATTGGATAGGATTGGATTGGATTGGATACCGTTCCTTGGATTGGACTGGACTGGTTTGGATTGGATTGGCGTGGATTGGATTGGATTGGATTGGAGTGGATTGGATTGGATTTGATTGGATGCCGATCCTTGGATTGGATTGGATTGGAGTGGAATGGATTGGATTGGATTGGATGGCGTTTCTTGGATTGGATTGGATAGGATTGGATTGCATTGCATTGGATTGCATGCCGTTCATTGGATTGGATTGGATTGGATTGGATTGGTTTGGTTTTGATGCCGTTCCTTGCATTGGATTGGATTGGATTAGATGCCGTTCCTAGGATTGGAATTGATTGGATTGGATTGGATCGGATTGCATTGGATTGGATTGGATTGGATCCCGTTCCTTGGATTTGGCTTAGACTGGATTGGGATGGATTGCATTGGATTGGATGGGTTTGGATTGGAATGGATTGGATTGGATTGGATTGGATGCCGTTCCTTTGATTGGATTGGATTGGATTGGATTGGATTGAATGCCGTTCCTTAGATACGATTGTATTGTATTGGAGTGGACCGGATTGGATTGGATTGGATTGGATGGCATTGCATTGGATTGGATTGGATTGGATGCCGTTTCTTGGATTGGATTGGATTGGATTGGATTAAATCGGATTGGATTGGATTGGATTGGATTGGATGGCGTTCCTTGGATTGGATTGGATAGGATTAGTTTGGATTGGACTGCACTGCATTGGATTGGATTGGATGCCGTTCCTTGGATTGGATTGGATTGGCTCGGATTGGATTGGATGCCGTTCCTTAGATTGGATTGGATTGACTCGGATTGGATTGGATTGGATTCGATTGGATGCCGTTCCTTCGATTGGATTGGCTCGGATTGGATTGGATTGGATGCCGGTCACTGGATTGGATTGTGTTGGGTTGGATTGGATTGGATTGGATTGGTTTGGATTGGATTGGATTGGATTGGATTGGATGCCGTTCCTCGGATTGGATTGGGTTTCATTGGACTGGATTGGATTGGATTGGATTAGATTGGATACCGTTCCTTGGATTGGACTGGACTGGATTGGATTGGCTTGGATTGGATTGGATTGGATTGGAGTGGATTGGATTGGATTTGATTGGATGCCGATCCTTGGATTGGAATGGATTGGATTGGAGTGTAATGGATTGGATTGGATTGGATGGCGTTTCGTGGATTGGATTGGATAGGATTGAAATGCATTGGATTGGATTGCATGCCGTTCATTGGATTGGGTTGGATTGGATTGGATTGGTTTTGATGCCGTTCCTTGGTTTGGATTGGATTGGATTGGATGCCGTTCCTAGGATTGGAATTGATTGGATTGGATTGGATCGGATTGCATTGGATTGGATGGGATTGGATCCCGTTCCTTGGATTAGGCTTCGACTGGATTGGGATGGATTGGATTGGATTGGATTGGATTGGATTGGATTTGATTGGATGCCGTTTCTTGGATTGGATGGGATTGGATTGGATCGGATTGGATTTTATTGGATTGGATGGCGCTCCTTGAATTGGATTGGATAGGATTAGATTGGATTGGATTGGATTGGGCTGGTGCCGTTCGTTGGATTGGATTGGATTGGATAGGATTGGTTTAATGCCGTTCCTAGGATTGGATTGGATTGGATTGGATGCCGTTACTTGGATTGGATTGGATTGGATTGAATTGGATGCCGTTCCTTAGATTGGATTGGGTGTATTGGATTGGATTGGAAAGGATTGGGTGCCGTTCCTTGGATTGGGTTGGATTGGATTGGATTGGATGGTATTGCATTGAATTGTATTGGATTGGATTTGTTGCCGTTCCTTGGATTGGATTGGATTGGCTTGGAATGAATTGGATTGGATTGGATTGGATTGGATGCTGTTCGTTGGATGGGATTTGTTTGGAATTGACTGGATTGGATAGGATCGGATTGGATTCGATTGGATTGGATGCCGTTCATTGGATTGGATTGGATTGGGTTGGATTGGATTTGATTGGATTGGATTGGTTTGGATTGGATCTGATTGGATTGAATTGGATTGGATGCCGTTCCTCGGATTGGATTGGGTTTCATTGGACTGGATTGGATAGGATTGGATTGGATTGGATACCGTTCCTTGGATTGGACTGGACTGGTTTGTATTGGATTGGCGTGGATTGGATTGGATTGGATTGGAGTGGATTGGATTGGATTTGATTGGATGCCGATCCGTGGATTGGATTGGATTGGAGTGGAATGGATTGGATTGGATTGGATGGCGTTTCTTGGATTGGATTGGATAGGATTGGATTGCATTGCATTGGATTGCATGCCGTTCATTGGATTGGATTGGATTGGATTGGATTGGATTGGGTTGGTTTTGATGCCGTTCCTTGCATTGGATTGGATTGGATTAGATGCCGTTCCTAGGATTGGAATTGATTGGATTGGATTGGATCGGATTGCATTGGATTGGATTGGATTGGATCCCGTTCCTTGGATTTGGCTTAGACTAGATTGGGATGGATTGCATTGGATTGGATTGGTTTGGATTGGATTGGATTGGATTGGATTGGATTGGATTGGATGCCGTTCCTTTGATTGGATTGGATTGGATTGGATTGAATGCCGTTCCTTAGATAGGATTGTATTGTATTGGATTGGACCGGATTGGATTGGATTGGATGGCATTGCATTGGATTGGATTGGATTGGATGCCGTTTCTTGGATTGGATTGGATTGGATTGGATTGGATTGAATGCCGTTCCTTAGATTGGATTGGATTGGATTGGATTGGATCGGATCGGATTGGATTGGATTGGACTGCACTGCATTGTATTGGATTGGATGCCGTTCCTTGGACTGGATTGGATTGGATTGGATTGGATGCCGTTGCTTAGATTGGTTTGGATTGGCTCGGATTGGATTGGATTGGATTGGATTGGATGCCGTTCATTGGATTGGATTGTATTGGGTTGGATTGGATTTGATTGGATTGGATTGGTTTGGATTGGGTCTGATTGGATTGAATTGGATTGGATGCCGTTCCTCGGATTGGATTGGGTTTCATTGGACTGGATTGGATAGGATTGGATTGGATTGGATACCGTTCCTTGGATTGGACTGGACTGGTTTGGATTGGATTGGATAGGATTGGATTGGATACCGTTCCTTGGATTGGACTGGACTGGTTTGTATTGGATCGGCGTGGATTGGATTGGATTGGATTGGAGTGGATTGGATTGGATTTGATTGGATGCCGAACGGTGGATTGGATTGGATTGGAGTGGAATGGATTGGATTGGATTGGATGGCGTTTCTTGGATTGGATTGGATAGGATTGGATTGCATTGCATTGGATTGCATGCCGTTCATTGGATTGGATTGGATTGGATTGGATTGGGTTGGTTTTGATGCCGTTCCTTGCATTGGATTGGATTGGATTAGATGCCGTTCCTAGGATTGGAATTGATTGGATTGGATTGGATCGGATTGCATTGGATTGGATTGGATTGGATGCCGTTTCTTGGATTGGATTGGATTGGATTGGATTGGATTAATGCCGTTCCTTAGATTGGATTGGATTGGATTGGATTGGATTGGATCGGATCGGATTGGATTGGATTGGACCGCACTGCATTGGATTGGATTGGATGCCGTTCCATGGATTGGATTGGATTGGATTGGATGCCGTTCCTTAGATTGGATTGGATTGGCTCGGATTGGATTGGATTGGATTGGATGCCGTTCATTGTATTGGATTGGATTGGTTTGGATTGGATTGGATTGGTTTGGATTGGATTGGATTGGATTGGATTGAATTGGATTGGATGCCGTTCCTCGGATTGGATTGGGTTTCATTGGACTGGATTGGATTGGATTGGATTGGATTGGATACCGTTCCTTGGATTGGACTGGCCTGGTTTGGATTGGATTGGATTGGCTTGGATTGGATTGGATTGGATTGGAGTGGATTGGATTGGATTTGATTGGATGCCGATCCTTGGATTGGATTGGATTGGATTGGATTGGATTGGATTGGAGTGGAATGGATTGGATTGGATTGGATTGGATGGCGTTTCTTGGATTGTATTGGATAGGATTGGATTGCATTGCATTGGATTGCATGCCGTTCATTGGATTGGATTGGATTGGATTGGTTTGATGCCGTTCCTTGCATTGGATTGGATTGGATTCGATGCCGTTCCTAGGATTGGAATTGATTGGATTGGATTTGATCGGATTGCATTGGATTGGATTGGATCGCGTTCCTTGGATTTGGCTTAGACTGGATTGGGATGGATTGCATTGGATTGGATTGGTTTGGATTGGATTGGATTGGATTGGATTGGATTGGATGCCGTTCCTTTGATTGGATTGGATTGGATTGGATTGGCTTGGATTGGTTTGGATTGGATTGGATTGGATTGGATTGGTTTGGATTGGATGGCGTTCCTTGAATTGAATTGGATAGGATTGGATTCGATTGGATTGTATGCCGTTCCTTTGATTGGATTGGATTGGATTGGCTTGGATTGGTTTGGATTGGATTGGATTGGATGCCGTTCCTTGGAATGGATGGGATTGAATTGAATGCCGTTCCTAAGATAGGATTGTATGGTATTGGATTGGACCGGATTGGACCGGATTGGATGGCATTGCATTGGATTGGATTGGATTGGATTGGATGCCGTTTCTTGGATTGGATTGGATTGGATTGGATTGAATCGGATTGGATTGGATTGGATTGGATTGGATGGCGTTACTTGGATTGGATTGGATAGGATTAGATTGAATTGGATAGGATTGGATTCGATTGGATTGGATTGGATGACGTTCCTTTGATTGGATTGGATTGGATTGGCTTGGATTGGTTTGGATTGGATTGGATTGGATGCCGTTCCTTGGAATGGATTGGATTTGGATTGGATTGAATGCCGTTCCTTAGATAGGATTGTATTGTATTGGATTGGACCGGATTGGAGTGGATTGAATGGCATTGCATTGGATTGGATTGGATTGGATGCCGTTTCTTGGATTGGATTGGATTGGATTGGATTGGATTGGATTGAATCGGATTGGATTCGATTGGATTGGATTGGATGGCGTTCCTTGGATTGGATTGGATAGGATTAGATTGGATTGGATTGGATTGGATTGGACTGGATGCCGTTCATTGGCTTGGATTGGATTGGATTGGATTTGTTGAATGCCGTTCCTTGGATTAGATTGGCTTGGATTGGATTGGGCTGGGAGCCTTTCGTTGGGTTGGTTTGGATTGGATTGGATTGGATTGGATTGGATTGGATTTGATTGGATTGGATTGCATTGGATTGGATTGGATGGCGTTCCTTGGATTGGATGGGATAGGATTGGATTGCATTGGATTGGATTGCATGCCGTTCATTGGATTGGTTTTGATTTGATTGGATTGGATTGGATTGGATTGGATTGGATTGAATGCCGCTCCTTAGATTGGATTGGATTGGATTGGATTGGATTGGATCGGATCGGATTGGATTGGATTGGACTGCACTGCATTGGATTGGATTGGATGGCGTTCCTTGGATTGGATGGGATAGGATTGGATTGCATTGGATTGGATTGCATGCCGTTCATTGGATTGGTTTTGATTTGATTGGATTGGATTGGATTGGATTGGATTGATTGCCGTTCCTTAGATTGGATTGGATTGGATTGGATTGGATCGGATCGGATTGGATTGGATTGGACTGCACTGCATTGGATTGGATTGGATGCCGTTCCTTGGATTGGATTGGATTGGATTGGATGCCGTTGCTTTGATTGGTTTGGATTGGCTCGGATTGGATTGGATTGGATTGGATTGGATGCCGTTCAGTGGATTGGATTGGATTGGGTTGGATTGGATTTGATTGGATTGGATTGGTTTGGATTGGATCTGATTGGATTGAATTGGATTGGATGCCGTTCCTCGGATTGGATTGGGTTTCATTGGTCTGGATTGGATAGGATTGGATTGGATTGGATACCGTTCCTTGGATTGGACTGGACTGGTTTGGATTGGATTGGCGTGGATTGGATTGGATTGGATTGGAGTGGATTGGATTGGATTTGATTGGATGCCGATCCTTGGATTGGATTGGATTGGAGTGGAATGGATTGGATTGGATTGGATGGCGTTTCTTGGATTGGATTGGATAGGATTGGATTGCATTGCATTGGATTGCATGCCGTTCATTGGATTGGATTGGATTGGATTGGATTGGTTTGGTTTTGATGCCGTTCCTTGCATTGGATTGGATTGGATTAGATGCCGTTCCTAGGATTGGAATTGATTGGATTGGATTGGATCGGATTGCATTGGATTGGATTGGATTGGATCCCGTTCCTTGGATTTGGCTTAGACTGGATTGGGATGGATTGCATTGGATTGGATGGGTTTGGATTGGAATGGATTGGATTGGATTGGATTGGATGCCGTTCCTTTGATTGGATTGGATTGGATTGGATTGAATGCCGTTCCTTAGATACGATTGTATTGTATTGGAGTGGACCGGATTGGATTGGATTGGATTGGATGGCATTGCATTGGATTGGATTGGATTGGATGCCGTTTCTTGGATTGGATTGGATTGGATTGGATTAAATCGGATTGGATTGGATTGGATTGGATTGGATGGCGTTCCTTGGATTGGATTGGATAGGATTAGTTTGGATTGGACTGCACTGCATTGGATTGGATTGGATGCCGTTCCTTGGATTGGATTGGATTGGCTCGGATTGGATTGGATGCCGTTCCTTAGATTGGATTGGATTGACTCGGATTGGATTGGATTGGATTCGATTGGATGCCGTTCCTTCGATTGGATTGGCTCGGATTGGATTGGATTGGATGCCGGTCACTGGATTGGATTGTGTTGGGTTGGATTGGATTGGATTGGATTGGTTTGGATTGGATTGGATTGGATTGGATTGGATGCCGTTCCTCGGATTGGATTGGGTTTCATTGGACTGGATTGGATTGGATTGGATTAGATTGGATACCGTTCCTTGGATTGGACTGGACTGGATTGGATTGGCTTGGATTGGATTGGATTGGATTGGAGTGGATTGGATTGGATTTGATTGGATGCCGATCCTTGGATTGGAATGGATTGGATTGGAGTGTAATGGATTGGATTGGATTGGATGGCGTTTCGTGGATTGGATTGGATAGGATTGAAATGCATTGGATTGGATTGCATGCCGTTCATTGGATTGGGTTGGATTGGATTGGATTGGTTTTGATGCCGTTCCTTGGTTTGGATTGGATTGGATTGGATGCCGTTCCTAGGATTGGAATTGATTGGATTGGATTGGATCGGATTGCATTGGATTGGATGGGATTGGATCCCGTTCCTTGGATTAGGCTTCGACTGGATTGGGATGGATTGGATTGGATTGGATTGGATTGGATTGTATTTGATTGGATGCCGTTTCTTGGATTGGATGGGATTGGATTGGATCGGATTGGATTTTATTGGATTGGATGGCGCTCCTTGAATTGGATTGGATAGGATTAGATTGGATTGGATTGGATTGGGCTGGTGCCGTTCGTTGGATTGGATTGGATTGGATAGGATTGGTTTAATGCCGTTCCTAGGATTGGATTGGATTGGATTGGATGCCGTTACTTGGATTGGATTGGATTGGATTGAATTGGATGCCGTTCCTTAGATTGGATTGGGTGTATTGGATTGGATTGGAAAGGATTGGGTGCCGTTCCTTGGATTGGGTTGGATTGGATTGGATTGGATGGTATTGCATTGAATTGTATTGGATTGGATTTGTTGCCGTTCCTTGGATTGGATTGGATTGGCTTGGAATGAATTGGATTGGATTGGATTGGATTGGATGCTGTTCGTTGGATGGGATTTGTTTGGATTGGACTGGATTGGATAGGATCGGATTGGATTCGATTGGATTGGATGCCGTTCATTGGATTGGATTGGATTGGGTTGGATTGGATTTGATTGGATTGGATTGGTTTGGATTGGATCTGATTGGATTGAATTGGATTGGATGCCGTTCCTCGGATTGGATTGGGTTTCATTGGACTGGATTGGATAGGATTGGATTGGATTGGATACCGTTCCTTGGATTGGACTGGACTGGTTTGTATTGGATTGGCGTGGATTGGATTGGATTGGATTGGAGTGGATTGGATTGGATTTGATTGGATGCCGATCCGTGGATTGGATTGGATTGGAGTGGAATGGATTGGATTGGATTGGATGGCGTTTCTTGGATTGGATTGGATAGGATTGGATTGCATTGCATTGGATTGCATGCCGTTCATTGGATTGGATTGGATTGGATTGGATTGGATTGGGTTGGTTTTGATGCCGTTCCTTGCATTGGATTGGATTGGATTAGATGCCGTTCCTAGGATTGGAATTGATTGGATTGGATTGGATCGGATTGCATTGGATTGGATTGGATTGGATCCCGTTCCTTGGATTTGGCTTAGACTAGATTGGGATGGATTGCATTGGATTGGATTGGTTTGGATTGGATTGGATTGGATTGGATTGGATTGGATTGGATGCCGTTCCTTTGATTGGATTGGATTGGATTGGATTGAATGCCGTTCCTTAGATAGGATTGTATTGTATTGGATTGGACCGGATTGGATTGGATTGGATGGCATTGCATTGGATTGGATTGGATTGGATGCCGTTTCTTGGATTGGATTGGATTGGATTGGATTGGATTGAATGCCGTTCCTTAGATTGGATTGGATTGGATTGGATTGGATCGGATCGGATTGGATTGGATTGGACTGCACTGCATTGTATTGGATTGGATGCCGTTCCTTGGACTGGATTGGATTGGATTGGATTGGATGCCGTTGCTTAGATTGGTTTGGATTGGCTCGGATTGGATTGGATTGGATTGGATTGGATGCCGTTCATTGGATTGGATTGTATTGGGTTGGATTGGATTTGATTGGATTGGATTGGTTTGGATTGGGTCTGATTGGATTGAATTGGATTGGATGCCGTTCCTCGGATTGGATTGGGTTTCATTGGACTGGATTGGATAGGATTGGATTGGATTGGATACCGTTCCTTGGATTGGACTGGACTGGTTTGGATTGGATTGGATAGGATTGGATTGGATACCGTTCCTTGGATTGGACTGGACTGGTTTGTATTGGATCGGCGTGGATTGGATTGGATTGGATTGGAGTGGATTGGATTGGATTTGATTGGATGCCGAACGGTGGATTGGATTGGATTGGAGTGGAATGGATTGGATTGGATTGGATGGCGTTTCTTGGATTGGATTGGATAGGATTGGATTGCATTGCATTGGATTGCATGCCGTTCATTGGATTGGATTGGATTGGATTGGATTGGGTTGGTTTTGATGCCGTTCCTTGCATTGGATTGGATTGGATTAGATGCCGTTCCTAGGATTGGAATTGATTGGATTGGATTGGATCGGATTGCATTGGATTGGATTGGATTGGATCCCGTTCCTTGGATTTGGCTTAGACTGGATTGGGATGGATTGCATTGGATTGGATTGGTTTGGATTGGATTGGATTGGATTGGATTGGATGCCGTTCCTTTGATTGGATTGGATTGGATTGGATTGAATGCCGTTCCTTAGATAGGATTGTATTGTATTGGATTGGACCGGATTGGATTGGATTGGATGGCATTGCATTGGATTGGATTGGATTGGATGCCGTTTCTTGGATTGGATTGGATTGGATTGGATTGCATGCCGTTCCTTAGATTGGATTGGATTGGATTGGTTTTGATGCCGTTCCTTGCATTGGATTGGATTGGATTAGATGCCGTTCCTAGGATTGGAATTGATTGGATTGGATTTGATCGGATTGCATTGGATTGGATTGGATTGGATCGCGTTCCTTGGATTTGGCTTAGACTGGATTGGGATGGATTGCATTGGATTGGATTGGTTTGGATTGGATTGGATTGGATTGGATTGGATTGGATGCCGTTCCTTTGATTGGATTGGATTGGATTGGATTGGCTTGGATTCGTTTGGATTGGATTGGATTGGATTGGATTGGTTTGGATTGGATGGCGTTCCTTGAATTGAATTGGATAGGATTGGATTCGATTGGATTGGATTGTATGCCGTTCCTTTGATTGGATTGGATTGGATTGGCTTGGATTGGTTTGGATTGGATTGGATTGGATGCCGTTCCTTGGAATGGATTGGATTGGATTGGATTGGATTGAATGCCGTTCCTAAGATAGGATTGTATTGTATTGGATTGGACCGGATTGGATTGGATTGGATGGCATTGCATTGGATTGGATTGGATTGGATGCCGTTTCTTGGATTGGATTGGATTGGATTGGATTGAATCGGATTGGATTGGATTGGATTGGATTGGATGGCGTTCCTTGGTTTGGATTGGATAGGATTAGATTGAATTGGATAGGATTGGATTCGATTGGATTGGATTGGATGCCGTTCCTTTGATTGGATTGGATTGGATTGGATTGGCTTGGATTGGTTTGGATTGGATTGGATTGGATGCCGTTCCTTGGAATGGATTGGATTGGATTGGATTGAATGCCGTTCCTTAGATAGGATTGTATTGTATTGGATTGGACCGGATTGGATTGGATTGGATTGGATCGGATCGGAGTGGATTGGATTGGACTGCACTGCATTGGATTGGATTGGATGCCGTTCCTTGGATTGGATTGGATTGGATTGGATTGGATGCCGTTGCTTAGATTGGTTTGGATTGGCTCGGATTGGATTGGATTGGATTGGATTGGATGCCGTTCATTGGATTGGATTGGATTGGGTTGGGTTGGATTGGATTGGATTGGATTGGATTGGTTTGGATTGGATCTGATTGTATTGAATTGGATTGGATGCCGTTCCTCGGATTGGATTGGGTTTCATTGGACTGGATTGGATAGGATTGGATTGGATTGGATACCGTTCCTTGGATTGGACTGGACTGGTTTGGATTGGATTGGCGTGGATTGGATTGGATTGGATTGGATTGGAGTGGATTGGATTGGATTTGATTGGATGCCGATCCTTGGATTGGATTGGATTGGAGTGGAATGGATTGGACTGGATTGGATGGCGTTTCTTGGATTGGATTGGATAGGATAGGATTGGATTGCATTGCATTGGATTGCATGCCGTTCATTGGATTGGATTGGATTGGATTGGTTTGGTTTTGATGCCGTTCCTTGCATAGGATTGGATTGGATTAGATGCCGTTCCTAGGATTGGAATTGATTGGATTGGATTGGATCGGATTGCATTGGATTGGATTGGATTGGATCCCGTTCCTTGGATTTGGCTTAGACTGGATTGGGATGGATTGCAATGGATTGGATTGGTTTGGATTGGAATGGATTGGATTGGATTGGATTGGATGCCGTTCCTTTGATTGGATTGGATTGGATTGGATTGAATGCCGTTCCTTAGATAGGATTGTATTGGATTGGATTGGACCGGATTGGATTGGATTGGATGGCATTGCATTGGATTGGATTGGATTGGATGCCGTTTCTTGGATTGGATTGGATTGGATTAAATCGGATTGGATTGGATTGGATTGGATTGGATGGCGTTCCTTGGATTGGATTGGATAGGATTAGTTTGGATTGGACTGCACTGCATTGGATTGGATTGGATGCCGTTCCTTGGATTGGATTGGATTGGATTGGATGCCGTTCCTTATATTTGATTGGATTGGCTCGGATTGGATTGGATGCCGTTCCTTAGATTGGATTGGATTGACTCGGATTGGATTGGATTGGATTCGATTGGATGCCGTTCCTTCGATTGGATTGGCTCGGATTGGATTGGATTGGATGCCGTTCACTGGATTGGATTGTATTGGGTTGGATTGGATTGGATTGGATTGGTTTGGATTGGATTGGATTGGATTGGATTGGATGCCGTTCCTCGGATTGGATTGGGTTTCATTGAACTGGATTGGATTGGATTGGATTGGATTGGATACCGTTCCTTGGATTGGACTGGACTGGATTGGATTGGCTTGGATTGGATTGGATTGGATTGGAGTGGATTGGATTGGATTTGATTGGATGCCGATCCTTGGATTGGATTGGATTGGATTGGAGTGTAATGGATTGGATTGGATTGGATGGCGTTTCTTGGATTGGATTGGATAGGATTGGAATGCATTGGATTGGATTGCATGCCGTTCATTGGATTGGATTGGATTGGATTGGATTGGTTTTGATGCCGTTCCTTGGTTTGGATTGGATTGGATTGGATGCCGTTCCTAGGATTGGAATTGATTGGATTGGATTGGGTCGGATTGCATTGGATTGGATGGGATTGGATCCCGTTCCTTGGATTAGGCTTAGACTGGATTGGGATGGATTGGATTGGATTGGATTGGATTGGATTTGATTGGATGCCGTTTCTTGGATTGGATGGGATTGGATTGGATCGGATTGGATTTTATTGGATTGGATGGCGCTCCTTGAATTGGATTGGATAGGATTAGATTGGATTGGATTGGATTGGGCTGGTGCCGTTCGTTGGATTGGATTGGATTGGATAGGATTGGTTTAATGCCGTTCCTAGGATTGGATTGGATTGGATTTGATGCCGTTACTTGGATTGGATTGGATTGGATTGAATTGGATGCCGTTCCTTAGATTGGATTGGGTGTATTGGATTGGATTGGAAAGGATTGGGTGCCGTTCCTTGGATTGGGTTGGATTGGATTGAATGGTATTGTATTGAATTGGATTGGATTGGATTTGTTGCCGTTCCTTGGATTGGATTCGATTGGCTTGGAATGAATTGGATTGGATTGGATTGGATTGGATTGGATGCTGTTCCTTGGATGGGATTAGTTTGGATTGGACTGGATTGGATCGGATCGGATTGGATTCGATTGGATTGGATGCCGTTCATTGGATTGGATTGGATTGGGTTGGATTGGATTTGATTGGATTGGATTGGTTTGGATTGGATCTGATTGGATTGAATTGGATTGGATGCCGTTCCTCGGATTGGATTGGGTTTCATTGGACTGGATTGGATAGGATTGGATTGGATTGGATACCGTTCCTTGGATTGGACTGGACTGGTTTGGATTGGATTGGCGTGGATTGGATTGGATTGGAGTGGATTGGATTGGATTTGATTGGATGCCGATCCGTGGATTGGATTGGATTGGAGTGGAATGGATTGGATTGGATTGGATGGCGTTTCTTGGATTGGATTGGATAGGATTGGAATGCATTGGATTGGATTGCATGCCGTTCATTGGATTGGATTGGATTGGATTGGATTGGTTTTGTAGCCGTTCCTTGGTTTGGATTGGATTGGATTGGATGCCGTTCCTAGGATTGGAATTGATTGGATTGGATTGGATCGGATTGCATTGGATTGGATGGGATTGGATCCCGTTCCTTGGATTAGGTCTAGACTGGATTGGGATGGATTGGATTGGATTGGATTGGATTGGATTGGATTTGATTGGATGCCGTTTCTTGGATTGGATGGGATTGGATTGGATCGGATTGGATTTTATTGGATTGGATGGCGCTCCTTGAATTGGATTGGATAGGATTAGATTGGATTGGATTGGATTGGGCTGGTGCCGTTCGTTGGATTGGATTGGATTGGATAGGATTGGTTTAATGCCGTTCCTAGGATTGGATTGGATTGGATTGGATGCCGTTACTTGGATTGGATTGGATTGGATTGAATTGGATGCCGTTCCTTAGATTGGATTGGGTGTATTGGATTGGATTGGAAAGGATTGGGTGCCGTTCCTTGGATTGGGTTGGATTGGATTGGATGGTATTGTATTGAATTGGATTGGATTGGATTTGTTGCCGTTCCTTGGATTGGATTGGATTGGATTGGCTTGGAATGAATTGGATTGGATTGGATTGGATGCTGTTCCTTGGATGGGATTTGTTTGGATCGGACTGGATTGGATCGGATCGGATTGGATTCGATTGGATTGGATGCCGTTCATTGGATTGGATTGGATTGGGTTGGATTGGATTTGATTGGATTGGATTGGTTTGGATTGGATCTGATTGGATTGAATTGGATTGGATGCCGTTCCTCGGATTGGATTGGGTTTCATTGGACTGGATTGGATAGGATTGGATTGGATTGGATACCGTTCCTTGGATTGGACTGGACTGGTTTGGATTGGATTGGCGTGGATTGGATTGGATTGGATTGGATTGGAGTGGATTGGATTGGATTTGATTGGATGCCGATCCGTGGATTGGATTGGATTGGAGTGGAATGGATTGGATTGGATTGGATGGCGTTTCTTGGATTGGATTGGATAGGATTGGATTGCATTGCATTGGATTGCATGCCGTTCATTGGATTGGATTGGATTGGATTGGATTGGGTTGGTTTTGATGCCGTTCCTTGCATTGGATTGGATTGGATTAGATGCCGTTCCTAGGATTGAAATTGATTGGATTGGATTGGATCGGATTGCATTGGATTGGATTGGATTGGATCCCGTTCCTTGGATTTGGCTTAGACTGGATTGGGATGGATTGCATTGGATTGGATTGGTTTGGATTGGATTGGATTGGATTGGATTGGATTGGATTGGATGCCGTTCCTTTGATTGGATTGGATTGGATTGGATTGAATGCCGTTCCTTAGATAGGATTTTATTGTATTGGATTGGACCGGATTGGATTGGATTGGATGGCATTGCATTGGATTGGATTGGATTGGATGCCGTTTCTTGGATTGGATTGGATTGGATTGGATTGGATTGAATGCCGTTCGTTAGATTGGATTGGATTGGATTGGATTGGATTGGATTGGATTGGATCGGATCGGATTGGATTGGATTGGACTGCACTGCATTGTATTGGATTGGATGCCGTTCCTTGGATTGGATTGGATTGGATTGGATTGGATGCCGTTGCTTAGATTGGTTTGGATTGGCTCGGATTGGATTGGATTGGATTGGATTGGATTGGATGCCGTTCATTGGATTGGATTGTATTGGGTTGGATTGGATTTGATTGGATTGGATTGGTTTGGATTGGGTCTGATTGGATTGAATTGGATTGGATGCCATTCCTCGGATTGGATTGGGTTTCATTGGACTGGATTGGATAGGATTGGATTGGATTGGATACCGTTCCTTGGATTGGACTGGACAGGTTTGGATTGGATTGGCGTGGATTGGATTGGATTGGATTGGAGTGGATTGGATTGGATTTGATTGGATGCCGATCCTTGGATTGGATTGGATTGGAGTGGAATGGATTGGATTGGATTGGTTGGCGTTTCTTGGATTGGATTGGATAGGATTGGATTGCATTGCATTGGATTGCATGCCGTTCATTGGATTGGATTGGATTGGATTGGATTGGGTTGGTTTTGATGCCGTTCCTTGCATTGGATTGGATTGGATTAGATGCCGTTCCTAGGATTGGAATTGATTGGATTGGATTGGATCGGATTGCATTGGATTGGATTGGATTGGATCCCGTTCCTTGGATTTGGCTTAGACTGGATTGGGATGGATTGCATTGGATTGGATTGGTTTGGATTGGAATGGATTGGATTGAATTGGATTGGATGCCGTTCCTTTGATTGGATTGGATTGGATTGGATTGAATGCCGTTCCTTAGATAGGATTGTATTGTATTGGATTGGACCGGATTGGATTGGATTGGATGGCATTGCATTGGATTGGATTGGATTGGATGCCGTTTCTTGGATTGGATTGGATGAAATCGGATTGGATTGGATTGGATTGGATTGGATGGCGTTCCTTGGATTGGATTGGATAGGATTAGTTTGGATTGGACTGCACTGCATTGGATTGGATTGGATGCCGTTCCTTGGATTGGATTGGATTGGATTGGATGCCGTTCCTTAGATTTGATTGGATTGGCTCGGATTGGATTGGATGCCGTTCCTTAGATTCGATTGGTTTGACTCGGATTGGATTGGATTGGATTCGATTGGATGCCGTTCCTTCGATTGGATTGGCTCGGATTGGATTGGATTGGATGCCGTTCACTGGATTGGATTGTATTGGGTTGGATTGGATTGGATTCGATTGGATTGGATTGGTTTGGATTGGATTGGATTGGATTGGATGCCGTTCCTCGGATTGGATTGTATTGGGTTGGATTGGATTGGATTGGTTTGGATTGGATTGGATTGGATGCCGTTCCTCGGATTGGATTGGGTTTCATTGGACTGGATTGGATTGGATTGGATTGGATTGGATACCGTTCCTTGGATTGGACTGGACTGGACTGGATTGGATTGGCTTGGATTGGATTGGATTGGATTGGAGTGGATTGGATTGGATTGGATTGGATGGCGTTTCTTGGATTGGATTGGATAGGATTGGAATGCATTGGATTGGATTGCATGCCGTTCATTGGATTGGATTGGATTGGATTGGATTGGTTTTGATGCCGTTCCTTGGTTTGGATTGGATTGGATTGGATGCCGTTCCTAGGATTGGAATTGATTGGATTGGATTGGATCGGATTGCATTGGATTGGATGGGATTGGATCCCGTTCCTTGGATTAGGCTTAGACTGGATTGGGATGGATTGGATTGGATTGGATTGGATTGGATTGGATTGGATTGGATTGGATTTGATTGGATGCCGTTTCTTGGATTGGATGGGATTGGATTGGATCGGATTGGATTTTATTGGATTCGATGGCGCTCCTTGAATTGGATTGGATAGGATTAGATTGGATTGGATTGGATTGGGCTGGTGCCGTTCGTTGGATTGGATTGGATTGGATAGGATTGGTTTAATGCCGTTCCTAGGATTGGATTGGATTGGATTGGATGCCGTTACTTGGATTGGATTGGATTGGATTGAATTGGATGCCGTTCCTTAGATTGGATTGGGTGTATTGGATTGGATTGGAAAGGATTGGGTGCCGTTCCTTGGATTGGGTTGGATTGTATTGGATGGTATTGTATTGAATTGGATTGGATTGGATTTGTTGCCGTTCCTTGGATTGGATTGGATTGGATTGGCTTGGAATGAATTGGCTTGGATTGGATTGGATGCTGTTCCTTGGATGGGAATTGTTTGGATTGGACTGGATTGGATCGGATCGGATTGGATTCGATTGGATTGGATGCCGTTCATTGGATTGGATTGGATTGGGTTGGATTGGATTTGATTGGATTGGATTGGTTTGGATTGGATCTGATTGGATTGAATTGGATTGGATGCCGTTCCTCGGATTGGATTGGGTTTCATTGGACTGGATTGGATAGGATTGGATTGCATTGCATTGGATTGCATGCCGTTCATTGGATTGGATTGGATTGGGTTGGTTTTGATGCCGTTCCTTGCATTGGATTGGATTGGATTAGATGCCGTTCCTAGGATTGAAATTGATTGGATTGGATTGGATCGGATTGCATTGGATTGGATTGGATTGGATCCCGTTCCTTGGATTTGGCTTAGACTGGATTGGGATGGATTGCATTGGATTGGATTGGTTTGGATTGGATTGGATTGGATTGGATTGGATTGGATTGGATTGGATGCCGTTCCTTTGATTGGATTGGATTGGATTGGATTGATTGCCGTTCCTTAGATAGGATTTTATTTTATTGGATTGGACCGGATTGGATTGGATTGGATGGCATTGCATTGGATTGGATTGGATTGGATGCCGTTTCTTGGATTGGATTGGATTGGATTGGATTGGATTGAATGCCGTTCCTTAGATTGGATTGGATTCGATTGGATTGGATTGGATCGGATCGGATTGGATTGGATTGGACTGCACTGCATTGTATTGGATTGGATGCCGTTCCTTGGATTGGATTGGATTGGATTGGATGCCGTTGCTTAGATTGGTTTGGATTGGCTCGGATTGGATTGGATTGGATTGGATTGGATGCCGTTCATTGGATTGGATTGTATTGGGTTGGATTGGATTTGATTGGATTGGATTGGTTTGGATTGGGTCTGATTGGATTGAATTGGATTGGATGCCATTCCTCGGATTGGATTGGGTTTCATTGGACTGGATTGGATAGGATTGGATTGGATTGGATACCGTTCCTTGGATTGGACTGGACAGGTTTGGATTGGATTGGCGTGGATTGGATTGGATTGGATTGGAGTGGATTGGATTGGATTTGATTGGATGCCGATCCTTGGATTGGATTGGATTGGAGTGGAATGGATTGGATTGGATTGGTTGGCGTTTCTTGGATTGGATTGGATAGGATTGGATTGCATTGCATTGGATTGCATGCCGTTCATTGGATTGGATTGGATTGGATTGGATTGGGTTGGTTTTGATGCCGTTCCTTGCATTGGATTGGATTGGATTAGATGCCGTTCCTAGGATTGGAATTGATTGGATTGGATTGGATCGGATTGCATTGTATTGGATTGGATTGGATCCCGTTCCTTGGATTTGGCTTAGACTGGATTGGGATGGATTGCATTGGATTGGATTGGTTTGGATTGGAATGGATTGGATTGGATTGGATTGGATGCCGTTCCTTTGATTGGATTGGATTGGATTGGATTGAATGCCGTTCCTTAGATAGGATTGTATTGTATTGGATTGGACCGGATTGGATTGGATTGGATGTCATTGCATTGGATTGGATTGGATTGGATGCCGTTTCTTGGATTGGATTGGATGAAATCGGATTGGATTGGATTGGATTGGATTGGATGGCGTTCCTTGGATTGGATTGGATAGGATTAGTTTGGATTGGACTGCACAGCATTGGATTGGATTGGATGCCGTTCCTTGGATTGGATTGGATTGGATTGGATGCCGTTCCTTAGATTTGATTGGATTGGCTCGGATTGGATTGGATGCCGTTCCTTAGATTCGATTGGTTTGACTCGGATTGGATTGGATTGGATTCGATTGGATGCCGTTCCTTCGATTGGATTGGCTCGGATTGGATTGGATTGGATGCCGTTCACTGGATTGGATTGTATTGGGTTGGATTGGATTGGATTCGATTGGATTGGATTGGTTTGGATTGGATTGGATTGGATTGGATGCCGTTCCTCGGATTGGATTGGATTGGGTTGGATTGGATTGGATTGGTTTGGATTGGATTGGATTGGATGCCGTTCCTCGGATTGGATTGTGTTTCATTGGACTGGATTGGATTGGATTGGATTGGATTGGATACCGTTCCTTGGATTGGACTGGACTGGACTGGATTGGATTGGCTTGGATTGGATTGGATTGGATTGGAGTGGATTGGATTGGATTGGATTGGATGGCGTTTCTTGGATTGGATTGGATAGGATTGGAATGCATTGGATTGGATTGCATGCCGTTCATTGGATTGGATTGGATTGGATTGGATTGGTTTTGATGCCGTTCCTTGGTTTGGATTGGATTGGATTGGATGCCGTTCCTAGGATTGGAATTGATTGGATTGGATTGGATCGGATTGCATTGGATTGGATGGGATTGGATCCCGTTCCTTGGATTAGGCTTAGACTGGATTGGGATGGATTGGATTGGATTGGATTGGATTGGATTGGATTGGATTGGATTTGATTGGATGCCGTTTCTTGGATTGGATGGGATTGGATTGGATCGGATTGGATTTTATTGGATTCGATGGCGCTCCTTGAATTGGATTGGATAGGATTAGATTGGATTGGATTGGATTGGGCTGGTGCCGTTCGTTGGATTGGATTGGATTGGATAGGATTGGTTTAATGCCGTTCCTAGGATTGGATTGGATTGGATTGGATGCCGTTACTTGGATTGGATTGGATTGGATTGAATTGGATGCCGTTCCTTAGATTGGATTGGGTGTATTGGATTGGATTGGAAAGGATTGGGTGCCGTTCCTTGGATTGGGTTGGATTGTATTGGATGGTATTGTATTGAATTGGATTGGATTGGATTTGTTGCCGTTCCTTGGATTGGATTGGATTGGATTGGCTTGGAATGAATTGGCTTGGATTGGATTGGATGCTGTTCCTTGGATGGGAATTGTTTGGATTGGACTGGATTGGATCGGATCGGATTGGATTCGATTGGATTGGATGCCGTTCATTGGATTGGATTGGATTGGGTTGGATTGGATTTGATTGGATTGGATTGGTTTGGATTGGATCTGATTGGATTGAATTGGATTGGATGCCGTTCCTCGGATTGGATTGGGTTTCATTGGACTGGATTGGATAGGATTGGATTGCATTGCATTGGATTGCATGCCGTTCATTGGATTGGATTGGATTGGATTGGATTGGGTTGGTTTTGATGCCGTTCCTTGCATTGGATTGGATTGGATTAGATGCCGTTCCTAGGATTGAAATTGATTGGATTGGATTGGATCGGATTGCATTGGATTGGATTGGATTGGATCCCGTTCCTTGGATTTGGCTTAGACTGGATTGGGATGGATTGCATTGGATTGGATTGGTTTGGATTGGATTGGATTGGATTGGATTGGATTGGATTGGATGCCGTTCCTTTGATTGGATTGGATTGGATTGGATTGATTGCCGTTCCTTAGATAGGATTTTATTGTATTGGATTGGACCGGATTGGATTGGATTGGATGGCATTGCATTGGATTGGATTGGATTGGATGCCGTTTCTTGGATTGGATTGGATTGGATTGGATTGGATTGAATGCCGTTCCTTAGATTGGATTGGATTCGATTGGATTGGATTGGATTGGATCGGATCGGATTGGATTGGATTGGACTGCACTGCATTGTATTGGATTGGATGCCGTTCCTTGGATTGGATTGGATTGGATTGGATGCCGTTGCTTAGATTGGTTTGGATTGGCTCGGATTGGATTGGATTGGATTGGATTGGATGCCGTTCATTGGATTGGATTGTATTGGGTTGGATTGGATTTGATTGGATTGGATTGGTTTGGATTGGGTCTGATTGGATTGAATTGGATTGGATGCCATTCCTCGGATTGGATTGGGTTTCATTGGACTGGATTGGATAGGATTAGATTGGATTGGATACCGTTCCTTGGATTGGACTGGACTGGTTTGGATTGGATTGGCGTGGATTGGATTGGATTGGATTGGAGTGGATTGGATTGGATTTGATTGGATGCCGATCCTTGGATTGGATTGGATTGGAGTGGAATGGATTGGATTGGATTGATTGGCGTTTCTTGGATTGCATTGGATAGGATTGGATTGCATTGCATTGGATTGCATGCCGTTCATTGGATTGGATTGGATTGGATTGGATTGGGTTGGTTTTGATGCCGTTCCTTGCATTGGATTGGATTGGATTCGATGCCGTTCCTAGGATTGGAATTGATTGGATTGGACTGGATCGGATTGCATTGGATTGGATTGGATTGGATCCCGTTCCTTGGATTTGGCTTAGACTGGATTGGGATGGATTGCATTGGATTGGATTGGTTTGGATTGGAATGGATTGGATTGGATTGGATTGGATGCCGTTCCTTTGATTGGATTGGATTGGATTGGATTGAATGCCGTTCCTTAGATAGGATTGTATTGTATTGGATTGGAACGGATTGGATTGGATTGGATGGCATTGCATTGGATTGGATTGGATTGGATGCCGTTTCTTGGATTGGATTGGATTAAATCGGATTGGATTGGATTGGATTGGATTGGATGGCGTTCCTTGGATTGGATTGGATAGGATTAGTTTGGATTGGACTGCACTGCATTGGATTGGATTGGATGCCGTTACTTGGATTGGATTGGATTGGATTGGATGCCGTTCCTTAGATTTGATTGGATTGGCTCGGATTGGATTGGATGCCGTTCCTTAGATTGGATTGGTTTGACTCGGATTGGATTGGATTGGATTCGATTGGATGCCGTTCCTTCGATTGGATTGGCTCGGATTGGATTGGATTGGATGCCGTTCACTGGATTGGATTGTATTGGGTTGGATTGGATTGGATTGGATTCGATTGGATTGGATTGGTTTGGATTGGATTGGATTGTATTGGATGCCGTTCCTCGGATTGGATTGTATTGGGTTGGATTGGATTGGATTGGTTTGGATTGGATTGGATTGGATGCCGTTCCTCGGATTGAATTGGGTTTCATTGGACTGGATTGGATTGGATTGGATTGGATACCGTTCCTTGGATTGGACTGGACTGGACTGGATTGGATTGGCTTGGATTGGATTGGATTGGATTGGAGTGGATTGGATTGGATTGGATTGGATGGCGTTTCTTGGATTGGATTGGATAGGATTGGAATGCATTGGATTGGATTGCATGCCGTTCATTGGATTGGATTGGATTGGATTGGATTGGTTTTGATGCCGTTCCTTGGTTTGGATTGGATTGGATGCCGTTCCTAGGATTGGAATTGATTGGATTGGATTGGATTGGATCGGATTGCATTGGATTGGATGGGATTGGATCCCGTTCCTTGGATTAGGCTTAGACTGGATTGGGATGGATTGGATTGGATTGGATTGGATTGAATTTGATTGGATGCCGTTTCTTGGATTGGATGGGATTGGATTGGATCGGATTGGATTTTATTGGATTGGATGGCGCTCCTTGAATTGGATTGGATAGGATTAGATTGGATTGGATTGGATTGGGCTGGTGCCGTTCTTTGGATTGGATTGGATTGGATAGGATTGGTTTAATGCCGTTCCTAGGATTGGATTGGATTGGATTGGATGCCGTTACTTGGATTGGATTGGATTGGATTGAATTGGATGCCGTTCCTCGGATTGGATTGGGTTTCATTGGACTGGATTGGATAGGATTGGATTGGATTGGATACCGTTCCTTGGATTGGACTGGACTGGTTTGGATTGGATTGGCGTGGATTGGATTGGATTGGATTGGATTGGAGTGGATTGGATTGGATTTGATTGGATGCCGATCCGTGGATTGGATTGGATTGGAGTGGAATGGATTGGATTGGATTGGATGGCGTTTCTTGGATTGGATTCGATAGGGTTGGATTGCATTGCATTGGATGGCATGCCGTTCATTGGATTGGATTGGATTGGATTGGGTTGGTTTTGATGCCGTTCCTTGCATTGGATTGGATTGGATTAGATGCCGTTCCTAGGATTGAAATTGATTGGATTGGATTGGATCGGATTGCATTGGATTGGATTGGATTGGATCCCGTTCCTTGGATTTGGCTTAGACTGGATTGGGATGGATTGCATTGGATTGGATTGGTTTGGATTGGATTGGATTGGATTGGATTGGATTGGATTGGATGCCGTTCCTTTGATTGGATTGGATTGGATTGAATGCCGTTCCTTAGATAGGATTTTATTGTATTGGATTGGACCGGATTGGATTGGATTGGATGGCATTGCATTGGATTGGATTGGATTGGATGCCGTTTCTTGGATTGGATTGGATTGGATTGGATTGGATTGAATGCCGTTCCTTAGATTGGATTGGATTCGATTGGATTGGATTGGATCGGATCGGATTGGATTGGATTGGACTGCACTGCATTGTATTGGATTGGATGCCGTTCCTTGGATTGGATTGGATTGGATTGGATTGGATGCCGTTGCTTAGATTGGTTTGGATTGGCTCGGATTGGATTGGATTGGATTGGATTGGATGCCGTTCATTGGATTGGATTGTATTGGGTTGGATTGGATTTGATTGGATTGGATTGGTTTTGATTGGGTCTGATTGGATTGAATTGGATTGGATGCCATTCCTCGGATTGGATTGGGTTTCATTGGACTGGATTGGATAGGATTAGATTGGATTGGATACCGTTCCTTGGATTGGACTGGACTGGTTTGGATTGGATTGGCGTGGATTGGATTGGATTGGATTGGAGTGGATTGGATTGGATTTGATTGGATGCCGATCCTTGGATTGGATTGGATTGGAGTGGAATGGATTGGATTGGATTGATTGGCGTTTCTTGGATTGGATTGGATAGGATTGGATTGCATTGCATTGGATTGCATGCCGTTCATTGGATTGGATTGGATTGGATTGGATTGGGTTGGTTTTGATGCCGTTCCTTGCATTGGATTGGATTGGATTCGATGCCGTTCCTAGGATTGGAATTGATTGGATTGGATTGGATCGGATTGCATTGGATTGGATTGGATTGGATCCCGTTCCTTGGATTTGGCTTAGACTGGATTGGGATGGATTGCATTGGATTGGATTGGTTTGGATTGGAATGGATTGGATTGGATTGGATTGGATGCCGTTCCTTTGATTGGATTGGATTGGATTGGATTGAATGCCGTTCCTTAGATAGGATTGTATTGTATTGGATTGGAACGGATTGGATTGGATTGGATGGCATTGCATTGGATTGGATTGGATTGGATGCCGTTTCTTGGATTGGATTGGATTAAATCGGATTGGATTGGGTTGGATTGGATTGGATGGCGTTCCTTGGATTGGATTGGATAGGATTAGTTTGGATTGGACTGCACTGCATTGGATTGGATTGGATGCCGTTACTTGGATTGGATTGGATTGGATTGGATGCCGTTCCTTAGATTTGATTGGATTGGCTCGGATTGGATTGGATGCCGTTCCTTAGATTGGATTGGTTTGACTCGGATTGGATTGGATTGGATTCGATTGGATGCCGTTCCTTCGATTGGATTGGCTCGGATTGGATTGGATTGGATGCCGTTCACTGGATTGGATTGTATTGGGTTGGATTGGATTGGATTCGATTGGATTGGATTGGTTTGGATTGGATTGGATTGGATTGGATTGGATGCCGTTCCTCGGATTGGATTGTATTGGGTTGGATTGGATTGGATTGGTTTGGATTGGATTGGATTGGATGCCGTTCCTCGGATTGAATTGGGTTTCATTGGACTGGATTGGATTGGATTGGATTGGATTGGATACCGTTCCTTGGATTGGACTGGACTGGACTGGATTGGATTGGCTTGGATTGGATTGGATTGGATTGGAGTGGATTGGATTGGATTGGATTGGATGGCGTTTCTTGGATTGGATTGGATAGGATTGGAATGCATTGGATTGGATTGCATGCCGTTCATTGGATTGGATTGGATTGGATTGGATTGGTTTTGATGCCGTTCCTTGGTTTGGATTGGATTGGATGCCGTTCCTAGGATTGGAATTGATTGGATTGGATTGGATCGGATTGCATTGGATTGGATGGGATTGGATCCCGTTCCTTGGATTAGGCTTAGACTGGATTGGGATGGATTGGATTGGATTGGATTGGATTGGATTGGATTGGATTTGATTGGATGCCGTTTCTTGGATTGGATGGGATTGGATTGGATCGGATTGGATTTTATTGGATTGGATGGCGCTCCTTGAATTGGATTGGATAGGATTAGATTGGATTGGATTGGATTGGGCTGGTGCCGTTCTTTGGATTGGATTGGATTGGATAGGATTGGTTTAATGCCGTTCCTAGGATTGGATTGGATTGGATTGGATGCCGTTACTTGGATTGGATTGGATTGGATTGAATTGGATGCCGTTCCTTAGATTGGATTGGGTGTATTGGATTGGATTGGAAAGGATTGGGTGCCGTTCCTTGGATTGGGTTGGATTGGATTGGATGGTATTGTATTGAATTGGATTGGATTGGATTTGTTGCCGTTCCTTGGATTGGATTGGATTGGCTTGGAATGAATTGGATTGGATTGGATTGGATTGGATGCTGTTCCTTGGATGGGATTTGTTTGGATTGGACTGGATTGGATCGGATCGGATTGGATTCGATTGGATTGGATGCCGTTCATTGGATTGGATTGGATTGGGTTGGATTGGATTTGATTGGATTGGATTGGTTTGGATTGGATCTGTTTGGATTGAATTGGATTGGATGCCGTTCCTCGGATTGGATTGGGTTTCATTGGACTGGATTGGATAGGATTGGATTGGATTGGATACCGTTCCTTGGATTGGACTGGACTGGTTTGGATTGGATTGGCGTGGATTGGATTGGATTGGATTGGATTGGAGTGGATTGGATTGGATTTGATTGGATGCCGATCCGTGGATTGGATTGGATTGGAGTGGAATGGATTGGATTGGATGGCGTTTCTTGGATTGGATTGGATAGGATTGGATTGCATTGCATTGGATTGCATGCCGTTCATTGGATTGGATTGGATTGGATTGGATTGGGTTGGTTTTGATGCCGTTCCTTGCATTGGATTGGATTGGATTAGATGCCGTTCCTAGGATTGGAATTGATTGGATTGGATTGGATCGGATTGCATTGGATTGGATTGGATTGGATCCCGTTCCTTGGATTTGGCTTAGACTGGATTGGGATGGATTGCATTGGATTGGATTGGTTTGGATTGGATTGGATTGGATTGGATTGGATTGGATGCCGTTCCTTTGATTGGATTGGATTGGATTGGATTGAATGCCGTTCCTTAGATAGGATTGTATTGTATTGGATTGGACCGGATTGGATTGGATTGGATGGCATTGCATTGGATTGGATTGGATTGGATGCCGTTTCTTGGATTGGATTGGATTGGATTGGATTGGATTGAATGCCGTTCCTTAGATTGGATTGGATTGGATTGGATTGGATTGGATCGGATCGGATTGGATTGGATTGGACTGCACTGCATTGTATTGGATTGGATGCCGTTCCTTGGATTGGATTGGATTGGATTGGATTGGATGCCGTTGCTTAGATTGGTTTGGATTGGCTCGGATTGGATTGGATTGGATTGTATTGGATGCCGTTCATTGGATTGGATTGTATTGGGTTGGATTGGATTTGATTGGATTGGATTGGTTTGGATTGGGTCTGATTGGATTGAATTGGATTGGATGCCATTCCTCGGATTGGATTGGGTTTCATTGGACTGGATTGGATAGGATTGGATTGGATTGGATACCGTTCCTTGGATTGGACTGGACTGGTTTGGATTGGATTGGCGTGGATTGGATTGGATTGGACTGGAGTGGATTGGATTGGATTTGATTGGATGCCGATCCTTGGATTGGATTGGATTGGAGTGGAATGGATTGGATTGGATTGGATGGCGTTTCTTGGATTGGATTGGATAGGATTGGATTGCATTGCATTGGATTGCATGCCGTTCATTGGATTGGATTGGATTGGATTGGATTGGGTTGGTTTTGATGCCGTTCCTTGCATTGGATTGGATTGGATTAGATGCCGTTCCTAGGATTGGAATTGATTGGATTGGATTGGATCGGATTGCATTGGATTGGATTGGATTGGATCCCGTTCCTTGGATTTGGCTTAGACTGGATTGGGATGGATTGCATTGGATTGGATTGGTTTGGATTGGAATGGATTGGATTGGATTGGATTGGATGCCGTTCCTTTGATTGGATTGGATTGGATTGGATTGAATGCCGTTCCTTAGATAGGATTGTATTGTATTGGATTGGACCGGATTGGATTGGATTGGATGGCATTGCATTGGATTGGATGCCGTTTCTTGGATTGGATTGGATTAAATCGGATTGGATTGGATTGGATTGGATTGGATGGCGTTCCTTGGATTGGATTGGATAGGATTAGTTTGGATTGGACTGCACTGCATTGGATTGGATTGGATGCCGTTCCTTGGATATGATTTGATTGGATTGGATGCCGTTCCTTAGATTTGATTGGATTGGCTCGGATTGGATTGGATGCCGTTCCTTAGATTGGATTGGATTGACTCGGATTGGATTGGATTGGATTCGATTGGATGCCGTTCCTTCGATTGGATTGGCTCGGATTGGATTGGATTGGATGCCGTTCACTGGATTGGATTGTATTGGGTTGGATTGGATTGGATTCGATTGGATTGGATTGGATTGGTTTGGATTGGATTGGATTGGATTGGATGCCGTTCCTCGGATTGGATTGTATTGGGTTGGATTGGATTGGATTGGTTTGGATTGGATTGGATTGGATTGGATTGGATGCCGTTCCTCGGATTGGATTGGGTTTCATTGGACTGGATTGGATTGGATTGGATTGGATACCGTTCCTTGGATTGGACTGGACTGGACTGGATTGGATTGGCTTGGATTGGATTGGATTGGATTGGAGTGGATTGGATTGGATTGGATGGCGTTTCTTGGATTGGATTGGATAGGATTGGAATGCATTGGATTGGATTGCATGCCGTTCATTGGATTGGATTGGATTGGATTGGATTGGTTTTGATGCCGTTCCTTGGTTTGGATTGGATTGGATTGGATGCCGTTCCTAGGATTGGAATTGATTGGATTGGATTGGATCGGATTGCATTGGATTGGATGGGATTGGATCCCGTTCCTTGGATTAGGCTTAGACTGGATTGGGATGGATTGGATTGGATTGGATTGGATTGGATTGGATTTGATTGGATGCCGTTTCTTGGATTGGATGGGATTGGATTGGATCGGATTGGATTTTATTGGATTGGATGGCGCTCCTTGAATTGGATTGGATAGGATTAGATTGGATTGGATTGGATTGGGCTGGTGCCGTTCGTTGGATTGGATTGGATTGGATAGGATTGGTTTAATGCCGTTCCTAGGATTGGATTGGATTGGATTGGATGCCGTTACTTGGATTGGATTGGATTGGATTGAATTGGATGCCGTTCCTTAGATTGGATTGGGTGTATTGGATTGGATTGGAAAGGATTGGGTGCCGTTCCTTGGATTGGGTTGGATTGTATTGGATGGTATTGTATTGAATTGGATTGGATTGGATTTGTTGCCGTTCCTTGGATTGGATTGGATTGGATTGGCTTGGAATGAATTGGCTTGGATTGGATTGGATGCTGTTCCTTGGATGGGATTTGTTTGGATTGGACTGGATTGGATCGGATCGGATTGGATTCGATTGGATTGGATGCCGTTCATTGGATTGGATTGGATTGGGTTGGATTGGATTTGATTGGATTGGATTGGTTTGGATTGGATCTGATTGGATTGAATTGGATTGGATGCCGTTCCTCGGATTGGATTGGGTTTCATTGGACTGGATTGGATAGGATTGGATTGGATTGGATACCGTTCCTTGGATTGGACTGGACTGTTTTGGATTGGATTGGCGTGGATTGGATTGGATTGGATTGGATTGGATTGGAGTGGATTGGATTGGATTTGATTGGATGCCGATCCGTGGATTGGATTGGATTGGAGTGGAATGGATTGGATTGGATTGGATGGCGTTTCTTGGATTGGATTGGATAGGATTGGATTGCATTGCATTGGATTGCATGCCGTTCATTGGATTGGATTGGATTGGATTGGATTGGGTTGGTTTTGATGCCGTTCCTTGCATTGGATTGGATTGGATTAGATGCCGTTCCTAGGATTGAAATTGATTGGATTGGATTGGATCGGATTGCATTGGATTGAATTGGATTGGATCCCGTTCCTTGGATTTGGCTTAGACTGGATTGGGATGGATTGCATTGGATTGGATTGGTTTGGATTGGATTGGATTGGATTGGATTGGATGCCGTTCCTTTGATTGGATTGGATTGGATTGGATTGAATGCCGTTCCTTAGATAGGATTTTATTGTATTGGATTGGACCGGATTGGATTGGATTGGATAGCATTGCATTGGATTGGATTGGATTGGATGCCGTTTCTTGGATTGGATTGGATTGGATTGGATTGGATTGAATGCCGTTCCTTAGATTGGATTGGATTCGATTGGATTGGATTGGATCGGATCTGATTGGATTGGATTGGACTGCACTGCATTGTATTGGATTGGATGCCGTTCCTTGGATTGGATTGGATTGGATTGGATTGGATGCCGTTGCTTAGATTGGTTTGGATTGGCTCGGATTGGATTGGATTGGATTGGATTGGATGCCGTTCATTGGATTGGATTGTATTGGGTTGGATTGGATTTGATTGGATTGGATTGGTTTGGATTGGGTCTGATTGGATTGAATTGGATTGGATGCCATTCCTCGGATTGGATTGGGTTTCATTGGACTGGATTGGATAGGATTAGATTGGATTGGATACCGTTCCTTGGATTGGACTGGACTGGTTTGGATTGGATTGGCGTGGATTGGATTGAATTGGATAGGATTAGTTTGGATTGGACTGCACTGCATTGGATTGGATTGGATGCCGTTACTTGGATTGGATTGGATTGGATTGGATGCCGTTCCTTAGATTTGATTGGATTGGCTCGGATTGGATTGGATGCCGTTCCTTAGATTGGATTGGTTTGACTCGGAATGGATTGGATTGGATTCGATTGGATGCCGTTCCTTCGATTGGATTGGCTCGGATTGGATTGGATTGGATGCCGTTCACTGGATTGGATTGTATTGGGTTGGATTGGATTGGATTCGTTTGGATTGGATTGGTTTGGATTGGATTGGATTGGATTGTATTGGATGCCGTTCCTCGGATTGGATTGTATTGGGTTGGATTGGATTGGATTGGTTTGGATTGGATTGGATTGGATGCCGTTCCTCGGATTGAATTGGGTTTCATTGGACTGGATTGGATTGGATTGGATTGGATTGGATACCGTTCCTTGGATTGGACTGGACTGGACTGGATTGGATTGGCTTGGATTGGATTGGATTGGATTGGAGTGGATTGGATTGGATTGGATTGGATGGCGTTTCTTGGATTGGATTGGATAGGATTGGAATGCATTGGATTGGATTGCATGCCGTTCATTGGATTGGATTGGATTGGATTGGATTGGTTTTGATGCCGTTCCTTGGTTTGGATTGGATTGGATGCCGTTCCTAGGATTGGAATTGATTGGATTGGATTGGATCGGATTGGATTGGATTGGATGGGATTGGATCCCGTTCCTTGGATTAGGCTTAGACTGGATTGGGATGGATTGGATTGGATTGGATTGGATTGGATTTGATTGGATGCCGTTTCTTGGATTGGATGGGATTGGATTGGATCGGATTGGATTTTATTGGATTGGATGGCGCTCCTTGAATTGGATTGGATAGGATTAGATTGGATTGGATTGGATTGGGCTGGTGCCGTTCTTTGGATTGGATTGGATTGGAGAGGATTGGTTTAATGCCGTTCCTAGGATTGGATTGGATTGGATTGGATGCCGTTACTTGGATTGGATTGGATTGAATTGGATGCCGTTCCTTAGATTGGATTGGGTGTATTGGATTGGATTGGAAAGGATTGGGTGCCGTTCCTTGGATTGGGTTGGATTGGATTGGATGGTATTGTATTGAATTGGATTGGATTGGATTTGTTGCCGTTCCTTGGATTGGATTGGATTGGCTTGGAATGAATTGGATTGGATTGGATTGGATTGGATGCTGTTCCTTGGATGGGATTTGTTTGGATTGGACTGGATTGGATCGGATCGGATTGGATTCGATTGGATTGGATGCCGTTCATTGGATTGGATTGGATTGGGTTGGATTGGATTTGATTGGATTGGATTGGTTTGGATTGGATCTGATTGGATTGAATTGGATTGGATGCCGTTCCTCGGATTGGATTGGGTTTCATTGGACTGGATTGGATAGGATTGGATTGGATTGGATACCGTTCCTTGGATTGGACTGGACTGGTTTGGATTGGATTGGCGTGGATTGGATTGGATTGGATTGGAGTGGATTGGATTGGATTTGATTGGATGCCGATCCGTGGATTGGATTGGATTGGAGTGGAATGGATTGGATTGGATGGCGTTTCTTGGATTGGATTGGATAGGATTGGATTGCATTGCATTGGATTGCATGCCGTTCATTGGATTGGATTGGATTGGATTGGATTGGGTTGGTTTTGATGCCGTTCCTTGCATTGGATTGGATTGGATTAGATGCCGTTCCTAGGATTGGAATTGATTGGATTGGATTGGATCGGATTGCATTGGATTGGATTGGATTGGACCCCTTCCTTGGATTTGGCTTAGACTGGATTGGGATGGATTGCATTGGATTGGATTGGTTTGGATTGGATTGGATTGGATTGGATTGGATTGGATGCCGTTCCTTTGATTGGATTGGATTGGATTGGATTGAATGCCGTTCCTTAGATAGGATTGTATTGTATTGGATTGGACCGGATTGGATTGGATTGGATGGCATTGCATTGGATTGGATTGGATTGGATGCCGTTTCTTGGATTGGATTGGATTGGATTGGATTGGATTGAATGCCGTTCCTTAGATTGGATTGGATTGGATTGGATTGGATTGGATTGGATCGGATCGGATTGGATTGGATTGGACTGCACTGCATTGTATTGGATTGGATGCCGTTCCTTGGATTGGATTGGATTGGATGCCGTTGCTTAGATTGGTTTGGATTGGCTCGGATTGGATTGAATTGGATTGTATTGGATGCCGTTCATTGGATTGGATTGTATTGGGTTGGATTGGATTTGATTGGATTGGAATAGTTTGGATTGGGTCTGATTGGATTGAATTGGATTGGATGCCATTCCTCGGATTGGATTGGGTTTCATTGGACTGGATTGGATAGGATTGGATTGGATTGGATACCGTTCCTTGGATTGGACTGGACTGGTTTGGATTGGATTGGCGTGGATTGGATTGGATTGGACTGGAGTGGATTGGATTGGATTTGATTGGATGCCGATCCTTGGATTGGATTGGATTGGAGTGGAATGGATTGGATTGGATTGATTGGCGTTTCCTGGATTGGATTGGATAGGATTGGATTGCATTGCATTGGATTGCATGCCGTTCATTGGATTGGATTGGATTGGATTGGATTGGGTTGGTTTTGATGCCGTTCCTTGCATTGGATTGGATTGGATTCGATGCCGTTCCTAGGATTGGAATTGATTGGATTGGATTGGATCGGATTGCATTGGATTGGATTGGATTGGATCCCGTTCCTTGGATTTGGCTTAGACTGGATTGGGATGGATTGCATTGGATTGGATTGGTTTGGATTGGAATGGATTGGATTGGATTGGATTGGATGCCGTTCCTTTGATTGGATTGGATTGGATTGGATTGAATGCCGTTCCTTAGATAGGATTGTATTGTATTGGATTGGAGCGGATTGGATTGGATTGGATGGCATTGCATTGGATTGGATTGGATTGGATGCCGTTTCTTGGATTGGATTGGATTAAATCGGATTGGATTGGATTGGATTGGATTGGATGGCGTTCCTTGGATTGGATTGGATAGGATTAGTTTGGATTGGACTGCACTGCATTGGATTGGATTGGATGCCGTTACTTGGATTGGATTGGATTGGATTGGATGCCGTTCCTTAGATTTGATTGGATTGGCTCGGATTGGATTGGATGCCGTTCCTTAGATTGGATTGGTTTGACTCGGATTGGATTGGATTGGATTCGATTGGATGCCGTTCCTTCGATTGGATTGGCTCGGATTGGATTGGATTGGATGCCGTTCACTGGATTGGATTGTATTGGGTTGGATTGGATTGGATTCGTTTGGATTGGATTGGTTTGGATTGGATTGGATTGGATTGTATTGGATGCCGTTCCTCGGATTGGATTGTATTGGGTTGGATTGGATTGGATTGGTTTGGATTGGATTGGATTGGATGCCGTTCCTCGGATTGAATTGGGTTTCATTGGACTGGATTGGATTGGATTGGATTGGATTGGATACCGTTCCTTGGATTGGACTGGACTGGGCTGGATTGGATTGGCTTGGATTGGATTGGATTGGATTGGAGTGGATTGGATTGGATTGGATTGGATGGCGTTTCTTGGATTGGATTGGATAGGATTGGAATGCATTGGATTGGATTGCATGCCGTTCATTGGATTGGATTGGATTGGATTGGATTGGTTTTGATGCCGTTCCTTGGTTTGGATTGGATTGGATGCCGTTCCTAGGATTGGAATTGATTGGATTGGATTGGATCGGATTGGATTGGATTGGATGGGATTGGATCCCGTTCCTTGGATTAGGCTTAGACTGGATTGGGATGGATTGGATTGGATTGGATTGGATTGGATTTGATTGGATGCCGTTTCTTGGATTGGATGGGATTGGATTGGATCGGATTGGATTTTATTGGATTGGATGGCGCTCCTTGAATTGGATTGGATAGGATTAGATTGGATTGGATTGGATTGGGCTGGTGCCGTTCTTTGGATTGGATTGGATTGGATAGGATTGGTTTAATGCCGTTCCTAGGATTGGATTGGATTGGATTGGATGCCGTTACTTGGATTGGATTGGATTGGATTGAATTGGATGCCGTTCCTTAGATTGGATTGGGTGTATTGGATTGGATTGGAAAGGATTGGGTGCCGTTCCTTGGATTGGGTTGGATTGGATTGGATGGTATTGTATTGAATTGGATTGGATTGGATTTGTTGCCGTTCCTTGGATTGGATTGGATTGGCTTGGAATGAATTGGATTGGATTGGATTGGATTGGATGCTGTTCCTTAGAACATAGAACATAGAACATAGAACATTACAGCGCAGAACAGGCCCTTCGGCCCACGATGTTGCACCGACCAGTTAAAAAAAAAAAAAAACTGTGACCCTCCAACCTAAACCAATTTCTTTTCGTCCATGAACCTATCTACGGATCTCTTAAACGCCCCCAAACTAGGCGCATTTACTACTGATGCTGGCAGGGCATTCCAATCCCTCACCACCCTCTGGGTAAAGAACCTACCCCTGACATCGGTTCTATAACTACCCCCCCTCAATTTAAAGCCATGCCCCCTCGTGCTGGATTTCTCCATCAGAGGAAAAAGGCTATCACTATCCACCCTATCTAAACCTCTAATCATCTTATATGTTTCAATAAGATCCCCTCTTAGCCGCCGCCTTTCCAGCGAAAACAATCCCAAATCCCTCAGCCTCTCCTCATAGGATCTCCCCTCCATACCAGGCAACATCCTGGTAAACCTCCTCTGCACCCTCTCCAAAGCCTCCACATCCTTCCTGTAATGTGGGGACCAGAACTGCACACAGTACTCCAAGTGCGGCCGCACCAGAGTTGTGTACAGTTGCAACATAACGCTACGACTCCTAAATTCAATCCCCCTACCAATAAACGCCAAGACACCATATGCCTTCTTAACAACCTTATCTACTTGATTCCCAACTTTCAGGGATCTATGCACACATACACCTAGATCCCTCTGCTCCTCCACACTATTCAAAGTCCTCCCGTTAGCCCTATACTCAACACATCTGTTATTCCTACCAAAGTGAATTACCTCACACTTCTCCGCATTAAACTCCATCCGCCACCTCTCGGCCCAACTTTGCAACCTGTCTAAGTCTTCCTGCAAACTACGACACCCTTCCTCACTGTCTACCACACCACCGACTTTGGTGTCATCAGCAAATTTGCTAATCCACCCAACTATACCCTCATCCAGATCATTAATAAATATTACAAACAGCAGTGGCCCCAAAACAGATCCCTGAGGTACACCACTTGTAACCGCACTCCATGATGAATATTTACTATCAACCACCACCCTCTGTTTCCTATCCGCTAGCCAATTCCTGATCCAATTTCCTAGATCACCCCCAATCCCATACATCTGGATGGGATTTGTTTGGATTGGACTGGATTGGATCGGATCGGATTGGATTCGATTGGATTGGATGCCGTTCATTGGATTGGATTGGATTGGGTTGGATTGGATTTGATTGGATTGGATTGGTTTGGATTGGATCTGTTTGGATTGAATTGGATTGGATGCCGTTCCTCGGATTGGATTGGGTTTCATTGGACTGGATTGGATAGGATTGGATTGGATTGGATACCGTTCCTTGGATTGGACTGGACTGGTTTGGATTGGATTGGCGTGGATTGGATTGGATTGGATTGGATTGGAGTGGATTGGATTGGATTTGATTGGATGCCGATCCGTGGATTGGATTGGATTGGAGTGGAATGGATTGGATTGGATGGCGTTTCTTGGATTGGATTGGATAGGATTGGATTGCATTGCATTGGATTGCATGCCGTTCATTGGATTGGATTGGATTGGATTGGATTGGGTTGGTTTTGATGCCGTTCCTTGCATTGGATTGGATTGGATTAGATGCCGTTCCTAGGATTGGAATTGATTGGATTGGATTGGATCGGATTGCATTGGATTGGATTGGATTGGATCCCGTTCCTTGGATTTGGCTTAGACTGGATTGGGATGGATTGCATTGGATTGGATTGGTTTGGATTGGATTGGATTGGATTGGATTGGATTGGATGCCGTTCCTTTGATTGGATTGGATTGGATTGGATTGAATGCCGTTCCTTAGATAGGATTGTATTGTATTGGATTGGACCGGATTGGATTGGATTGGATGGCATTGCATTGGATTGGATTGGATTGGATGCCGTTTCTTGGATTGGATTGGATTGGATTGGATTGGATTGAATGCCGTTCCTTAGATTGGATTGGATTGGATTGGATTGGATTGGATCGGATCGGATTGGATTGGATTGGACTGCACTGCATTGTATTGGATTGGATGCCGTTCCTTGGATTGGATTGGATTGGATTGGATTGGATGCCGTTGCTTAGATTGGTTTGGATTGGCTCGGATTGGATTGGATTGGATTGTATTGGATGCCGTTCATTGGATTGGATTGTATTGGGTTGGATTGGATTTGATTGGATTGGATTGGTTTGGATTGGGTCTGATTGGATTGAATTGGATTGGATGCCATTCCTCGGATTGGATTGGGTTTCATTGGACTGGATTGGATAGGATTGGATTGGATTGGATACCGTTCCTTGGATTGGACTGGACTGGTTTGGATTGGATTGGCGTGGATTGGATTGGATTGGACTGGAGTGGATTGGATTGGATTTGATTGGATGCCGATCCTTGGATTGGATTGGATTGGAGTGGAATGGATTGGATTGGATTGGATGGCGTTTCTTGGATTGGATTGGATAGGATTGGATTGCATTGCATTGGATTGCATGCCGTTCATTGGATTGGATTGGATTGGATTGGATTGGGTTGGTTTTGATGCCGTTCCTTGCATTGGATTGGATTGGATTAGATGCCGTTCCTAGGATTGGAATTGATTGGATTGGATTGGATCGGATTGCATTGGATTGGATTGGATTGGATCCCGTTCCTTGGATTTGGCTTAGACTGGATTGGGATGGATTGCATTGGATTGGATTGGTTTGGATTGGAATGGATTGGATTGGATTGGATTGGATGCCGTTCCTTTGATTGGATTGGATTGGATTGGATTGAATGCCGTTCCTTAGATAGGATTGTATTGTATTGGATTGGACCGGATTGGATTGGATTGGATGGCATTGCATTGGATTGGATGCCGTTTCTTGGATTGGATTGGATTAAATCGGATTGGATTGGATTGGATTGGATTGGATGGCGTTCCTTGGATTGGATTGGATAGGATTAGTTTGGATTGGACTGCACTGCATTGGATTGGATTGGATGCCGTTCCTTGGATATGATTTGATTGGATTGGATGCCGTTCCTTAGATTTGATTGGATTGGCTCGGATTGGATTGGATGCCGTTCCTTAGATTGGATTGGATTGACTCGGATTGGATTGGATTGGATTCGATTGGATGCCGTTCCTTCGATTGGATTGGCTCGGATTGGATTGGATTGGATGCCGTTCACTGGATTGGATTGTATTGGGTTGGATTGGATTGGATTCGATTGGATTGGATTGGATTGGTTTGGATTGGATTGGATTGGATTGGATGCCGTTCCTCGGATTGGATTGTATTGGGTTGGATTGGATTGGATTGGTTTGGATTGGATTGGATTGGATTGGATTGGATGCCGTTCCTCGGATTGGATTGGGTTTCATTGGACTGGATTGGATTGGATTGGATTGGATACCGTTCCTTGGATTGGACTGGACTGGACTGGATTGGATTGGCTTGGATTGGATTGGATTGGATTGGAGTGGATTGGATTGGATTGGATGGCGTTTCTTGGATTGGATTGGATAGGATTGGAATGCATTGGATTGGATTGCATGCCGTTCATTGGATTGGATTGGATTGGATTGGATTGGTTTTGATGCCGTTCCTTGGTTTGGATTGGATTGGATTGGATGCCGTTCCTAGGATTGGAATTGATTGGATTGGATTGGATCGGATTGCATTGGATTGGATGGGATTGGATCCCGTTCCTTGGATTAGGCTTAGACTGGATTGGGATGGATTGGATTGGATTGGATTGGATTGGATTGGATTTGATTGGATGCCGTTTCTTGGATTGGATGGGATTGGATTGGATCGGATTGGATTTTATTGGATTGGATGGCGCTCCTTGAATTGGATTGGATAGGATTAGATTGGATTGGATTGGATTGGGCTGGTGCCGTTCGTTGGATTGGATTGGATTGGATAGGATTGGTTTAATGCCGTTCCTAGGATTGGATTGGATTGGATTGGATGCCGTTACTTGGATTGGATTGGATTGGATTGAATTGGATGCCGTTCCTTAGATTGGATTGGGTGTATTGGATTGGATTGGAAAGGATTGGGTGCCGTTCCTTGGATTGGGTTGGATTGTATTGGATGGTATTGTATTGAATTGGATTGGATTGGATTTGTTGCCGTTCCTTGGATTGGATTGGATTGGATTGGCTTGGAATGAATTGGCTTGGATTGGATTGGATGCTGTTCCTTGGATGGGATTTGTTTGGATTGGACTGGATTGGATCGGATCGGATTGGATTCGATTGGATTGGATGCCGTTCATTGGATTGGATTGGATTGGGTTGGATTGGATTTGATTGGATTGGATTGGTTTGGATTGGATCTGATTGGATTGAATTGGATTGGATGCCGTTCCTCGGATTGGATTGGGTTTCATTGGACTGGATTGGATAGGATTGGATTGGATTGGATACCGTTCCTTGGATTGGACTGGACTGTTTTGGATTGGATTGGCGTGGATTGGATTGGATTGGATTGGATTGGATTGGAGTGGATTGGATTGGATTTGATTGGATGCCGATCCGTGGATTGGATTGGATTGGAGTGGAATGGATTGGATTGGATTGGATGGCGTTTCTTGGATTGGATTGGATAGGATTGGATTGCATTGCATTGGATTGCATGCCGTTCATTGGATTGGATTGGATTGGATTGGATTGGATTGGGTTGGTTTTGATGCCGTTCCTTGCATTGGATTGGATTGGATTAGATGCCGTTCCTAGGATTGAAATTGATTGGATTGGATTGGATCGGATTGCATTGGATTGAATTGGATTGGATCCCGTTCCTTGGATTTGGCTTAGACTGGATTGGGATGGATTGCATTGGATTGGATTGGTTTGGATTGGATTGGATTGGATTGGATTGGATGCCGTTCCTTTGATTGGATTGGATTGGATTGGATTGAATGCCGTTCCTTAGATAGGATTTTATTGTATTGGATTGGACCGGATTGGATTGGATTGGATAGCATTGCATTGGATTGGATTGGATTGGATGCCGTTTCTTGGATTGGATTGGATTGGATTGGATTGGATTGAATGCCGTTCCTTAGATTGGATTGGATTCGATTGGATTGGATTGGATCGGATCTGATTGGATTGGATTGGATTGGACTGCACTGCATTGTATTGGATTGGATGCCGTTCCTTGGATTGGATTGGATTGGATTGGATGCCGTTGCTTAGATTGGTTTGGATTGGCTCGGATTGGATTGGATTGGATTGGATTGGATGCCGTTCATTGGATTGGATTGTATTGGGTTGGATTGGATTTGATTGGATTGGATTGGTTTGGATTGGGTCTGATTGGATTGAATTGGATTGGATGCCATTCCTCGGATTGGATTGGGTTTCATTGGACTGGATTGGATAGGATTAGATTGGATTGGATACCGTTCCTTGGATTGGACTGGACTGGTTTGGATTGGATTGGCGTGGATTGGATTGGATTGGATTGGAGTGGATTGGATTGGATTTGATTGGATGCCGATCCTTGGATTGGATTGGATTGGAGTGGAATGGATTGGATTGGATTGATTGGCGTTTCTTGGATTGGATTGGATAGGATTGGATTGCATTGCATTGGATTGCATGCCGTTCATTGGATTGGATTGGATTGGATTGGATTGGGTTGGTTTTGATGCCGTTCCTTGCATTGGATTGGATTGGATTCGATGCCGTTCCTAGGATTGGAATTGATTGGATTGGATTGGATCGGATTGCATTGGATTGGATTGGATTGGATCCCGTTCCTTGGATTTGGCTTAGACTGGATTGGGATGGATTGCATTGGATTGGATTGGTTTGGATTGGAATGGATTGGATTGGATTGGATTGGATGCCGTTCCTTTGATTGGATTGGATTGGATTGGATTGAATGCCGTTCCTTAGATAGGATTGTATTGTATTGGATTGGAACGGATTGGATTGGATTGGATGGCATTGCATTGGATTGGATTGGATTGGATGCCGTTTCTTGGATTGGATTGGATTAAATCGGATTGGATTGGATTGGATTGGATTGGATGGCGTTCCTTGGATTGGATTGGATAGGATTAGTTTGGATTGGACTGCACTGCATTGGATTGGATTGGATGCCGTTCCTTGGATTGGATTGGATAGGATTAGATTGGATTGGATTGGATTGGGCTGGTGCCGTTCTTTGGATTGGATTGGATTGGATAGGATTGGTTTAATGCCGTTCCTAGGATTGGATTGGATTGGATTGGATGCCGTTACTTGGATTGGATTGGATTGGATTGAATTGGATGCCGTTCCTTAGATTGGATTGGGTGTATTGGATTGGATTGGAAAGGATTGGGTGCCGTTCCTTGGATTGGGTTGGATTGGATTGGATGGTATTGTATTGAATTGGATTGGATTGGATTTGTTGCCGTTCCTTGGATTGGATTGGATTGGCTTGGAATGAATTGGATTGGATTGGATTGGATTGGATGCTGTTCCTTGGATGGGATTTGTTTCGATTGGACTGGGTTGGATCGGATCGGATTGGATTCGATTGGATTGGATGCCGTTCATTGGATTGGATTGGATTGGGTTGGATTGGATTTGATTGGATTGGGTTGGATTGGATTTGATTGGATTGGATTGGTTTGGATTGGATCTGATTGGATTGAATTGGATTGGATGCCGTTCCTCGGATTGGATTGGGTTTCATTGGACTGGATTGGATAGGATTGGATTGGATTGGATACCGTTCCTTGGATTGGACTGGACTGGTTTGGATTGGATTGGCGTGGATTGGATTGGATTGGATTGGAGTGGATTGGATTGGATTTGATTGGATGCCGATCCGTGGATTGGATTGGATTGGAGTGGAATGGATTGGATTGGATGGCGTTTCTTGGATTGGATTGGATAGGATTGGATTGCATTGCATTGGATTGCATGCCGTTCATTGGATTGGATTGGATTGGATTGGGTTGGTTTTGATGCCGTTCCTTGCATTGGATTGGATTGGATTAGATGCCGTTCCTAGGATTGGAATTGATTGGATTGGATTGGATCGGATTGCATTGGATTGGATTGGATTGGATCCCGTTCCTTGGATTTGGCTTAGACTGGATTGGGATGGATTGCATTGGATTGGATTGGTTTGGATTGGATTGGATTGGATTGGATTGGATTGGATGCCGTTCCTTTGATTGGATTGGATTGGATTGGATTGAATGCCGTTCCTTAGATAGGATTGTATTGTATTGGATTGGACCGGATTGGATTGGATTGGATGGCATTGCATTGGATTGGATTGGATTGGATCCCGTTTCTTGGATTGGATTGGATTGGATTGGATTGAATGCCGTTCCTTAGATTGGATTGGATTGGATTGGATTGGATTGGATCGGATTGGATTGGATTGGACTGCACTGCATTGTATTGGATTGGATGCCGTTCCTTGGATTGGATTGGATTGGATTGGATTGGATGCCGTTGCTTAGATTGGTTTGGATTGGCTCGGATTGGATTGGATTGGATTGTATTGGATGCCGTTCATTGGATTGGATTGTATTGGGTTGTATTGGATTTGATTGGATTGGATTGGTTTGGATTGGGTCTGATTGGATTGAATTGGATTGGATGCCATTCCTCGGATTGGATTGGGTTTCATTGGACTGGATTGGATAGGATTGGATTGGATTGGATACCGTTCCTTGGATTGGACTGGACTGGTTTGGATTGGATTGGCGTGGATTGGATTGGATTGGACTGGAGTGGAATGGATTGGATTGGATTGGATGGCGTTTCTTGGATTGGATTGGATAGGATTGGATTGCATTGCATTGGATTGCATGCCGTTCATTGGATTGGATTGGATTGGATTGGATTGGGTTGGTTTTGATGCCGTTCCTTGCATTGGATTGGATTGGATTAGATGCCGTTCCTAGGATTGGAATTGATTGGATTGGATTGGATCGGATCGCATTGGATTGGATTGGATTGGATCCCGTTCCTTGGATTTGGCTTAGACTGGATTGGGATGGATTGCATTGGATTGGATTGGTTTGGATTGGAATGGATTGGATTGGATTGGATGCCGTTCCTTTGATTGGATTGGATTGGATTGGATTGAATGCCGTTCCTTAGATAGGATTGTATTGTATTGGATTGGACCGGATTGGATTGGATTGGATGGCATTGCATTGGATTGGATGCCGTTTCTTGGATTGGATTGGATTAAATCGGATTGGATTGGATTGGATTGGATGGCGTTCCTTGGATTGGATTGGATAGGATTAGTTTGGATTGGACTGCACTGCATTGGATTGGATTGGATGCCCTTCCTTGGATATGATTTGATTGGATTGGATGCCGTTCCTTAGATTTGATTGGATTGGCTCGGATTGGATTGGATGCCGTTCCTTAGATTGGATTGGATTGACTCGGATTGGATTGGATTGGATTCGATTGGATGCCGTTCCTTCGATTGGATTGGCTCGGATTGGATTGGATTGGATGCCGTTCACTGGATTGGATTGTATTGGGTTGGATTGGATTGGATTGGTTTGGATTGGATTGGATTGGATTGGATTGGATGCCGTTCCTCGGATTGGATTGGGTTTCATTGGACTGGATTGGATTGGATTGGATTGGATACCGTTCCTTGGATTGGACTGGACTGGACTGGATTGGATTGGCTTGGATTGGATTGGATTGGATTGGAGTGGATTGGATTGGATTGGATTGGATGGCGTTTCTTGGATTGGATTGGATAGGATTGGAATGCATTGGATTGGATTGCATGCCGTTCATTGGATTGGATTGGATTGGATTGGATTGGTTTTGATGCCGTTCCTTGGTTTGGATTGGATTGGATTGGATGCCGTTCCTAGGATTGGAATTGATTGGATTGGATTGGATCGGATTGCATTGGATTGGATGGGATTGGATCCCGTTCCTTGGATTAGGCTTAGACTGGATTGGGATGGATTGGATTGGATTGGATTGGATTGGATTGGATTGGATTTGATTGGATGCCGTTTCTTGGATTGGATGGGATTGGATTGGATCGGATTGGATTTTATTGGATTGGATGGCGCTCCTTGAATTGGATTGGATAGGATTAGATTGGATTGGATTGGATTGGGCTGGTGCCGTTCGTTGGATTGGATTGGATTGGATAGGATTGGTTTAATGCCGTTCCTAGGATTGGATTGGATTGGATTGGATGCCGTTACTTGGATTGGATTGGATTGGATTGAATTGGATGCCGTTCCTTAGATTGGATTGGGTGTATTGGATTGGATTGGAAAGGATTGGGTGCCGTTCCTTGGATTGGGTTGGATTGTATTGGATGGTATTGTATTGAATTGGATTGGATTGGATTTGTTGCCGTTCCTTGGATTGGATTGGATTGGATTGGCCTGGAATGAATTGGATTGGATTGGATTGGATGCTGTTCCTTGGATGGGATTTGTTTGGATTGGACTGGATTGGATCGGATCGGATTGGATTCGATTGGATTGGATGCCGTTCATTGGATTGGATTGGATTGGGTTGGATTGGATTTGATTGGATTGGATTGGTTTGGATTGGATCTGATTGGATTGAATTGGATTGGATGCCGTTCCTCGGATTGGATTGGGTTTCATTGGACTGGATTGGATAGGATTGGATTGGATTGGATACCGTTCCTTGGATTGGACTGGACTGGTTTGGATTGGATTGGCGTGGATTGGATTGGATTGGATTGGATTGGAGTGGATTGGATTGGATTTGATTGGATGCCGATCCTTGGATTGGATTGGATTGGATTGGAGTGGAATGGATTGGATTGGATTGGATGGCGTTTCTTGGATTGGATTGGAGAGGATTGGATTGCATTGCATTGGATTGCATGCCGTTCATTGGATTGGATTGGATTGGATTGGGTTGGTTTTGATGCCGTTACTTGCATTGGATTGGATTGGATTAGATGCCGTTCCTAGGATTGGAATTGATTGGATTGGATTGGATCGGATTGCATTGGATTGGATTGGATTGGATCCCGTTCCTTGGATTTGGCTTAGACTGGATTGGGATGGATTGCATTGCATTGGATTGCATGCCGTTCATTGGATTGGATTGGATTGGATTGGGTTGGTTTTGATGCCGTTCCTTGCATTGGATTGGATTGGATTAGATGCCGTTCCTAGGATTGGAATTGATTGGATTGGATTGGATCGGATTGCATTGGATTGGATTGGATTGGATCCCGTTCCTTGGATTTGGCTTAGACTGGATTGGGATGGATTGCATTGGATTGGATTGGTTTGGATTGGATTGGATTGGATTGGATTGGATTGGATGCCGTTCCTTTGATTGGATTGGATTGGATTGGATTGAATGCCGTTCCTTAGATAGGATTGTATTGTATTGGATTGGACCGGATTGGATTGGATTGGATGGCATTGCATTGGATTGGATTGGATTGGATCCCGTTTCTTGGATTGGATTGGATTGGATTGGATTGAATGCCGTTCCTTAGATTGGATTGGATTGGATTGGATTGGATTGGATTGGATCGGATTGGATTGGATTGGACTGCACTGCATTGTATTGGATTGGATGCCGTTCCTTGGATTGGATTGGATTGGATTGGATTGGATGCCGTTGCTTAGATTGGTTTGGATTGGCTCGGATTGGATTGGATTGGATTGTATTGGATGCCGTTCATTGGATTGGATTGTATTGGGTTGTATTGGATTTGATTGGATTGGATTGGTTTGGATTGGGTCTGATTGGATTGAATTGGATTGGATGCCATTCCTCGGATTGGATTGGGTTTCATTGGACTGGATTGGATAGGATTGGATTGGATTGGATACCGTTCCTTGGATTGGACTGGACTGGTTTGGATTGGATTGGCGTGGATTGGATTGGATTGGACTGGAGTGGAATGGATTGGATTGGATTGGATGGCGTTTCTTGGATTGGATTGGATAGGATTGGATTGCATTGCATTGGATTGCATGCCGTTCATTGGATTGGATTGGATTGGATTGGATTGGGTTGGTTTTGATGCCGTTCCTTGCATTGGATTGGATTGGATTAGATGCCGTTCCTAGGATTGGAATTGATTGGATTGGATTGGATCGGATAGCATTGGATTGGATTGGATTGGATCCCGTTCCTTGGATTTGGCTTAGACTGGATTGGGATGGATTGCATTGGATTGGATTGGTTTGGATTGGAATGGATTGGATTGGATTGGATGCCGTTCCTTTGATTGGATTGGATTGGATTGGATTGAATGCCGTTCCTTAGATAGGATTGTATTGTATTGGATTGGACCGGATTGGATTGGATTGGATGGCATTGCATTGGATTGGATGCCGTTTCTTGGATTGGATTGGATTAAATCGGATTGGATTGGATTGGATTGGATGGCGTTCCTTGGATTGGATTGGATAGGATTAGTTTGGATTGGACTGCACTGCATTGGATTGGATTGGATGCCCTTCCTTGGATATGATTTGATTGGATTGGATGCCGTTCCTTAGATTTGATTGGATTGGCTCGGATTGGATTGGATGCCGTTCCTTAGATTGGATTGGATTGACTCGGATTGGATTGGATTGGATTCGATTGGATGCCGTTCCTTCGATTGGATTGGCTCGGATTGGATTGGATTGGATGCCGTTCACTGGATTGGATTGTATTGGGTTGGATTGGATTGGATTGGATTGGTTTGGATTGCATTGGATTGGATTGGATTGGATTGGATTGGGTGCCGTTCCTCGGATTAGATTGGGTTTCATTGGACTGGATTGGATTGGATTGGATTGGATTGGATACCGTTCCTTGGATTGGACTGGACTGGATTGGATTGGCTTGTATTGGATTGGATTGGATTGGAGTGGATTGGATTGGATTTGATTGGATGCCGATCCTTGGATTGGATTGGATTGGAGTGTAATGGATTGGATTGGATTGGATGGCGTTTCTTGGATTGGATTGGATAGGATTGGAATGCATTGGATTGGATTGCATGCCGTTCATTGGATTGGATTGGATTGGATTGGATTGGTTTTGATGCCGTTCCTTCGTTTGGATTGGATTGGATTGGATGCCGTTCCTAGGATTGGAATTGATTGGATTGGATTGGATCGGATTGCATTGGATTGGATGGGATTGGATCCCGTTCCTTGGATTAGGCTTAGACTGGATTGGGATGGATTGGATTGGATTGGATTGGATTGGATTGGATTGGATTTGATTGGATGCCGTTTCTTGGATTGGATGGGATTGGATTGGATCGGATTGGATTTTATTGGATTGGATGGCGCTCCTTGAATTGGATTGGATAGGATTAGATTGGATTGGATTGGATTGGGCTGGTGCCGTTCGTTGGATTGGATTGGATTGGATAGGATTGGTTTAATGCCGTTCCTAGGATTGGATTGGATTGGATTGGATGCCGTTACTTGGATTGGATTGGATTGGATTGAATTGGATGCCGTTCCTTAGATTGGATTGGGTGTATTGGATTGGATTGGAAAGGATTGGGTGCCGTTCCTTGGATTGGGTTGGATTGTATTGGATGGTATTGTATTGAATTGGATTGGATTGGATTTGTTGCCGTTCCTTGGATTGGATTGGATTGGCCTGGAATGAATTGGATTGGATTGGATTGGATGCTGTTCCTTGGATGGGATTTGTTTGGATTGGACTGGATTGGATCGGATCGGATTGGATTCGATTGGATTGGATGCCGTTCATTGGATTGGATTGGATTGGGTTGGATTGGATTTGATTGGATTGGATTGGTTTGGATTGGATCTGATTGGATTGAATTGGATTGGATGCCGTTCCTCGGATTGGATTGGGTTTCATTGGACTGGATTGGATAGGATTGGATTGGATTGGATACCGTTCCTTGGATTGGACTGGACTGGTTTGGATTGGATTGGCGTGGATTGGATTGGATTGGATTGGATTGGAGTGGATTGGATTGGATTTGATTGGATGCCGATCCTTGGATTGGATTGGATTGGATTGGAGTGGAATGGATTGGATTGGATTGGATGGCGTTTCTTGGATTGGATTGGAGAGGATTGGATTGCATTGCATTGGATTGCATGCCGTTCATTGGATTGGATTGGATTGGATTGGGTTGGTTTTGATGCCGTTACTTGCATTGGATTGGATTGGATTAGATGCCGTTCCTAGGATTGGAATTGATTGGATTGGATTGGATCGGATTGCATTGGATTGGATTGGATTGGATCCCGTTCCTTGGATTTGGCTTAGACTGGATTGGGATGGATTGCATTGGATTGGATTGGTTTGGATTGGAATGGATTGGATTGGATTGGATTGGATGCCGTTACTTTGATTGGATTGGATTGGATTGGATTGAATGCCGTTCCTTAGATAGGATTGTATTGTATTGGATTGGACCGGATTGGATTGGATTGGATGGCATTGCATTGGATTGGATTGGATTGGATGCCGTTTCTTGGATTGGATTGGATTGGATTGGATTGGATTGGATTGGATTGAATGCCGTTCCTTAGATTGGATTGGATTGGATTGGATTGGATTGGATTGGATTGGATCGGATCGGATTGGATTGGATTGGACTGCACTGCATTGGATTGGATTGGATGCCGTTCCTTGGATTGGATTGGATTGGATTGGATGCCGTTCCTTAGATTGGATTGGATTGGCTCGGATTGGATTGGATTGGATTGGATTGGATGCCGTTCATTGTATTGGATTGGATTGGTTTGGATTGGATTGGATTGGATTGGTTTGGATTGGATTGGATTGGATTGAATTGGATTGGATGCCGTTCCTCGGATTGGATTGGGTTTCATTGGACTGGATTGGATTGGATTGGATTGGATACCGTTCCTTGGATTGGACTGGACTGGTTTGGATTGGATTGGCTAGGATTGGATTGGATTGAATTGGAGTGGATTGAATTGGATTTGATTGGATGCCGATCCTTGGATTGGATTGGATTGGATTGGATTGGAGTGGAATGGATTGGATTGGATTGGATTGGATGGCGTTTCTTGGATTGTATTGGATAGGATTGGATTGCATTGCATTGGATTGCATGCCGTTCATTGGATTGGATTGGATTGGATTGGTTTTGATGCCGTTCCTTGCATTGGATTGGATTGGATTAGATGCCGTTCCTAGGATTGGAATTGATTGGATTGGATTTGATCGGATTGCATTGGATTGGATTGGATTGGATCGCGTTCCTTGGATTTGGCTTAGACTGGATTGGGATGGATTGCATTGGATTGGATTGGTTTGGATTGGAGTGGATTGGATTGGATTGGATTGGATGCCGTTCCTTTGATTGGATTGGATTGGATTGGATTGGCTTGGATTGGTTTGGATTGGATTGGATTGGATTGGATTGGATGCCGTTCCTTTGATTGGATTGGAATGGATTGGATTGAATGCCGTTCCTTAGATAGGATTGCATTGTATTGGAATGGACCGGATTGGATTGGATTGGATGGCATTGCATTGGATTGGATTGGATTGGATGCCGTTTCTTGGATTGGATTGGATTGGATTGGATTGGATTGAATGCCGTTCCTTAGATTGGATTGGATTGGATTGGATTGGATCGGATCGGATTGGATTGGATTGGACTGCACTGCATTGTATTGGATTGGATGCCGTTCCTTGTATTGGATTGGATTGGATTGGATTGGATGCCGTTGCTTAGATTGGTTTGGATTGGCTCGGATTGGATTGGATTGGATTGGATTGGATTGGATGCCGTTCATTGGATTGGATTGGATTGGGTTGGATTGGATTTGATTGGATTGGATTGGTTTGGATTGGGTCTGATTGGATTGAATTGGATTGGATGCCGTTCCTCGGATTGGATTGGGTTTCATTGGACTGGATTGGATAGGATTGGATTGGATTGGATACCGTTCCTTGGATTGGACTGGACTGGTTTGGATTGGATTGGCGTGGATTGGATTGGATTGGATTGGATTGGAGTGGATTGGATTGGATTTGATTGGATGCCGATCCTTGGATTGGATTGGATTGGAGTGGAATGGATTGCATTGGATTGGATGGCGTTTCTTGGATTGGATTGGATAGGATTGGATTGCATTGCATTGGATTGCATGCCGTTCATTGGATTGGATTGGATTGGATTGGATTGGGTTGGTTTTGATGCCGTTCCTTGCATTGGATTGGATTGGATTAGATGCCGTTCCTCGGCTTGGAATTGATTGGATTGGATTGGATCGGATTGCATTGGATTGGATTGGATTGGATCCCGTTCCTTGGATTTGGCTTAGACTGGATTGGGATGGATTGCATTGGATTGGATTGGTTTGGATTGGAATGGATTGGATTGGATTGGATTGGATGCCGTTCCTTTGATTGGATTGGATTGGATTGGATTGAATGCCGTTCCTTAGATAGGATTGTATTGTATTGGATTGGACCGGATTGGATTGGATTGGATGGCATTGCATTGGATTGGATTGGATTGGATGGCGTTTCTTGGATTGGATTGGATTAAATCGGATTGGATTGGATTGGATTGGATTGGATGGCGTTCCTTGGATTGGATTGGATAGGATTAGTTTGGATTGGACTGCACTGCATTGGATTGGATTGGATGCCGTTCCTTGGATTGGATTGGATTGGATTGGATGCCGTTCCTTAGATTTGATTGGATTGGCTCGGATTGGATTGGATGCCGTTCCTTAGATTGGATTGGATTGACTCGGATTGGATTGGATTGGATTCGATTGGATGCCGTTCCTTCGATTGGATTGGCTCGGATTGGATTGGATTGGATGCCGTTCACTGGATTGGATTGTATTGGGTTGGATTGGATTGGATTGGATTGGTTTGGATTGCATTGGATTGGATTGGATTGGATTGGATTGGGTGCCGTTCCTCGGATTAGATTGGGTTTCATTGGACTGGATTGGATTGGATTGGATTGGATTGGATACCGTTCCTTGGATTGGACTGGACTGGATTGGATTGGCTTGTATTGGATTGGATTGGATTGGAGTGGATTGGATTGGATTTGATTGGATGCCGATCCTTGGATTGGATTGGATTGGAGTGTAATGGATTGGATTGGATTGGATGGCGTTTCTTGGATTGGATTGGATAGGATTGGAATGCATTGGATTGGATTGCTTGCCGTTCATTGGATTGGATTGGATTGGATTGGATTGGTTTTGATGCCGTTCCTTCGTTTGGATTGGATTGGATTGGATGCCGTTCCTAGGATTGGAATTGATTGGATTGGATTGGATCGGATTGCATTGGATTGGATGGGATTGGATCCCGTTCCTTGGATTAGGCTTAGACTGGATTGGGATGGATTGGATTGGATTGGATTGGATTGGATTGGATTGGATTTGATTGGATGCCGTTTCTTGGATTGGATGGGATTGGATTGGATCGGATTGGATTTTATTGGATTGGATGGCGCTCCTTGAATTGGATTGGATAGGATTAGATTGGATTGGATTGGATTGGGCTGGTGCCGTTCGTTGGATTGGATTGGATTGGATAGGATTGGTTTAATGCCGTTCCTAGGATTGGATTGGATTGGATTGGATGCCGTTACTTGGATTGGATTGGATTGGATTGAATTGGATGCCGTTCCTTAGATTGGATTGGGTGTATTGGATTGGATTGGAAAGCATTGGGTGCCGTTCCTTGGATTGGGTTGGATTGTATTGGATGGTATTGTATTGAATTGGATTGGATTGGATTTGTTGCCGTTCCTTGGATTGGATTGGATTGGCTTGGAATGAATTGGATTGGATTGGATTGGATTGGATGCTGTTCCTTGGATGGGATTTGTTTGGATTGGACTGGATTGGATCGGATCGGATTGGATTCGATTGGATTGGATGCCGTTCATTGGATTGGATTGGATTGGGTTGGATTGGATTTGATTGGATTGGATTGGTTTGGATTGGATCTGATTGGATTGAATTGGATTGGATGCCGTTCCTCGGATTGGATTGGGTTTCATTGGACTGGATTGGATAGGATTGGATTGGATTGGATACCGTTCCTTGGATTGGACTGGACTGGTTTGGATTGGATTGGCGTGGATTGGATTGGATTGGTTGGATTGGAGTGGATTGGATTGGATTTGATTGGATGCCGATCCTTGGATTGGATTGGATTGGATTGGAGTGGAATGGATTGGATTGGATTGGATGGCGTTTCTTGGATTGGATTGGAGAGGATTGGATTGCATTGCATTGGATTGCATGCCGTTCATTGGATTGGATTGGATTGGATTGGATTGGGTTGGTTTTGATGCCGTTCCTTGCATTGGATTGGATTGGATTAGATGCCGTTCCTAGGATTGGAATTGATTGGATTGGATTGGATCGGATTGCATTGGATTGGATTGGATTGGATCCCGTTCCTTGGATTTGGCTTAGACTGGATTGGGATGGATTGCATTGGATTGGATTAGTTTGGATTGGAATGGATTGGATTGGATTGGATTGGATGCCGTTCCTTTGATTGGATTGGATTGGATTGGATTGAATGCCGTTCCTTAGATAGGATTGTATTGTATTGGATTGGACCGGATTGGATTGGATTGGATGGCATTGCATTGGATTGGATGCCGTTTCTTGGATTGGATTGGATTGGATTGGATTGAATGCCGTTCCTTAGATTGGATTGGATTGGATTGGATTGGATCGGATCGGATTGGATTGGATTGGACTGCACTGCATTGGATTGGATTGGATGCCGTTCCTTGGATTGGATTGGATTGGATTGGATTGGATGCCGTTCCTTAGATTGGATTGGATTGGCTCGGATTGGATTGGATTGGATTGGATTGGATTGGATGCCGTTCATTGTATTGGATTGGATTGGTTTGGATTGGATTGGATTGGATTGGTTTGGATTGGATTGGATTGGATTGAATTGGATTGGATGCCGTTCCTCGGATTGGATTGGGTTTCATTGGACTGGATTGGATTGGATTGGATTGGATTGGATTGGATTGGATTGGATTGGATTGGCTTGGATGGGATTGGATTGGAGTGGATTGGATTGGATTTGATTGGATGCCGATCCTTGGATTGGATTGGATTGGATTGGATTGGAGTGGAATGGATTGGATTGGATTGGATGGCGTTTCTTGGATTGTATTGGATAGGATTGGATTGCATTGGATTGCATGCCGTTCATTGGATTGGATTGGATTGGATTGGATTGGTTTTGATGCCGTTCCTTGCATTGGATTGGATTGGATTAGATGCCGTTCCTAGGATTGGAATTGATTGGATTGGATTTGATCGGATTGCATTGGATTGGATTGGATTGGATCGCGTTCCTTGGATTTGGCTTAGACTGGATTGGGATGGATTGCATTGGATTGGATTGGTTTGGATTGGATTGGATTGGATTGGATTGGATTAGAACATAGAACATAGAACATTACAGCGCAGAACAGGCCCTTCGGCCCACGATGTTGCACCGACCAGTTAAAAAAAAAAACTGTGACCCTCCAACCTAAACCAATTTCTTTTCGTCCATGAACCTATCTACGGATCTCTTAAACGCCCCCAAACTAGGCGCATTTACTACTGATGCTGGCAGGGCATTCCAATCCCTCACCACCCTCTGGGTAAAGAACCTACCCCTGACATCGGTTCTATAACTACCCCCCCTCAATTTAAAGCCATGCCCCCTCGTGCTGGATTTCTCCATCAGAGGAAAAAGGCTATCACTATCCACCCTATCTAAACCTCTAATCATCGTATATGTTTCAATAAGATCCCCTCTTAGCCGCCGCCTTTCCAGCGAAAACAATCCCAAATCCCTCAGCCTCTCCTCATAGGATCTCCCCTCCATACCAGGCAACATCCTGGTAAACCTCCTCGGCACCCTCTCCAAAGCCTCCACATCCTTCCTGTAATGTGGGGACCAGAACTGCACACAGTACTCCAAGTGCGGCCGCACCAGAGTTGTGTACAGTTGCAACATAACGCTACGACTCCTAAATTCAATCCCCCTACCAATAAACGCCAAGACACCATATGCCTTCTTAACAACCTTATCTACTTGATTCCCAACTTTCAGGGATCTATGCACACAGACACCTAGATCCCTCTGCTCCTCCACACTATTCAAAGTCCTCCCGTTAGCCCTATACTCAACACATCTGTTATTCCTACCAAAGTGAATTACCTCACACTTCTCCGCATTAAACTCCATCCGCCACCTCTCGGCCCAACTTTGCAACCTGTCTAAGTCTTCCTGCAAACTACGACACCCTTCCTCACTGTCTACCACACCACCGACTTTGGTGTCATCAGCAAATTTGCTAATCCACCCAACTATACCCTCATCCAGATCATTAATAAATATTACAAACAGCAGTGGCCCCAAAACAGATCCCTGAGGTACACCACTTGTAACCGCACTCCATGATGAATATTTACTATCAACCACCACCCTCTGTTTCCTATCCGCTAGCCAATTCCTGATCCAATTTCCTAGATCACCCCCAATCCCATACATCTGCATTTTCTGCAGAAGCCTACCATGGTGAACCTTATCAAACGCCTTACTAAAATCCATATATACCACGTCCACTGCCTTGCCCCCATCCACCTCCTTGGTCACTTTCTCAAAAAACTCAATAAGGTTAGTAAGGCACGACCTACCTGCCACAAAACCATGCTGACTATCACCTATCAATTCATTACTCTCCAAATAACTATAAATCCTATCCCTTATAATTTTTTCCAACATCTTGCCGACAACAGAAGTGAGACTCACCGGTCTATAATTCCCGGGGAAGTCTCTGTTCCCCTTCTTAAACAATGGGACAACATTCGCTAACCTCCAATCTTCTGGTACTATACCAGAGGCCAACGACGACCTGAAGATGCCGTTCCTTTGATTGGATTGGATTGGATTGGATTGGATTGGCTTGGATTGGTTTGGATTGGATTGGATTGGATTGGATTGGATTGGTTTGGAATGGATGGCGTTCCTTGAATTGAATTGGATAGGATTGGATTCGATTGGATTGGATTGTATGCCGTTCCTTTGATTGGATTGGATTGGATTGGCTTGGAATGGTTTGGATTGGATTGGATTGGATTCCGTTCCTTGGAATGGATTGGATTGGATTGGATTGAATGCCGTTCCTAAGATAGGATTGTATTGTATTGGATTGGACCGGATTGGATTGGATTGGATGGCATTGCATTGGATTGGATTGGATTGGATGCCGTTTCTTGGATTGGATTGGATTGAATCGGATTGGATTGGATTGGATTGGATTGGATGGCGTTCCTTGGATTGGATTGGATAGGATTAGATTGAATTGGATAGGATTGGATTCGATTGGATTGGATTGTATGCCGTTCCTTTGATTGGATTGGATAGGATTGGATTGGCTTGGATTGGTTTGGATTGGATTGGATGCCGTTCCTTGGAATGGATTGGATTGGATTGGATTGAATGCCGTTCCTTAGATAGGATTGTATTGTATTGGATTGGACCGGATTGGATTGGATTGGATGGCATTGCATTGGATTGGATTGGATTGGATGCCGTTTCTTGGATTGGATTGGATTGCATTGGATTGGATTGAATCGGATTGGATTCGATTGGATTGGATTGGATGGCGTTCCTTGGATTGGATTGGATAGGATTAGATTGGATTGGATTGGATTGGACTGGATGCCGTTCGTTGGCTTGGATTGGATTGGATTGGATTTGTTTAATGCCGTTCCTTGGATAAGATTGGCTTGGATTGGATTGGGCTGGGAGCCTTTCGTTGGGTTGGTTTGGATTGGATTGGATTGGATTGGATTTGATTGGATTGGATTGCATTGGATTGGATTGGATGGCGTTCCTTGGATTGGATGGGATAGGATTGGATTGCATTGGATTGGATTGCATGCCGTTCATTGGATTGGTTTTGATTTGATTGGATTGGATTGGATTGGATTGAATGCCGTTCCTTAGATTGGATTGGATTGGATTGGATTGGATTGGATTGGATCGGATCGGATTGGATTGGATTGGACCGCACTGCATTGGATTGGATTGGATGCCGTTCCTTGGATTGGATTGGATTGGATGTCGTTGCTTCGATTGGTTTGGATTGGCTCGGATTGGATTGGATTGGATTGGATGCCGTTCATTGGATTGGATTGGATTGGGTTGGATTGGATGTGATTGGATTGGATTGGTTTGGATTGGATCTGATTGGATTGAATTGGATTGGATGCCGTTCCTCGGATTGGATTGGGTTTCATTGGACTGGATTGGATAGGATTGGATTGGATTGGATGCCGTTCCTTGGATTGGAATTGATTGGATTGGATTGGATCGGATTGCATTGGATTGGATGGGATTGGATCCCGTTCCTTGGATTAGGCTTAGACTGGATTGGGATGGATTGGATTGGATTGGATTGGATTGGATTTGATTGGATGCCGTTTCTTGGATTGGATGGGATTGGATTGGATCGGATTGGATGCCGTTCCTTAGATTGGATTGGGTGTATTGGATTGGATTGGAAAGGATTGGGTGCCGTTCCTTGGATTGGGTTGGATTGGATTGGATGGTATTGTATTGAATTGGATTGGATTGGATTTGTTGCCGTTCCTTGGATTGGATTGGATTGGCTTGGAATGAATTGGATTGGATTGGATGCTGTTCCTTGGATGGGATTTGTTCGGATTGGACTGGATTGGGTCGGATCGGATTGGATTCGATTGGATTGGATGCCGTTCATTGGATTGGATTGGATTGGGTTGGATTGCATTTGATTGGATTGGATTGGTTTGGATTGGATCTGATTGGATTGAATTGGATTGGATGCCGTTCCTCGGATTGGATTGGGTTTCATTGGACTGGATTGGATAGGATTGGATTGGATTGGATACCGTTCCTTGGATTGGACTGGACTGGTTTGGATTGGATTGGCGTGGATTGGATTGGATTGGATTGGATTGGAGTGGATTGGATTGGATTTGATTGGATGCCGATCCTTGGATTGGATTGGATTGGATTGGAGTGGAATGGATTGGATTGGATTGGATGGCGTTTCTTGGATTGGATTGGAGAGGATTGGATTGCATTGCATTGGATTGCATGCCGTTCATTGGATTGGATTGGATTGGATTGGATTGGATTGGGTTGGTTTTGATGCCGTTCCTCGCATTGGATTGGATTGGATTAGATGCCGTTCCTAGTATTGGAATTGATTGGATTGGATTGGATCGGATTGCATTGGATTGGATTGGATTGGATCCCGTTCCTTGGATTTGGCTTAGACTGGATTGGGATGAATTGCATTGGATTGGATTGGTTTGGATTGGAATGGATTGGATTGGATTGCATTGGATGCCGTTCCTTTGATTGGATTGGATTGGATTGGATTGAATGCCGTTCCTTAGATAGGATTGTATTGTATTGGATTGGACCGGATTGGATTGGATTGGATGGTATTGCATTGGATTGGATTGGATTGGATGCCGTTTCTTGGATTGGATTGGATTGAATGCCGTTCCTTAGATTGGATTGGATTGGATTGGATTGGATCGGATCGGATTGGATTGGATTGGACTGCACTGCATTGGATTGGATTGGATGCCGTTCCTTGGATTGGATTGGATTGGATTGGATGCCGTTCCTTAGATTGGATTGGATTGGCTCGGATTGGATTGGATTGGATTGGATTGGATTGGTTTGGATTGGATTGGATGGGATTGAATTGGATTGGATGCCGTTCCTCGGATTGGATTGGGTTTCATTGGACTGGATTGGATTGGATTGGATTGGATTGGATTGGATTGGATTGGATTGGATTGGATTGGATTGGATTGGCTTGGATTGGATTGGATTGGATTGGATTGGAGTGGATTGGATTGGATTTGATTGGATGCCGATCCTTGGATTGGATTGGATTGGATTGGATTGGAGTGGAATGGATTGGATTGGATTGGATGGCGTTTCTTGGATTGTATTGGATAGGATTGGATTGCATTGCATTGGATTGCATGCCGTTCATTGGATTGGATTGGATTGGATTGGATTGAAATGGTTTTGATGCCGTTCCTTGCATTGGATTGGATTGGATTAGATGCCGTTCCTAGGATTGGAATTGATTGGATTGGATTTGATCGGATTGCATTGGATTGGATTGGATTGGATCGCGTTCCTTGGATTTGGCTTAGACTGGATTGGGATGGATTGCATTGGATTGGATTGGTTTGGATTGGATTGGATTGGATTGGATTGGATTGGATGCCGTTCCTTTGATTGGATTGGATTGGATTGGATTGGCTTGGATTGGTTTGGATTGGATTGGATTGGATTGGATTGGATTGGTTTGGATTGGATGGCGTTCCTTGAATTGAATTGGATAGGATTGGATTCGATTGGATTGGATTGTATGCCGTTCCTTTGATTGGATTGGATTGGATTGGATTGGCTTGGAATGGTTTGGATTGGATTGGATTGGATGCCGTTCCTTGGAATGGATTGGATTGGATTGGATTGGATTGAATGCCGTTCCTAAGATAGGATTGTATTGTATTGGATTGGACCGGATTGGATTGGATTGGATGGCATTGCATTGGATTGGATTGGATTGGATGCCGTTTCTTGGATTGGATTGGATTGGATTGGATTGAATCGGATTGGATTGGATTGGATTGGATTGGATGGCGTTCCTTGGATTGGATTGGATAGGATTAGATTGAATTGGATAGGATTGGATTCGATTGGATTGGATTGTATGCCGTTCCTTTGATTGGATTGGATAGGATTGGATTGGCTTGGATTGGTTTGGATTGGATTGAATTGGATGCCGTTCCTTGGAATGGATTGGATTGGATTGGATTGAATGCCGTTCCTTAGATAGGATTGTATTGTATTGGATTGGACCGGATTGGATTGGATTGGATGGCATTGCATTGGATTGGATTGGATTGGATGCCGTTTCTTGGATTGGATTGGATTGCATTGGATTGGATTGAATCGGATTGGATTCGATTGGATTGGATTGGATGGCGTTCCTTGGATTGGATTGGATAGGATTAGATTGGATTGGATTGGATTGGACTGGATGCCGTTCGTTGGCTTGGATTGGATTGGATTTGTTTAATGCCGTTCCTTGGATAAGATTGGCTTGGATTGGATTGGGCTGGGAGCCTTTCGTTGGGTTGGTTTGGATTGGATTGGATTGGATTGGATTTGATTGGATTGGATTGCATTGGATTGGATTGGATGGCGTTCCTTGGATTGGATGGGATAGGATTGGATTGCATTGGATTGGATTGCATGCCGTTCATTGGATTGGTTTTGATTTGATTGGATTGGATTGGATTGGATTGGATTGGATTGAATGCCGTTCCTTAGATTGGATTGGATTGGATTGGATTGGATTGGATCGGATCGGATTGGATTGGATTGGACCGCACTGCATTGGATTGGATTGGATGCCGTTCCTTGGATTGGATTGGATTGGATGTCGTTGCTTAGATTGGTTTGGATTGGCTCGGATTGGATTGGATTGGATTGGATGCCGTTCATTGGATTGGATTGGATTGGGTTGGATTGGATTTGATTGGATTGGATTGGTTTGGATTGGATCTGATTGGATTGAATTGGATTGGATGCCGTTCCTCGGATTGGATTGGGTTTCATTGGACTGGATTGGATAGGATTGGATTGGATTGGATGCCGTTCCTTGGATTGGAATTGATTGGATTGGATTGGATCGGATTGCATTGGATTGGATGGGATTGGATCCCGTTCCTTGGATTAGGCTTAGACTGGATTGGGATGGATTGGATTGGATTGGAATGGATTGGATTTGATTGGATGCCGTTTCTTGGATTGGATGGGATTGGATTGGATCGGATTGGATGCCGTTCCTTAGATTGGATTGGGTGTATTGGATTGGATTGGAAAGGATTGGGTGCCGTTCCTTGGATTGGGTTGGATTGGATTGGATGGTATTGTATTGAATTGGATTGGATTGGATTTGTTGCCGTTCCTTGGATTGGATTGGATTGGCTTGGAATGAATTGGATTGGATTGGAGTGGATTGGATGCTGTTCCTTGGATGGGATTTGTTTGGATTGGACTGGATTGGATCGGATCGGATTGGATTCGATTGGATTGGATGCCGTTCATTGGATTGGATTGGATTGGGTTGGATTGCATTTGATTGGATTGGATTGGTTTGGATTGGATCTGATTGGATTGAGTTTCATTGGACTGGATTGGATAGGATTGGATTGGATTGGATACCGTTCCTTGGATTGGACTGGACTGGTTTGGATTGGATTGGCGTGGATTGGATTGGATTGGATTGGATTGGATTGGAGTGGATTGGATTGGATTTGATTGGATGCCGATCCTTGGATTGGATTGGATTGGATTGGAGTGGAATGGATTGGATTGGATTGGATGGCGTTTCTTGGATTGGATTGGAGAGGATTGGATTGCATTGCATTGGATTGCATGCCGTTCATTGGATTGGATTGGATTGGATTGGGTTGGTTTTGATGCCGTTCCTTGCATTGGATTGGATTGGATTAGATGCCGTTCCTAGTATTGGAATTGATTGGATTGGATTGGATCGGATTGCATTGGATTGGATTGGATTGGATCCCGTTCCTTGGATTTGGCTTAGACTGGATTGGGATGGATTGCATTGGATTGGATTGGTTTGGATTGGAATGGATTGGATTGGATTGCATTGGATGCCGTTCCTTTGATTGGATTGGATTGGATTGAATGCCGTTCCTTAGATAGGATTGTATTGTATTGGATTGGACCGGATTGGATTGGATTGGATGGCATTGCATTGGATTGGATTGGATTGGATGCCGTTTCTTGGATTGGATTGGATTGGATTGGATTGAATGCCGTTCCTTAGATTGGATTGGATTGGATTGGATTGAATCGGATCGGATTGGATTGGATTGGACTGCACTGCATTGGATTGGATTGGATGCCGTTCCTTGGATTGGATTGGATTGGATTGGATTGGATGCCGTTCCTTAGATTGGATTGGATTGGCTCGGATTGGATTGGATTGGATTGGATTGGACTGGATTGGATGCCGTTCATTGTATTGGATTGGATTGGTTTGGATTGGATTGGATTGGTTTGGATTGGATTGGATTCGATTGAATTGGATTGGATGCCGTTCCTCGGATTGGATTGGGTTTCATTGGACTGGATTGGATTGGATTGGATTGGATACCGTTCCTTGGATTGGACTGGACTGGTTTGGATTGGATTGGCTTGGATTGGATTGGATTGGATTGGAGTGGATTGGATTGGATTTGATTGGATGCCGATCCTTGGATTGAATTGGATTGGATTGGATTGGAGTGGAATGGATTGGATTGGATTGGATGGCGTTTCTTGGATTGGATTGGATAGGATTGGATTGCATTGCATTGGATTGCATGCCGTTCATTGGATTGGATTGGATTGGATTGGATTGGATTGGTTTTGATGCCGTTCCTTGCATTGGATTGGATTGGATTAGATGCCGTTCCTAGGATTGGAATTGATTGGATTGGATTTGATCGGATTGCATTGGATTGGATTGGATTGGATCGCGTTCCTTGGATTTGGCTTAGACTGGATTGGGATGGATTGCATTGGATTGGATTGGTTTGGATTGGATTGGATTGGATTGGATTGGATGCCGTTCCTTTGATTGGATTGGATTGGATTTGATTGGATTGGCTTGGATTGGTTTGGATTGGATTGGATTGGATTGGATTGGTTTGGATTGGATGGCGTTCCTTGAATTGAATTGGATAGGATTGGATTCGATTGGATTGGATTGGATTGTATGCCGTTCCTTTGATTGGATTAGATTGGATTGGATTGGCTTGGAATGGTTTGGATTGGATTGGATTGGATGCCGTTCCTTGGAATGGATTGGATTGGATTTGATTGAATGCCGTTCCTAACATAGGATTGTATTGTATTGGATTGGACCGGATTGGATTGGATTGGATGGCATTGCATTGGATTGGATTGGATTGGATGCCGTTTCTTGGATTGGATTGGATTGAATCGGATTGGATTGGATTGGATTGGATTGGATGGCGTTCCTTGGATTGGATTGGATTGGATAGGATTAGATTGAATTGGATAGGATTGGATTCGATTGGATTGGATTGTATGCCGTTCCTTTGATTGGATTGGATTGGATTGGATTGGATTGGCTTGGATTGGTTTGGATTGGATTGGATTGGATGCCGTTCCTTGGAATGGATTGGATTGGATTGGATTGAATGCCGTTCCTTAGATAGGATTGTATTGTATTGGATTGGACCGGATTGGATTGGATTGGATGGCATTGCATTGGATTGGATTGGATTGGATGCCGTTTCTTGGATTGGATTGGATTGGATTGAATCGGATTGGATTCGATTGGATTGGATTGGATGGCGTTCCTTGGATTGGATTGGATAGGATTAGATTGGATTGGATTGGATTGGACTGGATGCCGTTCGTTGGCTTGGATTGGATTGGATTGGATTTGTTTAATGCCGTTCCTTGGATAAGATTGGCTTGGGTTGGATTGGGCTGGGAGCCTTTCGTTGGGTTGGTTTGGATTGGATTGGATTGGATTGTATTTGATTGGATTGGATGGCATTGGATTGGATTGGATGGCGTTTCTTGGATTGGTTGGGATAGGATTGGATTGCATTGGATTGGATTGCATGCCGTTCATTGGATTGGTTTTGATTTGATTGGATTGGATTGGATTGGATTGGATTGGATTGGATTGAATGCCGTTCCTTAGATTGGATTGGATTGGATTGGATTGGATTGGATCAGATCGGATTGGATTGGATTGGACCGCACTGCATTGGATTGGATTGGATGCCGTTCCTTGGATTGGATTGGATTGGATTGGATTGGATGCCGTTGCTTAGATTGGTTTGGATTGGCTCGGATTGGATTGGATTGGATTGGATGCCGTTCATTGGATTGGATTGGATTGGAGTGGAATGGATTGGATTGGATTGGATGGCGTTTCTTGGATTGGATTGGATAGGATTGGATTGGATCTGATTGGATTGAATTGGATTGGATGCCGTTCCTCGGATTGGATTGGGTTTCATTGGACTGGATTGGATAGGATTGGATTGTATTGGATACCGTTCCTTGGATTGGACTGGACTGGTTTGGATTGGATTGGCGTGGATTGGATTGGATTGGATTGGAGTGGATTGGATTGGATTTGATTGGATGCCGATCCTTGGATTGGATTGGATTGGAGTGGAATGGATTGGATTGGATTGGATGGCGTTTCTTGGATTGGATTGGATAGGATTGGATTGCATTGCATTGGATTGCATGCCGTTCATTGGATTGGATGGGATTGGATTGGATCCCGTTCCTTGGATTTGGCTTAGACTGGATTGGGATGGATTGCATTGGATTGGATTGGTTTGGATTGGAATGGATTGGATTGGATTGGATTGGATTGGATGCCGTTCCTTTGATTGGATTGGATTGGATTGGATTGAATGCCGTTCCTTAGATAGGATTGTATTGTATTGGATTGGACAGGATTGGATTGGATTGGATTGGATGGCATTGCATTGGATTGGATTGGATTGGATGCCGTTTCTTGGATTGGATTGGATTGGATTGGATTGGATTAAATCGGATTGGATTGGATTGGATGGCGTTCCTTGAATTGGATTGGATAGTATTAGTTTGGATTGGACTGCACTGCATTGGATTGGATTGGATGCCGTTCCTTGGATTGGATTGGATTGGATTGGATGCCGTTCCTTAGATTTCATTGGATTGGCTCGGATTGGATTGGATGCCGTTCCTTAGATTGGATTGGATTGACTCGGATTGGATTGGATTGGATTCGATTGGATGCCGTTCCTTCGATTGGATTGGCTCGGATTGGATTGGATTGGATGCCGTTCACTGGATTGGATTGTATTGGGTTGGATTGGATTGGATTGGATTGGATTGGTTTGGATTGGATTGGATTGGATTGGATTGGATGCCGTTCCTCGGATTGGATTGGGTTTCATTGGACTGGATTGGATTCGATTGGATTGGATACCGTTCCTTGGATTGGACTGGACTGGATTGGATTGGCTTGGATTGGATTGGATTGGATTGGAGTGGATTGGATTGGATTTGATTGGATGCCGATCCTTGGATTGGATTGGATTGGATTGGAGTGTAATGGGTTGGATTGTATTGGATGGCGTTTCTTGGATTGGATTGGATAGGATTGGAATGCATTGGATTGGATTGCATGCCGTTCATTGGATTGGATTGGATTGGATTGGATTGGTTTTGATGCCGTTCCTTGGTTTGGATTGGATTGGATTGGATGCTGTTCCTTGGATGGGATTTGTTTGGATTGGACTGGATTGGATCGGATCGGATTGGATTCGATTGGATTGGATGCCGTTCATTGGATTGGATTGGATTGGGTTGGATTGGATTTGATTGGATTGGATTGGTTTGGATTGGATCTGATTGGATTGAATTGGATTGGATGCCGTTCCTCGGATTGGATTGGGTTTCATTGGACTGGATTGGATAGGATTGGATTGGATTGGATACCGTTCCTTGGATTGGACTGGACTGGTTTGGATTGGATTGGCGTGGATTGGATTGAATTGGATTGGATTGGAGTGGATTGGATTTGATTGGATGCCGATCCTTGGATTGGATTGGATTGGAGTGGAATGGATTGGATTGGATTGGATGGCGTTTCTTGGATTGGATTGGAGAGGATTGGATTGCATTGCATTGGATTGCATGCCGTTCATTGGATTGGATTGGATTGGATTGGATTGGGTTGGTTTTGATGCCGTTCCTTGCATGGGATTGGATTGCATTAGATGCCGTTCCTAGGATTGGAATTGATTGGATTGGATTGGATCGGATTGCATTGGATTGGATTGGATTGGATCCCGTTCGTTGGATTTGGCTTAGACTGGATTGGGATGGATTGCATTGGATTGGATTGGTTTGGATTGGAATGGATTGGATTGGATTGGATTGGATGCCGTTCCTTTGATTGGATTGGATTGGATTGAATGCCGTTCCTTAGATAGGATTGTATTGTATTGGATTGGACCGGATTGGATTGGATTGGATGGCATTGCATTGGATTGGATTGGATTGGATGCCGTTTCTTGGATTGGATTGGATTGGATTGGATTGGATTGAATGCCGTTCCTTAGATTGGATTGGATTGGATTGGATTGGATTGGACTGGATCGGATCGGATTCGATTGGATTGGACTGCACTGCATTGGATTGGATTGGATGCCGTTCCTTGTATTGGATTGGATTGGATTGGATGCCGTTCCTTAGATTGGATTGGATTGGCTCGGATTGGATTGGATTGGATTGGATTGGATTGGATTGGATGCCGTTCATTGTATTGGATTGGATTGGTTTGGATTGGATTGGATTGGTTTGGATTGGATTGGATTGGATTGAATTGGATTGGATGCCGTTCCTCGGATTGGATTGGGTTTCATTGGACTGGATTGGATTGGATTGGATTGTATTGGATTGGATTGAATGCCGTTCCTTAGATTGGATTGGATTGGATTGGATTGGATTGGTTTGGATTGGATTGGATTGGATTGGATTGGATTGGATAGGATTGGATTGGATTGGATCGGATTGGATTGGATTGGACTGCACTGCATTGGATTGGATTGGATGCCGTTCCTTGTATTGGATTGGATTGGATTGGATTGGATGCCGTTCCTTGGATTGGATTGGATTGGATTTGATGCCGTTCCTTAGATTGGATTGGATTGGCTCGGATTTGATTGGATTGGATTGGATTGGATTGGATGCCGTTCATTGGATTGGATTGGATTGGATTGGTTTGGATTGGATTGGATTGAATTGGATTGGATTGGATTGGATTGAATTGGATTGGATTGGATTGGTTTTGGATTGGATTGGATTGGATTGAATTGGATTGGATGCCGTTCCTCGGATTGGATTGGTTTTCATTGGACTGGATTGGATTGGATTGGATTGGATTGGATACCATAGGTTGGACTAGGAGATTACAGGGACTGGGAACGTCCGACATGTGGAGTTTTTTCAAGGAGCAGCTACTGCGAGTCTGTGATAGGTATGTCCCTGTCAGGCAAGGAGGAATTGGTAGGGCTAGGGAACCGTGGTGCACCAAAAAAGTTTCTTTGTTGGTTAAAAAGAAAAAGGAGGCTTATGTTCGGATGAGACGTGAGCACTCGGGTAGTGCACTAGAAAGCTTTAGATTGGCTAAGAGGGAGTTGAAGAGCGAGCTTAGAAGGGCTAAAAGGGGACATGAGAAGACTTTGGCGGATAGGGTTAAAGAGAATCCTAAGGCGTTCTATAGGTATGTCAAGAACAGAAGGTTGGTTAGGGCAAGTTTAGGGCCAGTTATAGATGGCAGAGGGAAGTTATGTGTGGAACCGGAGGAGATTGGTGAAGCATTGAACCAATATTTCTCTTCGGTGTTCACGCAAGGGGACATGAATATAGCTGAGGAGGACACTGGGTTGCAAGGGAGTAGAATAGACAGTATTACAGTTGATAAGGAGGATGTGCAGGATATTCTGGAGGGTCTGAAAATAGATAAATCCCCTGGTCCGTATGGGATTTATCCAAGGATTCTCTGGGAGGCAAGAGAAGTGATTGCAGAGCCTCTGGCTCTGATCTTCAGGTCGTCGTTGGCCTCTGGTATAGTACCAGAAGATTGGAGGTTAGCGAATGTTGTCCCATTGTTTAAGAAGGGGAACAGAGACTTCCCCGGGAATTATAGACCGGTGAGTCTCACTTCTGTTGTCGGCAAGATGTTGGAAAAAATTATAAGGGATAGGATTTATAGTTATTTGGAGAGTAATGAATTGATAGGTGATAGTCAGCATGGTTTTGTGGCAGGTAGGTCGTGCCTTACTAACCTTATTGAGTTTTTTGAGAAAGTGACCAAGGAGGTGGATGGGGGCAAGGCAGTGGACGTGGTATATATGGATTTTAGTAAGGCGTTTGATAAGGTTCACCATGGTAGGCTTCTGCAGAAAATGCAGATGTATGGGATTGGGGGTGATCTAGGAAATTGGATCAGGAATTGGCTAGCGGATAGGAAACAGAGGGTGGTGGTTGATAGTAAATATTCATCATGGAGTGCGGTTACAAGTGGTGTACCTCAGGGATCTGTTTTTGGGGCCACTGCTGTTTGTAATATTTATTAATGATCTGGATGAAGGTATAGTTGGGTGGATTAGCAAATTTGCTGATGACACCAAAGTCGGTGGTGTGGTAGACAGTGAGGAAGGGTGTCGTAGTTTGCAGGAAGACGTAGACAGGTTGCAAAGTTGGGCCGAGAGGTGGCGGATGGAGTTTAATGCGGAGAAGTGTGAGGTAATTCACTTTGGTAGGAATAACAGATGTGTTGAGTATAGGGCTAACGGGAGGACTTTGAATAGTGTGGAGGAGCAGAGGGATCTAGGTGTATGTGTGCATAGATCCCTGAAAGTTGGGAATCAAGTAGATAAGGTTGTTAAGAAGGCATATGGTGTCTTGGCGTTTATTGGTAGGGGGATTGAATTTAGGAGTCGTAGCGTTATGTTGCAACTGTACACAACTCTGGTGCGGCCGCACTTGGAGTACTGTGTGCAGTTCTGGTCCCCACATTACAGGAAGGATGTGGAGGCTTTGGAGAGGGTGCAGAGGAGGTTTACCAGGATGTTGCCTGGTATGGAGGGGAGATCCTATGAGGAGAGGCTGAGGGATTTGGGATTGTTTTCGCTGGAAAGGCGGCGGCTAAGAGGGGATCTTATTGAAACATATAAGATGATTAGAGGTTTAGATAGGGTGGATAGTGATAGCCTTTTTCCTCTGATGGAGAAATCCAGCACGAGGGGGCATGGCTTTAAATTGAGGGGGGGGTAGTTATAGAACCGATGTCAGGGGTAGGTTCTTTACCCAGAGGGTGGTGAGGGATTGGAATGCCCTGCCAGCATCAGTAGTAAATGCGCCTAGTTTGGGGGCGTTTAAGAGATCCGTAGACAGGTTCATGGACGAAAAGAAATTGGTTTAGGTTGGAGGGTCACAGTTTTTTTTTTTTTTTTAACTGGTCGGTGCAACATCGTGGGCCGAAGGGCCTGTTCTGCGCTGTAATGTTCTATGTTCTATGTTCTATGTTCTACCGTTCCTTGGATTGGACTGGACTGGACTGGTTTGGATTGGATTGGCTTGGATTGGATTGGATTGGATTGGATTGGAGTGGATTGGATAAGTCTTGATTGGATGCCGATCCTTGGATTGGATTGGATTGGATTGGATTGGAGTGGAATGGATTGGATTGGATTGGATGGCGTTTCTTGGATTGGATTGGATAGGATTGGATTGCATTGCATTGGATTGCATGCCGTTTCTTGGATTGGATTGGATTGGATTGGATTGGATTAAATCGGATTGGATTGGATTGGATGGCGTTCCTTGAATTGGATTGGATAGTATTAGTTTGGATTGGACTGCACTGCATTGGATTGGATTGGATGCCGTTCCTTGGATTGGATTGGATTGGATTGGATGCCGTTCCTTAGATTTCATTGGATTGGCTCGGATTGGATTGGATGCCGTTCCTTAGATTGGATTGGATTGACTCGGATTGGATTGGATTGGATTCGATTGGATGCCGTTCCTTCGATTGGATTGGCTCGGATTGGATTGGATTGGATGCCGTTCACTGGATTGGATTGTATTGGGTTGGATTGGATTGGATTGGATTGGTTTGGATTGGATTGGATTGGATTGGATTGGATGCCGTTCCTCGGATTGGATTGGGTTTCATTGGACTGGATTGGATTCGATTGGATTGGATACCGTTCCTTGGATTGGACTGGACTGGATTGGATTGGCTTGGATTGGATTGGATTGGATTGGAGTGGATTGGATTGGATTTGATTGGATGCCGATCCTTGGATTGGATTGGATTGGATTGGAGTGTAATGGGTTGGATTGTATTGGATGGCGTTTCTTGGATTGGATTGGATAGGATTGGAATGCATTGGATTGGATTGCATGCCGTTCATTGGATTGGATTGGATTGGATTGGATTGGTTTTGATGCCGTTCCTTGGTTTGGATTGGATTGGATTGGATGCTGTTCCTTGGATGGGATTTGTTTGGATTGGACTGGATTGGATCGGATCGGATTGGATTCGATTGGATTGGATGCCGTTCATTGGATTGGATTGGATTGGGTTGGATTGGATTTGATTGGATTGGATTGGTTTGGATTGGATCTGATTGGATTGAATTGGATTGGATGCCGTTCCTCGGATTGGATTGGGTTTCATTGGACTGGATTGGATAGGATTGGATTGGATTGGATACCGTTCCTTGAATTGGACTGGACTGGTTTGGATTGGATTGGCGTGGATTGGATTGAATTGGATTGGATTGGAGTGGATTGGATTGGATTTGATTGGATGCCGATCCTTGGATTGGATTGGATTGGAGTGGAATGGATTGGATTGGATTGGATGGCGTTTCTTGGATTGGATTGGAGAGGATTGGATTGCATTGCATTGGATTGCATGCCGTTCATTGGATTGGATTGGATTGGATTGGATTGGGTTGGTTTTGATGCCGTTCCTTGCATGGGATTGGATTGGATTAGATGCCGTTCCTAGGATTGGAATTGATTGGATTGGATTGGATCGGATTGCATTGGATTGGATTGGATTGGATCCCGTTCGTTGGATTTGGCTTAGACTGGATTGGGATGGATTGCATTGGATTGGATTGGTTTGGATTGGAATGGTTTGGATTGGATTGGATTGGATGCCGTTCCTTTGATTGGATTGGATTGGATTGAATGCCGTTCCTTAGATAGGATTGTATTGTATTGGATTGGACCGGATTGGATTGGATTGGATGGCATTGCATTGGATTGGATTGGATTGGATGCCGTTTCTTGGATTGGATTGGATTGGATTGGATTGGATTGAATGCCGTTCCTTAGATTGGATTGGATTGGATTGGATTGGATTGGACTGGATCGGATCGGATTGGATTGGATTGGACTGCACTGCATTGGATTGGATTGGATGCCGTTCCTTGTATTGGATTGGATTGGATTGGATGCCGTTCCTTAGATTGGATTGGATTGGCTCGGATTGGATTGGATTGGATTGGATTGGATTGGATTGGATGCCGTTCATTGTATTGGATTGGATTGGTTTGGATTGGATTGGATTGGTTTGGATTGGATTGGATTGGATTGAATTGGATTGGATGCCGTTCCTCGGATTGGATTGGGTTTCATTGGACTGGATTGGATTGGATTGGATTGTATTGGATTGGATTGAATGCCGTTCCTTAGATTGGATTGGATTGGATTGGATTGGATTGGATTGGATTGGATTGGATTGGATTGGATAGGATTGGATTGGATTGGATCGGATTGGATTGGATTGGACTGCACTGCATTGGATTGGATTGGATGCCGTTCCTTGTATTGGATTGGATTGGATTGGATTGGATGCCGTTCCTTGGATTGGATTGGATTGGATTTGATGCCGTTCCTTAGATTGGATTGGATTGGCTCGGATTTGATTGGATTGGATTGGATTGGATTGGATGCCGTTCATTGGATTGGATTGGATTGGATTGGTTTGGATTGGATTGGATTGAATTGGATTGGATTGAATTGGATTGGATTGGATTGGTTTTGGATTGGATTGGATTGGATTGAATTGGATTGGATGCCGTTCCTCGGATTGGATTGGTTTTCATTGGACTGGATTGGATTGGATTGGATTGGATTGGATACCATAGGTTGGACTAGGAGATTACAGGGACTGGGAACGTCCGACATGTGGAGTTTTTTCAAGGAGCAGCTACTGCGAGTCTGTGATAGGTATGTCCCTGTCAGGCAAGGAGGAATTGGTAGGGCTAGGGAACCGTGGTGCACCAAAAAAGTTTCTTTGTTGGTTAAAAAGAAAAAGGAGGCTTATGTTCGGATGAGACGTGAGCACTCGGGTAGTGCACTAGAAAGCTTTAGATTGGCTAAGAGGGAGTTGAAGAGCGAGCTTAGAAGGGCTAAAAGGGGACATGAGAAGACTTTGGCGGATAGGGTTAAAGAGAATCCTAAGGCGTTCTATAGGTATGTCAAGAACAGAAGGTTGGTTAGGGCAAGTTTAGGGCCAGTTATAGATGGCAGAGGGAAGTTATGTGTGGAACCGGAGGAGATTGGTGAAGCATTGAACCAATATTTCTCTTCGGTGTTCACGCAAGGGGACATGAATATAGCTGAGGAGGACACTGGGTTGCAAGGGAGTAGAATAGACAGTATTACAGTTGATAAGGAGGATGTGCAGGATATTCTGGAGGGTCTGAAAATAGATAAATCCCCTGGTCCGTATGGGATTTATCCAAGGATTCTCTGGGAGGCAAGAGAAGTGATTGCAGAGCCTCTGGCTCTGATCTTCAGGTCGTCGTTGGCCTCTGGTATAGTACCAGAAGATTGGAGGTTAGCGAATGTTGTCCCATTGTTTAAGAAGGGGAACAGAGACTTCCCCGGGAATTATAGACCGGTGAGTCTCACTTCTGTTGTCGGCAAGATGTTGGAAAAAATTATAAGGGATAGGATTTATAGTTATTTGGAGAGTAATGAATTGATAGGTGATAGTCAGCATGGTTTTGTGGCAGGTAGGTCGTGCCTTACTAACCTTATTGAGTTTTTTGAGAAAGTGACCAAGGAGGTGGATGGGGGCAAGGCAGTGGACGTGGTATATATGGATTTTAGTAAGGCGTTTGATAAGGTTCACCATGGTAGGCTTCTGCAGAAAATGCAGATGTATGGGATTGGGGGTGATCTAGGAAATTGGATCAGGAATTGGCTAGCGGATAGGAAACAGAGGGTGGTGGTTGATAGTAAATATTCATCATGGAGTGCGGTTACAAGTGGTGTACCTCAGGGATCTGTTTTTGGGGCCACTGCTGTTTGTAATATTTATTAATGATCTGGATGAAGGTATAGTTGGGTGGATTAGCAAATTTGCTGATGACACCAAAGTCGGTGGTGTGGTAGACAGTGAGGAAGGGTGTCGTAGTTTGCAGGAAGACGTAGACAGGTTGCAAAGTTGGGCCGAGAGGTGGCGGATGGAGTTTAATGCGGAGAAGTGTGAGGTAATTCACTTTGGTAGGAATAACAGATGTGTTGAGTATAGGGCTAACGGGAGGACTTTGAATAGTGTGGAGGAGCAGAGGGATCTAGGTGTATGTGTGCATAGATCCCTGAAAGTTGGGAATCAAGTAGATAAGGTTGTTAAGAAGGCATATGGTGTCTTGGCGTTTATTGGTAGGGGGATTGAATTTAGGAGTCGTAGCGTTATGTTGCAACTGTACACAACTCTGGTGCGGCCGCACTTGGAGTACTGTGTGCAGTTCTGGTCCCCACATTACAGGAAGGATGTGGAGGCTTTGGAGAGGGTGCAGAGGAGGTTTACCAGGATGTTGCCTGGTATGGAGGGGAGATCCTATGAGGAGAGGCTGAGGGATTTGGGATTGTTTTCGCTGGAAAGGCGGCGGCTAAGAGGGGATCTTATTGAAACATATAAGATGATTAGAGGTTTAGATAGGGTGGATAGTGATAGCCTTTTTCCTCTGATGGAGAAATCCAGCACGAGGGGGCATGGCTTTAAATTGAGGGGGGGTAGTTATAGAACCGATGTCAGGGGTAGGTTCTTTACCCAGAGGGTGGTGAGGGATTGGAATGCCCTGCCAGCATCAGTAGTAAATGCGCCTAGTTTGGGGGCGTTTAAGAGATCCGTAGACAGGTTCATGGACGAAAAGAAATTGGTTTAGGTTGGAGGGTCAAAGTTTTTTTTTTTTTTTTAACTGGTCGGTGCAACATCGTGGGCCGAAGGGCCTGTTCTGCGCTGTAATGTTCTATGTTCTATGTTCTATGTTCTATGTTCTACCGTTCCTTGGATTGGACTGGACTGGACTGGTTTGGATTGGATTGGCTTGGATTGGATTGGATTGGATTGGATTGGAGTGGATTGGATAAGTCTTGATTGGATGCCGATCCTTGGATTGGATTGGATTGGATTGGATTGGAGTGGAATGGATTGGATTGGATTGGATGGCGTTTCTTGGATTGGATTGGATAGGATTGGATTGCATTGCATTGGATTGCATGCCGTTCATTGGATTGGATTGGATTGGATTGGTTTTGATGCCGTTCCTTGCATTGGATTGGATTGGATTAGATGCCGTTCCTAGGATTGGAATTGATTGGATTGGATTTGATCGGATTGCATTGGATTGGATTGGATTGGATCGCGTTCCTTGGATTTGGCTTAGAATGGATTGGGATGGATTGCATTGGATTGGATTGGATTGGTTTGGATTGGATTGGATTGGATTGGATTGGATTGGATTGGATGCCGTTCCTTTGATTGGATTGGATTGGATTGGATTGGATTGGATTGGATTGGATTGGCTTGGATTGGTTTGGATTGGATTGGATTGGATTGGATGCCGTTCCTTGGAATGGATTGGATTGGATTGGATTGAATGCCGTTCCTTAGATAGGATTGTATTGTATTGGATTGGACCGGATTGGATTGGATTGGATGGCATTGCATTGGATTGGATTGGTTTGGATGCCGTTTCTTGGATTGGATTGATTTGGATTGGATTGGATTGAATCGGATTGGATTGAATTGGATTGGATGGCGTTCCTTGGATTGGATTGGATAGGATTAGACTGGATTGGACTGCACTGCATTGGATTGGATTGGATGCCGTTCCTTGGATTGGATTGGATTGGATTGGATTGGATGCCGTTCCTTAGATTGGATTCGATTGGCTCGGATTGGATTGGATGCCGTTCCTTAGATTGGATTGGATTGGCTCGGATTGGATTGGATTGGATTGGATTCGATTGGATGCCGTTCCTTCGATTGGATTGGCCCGGATTGGATTGGATTGGATTGGATTGGATGCCGTTCACTGGATTGGATTGTATTGGGTTGGATTGGACTGGATTGGATTGGATTGGTTTGGATTGGATGGGATTGGATAGGGCTGGTGCCGTTCGTTGGATTGAATTGAATTGGATTGGATAGGATTGGTTTAATGCCGTTCCTTGGATTGGATTGGATTGGATTGGATTGGATGCCGTTACTTGGATTGGATTGGATTGGATTGAATTGGATGCCGTTCCTTCGATTGGATTGGATTGGATTGGAAAGGATTGGATGCCGTTCCTTGTATTGGGTTGGATTGGATGGGATTGTATTGAATTGGATTGGATTGGATTGGGTTGGATTGGATTTGTTGCCGTTCCTTGGATTGGATTGGATTGGCTTGGAATGAATCGGATTGGATTGGATTGGATTGGATGCCGTTCCTTGGATGGGATTTGTTTGGATTGGATTGAATTGGATCGGATCGGATTGGATTCGATTGGATTGGATGGCGTTCCTTGGATTGAATTGGATAGTATTGGATTGGACCGGATTGGATTGGATTGGATTGGATGACATTGCATTGGATTGGATTGGATTGGATGCCGTTTCTTGGATTGGATTGGATTGGATTGGATTGAATCGGATTGGATTCGATTGGATTGGATTGGATGGCGTTCCTTGGATTCGATTGGATAGGAATAGATTGGATTGGATTGGATTGGGCTGGATGCCGTTCGTTGGCTTGGATTGGATTGGATTTGTTTAATGCCGTTCCTTGGATTAGATTGGCTTGGATTGGATTGGGTTGGGTGCCGTTCGTTGGATTGGTTAGGATTGGATTCGATTGGATTGGATTTGATTGGATTGGATTGCATTGGATTGGATTGGATGGCGTTCCTTGGATTGGATGGGATAGGATTGGATTGCATTGGATTGGATTGCATGCCTTCATTGGGTTGGATTTGATTTGATTGGATTGGATTGGAATTGATTGAATGCCGTTCCTTAGATTGTATTGGATTGGATTGGATTGGATTGGATTGGATTGGATTGGATTGGATTGGATCGGATTGTATTGGATTGGACTGCGCTGCATTGGATTGGATTGGATGCCGTTCCTTGGATTGGATTGGATTGGATTGGAATGGATGCCGTTCCTTAGATTGAATTGGATTGGCTCGGATTGGATTGGATTCCGTTCCTTAGATTGGATTGGATTGGCTCGGATTGGATTGGATCGGATAGGATTGGATTGGATTTGATTGGATGCCGATGCTTGGATTGGATTGGATTGGATTGGATTGGATTGGATGGTATGCCGTTCCTTAGATTGGATTGGATTGGATTGGATTGGATCGGGTTGTATTGGATTGGACTGCGCTGCATTGGATTGGATTGGATGATGTTCCTTGGATTGGATTGGATTGGATTGGATTGGAATGGATGCCGTTCCTTAGTTTGGATTGGATTGGCTCGGATTGGATTGGATGCCGTTCCTTTGATTGGATTGGATTGGATTGGATTGGATTGGATCGGATTGTATTGGATTGGACTGCGCTGCATTGGATTGGATTGGATGCCGTTCCTTGGATTGGATTGGATTGGATTGGATTGGAATGGATGCCGTTCCTTAGATTGAATTGGATTGGCTCGGATTGGATTGGATGCCGTTCCTTAGATTGGATTGGATTGGCTCGGATTGGACTGGATCGGCTAGGATTGGATTGGATTTGATTGGATGCCGATGCTTGGATTGGATTGGATTGGATTGGATTGGAGTGTAATGTATTGGATTGGATTGGATGGCGTATCTTGGATTGGATTGGATAGGATTGGATTGCATTGGATTGGATTGCATGCCGTTCGTTGGATTGGATTGGATTGGATTGGTTTTGATGCCGTTCAATGTTTTGGATTGGATTGGATTGGATGCCGTTCTTAGGATTGGAATTGACTGGATTGGATTGGATCGGATTGCATTGGATTGGATGGGATTGGATCCCGTTCCTTGGATTAGGCTTAGACTGGATTGGGATGGATGGGATTGGATTGGTTTGGATTGGATCTGATTGGATTGAATTGGATTGGATGCCGTTCCTCGGATTGGATTGGGTTTCATTGGACTGGATTGGATAGGATTGGACTGGATTGGATACCGTTCCTTGGATTGGACTGGACTGGACTGGTTTGGATTGGATTGGCTTGGATTGGATTGGATTGGATTGGAGTGGGTTGGATTGGATTTGATTGGATGCCGATCCTTGGATTGCATTGGATTGGATTGGATTGGATTGGATGCCGTTCCTCGGATTGCATAGGGTTTCATTGGACTGGATTGCATTGGATTGGATTGGATTGGATACCGTTCCTTGGATTGGACTGGACTGGATTGGATTGGCTTGGATTGGATTGGATTGGATTGGATGCCGTTCCTCGGATTGCATAGGGTTTCATTGGACTGGATTGGATTGGATTGGATTGGATACTGTTCCTTGGATTGGACTGGACTGGATTGGATTGGCTTGGAGGGGATTGGATTGGATTGGATTGGATGCCGTTCCTTAGATAGGATTGGATTGGCTCGGATTGGATGGGATTGGGTTCGATGCCGTTCATTGGATTGGATTGGATTGGGTTCGATTGGATTGGATTGGATTGGATAGGTTTGGATTGAATTTGATTGGATTGAATTGGATTGGATGCCGTTCCTCGGATTGGATTGGGTTTCATTGGACTGGATTGGATTGGATTGGATTGGATTGGATTCCGTTCCTTGGATTGGACTGGACTGGTTTGGACTTGATTGGCTTGGATTGGATTGGATTGGATTGGATTGGATTGGAGTGGATTGGATTGGATTTGATTGGATGCCGATCCTTGGATTGGATTGGATTGGATTGGATTGGATTGGATTGGAGTGGAATGGTTTGGATTGGATTGGATGGCGTTTCTTGGATTGGATTGGAGAGGATTGGATTGCATTGCTATGGATTGCATGCCGTTCATTGGATTGGATTGGATTGGATTGGATTGGGTTGGCTTTGATGCCGTTCCTTGCATTGGATTGGATTGGATTAGATGCCGTTCCTCGGATTGGAATTGATTGGATTGGATTGGATCGGATTGCATTGGATTGGATTGGATTGGATCCCGTCCCTTGGATTTGGCTTAGACTGGATTGGGAAGGATTGCATTGGATTGGATTGGTTTGGATTGGAATGGATTGGATTGGATTGTATTGGATGCCGTTCCTTTGATTGGATTGGATTGGATTGCATTGGCTTGGATTGGTTTGGATTGGCTTGGATTGGTTTGGATTGGATTGGATGCCGTTCCTTGGAATGGATTGGATTGGATTGGATTGAATGCCGTTCCTTAGATAGGATTGTATTGTATTGGATTGGACCGGATTGGATTGGATTGGATGGCATTGCATTGGATTGGATTGGATTGGATGCCGTTTCTTGGATTGGATTGGATTGGATTGAATCGGATTGGATTGGATTGGATTGGATTGGATGGCCTTCCTTGGATTGGATTGGATAGGATTAGATTGGAATCGACTGCACTGCATTGGATTGGATTGGATGTCGTTCCTTGGATTGGATTGGATTGGTTTGGATGCCGTTCCTTAGATTTGATTGGACTGGCTCGGATTGGATTGGATGCCGTTCCTTAGATTGGATTGGAGTGGCTCGGATTGGATTAGATTGGATTGGATTCGATTGGATGCCGTTCCTTCGATTGGATTGGCTCGGATTGGATTGGATTGGATTGGATGCCGTTCACTGGATTGGATTGTATTCGGTTGGATTGGATTGGATTGGATTGGTTTGGATTGGATTGGATTGGATTGGATGCCGTTCCTCGGATTGCATAGGGTTTCATTGGACTGGAATGGATTGGATTGGATTGGATTGGATCCCGTTCCTTGGATTGGACTGGACTGGATTGGATTGGCTTGGATTGGATTGAATTGGATTGGAGTGGATTGGATTGGATTTGATTGGATGCCGATCCTTGGATTGGATTGGATTGGATTGCATTGGAGTGTAATGGATTGGATTGGATTGGATGGCGTTTCCTGGATTGGATTGGATAGGATTGGATTGCATTGTATTGGATTGCATGCCGTTCATTGGATTGGATTGGTTTTGATGCCGTTCCTTGGTTTGGATTGGATTGGATTGGATACCGTTCCTAGGATTGGAATTGATTTGATTGGATTGGATCGGATTGCATTGGATTGGATGGGATTGGATCCCGTTCCTTGGATTAGGCTTAGACTGGATTGGGATGGATTGGATTGGATTGGATTGGATTGGATTTGATTGGATGGCGTTCCTTGGATTGGATGGGATAGCATTGGATTGCATTGGATTGGATTGCTTGCCGTTCATTGGATTGGTTTTGATTTGATTGGATTGGATTGGATTGGATTGAATGCCGTTCCTTAGATTGGATTGGATTGGATTGGATTGGATTGGATTGGATTGGATTGGATCGGATTGGATTGGATTGGTCTGCACTGCATTGGATTGGATTGGATGACGTTCCTTGGATTGGATTGGATTGGATTGGATTGGATGCCGTTCCTTGGATTGGATTGGATTGGATTGGATGCCGTTCCTTAGATTGGATTGGATTGGCTCGGATTGGATTGGATTGGATTGGATTGGATTGGATTGGATGCCGTTCATTGGATTGGATTGGATTGGTTTGGATTGGATTGGATTCGATTGGATTGGATTGGATTGGATTGGATTGGATTGGATTGGATTGGTTTGGATTGGATTGGATTGGATTGGATTGAATTGGATTGGATGCCGTTCCTCGGATTGGATTGGTTTTCATTGGACTGGATTGGATTGGATTGGATTGGATACCGTTCCTTGGATTGGACTGGACTGGTTTGGATTGGATTGGCTTGGAATGGATTGGATTGGATTGGATTGGAGTGGATTGGATAAGACTTGATTGGATGCCGATCCTTGGATTGGATTGGATTGGATTGGATTGGTGTGGAATGGATTGGATTGGATTGGATGGCGTTTCTTGGATTGGATTGGATAGGATTGGATTGCATTGCATTGGATTGCATGCCGTTCATTGGATTGGATTGGATTGGATTGGATTGGATTGGTTTTGATGCCGTTCCTTGCATTGAATTGGATTGGATTAGATGCCGTTCCTAGGATTGGAATTGATTGGATTGTATTTGATTGGATTGCATTGGATTGGATTGGATTGGATCGCGTTCCTTGGATTTGGCTTAGAATGGATTGGGATGGATTGCATTGGATTGGATTGGATTGGTTTGGATTGGATTGGATTGGATTGAATTGAATTGGATTGGATGCCGTTCCTTTGATTGGATTGGATTGGATTGGATTGGATTGGATTGGATTGGATTGGATTGGCTTGGATTGGTTTGGATTGGATTGGATTGGATTGGATGCCGTTCCTTGGAATGGATTGGATTGGATTGGATTGAATGCCGTTCCTTAGATAGGATTGTATTGTATTGGATTGGACCGGATTGGATTGGATTGGATGGCATTGCATTGGATTGGATTGGTTTGGATGCCGTTTCTTGGATTGGATTGATTTGGATTGGATTGGATTGAATCGGATTGGATTGAATTGGATTGGATGGCGTTCCTTGGATTGGATAGGATTAGACTGGATTGGACTGCACTGCATTGGATTGGATTGGATGCCGTTCCTTGGATTGGATTGGATTGGATTGGATGCCGTTCCTTAGATTGGATTGGATTGGCTCGGGTTGGATTGGATGCCGTTCCTTAGATTGGATTGGATTGGCTCGGATTGGATTGGATTGGATTGGAATCGTTTGGATGCCGTTCCTTCGATTGGATTGGCTCGGATTGGATTGGATTGGATTGGATTGGATTGGATGCCGTTCACTGGAATGGATTGTATTGGGTTGGATTGGACTGGATTGGATTGGATTGGTTTGCATTGGATGGGATTGGATAGGGCTGGTGCCGTTCGTTGGATTGAATTGGATTGGATTGGATAGGATTGGTTTAATGCCGTTCCTTGGATTGGATTGGATTGGATGCCGTTACTTGGATTGGATTGGATTGGATTGGAAAGGATTGGATGCCGTTCCTTGGATTGGGTTGGATTGGATTGGATTGGATGGGATTGTATTGAATTGGATTGGATTGGATTGGATTTGTTGCCGTTCCTTGGATTGGATTGGATTGGCTTGGAATGAATCGGATTGGATTGGATTGGATGCCGTTCCTTGGATGGGATTTGTTTGGATTGGATTGGATTGGATCGGATCGGATTGGATTCGATTGGATTGGATGGCGTTCCTTGGATTGAATTGGATAGTATTGGATTGGACCGGATTGGATTGGATTGGATTGGATGACATTGCATTGGATTGGATTGGATTGGATGCCGTTTCTTGGATTGGATTGGATTGGATTGGATTGAATCGGATTGGATTCGATTGGATTGGATTGGATGGCGTTCCTTGGATTCGATTGGATAGGAATAGATTGGATTGGATTGGATTGGGCTGGATGCCGTTCGTTGGCTTGGATTGGATTGGATTGGATTTGTTTAATGCCGTTCCTTGGATTATATTGGCTTGGATTGGATTGGGCTGGGTGCCGTTCGTTGGATTGGTTTGGATTGGATTCGATTGGATTGGATTTGATTGGATTGGATTGCATTGGATTGGATTGGATGGCGTTCCTTGGATTGGATGGGATAGGATTGGATTGCATTGGATTGGATTGCATGCCTTCATTGGGTTGGATTTGATTTGATTGGATTGGATTGGATTGAATGCCGTTCGTTAGATTGGATTGGATTGGATTGGATTGGATTGGATTGGATCGGATTGTATTGGATTGGACTGCGCTGCATTGGATTGGATTGGATGCCGTTCCTTGGATTGGATTGGATTGGATTGGAATGGATGCCGTTCCTTAGATTGGATTGGATTGGCTCGGATTTGATTGGATGCCGTTCCTTAGATTGAATTGGATTGTATTGGATTGGATTGGATTGGATCGGATTGTATTGGATTGGACTGCGCTGCATTGGATTGGATTGGATGCCGTTCCTTGGATTGGATTGGATTGGAATGGATGCCGTTCCTTAGATTGAATTGGATTGGCTCGGATTGGATTGGATGCCGTTCCTTAGATTGGATTGGATTGTATTGGATTGGATTGGATTGGATCGGATTGTATTGGATTGGACTGCGCTGCATTGGATTGGATTGGATGCCGTTCCTTGGATTGGATTGGATTGGAATGGATGCCGTTCCTTAGATTGAATTGGATTGGCTCGGATTGGATTGGATGCCGTTCCTTAGATTGGATTGGATTGGCTCGGAGTGGATTGGATCGGATAGGATTGGATTTGATTGGATGCCGATGCTTGGATTGGATTGGATTGGATTGGAGTGTAATGTATTGGATTGGATTGGATGGCGTTTCTTGGATTGGATTGGATAGGATTGGATTGCATTGGATTGGATTGCATGCCGTTCGTTGGATTGGATTGGATTGGATTGGTTTTGATGCCGTTCCATGGTTTGGATTGGATTGGATTGGAATGGATGCCGTTCCGTAGATTGGATTGGATTGGCTCGGATTTGATTGGATGCCGTTCCTTAGATTGAATTGGATTGTATTGGATTGGATTGGATTGGATCGGATTGTATTGGATTGGACTGCGCTGCATTGGATTGGATTGGATGCCGTTCCTTGGATTGGATTGGATTGGAATGGATGCCGTTCCTTAGATTGAATTGGATTGGCTCGGATTGGATTGGATGCCGTTCCTTAGATTGGATTGGATTGGCTCGGAGTGGATTGGATCGGATAGGATTGGATTTGATTGGATGCCGATGCTTGGATTGGATTGGATTGGATTGGAGTGTAATGTATTGGATTGGATTGGATGGCGTTTCTTGGATTGGATTGGATAGGATTGGATTGCATTGGATTGGATTGCATGCCGTTCGTTGGATTGGATTGGATTGGATTGGTTTTGATGCCGTTCCATGGTTTGGATTGGATTGGATTGGATGCCGTTCTTAGGATTGGAATTGACTGGATTGGATTGGATCGGATTGCATTGGATTGGATGGGATTGGATCCCGTTCCTTGGATTAGCCTTAGACTGGATTGGGATGGATTGGATTGGATTGGTTTGGATTGGATCTGATTGGATTGAATTGGATTGGATTGGATACCGTTCCTTGGATTGGACTGGACTGGTTTGGTTTGGATTGGATTGGCTTGGATTGGATTGGATTGGATTGGAGTGGATTGGATTGGATTTGATTGGATGCCGATCCTTGGATTGCATTGGATTGGATTGGATTGGATTGGATTGGATTGGATGCCGTTCCTCGGATTGCATAGGGTTTCATTGGACTGGATTGGATTGGATTGGATTGGATACCGTTCCTTGGATTGGACTGGACTGGATTGGATTGGATTGGCTTGGATTGGATTGGATTGGATTGGATGCCGTTCCTCGGATTGCATAGGGTTTCATTGGACTGGATTGGATTGGATTGGATTGGATACTGTTCCTTGGATTGGACTGGACTGGATTGGATTGGCTTGGATTGGATTGGATTGGATTGGAGTGGATTGGATTGGATTTGATTGGATGCCGATCCTTGGATTGGATTGGATTGGATTGGAGTGTAATGGATTGGATTGGATTGGATGGCGTTTCTTGGATTGGATTGGATAGGATTGGATTGCATTGGATTGGATTGCATGCCGTTCATTGGATTGGATTGGATTGGATTGGATTGGATTGGATGCCGTTCCTCGGATTGCATAGGGTTTCATTGGACTGGATTGGATTGGATTGGATTGGATACTGTTCCTTGGATTGGACTGGACTGGATTGGATTGGCTTGGATTGGATTGGATTGGATTGGAGTGGATTGGATTGGATTTGATTGGATGCCGATCCTTGGATTGGATTGGATTGGAGTGTAATGGATTGGATTGGATTGGATGGCGTTTCTTGGATTGGATTGGATAGGATTGGATTGCATTGGATTGGATTGCATGCCGTTCATTGGATTGGATTGGATTGGATTGGATTGGACTGCGCTGCATTGGATTGGATTGGATGCCGTTCCTTGGATTGGATTGGATTGGATTGGATTGGAATGGATGCCGTTCCTTAGATTGAATTGGATTGGCTCGGATTGGATTGGATGCCGTTCCTTAGATTGGATTGGATTGGCTCGGATTGGATTGGATCGGATAGGATTGGATTGGATTTGATTGGATGCCGATGCTTGGATTGGATTGGATTGGATTGGATTGGAGTGTAATGTACTGGATTGGATTGGATGGCGTTTCTTGGATTGGATTGGATAGGATTGGATTGCATTGGATTGGATTGCATGCCGTTCGTTGGATTGGATTGGATTGGATTGGTTTTGATGCCGTTCAATGTTTTGGATTGGATTGGATTGGATGCCGTTCTTAGGATTGGAATTGACTGGATTGGATTGGATCGGATTGCATTGGATTGGATGGGATTGGATCCCGTTCCTTGGATTAGCCTTAGACTGGATTGGGATGGATGGGATTGGATTGGTTTGGATTGGATCTGATTGGATTGAATTGGATTGGATGCCGTTCCTCGGATTGGATTGGGTTTCATTGGACTGGATTGGATAGGATTGGATTGGATTGGATACCGTTCCTTGGATTGGACTGGACTGGACTGGTTTGGATTGGATTGGCTTGGATTGGATTGGATTGGATTGGAGTGGATTGGATTGGATTTGATTGGATGCCGATCCTTGGATTGCATTGGATTGGATTGGATTGGATTGGATGCCGTTCCTCGGATTGCATAGGGTTTCATTGGACTGGATTGGATTGGATTGGATTGGATTGGATACCGTTCCTTGGATTGGACTGGACTGGATTGGATTGGCTTGGATTGGATTGGATTGGATTGGATTGGAGTGGATGCCGTTCCTCGGATTGCATAGGGTTTCATTGGACTGGATTGGATTGGATTGGATTGGATTGGATACTGTTCCTTGGATTGGACTGGACTGGATTGGATTGGCTTGGGGTGGATTGGATTGGATTGGATTGGATGCCGTTCCTTAGATAGGATTGGATTGGCTCGGATTGGATGGGATTGGATTCGATGCCGTTCATTGGATTGGATTGGATTGGGTTCGATTGGATTGGATTAGATTGGATAGGTTTGGATTGAATTTGATTGGATTGAATTGGATTGGATGCCGTTCCTCGGATTGGATTGGGTTTCATTGGACTGGATTGGATTGGATTGGATTGGATTCCGTTCCTTGGATTGGACTGGACTGGTTTGGACTTGATTGGCTTGGATTGGATTGGATTGGATTGGATTGGAATGGAGTGGATTGGATTGGATTTGATTGGATGCCGATCCTTGGATTGGATTGGATTGGATTGGATTGGATTGGATTGGAGTGGAATGGTTTGGATTGGATTGGATGGCGTTTCTTGGATTGGATTGGATAGGATTGGATTGCATTGCTATGGATTGCATGCCGTTCATTGGATTGGATTGGATTAGATTGGATTGGGTTGGCTTTGATGCCGTTCCTTGCATTGGATTGGATTGGATTCGATGCCGTTCCTCGGATTGGAATTGATTGGATTGGATTGGATCGGATTGCATTGGATTGGATTGGATTGGATCCCGTCCCTTGGATTTGGCTTAGACTGGATTGGGATGGATTGCATTGGATTGGATTGGTTTGGATTGGATTGGATTGGATTGGATTGGATTGGATTGGATGCCGTTCCTTTGATTGGATTGGATTGGATTGTATTGGCTTGGATTGGTTTGGATTGGCTTGGATTGGTTTGGATTGGATTGGATGCCGTTCCTTGGAATGGATTGGATTGGATTGGATTGAATGCCGTTCCTTAGATAGGATTGTATTGTATTGGATTGGACCGGATTGGATTGGATTGGATGGCATTGCATTGGATTGGATTGGATTGGATGCCGTTTCTTGGATTGGATTGGATTGGATTGAATCGGATTGGATTGGATTGGATTGGATTGGATGGCCTTCCTTGGATTCTATTGGATAGGATTAGATTGGAATCGACTGCACTGCATTGGATTGGATTGGATGCCGTTCCTTGGATTGGATTGGATTGGTTTGGATGCCGTTCCTTAGATTTGATTGGACTGGCTCGGATTGGATTGGATGCCGTTCCTTAGATTGGATTGGAGTGGCTCGGATTGGATTAGATTGGATTGGATTCGATTGGATGCCGTTCCTTCGATTGGATTGGCTCGGATTGGATTGGATTGGATTGGATGCCGTTCACTGGATTGGATTGTATTCGGTTGGATTGGATTGGATTGGATTGGTTTGGATTGGATTGGATTGGATTGGATGCCGTTCCTCGGATTGCATAGGGTTTCATTGGACTGGATTGGATTGGATTGGATTGGATCGGATTCCGTTCCTTGGATTGGACTGGACTGGATTGGATTGGCTTGGATTGGATTGAATTGGATTGGAGTGGATTGGATTGGATTTGATTGGATGCCGATCCTTGGATTGGATTGGATTGGATTGGATTGGAGTGTAATGGATTGGATTGGATTGGATGGCGTTTCCTGGATTGGATTGGATAGGATTGGATTGCATTGTATTGGATTGCATGCCGTTCATTGGATTGGATTGGTTTTGATGCCGTTCCTTGGTTTGGATTGGATTGGATTGGATACCGTTCCTAGGATTGGAATTGATTTGATTGGATTGGATCGGATTGCATTGGATTGGATGGGATTGGATCCCGTTCCTTGGATTAGGCTTAGACTGGATTGGGATGGATTGGATTGGATTGGATTGGATTGGATTTGATTGGATGGCGTTCCTTGGATTGGATGGGATAGCATTGGATTGCATTGGATTGGATTGCTTGCCGTTCATTGGATTGGTTTTGATTTGATTGGATTGGATTGGATTGGATTGAATGCCGTTCCTTAGATTGGATTGGATTGGATTGGATTGGATTGGATTGGATTGGATCGGATTGGATTGGATTGGTCTGCACTGCATTGGATTGGATTGGATGCCGTTCCTTGGATTGGATTGGATTGGATTGGATGCCGTTCCTTGGATTGAATTGGATTGGATTGGATGCCGTTCCTTAGATTGGATTGGATTGGCTCGGATTGGATTGGATTGGATTGGATTGGAATGGATGCCGTTCATTGGAATGGATTGGATTGGTTTGGATTGGATTGGATTGGATTGGATTGGATTGGATTGGATTGGATTGGATTGGATTGGTTTGGATTGGATTGGATTGGATTGAATTGGATTGGATGCCGTTCCTCGGATTGGATTGGTTTTCATTGGACTGGATTGGATTGGATTGGATTGGATACCGTTCCTTGGATTGGACTGGACTGGTTTGGATTGGATTGGCTTGGAATGGATTGGATTGGATTGGATTGGAGTGGATTGGATAAGACTTGATTGGATGCCGATCCTTGGATTGGATTGGATTGGATTGGATTGGATTGGTGTGGAATGGATTGGATTGGATTGGATGGCGTTTCTTGGATTGGATTGGATAGGATTGGATTGCATTGCATTGGATTGCATGCCGTTCATTGGATTGGATTGGATTGGATTGGATTGGATTGGTTTTGATGCCGTTCCTTGCATTGGATTGGATTGGATTAGATGCCGTTCCTAGGATTGGAATTGATTGGATTGGATTTGATTGGATTGCATTGGATTGGATTGGATTGGATCGCGTTCCTTGGATTTGGCTTAGAATGGATTGGGATGGATTGCATTGGAATGGATTGGATTGGTTTGGATTGGATTGGATTGGATTGAATTGGATTGGATTGGATGCCGTTCCTTTGATTGGATTGGATTGGATTGGATTGGATTGGATTGGCTTGGATTGGTTTGGATTGGATTGGATTGGATTGGATGCCGTTCCTTGGAATGGATTGGATTGGATTGGATTGAATGCCGTTCCTTAGATAGGATTGTATTGTATTGGATTGGACCGGATTGGATTGGATTGGATGGCATTGCATTGGATTGGATTGGTTTGGATGCCGTTTCTTGGATTGGATTGATTTGGATTGGATTGGATTGAATCGGATTGGATTGAATTGGATTGGATGGCGTTCCTTGGATTGGATAGGATTAGACTGGATTGGACTGCACTGCATTGGATTGGATTGGATGCCGTTCCTTGGATTGGATTGGATTGGATTGGATGCCGGTCCTTAGATTGGATTGGATTGGCTCGGATTGGATTGGATGCCGTTCCTTAGATTGGATTGGATTGGCTCGGATTGGATTGGATTGGATTCGATTCGATTGGATGCCGTTCCTTCGATTGGATTGGCTCGGATTGGATTGGATTGGATGCCGTTCACTGGAATGGATTGTATTGGGTTGGATTGGACTGGATTGGATTGGATTGGTTTGGATTGGATGGGATTGGATAGGGCTGGTGCCGTTCGTTGGATTGAATTGGAGTGGACTGGATAGGATTGGTTTAATGCCGTTCCTTGGATTGGATTGGATTGGATACCGTTACTTGGATTGGATTGTATTGGATTGGAAAGGATTGGATGCCGTTCCTTGGATTGGGTTGGATTGGATTGGATTGGATTGGATGGGATTGTATTGAATTGGATTGGATTGGATTGGATTTGTTGCCGTTCCTTGGATTGGATTGGATTGGCTTGGAATGAATCGGATTGGATTGTATTGGATGCCGTTCCTTGGATGGGATTTGTTTGGATTGGATTGGATTGGATCGGATCGGATTGGATTCGATTGGATTGGATGGCGTTCCTTGGATTGAATTGGATAGTATTGGATTGGACCGGATTGGATTGGATTGGATTGGATGACATTGCATTGGATTGGATTGGATTGGATGCCGTTTCTTGGATTGGATTGGATTGGATTGGATTGAATCGGATTGGATTCGATTGGATTGGATTGGATGGCGTTCCTTGGATTCGATTGGATAGGAATAGATTGGATTGGATTGGATTGGGCTGGATGCCGTTCGTTGGCTTGGATTGGATTGGATTGGATTTGTTTAATGCCGTTCCTTGGATTAGATTGGCTTGGATTGGATTGGGCTGGGTGCCGTTCTTTGGATTGGTTTGGATTGGATTGGATTCGATTGGATTGGATTTGATTGGATTGGATTGCATTGGATTGGATTGGATGGCGTTCCTTGGATTGGATGGGATAGGATTGGATTGCATTGGATTGGATTGCATGCCTTCATTGGGTTGGATTTGATTTGATTGGATTGGATTGGATTGAATGCCGTTCGTTAGATTGGATTGGATTGGATTGGATTGGATCGGATTGTATTGGATTGGACTGCGCTGCATTGGATTGGATTGGATGCCGTTCCTTGGATTGGATTGGATTGGATTGGATTGGAATGGATGCCGTTCCTTAGATTGGATTGGATTGGCTCGGATTTGATTGGATGCCGTTCCTTAGATTGAATTGGATTGTATTGTATTGGATTGGATTGGATCGGATTGTATTGGATTGGACTGCGCTGCATTGGATTGGATTGGATGCCGTTCCTTGGATTGGATTGGATTGGATTGGATTGGAATGGATGCCGTTCCTTAGATTGAATTGGATTGGCTCGGATTGGATTGGATGCCGTTCCTTAGATTGAATTGGATTGGCTCGGAGTGGATTGGATCGGATAGGATTGGATTGGATTTGATTGGATGCCGATGCTTGGATTGGATTGGATTGGATTGGAGTGTAATGTATTGGATTGGATTGGATGGAGTTTCTTGGATTGGAATTGACTGGATTGGATTGGATCGGATTGCATTGGATTGGATGGGATTGGATCCCGTTCCTTGGATTAGCCTTAGACTGGATTGGGATGGATTGGATTGGATTGGTATGGATTGGATCTGATTGGATTGAATTGGATTGGATTGGATACCGTTCCTTGGATTGGACTGGACTGGTTTGAATTGGATTGGCTTGGATTGGATTGGATTGGATTGGAGTGGATTGGATTGGATTTGATTGGATGCCGATCCTTGGATTGCATTGGATTGGATTGGATTGGATTGGATTGGATTGGATGCCGTTCCTCGGATTGCATAGGGTTTCATTGGACTGGATTGGATTGGATTGGATTGGATTGGATACCGTTCCTTGGATTGGACTGGACTGGATTGGATTGGCTTGGATTGGATTGGATTGGATTGGATGCCGTTCCTCGGATTGCATAGGGTTTCATTGGACTGGATTGGATTGGATTGGATTGGATACTGTTCCTTGGATTGGACTGTACTGGATTGGATTGGCTTGGATTGGATTGGATTGGATTGGAGTGGATTGGATTGGATTTGATTGGATGCCGATCCTTGGATTGGATTGGATTGGATTGGATTGGAGTGTAATGGATTGGATTGGATTGGATGGCGTTTCTTGGATTGGATTGGATAGGATTGGATTGCATTGGATTGGATTGCATGCCGTTCATTGGGTTGGATTGGATTGGATTGGTTTTGATGCCGTTCCTTGGTTTGGATTGGATTGGATTGGATGCCGTTCCTAGGATTGGAATTGATTGGATTGGATTGGATCGGATTGCATTGGATTGGATGGGATTGGATCCCGTTCCTTGGATTAGGCTTAGACTGGATTGGGATGGATTGGATTGGATTGGATTGGATTGTATTTGATTGGATGGCGTTCCTTGGATTGGATGGGATAGAATTGGATTGCATTGGATTGGATTGCATGCCGTTCATTGGTTTGGTTTTGATTTGATTGGATTGGATTTGATTGGATTGGATTGGATTGGATTGGATTGGATTGAATGCCGTTCCTTAGATTGGAATAGATTGGATTGGATTGGATTGGATCGGATCGGATTGGATTGGATTGGACTGCACTGCATTGGACTGGATTGGATGCCGTTCCTTGGATTGGATTGGATTGGATTGGATTGGATGCCGTTCCTTGGATTGGATTGGATTGGCTCGGATTGGATTGGATTGGATTGGATTGGATTTGATTGGATGCCGATGCTTGGATTGGATTGGATTGGATTGGATTGGATTGGAGTGTAATGTATTGGATTGGATTGGATGGCGTTTCTTGGATTGGATTGGATAGGATTGGATTGCATTGGATTGGATTGCATGCCGGTCGTTGGATTGGATTGGATTGAATGCCGTTCCTTAGATTGGATTGGATTGGATTGTATTGGATTGGATCGGATCGGATTGGATTGGATTGGACTGCACTGCATTGGATTGGATTGGATGCCGTTCCTTAGATTGGATTGGATTGGCTCGGATTGGATTGGATGCCGTTCCGTAGAGTGGATTGGATTGGCTCGGATTGGATTGGATCGGATAGGATTGGATTGGATTTGATTGGATGCCGATGCTTGGATTGGATTGGATTGGATTGGATTGGATTGGAGTGTAATGTATTGGATTGGATTGGATGGCGTTTCTTGGATTAGATTGGATAGGATTGGATTGCATTGGATTGGATTGCATGCCGTTCGTTGGATTGGATTGGATTGGATTGGTTTTGATGCCGTTCCATGGTTTGGATTGGATTGGATTGGATGCCGTTCTTAGGATTGGAATTGACAGGATTGGATTGGATCGGATTGCATTGGATTGGATGGGATTGGATCCCGTTCCTTGGATTAGACTTATACTGGATTGGGATGGATTGGATTGGATTGGATTGGATTGGATTGGTATTGGATTTGATTGGATGCCGTTTCTTGGATTGGATGGGATTGGATTGGATCGGATTGGATTTTATTGGATTGGATGGCGCTCCTTGGATTGGATTGGATAGAATTAGATTGGATTGGATTGGATTGGGCTGGTGCCGTTCGTTGGATTGAATTGGATTGGATTGGATAGGATTGGTTTAATGCCGTTCCTTGGATTGGTTTGGATTGCATTGGATGCCGTTACTTGGATTAGATTGGATTGGATTGAATTGAATTGGATGCCGTTCCTTACATTGGATTGGGTGTATTGGATTGGATTGGATGGTATTGTATTGAATTGGATTGGATTGGATTTGTTGCCGTTCCTTGGATTGAATTGGATTGGCTTGGAATGAATCGGATTGGATTGGATTGGATTGGATTGGATGCCGTTCCTTGGATGGGATTTGTTTGGATTGGATTGGATTGGATCGGATCGGATTGGATTCGATTGGATTGGATGGCGTTCCTTGGATTGAATTGGATAGTGTGGGATTGGATTGGATTGGGTTGGATGCCGTTCATTGGATTGGATTGTAGTGGATTGGATTGGATTGGATTGGATTTGATGCCGTTCCTTGGATTGGATTGGATTGGATTGAATGCCGTTCCTCAGATTGTATTGTATTGGCTCGGATTGGATTTTATTGGATTGGATGCCGTTCATTGGATTGGAGTGTATTGGATTGGATTGGATTGGATTGGTTTGGATTGGATGGCGTTCCTTGAATTGAATTGGATAGGATTGGATTCGATTGGATTGGATTGTATGCCGTTCCTTTGATTGGATTGGATTGGATTGGTTTGGCTTGGATTGGTTTGGATTGGATTGGATTGGATGCCGTTCCTTGGAATGGATTGGATTGGATTGGATTGAATGCCGTTCCTTAGATAGGATTGTATTGTATTGGATTGGACCGGATTGGATTGGATTGGATGGCATTGCATTGGATTGGATTGGATTGGATGCCGTTTCTTGGATTGGATTGGATTGGATTGGATTGAATCGGATTGGATTCGATTGGATTGGATTGGATGGCGTTCCTTGGATTGGATTGGATAGGATTAGATTGGATTGGATTGGATTGGACTGGATGCCGTTCGTTGGCTTGGATTGGATTGGATTGGATTTGTCTAATGCCGTTCCTTGGATTAGTTTGGCTTGGATTGGATTGGGCTCGGATCCTTTCGTTGGATTGGTTTGGATTGGATTAGATTGGATTGGATTGGATTTGATTGGATTGGATTGGATTGCATTGGATTGGATTGGATGGCGTTCCTTGGATTGGATGGGATAGGATTGGATTGCATTGGATTGGATTGCATGCCGTTCATTGGATTGGTTTTGATTTGATTGGATTGGATTGGATTGGATTGGATTGGATTGAATGCCGTTCCTTAGATTGGATTGGATTGGATTGGATTGGATTGGATTGGATTGGATTGGATTGGATTGGATCGGATCGGATTGGATTGGATTGGACCGCACTGCATTGGATTGGATTGGATGCCGTTCCTTGGATTGGATTGGATTGGATTGGATGCCGTTCCTTAGATTGGATTGGATTGGCTCGGATTGGATTGGATTGGATTGGATTGGATGCCGTTCATTGGATTGGATTGGATTGGGTTGGATTGGATTTGATTGGATTGGATTGGTTTGGATTGGATCTGATTGGATTGAATTGGATTGGATGCCGTTCCTCGGATTGGATTGGGTTTCATTGGACAGGATTGGATAGGATTGGATTGGATTGGATACCGTTCCTTGGATTGGACTGGACTGGTTTGGATTGGATTGGATTGGATTGGATTGGATTGGCTTGGATTGGATTGGATTGGATTGGAGTGGATTGGATTGGATTTGATTGGATGCCGATCCTTGGATTGCATTGGATTGGATTGGATTGGATGCCGTTCCTCGGATTGCATAGGGTTTCATTGGACTGGATTGGATTGGATTGGTTTGGATTGGATACCGTTCCTTGGATTGGACTGGACTGGACTGGATTGGATTGGCTTGGATTGGATTGGATTGGATTCGATGCCGTTCCTCGGATTGCATAGGGTTTCATTGGACTGGATTGGATTGCAATGGATTGGATGGATTGGATACTGTTCCTTGGATTGGACTGGACTGGACTGGACTGGATTGGATTGGCTTGGATTGGATTGGATTGGAGTGGATTGGCTTGGATTTGATTGGATGCCGATCCATGGATTGGATTGGATTGGATTGGATTGGATTGGAGTGTAATGGATTGGATTGGATTGGATGGCGTTTCTTGGATTGGATTGGATAGGATTGGATTGCATTGGATTGGATTGCATGCCGTTCATTGGATTGGATTGGATTGGATTGGTTTTGATGCCGTTCCTTGGTTTGGATTGGATTGGATTGGATGCCGTTCCAAGGATTGGAATTGATTCGATTGGATTGGATCGGATTGCATTGGATTGGATGGGATTGGATCCCGTTCCTTGGATTAGGCTTAGACTGGATTGGGATGGATTGCATTGGATTGGATTGGATTGGATGGCGTTTCGTGGATTGGATTGGATAGGATTGGATTGCATTGGATTGGATTGCATGCCGTTCATTGGATTGGTTTTGATTTGATTGGATTGGATTTGATTGGATTGGATTGGATTGGATTGGATTGGATTGAATGCCGTTCCTTAGATTGGATTGGATTGGATTGGATTGGATTGGATTGGATCGGATCGGATCGGATTGGATTGGATTGGACTGCACTGCATTGGATTGGATTGGATGCCGTTCCTTGGATTGCATTGGATTGGATTGGATTGGATGCCGTTCCTTGGATTGGATTGGATTGGCTCGGATTGGATTGGATTGGATTGGATTGGATTGGATGCCGTTCATTGTATTGGATTGGATTGGTTTGGATTGGATTGGATTGGTTTGGAGTGGAATGGATTGGATTGGATTGGATTGGATGGCGTTTCTTGGATTGTATTGGATAGGATTGGATTGCATTGCATTGGATTGCATGCCGTTCATTGGATTGGATTGGATTGGATTTGATTGGATTGGATTGGATTGCATTGGATTGGATTGGATGGCGTTCCTTGGATTGGATGGGATTGGATTGGATTGCATTGGATTGGATTGCATGCCGTTCATTGGATTGTTTTTGATTTGATTGGATTGAATTGGATTGGATTGGATTGAATGCCGTTCCTTAGATTGGATTGGATTGGATTGGATTGGATTGGATTGGATTGGATTGGATTGGATTGGATTGGATTGGATCGGATCGGATTGGATTGGATTGGACCGCACTGCGTTGGATTGGATTGGATGCCGTTCCTTGGATTGGATTGGATTGGATTGGATGCCGTTCCTTAGATTGGATTGGATTGGCTCGGATTGGATTGGATTGGATTGGATTGGATGCCGTTCATTGGATTGGATTGGATTGGGTTGGATTGGATTTGATTGGATTGAATTGGATTGGATGCCGTTCCTCGGATTGGATTGGGTTTCATTGGACAGGATTGGATAGGATTGGATTGGATTGGATACCGTTCCTTGGATTGGACTGGACTGGTTTGGATTGGATTGGATTGGCTTGGATTGGATTGGATTGGATTGGAGTGGATTGGATTGGATTTGATTGGATGCCGATCCTTGGATTGCATTGGATTGGATTGGATTGGATGCCGTTCCTCGGATTGCATAGGGTTTCATTGGACTGGATTGGATTGGATTGGTTTGGATTGGATACCGTTCCTTGGATTGGACTGGACTGGACTGGATTGGATTGGCTTGGATTGGATTGGATTGGATTCGATGCCGTTCCTCGGATTGCATAGGGTTTCATTGGACTGGATTGGATTGCAATGGATTGGATTGGATTGGATACTGTTCCTTGGATTGGACTGGACTGGACTGGACTGGATTGGATTGGCTTGGATTGGATTGGATTGGAGTGGATTGGCTTGGATTTGATTGGATGCCGATCCATGGATTGGATTGGATTGGTTTGGATTGGATTGGAGTGTAATGGATTGGATTGGATTGGATGGCGTTTCTTGGATTGGATTGGATAGGATTGGATTGCATTGGATTGGATTGCATGCCGTTCATTGGATTGGATTGGATTGGATTGGTTTTGATGCCGTTCCTTGGTTTGGATTGGATTGGATTGGATGCCGTTCCAAGGATTGGAATTGATTGGATTGGATTGGATCGCATTGCATTGGATTGGATGGGATTGGATCCCGTTCCTTGGATTAGGCTTAGACTGGATTGGGATGGATTGCATTGGATTGGATTGGATTGGATGGCGTTTCTTGGATTGGATTGGATAGGATTGGATTGCATTGGATTGGATTGCATGCCGTTCATTGGATTGGTTTTGATTTGATTGGATTGGATTTGATTGGATTGGATTGGATTGGATTGGATTGGATTGGATTGAATGCCGTTCCTTAGATTGGAGTGGATTGGATTGGATTGGATTGGATCGGATCGGATCGGATCGGATTGGATTGGATTGGACTGCACTGCATTGGATTGGATTGGATGCCGTTCCTTGGATTGCATTGGATTGGATTGGATTGGATGCCGTTCCTTGGATTGGATTGGATTGGCTCGGATTGGATTGGATTGGATTGGATTGGATGCCGTTCATTGTATTGGATTGGATTGGTTTGGATTGGATTGGATTGGATTGGAGTGGAATGGATTGGATTGGATTGGATTGGATGGCGTTTCTTGGATTGTATTGGATAGGATTGGATTGCATTGCATTGGATTGCATGCCGTTCATTGGATTGGATTGGATTGGATTCGATTGGATTGGTTTTGATGCCGTTCCTTGCATTGGATTGGATTGGATTAGATGCCCTTCCTAGGATTGGAATTGATTGGATTGGATTTGATCGGATTGCATTGGATTGGATTGGATTGGATCGCGTTCCTTGGATTTGGCTTAGACTGGATTGGGATGGATTGCATTGGATTGTATTGGTTTGGATTGGTTTGGATTGGATTGGATTGGATTGGATGCCGTTCCTTTGATTGGATTGGATTGGATTGGATTGGATTGGATTGGCTTGGATTGGTTTGGATTGGATTGGATTGGTTTGGATTGGATGGCGTTCTTAGGATTGGAATTGACTGGATTGGATTGGATCGGATTGCATTGGATTGGATGGGATTGGATCCCGTTCCTTGGATTAGCCTTAGACTGGATTGGGATGGATTGGATTGGATTGGTTTGGATTGGATCTGATTGGATTGAATTGGATTGGATTGGATACCGTTCCTTGGATTGGACTGGACTGGTTTGGATTGGATTGGCTTGGATTGGATTGGATTGGATTGGAGTGGATTGGATTGGATTTGATTGGATGCCGATCCTTGGATTGCATTGGATTGGATTGGATTGGATTGGTTTGGATTGGATGCAGTTCCTCGGATTGCATAGGGTTTCATTGGACTGGATTGGATTGGATTGGATTGGATACCGTTCCTTGGATTGGACTGGACTGGATTGGATTGGATTGGCTTGGATTGGATTGGATTGGATTGGATGCCGTTCCTCGGATTGCATAGGGTTTCATTGGACTGGATTGGATTGGATTGGAATGGATACTGTTCCTTGGATTGGACTGGACTGGATTGGATTGGCTTGGATTGGATTGGATTGGATTGGAGTGGATTGGATTGGATTTGATTGGATGCCGATCCTTGGATTGGATTGGATTGGATTGGATTGGAGTGTAATGGATTGGATTGGATTGGATGGCGTTTCTTGGATTGGATTGGGTAGGATTGGATTGCATTGGATTGGATTGCATGCCGTTCATTGGATTGGATTGGATTGGATTGGATTGGACTGCGCTGCATTGGATTGGATTGGATGCCGTTCCTTGGATTGGATTGGATTGGATTGGATTGGAATGGATGCCGTTCCTTAGATTGAATTGGATTGGCTCGGATTGGATTGGATGCCGTTCCTTAGATTGGATTGTATTGGCTCGGATTGGATTGGATCGGATAGGATTGGATTGGATTTGATTGGATGCCGATGCTTGGATTGGATTGGATTGGATTGGATTGGATTGGATTGGATTGGAGTGTAATGTATTGGATTGGATTGGATGGCGTTTCTTGGATTGGATTGGATAGGATTGGATTGCATTGGATTGGATTGCATGCCGTTCGTTGGATTGGATTGGATTGGATTGGTTTTGATGCCGTTCAATGTTTTGGATTGGATTGGATTGGATGCCGTTCTTAGGATTGGAATTGACTGGATTGGATTGGATCGGATTGCATTGGATTGGATGGGATTGGATCCCGTTCCTTGGATTAGGCTTAGACTGGATTGGGATGGATGGGATTGGATTGGTTTGGATTGGATCTGATTGGATTGAATTGGATTGGATGCCGTTCCTCGGATTGGATTGGGTTTCATTGGACTGGATTGGATAGGATTGGATTGGATTGGATACCGTTCCTTGGATTGGACTGGACTGGACTGGTTTGGATTGGATTGGCTTGGATTGGATTGGATTGGATTGGAGTGGATTGGATTGGATTTGATTGGATGCCGATCCTTGGATTGCATTGGATTGGATTGGATTGGATTGGATGCCGTTCCTCGGATTGCATAGGGTTTCATTGGACTGGATTGGATTGGATTGGATTGGATACCGTTCCTTGGATTGGACTGGACTGGATTGGATTGGCTTGGATTGGATTGGATTGGATTGGATGCCGTTCCTCGGATTGCATAGGGTTTCATTGGACTGGATTGGATTTGATTGGATTGGATTGGATACTGTTCCTTGGATTGGACTGGACTGGATTGGATTGCCTTGGGGTGGATTGGATTGGATTGGATTGGATGCCGTTCCTTAGATACGATTGGATTGGCTCGGATTGGATGGGATTGGATTCGATGCCGTTCATTGGATTGGATTGGATTGGGTTCGATTGGATTGGATTGGATAGGTTTGGATTGAATTTGATTGGATTGAATTGGATTGGATGCCGTTCCTCGGATTGGATTGGGTTTCATTGGACTGGATTGGATTGGATTGGATTGGATTGGATTCCGTTCCTTGGATTGGACGGGACTGGTTTGGACTTGATTGGCTTGGATTGGATTGGATTGGATTGGATTGGATTGGAGTGGATTGGATTGGATTTGATTGGATGCCGATCCTTGGATTGGATTGGATTGGATTGGATTGGATTGGATTGGAGTGGAATGGTTTGGATTGGATTGGATGGCGTTTCTTGGATTGGATTGGATAGGATTGGATTGCATTGCTATGGATTGCATGCCGTTCATTGGATTGGATTGGATTAGATTGGATTGGGTTGGCTTTGATGCCGTTCCTTGCATTGGATTGGATTGGATTAGATGCCGTTCCTCGGATTGGAATTGATTGGATTGGATTGGATCGGATTGCATTGGATTGGATTGGATTGGATCCCGTCCATTGGATTTGGCTTAGACTGGATTGGGATGGATTGCATTGGATTGGATTGGTTTGGATTGGATTGGATTGGATTGGATTGGATTGGATGCCGTTCCTTTGATTGGATTGGATTGGATTGTATTGGCTTGGATTGGTTTGGATTGGCTTGGATTGGTTTGGATTGGATTGGATGCCGTTCCTTGAAATGGATTGGATTGGATTGGATTGAATGCCGTTCCTTAGATAGGATTGTATTGTATTGGATTGGACCGGATTGGATTGGATTGGATGGCATTGCATTGGATTGGATTGGATTGGATGCCGTTTCTTGGATTGGTTTGGATTGAATCGGATTGGATTGGATTGGATTGGATTGGATTGGATGGCCTTCCTTGGATTGGATTGGATAGGATTAGATTGGAATCGACTGCACTGCATTGGATTGGATTGGATGCCGTTCCTTGGATTGGATTGGATTGGTTTGGATGCCGTTCCTTAGATTTGATTGGACTGGCTCGGATTGGATTGGATGCCGTTCCTTAGATTGGATTGGAGTGGCTCGGATTGGATTAGATTGGATTGGATTCGATTGGATGCCGTTCCTTCGATTGGATTGGCTCGGATTGGATTGGATTGGATTGGATGCCGTTCACTGGATTGGATTGTATTCGGTTGGATTGGATTGGATTGGATTGGTTTGGATTGGATTGGATTGGATTGGATGCCGTTCCTCGGATTGCATAGGGTTTCATTGGACTGGATTGGATTGGATTGGATTGGATTGGATCCCGTTCCTTGGATTGGACTGGACTGGATTGGATTGGCTTGGATTGGATTGAATTGGATTGGAGTGGATTGGATTGGATTTGATTGGATGCCGATCCTTGGATTGGATTGGATTGCATTGGATTGGAGTGTAATGGATTGGATTGGATTGGATGGCGTTTCCTGGATTGGATTGGATAGGATTGGATTGCATTGTATTGGATTGCATGCCGTTCATTGGATTGGATTGGTTTTGATGCCGTTCCTTGGTTTGGATTGGATTGGATTGGATACCGTTCCTAGGATTGGAATTGATTTGATTGGATTGGATCGGATTGCATTGGATTGGATGGGATTGGATCCCGTTCCTTGGATTAGGCTTAGACTGGATTGGGATGGATTGGATTGGATTGGATTGGATTGGATTGGATTTGATTGGATGGCGTTCCTTGGATTGGATGGGATAGCATTGGATTGCATTGGATTCGATTGCTTGCCGTTCATTGGATTGGTTTTGAATTGATTGGATTGGATTGGAATGGATTGAATGCCTTTCCTTAGATTGGATTGGATTGGATTGGATTGGATTGGATTGGATTGGATTGGATTGGATTGGATCGGATTGGATTGGATTGGTCTGCACTGCATTGGATTGGATTGGATGCCGTTCCTTGGATTGGATTGGATTGGATTGGATTGGATGCCGTTCCTTGGATTGGATTGGATTGGATGCCGTTCCTTAGATTGGATTGGATTGGCTCGGATTGGATTGGATTGGATTGGATTGGATTGGATTGGATGCCGTTCATTGGATTGGATTGGATTGGTTTGGATTGGATTGGATTGGATTGCATTGGATTGGATTGGATTGGATTGGATTGGTTTGGATTGGATTGGATTGGATTGAATTGGATTGGATGCCGTTCCTCGGATTGGATTGGTTTTCATTGGACTGGATTGGATTGGATTGGATTGGATACCGTTCCTTGGATTGGACTGGACTGGTTTGGATTGGATTGGCTTGGAATGGATTGGATTGGATTGGATTGGAGTGGATTGGATAAGACTTGATTGGATGCCGATCCTTGGATTGGATTGGATTGGATTGGATTGGATTGGTGTGGAATGGATTGGATTGGATTGGATGGCGTTTCTTGGATTGGATTGGATAGGATTGGATTGCATTGCATTGGATTGCATGCCGTTCATTGGATTGGATTGGATTGGATTGGATTGGTTTTGATGCCGTTCCTTGCATTGGATTGGATTGGATTAGATGCCGTTCCTAGGATTGGAATTGATTGGATTGGATTTGATTGGATTGCATTGGATTGGATTGGATTGGATCGCGTTCCTTGGATTTGGCTTAGAATGGATTGGGATGGATTGCATTGGATTGGATTGGATTGGTTTGGATTGGATTGGATTGGATTGGTTTTGATGCCGTTCCATGGTTTGGATTGGATTGGATTGGATGCCGTTCTTCGGATTGGAATTGACTGGATTGGATTGGATCGGATTGCATTGGATTGGATGGGATTGGATCCCGTTCCTTGGATTAGCCTTAGACTGGATTGGGATGGATTGGATTGGATTGGTATGGATTGGATCTGATTGGATTGAATTGGATTGGATTGGATACCGTTCCTTGGATTGGACTGGACTGGTTTGAATTGGATTGGCTTGGATTGGATTGGATTGGATTGGAGTGGATTGGATTGGATTTGATTGGATGCCGATCCTTGGATTGCATTGGATTGGATTGGATTGGATTGGATTGGATTGGATTGGATGCCGTTCCTCGGATTGCATAGGGTTTCATTCATAGAATCATAGAAACCCTACAGTGCAGAAGGAGGCCATTCGGCCCATCGAGTCTGCACCGACCACAATCCCACCCAGGCCCTACCCCCACATATTTTACCCGCTAATCCCTTTAACCTACGCATCCCAGGACACGAAGGGGCAATTTTTTTTTTAACCTGGCCAATCAACCTAACCCGCACATCTTTGGACTGTGGGAGGAAACCGGAGCACCCGGAGAAAACCCACGCAGACACGAGGAGAATGTGCAAACTCCACACAGACAGTGACCCGAGCCGGGAATCGAACCTGGGGCCCTGGAGCTGTGAAGCAGCAGTGCTAACCACTGTGCTACCGTGCCATTGGACTGGATTGGATTGGATTGGATTGGATTGGATACCGTTCCTTGGATTGGACTGGACTGGACTGGATTGGATTGGCTTGGATTGGATTGGATTGGATTGGATGCCGTTCCTCGGATTGCATAGGGTTTCATTGGAATGGATTGGATTGGATTGGATTGGATACTGTTCCTTGGATTGGACTGGACTGGATTGGATTGGCTTGGATTGGATTGGATTGGATTGGAGTGGATTGGATTGGATTTGATTGGATGCCGATCCTTGGATTGGATTGGATTGGATTGGATTGGAGTGTAATGGATTGGATTGGATTGGATGGCGTTTCTTGGATTGGATTGGATAGGATTGGATTGCATTGGATTGGATTGCATGCCGTTCATTGGATTGGATTGGATTGGATTGGTTTTGATGCCGTTCCTTGGTTTGGATTGGATTGGATTGGATGCCGTTCCTAGGATTGGAATTGATTGGATTGGATTGGATCGGATTGCATTGGATTGGATGGGATTGGATCCCGTTCCTTGGATTAGGCTTAGACTGGATTGGGATGGATTGGATTGGATTGGATTGGATTGGATTTGATTGGATGGCGTTCCTTGGATTGGATGGGATAGGATTGGATTGCATTGGATTGGATTGCATGCCGTTCATTGGATTGGTTTTGATTTGATTGGATTGGATTTGATTGGATTGGATTGGATTGGATTGGATTGGATTGAATGCCGTTCCTTAGATTGGAATAGATTGGATTGGATTGGATTGGATCGGATCGGATTGGATTGGATTGGACTGCACTGCATTGGACTGGATTGGATGCCGTTCCTTGGATTGGATTGGATTGGATTGGATTGGATGCCGTTCCTTGGATTGGATTGGATTGGCTCGGATTGGATTGGATTGGATTGGATTGGATTTGATTGGATGCCGATGCTTGGATTGGATTGGATTGGATTGGATTGGATTGGAGTGTAATGTATTGGATTGGATTGGATGGCGTTTCTTGGATTGGATTGGATAGGATTGGATTGCATTGGATTGGATTGCATGCCGGTCGTTGGATTGGATTGGATTGAATGCCGTTCCTTAGATTGGATTGGATTGGATTGGATTGTATTGGATTGGATCGGATCGGATTGGATTGGATTGGACTGCACTGCATTGGATTGGATTGGATGCCGTTCCTTAGATTGGATTGGATTGGCTCGGATTGGATTGGATGCCGTTCCGTAGAGTGGATTGGATTGGCTCGGATTGGATTGGATCGGATAGGATTGGATTGGATTTGATTGGATGCCGATGCTTGGATTGGATTGGATTGGATTGGATTGGATTGGAGTGTAATGTATTGGATTGGATTGGATGGCGTTTCTTGGATTAGATTGGATAGGATTGGATTGCATTGGATTGGATTGCATGCCGTTCGTTGGATTGGATTGGATTGGATTGGTTTTGATGCCGTTCCATGGTTTGGATTGGATTGGATTGGATGCCGTTCGTAGGATTGGAATTGACTGGATTGGATTGGATCGGATTGCATTGGATTGGATGGGATTGGATCCCGTTCCTTGGATTAGGCTTATACTGGATTGGGATGGATTGGATTGGATTGGATTGGATTTGATTGGATGCCGTTTCTTGGATTGGATGGGATTGGATTGGATCGGATTGGATTTTATTGGATTGGATGGCGCTCCTTGGATTGGATTGTATAGAATTAGATTGGATTGGATTGGATTGGGCTGGTGCCGTTCGTTGGATTGAATTGGATTGGATTGGATAGGATTGGTTTAATGCCGTTCCTTGGATTGGTTTGGATTGCATTGGATGCCGTTACTTGGATTAGATTGGATTGGATTGAATTGAATTGGATGCCGTTCCTTACATTGGATTGGGTGTATTGGATTGGATTGGATGGTATTGTATTGAATTGGATTGGATTGGATTTGTTGCCGTTCCTTGGATTGAATTGGATTGGCTTGGAATGAATCGGATTGGATTGGATTGGATTGGATTGGATGCCGTTCCTTGGATGGGATTTGTTTGGATTGGATTGGATTGGATCGGATCGGATTGGATTCGATTGGATTGGATGGCGTTCCTTGGATTGAATTGGATAGTGTGGAGATTGGATTGGATTGGGTTGGATGCCGTTCATTGGATTGGATTGTAGTGGATTGGATTGGATTGGATTGGATTTGATGCCGTTCCTTGGATTGGATTGGATTGGATTGAATGCCGTTCCTCAGATTGTATTGTATTGGCTCGGATTGGATTTTATTGGATTGGATGCCGTTCATTGGATTGGAGTGTATTGGATTGGATTGGATTGGATTGGTTTGGATTGGATGGCGTTCCTTGAATTGAATTGGATAGGATTGGATTCGATTGGATTGGATTGTATGCCGTTCCTTTGATTGGATTGGATTGGATTGGATTGGCTTGGATTGGTTTGGATTGGATTGGATTGGATGCCGTTCCTTGGAATGGATTGGATTGGATTGGATTGAATGCCGTTCCCTAGATAGGATTGTATTGTATTGGATTGGACCGGATTGGATTGGATTGGATGGCATTGCATTGGATTGGATTGGATTGGATGCCGTTTCTTGGATTGGATTGGATTGGATTGGATTGAATCGGATTGGATTCGATTGGATTGGATTGGATGGCGTTCCTTGGATTGGATTGGATAGGATTAGATTGGATTGGATTGGATTGGACTGGATGCCGTTCGTTGGCTTGGATTGGATTGGATTGGATTTGTCTAATGCCGTTCCTTGGATTAGTTTGGCTTGGATTGGATTGGGCTGGGATCCTTTCGTTGGATTGGTTTGGATTGGATTAGATTGGATTGGATTGGATTTGATTGGATTGGATTGGATTGCATTGGATTGGATTGGATGGCGTTCCTTGGATTGGATGGGATAGGATTGGATTGCATTGGATTGGATTGCATGCCGTTCATTGGATTGGTTTTGATTTGATTGGATTGGATTGGATTGGATTGGATTGGATTGAATGCCGTTCCTTAGATTGGATTGGATTGGATTGGATTGGATTGGATTGGATTGGATTGGATTGGATTGGATTGGATCGGATCGGATTGGATTGGATTGGACCGCACTGCATTGGATTGGATTGGATGCCGTTCCTTGGATTGGATTGGATTGGATTGGATGCCGTTCCTTAGATTGGATTGGATTGGCTCGGATTGGATTGGATTGGATTGGATTGGATGCCGTTCATTGGATTGGATTGGATTGGGTTGGATTGGATTTGATTGGATTGGATTGGTTTGGATTGGATCTGATTGGATTGAATTGGATTGGATGCCGTTCCTCGGATTGGATTGGGTTTCATTGGACAGGATTGGATAGGATTGGATTGGATTGGATACCGTTCCTTGGATTGGACTGGACTGGTTTGGATTGGATTGGATTGGCTTGGATTGGATTGGATTGGATTGGAGTGGATTGGATTGGATTTGATTGGATGCCGATCCTTGGATTGCATTGGATTGGATTGGATTGGATGCCGTTCCTCGGATTGCATAGGGTTTCATTGGACTGGATTGGATTGGATTGGTTTGGATTGGATACCGTTCCTTGGATTGGACTGGACTGGACTGGATTGGATTGGCTTGGATTGGATTGGATTGGATTGGATGCCGTTCCTCGGATTGCATAGGGTTTCATTGGACTGGATTGGATTGCAATGGATTGGATTGGATTGGATACTGTTCCTTGGATTGGACTGGACTGGACTGGATTGGATTGGCTTGGATTGGATTGGATTGGAGTGGATTGGCTTGGATTTGATTGGATGCCGATCCATGTATTGGATTGGATTGGATTGGATTGGATTGGAGTGTAATGGATTGGATTGGATTGGATGGCGTTTCTTGGATTGGATTGGATAGGATTGGATTGCATTGGATTGGATTGCATGCCGTTCATTGGATTGGATTGGATTGGATTGGTTTTGATGCCGTTCCTTGGTTTGGATTGGATTGGATTGGATGCCGTTCCAAGGATTGGAATTGATTGGATTGGATTGGATCGGATTGCATTGGATTGGATGGGATTGGATCCCGTTCCTTGGATTAGGCTTAGACTGGATTGGGATGGATTGCATTGGATTGGATTGGATTGGATGGCGTTTCTTGGATTGGATGGGATAGGATTGGATTGCATTGGATTGGATTGCATGCCGTTCATTGGATTGGTTTTGATTTGATTGGATTGGATTTGATTGGATTGGATTGGATTGGATTGGATTGAATGCCGTTCCTTAGATTGGATTGGATTGGATTGGATTGGATTGGATTGGATCGGATCGGATCGGATCGGATTGGATTGGATTGGACTGCACTGCATTGGATTGGATTGGATGCCGTTCCTTGGATTGCATTGGATTGGATTGGATTGGATGCCGTTCCTTGGATTGGATTGGATTGGCTCGGATTGGATTGGATTGGATTGGATTGGATGCCGTTCATTGTATTGGATTGGATTGGTTTGGATTGGATTGGATTGGTTTGGAGTGGAATGGATTGGATTGGATTGGATTGGATGGCGTTTCTTGGATTGTATTGGATAGGATTGGATTGCATTGCATTGGATTGCATGCCGTTCATTGGATTGGATTGGATTGGATTGGATTGGATTGGTTTTGATGCCGTTCCTTGCATTGGATTGGATTGGATTAGATGCCCTTCCTAGGATTGGAATTGATTGGATTGGATTTGATCGGATTGCATTGGATTGGATTGGATTGGATCGCGTTCCTTGGATTTGGCTTAGACTGGATTGGGATGGATTGCATTGGATTGTATTGGTTTGGATTGGATTGGATTGGATTGGATTGGATTGGATGCCGTTCCTTTGATTGGATTGGATTGGATTGGATTGGATTGGCTTGGATTGGTTTGGATTGGATTGGATTGGATTGGATTGGTTTGGATTGGATGGCGTTCATAGAACATAGAACATAGAACATAGAAAGCCACAGCACAAACAGGCCCTTCGGCCCACAAGTTGCGCCGATCACATTCCCACCTCTAGGCCTATCTATAGCCCTCAATCCCATTAAATCCCATGTACTCATCCAGAAGTCTCTTAAAAGACCCCAACGAGTTTGCCTCCACCACCACCGACGTCAGCCGATTCCACTCACCCACCACCCTCTGAGTGAAAAACTTACCCCTGACATCCCCCCTGTACCTACCCCCCAGCACCTTAAACCTGTGTCCTCTCGTAGCAACCATTTCAGCCCTTGGAAATAGCCTCTGAGAGTCCACCCTATCCAGACCCCTCAACATCTTGTAAACCTCTATCAGGTCACCTCTCATCCTTCGTCTCTCCAGGGAGAAGAGACCAAGCTCCCTCAACCTATCCTCATAAGGCATGCCCCCCAATCCAGGCAACATCCTTGTAAATCTCCTCTGCACCCTTTCAATGGCTTCAACATCTTTCCTGTAATGAGGTGACCAGAACTGCGCGCAGTACTCCAAGTGGGGTCTAACCAGGGTCCTATAAAGCTGCAGCATTATCTCCCGACTCCTAAACTCAATCCCTCGATTAATGAAGGCTAGTACGCCATACGCCTTCTTGACCGCATCCTCCACCTGCGAGGCCGATTTAAGAGTCCTATGGACCCGGACCCCAAGGTCCTTCTGATCCTCTACACTGCTAAGAATGGTACCCTTCATTTTATACTGCTGCTCCATCCCATTGGATCTGCCAAAATGGATCACTACACACTTATCCGGGTTGAAGTCCATCTGCCACTTCTCCGCCCAGTCTTGCATTCTATCTATGTCTCGCTGCAACTTCTGACATCCCTCCAAACTATCCACAACACCACCTACCTTGGTGTCGTCAGCAAACTTACCAACCCATCCCTCCACTTCCTCATCCAGGTCATTTATGAAAATGACAAACAGCAAGGGTCCCAGAACAGATCCCTGGGGCACTCCACTGGTCACTGACCTCCATGCAGAGAAAGACCCCTCCACAGCCACTCTCTGCCTTCTGCAGGCAAGCCAGTTCTGGATCCACAAGGCAACAGCCCCTTGGATCCCATGCCCTCTCACTTTCTCAAGAAGTCTTGCATGGGGGACCTTATCGAACGCTTTGCTGAAGTCCATATAGACCACATCCACCGCTCTTCCTTCGTCAATGTGCTTGGTCACATTTTCAAAGAACTCAACCAGGCTCGTAAGGCACGACCTGCCCTTGAATTGAATTGGATAGGATGGGATTCGATTGGATTAGATTGTATGCCGTTCCTTTGATTGGATTGGATTGGATTGGCTTGGATTGGTTTGGATTGGATTGGATTGGATGCCGTTCCTTGGAATGGATTGGATTGGATTGGATTGAATGCCGTTCCTAAGATAGGATTGTATTGTATTGGATTGGACCGGATTGGATTGGATTGGATGGCATTGCATTGGATTGGATTGGATTGGATGCCGTTTCTTGGATTGGATTGGATTGGATTGAATCGGATTGGATTGGATTGGATTGGATTGGATGGCGTTCCTTGGAATGGATTGGATAGGATTAGATTGAATTGGATAGGATTGGATTGGATTGGATTGGATTGGATTGAATCGGATTGGATTCGATTGGATTGGATGGCGTTCCTTGGATTGGATTGGATAGGATTAGATTGGATTGGGTTGGATTGGATTGGACTGGATGCCGTTCGTTGGCTTGGATTGGATTGGATTGGATTTGTTTAATGCCGTTCCTTGGATTAGATTGGCTTGGATTGGATTGGGCTGGGAGCCTTTCGTTGGGTTGGTTTGGATTGGATTGGATTGGATTGGATTTGATTGGATTGGATTGCATTGGATTGGATTGGATGGCGTTCCTTGGATTGGATGGGATAGGATTGGATTGCATTGGATTGGATTGCATGCCGTTCATTGGATTGGTTTTGATTTGATTGTATTGGATTGGATTGGATTGGATTGGATTGGATTGGATTGAATGCCGTTCCTTAGATTGAATTGGATTGGATTGGATTGGATTGGATTGGATTGGATTGGATCGGATCGGATTGGATTGGATTGGACCGCACTGCATTGGATTGGATTGGATGCCGTTCCTTGGATTGGATTGGATTGGATTGGATGCCGTTGCTTAGATTGGTTTGGATTGGCTCGGATTGGATTGGATTGGATGCCGTTCATTGGATTGGATTGGATTGGGTTGGATTGGATTTGATTGGATTGGATTGGTATGGATTGGATCTGATTGGATTGAATTGGATTGGATGCCGTTCCTCGGATTGGATTGGGTTTCATTGGACTGGATTGGATAGGATTGGATTGGATTGGATACCGTTCCTTGGATTGGACTGGACTGGTTTGCATTGGATTGGCGTGGATTGGATTGGATTGGATTGGAGTGGATTGGATTGGATTTGATTGGATGCCGATCCTTGGATTGGATTGGATTGGATTGGAGTGGAATGGATTGGATTGGATTGGATGGCGTTTCTTGGATTGGATTGGATAGTATTGGATTGCATTGCATTGGATTGCATGCCGTTCATTGGATTGGATTGGATTGGATTGGGTTGGTTTTGATGCCGTTCCTTGCATTGGATTGGATTGGATTAGATGCCGTTCCTAGGATTGGAATTGATTGGATTGGATTGGATCGGATTGGATCCCGTTCCTTGGATTTGGCTTAGACTGGATTGGGATGGATTGCATTGGATTGGATTGGTTTGGATTGGAATGGATTGGATTGGATTGGATGCCGTTCCTTTGATTGGATTGGATTGGATTGGATTGAATGCCGTTCCTTAGATAGGATTGTATTGTATTGGATTGGACCGGATTGGATTGGATTGGATGGCATTGTATTAGAATGGATTGGATTGGATGCCGTTTCTTGGATTGGATTGGATTGGATTGGATTGGATTAAATCGGATTGGATTGGATTGGATTGGATGGCGTTCCTGGGATTGGATTGGATAGGATTAGTTTGGATTGGACTGCACTGCATTGGATTGGATTGGATGCCGTTCCTTGGATTGGATTGGATTGGATGCCGTTCCTTAGATTTGATTGGATTGGCTCGGATTGGATTGGATGCCGTTCCTTAGATTGGATTGGATTGACTCGGATTGGATTGGATTGGATTGGATTGGATGCCGTTCCTTCGATTGGATTGGCTCGGATTGGATTGGATTGGATGCCGTTCACTGGATTGGATTGGATTGGGTTGGATTGGATTGGATTGGATTGGTTTGGATTGGATTGGATTGGATTGGATTGGATGCCGTTCCTCGGATTGGATTGGGTTTCATTGGACTGGATTGGATTGGATTGGATTGGATACCGTTCCTTGGATTGGACTGGACTGGATTGGATTGGCTTGGATTGGATTGGATTGGATTGGATACCGTTCCTTGGATTGGACTGGACTGGACTGGATTGGATTGGCTTGGATTGGATTGGATTGGATTGGATGCCGTTCCTCGGATTGCATAGGGTTTCATTGGAATGGATTGGATTGGATTGGATTGGATACTGTTCCTTGGATTGGACTGGACTGGATTGGATTGGCTTGGATTGGATTGGATTGGATTGGAGTGGATTGGATTGGATTTGATTGGATGCCGATCCTTGGATTGGATTGGATTGGATTGGATTGGAGTGTAATGGATTGGATTGGATTGGATGGCGTTTCTTGGATTGGATTGGATAGGATTGGATTGCATTGGATTGGATTGCATGCCGTTCATTGGATTGGATTGGATTGGATTGGTTTTGATGCCGTTCCTTGGTTTGGATTGGATTGGATTGGATGCCGTTCCTAGGATTGGAATTGATTGGATTGGATTGGATCGGATTGCATTGGATTGGATGGGATTGGATCCCGTTCCTTGGATTAGGCTTAGACTGGATTGGGATGGATTGGATTGGATTGGATTGGATTGGATTTGATTGGATGGCGTTCCTTGGATTGGATGGGATAGGATTGGATTGCATTGGATTGGATTGCATGCCGTTCATTGGATTGGTTTTGATTTGATTGGATTGGATTTGATTGGATTGGATTGGATTGGATTGGATTGGATTGAATGCCGTTCCTTAGATTGGAATAGATTGGATTGGATTGGATTGGATCGGATCGGATTGGATTGGATTGGACTGCACTGCATTGGACTGGATTGGATGCCGTTCCTTGGATTGGATTGGATTGGATTGGATTGGATGCCGTTCCTTGGATTGGATTGGATTGGCTCGGATTGGATTGGATTGGATTGGATTGGATTTGATTGGATGCCGATGCTTGGATTGGATTGGATTGGATTGGATTGGATTGGAGTGTAATGTATTGGATTGGATTGGATGGCGTTTCTTGGATTGGATTGGATAGGATTGGATTGCATTGGATTGGATTGCATGCCGGTCGTTGGATTGGATTGGATTGAATGCCGTTCCTTAGATTGGATTGGATTGGATTGGATTGTATTGGATTGGATCGGATCGGATTGGATTGGATTGGACTGCACTGCATTGGATTGGATTGGATGCCGTTCCTTAGATTGGATTGGATTGGCTCGGATTGGATTGGATGCCGTTCCGTAGAGTGGATTGGATTGGCTCGGATTGGATTGGATCGGATAGGATTGGATTGGATTTGATTGGATGCCGATGCTTGGATTGGATTGGATTGGATTGGATTGGATTGGAGTGTAATGTATTGGATTGGATTGGATGGCGTTTCTTGGATTAGATTGGATAGGATTGGATTGCATTGGATTGGATTGCATGCCGTTCGTTGGATTGGATTGGATTGGATTGGTTTTGATGCCGTTCCATGGTTTGGATTGGATTGGATTGGATGCCGTTCGTAGGATTGGAATTGACTGGATTGGATTGGATCGGATTGCATTGGATTGGATGGGATTGGATCCCGTTCCTTGGATTAGGCTTATACTGGATTGGGATGGATTGGATTGGATTGGATTGGATTTGATTGGATGCCGTTTCTTGGATTGGATGGGATTGGATTGGATCGGATTGGATTTTATTGGATTGGATGGCGCTCCTTGGATTGGATTGTATAGAATTAGATTGGATTGGATTGGATTGGGCTGGTGCCGTTCGTTGGATTGAATTGGATTGGATTGGATAGGATTGGTTTAATGCCGTTCCTTGGATTGGTTTGGATTGCATTGGATGCCGTTACTTGGATTAGATTGGATTGGATTGAATTGAATTGGATGCCGTTCCTTACATTGGATTGGGTGTATTGGATTGGATTGGATGGTATTGTATTGAATTGGATTGGATTGGATTTGTTGCCGTTCCTTGGATTGAATTGGATTGGCTTGGAATGAATCGGATTGGATTGGATTGGATTGGATTGGATGCCGTTCCTTGGATGGGATTTGTTTGGATTGGATTGGATTGGATCGGATCGGATTGGATTCGATTGGATTGGATGGCGTTCCTTGGATTGAATTGGATAGTGTGGAGATTGGATTGGATTGGGTTGGATGCCGTTCATTGGATTGGATTGTAGTGGATTGGATTGGATTGGATTGGATTTGATGCCGTTCCTTGGATTGGATTGGATTGGATTGAATGCCGTTCCTCAGATTGTATTGTATTGGCTCGGATTGGATTTTATTGGATTGGATGCCGTTCATTGGATTGGAGTGTATTGGATTGGATTGGATTGGATTGGTTTGGATTGGATGGCGTTCCTTGAATTGAATTGGATAGGATTGGATTCGATTGGATTGGATTGTATGCCGTTCCTTTGATTGGATTGGATTGGATTGGATTGGCTTGGATTGGTTTGGATTGGATTGGATTGGATGCCGTTCCTTGGAATGGATTGGATTGGATTGGATTGAATGCCGTTCCCTAGATAGGATTGTATTGTATTGGATTGGACCGGATTGGATTGGATTGGATGGCATTGCATTGGATTGGATTGGATTGGATGCCGTTTCTTGGATTGGATTGGATTGGATTGGATTGAATCGGATTGGATTCGATTGGATTGGATTGGATGGCGTTCCTTGGATTGGATTGGATAGGATTAGATTGGATTGGATTGGATTGGACTGGATGCCGTTCGTTGGCTTGGATTGGATTGGATTGGATTTGTCTAATGCCGTTCCTTGGATTAGTTTGGCTTGGATTGGATTGGGCTGGGATCCTTTCGTTGGATTGGTTTGGATTGGATTAGATTGGATTGGATTGGATTTGATTGGATTGGATTGGATTGCATTGGATTGGATTGGATGGCGTTCCTTGGATTGGATGGGATAGGATTGGATTGCATTGGATTGGATTGCATGCCGTTCATTGGATTGGTTTTGATTTGATTGGATTGGATTGGATTGGATTGGATTGGATTGAATGCCGTTCCTTAGATTGGATTGGATTGGATTGGATTGGATTGGATTGGATTGGATTGGATTGGATTGGATTGGATCGGATCGGATTGGATTGGATTGGACCGCACTGCATTGGATTGGATTGGATGCCGTTCCTTGGATTGGATTGGATTGGATTGGATGCCGTTCCTTAGATTGGATTGGATTGGCTCGGATTGGATTGGATTGGATTGGATTGGATGCCGTTCATTGGATTGGATTGGATTGGGTTGGATTGGATTTGATTGGATTGGATTGGTTTGGATTGGATCTGATTGGATTGAATTGGATTGGATGCCGTTCCTCGGATTGGATTGGGTTTCATTGGACAGGATTGGATAGGATTGGATTGGATTGGATACCGTTCCTTGGATTGGACTGGACTGGTTTGGATTGGATTGGATTGGCTTGGATTGGATTGGATTGGATTGGAGTGGATTGGATTGGATTTGATTGGATGCCGATCCTTGGATTGCATTGGATTGGATTGGATTGGATGCCGTTCCTCGGATTGCATAGGGTTTCATTGGACTGGATTGGATTGGATTGGTTTGGATTGGATACCGTTCCTTGGATTGGACTGGACTGGACTGGATTGGATTGGCTTGGATTGGATTGGATTGGATTGGATGCCGTTCCTCGGATTGCATAGGGTTTCATTGGACTGGATTGGATTGCAATGGATTGGATTGGATTGGATACTGTTCCTTGGATTGGACTGGACTGGACTGGATTGGATTGGCTTGGATTGGATTGGATTGGAGTGGATTGGCTTGGATTTGATTGGATGCCGATCCATGTATTGGATTGGATTGGATTGGATTGGATTGGAGTGTAATGGATTGGATTGGATTGGATGGCGTTTCTTGGATTGGATTGGATAGGATTGGATTGCATTGGATTGGATTGCATGCCGTTCATTGGATTGGATTGGATTGGATTGGTTTTGATGCCGTTCCTTGGTTTGGATTGGATTGGATTGGATGCCGTTCCAAGGATTGGAATTGATTGGATTGGATTGGATCGGATTGCATTGGATTGGATGGGATTGGATCCCGTTCCTTGGATTAGGCTTAGACTGGATTGGGATGGATTGCATTGGATTGGATTGGATTGGATGGCGTTTCTTGGATTGGATGGGATAGGATTGGATTGCATTGGATTGGATTGCATGCCGTTCATTGGATTGGTTTTGATTTGATTGGATTGGATTTGATTGGATTGGATTGGATTGGATTGGATTGAATGCCGTTCCTTAGATTGGATTGGATTGGATTGGATTGGATTGGATTGGATCGGATCGGATCGGATCGGATTGGATTGGATTGGACTGCACTGCATTGGATTGGATTGGATGCCGTTCCTTGGATTGCATTGGATTGGATTGGATTGGATGCCGTTCCTTGGATTGGATTGGATTGGCTCGGATTGGATTGGATTGGATTGGATTGGATGCCGTTCATTGTATTGGATTGGATTGGTTTGGATTGGATTGGATTGGTTTGGAGTGGAATGGATTGGATTGGATTGGATTGGATGGCGTTTCTTGGATTGTATTGGATAGGATTGGATTGCATTGCATTGGATTGCATGCCGTTCATTGGATTGGATTGGATTGGATTGGATTGGATTGGTTTTGATGCCGTTCCTTGCATTGGATTGGATTGGATTAGATGCCCTTCCTAGGATTGGAATTGATTGGATTGGATTTGATCGGATTGCATTGGATTGGATTGGATTGGATCGCGTTCCTTGGATTTGGCTTAGACTGGATTGGGATGGATTGCATTGGATTGTATTGGTTTGGATTGGATTGGATTGGATTGGATTGGATTGGATGCCGTTCCTTTGATTGGATTGGATTGGATTGGATTGGATTGGCTTGGATTGGTTTGGATTGGATTGGATTGGATTGGATTGGTTTGGATTGGATGGCGTTCATAGAACATAGAACATAGAACATAGAAAGCCACAGCACAAACAGGCCCTTCGGCCCACAAGTTGCGCCGATCACATTCCCACCTCTAGGCCTATCTATAGCCCTCAATCCCATTAAATCCCATGTACTCATCCAGAAGTCTCTTAAAAGACCCCAACGAGTTTGCCTCCACCACCACCGACGTCAGCCGATTCCACTCACCCACCACCCTCTGAGTGAAAAACTTACCCCTGACATCCCCCCTGTACCTACCCCCCAGCACCTTAAACCTGTGTCCTCTCGTAGCAACCATTTCAGCCCTTGGAAATAGCCTCTGAGAGTCCACCCTATCCAGACCCCTCAACATCTTGTAAACCTCTATCAGGTCACCTCTCATCCTTCGTCTCTCCAGGGAGAAGAGACCAAGCTCCCTCAACCTATCCTCATAAGGCATGCCCCCCAATCCAGGCAACATCCTTGTAAATCTCCTCTGCACCCTTTCAATGGCTTCAACATCTTTCCTGTAATGAGGTGACCAGAACTGCGCGCAGTACTCCAAGTGGGGTCTAACCAGGGTCCTATAAAGCTGCAGCATTATCTCCCGACTCCTAAACTCAATCCCTCGATTAATGAAGGCTAGTACGCCATACGCCTTCTTGACCGCATCCTCCACCTGCGAGGCCGATTTAAGAGTCCTATGGACCCGGACCCCAAGGTCCTTCTGATCCTCTACACTGCTAAGAATGGTACCCTTCATTTTATACTGCTGCTCCATCCCATTGGATCTGCCAAAATGGATCACTACACACTTATCCGGGTTGAAGTCCATCTGCCACTTCTCCGCCCAGTCTTGCATTCTATCTATGTCTCGCTGCAACTTCTGACATCCCTCCAAACTATCCACAACACCACCTACCTTGGTGTCGTCAGCAAACTTACCAACCCATCCCTCCACTTCCTCATCCAGGTCATTTATGAAAATGACAAACAGCAAGGGTCCCAGAACAGATCCCTGGGGCACTCCACTGGTCACTGACCTCCATGCAGAGAAAGACCCCTCCACAGCCACTCTCTGCCTTCTGCAGGCAAGCCAGTTCTGGATCCACAAGGCAACAGCCCCTTGGATCCCATGCCCTCTCACTTTCTCAAGAAGTCTTGCATGGGGGACCTTATCGAACGCTTTGCTGAAGTCCATATAGACCACATCCACCGCTCTTCCTTCGTCAATGTGCTTGGTCACATTTTCAAAGAACTCAACCAGGCTCGTAAGGCACGACCTGCCCTTGAATTGAATTGGATAGGATGGGATTCGATTGGATTAGATTGTATGCCGTTCCTTTGATTGGATTGGATTGGATTGGCTTGGATTGGTTTGGATTGGATTGGATTGGATGCCGTTCCTTGGAATGGATTGGATTGGATTGGATTGAATGCCGTTCCTAAGATAGGATTGTATTGTATTGGATTGGACCGGATTGGATTGGATTGGATGGCATTGCATTGGATTGGATTGGATTGGATGCCGTTTCTTGGATTGGATTGGATTGGATTGAATCGGATTGGATTGGATTGGATTGGATTGGATGGCGTTCCTTGGAATGGATTGGATAGGATTAGATTGAATTGGATAGGATTGGATTGGATTGGATTGGATTGGATTGAATCGGATTGGATTCGATTGGATTGGATGGCGTTCCTTGGATTGGATTGGATAGGATTAGATTGGATTGGGTTGGATTGGATTGGACTGGATGCCGTTCGTTGGCTTGGATTGGATTGGATTGGATTTGTTTAATGCCGTTCCTTGGATTAGATTGGCTTGGATTGGATTGGGCTGGGAGCCTTTCGTTGGGTTGGTTTGGATTGGATTGGATTGGATTGGATTTGATTGGATTGGATTGCATTGGATTGGATTGGATGGCGTTCCTTGGATTGGATGGGATAGGATTGGATTGCATTGGATTGGATTGCATGCCGTTCATTGGATTGGTTTTGATTTGATTGTATTGGATTGGATTGGATTGGATTGGATTGGATTGGATTGAATGCCGTTCCTTAGATTGAATTGGATTGGATTGGATTGGATTGGATTGGATTGGATTGGATCGGATCGGATTGGATTGGATTGGACCGCACTGCATTGGATTGGATTGGATGCCGTTCCTTGGATTGGATTGGATTGGATTGGATGCCGTTGCTTAGATTGGTTTGGATTGGCTCGGATTGGATTGGATTGGATGCCGTTCATTGGATTGGATTGGATTGGGTTGGATTGGATTTGATTGGATTGGATTGGTATGGATTGGATCTGATTGGATTGAATTGGATTGGATGCCGTTCCTCGGATTGGATTGGGTTTCATTGGACTGGATTGGATAGGATTGGATTGGATTGGATACCGTTCCTTGGATTGGACTGGACTGGTTTGCATTGGATTGGCGTGGATTGGATTGGATTGGATTGGAGTGGATTGGATTGGATTTGATTGGATGCCGATCCTTGGATTGGATTGGATTGGATTGGAGTGGAATGGATTGGATTGGATTGGATGGCGTTTCTTGGATTGGATTGGATAGTATTGGATTGCATTGCATTGGATTGCATGCCGTTCATTGGATTGGATTGGATTGGATTGGGTTGGTTTTGATGCCGTTCCTTGCATTGGATTGGATTGGATTAGATGCCGTTCCTAGGATTGGAATTGATTGGATTGGATTGGATCGGATTGGATCCCGTTCCTTGGATTTGGCTTAGACTGGATTGGGATGGATTGCATTGGATTGGATTGGTTTGGATTGGAATGGATTGGATTGGATTGGATGCCGTTCCTTTGATTGGATTGGATTGGATTGGATTGAATGCCGTTCCTTAGATAGGATTGTATTGTATTGGATTGGACCGGATTGGATTGGATTGGATGGCATTGTATTAGAATGGATTGGATTGGATGCCGTTTCTTGGATTGGATTGGATTGGATTGGATTGGATTAAATCGGATTGGATTGGATTGGATTGGATGGCGTTCCTGGGATTGGATTGGATAGGATTAGTTTGGATTGGACTGCACTGCATTGGATTGGATTGGATGCCGTTCCTTGGATTGGATTGGATTGGATGCCGTTCCTTAGATTTGATTGGATTGGCTCGGATTGGATTGGATGCCGTTCCTTAGATTGGATTGGATTGACTCGGATTGGATTGGATTGGATTGGATTGGATGCCGTTCCTTCGATTGGATTGGCTCGGATTGGATTGGATTGGATGCCGTTCACTGGATTGGATTGGATTGGGTTGGATTGGATTGGATTGGATTGGTTTGGATTGGATTGGATTGGATTGGATTGGATGCCGTTCCTCGGATTGGATTGGGTTTCATTGGACTGGATTGGATTGGATTGGATTGGATACCGTTCCTTGGATTGGACTGGACTGGATTGGATTGGCTTGGATTGGATTGGATTGGATTGGAGTGGATTGGATTGGATTTGATTGGATGCCGATCCTTGGATTGGATTGGATTGGATTGGAGTGTAATGGATTGGATTGGATTGGATGGCGTTTCTTGGATTGGAAAAGATTGGAATGCATTGGATTGGATTGCATGCCGTTCATTGGATTGGATTGGATTGGATTGGATTGATTCTGATGCCGTTCCTTGGTTTGGATTGGATTGGATTGGATGCCGTTCCTAGGATTGGAATTGATTGGATTGGATTGGATCGGATTGCATTGGATTGGATGGGATTGGATCCCGTTCCTTGGATTAGGCTTAGACTGGATTGGGATGGATTGGATTGGATTGGATTGGATTGGATTGTATTTGATTCGATGCCGTTTCTTGGATTGGATGGGATTGGATTGGATCGGATTGGATTTTATTGGATTGGATGGCGCTCCTTGAATTGGATTGGATAGGATTAGATTGGATTGGATTGGATTGGGCTGGTGCCGTTCGTTGGATTGGATTGGATTGGATAGGATTGGTTTAATGCCGTTCCTAGGATTGGATTGGATTGGATTGGATGCCGTTACTTGGATTGGATTGGATTGGATTGAATTGGATGCCGTTCCTTCGATTGGATTGGGTGTATTGGATTGGATTGGAAAGGATTGGGTGCCGTTCCTTGGATTGGATTGGATTGGATTGGTTTTGATGCCGTTCCTTGGTTTGGATTGGATTGGATTGGATGCCGTTCCAAGGATTGGAATTGATTGGATTGGATTGGATCGGATTGCATTGGATTGGATGGGATTGGATCCCGTTCCTTGGATGAGGCTTAGACTGGATTGGGATGGATTGGATTGGATTGGATTGGATTGGATGGCGTTTCTTGGATTGGATTGGATAGGATTGGATTGCATTGGATTGGATTGCATGCCGTTCATTGGATTGGTTTTGATTTGATTGGATTGGATTTGATTGGATTTGATTGGATTGGATTGGATTGGATTGGATTGAATGCCGTTCCTTAGATTGGATTGGATTGGATTGGATTGGATTGGATCGGATCGGATTGGATTGGATTGGACTGCACTGCATTGGATTGGATTGGATGCCGTTCCTTGGATTGCATTGGATTGGATTGGATTGGATGCCGTTCCTTGGATTGGATTGGATTGGCTCGGATTGGATTGGATTGGATTGGATTGCATGCCGTTCATTGTATTGGATTGGATTGGTTTGGATTGGATTGTATTGGTTTGGAGTGGAATGGATTGGATTGGATTGGATTGGATGGCGTTTCTTGGATTGTATTGGATAGGATTGGATTGCATTGCATTGGATTTCATGCCGTTCATTGGATTGGATTGGATTGGATTGGATTGGATTGGTTTTGATGCCGTTCCTTGCATTGGATTGGATTGGATTAGATGCCCTTCCAAGGATTGGAATTGATTGGATTGGATTTGATCGGATTGCATTGGATTGGATTGGATTGGATCGGATCGGATTGGATTGGATTGGACTGCACTGCATTGGATTGGATTGGATGCCGTTCCTTGGATTGCATTGGATTGGATTGGATTGGATGCCGTTCCTTGGATTGGATTGGATTGGCTCGGATTGGATTGGATTGGATTGGATTGCATGCCGTTCATTGTATTGTATTGGATTGGTTTGGATTGGATTGTGTTGGTTTGGAGTGGAATGGATTGGATTGGATTGGATTGGATGGCGTTTCTTGGATTGTATTGGATAGGATTGGATTGCATTGCATTGGATTTCATGCCGTTCATTGGATTGGATTGGATTGGATTGGATTGGATTGGTTTTGATGCCGTTCCTTGCATTGGATTGGATTGGATTAGATGCCCTTCCAAGGATTGGAATTGATTGGATTGGATTTGATCGGATTGCATTGGATTGGATTGGATTGGATCGCGTTCCTTGGATTTGGCTTAGACTGGATTGGGATGGATTGCATTGGATTGTATTGGTTTGGATTGGATTGGATTGGATTGGATTGGATTGGATTGGATGCCGTTCCTTTGATTGGATTGGATTGGATTGGATTGGATTGGCTTGGATTGGTTTGGATTGGATTGGATTGGATTGGTTTGGATTGGATGGCGTTCCTTGAATTGAATTGGATAGGATTGGATTCGATTGGATTGGATTGTCTGCCGTTCCTTTGATTGGATTGGATTGGATTGGCTTGGATTGGTTTAGATTGGATTGGATTGGATGCCGTTCCTTGGAATGGATTGGATTGGATTGGATTGAATGCCGTTCCTAAGATAGGATTGTATTGTATTGGATTGGACCGGATTGGATTGGATTGGATGGCATTGCATTGGATTGGATTGGATTGGATGCCGTTTCTTGGATTGGATTGGATTGGATTGAATCGGATTGGATTGGATTGGATTGGATTGGATGGCGTTCCTTGGATTGGATTAGATAGGATTCGATTGAATTGGATAGGTTTGGATTCGATTGGATTGGATTGGATGCCGTTCCTTTGATTGGATTGGATTGGATTGGATTGGCTTGGATTGGTTTGGATTGGATTGGATTGGATGCCGTTCCTTGGAATGGATTGGATTGGATTGGATTGAATGCCGTTCCTTAGATAGGATTGTATTGTATTGGATTGGACCGGTTTGGATTGGATTGGATGGCATTGCATTGGATTGGATTGGATTGGATGCCGTTTCTTGGATTGGATTGGATTGGATTGGATTGGATTGGATTGAATCGGATTAGATTCGATTGGATTGGATTGGATGGCGTTCCTTGGATTGGATTGGATAGGATTAGATTGGATTGGATTGGATTGGATTGGACTGGATGCCGTTCGTTGGCTTGGATTGGATTGGATTGGATTTGTTTAATGCCGCTCCTTGGATTAGATTGGCTTGGATTGGATTGGGCTGGGAGCCTTTCGTTGGGTTGGTTTGGATTGGATTGGATTGGATTTGATTGGATTGGATTGCATTGGATTGGATTGGATGGCGTTCATTGGATTGGTTTTGATTTGATTGGATTGGATTGGATTGGATTGGATTGGATTGGATTGGATTGGATTGGATTGAATGCCGTTCCTTAGATTGGATTGGATTGGATTGGATTGGATTGGATTGGATCGGATCGGATTGGATTGGATTGGACCGCACTGCATTGGAATGGATTGGATGCCGTTCCTTGGATTGGATTGGATTGGATGCCGTTGCTTAGATTGGTTTGGATTGGCTCGGATTGGATTGGATTGGATGCCGTTCATTGGATTGGATTGGATTGGGTTGGATTGGATTTGATTGGACTGGATTGGTATGGATTGGATCTGATTGGATTGAATTGGATTGGATGCCGTTCCTCGGATTGGATTGGGTTTCATTGGACTGGATTGGATAGGATTGGATTGGATTGGATACCGTTCCTTGGATTGGACTGGACTGGTTTTCATTGGATTGGCGTGGATTGGATTGGATTGTATTGGAGTGGATTGGATTGGATTTGATTGGATGCCGATCCTTGGATTGGATTGGATTGGATTGGAGTGGAATGGATTGGATTGGATTGGATGGCGTTTCTTGGATTGGATTGGATAGTATTGGATTGCATTGCATTGGGTTGCATGCCGTTCATTGGATTGGATTGGATTGGATTGGGTTGGTTTTGATGCCGTTCCTTGCATTGGATTGGATTGGATTAGATGCCGTTCCTAGGATTGGAATTGATTGGATTGGATTGGATCGGATTGGATCCCGTTCCTTGGATTTGGCTTAGACTGGATTGGGATGGATTGCATTGGATTGGATTGGTTTGGATTGGAATGGATTGGATTGGATTGGATTGGATGCCGTTCCTTTGATTGGATTGGATTGGATTGGATTGAATGCCGTTCCTTCGATCGGATTGTATTGGATTGGATTGGACCGGATTAGAACATAGAACATAGAACATAGAACATTACAGCGCAGAACAGGCCCTTCGGCCCACGATGTTGCACCGACCAGTTAAAAAAAAAAAAAACTGTGACCCTCCAACCTAAACCAATTTCTTTTCGTCCATGAACCTATCTACGGATCTCTTAAACGCCCCCAAACTAGGCGCATTTACTACTGATGCTGGCAGGGCATTCCAATCCCTCACCACCCTCTGGGTAAAGAACCTACCCCTGACATCGGTTCTATAACTACCCCCCCTCAATTTAAAGCCATGCCCCCTCGTGCTGGATTTCTCCATCAGAGGAAAAAGGCTATCACTATCCACCCTATCTAAACCTCTAATCATCTTATATGTTTCAATAAGATCCCCTCTTAGCCGCCGCCTTTCCAGCGAAAACAATCCCAAATCCCTCAGCCTCTCCTCATAGGATCTCCCCTCCATACCAGGCAACATCCTGGTAAACCTCCTCTGCACCCTCTCCAAAGCCTCCACATCCTTCCTGTAATGTGGGGACCAGAACTGCACACAGTACTCCAAGTGCGGCCGCACCAGAGTTGTGTACAGTTGCAACATAACGCTACGACTCCTAAATTCAATCCCCCTACCAATAAACGCCAAGACACCATATGCCTTCTTAACAACCTTATCTACTTGATTCCCAACTTTCAGGGATCTATGCACACATACACCTAGATCCCTCTGCTCCTCCACACTATTCAAAGTCCTCCCGTTAGCCCTATACTCAACACATCTGTTATTCCTACCAAAGTGAATTACCTCACACTTCTCCGCATTAAACTCCATCCGCCACCTCTCGGCCCAACTTTGCAACCTGTCTAAGTCTTCCTGCAAACTACGACACCCTTCCTCACTGTCTACCACACCACCGACTTTGGTGTCATCAGCAAATTTGCTAATCCACCCAACTATACCCTCATCCAGATCATTAATAAATATTACAAACAGCAGTGGCCCCAAAACAGATCCCTGAGGTACACCACTTGTAACCGCACTCCATGATGAATATTTACTATCAACCACCACCCTCTGTTTCCTATCCGCTAGCCAATTCCTGATCCAATTTCCTAGATCACCCCCAATCCCATACATCTGCATTTTCTGCAGAAGCCTACCATGGTGAACCTTATCAAACGCCTTACTAAAATCCATATATACCACGTCCACTGCCTTGCCCCCATCCACCTCCTTGGTCACTTTCTCAAAAAACTCAATAAGGTTAGTAAGGCACGACCTACCTGCCACAAAACCATGCTGACTATCACCTATCAATTCATTACTCTCCAAATAACTATAAATCCTATCCCTTATAATTTTTTCCAACATCTTGCCGACAACAGAAGTGAGACTCACCGGTCTATAATTCCCGGGGAACATAGAACATAGAACATAGAAAGTCACAGCACAAACAGGCCCTTCGGCCCACAAGTTGCGCCGATCACATCCCCACCTCTAGGCCTATCTATAGCCCTCAATCCCATTAAATCCCATGTACTCATCCAGAAGTCTCTTAAAAGACCCCAACGAGTTTGCCTCCACCACCACCGACGTCAGCCGATTCCACTCACCCACCACCCTCTGAGTGAAAAACTTACCCCTGACATCCCCCCTGTACCTACCCCCCAGCACCTTAAACCTGTGTCCTCTCGTAGCAACCATTTCAGCCCTTGGAAATAGCCTCTGAGAGTCCACCCTATCCAGACCCCTCAACATCTTGTAAACCTCTATCAGGTCACCTCTCATCCTTCGTCTCTCCAGGGAGAAGAGACCAAGCTCCCTCAACCTATCCTCATAAGGCATGCCCCCCAATCCAGGCAACATCCTTGTAAATCTCCTCTGCACCCTTTCAATGGCTTCAACATCTTTCCTGTAATGAGGTGACCAGAACTGCGCGCAGTACTCCAAGTGGGGTCTAACCAGGGTCCTATAAAGCTGCAGCATTATCTCCCGACTCCTAAACTCAATCCCTCGATTAATGAAGGCTAGTACGCCATACGCCTTCTTGACCGCATCCTCCACCTGCGAGGCCGATTTAAGAGTCCTATGGACCCGGACCCCAAGGTCCTTCTGATCCTCTACACTGCTAAGAATGGTACCCTTCATTTTATACTGCTGCTCCATCCCATTGGATCTGCCAAAATGGATCACTACACACTTATCCGGGTTGAAGTCCATCTGCCACTTCTCCGCCCAGTCTTGCATTCTATCTATGTCTCGCTGCAACTTCTGACATCCCTCCAAACTATCCACAACACCACCTACCTTGGTGTCGTCAGCAAACTTACCAACCCATCCCTCCACTTCCTCATCCAGGTCATTTATGAAAATGACAAACAGCAAGGGTCCCAGAACAGATCCCTGGGGCACTCCACTGGTCACTGACCTCCATGCAGAGAAAGACCCCTCCACAGCCACTCTCTGCCTTCTGCAGGCAAGCCAGTTCTGGATCCACAAGGCAACAGCCCCTTGGATCCCATGCCCTCTCACTTTCTCAAGAAGTCTTGCATGGGGGACCTTATCGAACGCTTTGCTGAAGTTCATATAGACCACATCCACCGCTCTTCCTTCGTCAATGTGCTTGGTCACATTTTCAAAGAACTCAACCAGGCTCGTAAGGCACGACCTGTTCCCCTTCTTAAACAATGGGACAACATTCGCTAACCTCCAATCTTCTGGTACTATACCAGAGGCCAGCGACGACCTGAAGATCAGAGCCAGAGGCTCTGCAATCACTTCTCTTGCCTCCCAGAGAATCCTTGGATAAATCCCATCCGGACCAGGGGATTTATCTATTTTCAGACCCTCCAGAATATCCTGCACATCCTCCTTATCAACTGTAATACTGTCTATTCTACTCCCTTGCAACCCAGTGTCCTCCTCAGCTATATTCATGTCCCCTTGCGTGAACACCGAAGAGAAATATTGGTTCAATGCTTCACCAATCTCCTCCGGTTCCACACATAACTTCCCTCTGCCATCTATAACTGGCCCTAAACTTGCCCTAACCAACCTTCTGTTCTTGACATACCTATAGAACGCCTTAGGATTCTCTTTAACCCTATCCGCCAAAGTCTTCTCATGTCCCCTTTTAGCCCTTCTAAGCTCGCTCTTCAACTCCCTCTTAGCCAATCTAAAGCTTTCTAGTGCACTACCCGAGTGCTCACGTCTCATCCGAACATAAGCCTCCTTTTTCTTTTTAACCAACAAAGAAACTTTTTTGGTGCACCACGGTTCCCTAGCCCTACCAATTCCTCCTTGCCTGACAGGGACATACCTATCACAGACTCGCAGTAGCTGCTCCTTGAAAAAACTCCACAAGTCGGACGTTCCCAGTCCCTGTAATCTCCTAGTCCAACCTATGTTTCCTAATTCTCTCCTAATAGCCTCATAATTACCCTTCCCCCAGCTAAAACCATTGGCCCGAGGTTCATGCCTATCCCTTTCCATCACTAAGGTGAACGTAACCGAATTGTGGTCACTATCACCAAAATGCACATCAACTTCCAAGTCTAGCACCTGGTCTGGCTCATTTCCCAGCACCAGATCCAATATAGCCTCACCTCTAGTTGGCCTGTCTACATACTGAGTCATTGGATTGGATTGGATTGGATTGGATGGCATTGCATTGGATTGGATTGGATTGGATGCCGTTTCTTGGATTGGATTGGATTGGATTGGATTGGATTAAATCGGATTGGATTGGATTGGATTGGATGGCGTTCCTTGGATTGGATTGGATAGGATTAGTTTGCATTGGACTGCACTGCATTGGATTGGATTGGATGCCGTTCCTTGGATTGGATTGGATTGGATGCCGTTCCTTAGATTTGATTGGATTGGCTCGGATTGGATTGGAAGCCGTTCCTTAGATTGGATTGGATTGACTCGGATTGGATTGGATTTGATTGGATTGGATGCCGTTCCTTCGATTGGATTGGCTCGGATTGGATTGGATTGGATGCCGTTCACTGGACTGGATTGTATTGGGTTGGATTGGATTGGATTGGATTGGTTTGGATTGGATTGGATTGGATTGGATGCCGTTCCTCGGATAGGACTGGGTTTCATTGGACTGGATTGGATTGGATTGGATTGGATTGGATACCGTTCCTTGGATTGGACTGGACTGGATTGGATTGGCTTGGATTGGATTGGATTGGATTGGAGTGTATTGGATTGGATTTGATTGGATGCCGATCCTTGGATTGGATTGGATTGGATTGGAGTGTAATGGATTGGATTGGATTGGATGGCGTTTCTTGGATTGGATAGGATTGGAATGCATTGGATTGGATTGCATGCCGTTCATTGGATTGGATTGGATTGGATTGGATTGGTTTTGATGCCGTTCCTTGGTTTGGATTGGATTGGATTGGATGCCGTTCCTAGGATTGGAATTGATTGGATTGGATTGGATCGGATTGCATTGGATTGGATGGGATTGGATCCCGTTCCTTGGATTAGGCTTAGACTGGATTGGGATGGATTGGATTGGATTGGATTGTATTTGATTGGATGCCGTTTCTTGGATTGGATGGGATTGGATTGGATCGGATTGGATTTTATTGGATTGGATGGCGCTCCTTGAATTGGATTGGATAGGATTAGATTGGATTGGATTGGATTGGGCTGGTGCCGTTCGTTGGATTGGATTGGATTGGATAGGATTGGTTTAATGCCGTTCATAGGATTGGATTGGATTGGATTGGATGCCGTGACTTGGATTGGATTGGATTGGATTGAATTGGATGCCGTTCCTTAGATTGGATTGGGTGTATTGGATTGGATTGGAAAGGATTGGGTGCCGTTCCTTGGATTGGGTTGGATTGGATTGTATTGAATTGGATTGGATTGGATTTGTTGCCGTTCCTTGGATTGGATTGGATTGGCTTGGAATGAATTGGATTGGATTGGATTGGATGCTGTTCCTTGGATGGGATTTGTTTGGATTGGACTGGATTGGATCGGATCGAATTGGATTCGATTGGATTGGATGCCGTTCATTGGATTGGATTGGATTGGGTTGGATTGGATTTGATTGGATTGGATTGGTTTGGATTGGATCTGATTGGATTGAATTGGATTGGATGCCGTTCCTCGGATTGGATTGGGTTTCATTGGACTGGATTGGATAGGATTGGTTTGGATTGGATATCGTTCGTTGGATTGGACAGGACTGGTTTGGATTGGATTGGCGTGGATTGGATTGGATTGGATTGGAGTGGATTGGATTGGATTTCATTGGATGCCGATCCTTGGATTGGATTGGATTGGATGGGAGTGGAATGGATTGGATTGGATAGGATTGGATTGCATTGCATTGGATTGCATGCCGTTCATTGTATTGTATTGTATTGTATTGGATTGGTTTGGTTTTGATGCCGTTCCTTGCATTGGATTGGATTGGATTAGATGCCGTTCCTAGGATTGGAATTGATTGGATTGGATTGGATCAGATTGCATTGGATTGGATTGGATTGGATCCCGTTCCTTGGATTTGGCTTAGACTGGATTGGGATGGATTGCATTGGATTGGATTGGTTTGGATTGGAATGGATTGGATTGGATTGGATTGGATGCCGTTCCTTTGATTGGATTGGATTGGACTGGATTGAATGCCGTTCCTTAGATAGGATTGTATTGTATTGGATTGGACCGGATTGGATTGGATTGGATGGCATTGCATTGGATTGGATTGGATTGGATGCCGTTTCTTGGATTGGATTGGATTGGATTGGATTGGATTGGATTAATGCCGTTCCTTAGATTGGATTGGATTGGATTGGATTGGATCGGATCGGATTGGATTGGATTGGACCGTACTGCATTGGATTGGATTGGATGCCGTTCCATGGATTGGATTGGATTGGGTTGGATTGGATTGTATTGGATTGGATTGGTTTGGATTGGATTGGATTGGATTGGCTCGGATTGGATTGGATTGGATTGGATGCCGTTCAATGGATTGGATTGGATTGGGTTGGATTGGATTGTATTGGATTGGATTGGTTTGGATTGGATTGGATTGGATCGGATCGGATTGGATTGGATTGGACTGCACTGCATTGGATTGGATTGGATGCCGTTCCTTGGATTGGATTGGATTGGATTGGATTTGATGCCGTTCCTTAGATTGGATTTATTGGCTCGGATTGGATTGGATTGGATTGGATTGGATTGGATGCCGTTCATTGTATTGGATTGGATTGGTTTGGATTGGATTGGATTGGATTGGTTTGGATTGGATTGGATTGGATTGAATTGGATTGGATGCCGTTCCTCGGATTGGATTGGGTTTCATTGGACTGGATTGGATTGGATTGGATTGGATTGGATACCGTTCCTTGGATTGGACTGGCCTGGTTTGGATTGGATTGGCTTGGATTGGATTGGATTGGATTGGAGTGGATTGGATTGGATTTGATTGGATGCCGATCCTTGGATTGGATTGGATTGGATTGGATTGGATTGGATTGGAGTGGAATGGATTGGATTGGATTGGATTGGATGGCGTTTCTTGGATTGTATTGGATAGGATTGGATTGCATTGCATTGGATTGCATGCCGTTCATTGGATTGGATTGGATTGGTTTTGATGCCGTTCCTTGCATTGGATTGGATTGGATTCGATGCCGTTCCTAGGATTGGAATTGATTGGATTGGATTTGATCGGATTGCATTGGATTGGATTGGATCGCGTTCCTTGGATTTGGCTTAGACTGGATTGGGATGGATTGCATTGGATTGGATTGGTTTGGATTGGATTGGATTGGATTGGATTGGATGCCGTTCCTTTGATTGGATTGGATTGGATTGGATTGGCTTGGATTGGTTTGGATTGGATTGGATTGGATTGGATTGGTTTGGATTGGATGGTGTTCCTTGAATTGAATTGGATAGGATTGGATTCGATTGGATTGGATTGTATGCCGTTCCTTTGATTGGATTGGATTGGATTGGCTTGGATTGGTTTGGATTGGATTCGATTGGATGCCGTTCCTTGGAATGGATTGGATTGGATTGGATTGAATGCCGTTCCTAAGATAGGATTGTATTGTATTGGATTGGACCGGATTGGATTGGATTGGATGGCATTGCATTGGATTGGATTGGATTGGATTGGATGCCGTTTCTTGGATTGGATTGGATTGAATCGGATTGGATTGGATTGGATTGGATTGGATGGCGTTCCTTGGATTGGAATGGATAGGATTAGATTGAATTGGATAGGATTGGATTCGATTGGATTGGATTGGATGCCGTTCCTTTGATTGGATTGGATTGGATTGGATTGGCTTGGATTGGTTGGGATTGGATTGGATTGGATGCCGTTCCTTGGAATGGATTGGATTGGATTGGATTGAATGCCGTTCCTTAGATAGGATTGTATTGTATTGGATTGGACCGGATTGGATTGGATTGGATGGCATTGCATTGGATTGGATTGGATTGGATGCCGTTTCTTGGAATGGATTGGATTGGATTGGATTGGATTGAATCGGATTGGATTCGATTGGATTGGATTGGATGGCGTTCCTTGGATTGGATTGGATAGGATTAGATTGGATTGGATTGGATTGGATTGGACTGGATGCCGTACGTTGGCTTGGATTTGATTGGATTGGATTTGTTTAATGCCGTTCCTTGGATTAGATTGGCTTGGATTGGATTGGGCTGGGAGCCTTTCGTTGGGTTTGTTTGGATTGGATTGGATTGGATTGGATTGGATTGGATTTGATTGGATTGGATTGCATTGGATTGGATTGGATGGCGTTCCTTGGATTGGATGGGATAGGATTGGATTGCATTGGATTGGATTGCATGCCGTTCATTGGATTGGTTTTGATTTGATTGGATTGGATTGGATTGGATTGGATTGAATGCCGCTCCTTAGATTGGATTGAATTGGATTGGATTGGATTGGATCGGATCGGATTGGATTGGATTGGACGGCACTGCATTGGATTGGATTGGATGGCGTTCCTTGGATTGGATGGGATAGGATTGGGTTGCATTGGATTGGATTGCATGCCGTTCATTGGATTGGTTTTGATTTGATTGGATTGGATTGGATTGGATTGGATTGGATTGATTGCCGTTCCTTAGATTGGATTGGATTGGATTGGATTGGATTGGATCGGATCGGATAGGATTGGATTGGGCTGCACTGCATTGGATTGGATTGGATGCCGTTCCTTGGATTGGATTGGATTGGATTGGATTGGATGCCTTTGCTTTGATTGGTTTGGATTGGCTCGGATTGGATTGGATTGGATTGGATTGGATTGGATGCCGTTCATTGGATTGGATTGGATTGGATTGGGTTGGATTGGATTTGATTGGATTGGATTGGTTTGGATTGGATCTGATTGGATTGAATTGGATTGGATGCCGTTCCTCGGATTGGATTGGGTTTCATTGGACTGGATTGGATAGGATTGGATTGGATTGGATACCGTTCCTTGGATTGGACTGGACTGGTTTGGATTGGATTGGCGTGGATTGGATTGGATTGGATTGGAGTGGATTGGATTGGATTTGATTGGATGCCGATCCTTGGATTGGATTGGATTGGAGTGGAATGGATTGGATTGGATTGGATGGCGTTTCTTGGATTGGATTGGATAGGATTGGATTGCATTGCATTGGATTGCATGCCGTTCATTGGATTGGATTGGATTGGATTGGATTGGTTTGGTTTTGATGCCGTTCCTTGCATTGGATTGGATTGGATTAGATGCCGTTCCTAGGATTGGAATTGATTGGATTGGATTGGATCGGATCGGATTGCATTGGATTGGATTGGATTGGATCCCGTTCCTTGGATTTGGCTTAGACTGGATTGGGATGGATTGCATTGGATTGGATAGGTTTGGATTGGAATGGATTGGATTGGATTGGATTGGATGCCGTTCCTTTGATTGGATTGGATTGGATTGGATTGAATGCCGTTCCTTAGATAGGATTGTATTGTATTGGATTGGACCGGATTGGATTGGATTGGATGGCATTGCATTGGATTGGATTGGATTGGATGCCGTTTCTTGGATTGGATTGGATTGGATTGGATTAAATCGGATTGGATTGGATTGGATTGGATTGGATGGCGTTCCTTGGATTGGATTGGATAGGATTAGTTTGGATTGGACTGCACTGCATTGGATTGGATTGGATGCCGTTATTGGATTGGATTGGATTGGTTCGGATTGGATTGGATGCCGTTCCTTAGATTGGATTGGATTGACTCGGATTGGATTGGATTGGATTCGATTGGATGCCGTTCCTTCGATTGGATTGGCTCGGATTGGATTGGATTGGATGCCGGTCACTGGATTGGATTGTATTGTGTTGGATTGGATTGGATTGGATTGGTTTGGATTGGATTGGATTGGATTGGATTGGATGCCGTTCCTCGGATTGGATTGGGTTTCATTGGACTGGATTGGATTGGATTGGATTAGATTGGATACCGTTCCTTGGATTGGACTGGACTGGATTGGATTGGCTTGGATTGGATTGGATTGGATTGGATTGGAGTTGATTGGATTGGATTTGATTGGATGCCGATCCTTGGATTGGATTGGATTGGTTTTGATGCCGTTCCTTGGTTTGGATTGGATTGGATTGGATGCCGTTCCTAGGATTGGAATTGTTTGGATTGGATTGGATCGGATTGCATTGGATTGGATGGGATTGGATCCCGTTCCTTGGATTAGGCTTAGACTGGATTGGGATGGATTGGATTGGATTGGATTGGATTTGATTGGATGCCGTTTCTTGGATTGGATGGGATTGGATTGGATCGGATTGGATTTTATTGGATTGGATGGCGCTCCTTGAATTGGATTGGATAGGATTAGATTGGATTGGATTGGATTGGGCTGGTGCCGTTCGTTGGATTGGATTGGATTGGATAGGATTGGTTTAATGCCGTTCCTAGGATTGGATTGGATTGGATTGGATGCCGTTACTTGGATTGGATTGGATTGGATTGAATTGGATGCCGTTCCTTAGATTGGATTGGGTGTATTTGATTGGATTGGAAAGGATTGGGTGCCGTTCCTTGGATTGGGTTGGATTGGATTGGATGGTATTGTATTGAATTGGATTGGATTGGATTTGTTGCCGTTCCTTGGATTGGATTGGATTGGCTTGGAATGAATTGGATTGGATTGGATTGGATTGGATTGGATGCTGTTCCTTGGATGGGATTTGTTTGGATTGGACTGGATTGGATCGGATCGGATTGGATTCGATTGGATTGGATGCCGTTCATTGGATTGGATTGGGTTGGATTGGATTTGATTGGATTGGATTGGTTTGGATTGGATCCGATTGGATTGAATTGGATTGGATGCCGTTCCTCGGATTGGATTGGGTTTCATTGGACTGGATTGGATAGGATTGGATTGGATTGGATACCGTTCCTTGGATTGGACTGGACTGGTTTGTATTGGATTGGCGTGGATTGGATTGGATTGGATTGGAGTGGATTGGATTGGATTTGATTGGATGCCGATCCGTGGATTGGATTGGATTGGAGTGGAATGGATTGGATTGGATTGGATGGCGTTTCTTGGATTGGATTGGATAGGATTGGATTGCATTGCATTGGATTGCATGCCGTTCATTGGATTGGATTGGATTGGATTGGATTGGGTTGGTTTTGATGCCGTTCCTTGCATTGGATTGGATTGGATTAGATGCCGTTCCTAGGATTGGAATTGATTGGATTGGATTGGATCGGATTGCATTGGATTGGATTGGATTGGATCCCGTTCCTTGGATTTGGCTTAGACTGGATTGGGATGGATTGCATTGGATTGGATTGGTTTGGATTGGATTGGATTGGATTGGATTGGATTGGAAGCCGTTCCTTTGATTGGATTGGATTGGATTGGATTGAATGCCGTTCCTTAGATAGGGTTGCATTGCATTGGATTGCATGCCGTTCATTGGATTGGATTGGATTGGATTGGATTGGATTGGGTTGGTTTTGATGCCGTTCCTTGCATTGGATTGGATTGGATTAGATGCCGTTCCTAGGATTGGAATTGATTGGATTGGATTGGATCGGATTGCATTGGATTGGATTGGATTGGATCCCGTTCCTTGGTTTTGGCTTAGACTGGATTGGGATGGATTGCATTGGATTGGATTGGTTTGGATTGGATTGGATTGGATTGGATTGGATGCCGTTCCTTTGATTGGATTGGATTGAATGCCGTTCCTTAGATAGGATAGTATTGTATTGGATTGGACCGGATTGGATTGGATTGGATGGCATTGCATTGGATTGGATTGGATTGGATGCCGTTTCTTGGATTGGATTGGATTGGATTGGATTGGATTGAATGCCGTTCCTTAGATTGGATTGGATTGGATTGGATTGGATTGGATCGGATCGGATTGGATTGGATTGGACTGCACTGCATTGTATTGGATTGGATGCCGTTCCTTGGATTGGACTGGATTGGATTGGATTGGATGCCGTTGCTTAGATTGGTTTGGATTGGCTCGGATTGGATTGGATTGGATTGGATTGGATGCCGTTCATTGGATTGGATTGTATTGGGTTGGATTGGATTTGATTGGATTGGATTGGTTTGCATTGGGTCTGATTGGATTGAATTGGATTGGATGCCGTTCCTCGGATTGGATTGGGTTTCATTGGACTGGATTGGATAGGATTGGATTGGATTGGATACCGTTCCTTGGATTGGACTGGACTGGTTTGGATTGGATTGGATAGGATTGGATTGGATTGGATTGGATACCGTTCCTTGGATTGGACTGGACTGGTTTGTATTGGATCGGCGTGGATTGGATTGGATTGGATTGGAGTGGATTGGATTGGATTTGATTGGATGCCGGTCACTGGATTGGATTGTATTGTGTTGGATTGGATTGGATTGGATTGGTTTGGATTGGATTGGATTGGATTGGATTGGATGCCGTTCCTCGGATTGGATTGGGTTTCATTGGACTGGATTGGATTGGATTGGATTAGATTGGATACCGTTCCTTGGATTGGACTGGACTGGATTGGATTGGCTTGGATTGGATTGGATTGGATTGGATTGGAGTTGATTGGATTGGATTTGATTGGATGCCGATCCTTGGATTGGATTGGATTGGTTTTGATGCCGTTCCTTGGTTTGGATTGGATTGGATTGGATGCCGTTCCTAGGATTGGAATTGTTTGGATTGGATTGGATCGGATTGCATTGGATTGGATGGGATTGGATCCCGTTCCTTGGATTAGGCTTAGACTGGATTGGGATGGATTGGATTGGATTGGATTGGATTTGATTGGATGCCGTTTCTTGGATTGGATGGGATTGGATTGGATCGGATTGGATTTTATTGGATTGGATGGCGCTCCTTGAATTGGATTGGATAGGATTAGATTGGATTGGATTGGATTGGGCTGGTGCCGTTCGTTGGATTGGATTGGATTGGATAGGATTGGTTTAATGCCGTTCCTAGGATTGGATTGGATTGGATTGGATGCCGTTACTTGGATTGGATTGGATTGGATTGAATTGGATGCCGTTCCTTAGATTGGATTGGGTGTATTTGATTGGATTGGAAAGGATTGGGTGCCGTTCCTTGGATTGGGTTGGATTGGATTGGATGGTATTGTATTGAATTGGATTGGATTGGATTTGTTGCCGTTCCTTGGATTGGATTGGATTGGCTTGGAATGAATTGGATTGGATTGGATTGGATTGGATTGGATGCTGTTCCTTGGATGGGATTTGTTTGGATTGGACTGGATTGGATCGGATCGGATTGGATTCGATTGGATTGGATGCCGTTCATTGGATTGGATTGGGTTGGATTGGATTTGATTGGATTGGATTGGTTTGGATTGGATCTGATTGGATTGAATTGGATTGGATGCCGTTCCTCGGATTGGATTGGGTTTCATTGGACTGGATTGGATAGGATTGGATTGGATTGGATACCGTTCCTTGGATTGGACTGGACTGGTTTGTATTGGATTGGCGTGGATTGGATTGGATTGGATTGGAGTGGATTGGATTGGATTTGATTGGATGCCGATCCGTGGATTGGATTGGATTGGATTGGAGTGGAATGGATTGGATTGGATTGGATGGCGTTTCTTGGATTGGATTGGATAGGATTGGATTGCATTGCATTGGATTGCATGCCGTTCATTGGATTGGATTGGATTGGATTGGATTGGGTTGGTTTTGATGCCGTTCCTTGCATTGGATTGGATTGGATTAGATGCCGTTCCTAGGATTGGAATTGATTGGATTGGATTGGATCGGATTGCATTGGATTGGATTGGATTGGATCCCGTTCCTTGGATTTGGCTTAGACTGGATTGGGATGGATTGCATTGGATTGGATTGGTTTGGATTGGATTGGATTGGATTGGATTGGATTGGATGCCGTTCCTTTGATTGGATTGGATTGGATTGGATTGAATGCCGTTCCTTAGATAGGGTTGCATTGCATTGGATTGCATGCCGTTCATTGGATTGGATTGGATTGGATTGGATTGGATTGGGTTGGTTTTGATGCCGTTCCTTGCATTGGATTGGATTGGATTAGATGCCGTTCCTAGGATTGGAATTGATTGGATTGGATTGGATCGGATTGCATTGGATTGGATTGGATTGGATCCCGTTCCTTGGTTTTGGCTTAGACTGGATTGGGATGGATTGCATTGGATTGGATTGGTTTGGATTGGATTGGATTGGATTGGATTGGATTGGATGCCGTTCCTTTGATTGGATTGGATTGAATGCCGTTCCTTAGATAGGATAGTATTGTATTGGATTGGACCGGATTGGATTGGATTGGATGGCATTGCATTGGATTGGATTGGATTGGATGCCGTTTCTTGGATTGGATTGGATTGGATTGGATTGGATTGAATGCCGTTCCTTAGATTGGATTGGATTGGATTGGATTGGATTGGATCGGATCGGATTGGATTGGATTGGACTGCACTGCATTGTATTGGATTGGATGCCGTTCCTTGGATTGGACTGGATTGGATTGGATTGGATGCCGTTGCTTAGATTGGTTTGGATTGGCTCGGATTGGATTGGATTGGATTGGATTGGATGCCGTTCATTGGATTGGATTGTATTGGGTTGGATTGGATTTGATTGGATTGGATTGGTTTGCATTGGGTCTGATTGGATTGAATTGGATTGGATGCCGTTCCTCGGATTGGATTGGGTTTCATTGGACTGGATTGGATAGGATTGGATTGGATTGGATACCGTTCCTTGGATTGGACTGGACTGGTTTGGATTGGATTGGATAGGATTGGATTGGATTGGATTGGATACCGTTCCTTGGATTGGACTGGACTGGTTTGTATTGGATCGGCGTGGATTGGATTGGATTGGATTGGAGTGGATTGGATTGGATTTGATTGGATGCCGATCCGTGGATTGGATTGCATTGGAGTGGAATGGATTGGATTGGATTGGATGGCGTTTCTTGGATTGGATTGGATAGGATTGGATTGCATTGCATTGGATTGCATGCCGTTCATTGGATTGGATTGGATTGGATTGGATTGGTTTGGTTTTGATGCCGTTCCTTGCATTGGATTGGATTGGATTAGATGCCGTTCCTAGGATTGGAATTGATTGGATTGGATTGGATCGGATCGGATTGCATTGGATTGGATTGGATTGGATCCCGTTCCTTGGATTTGGCTTAGACTGGATTGGGATGGATTGCATTGGATTGGATAGGTTTGGATTGGAATGGATTGGATTGGATTGGATTGGATGCCGTTCCTTTGATTGGATTGGATTGGATTGGATTGAATGCCGTTCCTTAGATAGGATTGTATTGTATTGGATTGGACCGGATTGGATTGGATTGGATGGCATTGCATTGGATTGGATTGGATTGGATGCCGTTTCTTGGATTGGATTGGATTGGATTGGATTAAATCGGATTGGATTGGATTGGATTGGATTGGATGGCGTTCCTTGGATTGGATTGGATAGGATTAGTTTGGATTGGACTGCACTGCATTGGATTGGATTGGATGCCGTTATTGGATTGGATTGGATTGGTTCGGATTGGATTGGATGCCGTTCCTTAGATTGGATTGGATTGACTCGGATTGGATTGGATTGGATTCGATTGGATGCCGTTCCTTCGATTGGATTGGCTCGGATTGGATTGGATTGGATGCCGGTCACTGGATTGGATTGTATTGTGTTGGATTGGATTGGATTGGATTGGTTTGGATTGGATTGGATTGGATTGGATTGGATGCCGTTCCTCGGATTGGATTGGGTTTCATTGGACTGGATTGGATTGGATTGGATTAGATTGGATACCGTTCCTTGGATTGGACTGGACTGGATTGGATTGGCTTGGATTGGATTGGATTGGATTGGATTGGAGTTGATTGGATTGGATTTGATTGGATGCCGATCCTTGGATTGGATTGGATTGGTTTTGATGCCGTTCCTTGGTTTGGATTGGATTGGATTGGATGCCGTTCCTAGGATTGGAATTGTTTGGATTGGATTGGATCGGATTGCATTGGATTGGATGGGATTGGATCCCGTTCCTTGGATTAGGCTTAGACTGGATTGGGATGGATTGGATTGGATTGGATTGGATTTGATTGGATGCCGTTTCTTGGATTGGATGGGATTGGATTGGATCGGATTGGATTTTATTGGATTGGATGGCGCTCCTTGAATTGGATTGGATAGGATTAGATTGGATTGGATTGGATTGGGCTGGTGCCGTTCGTTGGATTGGATTGGATTGGATAGGATTGGTTTAATGCCGTTCCTAGGATTGGATTGGATTGGATTGGATGCCGTTACTTGGATTGGATTGGATTGGATTGAATTGGATGCCGTTCCTTAGATTGGATTGGGTGTATTTGATTGGATTGGAAAGGATTGGGTGCCGTTCCTTGGATTGGGTTGGATTGGATTGGATGGTATTGTATTGAATTGGATTGGATTGGATTTGTTGCCGTTCCTTGGATTGGATTGGATTGGCTTGGAATGAATTGGATTGGATTGGATTGGATTGGATTGGATGCTGTTCCTTGGATGGGATTTGTTTGGATTGGACTGGATTGGATCGGATCGGATTGGATTCGATTGGATTGGATGCCGTTCATTGGATTGGATTGGGTTGGATTGGATTTGATTGGATTGGATTGGTTTGGATTGGATCTGATTGGATTGAATTGGATTGGATGCCGTTCCTCGGATTGGATTGGGTTTCATTGGACTGGATTGGATAGGATTGGATTGGATTGGATACCGTTCCTTGGATTGGACTGGACTGGTTTGTATTGGATTGGCGTGGATTGGATTGGATTGGATTGGAGTGGATTGGATTGGATTTGATTGGATGCCGATCCGTGGATTGGATTGGATTGGATTGGAGTGGAATGGATTGGATTGGATTGGATGGCGTTTCTTGGATTGGATTGGATAGGATTGGATTGCATTGCATTGGATTGCATGCCGTTCATTGGATTGGATTGGATTGGATTGGATTGGGTTGGTTTTGATGCCGTTCCTTGCATTGGATTGGATTGGATTAGATGCCGTTCCTAGGATTGGAATTGATTGGATTGGATTGGATCGGATTGCATTGGATTGGATTGGATTGGATCCCGTTCCTTGGATTTGGCTTAGACTGGATTGGGATGGATTGCATTGGATTGGATTGGTTTGGATTGGATTGGATTGGATTGGATTGGATTGGATGCCGTTCCTTTGATTGGATTGGATTGGATTGGATTGAATGCCGTTCCTTAGATAGGGTTGCATTGCATTGGATTGCATGCCGTTCATTGGATTGGATTGGATTGGATTGGATTGGATTGGGTTGGTTTTGATGCCGTTCCTTGCATTGGATTGGATTGGATTAGATGCCGTTCCTAGGATTGGAATTGATTGGATTGGATTGGATCGGATTGCATTGGATTGGATTGGATTGGATCCCGTTCCTTGGTTTTGGCTTAGACTGGATTGGGATGGATTGCATTGGATTGGATTGGTTTGGATTGGATTGGATTGGATTGGATTGGATTGGATGCCGTTCCTTTGATTGGATTGGATTGAATGCCGTTCCTTAGATAGGATAGTATTGTATTGGATTGGACCGGATTGGATTGGATTGGATGGCATTGCATTGGATTGGATTGGATTGGATGCCGTTTCTTGGATTGGATTGGATTGGATTGGATTGGATTGAATGCCGTTCCTTAGATTGGATTGGATTGGATTGGATTGGATTGGATCGGATCGGATTGGATTGGATTGGACTGCACTGCATTGTATTGGATTGGATGCCGTTCCTTGGATTGGACTGGATTGGATTGGATTGGATGCCGTTGCTTAGATTGGTTTGGATTGGCTCGGATTGGATTGGATTGGATTGGATTGGATGCCGTTCATTGGATTGGATTGTATTGGGTTGGATTGGATTTGATTGGATTGGATTGGTTTGCATTGGGTCTGATTGGATTGAATTGGATTGGATGCCGTTCCTCGGATTGGATTGGGTTTCATTGGACTGGATTGGATAGGATTGGATTGGATTGGATACCGTTCCTTGGATTGGACTGGACTGGTTTGGATTGGATTGGATAGGATTGGATTGGATTGGATTGGATACCGTTCCTTGGATTGGACTGGACTGGTTTGTATTGGATCGGCGTGGATTGGATTGGATTGGATTGGAGTGGATTGGATTGGATTTGATTGGATGCCGATCCGTGGATTGGATTGCATTGGAGTGGAATGGATTGGATTGGATTGGATGGCGTTTCTTGGATTGGATTGGATAGGATTGGATTGCATTGCATTGGATTGCATGCCGTTCATTGGATTGGATTGGATTGGATTGGATTGGGTTGGTTTTGATGCCGTTCCTTGCATTGGATTGGATTGGATTAGATGCCGTTCCTAGGATTGGAATTGATTGGATTGGATTGGATCGGATTGCATTGGATTGGATTGGATTGGATCCCGTTCCTTGGATTTGGCTTAGACTGGATTGGGATGGATTGCATTGGATTGGATTGGTTTGGATTGGATTGGATTGGATTGGATTGGATTGGATTGCATTGGATGCCGTTCCTTTGATTGGATTGGATTGGATTGGATTGAATGCCGTTCCTTAGATAGGATTGTATTGTATTGGATTGGACCGGATTGGATTGGATTGGATGGCATTGCATTGGATTGGATTGGATTGGATGCCGTTTCTTGGATTGGATTGGATTGGATTGGATTGCATGCCGTTCCTTAGATTGGATTGGATTGGATTGGATTGGATTGGATCGGATCGGATTGGATTGGATTGGACTGCACTGCATTGCATTGCTTTGGATTGCATGCCGTTCATTGGATTGGATTGGATTGGATTGGATTGGTTTTGATGCCGTTCCTTGCATTGGATTGGATTGGATTAGATGCCGTTCCTAGGATTGGAATTGATTGGATTGGATTTGATCGGATTGCATTGGATTGGATTGGATTGGATCGCGTTCCTTGGATTTGGCTTAGACTGGATTGGGATGGATTGCATTGGATTGGATTGGTTTGGATTGGATTGGATTGGATTGGATTGGATAGGATGCCGTTCCTTTGATTGGATTGGATTGGATTGGATTGGCTTGGATTCGTTTGGATTGGATTGGATTGGATTGGATTGGTTTGGATTGGATGGCGTTCCTTGAATTGAATTGGATAGGATTGGATTCGATTGGATTGGATTGTATGCCGTTCCTTTGATTGGATTGGATTGGATTGGCTTGGATTGGTTTGGATTGGATTGGATTGGATGCCGTTCCTTGGAATGGATTGGATTGGATTGGATTGAATGCCGTTCCTAAGATAGGATTGTATTGTATTGGATTGGACCGGATTGGATTGGATTGGATGGCATTGCATTGGATTGGATTGGATTGGATGCCGTTTCTTGGATTGGATTGGATTGGATTGGATTGAATCGGATTGGATTGGATTGGATTGGATTGGATGGCGTTCCTTGGATTGTATTGGATAGGATTAGATTGAATTGGATAGGATTGGATTCGATTGGATTGGATTGGATGCCGTTCCTTTGATTGGATTGGATTGGATTGGATTGGCTTGGATTGGTTTGTATTGGATTGGATTGGATGCCGTTCCTTGGAATGGATTGGATTGGATTGGATTGAATGCCGTTCCTTAGATAGGATTGTATTGTATTGGATTGGACCGGATTGGATTGGATTGGATTGGATGGCATTGCATTGGATTGGATTGGATTGGATGCCGTTTCTTGGATTGGATTGGATTGGATTGGATTGGATTGGATTGGATTGGATTGAATCGGATTGGATTCGATTGGATTGGATTGGATGGCGTTCCTTGGATTGGATTGGATAGGATAGGATTAGATTGGATTGGATTGGATTGGATTGGACTGGATGCCGTTCATTGGCTTGGATTGGATTGGATTGGATTTGTTTAATGCCGTTCCTTGGATTAGATTGGCTCGGATTGGATTGGGCTGGGAGCCTTTCGTTGGGTTGGTTTGGATTGGATTGGATTGGATTGGATTGGATTGGATTTGATTGGATTGGATTGCATTGGATTGGATTGGATGGCGTTCCTTGGATTGGATGGGATAGGATTGGATTGCATTGGATTGGATTGCATGCCGTTCATTGGATTGGTTTTGATTTGATTGGATTGGATTGGATTGGATTGGATTGAATGCCGCTCCTTAGATTGGATTGGATTGGATTGGATTGGATTGGATCGGATCGGATTGGATTGGATTGGACTGCACTGCATTGGATTGGATTGGAAGGCGTTCCTTGGATTGGATGGGATAGGATTGGATTGCATTGGATTGGATTGCATGCCGTTCATTGGATTGGTTTTGATTTGATTGGATTGGATTGGATTGGATTGATTGCCGTTCCTTAGATTGGATTGGATTGGATTGGATTGGATTGGATTGGATCGGATCGGATTGGATTGGATTGGACTGCACTGCATTGGATTGCATTGGATGCCGTTCCTTGGATTGGATTGGATTGGATTGGATTGGATGCCGTTGCTTAGATTGGTTTGGATTGGCTCGGATTGGATTGGATTGGATTGGATGCCGTTCATTGGATTGGATTGGTTTGGGTTGGATTGGATTTGATTGGATTGGATTGGATTGGTTTGGATTGGATCTGATTGGATTGAATTGGATTGGATGCCGTTCCTCGGATTGGATTGGGTTTCATTGGACTGGATTGGATAGGATTGGATTGGATTTGATACCGTTCCTTGGATTGGACTGGACTGGTTTGGATTGGATTGGCGTGGATTGGATTGGATTGGATTGGATTGAATGCCGTTCCTTTGATAGGATTGTATTGTATTGGATTGGACCGGATTGGATTGGATTGGATGGCATTGCATTGGATTGGATTGGATTGGATGCCGTTTCTTGGATTGGATTGGATTGGATTGGATTGAATCGGATTGGATTGGATTGGATTGGATTGGATGGCGTTCCTTGGATTGTATTGGATAGGATTAGATTGAATTGGATAGGATTGGATTCGATTGGATTGGATTGGATGCCGTTCCTTTGATTGGATTGGATTGGATTGGATTGGCTTGGATTGGTTTGTATTGGATTGGATTGGATGCCGTTCCTTGGAATGGATTGGATTGGATTGAATTGAATGCCGTTCCTTCGATAGGATTGTATTGTATTGGATTGGACCGGATTGGATTGGATTGGATTGGATGGCATTGCATTGGATTGGATTGGATTGGATGCCGTTTCTTGGATTGGATTGGATTGGATTGGATTGGATTGGATTGAATCGGATTGGATTCGATTGGATTGGATTGGATGGCGTTCCTTGGATTGGATTGGATAGGATAGGATTAGATTGGATTGGATTGGATTGGACTGGATGCCGTTCGTTGGCTTGGATTGGATTGGATTGGATTTGTTAAATGCCGTTCCTTGGATTAGAATGGCTCGGATTGGATTGGGCTGGGAGCCTTTCGTTGGGTTGGTTTGGATTGGATTGGATTGGATTGGATTGGATTGGATTTGATTGGATTGGATTGCATTGGATTGGATTGGATGGCGTTCCTTGGATTGGATGGGATAGGATTGGATTGCATTGGATTGGATTGCATGCCGTTCATTGGATTGGTTTTGATTTGATTGGATTGGATTGGATTGGATTGGATTGAATGCCGCTCCTTAGATTGGATTGGATTGGATTGGATTGGATTGGATCGGATCGGATTGGATTGGATTGGACTGCACTGCATTGGATTGGATTGGAAGGCGTTCCTTGGATTGGATGGGATAGGATTGGATTGCATTGGATTGGATTGCATGCCGTTCATTGGATTGGTTTTGATTTGATTGGATTGGATTGGATTGGATTGATTGCCGTTCCTTAGATTGGATTGGATTGGATTGGATTGGATTGGATTAGATCGGATCGGATTGGATTGGATTGGACTGCACTGCATTGGATTGCATTGGATGCCGTTCCTTGGATTGGATTGGATTGGATTGGATTGGATGCCGTTGCTTAGATTGGTTTGGATTGGCTCGGATTGGATTGGATTGGATTGGATGCCGTTCATTGGATTGGATTGGTTTGGGTTGGATTGGATTTGATTGGATTGGATTGGATTGGTTTGGATTGGATCTGATTGGATTGAATTGGATTGGATGCCGTTCCTCGGATTGGATTGGGTTTCATTGGACTGGATTGGATAGGATTGGATTGGATTTGATACCGTTCCTTGGATTGGACTGGACTGGTTTGGATTGGATTGGCGTGGATTGGATTGGATTGGATTGGAGTGGATTGGATTGGATTTGATTGGATGCCGATCCTTGGATTGGATTGGATTGGAGTGGAATGGATTGGATTGGATTGGATGGCGTTTTTTGGATTGGATTGGATAGGATTGGATTGCATTGCATTGGATTGCATGCCGTTCATTGGATGGGATTGGATTGGATTGGTTTGGTTTTGATGCCGTTCCTTGCATTGGATTGGATTGGATTAGATGCCGTTCCTAGGATTGGAATTGATTGGATTGGATTGGATCGGATTGCATTGGATTGGATTGGATTGGATCCCGTTCCTTGGATTTGGCTTAGACTGGATTGGGATGGATTGCATTGGATTGGCTTGGTTTGGATTGGAATGGATTGGATTGGATTGGATTGGATTGGATGCCGTTCCTTTGATTGGATTGGATTGGATTGAATGCCGTTCCTTAGATAGGATTGTATTGGATTGGATTGGACCGGATTGGATTGGATTGGATGGCATTGCATTGGATTGGATTGGATTGGATGCCGTTTCTTGGATTGGATTGGATTGGATTAAATCGGATTGGATTGGATTCATAGAAATCATAGAAACCCTACAGTACAGAAAGAGGCCATTCGGCCCATCGAGTCTGCACCGACCACAATCCCACCCAGGCTCTACCCCCATATCCCTACATATTTACCCACTAATCCCTCTAATCTATGCATCCCAGGACACTAAGGGGCAATTTTAACATGGCCAATCAACCTAACCCGCACATCTTTGGACTGTGGGAGGAAACCGGAGCACCCGGAGGAAACCCACGCAGAGACGAGGAGAATGTGCAAACTCCACACAGACAGTGACCCAAGCCGGGAATCGAACCCAGGTCCCTGGAGCTGTGAAGCAGCAGTGCTAACCACTGTGCTACCGTGGATTGGATTGGATGGCGTTCCTTGGATTGGATTGGATAGGATTAGTTTGGATTGGACTGCACTGCATTGGATTGGATTGGATGCCGTTCCTTGGATTGGATTGGATTGGATTGGATGCCGTTCCTTAAATTTGATTGGATTGGCTCGGATTGGATTGGATGCCGTTCCTTAGATTGGATTGGATTCACTCGGAATAGATTGGATTGGATTCGATTGGATGCCGTTCCTTCGATTGGATTGGCTCGGATTGGATTGGATTGGATGCCGTTCACTGGATTGGATTGTATTGGGTTGGATTGGATTGGATTGGATTGGTTTGGATTGGATTGGATTGGATTGGATTGGATGCCGTTCCTCGGATTGGATTGGGTTTCATTGGACTGGATTGGATTGGATTGGATTGGATTGGATTGGATACCGTTCCTTGGATTGGACTGGACTGGATTGGATTGGCTTGGATTGGATTGGATTGGATTGGATTGGAGTGGATTGGATTGGATTTGATTGGATGCCGATCCTTGGATTGGATTGGATTGGATTGGAGTGTAATGGATTGGATTGGATTGGATGGCGTTTCTTGGATTGGATTGGATAGGATTGGAATGCATTGGATTGGATTGCATGCCGTTCATTGGATTGGATTGGATTGGATTGGATTGGTTTTGATGCCGTTCCTTGGTTTGGATTGGATTGGATTGGATGCCGTTCCTAGGATTGGAATTGATTGGATTGGATTGGATCGGATTGCATTGGATTGGATGGGATTGGATCCCGTTCCTTGGATTAGGCTTAGACTGGATTGGGATGGATTGGATTGGATTGGATTGGATTGGATTTGATTGGATGCCGTTTCTTGGATTGGATGGGATTGGATTGGATCGGATTGGATTTTATTGGATTGGATGGCGCTCCTTGAATTGGATTGGATAGGATTAGATTGGATTGGATTGGATTGGGCTGGTGCCGTTCGTTGGATTGGATTGGATTGGATAGGATTGGTTTAATGCCGTTCCTAGGATTGGATTGGATTGGATTGGATGCCGTTACTTGGATTGGATTGGATTGGATTGAATTGGATGCCTTTCCTTAGATTGGATTGGGTGTATTGGATTGGATTGGAAAGGATTGGGTGCCGTTCCTTGGATTGGGTTGGATTGGATTGGATGGTATTGTATTGAATTGGATTGGATTGGATTTGTTGCCGTTCCTTGGATTGGATTGGATTGGCTTGGAATGAATTGGATTGGATTGGATTGGATTGGATTGGATGCTGTTCCTTGGATGGGATTTGTTTGGATTGGACTGGATTGGATCGGATCGGATTGGAGTCGATTGGATTGGATGCCGTTCATTGGATTGGATTGGATTGGGTTGGATTGGATTTGATTGGATTGGATTGGTTTGGATTGGATCTGATTGGATTGAATTGGATTGGATGCCGTTCCTCGGATTGGATTGGGTTTCATTGGACTGGATTGGATAGGATTGGATTGGATTGGATACCGTTCCTTGGATTGGACTGGACTGGTTTGGATTGGATTGGCGTGGATTGGATTGGATTGGATTGGAGTGGATTGGATTGGATTTGATTGGATGCCGATCCGTGGATTGGATTGGATTGGAGTGGAATGGATTGGATTGGATTGGATGGCGTTTCTTGGATTGGATTGGATAGGATAGGATTGCATTGCATTGGATTGCATGCCGTTCATTGGATTGGATTGGATTGGATTGGATTGGGTTGGTTTTGATGCCGTTCCTTGCATTGGATTGGATTGGATTAGATGCCGTTCCTAGGATTGGAATTGATTGGATTGGATTGGATCGGATTGCATTGGATTGGATTGGATTGGATCCCGTTCCTTGGATTTGGCTTAGACTGGATTGGGATGGATTGCATTGGATTGGATTGGTTTGGATTGGATTGGATTGGATTGGATTGGATTGGATTGGATGCCGTTCCTTTGATTGGATTGGATTGGATTGGATTGAATGCCGTTCCTTAGATAGGATTGTATTGTATTGGATTGGACCGGATTGGATTGGATTGGATGGCATTGCATTGGATTGGATTGGATTGGATGCCGTTTCTTGGATTGGATTGGATTGAATGCCGTTCCTTAGATTGGATTGGATTGGATTGGATTGGATCGGATCGGATTGGATTGGATTGGACTGCACTGCATTGTATTGGATTGGATGCCGTTCCTTGGATTGGATTGGATTGGATTGGATGCCGTTGCTTAGATTGGTTTGGATTGGCTCGGATTGGATTGGATTGGATTGTATTGGATGCCGTTCATTGGATTGGATTGTATTGGGTTGGATTGGATTTGATTGGATTGGATTGGTTTGGATTGGGTCTGATTGGATTGAATTGGATTGGATGCCATTCCTCGGATTGGATTGGGTTTCATTGGACTGGATTGGATAGGATTGGATTGGATTGGATACCGTTCCTTGGATTGGACTGGACTGGTTTGGATTGGATTGGCGTGGATTGGATTGGATTGGATTGGAGTGGATTGGATTGGATTTGATTGGATGCCGATCCTTGGATTGGATTGGATTGGAGTGGAATGGATTGGATTGGATTGGATGGCGTTTCTTGGATTGGATTGGATAGGATTGGATTGCATTGCATTGGATTGCATGCCGTTCATTGGATTGGATTGGATTGGATTGGATTGGGTTGGTTTTGATGCCGTTCCTTGCATTGGATTGGATTGGATTAGATGCCGTTCCTAGGATTGGAATTGATTGGATTGGATTGGATCGGATTGCATTGGATTGGATTGGATTGGATCCCGTTCCTTGGATTTGGCTTAGACTGGATTGGGATGGATTGCATTGGATTGGATTGGTTTGGATTGGAATGGATTGGATTGGATTGGATTGGATGCCGTTCCTTTGATTGGATTGGATTGTATTGGATTGAATGCCGTTCCTTAGATAGGATTGTAGTGTATTGGATTGGACCGGATTGGATTGGATTGGATGGCATTGCATTGGATTGGATTGGATTGGATGCCGTTTCTTGGATTGGATTGGATTAAATCGGATTGGATTGGATTGGATTGTATTGGATGGCGTTCCTTGGATTGGATTGGATAGGATTAGTTTGGATTGGACTGCACTGCATTGGATTGGATTGGATGCCGTTCCTTGGATTGGATTGGATTGGATTGGATGCCGTTCCTTAGATTTGATTGGATTGGCTCGGATTGGATTGGATGCCGTTCCTTAGATTGGATTGGATTGACTCGGATTGGATTGGATTGGATTCGATTGGATGCCGTTCCTTCGATTGGATTGGATCGGATTGGATTGGATTGGATGCCGTTCACTGGATTGGATTGTATTGGGTTGGATTGGATTGGATTCGATTGGATTGGATTGGTTTGGATTGGATTGGATTGGATTGGATGCCGTTCCTCGGATTGTATTGTATTGGGTTGGATTGGATTGGATTGGTTTGGATTGGATTGGATTGGATTGGATTGGATGCCGTTCCTCGGATTGGATTGGGTTTCATTGGACTGGATTGGATTGGATTGGATTGGATTGGATACCGTTCCTTGGATTGGACTGGACTGGAATGGATTGGATTGGCTTGGATTGGATTGGATTGGATTGGAGTGGATTGGATTGGATTGGATTGGATGGCGTTTCTTGGATTGGATTGGATAGGATTGGAATGCATTGGATTGGATTGCATGCCGTTCATTGGATTGGATTGGATTGGATTGGATTGGTTTTGATGCCGTTCCTTGGTTTGGATTGGATTGGATTGGATGCCGTTCCTAGGATTGGAATTGATTGGATTGGATTGGATCGGATTGCATTGGATTGGATGGGATTGGATCCCGTTCCTTGGATTAGGCTTAGACTGGATTGGGATGGATTGGATTGGATTGGATTGGATTGGATTTGATTGGATGCCGTTTCTTGGATTGGATGGGATTGGATTGGATCGGATTGGATTTTATTGGATTGGATGGCGCTCCTTGAATTGGATTGGATAGGATTAGATTGTATTGGATTGGATTGGGCTGGTGCCGTTCGTTGGATTGGATTGGATTGGATAGGATTGGTTTAATGCCGTTCCTAGGATTGGATTGGATTGGATTGGATGCCGTTACTTGGATTGGATTGGATTGGATTGAATTGGATGCCGTTCCTTAGATTGGATTGGGTGTATTGGATTGGATTGGAAAGCATTGGGTGCCGTTCCTTGGATTGGGTTGGATTGGATTGGATGGTATTGTATTGAATTGGATTGGATTGGATTTGTTGCCGTTCCTTGGATTGGATTGGATTGGCTTGGAATGAATTGGATTGGATTGGATTGGATTGGATGCTGTTCCTTGGATGGGATTTGTTTGGATTGGACTGGATTGGATCGGATCGGATTGGATTCGATTGGATTGGATGCCGTTCATTGGATTGGATTGGATTGGGTTGGATTGGATTTGATTGGATTGGATTGGTTTGGATTGGATCTGATTGGATTGAATTGGATTGGATGCCGTTCCTCGGATTGGATTGGGTTTCATTGGACTGGATTGGATAGGATTGGATTGGATTGGATACCGTTCCTTGGATTGGACTGGACTGGTTTGGATTGGATTGGCGTGGATTGGATTGGATTGGTTGGATTGGAGTGGATTGGATTGGATTTGATTGGATGCCGATCCTTGGATTGGATTGGATTGGATTGGAGTGGAATGGATTGGATTGGATTGGATGGCGTTTCTTGGATTGGATTGGAGAGGATTGGATTGCATTGCATTGGATTGCATGCCGTTCATTGTATTGGATTGGATTGGATTGGATTGGGTTGGTTTTGATGCCGTTCCTTGCATTGGATTGGATTGGATTAGATGCCGTTCCTAGGATTGGAATTGATTGGATTGGATTGGATCGGATTGCATTGGATTGGATTGGATTGGATCCCGTTCCTTGGATTTGGCTTAGACTGGATTGGGATGGATTGCATTGGATTGGATTAGTTTGGATTGGAGTGGATTGGATTGGATTGGATTGGATGCCGTTCCTTTGATTGGATTGGATTGGATTGGATTGAATGCCGTTCCTTAGATAGGATTGTATTGTATTGGATTGGACCGGATTGGATTGGATTGGATGGCATTGCATTGGATTGGATTGGATTGGATGCCGTTTCTTGGATTGGATTGGATTGGATTGGATTGAATGCCGTTCCTTAGATTGGATTGGATTGGATTGGATTGGATCGGATCGGATTGGATTGGATTGGACTGCACTGCATTGGACTGGATTGGATGCCGTTCCTTGGATTGGATAGGATTGGATTGGATTGGATGCCGTTCCTTAGATTGGATTGGATTGGCTCGGATTGGATTGGATTGGATTGGATTGGATTGGATGCCGTTCATTGTATTGGATTGGATTGGTTTGGATTGGATTGGATTGGTTTGGATTGGATTGGATTGGATTGAATTGGATTGGATGCCGTTCCTCGGATTGGATTGGGTTTCATTGGACTGGATTGGATTGGATTGGATTGGATTGGATTGGATTGGATTGGATTGGCTTGGATTGGATTGGATTGGATTGGATTGGATTGGAGTGGATTGGATTGGATTTGATTGGATGCCGATCCTTGGATTGGATTGGATTGGATTGGATTGGAGTGGAATGGATTGGATTGGATTGGATGGCGTTTCTTGGATTGTATTGGATAGGATTGCATTGCATTGCATTGGATTGCATGCCGTTCATTGGATTGGATTGGATTGGATTGGATTGGTTTTGATGCCGTTCCTTGCATTGGATTGGATTGGATTAGATGCCGTTCCTAGGATTGGAATTGATTGGATTGGATTTGATCGGATTGCATTGGATTGGATTGGATTGGATCGCGTTCCTTGGATTTGGCTTAGACTGGATTGGGATGGATTGCATTGGATTGGATTGGTTTGGATTGGATTGGATTGGATTGGATTGGATGCCGTTCCTTTGATTGGATTGGATTGGATTGGATTGGCTTGGATTGGTTTGGATTGGATTGGATTGGATTGGATTGGATTGGATTGGATTGGAGTGGATTGGATTGGATTTGATTGGATGCCGATCGTTGGATTGGATTGGATTGGATTGGATGCCGTTCACTGGATTGGATTTTATTGGGTTGGATTGGATTGGATTCGATTGGATTGGATTGGTTTGGATTGGATTGGATTGGATTGGATGCCGTTCCTCGGATTGGATTGTATTGGGTTGGATTGGATTGGATTGGTTTGGATTGGATTGGATTGGATTGGATGCCGTTCCTCGGATTGGATTGGGTTTCATTGGACTGGATTGGATTGGATTGGATTGGATTGGATACCGTTCCTTGGATTGGACTGGACTGGACTGGACTGGATTGGATTGGCTTGGATTGGATTGGATTGGATTGGAGTGGATTGGATTGGATTGGATTGGATGGCGTTTCCTGGATTGGATTGGATAGGATTGGAATGCATTGGATTGGATTGAATGCCGTTCCTTAGATTGGATTGGATTGGATTGGATTGGATCGGATCGGATTGGATTGGATTGGACTGCACTGCATTGGATTGGATTGGATGCCGTTCCTTGGATTGGATTGGATTGGATTGGATGCCGTTCCTTAGATTGGATTGGATTGGCTCGGATTGGATTGGATTGGATTGGATTGGATTGGATGCCGTTCATTGTATTGGATTGGATTGGTTTGGATTGGATTGGATTGGATTGGTTTGGATTATATTGGATTGGATTGAATTGGATTGGATGCCGTTCCTCGGATTGGATTGGGTTTCATTGGACTGGATTGGATTGGATTGGATTGAATTGGATACCGTTCCTTGGATTGGACTGGACTGTTTTGGATTGGATTGGCTAGGATTGGATTGGATTGAATTGGAGTGGATTGAATTGGATTTGATTGGATGCCGATCCTTGGATTGGATTGGATTGGATTGGATTGGAGTGGAATGGATTGGATTGGATTGGAATGGATGGCGTTTCTTGGATTGTATTGGATAGGATTGGATTGCATTGCATTGGATTGCATGCCGTTCATTGGATTGGATTGGATTGGATTGGATTGATTTTGATGCCGTTCCTTGCATTGGATTGGATTGGATTAGATGCCGTTCCTAGGATTGGAATTGATTGGATTGGATTTGATCGGATTGCGTTGGATTGGATTGGATTGGATCGCGTTCCTTGGATTTGGCTTAGACTGGATTGGGATGGATTGCATTGGATTGGATTGGTTTGGATTGGAGTGGATTGGATTGGATTGGATTGGATGCCGTTCCTTTGATTGGATTGGATTGGATTGGATTGGCTTGGATTGGTTTGGATTGGATTGGATTGGATTGGATTGGATTGGATGCCGTTCCTTTGATTGGATTGGATTGGATTGGATTGAATGCCGTTCCTTTGATAGGATTGTATTGTATTGGATTGGACCGGATTGGATTGGATTGGATGGCATTGCATTGGATTGGATTGGATTGGATGCCGTTTCTTGGATTGGATTGGATTGGATTGGATTGGATTGGATTGAATGCCGTTCCTTAGATTGGATTGGATTGGATTGGATTGGATTGGATTGGATCGGATCGGATTGGATTGGATTGGACTGCACTGCATTGTATTGGATTGGATGCCGTTCCTTGTATTGGATTGGATTGGATTGGATTGGATGCCGTTGCTTAGATTGGTTTGGATTGGCTCGGATTGGATTGGATTGGATTGGATTGGATTGGATGCCGTTCATTGGATTGGATTGGATTGGGTTGGATTGGATTTGATTGGATTGGATTGGTTTGGATTGGGTCTGATTGGATTGAATTGGATTGGATGCCGTTCCTCGGATTGGATTGGGTTTCATTGGACTGGATTGGATAGGATTGGATTGGATTGGATACCGTTCCTTGGATTGGACTGGACTGGTTTGGATTGGATTGGCGTGGATTGGATTGGATTGGATTGGAGTGGATTGGATTGGATTTGATTGGATGCCGATCCTTGGATTGGATTGGATTGGAGTGGAATGGATTGCATTGGATTGGATGGCGTTTCTTGGATTGGATTGGATAGGATTGGATTGCATTGCATTGGATTGCATGCCGTTCATTGGATTGGATTGGATTGGATTGGATTGGGTTGCTTTTGATGCCGTTCCTTGCATTGGATTGGATTGGATTAGATGCCGTTCCTCGGCTTGGAATTGATTGGATTGGATTGGATCGGATTGCATTGGATTGGATTAGATTGGATCCCGTTCCTTGGATTTGGCTTAGACTGGATTGGGATGGATTGCATTGGATTGGATTGGTTTGGATTGGAATGGATTGGATTGGATTGGATGCCGTTCCTTTGATTGGATTGGATTGGATTGGATTGAATGCCGTTCCTTAGATAGGATTGTATTGTATTGGATTGGACCGGATTGGATTGGATTGGATGGCATTGCATTGGATTGGATTGGATTGGATGCCGTTTCTTGGATTGGATTGGATTAAATCGGATTGGATTGGATTGGATTGGATGGCGTTCCTTGGATTGGATTGGATAGGATTAGTTTGGATTGGACTGCACTGCATTGGATTGGATTGGATGCCGTTCCTTGGATTGGATTGGATTGGATTGGATGCCGTTCCTTAGATTTGATTGGATTGGCTCGGATTGGATTGGATGCCGTTCCTTAGATTGGATTGGATTGACTCGGATTGGATTGGATTGGATTCGATTGGATGCCGTTCCTTCGATTGGATTGGCTCGGATTGGATTGGATTGGATGCCGTTCACTGGATTGGATTGTATTGGGTTGGATTGGATTGGATTGGATTGGTTTGGAGTGCATTGGATTGGATTGGATTGGATTGGATTGGATTGGGTGCCGTTCCTCGGATTAGATTGGGTTTCATTGGACTGGATTGGATTGGATTGGATTGGATTGGATTGGATACCGTTCCTTGGATTGGACTGGACTGGATTGGATTGGCTTGGATTGGATTATATTGGATTGGAGTGGATTGGATTGGATTTGATTGGATGCCGATCCTTGGATTGGATTGGAGTGTAATGGATTGGATTGGATTGGATGGCGTTTCTTGGATTGGATTGGATAGGATTGGAATGCATTGGATTGGATTGCATGCCGTTCATTGGATTGGATTGGATTGGATTGGATTGGTTTTGATGCCGTTCCTTGGTTTGGATTGGATTGGATTGGATGCCGTTCCTAGGATTGGAATTGATTGGATTGGATTGGATCGGATTGCATTGGATTGGATGGGATTGGATCCCGTTCCTTGGATTAGGCTTAGACTGGATTGGGATGGATTGGATTGGATTGGATTGGATTGGATTGGATTTGATTGGATGCCGTTTCTTGGATTGGATGGGATTGGATTGGATCGGATTGGATTTTATTGGATTGGATGGCGCTCCTTGAATTGGATTGGATAGGATTAGATTGTATTGGATTGGATTGGGCTGGTGCCGTTCGTTGGATTGGATTGGATTGGATAGGATTGGTTTAATGCCGTTCCTAGGATTGGATTGGATTGGATTGGATGCCGTTACTTGGATTGGATTGGATTGGATTGAATTGGATGCCGTTCCTTAGATTGGATTGGGTGTATTGGATTGGATTGGAAAGGATTGGGTGCCGTTCCTTGGATTGGGTTGGATTGGATTGGATGGTATTGTATTGAATTGGATTGGATTGGATGTGTTGCCGTTCCTTGGATTGGATTGGATTGGATTGGCTTGGAATGAATTGGATTGGATGCTGTTCCTTGGATGGGATTTGTTTGGATTGGACTGGATTGGATCGGATTCGATTGGATTCGATTGGATTGGATGCCGTTCATTGGATTGGATTGGATTCGGTTGGATTGGATTTGATTGGATTGGATTGGTTTGGATTGGATCTGATTGGATTGAATTGAATTGGATGCCGTTCCTCGGATTGGATTTGGTTTCATTGGACTGGATTGGATAGGATTGGATTGGATTGGATACCGTTCCTTGGATTGGACTGGACTGGTTTGGATTGGATTGGCGTGGATTGGATTGGATTGGATTGGATTGGAGTGGATTGGATTGGATTTGATTGGATGCCGATCCTTGGATTGGATTGGATTGTATTGGAGTGGAATGGATTGGATTGGATTGGATGGCGTTTCTTGGATTGGATTGGAGAGGATTGGATTGCATTGCATTGGATTGCATGCCGTTCATTGGATTGGATTGGATTGGGTTGGTTTTGATGCCGTTCCTTGCATTGGATTGGATTGGATTAGATGCCGTTCCTAGGATTGGAATTGATTGGATTGGATTGGATCGGATTGCATTGGATTGGATTGGATTGGATCCCGTTCCTTGGATTTGGCTTAGACTGGATTGGGATGGATTGCATTGGATTGGATTGGTTTGGATTGGAATGGATTGGATTGGATTGGATTGGATGCCGTTCCTCTGATTGGATTGGATTGGATTGGATTGAATGCCGTTCCTTAGATAGGATTGTATTGGATTGGATTGGACCGGATTGGATTGGATTGGATGGCATTGCATTGGATTGGATTGGATTGGATGCCGTTTCTTGGATTGGATTGGATTGGATTGGATTGAATGCCGTTCCTTAGATTGGATTGGATTGGATTGGATTGGATCGGATCGGATTGGATTGGATTGGACTGCACTGCATTGGATTGGATTGGATGCCGTTCCTTGGATTGGATTGGATTGGATTGGATGCCGTTCCTTAGATTTGATTGGATTGGCTCGGATTGGATTGGATTGGATTGGATTGGATTGGATTGGATGCCGTTCATTGTATTGGATTGGATTGGTTTGGATTGGATTGGATTGGATTGGTTTGGATTGGATTGGATTGGATTGAATTGGATTGGATGCCGTTCCTCGGATTGGATTGGGTTTCATTGGACTGGATTGGATTGGATTGGATTGGATTGGATACCGTTCCTTGGATTGGACTGGACTGTTTTGGATTGGATTGGCTAGGATTGGATTGGATTGAATTGGAGTGGAATGAATTGGATTTGATTGGATGCCGATCCTTGGATTGGATTGGATTGGATTGGATTGGAGTGGAATGGATTGGATTGGATTGGATGGCGATTCTTGGATTGTATTGGATAGGATTGGATTGCATTGCATTTGATTGCATGCCGTTCATTGGATTGGATTGGATTGGATTGGATTGGTTTTGATGCCGTTCCTTGCATTGGATTGGATTGGATTAGATGCCGTTCCTAGGATTGGAATTGATTGGATTGGATTTGATCGGATTGCATTGGATTGGATTGGATTGGATCGCGTTCCTTGGATTTGGCTTAGACTGGATTGGGATGGATTGCATTGGATTGGATTGGTTTGGATTGGAGTGGATTGGATTGGATTGGATTGGATGCCGTTCCTTTGATTGGATTGGATTGGATTGGATTGGATTGGCTTGGATTGGTTTGGATTGGATTGGATTGGATTGGATTGGATGCCGTTCCTTTGATTGGATTGGATTGGATTGGATTGAATGCCGTTCCTTTGATAGGATTGTATTGTATTGGATTGGACCGGATTGGATTGGATTGGATGGCATTGCATTGGATTGGATTGGATTGGATGCCGTTTCTTGGATTGGATTGGATTGGATTGGATTGGATTGGATTGAATGCCGTTCCTTTGATTGGATTGGATTGGATTGGATTGGATTGGATTGGATTGGATTGGATCGGATCGGATTGGATTGGATTGGACTGCACTGCATTGTATTGGATTGGATGCCGTTCCTTGTATTGGATTGGATTGGATTGGATTGGATGCCGTTGCTTAGATTGGTTTGGATTGGCTCGGATTGGATTGGATTGGATTGGATTGGATGCCGTTCATTGGATTGGATTGGATTGGGTTGGATTGGATTTGATTGGATTGGATTGGTTTGGATTGGGTCTGATTGGATAGAATTGGATTGGATGCCGTTCCTCGGATTGGATTGGGTTTCATTGGACTGGATTGGATAGGATTGGATTGGATTGGATACCGTTCCTTGGATTGGACTGGACTGGTTCGGATTGGATTGGCGTGGATTGGATTGGATTGGATTGGAGTGGATTGGATTGGATTTGATTGGATGCCGATCCTTGGATTGGATTGGATTGGAGTGGAATGGATTGCATTGGATTGGATGGCATTTCTTGGATTGGATTGGATAGGATTGGATTGCATTGCATTGGATTGCATGCCGTTCATTGGATTGGATTGGATTGGATTGGATTGGGTTGGTTTTGATGCCGTTCCTTGCATTGGATTGGATTGGATTAGATGCCGTTCCTAGGATTGGAATTGATTGGATTGGATTGGATCGGATTGCATTGGATTGGATTGGATTGGATCCCGTTCCTTGGATTTGGCTTAGACTGGATTGGGATGGATTGCATTGGATTGGATTGGTTTGTATTGGAATGGATTGGATTGGATTGGATTGGATGCCGTTCCTTTGATTGGATTGGATTGGATTGGATTGAATGCCGTTCCTTAGATAGGATTGTATTGGATTGGATTGGACCGGATTGGATTGGATTGGATGGCATTGCATTGGATTGGATTGGATTGGATGCCGTTTCTTGGATTGGATTGGATTGGATTGGATTGAATGCCGTTCCTTAGATTGGATTGGATTGGATTGGATTGGATCGGATCGGATTGGATTGGATTGGACTGCACTGCATTGGATTGGATTGGATGCCGTTCCTTGGATTGGATTGGATGCCGTTCCTTGGATTGGATTGGCTCGGATTGGATTGGATTGGATTGGATTGGATTGGATTGGATGCCCTTCATTGTATTGGATTGGATTGGTTTGGATTGGATTGGATTGGATTGGTTTGGATTGGATTGGATTGGATTGGATTGGATACCGTTCCTTGGATTGGACTGGACTGTTTTGAATTGGATTGGCTAGTATTGGATTGGATTGAATTGGAGTGGATTGAATTGGATTTGATTGGATGCCGATCCTTGGATTGGATTGGATTGGATTGGATTGGAGTGGAATGGATTGGATTGGATTGGATTGGATGGCGTTTCTTGGATTGTATTGGATAGGATTGGATTGCATTGCATTGGATTGCATGCCGTTCATTGGATTGGATTGGATTGGATTGGATTGGTTTTGATGCCGTTCCTTGCATTGGATTGGATTGGATTACATGCCGTTCCTAGGATTGGAATTGATTGGATTGGATTTGATCGGATTGCATTGGATTGGATTGGATTGGATCGCGTTCCTTGGATTTGGCTTAGACTGGATTGGGATGGATTGCATTGGATTGGATTGGTTTGGATTGGAGTGGATTGGATTGGATTGGATTGGATGCCGTTCCTTTGATTGGATTGGATTGGATTGGATTGGCTTGGATTGGTTTGGATTGGATTGGATTGGATTGGATTGGATGCCGTTCCTTTGATTGGATTGGATTGGATTGGATTGAATGCCGTTCCTTTGATAGGATTGTATTGTATTGGATTGGACCGGATTGGATTGGATTGGATTGCATTGCATTGGATTGGATTGGATTGGATGCCGTTTCTTGGATTGGATTGGATTGGATTGGATTGAATGCCGTTCCTTAGATTGGATTGGATTGGATTGGATTGGATTGGATCGGATCGGATTGGATTGGATTGGACTGCACTGCATTGTATTGGATTGGATGCCGTTCCTTGTATTGGATTGGATTGGATTGGATTGGATGCCGTTGCTTAGATTGGTTTGGATTGGCTCGGATTGGATTGGATTGGATTGGATTGGATTGGATGCCGTTCATTGGATTGGATTGGATTGGGTTGGATTGGATTTGATTGGATTGGATTGGTTTGGATTGGGTCTGATTGGATTGAATTGGATTGGATGCCGTTCCTCGGATTGGATTGGGTTTCATTGGACTGGATTGGATAGGATTGGATTGGATTGGATACCGTTCCTTGGATTGGACTGGACTGGTTTGGATTGGATTGGCGTGGATTGGATTGGATTGGATACCGTTCCTTGGATTGGACTGGACTGTTTTGGATTGGATTGGCTAGGATTGGATTGGATTGAATTGGAGTGGATTGAATTGGATTTGATTGGATGCCGATCCTTGGATTGGATTGGATTGGATTGGATTGCATTGCATTGGATTGCATGCCGTTCATTGGATTGGATTGGATTGGATTGGATTGGTTTTGATGCCGTTCCTTGCATTGGATTGGATTGGATTACATGCCGTTCCTAGGATTGGAATTGATTGGATTGGATTTGATCGGATTGCATTGGATTGGATTGGATTGGATCGCGTTCCTTGGATTTGGCTTAGACTGGATTGGGATGGATTGCATTGGATTGGATTGGTTTGGATTGGAGTGGATTGGATTGGATTGGATTGGATGACGTTCCTTTGATTGGATTGGATTGGATTGGATTGGCTTGGATTGGTTTGGATTGGATTGGATTGGATTGGATTGGATGCCGTTCCTTTGATTGGATTGGATTGGATTGGATTGAATGCCGTTCCTTTGATAGGATTGTATTGTATTGGATTGGACCGGATTTGATTGGATTGGATGGTATTGCATTGGATTGGATTGGATTGGATGCCGTTTCTTGGATTGGATTGGATTGGATTGGATTGGATTGGATTGGATTGAATGCCGTTCCTTAGATTGGATTGGATTGGATTGGATTGGATTGGATTGGATTGGATTGGATCGGATCGGATTGGATTGGATTGGACTGCACTGCATTGTATTGGATTGGATGCCGTTCCTTGTATTGGATTGGATTGGATTGGATTGGATGCCGTTGCTTAGATTGGTTTGGATTGGCTCGGATTGGATTGGATTGGATTGGATTGGATTGGATGCCGTTCATTGGATTGGATTGGATTGGGTTGGATTGGATTTGATTGGATTGGATTGGTTTGGATTGGGTCTGATTGGATTGAATTGGAGTGGATGCCGTTCCTCGGATTGGATTGGGTTTCATTGGACTGGATTGGATAGGATTGGATTGGATTGGATACCGTTCCTTGGATTGGACTGGACTGGTTTGGATTGGATTGGCGTGGATTGGATTGGATTGGATTGGAGTGGATTGGATTGGATTTGATTGGATGCCGATCCTTGGATTGGATTGGATTGGAGTGGAATGGATTGCATTGGATTGGATGGCGTTTCTTGGATTGGATTGGATAGGATTGGATTGCATTGCATTGGATTGCATGCCGTTCATTGGATTGGATTGGATTGGATTGGATTGGGTTGGTTTTGATGCCGTTCCTTGCATTGGATTGGATTGGATTAGATGCCGTTCCTCGGCTTGGAATTGATTGGATTGGATTGGATCGGATTGCATTGGATTGGATTGGATTGGATCCCGTTCCTTGGATTTGGCTTAAACTGGATTGGGATGGATTGCATTGGATTGGATTGGTTTGGATTGGAATGGATTGGATTGGATTGGATTGGATGCCGTTCCTTTGAATGGATTGGATTGGATTGGATTGAATGCCGTTCCTTAGATAGGATTGTATTGTATTGGATTGGACCGGATTGGATTGGATTGGATGGCATTGCATTGGATTGGATTGGATTGGATGCCGTTTCTTGGATTGGATTGGATTAAATCGGATTGGATTGGATTGGATTGGATGGCGTTCCTTGGATTGGATTGGATAGGATTAGTTTGGATTGGACTGCACTGCATTGGATTGGATTGGATGCCGTTCCTTGGATTGGATTGGATTGGATTGGATGCCGTTCCTTAGATTTGATTGGATTGGCTCGGATTGGATTGGATGCCGTTCCTTAGATTGGATTGGATTGACTCGGATTGGATTGGATTGGATTCGATTGGATGCCGTTCCTTCGATTGGATTGGCTCGGATTGGATTGGATTGGATGCCGTTCACTGGATTGGATTGTATTGGGTTGGATTGGATTGGATTGGATTGGTTTGGATTGGATTGGATTGGATTGGATTGGAATGGATTGGATTGGATTGGATTGGGTGCCGTTCCTCGGATTAGATTGGACTGTTTTGAATTGGATTGGCTAGTATTGGATTGGATTGAATTGGAGTGGATTGAATTGGATTTGATTGGATGCCGATCCTTGGATTGGATTGGATTGGATTGGATTGGAGTGGAATGGATTGGATTGGATTGGATTGAATGGCGTTTCTTGGATTGTATTGGATAGGATTGGATTGCATTGCATTGGATTGCATGCCGTTCATTGGATTGGATTGGATTGGATTGGATTGGTTTTGATGCCGTTCCTTGCATTGGATTGGATTGGATTACATGCCGTTCCTAGGATTGGAATTGATTGGATTGGATTTGATCGGATTGCATTGGATTGGATTGGATTGGATCGCGTTCCTTGGATTTGGCTTAGACTGGATTGGGATGGATTGCATTGGATTGGATTGGTTTGGATTGGAGTGGATTGGATTGGATTGGATTGGATGCCGTTCCTTTGATTGGATTGGATTGGATTGGATTGGCTTGGATTGGTTTGGATTGGATTGGATTGGATTGGATTGGATGCCGTTCCTTTGATTGGATTGGATTGGATTGGATTGAATGCCGTTCCTTTGATAGGATTGTATTGTATTGGATTGGACCGGATTGGATTGGATTGGATGGCATTGCATTGGATTGGATTGGATTGGATGCCGTTTCTTGGATTGGATTGGATTGGATTGGATTGAATGCCGTTCCTTAGATTGGATTGGATTGGATTGGATTGGATTGGATCGGATCGGATTGGATTGGATTGGACTGCACTGCATTGTATTGGATTGGATGCCGTTCCTTGTATTGGATTGGATTGGATTGGATGCCGTTGCTTAGATTGGTTTGGATTGGCTCGGATTGGATTGGATTGGATTGGATTGGATTGGATGCCGTTCATTGGATTGGATTGGATTGGGTTGGATTGGATTTGATTGGATTGGATTGGTTTGGATTGGGTCTGATTGGATTGAATTGGATTGGATGCCGTTCCTCGGATTGGATTGGGTTTCATTGGACTGGATTGGATAGGATTGGATTGGATTGGATACCGTTCCTTGGATTGGACTGGACTGGTTTGGATTGGATTGGCGTGGATTGGATTGGATTGGATACCGTTCCTTGGATTGGACTGGACTGTTTTGGATTGGATTGGCTAGGATTGGATTGGATTGAATTGGAGTGGATTGAATTGGATTTGATTGGATGCCGATCCTTGGATTGGATTGGATTGGATTGGATTGGAGTGGAATGGATTGGATTGGATTGGATTGGATGGCGTTTCTTGGATTGTATTGGATAGGATTGGATTGCATTGCATTGGATTGCATGCCGTTCATTGGATTGGATTGGATTGGATTGGATTGGTTTTGATGCCGTTCCTTGCATTGGATTGGATTGGATTAGATGCCGTTCCTAGGATTGGAATTGATTGGATTGGATTTGATCGGATTGCATTGGATTGGATTGGATTGGATCGCGTTCCTTGGATTTGGCTTAGACTGGATTGGGATGGATTGCATTGGATTGGATTGGTTTGGATTGGAGTGGATTGGATTGGATTGGATTGGATGCCGTTCCTTTGATTGGATTGGATTGGATTGGATTGGCTTGGATTGGTTTGGATTGGATTGGATTGGATTGGATTGGATGCCGTTCCTTTGATTGGATTGGATTGGATTGGATTGAATGCCGTTCCTTTGATAGGATTGTATTGTATTGGATTGGACCGGATTTGATTGGATTGGATGGCATTGCATTGGATTGGATTGGATTGGATGCCGTTTCTTGGATTGGATTGGATTGGATTGGATTGGATTGGATTGGATTGAATGCCGTTCCTTAGATTGGATTGGATTGGATTGGATTGGATTGGATTGGATTGGATCGGATCGGATTGGATTGGATTGGACTGCACTGCATTGTATTGGATTGGATGCCGTTCCTTGTATTGGATTGGATTGGATTGGATTGGATGCCGTTGCTTAGATTGGTTTGGATTGGCTCGGATTGGATTGGATTGGATTGGATTGGATTGGATGCCGTTCATTGGATTGGATTGGATTGGGTTGGATTGGATTTGATTGGATTGGATTGGTTTGGATTGGGTCTGATTGGATTGAATTGGATTGGATGCCGTTCCTCGGATTGGATTGGGTTTCATTGGACTGGATTGGATAGGATTGGATTGGATTGGATACCGTTCCTTGGATTGGACTGGACTGGTTTGGATTGGATTGGCGTGGATTGGATTGGATTGGATTGGAGTGGATTGGATTGGATTTGATTGGATGCCGATCCTTGGATTGGATTGGATTGGAGTGGAATGGATTGCATTGGATTGGATGGCGTTTCTTGGATTGGATTGGATAGGATTGGATTGCATTGCATTGGATTGCATGCCGTTCATTGGATTGGATTGGATTGGATTGGATTGGGTTGGTTTTGATGCCGTTCCTTGCATTGGATTGGATTGGATTAGATGCCGTTCCTCGGCTTGGAATTGATTGGATTGGATTGGATCGGATTGCATTGGATTGGATTGGGATTGGATCCCGTTCCTTGGATTTGGCTTAAACTGGATTGGGATGGATTGCATTGGATTGGATTGGTTTGGATTGGAATGGATTGGATTGGATTGGATTGGATGCCGTTCCTTTGATTGGATTGGATTGGATTGGATTGAATGCCGTTCCTTAGATAGGATTGTATTGTATTGGATTGGACCGGATTGGATTGGATTGGATGGCATTGCATTGGATTGGATTGGATTGGATGCCGTTTCTTGGATTGGATTGGATTAAATCGGATTGGATTGGATTGGATTGGATGGCGTTCCTTGGATTGGATTGGATAGGATTAGTTTGGATTGGACTGCACTGCATTGGATTGGATTGGATGCCGTTCCTTGGATTGGATTGGATTGGATTGGATGCCGTTCCTTAGATTTGATTGGATTGGCTCGGATTGGATTGGATGCCGTTCCTTAGATTGGATTGGATTGACTCGGATTGGATTGGATTGGATTCGATTGGATGCCGTTCCTTCGATTGGATTGGCTCGGATTGGATTGGATTGGATGCCGTTCACTGGATTGGATTGTATTGGGTTGGATTGGATTGGATTGGATTGGTTTGGATTGGATTGGATTGGATTGGATTGGAATGGATTGGATTGGATTGGATTGGGTGCCGTTCCTCGGATTAGATTGGGTGTCATTGGACTGGATTGGATTGGATTGGATTGGATTGGATACCGTTCCTTGGATTGGACTGGACTGGATTGCATTGGCTTGGATTGGATTGGATTGGATTGGAGTGGATTGGATTGGATTTGATTGGATGCCGATCCTTGGATTGGATTGGATTGGAGTGTAATGGATTGGATTGGATTGGATGGCGTTTCTTGGATTGGATTGGATAGGATTGGAATGCATTGGATTGGATTGCATGCCGTTCATTGGATTGGATTGGATTGGATTGGATTGGTTTTGATGCCGTTCCTTGGTTTGGATTGGATTGGATTGGATGCCGTTCCTAGGATTGGAATTGATTGGATTGGATTGGATCGGATTGCATTGGATTGGATGGGATTGGATCCCGTTCCTTGGATTAGGCTTAGACTGGATTGGGATGGATTGGATTGGATTGGATTGGATTGGATTGGATTTGATTGGATGCCGTTTCTTGGATTGGATGGGATTGGATTGGATCGGATTGGATTTTATTGGATTGGATGGCGCTCCTTGAATTGGATTGGATAGGATTAGATTGGATTGGATTGGATTGGGCTGGTGCCGTTCGTTGGATTGGATTGGATTGGATAGGATTGGTTTAATGCCGTTCCTAGGATTGGATTGGATTGGATTGGATGCCGTTACTTGGATTGGATTGGATTGGATTGAATTGGATGCCGTTCCTTCGATTGGATTGGGTGTATTGGATTGGATTGGAAAGCATTGGGTGCCGTTCCTTGGATTGGGTTGGATTGGATTGGATGGTATTGTATTGAATTGGATTGGATTGGATTTGTTGCCGTTCCTTGGATTGGATTGGATTGGCTTGGAATGAATTGGATTGGATTGGATTGGATTGGATGCTGTTCCTTGGATGGGATTTGTTTGGATTGGACTGGATTGGATCGGATCGGATTGGATTCGATTGGATTGGATGCCGTTCATTGGATTGGATTGGATTGGATTGGGTTGGATTGGATTTGATTGGATTGGATTGGTTTGGATTGGATCTGATTGGATTGAATTGGATTGGATGCCGTTCCTCGGATTGGATTGGGTTTCATTGGACTGGATTGGATAGGATTGGATTGGATTGGATACCGTTCCTTGGATTGGACTGGACTGGTTTGGATTGGATTGGCGTGGATTGGATTGGATTGGTTGGATTGGAGTGGATTGGATTGGATTTGATTGGATGCCGATCCTTGGATTGGATTGGATTGGATTGGATCCCGTTCCTTGGATTTGGCTTAGACTGGATTGGGATGGATTGCATTGGATTGGATTGGTTTGGATTGGAATGGATTGGATTGGATTGGATGCCGTTCCTTTGATTGGATTGGATTGGATTGGATTGAATGCCGTTCCTTAGATAGGATTGTATTGTATTGGATTGGACCGGATTGGATTGGATTGGATGGCATTGCATTGGATTGGATTGGATTGGATGCCGTTTCTTGGATTGGATTGGATTGGATTGGATTGAATGCCGTTCCTTAGATTGGATTGGATTGGATTGGATTGGATCGGATCGGATTGGATTGGATTGGACTGCACTGCATTGGATTGGATTGGATGCCGTTCCTTGGATTGGATTGGATTGGATTGGATTGGATGCCGTTCCTTAGATTGTATTGGATTGGCTCGGATTGGATTGGATTGGATTGGATTGGATTGGATTGGATGCCGTTCATTGTATTGGATTGGATTGGTTTGGATTGGATTGGATTGGTTTGGATTGGATTGGATTGGATTGAATTGGATTGGATGCCGTTCCTCGGATTGGATTGGGTTTCATTGGACTGGATTGGATTGGATTGGATTGGATTGGATTGGATTGGATTGGCTTGGATTGGATTGGATTGGATTGGATTGGAGTGGATTGGATTGGATTTGATTGGATGCCGATCCTTGGATTGGATTGGATTGGATTGGATTGGAATGGAATGGATTGGATTGGATTGGATGGCGTTTCTTGGATTGTATTGGATAGGATTGGATTGCATTGCATTGGATTGCATGCCGTTCATTGGATTGGATTGGATTGGATTGGATTGGATTGGATTGGATTGGTTTTGATGCCGTTCCTTGCATTGGATTGGATTGGATTAGATGCCGTTCCTAGGATTGGAATTGATTGGATTGGATTTGATCGGATTGCATTGGATTGGATTGGATTGGATCGCGTTCCTTGGATTTGGTTTAGACTGGATTGGGATGGATTGCATTGGATTGGATTGGTTTGGATTGGATTGGATTGGATTGGATTGGATGCCGTTCCTTTGATTGGATTGGATTGGATTGGATTGGCTTGGATTGGTTTGGATTGGATTGGATTGGATTGGATTGGATTGGATTGGTTTGGATTGGATGGCGTTCCTTGAATTGAATTGGATAGGATTGGATTCGATTGGATTGGATTGTATGCCGTTCCTTTGATTGGATTGGATTGGATTGGATTGGCTTGGAATGGTTTGGATTGGATTGGATTGGATGCCGTTCCTTGGAATGGATTGGATTGGATTGGATTGAATGCCGTTCCTAAGATAGGATTGTATTGTATTGGATTGGACCGGATTGGATTGGATTGGATGGCATTGCATTGGATTGGATTGGATTGGATGCCGTTTCTTGGATTGGATTGGATTGGATTGGATTGAATCGGATTGGATTCGATTGGATTGGATTGGATGGCGTTCCTTGGATTGGATTGGATAGGGTTAGATTGGATTGGATTGGATTGGACTGGATGCCGTTCGTTGGCTTGGATTGGATTGGATTGGACTTGTTTAATGCCGTTCCTTGGATAAGATTGGCTTGGATTGGATTGGGCTGGGAGCCTTTCGTTGGGTTGGTTTGGATTGGATTGGATTGGATTGGATTTGATTGGATTGGATTGCATTGGATTGGATTGGATGGCGTTCCTTGGATTGGATGGGATAGGATTGGATTGCATTGGATTGGATTGCATGCCGTTCATTGTATTGGTTTTGATTTGATTGGATTGGATTGGATTGGATTGGATTGGATTGAATGCCGTTCCTTAGATTGGATTGGATTGGATTGGATTGGATTGGATCGGATCGGATTGGATTGGATTGGACGGCACTGCATTGGATTGGATTGGATGCCGTTCCTTGGATTGGATTGGATTGGATGTCGTTGCTTAGATTGGTTTGGATTGGCTCGGATTGGATTGGATTGGATTGGATGCCGTTCATTGGATTGGATTGGATTGGGTTGGATTGGATTTGATTGGATTGGATTGGTTTGGATTGGATCTGATTGGATTGAATTGGATTGGATGCCGTTCCTCGGATTGGATTGGGTTTCATTGGACTGGATTGGATAGGATTGGATTGGATTGGATGCCGTTCCTTGGATTGGAATTGATTGGATTGGATTGGATCGGATTGCATTGGATTGGATGGGATTGGATCCCGTTCCTTGGATTAGGCTTAGACTGGATTGGGATGGATTGGATTGGATTGGATTGGATTGGATTTGATTGGATGCCGTTTCTTGGATTGGATGGGATTGGATTGGATCGGATTGGATGCCGTTCCTTAGATTGGATTGGGTGTATTGGATTGGATTGGAAAGGATTGGGTGCCGTTCCTTGGATTGGGTTGGATTGGATTGGATGGTATTGTATTGAATTGGATTGGATTGGATTTGTTGCCGTTCCTTGGATTGGATTGGATTGGCTTGGAATGAATTGGATTGGATTGGATTGGATTGGATGCTGTTCCTTGGATGGGATTTGTTTGGATTGGACTGGATTGGATCGGATCGGATTGGATTCGATTGGATTGGATGCCGTTCATTGGATTGGATTGGATTGGGTTGGATTGCATTTGATTGGATTGGATTGGTTTGAATTGGATCTGATTGGATTGAATTGGATTGGATGCCGTTCCTCGGATTGGATTGGGTTTCATTGGACTGGATTGGATAGGATTGGATTGGATTGGATAACGTTCCTTGGATTGGACTGGACTGGTTTGGATTGGATTGGCGTGGATTGGAGTGGATTGGATTGGATTGGATTGGAGTGGATTGGATTGGATTTGATTGGATGCCGATCCTTGGATTGGATTGGATTGGATTGGAGTGGAATGGATTGGATTGGATTGGATGGCGTTTCTTGGATTGGATTGGAGAGGATTGGATTGCATTGCATTGGATTGCATGCCGTTCATTGGATTGGATTGGATTGGATTGGATTGGGTTGGTTTTGATGCCGTTCCTTGCATTGGATTGGATTGGATTAGATGCCGTTCCTAGTATTGGAATTGATTGGATTGGATTGGATCGGATTGCATTGGATTGGATTGGATCCCGTTCCTTGGATTTGGCTTAGACTGGATTGGGATGGATTGCATTGGATTGGATTGGTTTGGATTGGAATGGATTGGATTGGATTGCATTGGATGCCGGTCCTTTGATTGGATTGGATTGGATTGGATTGGATTGAATGCCGTTCCTTAGATAGGATTGTATTGCATTGGATTGGACCGGATTGGATTGGATTGGATGGCATTGCATTGGATTGGATTGGATTGGATGCCGTTTCTTGGATTGGATTGGATTGGATTGGATTGAATGCCGTTCCTTAGATTGGATTGGATTGGATTGGATTGGATCGGATCGGATTGGATTGGATTGGACTGCACTGCATTGGATTGGATTGGATGCCGTTCCTTGGATTGGATTGGATTGGATTGGATTGGATGTCGTTCCTAAGATTGGATTGGATTGGCTCGGATTGGATTGGATTGGATTGGATTGGATTGGATTGGATTGGATGCCGTTCATTGGATTGGATTGGATTGGGTTGGATGCCGTTCCTTAGATTGGATTGGATTGGCTCGGATTGGATTGGATTGGATTGGATGCCGTTCATTGGATTGGATTGGATTGGGTTGGATTGGATTGGATTGGTTTGGATTGGATTGGATTGGATTGAATTGGATTGGATGCCGTTCCTCGGATTGGATTGGGTTTCATTGGACTGGATTGAATTGGATTGGATTTTATTGGATACCGTTCCTTGGATTGGACTGGACTGGTTTGGATTGGATTGGCTTGGATTGGATTGGATTGGATTGGAGTGGATTGGATTGGATTTGATTGGATGCCGATCCTTGGATTGGATTGGATTGGATTGGATTGGATTGGAGTGGAATGGATTGGATTGGATTGGATGGCGTTTCTTGGATTGTATTGGATAGGATTGGATTGCATTGCATTGGATTGCATGCCGTTCATTGGATTGGATTGGATTGGATTGGATTGGATTGGTTTTGATGCCGTTCCTTGCATTGGATTGGATTGGATTAGATGCCGTTCCTAGGATTGGAATTGATTGGATTGGATTTGATCGGATTGCATTGGATTGGATTGGATTGGATCGCGTTCCTTGGATTTGGCTTAGACTGGATTGGGATGGATTGCATTGGATTGGATTGGTTTGGATTGGATTGGATTGGATTGGATTGGATTGGATGCCGTTCCTTTGATTGGATTGGATTGGATTGGATTGGATTGGCTTGGATTGGTTTGGATTGGATTGGATTGGATTGGATTGGTTTGGATTGGATGGCGTTCCTTGAATTGAATTGGATAGGATTGGATTCGATTGGATTGGATTGTATGCCGTTCCTTTGATTGGATTAGATTGGATTGGATTGGCTTGGAATGGTTTGGATTGGATTGGATTGGATGCCGTTCCTTGGAATGGATTGGATTGGATTGGATTGAATGCCGTTCCTAAGATAGGATTGTATTGTATTGGATTGGACCGGATTGGATTGGATTGGATGGCATTGCATTGGATTGGATTGGATTGGATGCCGTTTCTTGGATTGGATTGTATTGGATTGGATTGAATCGGATTGGATTGGACTGGATTGGATTGGATGGCGTTCCTTGGATTGGATTGGATAGGATTAGATTGAATTGGATAGGATTGGATTCGGTTGGATTGGATTGGATGCCGTTCCTTTGATTGGATTGGATTGGATTGGATTGGCTTGGATTGATTTGGATTGGATTGGATTGGATGCCGTTCCTTGGAATGGATTGGATTGGATTGGATTGAATGCCGTTCCTTAGATAGGATTGTATTGTATTGGATTGGACCGGATTGGATTGGATTGGATGGCATTGCATTGGATTGGATTGGATTGGATGCCGTTTCTTGGATTGGATTGGATTGGATTGGATTGAATCGGATTGGATTCGATTGGATTGGATGGCGTTCCTTGGATTGGATTGGATAGGATTAGATTTGTTTAATGCCGTTCCTTGGATTAGATTGGCTTGGATTGGATTGGGCTGGGAGCCTTTCGTTGGGTTGGTTTGGATTGGATTGGATTGGATTGGATTGGATTTGATTTGATTGGATTGGATTGCATTGGATTGGATTGGATGGCGTTCCTTGGATTGGATGGGATAGGATTGGATTGCATTGGATTGGATTGCATGCCGTTCATTGGATTGGTTTTGATTTGATTGGATTGGATTGGATTGGATTGGATTGAATGCCGTTCCTTAGATTGGATTGGATTGTATTGGATTGGATTGGATTGGATTGGATCGGATCGGATTGGATTGGATTGGACCGAACTGCATTGGATTCGATTGGATGCCGTTCCTTGGATTGGATTGGATTGGATTTGATGCCGTTGCTTAGATTGGTTTGGATTGGCTCGGATTGGATTGGATTGGATTGGATTGGATGCCGTTCATTGGATTGGATTGGATTGGGTTGGATTGGATTGGATTGGATTTGATTGGATTGGATTGGTTTGGATTGGATCTGATTGGATTGAATTGGATTGGATGCCGTTCCTCGGATTGGATTGGGTTTCATTGGACTGGATTGGATAGGATTGGATTGGATTGGATACCGTTCCTTGGATTGGACTGGACTGGTTTGGATTGGATTGGCGTGGATTGGATTGGATTGGATTGGATTGGATTGGATTGGAGTGGATTGGATTGGATTTGATTGGATGCCGATCCTTGGATTGGATTGGATTGGAGTGGAATGGATTGGATTGGATTGGATGGCGTTTCTTGGATTGGATTGGATAGGATTGGATTGCATTGCATTGGATTGCATGCCGTTCATTGGATTGGATTGGATTGGATTGGATTGGGTTGGTTGTGATGCCGTTCCTTGCATTGGATTGGATTGGATTAGATGCCGTTCCTAGGATTGGAATTGATTGGATTGGATTGGATCGGATTGCATTGGATTGGATTGGATTGGATCCCGTTCCTTGGATTTGGCTTAGACTGGATTGGGATGGATTGCATTGGATTGGATTGGTTTGGATTGGAATGGATTGGATTGGATTGGATTGGATGCCGTTCCTTTGATTGGATTGGATTGGATTGGATTGGATTGAATGCCGTTCCTTAGATAGGATTGTATTGTATTGGATTGGACCGGATTTGATTGGATTGGATGGCATTGCATTGGATTGGATTGGATTGGATGCCGTTTCTTGGATTGGATTGGATTGGATTGGATTAAATCGGATTGGATTGGATTGGATTGGATGGCGTTCCTTGGATTGGATTGGATAGGATTAGTTTGGATTGGACTGCACTGCATTGGATTGGATTGGATGCCGTTCCTTGGATTGGATTGGATTGGATTGGATGCCGTTCCTTAGATTTGATTGGATTGGCTCGGATTGGATTGGATGCCGTTCCTTAGATTGGATTGGATTGACTCGGATTGGATTGGATTGGATTCGATTGGATGCCGTTCCTTCGATTGGATTGGCTCGGATTGGATTGGATTGGATGCCGTTCACTGGGTTGGATTGTATTGGGTTGGATTGGATTGGATTGGATTGGATTGGTTTGGATTGGATTGTATTGGATTGGATTGGATGCCGTTCCTTGGATTGGACTGGACTGGATTGGATTGGCTTGGATTGGATTGGATTGGATTGGAGTGGATTGGATTGGATTTGATTGGATGCCGATCCTTGGATTGGATTGGATTGGATTGGAGTGTAATGGATTGGATTGGATTGGATGGCGTTTCCTGGATTGGATTGGATTGGATTGGATTGGGTTTGATGCCGTTCCTTGGTTTGGATTGGATTGGATTGGATGCCGTTCCTAGGATTGGAATTGATTGGATTGGATTGGATCGGATTGCATTGGATTGGATGGGATTGGATCCCGTTCCTTGGATTAGGCTTCGACTGGATTGGGATGGATTGGATTGGATTGGATTGGATTGGATTTGATTGGATGCCGTTTCTTGGATTGGATGGGATTGGATTGGATCGGATTGGATTTTATTGGATTGGATGGCGCTCCTTGAATTGAATTGGATAGGATTAGATTGGATTGGATTGGATTGGGCTGGTGCCGTTCGTTGGATTGGATTGGATTGGATAGGATTGGTTTAATGCCGTTCCTAGGATTGGATTGGATTGTATTGGATGCCGTTACTTGGATTGGATTGGATTGGATTGAATTGGATGCCGTTCCTTAGATTGGATTGGGTGTATTGGATTGGATTGGAAAGGATTGGGTGCCGTTCCTTGGATTGGGTTGGATTGGATTGGATGGTATTGTATTGAATTGGATTGGATTGGATTTGTTGCCGTTCCTTGGATTGGATTGGATTGGCTTGGAATGAATTGGATTGGATTGGATTGGATTGGATGCTGTTCCTTGGATGGGACTTGTTTGGATTGGACTGGATTGGATCGGATCGGATTGGATTCGATTGGATTGGATGCCGTTCATTGGATTGGATTGGATTGGGTTGGATTGGATTTGATTGGATTGGATTGGTTTGAATTGGATCTGATTGGATTGAATTGGATTGGATGCCGTTCCTCGGATTGGATTGGGTATCATTGGACTGGATTGGACAGGATTGGATTGGATTGGATACCGTTCCTTGGATTGGACTGGACTGGTTTGGATTGGATTGGCGTGGATTGGATTGGATTGGATTGGAGTGGATTGGATTGGATTTGATTGGATGCCGATCCTTGGATTGGATTGGATTGGATTGGAGTGGAATGGATTGGATTGGATTGGATGGCGTTTCTTGGATTGGATTGGATAGGATTGGATTGCATTGCATTGGATTGCATGCCGTTCATTGGATTGGATTGGATTGGATTGGGTTGGTTTTGATGCCGTTCCTTGCATTGGATTGGATTGGATTAGATGCCGTTCCTAGGATTGGAATTGATTGGATTGGATTGGATCGGATTGCATTGGATTGGATTGGATTGGATCCCGTTCCTTGGATTTGGCTTAGACTGGATTGGGATGGATTGCATTGGATTGGATTGGTTTGGATTGGAATGCATTGGATTGGATTGGATGGCGTTCCTTGGATTGGATGGGATAGGATTGGATTGCATTAGATTGGATTGCATGCCGTTCATTGGATTGGTTTTGATTTGATTGGATTGGATTGGATTGGATTGGATTGGATTGAATGCCGTTCCTTAGATTGGATTGGATTGGATTGGATTGGATTGGATTGGATTGGATCGGATCGGATTGGATTGAATTGGACCGCACTGCATTGGATTGGATTGGATGCCGTTCCTTGGATTGGATTGGATTGGATTGGATGCCGTTGCTTAGATTGGTTTGGATTGGCTCGGATTGGATTGGATTGGATTGTATTGGATGCCGTTCATTGGATTGGATTGGATTGGGTTGGATTGGATTTGATTGGATTGGATTGGTTTGGATTGGATCTGATTGGATTGAATTGGATTGGATGCCGTTCCTCGGATTGGATTGGGTTTCATTGGACTGGATTGGATAGGATTGGATTGGATTGGATACCGTTCCTTGGATTGGACTAGACTGGACTGGTTTGGATTGGATTGGCGTGGATTGGATTGGATTGGATTGGAGTGGGTTGGATTGGATTTGATTGGATGCCGATCCTTGGATTGGATTGGATTGGAGTGGAATGGATTGGATTGGATTGGATGGCGTTTCTTGGATTGGATTGGATAGGATTGGATTGCATTGCATTGGATTGCATGCCGTTCATTGGATTGGATTGGATTGGATTGGGTTGGTTTTGATGCCGTTCCTTGCATTGGATTGGATTGGATTAGATGCCGTTCCTAGGATTGGAATTGATTGCATTGGATTGGATCGGATTGCATTGGATTGGATTGGATAGGATCCCGTTCCTTGGATTTCGCTTAGACTGGATTGGGATGGATTGCATTGGATTGGATTGGTTTGGATTGGAATGGATTGGATTGGATTGGATGCCGTTCCTTTGATTGGATTGGATTGGATTGGATTGAATGCCGTTCCTTAGATAGGATTGTATTGTATTGGATTGGACCGGATTGGATTGGATTGGATGGCATTGCATTGGATTGGATTGGATTGGATGCCGTTTCTTGGATTGGATTGGATAGGATTAGTTTGGATTGGACTGCACTGCATTGGATTGGATTGGATGCCGTTCCTTGGATTGGATTGGATTGGATTGGATGCCGTTCCTTAGATTTGATTGGATTGGCTCGGATTGGATTGGATGCCGTTCCTTAGATTGGATTGGATTGACTCGGTTTGGATTGGATTGGATTCGATTGGATGCCGTTCCTTCGATTGGATTGGCTCGGATTGGATTGGATTGCATGCCGTTCACTGGACTGGATTGTATTGGGTTGGATTGGATAGGATTGGATTGGTTTGGATTGGGTTGTATTGGATTGGATTGGATGCCGTTCCTCGGATTGGATTGGGTTTCATTGGACTGGATTGGATTGGATTGGATTGGATTGGATACCGTTCCTTGGATTGGACTGGACTGGATTGGATTGGCTTGGATTGGTTTGGATTGGATTGGAGTGGATTGGATTGGATTTGATTGGATGCCGATCCTTGGATTGGATTTGATTGGATTGGAGTGTAATGGATTGGATTGGATTGGATGGCGTTTCTTGGATTGGATTAGATAGGATTGGAATGCATTGGATTGGATTGCATGCCGTTCATTGGATTGGATTGGATTGGATTGGTTTTGATGCCGTTCCTTGGTTTGGATTGGATTGGATTGGATGCCGTTCCTAGGATTGGAATTGATTGGATTGGATTGGATCGGATTGCATTGGATTGGATGGGATTGGATCCCGTTCCTTGGATTAGGCTTCGACTGGATTGGGATGGATTGGATTGGATTGGATTGGATTGGATTGGATTTGATTGGATGCCGTTTCTTGGATTGGATGGGATTGGATTGGATCGGATTGGATTTTATTGGATTGGATGGCGCTCCTTGAATTGGATTGGATAGGATTAGATTGGATTGGATTGGATTGGGCTGGTGCCGTTCGTTGGATTGAATTGGATTGGATTGGATAGGATTAGTTTAATGCCGTTCCTAGGATTGGATTGGATTGGATTGGATGCCGTTCCTTAGATTGGATTGGGTGTATTGGTTTGGATTGGAAAGGATTGGGTGCCGTTCCTTGGATTGGGTTGGATTGGATTGGATGGTATTGTATTGAATTGGATTGGATTGGATTTGTTGCCGTTCCTTGGATTGGATTGGATTGGCTTGGAATGAATTGGATTGGATTGGATTGGATTGGATGCTGTTCCTTGGATGGGATTTGTTTGGATTGGACTGGATTGGATCGGATCGGATTGGATTCGATTGGATTGGATGGCGTTCCTTGGATTGAATTGGATAGTATTGGATTGGATTGGATTGGGTTGGATGCCGTTCATTGGATTGGATTGTAGTGGATTGGATTGGATTGGATTTGATGCCGTTCCTTGGATTGGAATTGATTGGATTGGACGGATTGGATTGGAATGGATTGCATTGGATTGGATTGGATTGAATGCCGTTCCTTGCATTGGGTTGTATTGGATTGGATTGGGTTGAATTTGATTGGATTGGATTTGATGCCGTTCCTTGGATTGGATTGGATTGGATTGGTTTGGATCGGATTGGATTGGATTGTTTTGGATTGGATCGGATTGGATGGCGTTCCTTGGATTGGATTGGATTGGCTGCCGTTAATTGGATTGGAATGGATTTGATTGGAATGGATTGCATTGGATTGGATTGGATTGGATGCCGTTCCTTGAATTGGGTTGTATTGGATTGGATTGGATTGTATTGAATTTGATTGGATTGGATTGGATTTGATGCCGTTCCTTTGATTGGATTGGATTGGAATGGATTGAATTGGATTGGATTGGTTTGGATCGGTGTGGATTCCATTGGATTGGATTGGATGGCGATCCTTGGATAGGATTTGGATAGGATTGGAATGCATTGCATTCGATTGCATGCAGGTCATTGGATTGGATTGGATTGGATTGGAATGGATTGGATTGGATTTGATGCCGTTCGTTGGATTCGATTGGATTGGATTGGATTGGATTGAATGCCGTTCCTTCGATTGGATTGGATTGGACTAGATTGGATCGGATTGGATTGGATTGGACTGCATTGCATGGGATTGGATGGGAGTGGCTGCCGTTTCTTGGATTGGATTGGATTGGATTGGTTTGGATTGGATTGGATTGAATCGGATTGGACTGGATTGGATTGGATGGCGTTACTTGGATTGGATTGGATAGGATTAGATTGGATTGGATTGGATTGGATTGGGGTGGATGCCGTTCTTTGTATTTGATTGGATTGGTTTAATGCCGTTCCTTGGATTGCATTGTATTGGAATGGATTGCATTGGAATGGTTTGGATTGGATTGAATCGGATTGGATTGGATTGGATTGGATGGCGTTACTTGGATTGGAATTGATTGTATTGGATTCTATGCCATTCCTTGGATTCGATTGGGTTTCATTGAACTGGATTGGATTGGATTGGATGCCGTTCCTTGGATTGGACTGGACTGGATTGGATTGCATTGGATTGGATTGGATTGGATGCAGATCGTTGGATTGCATTGGGTTGGAATGGATTGGATCCCGTTCCTTGGATTGGATTGGATAGGATTAGACTGGATTGGATTGGATTGGGCTGGATGCCGTTCGTTGGATTGGATTGGATTGGATTGGATTGGTTTGATACCTTTTCATGAATTGGATTGGATTGAATTGGATTGGATGCCGTTACTTGGATTGGATTGGATTGGATTGGACTGGATGCCGGTCCTGAAATTGGATTAGTTTGGATTGGATTGGAATGGATTGCATTGGATTGGATTGGATTGGATTTGATTGGATGCCGATCCTTGGATTGGATTGGATTGGATTGGAATGGAGTGGAATGGATTGGATTGGATTGGATGGCGTTTCTTGGATTGGATTGGATAGGATTGGATTGCATTGCATTGGATTGCATGCCGTTCATTGGATTGGATTGGATTGGATTGGATTGCTTTTGATGCCGTTCCTTGCATTGGATTGGATTGGATTAGATGCCGTTCCTAGGATTGGAATTGATTGGATTGGATTGGATCGGATTGCATTGGATTGGATTGGATCCCGTTCCTTGGATTTGTCTGCGACTGGATTTGGATGGATTGCATTGGATTGGATTGGTTTGGATTGTATTGGATGCCGTTTCTTGGATTCGATGGGATTGGATTGGATCGGATTGGATTGGATTGGATGGCGTTCCTTGGATTGGATAGGATTTGATTGGATTGGATTGGATTGGTTTAATGCCGTTCCTTGGATTGGATTGGATTCGACGCCGTTACTTGGAGTGGATTGAATTGGATTGAATTGGATGCCATTCCTTAGATTGGATTGGATTGGATTGGATTGGAAAGGATTGGGTGCCGTTCCTTGGATTGGGTTGGATTGGATTGGATGGTATTGTATTGAATTCGATTGGATTGGATTTGTTGCCGTTCCTTGGATTGTATTGGATTGGCTTGGAATGAATCGGATTGGATTGGATTGGATTGAATGCCGTTCCTTCGATTGGATTGGATTGGACTAGATTGGATCGGATTGGATTGGATTGGACTGCATTGCATGGGATTGGATGGGAGTGGCTGCCGTTTCTTGGATTGGATTGGATTGGATTGGTTTGGATTGGATTGGATTGAATCGGATTGGACTTGATTGGATTGGATGGCGTTACCTGGATTGGATTGGATAGGATTAGATTGGATTGGATTGGATTGGGGTGGATGCCGTTCTTTGGATTGGATTGGATTGGTTGAATGCCGTTCCTTGGATTGCATTGTATTGGAATGGATTGCATTGGATTGGTTTGGATTGGATTGAATCGGATTGGATTGGATTGGATTGGATGGCGTTACTTGGATTGGAATTGATTGGATTCGATTCTATGCCGTTCCTTGGATTCGATTGGGTTTCATTGAACTGGATTGGATTGGATTGGATGCCGTTCCTTGGATTGGACTGGACTGGATTGGATTGCATTGGATTGGATTGGATTGGATGCAGATCGTTGGATTGCATTGGATTGGAATGGATTGGATCCCGTTCCTTGGATTGGATTGGATAGGATTAGACTGGATTGGATTGGATTGGGCTGGATGCCGTTCGTTGGATTGGATTGGATTGGATTGGATTGGTTTGATACCTTTTCATGAATTGGATTGGATTGAATTGGATTGGATGCCGTTACTTGGATTGGATTGGATTGGATTGGACTGGATGCCGGTCCTGAGATTGGATTAGATTGGATTGGATTGGAATGGATTGCATTGGATTGGATTGGATTGGTTTTGATTGGATGCCGATCCTTGGATTGGATTGGAATGGATTGGAATGGAGTGGAATGGATTGGATTGGATTGGATGGCGTTTCTTGGATTGGATTGGATAGGGTTGGATTGCATTGCATTGGATTGCATGCCGTTCATTGGATTGGATTGGATTGGATTGGATTGCTTTTGATGCCGTTCCTTGCATTGGATTGGATTGGATTAGATGCCGTTCCTAGGATTGGAATTGATTGGATTGGATTGGATCGGATTGCATTGGATTGGATTGGATTGGATCCCGTTCCTTGGATTTGTCTTCGACTGGATTTGGATGGATTGCATTGGATTGGATTGGTTTGGATTGTATTGGATGCCGTTTCTTGGATTCGATGGGATTGGATTGGATCGGATTGCATTGTATTGGATTGGATGGCGTTCCTTGGATTGGATACGATTAGATTGGATTGGATTGGATTGGTTTAATGCCGTTCCTTGGATTGGATTGGATTCGACGCCGTTACTTGGAGTGGATTGGATTGGATTGAATTGGATGCCATTCCTTAGATTGGATTGGATTGGATTGGATTGGAAAGGATTGGGTGCCGTTCCTTGGGTTGGGTTGGATTGGATTGGATGGTATTGTATTGAATTGGATTGGATTGGATTTGTTGCCGTTCCTTGGATTGTATTGGATTGGCTTGGAATGAATCGGATTGGATTGGATTGGATTGGATGCCGTTCCTTGGATGGGATTTGTTTGGATTGGATTGGATCGGATCGGATTGGATTCGATTGGATTGGATGGCGTTCCTTGGATTGAATTGGATAGTATTGGATTGGATTGGATTGGATTGGGTTGGATCCCGTTCATTGGATTGGATTGTAGTGGATTGGATTGGATTGGATTGGATTTGATGCCGTTCCTTGGATTGGATTGAATTGGATTGGATCGGATTGGATAGGGTTGGATTGGATTGCGTTCCTTGGATGGGATTTGTTTGGATTGGATTGGATTGGATCGGATCGGATTGGATTCGATTGGATTGGATGGCTTTCCTTGGATTGAATTGGATAGTATTGGATTGGATTGGATTGGATTGGGTTGGATCCCGTTCATTGGATTGGATTGTAGTGGATTGGATTGGATTGGATTGGATTTGATGCCGTTCCTTGGATTGGATTGGATTGGATTGGATCGGATTGGATAGGGTTGGATTGGATGGCGTTCCTTGGATTGGATAGGATTGGATTGGATTGGCTGCCGTAACTTGGATTGGATTGGATTGGATGCCGTTCCTTTGATTGGGTTGGATTGGATTGGAATGGAATGGTTTAATGACGTTCCTTGGATTGAATTGGATTGGATTGGATGCCGGTAGTTGGATTGGATTTAATTGGATGCCGTTCCTTAGCCTGGATTGGATTGGCTCGGATTGGATTGGATTGGATTGGATTGGATGCCGTTTATTGGATTGGATTTGATGCCGTTCTTTGGAGTGGATTGGATTGGTTTGGGTTTGATTGAATCGGATTGGATTGGAATAGATTGGATTGGATGGCGTTACTTGGATTGGATTGGATAGGATTAGATTGGATTGGATTGGATTGGGGTGGATGCCGTTCCTTGGATTGGATTGGATTGGTTTAATGCCGTTCCTTGGATTGGATTGGATTGGATTGGAATGGAATGGATTGCATTGGATTGGATTGGATTGCATACCGTTCCTTGAATTGGGTTGTACTGGATTGGATTGGATTGTATTGAATTTGATTGGATTGGATTTGATGCCGTTCCTTGGATTGGATTGGATTGGATTGGATGGGATCGGATTGGATAGGCTTGGATTGGATGACGATCCTTAGATTGGGTTGGATTGGATTGGATTGGAATGCTTTAATGACGTTCATTGGATTGGATTGGATTGGATTGGATGCCGGTACGTGGATTGGATTGGATTGGATGCCGTTCCTTTGACTGGATTGGATTGGCTCGGATTGGATTGGATTGGATTAGATGCCGTTGATTGGATTGGATTGTATTGGGTTGGATTGGATTGGATTGGTTTGGATTGGACCGGATTGGATTGGATGCCGTTCCTTGGATTGGATTGAATTGTATTGAATTTGATTGGATTGGATTGGATTGGATCGGATTGGATGGCGTTCCTTGGATTGGATAGAATTGGATTGGATTGGCTGCCGTTACTTGGATTGGATGGGATTGGATTGGGTGCCGTTGTTTACATTGGATTGGATTGGATTGGATTCGAATGGATTGCATTGGAGTGGATTGGATTGGATGCCGTTCATTGGATTGGATTGGATTGGATGCCGTGCCTTTGATTGGATTGGATTAGCTTGGATTGGTTTGGATTGGATTGGATTGGATTGGATTGGATGCCGTTCCTTGGAATGGATTGGATTGGATTGGATTGACTGCCGTTCCTTAGATAGGATTGTATTGTATTGTATTGGACCGGATTGGATTGGATTGGATGGCATTGCATTAGATTGGATTGGATTGGATGCCGTTTCTTGGATTGGATTGGATTGGATTGGATTGGATTAGATTGGATTCCGTTCCTAGGATTGGATTGGAAAGGTTAAGATTGGATTGGCTTGGATTGGGCTGGATGCCGTTGGTTGGCTTGGATTGGATTGGATTGGATTTTTTAAATGCCGTTCCTTGGATTAGATTGGATTGGATTGGATTGGTCTGGATGCCGTTGATTGGATTGGTTTGGATTGGATTGGATTGGATTGGATTTGATTGGATTGGATTGGATTGCATTGGATTGGATTGGATGGCGTTCCTTGGATTGGATGGGATAGGATTGGATTGCATTGGATTGGATTGCATGCCGTTCATTGGATTGGATTTGATTTGATTGGATTGGATTGGATTGAATGCCGTTCCTTTGATTGAATTGGATTGGAATGGATTGGATTGAATCGGATTGTATTGGATTGGACTGCACGGCATTGGATTGGATTGAATGCCGTTCCTTGGATTGGATTGGATTGGATTGGATTGGGTGCCTTTCATTGGATTGGATTCTATTGGGTTGGATTGGATTGGATTGGTTTGGATTGGATTGGATTGGATTGGATTGCATTGGATAGGATTGGATTGGATGCCGTTCCGTGGATTGGATTGGGTTTCATTGGACTGGATTGGATTGGATTGGATGCCGTTCCTTGGATTGGACTGGACTGGATTGGATTGCATTGGATTGGATTGGATTGGAGTAGATTGGATTGGATTGGATTGGGCTGGGTGCCGTTCGTTGGATTGGTTTGGATTGGATTGGATTGGATTGGATTTGATTGGATTGGATTGCATTGGATTGGATTGGATGGCGGTCCTTGGATTGGAATGGATTGGTTTGGATTGGATTGAATCGGATTGTATTGGATTGGACTGCACTGCATTGGATTGTATTGGATGCCGTTCCCTGAATTGGGTTGTATTGGATTGGATTGTATTGTATTGAATTTGATTGGATTGGATTGGATTGGATGCCGTTCCTTAGATTGCATTGGATTGGCTCGGAATTGATTGGATTGGCTTGGACTGGATTGGATTGGATGCCGTTCATTGCATTGGATTGTATTGGGTTCGATTGGATTGGATTGGTTTGGATTGGATTGGATTGGATTGGATTGGATGCCGTTCCTCGGAATGGATTGGGTTTCATTGGACTGAATTGGATTGGACTGGATTGGATTGGATACCATTCCTTGGATTGGACTGGACTGGGTTGGATTGGATTGGGTTGGAGTGGATTGGATTGGATTTGATTGGATGCCGATCCTTGGATTGGATTGGATCAGATTGGATTGGATTGGAGTGGAATGGATTGGATTGGATTGGATGGCGTTTCTTGGATTGGATTGGATAGGATTGGATTGCATTGGATTGGATTGCATGCCGTTCATTGGATTTGATTGGATTGGATTGGATTGGTTTTGATGCCGTTCCTTGGATTGGATTGGATTGGATTGGATGCCGTTCCTAGGATTGGAATTGATTGGATTGGATTGGATTGGATCGGATTGCATTGGATTGGATTGGATTGGATCCCGTTCCTTGGAATTGGCATAGACAGGATTGGGATCGATTGGATTAGATTGGATTGGATTTGATTGGATGCCGTTTCTTGGATTGGATGGGTTTGGATTGGATCGGATTGCTTTGTATTGGATTGGATGGCGTTCCTTGGATTGGATTGGGTTTCATTGGACTGGATTGGATTGGATTGGATTGGATTGACTTGGATTGGATTGGATTTGATTGGAGTGGATTGGATTGGATTTGATTGGATGCCGATCCTTGGATTGGATTGGATTGGATTGGATTGGATTGGATTGGAGTGGAATGGATTGGATTGGATTGGCTTGGATTGGATTGGATTGAATGCCGTTCCTTAGATTGGATTGGATTGGATTGGATTGGATCGGATCGGATTGGATTGGATTGGACCGCACTGCATTAGATTGGATTGGATGCCGTTCCTTGGATTGGATTGGTTTGGATTGGATTGAATGCCGTTCCTTAGATAGGATTGTATTGTATTGGATTGGACCGGATTGGATTGGATTGGATGGCATTGCATTGGATTGGATTGGATTGGATGCCGTTTCTTGGATTGGATTGGATTGGATTGGATTGAATCGGATTGGATTGGATTGGATTGGATGGCCTTCCTTGGATTGGACTGGATAGCATTCGATTGGAATCGACTGCACTGCATTGGATTGGATTGGATGCCGTTCCTTGGATTGGATTGGATTGGATTGGATGCCGTTCCTTAGATTTGATTGGATTGGCTCGGATTGGATTGGATGCCGTTCCTTAGATTGGATTGGATTGGCTCGGATTGGATTAGATTGGATTGGATTCGATTGGATGCCGTTCCTTCGATTGGATTGGCTCGGATTGGATTGGATTGGATTGGATGCCGTTCACTGGATTGGATTGTATTGGGTTGGATTGGATTGGATTGGATTGGTTTGGATTGGATTGGATTGGATTGGATGCCGTTCCTCGGATTGCATAGGGTTTCATTGGACTGGATTGGATTGAATTGGATTGGATCCCGTTCCTTGGATTGGACTGGACTGGATTGGATTGGATTGGCTTGGATTGGATTGGATTGGATTGGAGTGGATTGGATTGGATTTGATTGGATGCCGATCCTTGGATTGGATTGGATTGGTTTGGATTGGAGTGTAATGGATTGGATTGGATTGGATGGCGTTTCCTGGATTGGAGTGGATAGGATTGAATTGCATTGGATTGGATTGCATGCCGTTCATTGGATTGGGTTGGTTTTGATGCCGTTCCTTGCATTGGATTGGATTGAATTAGATGCCGTTCCTAGGATTGGAATTGATTGGATTGGATTGGATTGGATCGGATTGCATTCGATTGGATTGGATTGGATCCCGTTCCTTGGATTTGGCGTAAACTGGATTGGGATGGATTGCATTGGATTGGATTGGTTTGGATTGGATTGGATTGGATTGGATGCCGTTCCTTTGATTGGATTGGATTGGATTGGATTGGATTGGCTTGGATTGGTTTGGATTGGATTGGATTGGATTGGATGCCGTTCCTTGGAATGGATTGGATTGGATTGGATTGAATGCCGTTCCTTAGATAGGATTGTATTGTATTGGATTGGACCGGATTGGATTGGATTGGATGGCATTGCATTGGATTGGATTGGATTGGATGCCGTTTCTTGGATTGGATTGAATCGGATTGGATTGGATTGGATTGGATTGGATGGCCTTCCTTGGATTGGATTTGATAGGATTAGATTGGAATCGACTGCACTGCATTGGATTGGATTGGATGCCGTTCCTTGGATTGGATTGGATTGGATTGGATGCCGTTCCTTAGATTTGATTGGATTGGCTCGGACTGGATTGGATGCCGTTCGTTAGATTGGATTGGAGTGGCTCGGATTGGATTAGATTTGATTGGATTCGATTGGATGCCGTTCCTTCGATTGGATTGGCTCGGATTGGATTGGATTGGATTGGATGCCGTTCACTGGATTGGATTGTATTGGGTTGGATTGGATTGGATTGGATTGGTTTGGATTGGATTGGATTGGATTGGATTGGATGCCGTTCCTCGGATTGCATAGGGTTTCATTGGACTGGAGTGGATTGGATTGGATTGGATTGGATCCCGTTCCTTGCATTGGACTGGACAGTATTGGATTGGCTTGGATTGGATTGGATTGGATTGGAGTGGATTGGATTGGATTTGATTGGATGCCGATCCTTGGATTGGATTGGATTGGATTGGAGTGTAATGGATTGGATTGGATTGGATGGCGTTTCCTGGATTGGATTGGATAGGATTGGATTGCATTGGATTGGATTGCATGCCGTTCATTGGATTGGATTGGTTTTGATGCCTTTCCTTGGTTTGGATTGGATTGGATTGGATGCCGTTCCTAGGATTGGAATTGATTGGATTGGATTGGATCGGATTGCATTGCATTGGATGGGATTGGATCCCGATCCTTGGATTAGGTTTTGACTGGATTGGGATGGATTGGATTGGATTGGATTGGATTGGATTTGATTGGATGGCGTTCCTTGGATTGGATGGGATAGCATTGGATTGCATTGGATTGGATTGCATGCCGTTCATTGGATTGGTTTTGATTTGATTGGATTGGATTGGATTGGATTGGATTGAATGCCGTTCCTTAGATTGGATTGGAATGGATTGGATTGGATTGGATTGGATTGGATTGGATCGGATCGGATTGGATTGGATTGGACTGCACTGCATTGGATTGGATTGGATGCCGTTCCTTGGATTGGATTGGATTGGATTGGATTGGATTGGATGCCGTTCCTTCGATTGGATTGGATTGGATTGGATGCCGTTCCTTAGATTGGATTGGATTGGCTCGGATTGGATTGGATTGGATTGGATTGGATGCCGTTCATTGGATTGGATTGGATTGGTTTCGATGGGATTGGATTGGATTGGATTGGATTGGATTGGATTGGATTGGATTGGATTGGATTGGTTTGGATTGGATTGGATTGGATTGGATTGAATTGGATTGGATGCCGTTCCTCGGATTGGATTGGTTTTCATTGGACTGGATTGGATTGGATTGGATTGGATACCGTTCCTTGGATTGGACTGGACTGGTTTGGATTGGATTGGGTTGGATTGGATTGGATTGGAGTGGATTGGATAAGACTTGATTGGATGCCGATCCTTGGATTGGATTGGATTGGAATGGATTGGAGTGGAATGGATTGGATTGGATTGGATGGCGTTTCTTGGATTGGATTGGATAGGATTGGATTGCATTGCATTGGATTGCATGCCGTTCATTGGATTGGATTGGATTGGATTGGATTGGATTGGTTTTGATGCCGTTCCTTGCATTGGATTGGATTGGATTAGATGCCGTTCCTAGGATTGGAATTGATTGGATTGGATTTGATCGGATTGCATTGGATTGGATTGGATTGGATCGCGTTCCTTGGATTTGGCTAAGAATGGATTGGGATGGATTGCATTGGATTGGATTGGATTGGTTTGGATTGGATTGGATTCGATTGGATTGGATGCCGTTTCTTTGATTGGATTGGATTGGATTGGATTGGATTGGATTGGATTGGATTGGCTTGGATTGGTTTGGATTGGATTGGATTGGATGCCGTTCCTTGGAATGGATTGGATTGGATTGGATTGAATGCCGTTCCTTAGATAGGATTGTATTGTATTGGATTGGACCGGATTGCATTGGATTGGATGGCATTGCATTGGATTGGATTGGTTTGGATGCCGTTTCTTGGATTGGATTGGATTGGATTGGATGCCGTTCCTTAGATTGGATTGGATACGATTAGACTGGATTGGACTGCACTGCATTGGATTGGATTGGATGCCGTTCCTTGGATTGGATTGGATTGGATTGGATGCCGTTCCTTAGATTGGATTGGATTGGCTCGGATTGGATTGGATTGGATTGGATTCTATTGGATTGGCTCGGATTGGATTGGATTGGATTGGATGCCGTTCACTGGATTGGATTGTATTGGGTTGGATTGGATTGGATTGGATTGGATTGGATTGGTTTGGATTGGATGGGATTGGATAGGGCTGGTGCCGTTCGTTGGATTGAATTGGATTGGATTGGATAGGATTGGTTTAATGCCGTTCCTTGGATTGGATTGGATTGGATTGGATGCCGTAACTTGGATTGGATTGGATTGGATTGAATTGGATGCCGTTCCTTCGATTGGATTGGATGGGATTGGAAAGTATTGGATGCCGTTCCTTGGATTGGGTTGGATTGGATTGGATTGGATGGGATTGTATTGAATTGGATTGGATTGGATTGGATTTGTTGCCGTTCCTTGGATTGGATTGGATTGGCTTGGAATGAATCGGATTGGATTGGTTTGGATTGGATGCCGTTCCTTGGATGGGATTTGTTTGGATTGGATTGGATTGGATCGGATCGGATTGGATTCGATTGGATTGGATGGCGTTCCTTGGATTGAATTGGATAGTATTGGATTGGACCGGATTGGATTGGATTGGACGACATTGCATTGGATTGGATTGGATTGGATGCCGTTTCTTGGATTGGATTGGATTGGATTGAATCGGATTCGATTTGATTGGATTGGATTGGATGGCGTTCGTTGGATTCGATTGGAGAGGAATAGATTGGATTGGATTGGATTGGGCTGGATGCCGTTCGTTGGCTTGGATTGGATTGGATTGGATTTGTTTAATGCCGTTCCTTGGATTAGATTGGCTTGGATTGGATTGGGCTGGGTGCCGTTCGTTGGATTGGTTTGGATTGGATTCGATTGGATTGGATTTGATTGGATTGGATTGCATTGGATTGGATTGGATGGCGTTCCTTGGATTGGATGGGATAGGATTGGATTGCATTGGATTGGATTGCATGCATTCATTGGGTTGGATTTGATTTGATTGGATTGGATTGGATTGAATGCCGTTCCTTCGATTGGATTGGATTGGATTCGATTGGATTGGATCGGATTGTATTGTATTGGACTGCGCTGCATTGGATTGGATTGGATGGCGTTCCTTGGATTGGATTGGATTGGATTGGATTGGATTGGAATGGATGCCGTTCCTTCGATTGGATTGGATTGGCTCGGATTGGATTGGATGCCGCTCCTTAGATTGGATTGGATTGGCTCGGATTGGATTGGATCGGATAGGATTGGATTGGATTTGATTGGATGCCGATGCTTGGATTGGATTGGATTGGATTGGATTGGATTGGAGTGTAATGTATTGGATTGGATTGGATGGCGTTTCTTGGATTGGATTGGATAGGATTGGATTGCATTGGATTGGATTGCATGCCGTTCGTTGGATTGGATTGGATTGGATTGGTTTTGATGCCGTTCCATGGTTTGGATTGGATTGGATTGGATGCCGTTCTTTGGATTGGAATTGACTGGATTGGATTGGATCGGATTGCATTGGACTGGATGGGATTGGATCCCGTTCCTTGGATTAGGCTTAGACTGGATTGGGGTGGATTGGATTGGATTGGATTGGATTGGATTGGATGCCGTTTCTTGGATTGGATGGGATTGGATTGGATCGGATTGGATTTTATTGGATTGGATGGCGCTCCTTGGATTGGATTGGATAGGATTAGATTGGATTGGATTGGATTGGGCTGGTGCCGTTCGTTGGATTGAATTGGATTGGATTGGATAGGATTGGTTGAATGCCGTTCCTTGGATTGGATTGGATTGCATTGGATGCCGTTACTTGGATTGGATTGGATTGGATTGAATTGGATGCCGTTCCTTAGATTGGATTGGGTGTATTGGATTGGATTGGAAACGATTGGGTGCCGTTCCTTGGATTGGGTTGGATTGGATTGGATGGTATTGTATTGAATTGGATTGGATTGGATTTGTTGCCGTTCCTTGGATTGAATTGGATTGGCTTGGAATGAATCGGATTGGATTGGATTGGATTGGATTGGATGCCGTTCCTTGGATGGGATTTGTTTGGATTGGATTGGATTGGATCGGATCGGATTGGATTCGATTGGATTGGATGGCGTTCCTTGGATTGAATTGGATAGTATTGGATTGGATTGGATTGGGTTGGATGCCGTTCATTGGATTGGATTGTAGTGGATTGGATTGGATTGGATTGGATTTGATGCCGTTCCGTGGATTGGATTGGATTGGTTTGAATGCCGTTCCTCAGATTGGATTGTATTGGCTCGGATTGGATTTTATTGGATTGGATGCCGTTCATTGGATTGGAGTGTATTGGATTGGATTGGATTGGATTGGTTTGGATTGGATGGCGTTCCTTGAATTGAATTGGATAGGATTGGATTCGATTGGATTGGATTGGATGCCGTTCCTTTGATTGGATTGGATTGGATTGGATTGGCTTGGATTGGTTTGGATTGGATTGGATTGGATGCCGTTCCTTGGAATGGATTGGATTGGATTGAATTGGATGCCGTTCCTTAGATTGGATTGGGTGTATTGGATTGGATTGGAAAGGATTGGGTGCCGTTCCTTGGATTGGGTTGGATTGGATTGGATGGTATTGTATTGAATTGGATTGGATTGGATTTGTTGCCGTTCCTTGGGTTGAATTGGATTGGCTTGGAATGAATCGGATTGGATTGGATTGGATTGGATTGGATGCCGTTCCTTGGATGGGATTTGTTTGGATTGGATTGGATTGGATCGGATCGGATTGGATTCGATTTGATTGGATGGCGTTCCTTGGATTGAATTGGATAGTTTGGATTGGATTGGATAGGGTTGGATGCCGTTCATTGGATTGGATTGTAGTGGATTGGATTGGATTGGATTGGATTTGATGCCGTTCCTTGGATTGGATTGGATTGGACTGAATGCCGTTCCTCAGATTGGATTGTATTGGCTCGGATTGGATTTTATTGGATTGGATGCCGTTCATTGGATTGGAGTGTATTGGATTGGATTGGATTGGATTGGTTTGGATTGGATGGCGTTCCTTGAATTGAATTGGATAGGATTGGATTCGATTGGATTGGATTGGATGCCGTTCCTTTGATTGGATTGGATTGGATTGGATTGGATTGGCTTGGATTGGTTTGGATTGGATTGGATTGGATGCCGTTCCTTGGAATGGATTGGATTGGATTGGATTGAATGCCGTTCCTTAGATAGGATTGTATTGTATTGGATTGGACCGGATTGGATTGGATTGGATGGCATTGCATTGGATTGGATTGGATTGGATGCCGTTTCTTGGATTGGATTGGATTGGATTGAATCGGATTGGATTGGATTGGATTGGATGGCGTTCCTTGGATTGGATTGGATAGGATTAGATTGGATTGGATTGGATTGGACTGGATGCCGTTCGTTGGCTTGGATTGGATTGGATTGGATTTGTCTAATGCCGTTCCTTGGATTAGATTGGCTTGGATTGGATTGGGCTGGGATCCTTTCGTTGGATTGGTTTGGATTGGATTGGATTGGATTGGATTGGATTTGATTGGATTGGATTGCATTGGATTGGATTGGATGGCGTTCCTTCGATTGGATGGGATAGGATTGGATTGCATTGGATTGGATTGCATGCCGTTCATTGGATTGGTTTTGATTTGATTGGATTGGATTGGATTGGATTGGATTTGTTTAATGCCGTTCCTTGGATTAGATTGGCTTGGATTGGATTGGGCTGGGTGCCGTTCGTTGGATTGGTTTGGATTGGATTCGATTGGATTGGATTTGATTGGATTGGATTGCATTGGATTGGATTGGATTGTATTGGATTGGACTGCGCTGCATTGGATTGGATTGGATGGCGTTCCTTGGATTGGATGGGATAGGATTGGATTGGATTGGATTGAATGCCGTTCCTGAGATTGGATTAGGTTGGATTGGATTGGATTGGATTGGATCGGATTGTATTGGATTGGACTGCGCTGCATTGGATTGGATTGGATGGCGTTCCTTGGATTGGATTGGATTGGATTGGATTGGAATGGATGCCGTTCCTTCGATTGGATTGGATTGGCTCGGATTGGATTGGATGCCGCTCCTTAGTTTGGATTGGATTGGGTCGGATTGGATTGGATCGGATAGGATTGGATTGGATTTGATTGGATGCCGATGCTTGGATTGGATTGGATTGGATTGGATTGGATTGGAGTGTAATGTATTGGATTGGATTGGATGGTGTTTCTTGAATTGGATTGGATAGGATTGGATTGCATTGGATTGGATTGCATGCCGTTCGTTGGATTGGAATTGATTGGATTGGTTTTGATGCCGTTCCATGGTTTGGATTGGATTGGATTGGATGCCGTTCTTAGGATTGGAATTGACTGGATTGGATTGGATCGGATTGCATTGGATTGGATGGGATTGGATCCCGTTCCTTGGATTAGGCTTCGACTGGATTGGGGTGGATTGGATTGGATTGGATTGGATTGGATTGGATGCCGTTTCTTGGATTGGATGGGATTGGATTGGATCGGATTGGATTTTATTGGATTGGATGGCGCTCCTTGGATTGGATTGGATAGGATTAGATTGGATTGGATTGGATTGGGCTGGTGCCGTTCGTTGGATTGAATTGGATTGGATTGGATAGGATTGGTTGAATGCCGTTCCTTGGATTGGATTGGATTGCATTGGATGCCGTTACTTGGATTGGATTGGATTGGATTGAATTGGATGCCGTTCCTTAGATTGGATTGGGTGTATTGGATTGGATTGGAAACGATTGGGTGCCGTTCCTTGGATTGGGTTGGATTGGATTGGATGGTATTGTATTGAATTGGATTGGATTGGATTTGTTGCCGTTCCTTGGGTTGAATTGGATTGGCTTGGAATGAATCGGATAGGATTGGATTGGATTGGATTGGATGCCGTTCCTTGGATGGGATTTGTTTGGATTGGATTGGATTGGATCGGATCGGATTGGATTCGATTGGATTGGATGGCGTTCCTTGGATTGAATTGGATAGTTTGGATTGGATTGGATAGGGTTGGATGCCGTTCATTGGATTGGATTGTAGTGGATTGGATTGGATTGGATTGGATTTGATGCCGTTCCTAGGATTGGATTGGATTGGATTGAATGCCGTTCCTCAGATTGGATTGTATTGGCTCGGATTGGATTTTATTGGATTGGATGCCGTTCATTGGATTGGAGTGTATTGGATTGGATTGGGTTGGATTGGTTTGGATTGGATGGCGTTCCTTGAATTGAATTGGATAGGATTGGATTCGATTGGATTGGATTGGATGCCGTTCGTTTGATTGGATTGGATTGGATTGGATTGGCTTGGATTGGTTTGGATTGGATTGGATTGGATGCCGTTCCTTGGAATGGATTGGATTGGATTGGATTGAATGCCGTTCCTTAGATAGGATTGTATTGTATTGGATTGGACCGGATTGGATTGGATTGGATGGCATTGCATTGGATTGGATTGGATTGGATGCCGTTTCTTGGATTGGATTGGATTGGATTGAATCGGATTGGATTGGATTGGATTGGATGGCGTTCCTTGGATTGGATTGGATAGGATTAGATTGGATTGGATTGGATTGGACTGGATGCCGTTCGTTGGCTTGGATTGGATTGGATTGGATTTGTCTAATGCCGTTCCTTGGATTAGATTGGCTTGGATTGGATTGGGCTGGGATCCTTTCGTTGGATTGGTTTGGATTGGATTGGATTGGATTGGATTTGATTGGATTGGATTGCATTGGATTGGATTGGATGGCGTTCCTTCGATTGGATGGGATAGGATTGGATTGCATTGGATTGGATTGCATGCCGTTCATTGGATTGGTTTTGATTTGATTGGATTGGATTGGATTGGATTGGATTTGTTTAATGCCGTTCCTTGGATTAGATTGGCTTGGATTGGATTGGGCTGGGTGCCGTTCGTTGGATTGGTTTGGATTGGATTCGATTGGATTGGATTTGATTGGATTGGATTGCATTGGATTGGATTGGATGGCGTTCCTTGGATTGGATGGGATAGGATTGGATTGCATTGGATTGGATTGCATGCCTTCATTGGGTTGGATTTGATTTGATTGGATTGGATTCGATTGGATTGAATGCCGTTCCTTAGATTGGATTAGATTGGATTGGATTGGATTGGATTGGATCGGATTGTATTGGATTGGACTGCGCTGCATTGGATTGGATTGGATGGCGTTCCTTGCATTGGATTGGATTGGATTGGATTGGAATGGATGCCGTTCCTTCGATTGGATTGGATTGGCTCGGATTGGATTGGATGCCGCTCCTTAGATTGGATTGGATTGGCTCGGATTGGATTGGATCGGATAGGATTGGATTGGATTTGATTGGATGCCGATGCTTGGATTGGATTGGATTGGATTGGATTGGATTGGATTGGATTGGATTGGAGTGTAATGTATTGGATTGGATTGGATGGCGTTACTTGGATTGGATTGGATAGGATTGGATTGCATTGGATTGGATTGCATGCCGTTCGTTGGATTGGATTGGATTGGATTGGTTTTGATGCCGTTCCATGGTTTGGATTGGATTGGATTGGATGCCGTTCTTAGGATTGGAATTGACTGGATTGGATTGGATCGGATTGCATTGGATTGGATGGGATTGGATCCCGTTCCTTGGATTAGGCTTAGACTGGATTGGGGTGGATTGGATTGGATTGGATTGGATTGGATGCCGTTTCTTGGATTGGATGGGATTGGATTGGATCGGATTGGATTTTATTGGATTGGATGGCGCTCCTTGGATTGGATTGGATAGGATTAGATTGGATTGGATTGGATTGGGCTGGTGCCGTTCGTTGGATTGAATTGGATTGGATTGGATAGGATTGGTTGAATGCCGTTCCTTGGATTGGATTGGATTGCATTGGATGCCGTTACTTGGATTGGATTGGATTGGATTGAATTGGATGCCGTTCCTTAGATTGGATTGGGTGTATTGGATTGGATTGGAAACGATTGGGTGCCGTTCCTTGGATTGGGTTGGATTGGATTGGATGGTATTGTATTGAATTGGATTGGATTGGATTTGTTGCCGTTCCTTGGATTGAATTGGATTGGCTTGGAATGAATCGGATTGGATTGGATTGGATTGGATTGGATGCCGTTCCTTGGATGGGATTTGTTTGGATTGGATTGGATTGGATCGGATCGGATTGGATTCGATTGGATTGGATGGCGTTCCTTGGATTGAATTGGATAGTATTGGATTGGATTGGATTGGGTTGGATGCCGTTCATTGGATTGGATTGTAGTGGATTGGATTGGATTGGATTGGATTTGATGCCGTTCCGTGGATTGGATTGGATTGGTTTGAATGCCGTTCCTCAGATTGGATTGTATTGGCTCGGATTGGATTTTATTGGATTGGATGCCGTTCATTGGATTGGAGTGTATTGGATTGGATTGGATTGGATTGGTTTGGATTGGATGGCGTTCCTTGAATTGAATTGGATAGGATTGGATTCGTTTGGATTGGATTGGATGCCGTTCCTTTGATTGGATTGGATTGGATTGGATTGGCTTGGATTGGTTTGGATTGGATTGGATTGGATGCCGTTCCTTGGAATGGATTGGATTGGATTGAATTGGATGCCGTTCCTTAGATTGGATTGGGTGTATTGGATTGGATTGGAAAGGATTGGGTGCCGTTCCTTGGATTGGGTTGGATTGGATTGGATGGTACTGTATTGAATTGGATTGGATTGGATTTGTTGCCGTTCCTTGGGTTGAATTGGATTGGCTTGGAATGAATCGGATAGGATTGGATTGGATTGGATTGGATGCCGTTCCTTGGATGGGATTTGCTTGGATTGGATTGGATTGGATCGGATCGGATTGGATTCGATTGGATTGGATGGCGTTCCTTGGATTGAATTGGATAGTTTGGATTGGATTGGATAGGGTTGGATGCCGTTCATTGGATTGGATTGTAGTGGATTGGATTGGATTGGATTGGATTTGATGCCGTTCCATGGATTGGATTGGATTGGATTGAATGCCGTTCCTCAGATTGGATTGTATTGGCTCGGATTGGATTTTATTGGATTGGATGCCGTTCATTGGATTGGAGTGTATTGGATTGGATTGGATTGGATTGGTTTGGATTGGATGGCGTTCCTTGAATTGAATTGGATAGGATTGGATTCGATTGGATTGGATTGGATGCCGTTCCTTTGATTGGATTGGATTTGATTGGATTGGCTTGGATTGGTTTGGATTGGATTGGATTGGATGCCGTTCCTTGGAATGGATTGGATTGGATTGGATTGAATGCCGTTCCTTAGATAGGATTGTATTGTATTGGATTGGACCGGATTGGATTGGATTGGATGGCATTGCATTGGATTGGATTGGATTGGATGCCGTTTCTTGGATTGGATTGGATTGGATTGGATTGAATCGGATTGGATTGGATTGGATTGGATGGCGTTCCTTGGATTGGATTGGATAGGATTAGATTGGATTGGATTGGATTGGACTGGATGCCGTTCGTTGGCTTGGATTGGATTGGATTGGATTTGTCGAATGCCGTTCCTTGGATTAGATTGGCTTGGATTGGATTGGGCTGGGATCCTTTCGTTGGATTGGTTTGGATTGGATTGGATTGGATTGGATTTGATTGGATTGGATTGCATTGGATTGGATTGGATGGCGTTCCTTCGATTGGATGGGATAGGATTGGATTGCATTGGATTGGATTGCATGCCGTTCATTGGATTGGTTTTTATTTGATTGGATTGGATTGGATTGGATTGGATTTGTTTAATGCCGTTCCTTGGATTAGATTGGCTTGGATTGGATTGGGCTGGGTGCCGTTCGTTGGATTGGTTTGGATTGGATTCGATTGGATTGGATTTGATTGGATTGGATTGCATTGGATTGGATTGGATGGCGTTCCTTGGATTGGATGGGATAGGATTGGATTGCATTGGATTGGATTGCATGCCTTCATTGGGTTGGATTTGATTTGATTGGATTGGATTGGATTGGATTGAATGCCGTTCCTGAGATTGGATTAGATTGGATTGGATTGGATTGGATTGGATCGGATTGTATTGGATTGGACTGCGCTGCATTGGATTGGATTGGATGGCGTTCCTTGGATTGGATTGGATTGGATTGGATTGGAATGGATGCCGTTCCTTCGATTGGATTGGATTGGCTCGGATTGGATTGGATGCCGCTCCTTAGATTGGATTGGATTGGGTCGGATTGGATTGGATCGGATAGGATTGGATTGGATTTGATTGGATGCCGATGCTTGGATTGGATTGGATTGGATTGGATTGGATTGGATTGGAGTGTAATGTATTGGATTGGATTGGATGGCGTTTCTTGGATTGGATTGGATAGGATTGGATTGCATTGGATTGGATTGCATGCCGTTCGTTGGATTGGATTGGATTGGATTGGTTTTGATGCCGTTCCATGGTTTGGATTGGATTGGATTGGATGCCGTTCTTAGGATTGGAATTGACTGGATTGGATTGGATCGGATTGCATTGGATTGGATGGGATTGGATCCCGTTCCTTGGATTAGGCTTCGACTGGATTGGGGTGGATTGGATTGGATTGGATTGGATTGGATTGGATGCCGTTTCTTGGATTGGATGGGATTGGATTGGATCGGATTGGATTTTATTGGATTGGATGGCGCTCCTTGGATTGGATTGGATAGGATTAGATTGGATTGGATTGGATTGGGCTGGTGCCGTTCGTTGGAATGAATTGGATTGGATTGGATAGGATTGGTTGAATGCCGTTCCTTGGATTGGATTGGATTGCATTGGATGCCGTTACTTGGATTGGATTGGATTGGATTGAATTGGATGCCGTTCCTTAGATTGGATTGGGTGTATTGGATTGGATTGGAAACGATTGGGTGCCGTTCCTTGGATTGGGTTGGATTGGATTGGATGGTATTGTATTGAATTGGATTGGATTGGATTTGTTGCCGTTCCTTGGGTTGAATTGGATTGGCTTGGAATGAATCGGATAGGATTGGATTGGATTGGATTGGATGCCGTTCCTTGGATGGGATTTGTTTGGATTGGATTGGATTGGATCGGATCGGATTGGATTCGATTGGATTGGATGGCGTTCCTTGGATTGAATTGGATAGTTTGGATTGGATTGGATAGGGTTGGATGCCGTTCATTGGATTGGATTGTAGTGGATTGGATTGGATTGGATTGGATTTGATGCCGTTCCTTGGATTGGATTGGATTGGATTGAATGCCGTTCCTCAGATTGGATTGTATTGGCTCGGATTGGATTTTATTGGATTGGATGCCGTTCATTGGATTGGAGTGTATTGGATTGGATTGGATTGGATTGGTTTGGATTGGATGGCGTTCCTTGAATTGAATTGGATAGGATTGGATTCGATTGGATTGGATTGGATGCCGTTCCTTTGATTGGATTGGATTGGATTGGATTGGCTTGGATTGGTTTGGATTGGATTGGATTGGATGCCGTTCCTTGGAATGGATTGGATTGGATTGGATTGAATGCCGTTCCTTAGATAGGATTGTATTGTATTGGATTGGACCGGATTGGATTGGATTGGATGGCATTGCATTGGATTGGATTGGATTGGATGCCGTTTCTTGGATTGGATTGGATTGGATTGGATAGAATCGGATTGGATTGGATTGGATTGGATGGCGTTCCTTGGATTGGATTGGATAGGATTAGATTGGATTGGATTGGATTGGACTGGATGCCGTTCGTTGGCTTGGATTGGATTGGATTGGATTTGTCTAATGCCGTTCCTTGGATTAGATTGGCTTGGATTGGATTGGGCTGGGATCCTTTCGTTGGATTGGTTTGGATTGGATTGGATTGGATTGGATTTGATTGGATTGGATTGCATTGGATTGGATTGGATGGCGTTCCTTCGATTGGATGGGATAGGATTGGATTGCATTGGATTGGATTGCATGCCGTTCATTGGATTGGTTTTGATTTGATTGGATTGGATTGGATTGGATTGGATTTGTTTAATGCCGTTCCTTGGATTAGATTGGCTTGGATTGGATTGGGCTGGGTGCCGTTCGTTGGATTGGTTTGGATTGGATTCGATTGGATTGGATTCGATTGGATTGGATTGCATTGGATTGGATTGGATGGCGTTCCTTGGATTGGATGGGATAGGATTGGATTGCATTGGATTGGATTGCATGCCTTCATTGGGTTGGATTTGATTTGATTGGATTGGATTGGATTGGATTGAATGCCGTTCCTGAGATTGGATTAGATTGGATTGGATTGGATTGGATTGGATCGGATTGTATTGGATTGGACTGCGCTGCATTGGATTGGATTGGATGGCGTTCCTTGGATTGGATTGGATTGGATTGGATTGGAATGGATGCCGTTCCTTCGATTGGATTGGATTGGCTCGGATTGGATTGGATGCCGCTCCTTAGATTGGATTGGATTGGCTCGGATTGGATTGGATCGGATAGGATTGGATTGGATTTGATTGGATGCCGATGCTTGGATTGGATTGGATTGGATTGGATTGGATTGGAGTGTAATGTATTGGATTGGATTGGATGGCGTTTCTTGGATTGGATTGGATAGGATTGGATTGCATTGGATTGGATTGCATGCCGTTCGTTGGATTGGATTGGATTGGTTTTGATGCCGTTCCATGGTTTGGATTGGATTGGATTGGATGCCGTTCTTAGGATTGGAATTGACTGGATTGGATTGGATCGGATTGCATTGGATTGGATGGGATTGGATCCCGTTCCTTGGATTAGGCTTAGACTGGATTGGGGTGGATTGGATTGGATTGGATTGGATTGGATTGGATGCCGTTTCTTGGATTGGATGGGATTGGATTGGATCGGATTGGATTTTATTGGATTGGATGGCGCTCCTTGGATTGGATTGGATAGGATTAGATTGGATTGGATTGGATTGGGCTGGTGCCGTTGGTTGGATTGAATTGGATTGGATTGGATAGGATTGGTTGAATGCCGTTCCTTGGATTGGATTGGATTGCATTGGATGCCGTTACTTGGATTGGATTGGATTGGATTGGATTGAATTGGATGCCGTTCCTTAGATTGGATTGGGTGTATTGGATTGGATTGGAAACGATTGGGTGCCGTTCCTTGGATTGGGTTGGATTGGATTGGATGGTATTGTATTGAATTGGATTGGATTGGATTTGTTGCCGTTCCTTGGATTGAATTGGATTGGCTTGGAATGAATCGGATTGGATTGGATTGGATTGGATTGGATGCCGTTCCTTGGATGGGATTTGTTTGGATTGGATTGGATTGGATCGGATCGGATTGGATTCGATTGGATTGGATGGCGTTCCTTGGATTGAATTGGATAGTATTGGATTGGATTGGATTGGGTTGGATGCCGTTCATTGGATTGGATTGTAGTGGATTGGATTGGATTGGATTGGATTTGATGCCGTTCCGTGGATTGGATTTGATTGATTTGAATGCCGTTGCTCAGATTGGATTGTATTGGCTCGGATTGGATTTTATTGGATTGGATGCCGTTCATTGGATTGGAGTGTATTGGATTGGATTGGATTGGATTGGTTTGGATTGGATGGCGTTCCTTGAATTGAATTGGATAGGATTGGATTCGATTGGATTGGATTGGATGCCGTTCGTTTGATTGGATTGGATTGGATTGGATTGGCTTGGATTGGTTTGGATTGGATTGGATTGGATGCCGTTCCTTGGAATGGATTGGATTGGATTGAATTGGATGCCGTTCCTTAGATTGGATTGGGTGTATTGGATTGGATTGGAAAGGATTGGGTGCCGTTCCTTGGATTGGGTTGGATTGGATTGGATGGTATTGTATTGAATTGGATTGGATTGGATTTGTTGCCGTTCCTTGGGTTGAATTGGATTGGCTTGGAATGAATCGGATAGGATTGGATTGGATTGGATTGGATGCCGTTCCTTGGATGGGATTTGTTTGGATTGGATTGGATTGGATCGGATCGGATTGGATGCCGTTCCTTGGAATGGATTGGATTGGATTGGATTGAATGCCGTTCCTTAGATAGGATTGTATTGTATTGGATTGGACCGGATTGGATTGGATTGGATGGCATTGCATTGGATTGGATTGGATTGGATGCCGTTTCTTGGATTGGATTGGATTGGATTGGATAGAATCGGATTGGATTGGATTGGATTGGATGGCGTTCCTTGGATTGGATTGGATAGGATTAGATTGGATTGGATTGGATTGGACTGGATGCCGTTCGTTGGCTTGGATTGGATTGGATTGGATTTGTCTAATGCCGTTCCTTGGATTAGATTGGCTTGGATTGGATTGGGCTGGGATCCGTTCGTTGGATTGGTTTGGATTGGATTGGATTGGATTGGATTTGATTGGATTGGATTGCATTGGATTGGATTGGATGGCGTTCCTTCGATTGGATGGGATAGGATTGGATTGCATTGGATTGGATTGCATGCCGTTCATTGGATTGGTTTTGATTTGATTGGATTGGATTGGATTGGATTGGATTTGTTTAATGCCGTTCCTTGGATTAGATTGGCTTGGATTGGATTGGGCTGGGTGCCGTTCGTTGGATTGGTTTGGATTGGATTCGATTGGATTGGATTTGATTGGATTGGATTGCATTGGATTGGATTGGATGGCGTTCCTTGGATTGGATGGGATAGGATTGGATTGCATTGGATTGGATTGCATGCCTTCATTGGGTTGGATTTGATTTGATTGGATTGGATTGGATTGGATTGAATGCCGTTCCTTAGATTGGATTAGATTGGATTGGATTGGATTGGATTGGATCGGATTGTATTGGATTGGACTGCGCTGCATTGGATTGGATTGGATGGCGTTCCTTGGATTGGATTGGATTGGATTGGATTGGAATGGATGCCGTTCCTTCGATTGGATTGGATTGGCTCGGATTGGATTGGATGCCGCTCCTTAGATTGGATTGGATTGGCTCGGATTGGATTGGATCGGATAGGATTGGATTGGATTTGATTGGATGCCGATGCTTGGATTGGATTGGATTGGATTGGATTGGATTGGATTGGAGTGTAATGTATTGGATTGGATTGGATGGCGTTTCTTGGATTGGATTGGATAGGATTGGATTGCATTGGATTGGATTGCATGCCGTTCGTTGGATTGGATTGGATTGGTTTTGATGCCGTTCCATGGTTTGGATTGGATTGGATTGGATGCCGTTCTTAGGATTGGAATTGACTGGATTGGATTGGATCGGATTGCATTGGATTGGATGGGATTGGATCCCGTTCCTTGGATTAGGCTTAGACTGGATTGGGGTGGATTGGATTGGATTGGATTGGATTGGATTGGATGCCGTTTCTTGGATTGGATGGGATTGGATTGGATCGGATTGGATTTTATTGGATTGGATGGCGCTCCTTGGATTGGATTGGATAGGATTAGATTGGATTGGATTGGATTGGGCTGGTGCCGTTGGTTGGATTGAATTGGATTGGATTGGATAAGATTGGTTGAATGCCGTTCCTTGGATTGGATTGGATTGCATTGGATGCCGTTACTTGGATTGGATTGGATTGGATTGGATTGAATTGGATGCCGTTCCTTAGATTGGATTGGGTGTATTGGATTGGATTGGAAACGATTGGGTGCCGTTCCTTGGATTGGGTTGGATTGGATTGGATGGTATTGTATTGAATTGGATTGGATTGGATTTGTTGCCGTTCCTTGGATTGAATTGGATTGGCTTGGAATGAATCGGATTGGATTGGATTGGATTGGATTGGATGCCGTTCCTTGGATGGGATTTGTTTGGATTGGATTGGATTGGATCGGATCGGATTGGATTCGATTGGATTGGATGGCGTTCCTTGGATTGAATTGGATAGTATTGGATTGGATTCGATTGGGTTGGATGCCGTTCATTGGATTGGATTGTAGTGGATTGGATTGGATTGGATTGGATTTGATGCCGTTCCGTGGATTGGATTGGATTGGTTTGAATGCCGTTGCTCAGATTGGATTGTATTGGCTCGGATTGGATTTTATTGGATTGGATGCCGTTCATTGGATTGGAGTGTATTGGATTGGATTGGATTGGATTGGTTTGGATTGGATGGCGTTCCTTGAATTGAATTGGATAGGATTGGATTCGATTGGATTGGATTGGATGCCGTTCGTTTGATTGGATTGGATTGGATTGGATTGGCTTGGATTGGTTTGGATTGGATTGGATTGGATGCCGTTCCTTGGAATGGATTGGATTGGATTGAATTGGATGCCGTTCCTTAGATTGGATTGGGTGTATTGGATTGGATTGGAAAGGATTGGGTGCCGTTCCTTGGATTGGGTTGGATTGGATTGGATGGTATTGTATTGAATTGGATTGGATTGGATTTGTTGCCGTTCCTTGGGTTGAATTGGATTGGCTTGGAATGAATCGGATAGGATTGGATTGGATTGGATTGGATGCCGTTCCTTGGATGGGATTTGTTTGGATTGGATTGGATTGGATCGGATCGGATTGGATGCCGTTCCTTGGAATGGATTGGATTGGATTGGATTGAATGCCGTTCCTTAGATAGGATTGTATTGTATTGGATTGGACCGGTTTGGATTGGATTGGATGGCATTGCATTGGATTGGATTGGATTGGATGCCGTTTCTTGGATTGGATTGGATTGGATTGGATAGAATCGGATTGGATTGGATTGGATTGGATTGGATGCCGTTCCTTGGATGGGATTTGTTTGGATTGGATTGGATTGGATCGGATCGGATTGGATTCGATTGGATTGGATGGCGTTCCTTGGATTGAATTGGATAGTTTGGATTGGATTGGATAGGGTTGGATGCCGTTCATTGGATTGGATTGTAGTGGATTGGATTGGATTGGATTGGATTTGATGCCGTTCCTTGGATTGGATTGGATTGGATTGAATGCCGTTCCTCAGATTGGATTGTATTGGCTCGGATTGGATTTTATTGGATTGGATGCCGTTCATTGGATTGGAGTGTATTGGATTGGATTGGATTGGATTGGTTTGGATTGGATGGCGTTCCTTGAATTGAATTGGATAGGATTGGATTCGATTGGATTGGATTGGATGCCGTTCCTTTGATTGGATTGGATTGGATTGGATTGGCTTGGATTGGTTTGGATTGGATTGGATTGGATGCCGTTCCTTGGAATGGATTGGATTGGATTGGATTGAATGCCGTTCCTTAGATAGGATTGTATTGTATTGGATTGGACCGGATTGGATTGGATTGGATGGCATTGCATTGGATTGGATTGGATTGGATGCCGTTTCTTGGATTGGATTGGATTGGATTGGATAGAATCGGATTGGATTGGATTGGATTGGATGGCGTTCCTTGGATTGGATTGGATAGGATTAGATTGGATTGGATTGGATTGGACTGGATGCCGTTCGTTGGCTTGGATTGGATTGGATTGGATTTGTCTAATGCCGTTCCTTGGATTAGATTGGCTTGGATTGGATTGGGCTGGGATCCTTTCGTTGGATTGGTTTGGATTGGATTGGATTGGATTGGATTGGATTTGATTGGATTGGATTGCATTGGATTGGATTGGATGGCGTTCCTTCGATTGGATGGGATAGGATTGGATTGCATTGGATTGGATTGCATGCCGTTCATTGGATTGGTTTTGATTTGATTGGATTGGATTGGATTGGATTGGATTTGTTTAATGCCGTTCCTTGGATTAGATTGGCTTGGATTGGATTGGGCTGGGTGCCGTTCGTTGGATTGGTTTGGATTGGATTCGATTGGATTGGATTTGATTGGGTTGGATTGCATTGGATTGGATTGGATGGCGTTCCTTGGATTGGATGGGATAGGATTGGATTGCATTGGATTGGATTGCATGCCTTCATTGGGTTGGATTTGATTTGATTGGATTGGATTGGATTAGATTGAATGCCGTTCCTTAGATTGGATTAGATTGGATTGGATTGGATTGGATTGGATCGGATTGTATTGGATTGGACTGCGCTGCATTGGATTGGATTGGATGGCGTTCCTTGGATTGGATTGGATTGGATTGGATTGGAATGGATGCCGTTCCTTCGATTGGATTGGATTGGCTCGGATTGGATTGGATGCCGCTCCTTAGATTGGATTGGATTGGCTCGGATTGGATTGGATCGGATAGGATTGGATTGGATTTGATTGGATGCCGATGCTTGGATTGGATTGGATTGGATTGGATTGGATTGGATTGGAGTGTAATGTATTGGATTGGATTGGATGGCGTTTCTTGGATTGGATTGGATAGGATTGGTTTTGATGCCGTTCCATGGTTTGGATTGGATTGGATTGGATGCCGTTCTTAGGATTGGAATTGACTGGATTGGATTGGATCGGATTGCATTGGATTGGATGGGATTGGATCCCGTTCCTTGGATTAGGCTTAGACTGGATTGGGGTGGATGGGATTGGATTGGATTGGATTGGATTGGATGCCGTTTCTTGGATTGGATGGGATTGGATTGGATCGGATTGGATTTTATTGGATTGGATGGCGCTCCTTGGATTGGATTGGATTGGATTAGATTGGATTGGATTGGATTGGGCTGGTGCCGTTGGTTGGATTGAATTGGATTGGATTGGATAGGATTGGTTGAATGCCGTTCCTTGGATTGGATTGGATTGCATTGGATGCCGTTACTTGGATTGGATTGGATTGGATTGGATTGAATTGGATGCCGTTCCTTAGATTGGATTGGGTGTATTGGATTGGATTGGAAACGATTGGGTGCCGTTCCTTGGATTGGGTTGGATTGGATTGGATGGTATTGTATTGAATTGGATTGGATTGGATTTGTTGCCGTTCCTTGGATTGAATTGGATTGGCTTGGAATGAATCGGATTGGATTGGATTGGATTGGATTGGATGCCGTTCCTTGGATGGGATTTGTTTGGATTGGATTGGATTGGATCGGATCGGATTGGATTCGATTGGATTGGATGGCGTTCCTTGGATTGAATTGGATAGTATTGGATTGGATTGGATTGGGTTGGATGCCGTTCATTGGATTGGATTGTAGTGGATTGGATTGGATTGGATTGGATTTGATGCCGTTCCGTGGATTGGATTGGATTGGTTTGAATGCCGTTGCTCAGATTGGATTGTATTGGCTCGGATTGGATTTTATTGGATTGGATGCCGTTCATTGGATTGGAGTGTATTGGATTGGATTGGATTGGTTTGGATTGGATGGCGTTCCTTGAATTGAATTGGATAGGATTGGATTCGATTGGATTGGATTGGATGCCGTTCCTTTGATTGGATTGGATTGGATTGGATTGGCTTGGATTGGTTTGGATTGGATTGGATTGGATGCCGTTCCTTGGAATGGATTGGATTGGATTGAATTGGATGCCGTTCCTTAGATTGGATTGGGTGTATTGGATTGGATTGGAAAGGATTGGGTGCCGTTCCTTGGATTGGGTTGGATTGGATTGGATGGTATTGTATTGAATTGGATTGGATTGGATTTGTTGCCGTTCCTTGGGTTGAATTGGATTGGCTTGGAATGAATCGGATAGGATTGGATTGGATTGGATTGGATGCCGTTCCTTGGATGGGATTTGTTTGGATTGGATTGGATTGGATCGGATCGGATTGGATGCCGTTCCTTGGAATGGATTGGATTGGATTGGATTGAATGCCGTTCCTTAGATAGGATTGTATTGTATTGGATTGGACCGGATTGGATTGGATTGGATGGCATTGCATTGGATTGGATTGGATTGGATGCCGTTTCTTGGATTGGATTGGATTGGATTGGATAGAATCGGATTGGATTGGATTGGATTGGATGGCGTTCCTTGGATTGGATTGGATAGGATTAGATTGGATTGGATTGGATTGGACTGGATGCCGTTCGTTGGCTTGGATTGGATTGGATTGGATTTGTCTAATGCCGTTCCTTGGATTAGATTGGCTTGGATTGGATTGGGCTGGGATCCTTTCGTTGGATTGGTTTGGATTGGATTGGATTGGATTGGATTTGATTGGATTGGATTGCATTGGATTGGATTGGATGGCGTTCCTTCGATTGGATGGGATAGGATTGGATTGCATTGGATTGGATTGCATGCCGTTCATTGGATTGGTTTTGATTTGATTGGATTGGATTGGATTGGATTGGATTTGTTTAATGCCGTTCCTTGGATTAGATTGGCTTGGATTGGATTGGGCTGGGTGCCGTTCGTTGGATTGGTTTGGATTGGATTCGATTGGATTGGATTTGATTGGATTGGATTGCATTGGATTGGATTGGATGGCGTTCCTTGGATTGGATGGGATAGGATTGGATTGCATTGGATTGGATTGCATGCCTTCATTGGGTTGGATTTGATTTGATTGGATTGGATTGGATTGGATTGAATGCCGTTCCTTAGATTGGATTAGATTGGATTGGATTGGATTGGATTGGATCGGATTGTATTGGATTGGACTGCGCTGCATTGGATTGGATTGGATGGCGTTCCTTGGATTGGATTGGATTGGATTGGATTGGAATGGATGCCGTTCCTTCGATTGGATTGGATTGGCTCGGATTGGATTGGATGCCGCTCCTTAGATTGGATTGGATTGGCTCGGATTGGATTGGATCGGATAGGATTGGATTGGATTTGATTGGATGCCGATGCTTGGATTGGATTGGATTGGATTGGATTGGATTGGATTGGAGTGTAATGTATTGGATTGGATTGGATGGCGTTTCTTGGATTGGATTGGATAGGATTGGATTGCATTGGATTGGATTGCATGCCGTTCGTTGGATTGGATTGGATTGGATTGGTTTTGATGCCGTTCCATGGTTTGGATTGGATTGGATTGGATGCCGTTCTTAGGATTGGAATTGACTGGATTGGATTGGATCGGATTGCATTGGATTGGATGGGATTGGATCCCGTTCCTTGGATTAGGCTTAGACTGGATTGGGGTGGATTGGATTGGATTGGATTGGATGCCGTTTCTTGGATTGGATGGGACTGGATTGGATCGGATTGGATTTTATTGGATTGGATGGCGCTCCTTGGATTGGATTGGATAGGATTAGATTGGATTGGATTGGATTGGGCTGGTGCCGTTCGTTGGATTGAATTGGATTGGATTGGATAGGATTGGTTGAATGCCGTTCCTTGGATTGGATTGGATTGCATTGGATGCCGTTACTTGGATTGGATTGGATTGGATTGAATTGGATGCCGTTCCTTAGATTGGATTGGGTGTATTGGATTGGATTGGAAACGATTGGGTGCCGTTCCTTGGATTGGGTTGGATTGGATTGGATGGTATTGTATTGAATTGGATTGGATTGGATTTGTTGCCGTTCCTTGGATTGAATTGGATTGGCTTGGAATGAATCGGATTGGATTGGATTGGATTGGATTGGATGCCGTTCCTTGGATGGGATTTGTTTGGATTGGATTGGATTGGATCGGATCGGATTGGATTCGATTGGATTGGATGGCGTTCCTTGGATTGAATTGGATAGTATTGGATTGGATTGGATTGGGTTGGATGCCGTTCATTGGATTGGATTGTAGTGGATTGGATTGGATTGGATTTGATGCCGTTCCGTGGATTGGATTGGATTGGTTTGAATGCCGTTGCTCAGATTGGATTGGATTGGCTCGGATTGGATTTTATTGGATTGGATGCCGTTCATTGGATTGGAGTGTATTGGATTGGATTGGATTGGATTGGTTTGGATTGGATGGCGTTCCTTGAATTGAATTGGATAGGATTGGATTCGATTGGATTGGATTGGATGCCGTTCCTTTGATTGGATTGGATTGGATTGGATTGGCTTGGATTGGTTTGGATTGGATTGGATTGGATGCCGTTCCTTGGAATGGATTGGATTGGATTGAATTGGATGCCGTTCCTTAGATTGGATTGGGTGTATTGGATTGGATTGGAAAGGATTGGGTGCCGTTCCTTGGATTGGGTTGGATTGGATTGGATGGTATTGTATTGAATTGGATTTGATTGGATTTGTTGCCGTTCCTTGGGTTGAATTGGATTGGCTTGGAATGAATCGGATAGGATTGGATTGGATTGGATTGGATGCCGTTCCTTGGATGGGATTTGTTTGGATTGGATTGGATTGGATCGGATCGGATTGGATTCGATTGGATTGGATGGCGTTCCTTGGATTGAATTGGATAGTTTGGATTGGATTGGATAGGGTTGGATGCCGTTCATTGGATTGGATTGTAGTGGATTGGATTGGATTGGATTGGATTTGATGCCGTTCCTTGGATTGGATTGGATTGGATTGAATGCCGTTCCTCAGATTGGATTGTATTGGCTCGGATTGGATTTTATTGGATTGGATGCCGTTCATTGGATTGGAGTGTATTGGATTGGATTGGATTGGATTGGTTTGGATTGGATGGCGTTCCTTGAATTGAATTGGATAGGATTGGATTCGATTGGATTGGATTGGATGCCGTTCCTTTGATTGGATTGGATTGGATTGGATTGGCTTGGATTGGTTTGGATTGGATTGGATTGGATGCCGTTCCTTGGAATGGATTGGATTGGATTGGATTGAATGCCGTTCCTTAGATAGGATTGTATTGTATTGGATTGGACCGGATTGGATTGGATTGGATGGCATTGCATTGGATTGGATGCCGTTTCTTGGATTGGATTGGATTGGATTGGATTGGATTGAATCGGATTGGATTGGATTGGATTGGATGGCGTTCCTTGGATTGGATTGGATAGCATTAGATTGGATTGGATTGGATTGGACTGGATGCCGTTCGTTGGCTTGGATTGGATTGGATTGGATTTGTCTAATGCCGTTCCTTGGATTAGATTGGCTTGGATTGGATTGGGCTGGGATCCTTTCGTTGGATTGGTTTGGATTGGATTGGATTGGATTTGATTGGATTGGATTGCATTGGATTGGATTGGATGGCGTTCCTTCGATTGGATGGGATAGGATTGGATTGCATTGGATTGGATTGCATGCCGTTCATTGGATTGGTTTTGATTTGATTGGATTGGATTGGATTGGATTGGATTTGTTTAATGCCGTTCCTTGGATTAGATTGGCTTGGATTGGATTGGGCTGGGTGCCGTTCGTTGGATTGGTTTGGATTGGATTCGATTGGATTGGATTTGATTGGATTGGATTGCATTGGATTGGATTGGATGGCGTTCCTTGGATTGGATGGGATAGGATTGGATTGCATTGGATTGGATTGCATGCCTTCATTGGGTTGGATTTGATTTGATTGGATTGGATTCGATTGGATTGAATGCCGTTCCTTAGATTGGATTAGATTGGATTGGATTGGATTGGATTGGATCGGATTGTATTGGATTGGACTGCGCTGCATTGGATTGGATTGGATGGCGTTCCTTGGATTGGATTGGATTGGATTGGATTGGAATGGATGCCGTTCCTTCGATTGGATTGGATTGGCTCGGATTGGATTGGATGCCGCTCCTTAGATTGGATTGGATTGGCTCGGATTGGATTGGATCGGATAGGATTGGATTGGATTTGATTGGATGCCGATGCTTGGATTGGATTGGATTGGATTGGATTGGCTTGGAGTGTAATGTATTGGATTGGATTGGATGGCGTTTCTTGGATTGGATTGGATAGGATTGGATTGCATTGGATTGGATTGCATGCCGTTCGTTGGATTGGATTGGATTGGATTGGTTTTGATGCCGTTCCATGGTTTGGATTGGATTGGATTGGATGCCGTTCTTAGGATTGGAATTGACTGGATTGGATTGGATCGGATTGCATTGGATTGGATGGGATTGGATCCCGTTCCTTGGATTAGGCTTAGACTGGATTGGGATGGATTGGATTGGATTGGATTGGATTGGATTGGATTGGATGCCGTTTCTTGGATTGGATGGGATTGGATTGGATCGGATTGGATTTTATTGGATTGGATGGCGCTCCTTGGATTGGATTGGATAGTATTAGATTGGATTGGATTGGATTGGGCTGGTGCCGTTCGTTGGATTGACTTGGAATTGATTGGATAGGATTGGTTGAATGCCGTTCCTTGGATTGGATTGGATTGCATTGGATGCCGTTACTTGGATTGGATTGGATTGGATTGAATTGGATGCCGTTCCTTAGATTGGATTGGGTGTATTGGATTGGATTGGAAACGATTGGGTGCCGTTCCTTGGATTGGGTTGGATTGGATTGGATGGTATTGTATTGAATTGGATTGGATTGGATTTGTTGCCGTTCCTTGGATTGAATTGGATTGGCTTGGAATGAATCGGATTGGATTGGATTGGATTGGATTGGATGCCGTTCCTTGGATGGGATTTGTTTGGATTGGATTGGATTGGATCGGATCGGATTGGATTCGATTGGATTGGATGGCGTTCCTTGGATTGAATTGGATAGTATTGGATTGGATTGGATTGGGTTGGATGCCGTTCATTGGATTGGATTGTAGTGGATTGGATTGGATTGGATTGGATTTTGATGCCGTTCCGTGGATTGGATTGGATTGGTTTGAATGCCGTTCCTCAGATTGGATTGTATTGGCTCGGATTGGATTTTATTGGATTGGATGCCGTTCATTGGATTGGAGTGTATTGGATTGGATTGGATTGGATTGGTTTGGATTGGATGGCGTTCCTTGAATTGAATTGGATAGGATTGGATTCGATTGGATTGGATTGGATGCCGTTCCTTTGATTGGATTGGATTGGATTGGATTGGCTTGGATTGGTTTGGATTGGATTGGATTGGATGCCGTTCCTTGGAATGGATTGGATTGGATGGTATTGTATTGAATTGGATTGGATTGGATTTGTTGCCGTTCCTTGGGTTGAATTGGATTGGCTTGGAATGAATCGGATTGGATTGGATTGGATTGGATTGGATGACGTTCCTTGGATGGGATTTGTTTGGATTGGATTGGATTGGATCGGATCGGATTGGATTCGATTGGATTGGATGGCGTTCCTTGGATTGAATTGGATAGTTTGGATTGGATTGGATAGGGTTGGATGCCGTTCATTGGATTGGATTGTAGTGGATTGGATTGGATTGGATTGGATTTGATGCCGTTCCTTGGATTGGATTGGATTGGACTGAATGCCGTTCCTCAGATTGGATTGTATTGGCTCGGATTGGATTTTATTGGATTGGATGCCGTTCATTGGATTGGAGTGTATTGGATTGGATTGGATTGGATTGGTTTGGACTGGATGGCGTTCCTTGAATTGAATTGGATAGGATTGGATTCGATTGGATTGGATTGGATGCCGTTCCTTTGATTGGATTGGATTGGATTGGATTGGCTTGGATTGGTTTGGATTGGATTGGATTGGATGCCGTTCCTTGGAATGGATTGGATTGGATTGAATGCCGTTCCTTAGATAGGATTGTATTGTATTGGATTGGACCGGATTGGATTGGATTGGATGGCATTGCATTGGATTGGATGCCGTTTCTTGGATTGGATTGGATTGGATTGAATCGGATTGGATTGGATCGGATAGGATTGGATTGGATTGGATTTGATTGGATGCCGATGCTTGGATTGGATTGGATTGGATTGGATTGGCTTGGAGTGTAATGTATTGTATTGGATTGGATGGCGTTTCTTGGATTGGATTGGATAGGATTGGATTGCATTGGATTGGATTGCATGCCGTTCGTTGGATTGGATTGGATTGGATTGGTTTTGATGCCGTTCCATGGTTTGGATTGGATTGGATTGGATGCCGTTCTTAGGATTGGAATTGACTGGATTGGATTGGATCGGATTGCATTGGATTGGATGGGATTGGATCCCGTTCCTTGGATTAGGCTTAGACTGGATTGGGATGGATTGGATTGGATTGGATTGGATTGGATTTGATTGGATGCCGTTTCTTGGATTGGATGGGATTGGATTGGATCGGATTGGATTTTATTGGATTGGATGGCGCTCCTTGGATTGGATTGGATAGTATTAGATTGGATTGGATTGGATTGGGCTGGTGCCGTTCGTTGGATTGAATTGGAATTGATTGGATAGGATTGGTTGAATGCCGTTCCTTGGATTGGATTGGATTGCATTGGATGCCGTTACTTGGATTGGATTGGATTGGATTGAATTGGATGCCGTTCCTTAGATTGGATTGGGTGTATTGGATTGGATTGGAAACGATTGGGTGCCGTTCCTTGGATTGGGTTGGATTGGATTGGATGGTATTGTATTGAATTGGATTGGATTGGATTTGTTGCCGTTCCTTGGATTGAATTGGATTGGCTTGGAATGAATCGGATTGGATTGGATTGGATTGGATGCCGTTCCTTGGATGGGATTTGTTTGGATTGGATTGGATTGGATCGGAACGGATTGGATTCGATTGGATTGGATGGCGTTCCTTGGATTGAATTGGATAGTATTGGATTGGATTGGATTGGGTTGGATGCCGTTCATTGGATTGGATTGTAGTGGATTGGATTGGATTGGATTGGATTTTGATGCCGTTCCGTGGATTGGATTGGATTGGTTTGAATGCCGTTCCTCAGATTGGATTGTATTGGCTCGGATTGGATTTTATTGGATTGGATGCCGTTCATTGGATTGGAGTGTATTGGATTGGATTGGATTGGATTGGTTTGGATTGGATGGCGTTCCTTGAATTGAATTGGATAGGATTGGATTCGATTGGATTGGATTGGATGCCGTTCCTTTGATTGGATTGGATTGGATTGGATTGGCTTGGATTGGTTTGGATTGGATTGGATTGGATGCCGTTCCTTGGAATGGATTGGATTGGATTGAATTGGATGCCGTTCCTTAGATTGGATTGGGTGTATTGGATTGGATTGGAAAGGATTGGGTGCCGTTCCTTGGATTGGGTTGGATTGGATTGGATGGTATTGTATTGAATTGGATTGGATTGGATTTGTTGCCGTTCCTTGGGTTGAATTGGATTGGCTTGGAATGAATCGGATTGGATTGGATTGGATTGGATTGGATGCCGTTCCTTGGATGGGATTTGTTTGGATTGGATTGGATTGGATCGGATCGGATTGGATTCGATTGGATTGGATGGCGTTCCTTGGATTGAATTGGATAGTTTGGATTGGATTGGATAGGGTTGGATGCCGTTCATTGGATTGGATTGTAGTGGATTGGATTGGATTGGATTGGATTTGATGCCGTTCCTTGGATTGGATTGGATTGGACTGAATGCCGTTCCTCAGATTGGATTGTATTGGCTCGGATTGGATTTTATTGGATTGGATGCCGTTCATTGGATTGGAGTGTATTGGATTGGATTGGATTGGATTGGTTTGGATTGGATGGCGTTCCTTGAATTGAATTGGATAGGATTGGATTCGATTGGATTGGATTGGATGCCGTTCCTTTGATTGGATTGGATTGGATTGGATTGGATTGGCTTGGATTGGTTTGGATTGGATTGGATTGGATGCCGTTCCTTGGAATGGATTGGATTGGATTGAATGCCGTTCCTTAGATAGGATTGTATTGTATTGGATTGGACCGGATTGGATTGGATTGGATGGCATTGCATTGGATTGCATGCCGTTTCTTGGATTGGATTGGATTGGATTGGATTGGATTGAATCGGATTGGATTGGATTGGATTGGATGGCGTTCCTTGGATTGGATTGGATAGGATTAGATTGGATTGGATTGGATTGGACTGGATGCCGTTCGTTGGCTTGGATTGGATTGGATTGGATTTGTCTAATGCCGTTCCTTGGATTAGATTGGCTTGGATTGGATTGGGCTGGGATCCTTTCGTTGGATTGGTTTGGATTGGATTGGATTGGATTGGATTTGATTGGATTGGATTGCATTGGATTGGATTGGATGGCGTTCCTTCGATTGGATGGGATAGGATTGGATTGCATTGGATTGGATTGCATGCCGTTCATTGGATTGGTTTTGATTTGATTGGATTGGATTGGATTGGATTGGACCGCACTGCATTGTATTGGATTGGATGCCGTTCCTTGGATTGGATTGGATTGGATTGGATTGGATGCCGTTCCTTAGATTGGATTGGATTGGCTCGGATTGGATTGGATCGGATTGGATTGGATGCCGTTCATTGGATTGGATTGGATTGGGTTGGATTGGATTTGATTGGATTGGATTGGTTTGGATTGGATCTGATTGGATTGAATTGGATTGGATGCCGTTCCTCGGATTGGATTGGGTTTCATTGGACTGGATTGGATAGGATTGGATTGGATTGGATACCGTTCCTTGGATTGGACTGGACTGGTTTGGATTGGATTGGCTTGGATTGGATTGGATTGGATTGGAGTGGATTGGATTGGATTTGATTGGATGCCGATCTTTGGATTCGATTGGATTGGATTGGATTGGATTGGATGCCGTTCCTCGGATTGCATAGGGTTTCATTGGACTGGATTGGATTGGATTGGATTGGATTGGATTGGATACCGTTCCTTGGATTGGACTGGACTGGACTGGATTGGATTGGCTTGGATTGGATTGGATTGGATTGGATGCCGTTCCTCGGATTGCATAGGGTTTCATTGGACTGGATTGGATTGGATTGGATTAGATTGGATACTGTTCCTTGGATTAGACTGGACTGGATTGGATTGGCTTGGATTGTATTGGATTGGATTGGAGTGAATTGGATTGGATTTGATTGGATGCCGTTCATTGGATTGGAGTGTATTGGATTGGATTGGATTGGACTGGATGCCGTTCGTTGGCTTGGATTGGATTGGATTGGATTGGATTGGGCTGGGATCCTTTCGTTGGATTGGTTTGGATTGGATTGGATTGGATTGGATTTGATTGGATTGGATTGCATTGGATTGGATTGGATGGCGTTCCTTCGATTGGATGGGATAGGATTGGATTGCATTGGATTGGATTGCATGCCGTTCATTGGATTGGTTTTGATTTGATTGGATTGGATTGGATTGGATTGGATTGGATTTGTTTAATGCCGTTCCTTGGATTAGATTGGCTTGGATTGGATTGGGCTGGGTGCCGTTCGTTGGATTGGTTTGGATTGGATTCGATTGGATTGGATTCGATTGGATTGGATTGCATTGGATTGGATTGGATGGCGTTCCTTGGATTGGATGGGATAGGATTGGATTGCATTGGATTGGATTGCATGCCTTCATTGGGTTGGATTTGATTTGATTGGATTGGATTGGATTGGATTGAATGCCGTTCCTTAGATTGGATTAGATTGGATTGGATTGGATTGGATTGGATCGGATTGTATTGGATTGGACTGCGCTGCATTGGATTGGATTGGATGGCGTTCCTTGGATTGGATTGGATTGGATTGGATTGGATTGGAATGGATGCCGTTCCTTCGATTGGATTGGATTGGCTCGGATTGGATTGGATGCCGCTCCTTAGATTGGATTGGATTGGCTCGGATTGGATTGGATCGGATAGGATTGGATTGGATTTGATTGGATGCCGATGCTTGGATTGGATTGGATTGGATTGGATTGGCTTGGAGTGTAATGTATTGGATTGGATTGGATGGCGTTTCTTGGATTGGATTGGATAGGATTGGATTGCATTGGATTGGATTGCATGCCGTTCGTTGGATTGGATTGGATTGGATTGGTTTTGATGCCGTTCCATGGTTTGGATTGGATTGGATTGGATGCCGTTCTTAGGATTGGAATTGACTGGATTGGATTGGATCGGATTGCATTGGATTGGATGGGATTGGATCCCGTTCCTTGGATTAGGCTTAGACTGGATTGGGATGGATTGGATTGGATTGGATTGGATTGGATTTGATTGGATGCCGTTTCTTGGATTGGATGGGATTGGATTGGATCGGATTGGATTTTATTGGATTGGATGGCGCTCCTTGGATTGGATTGGATAGTATTAGATTGGATTGGATTGGATTGGGCTGGTGCCGTTCGTTGGATTGAATTGGATTGGATTGGATAGGATTGGTTTAATGCCGTTCCTTGGATTGGATTGGATTGCATTGGATGCCGTTACTTGGATTGGATTGGATTGGATTGAATTGGATGCCGTTCCTTAGATTGGATTGGGTGTATTGGATTGGATTGGAAACGATTGGGTGCCGTTCCTTGGATTGGGTTGGATTGGATTGGATGGTATTGTATTGAATTGGATTGGATTGGATTTGTTGCCGTTCCTTGGATTGAATTGGATTGGCTTGGAATGAATCGGATTGGATTGGATTGGATTGGATGCCGTTCATTGGATGGGATTTGTTTGGATTGGATTGGATTGGATCGGATCGGATTGGATTCGATTGGATTGGATGGCGTTCCTTGGATTGAATTGGATAGTATTGGATTGGATTGGATTGGGTTGGATGCCGTTCATTGGATTGGATTGTAGTGGATTGGATTGGATTGGATTGGATTTTGATGCCGTTCCGTGGATTGGATTGGATTGGTTTGAATGCCGTTCCTCAGATTGGATTGTATTGGCTCGGATTGGATTTTATTGGATTGGATGCCGTTCATTGGATTGGAGTGTATTGGAATGGATTGGATTGGATTGGATTGGTTTGGATTGGATGGCGTTCCTTGAATTGAATTGGATAGGATTGGATTCGATTGGATTGGATTGGATTGGATGCCGTTCCTTTGATTGGATTGGATTGGATTGGATTGGCTTGGATTGGTTTGGATTGGATTGGATTGGATGCCGTTCCTTGGAATGGATTGGATTGGATTGAATTGGATGCCGTTCCTTAAATTGGATTGGGTGTATTGGATTGGATTGGAAAGGATTGGGTGCCGTTCCTTGGATTGGGTTGGATTGGATTGGATGGTATTGTATTGAATTGGATTGGATTGGATTTGTTGCCGTTCCTTGGGTTGAATTGGATTGGCTTGGAATGAATCGGATTGGATTGGATTGGATTGGATGCCGTTCCTTGGATGGGATTTGTTTGGATTGGATTGGATTGGATCGGATCGGATTGGATTCGATTGGATTGGATGGCGTTCCTTGGATTGAATTGGATAGTTTGGATTGGATTGGATAGGGTTGGATGCCGTTCATTGGATTGGATTGTAGTGGATTGGATTGGATTGGATTGGATTTGATGCCGTTCCTTGGATTGGATTGGATTGGACTGAATGCCGTTCCTCAGATTGGATTGTATTGGCTCGGAATGGATTTTATTGGATTGGATGCCGTTCATTGGATTGGAGTGTATTGGATTGGATTGGATTGGATTGGTTTGGATTGGATGGCGTTCCTTGAATTGAATTGGATAGGATTGGATTCGATTGGATTGGATTGGATGCCGTTCCTTTGATTGGATTGGATTGGATTGGATTGGCTTGGATTGGTTTGGATTGGATTGGATTGGATGCCGTTCCTTGGAATGGATTGGATTGGATTGGATTGAATGCCGTTCCTTAGATAGGATTGTATTGTATTGGATTGGACCGGATTGGATTGGATTGGATGGCATTGCATTGGATTGGATGCCGTTTCTTGGATTGGATTGGATTGGATTGGATTGGATTGAATCGGATTGGATTGGATTGGATTGGATGGCGTTCCTTGGATTGGATTGGATAGGATTACATTGGATTGGATTGGATTGGACTGGATGCCGTTCGTTGGCTTGGATTGGATTGGATTGGATTTGTCTAATGCCGTTCCTTGGATTAGATTGGCTTGGATTGGATTGGGCTGGGATCCTTTCGTTGGATTGGTTTGGATTGGATTGGATTGGATTGGATTTGATTGGATTGGATTGCATTGGATTGGATTGGATGGCGTTCCTTCGATTGGATGGGATAGGATTGGATTGCATTGGATTGGATTGCATGCCGTTCATTGGATTGGTTTTGATTTGATTGGATTGGATTGGATTGGATTGGATTGGATTGAATGCCGTTCCTTAGATTGGATTGGATTGGATTGGATTGGATTGGATTGGATCGGATTGGATTGGATTGGACCGCACTGCATTGTATTGGATTGGATGCCGTTCCTTGGATTGGATTGGATTGGATTGGATTGGATGCCGTTCCTTAGATTGGATTGGATTGGCTCGGATTGGATTGGATCGGATTGGATTGGATGCCGTTCATTGGATTGGATTGGATTGGGTTGGATTTGTCTAATGCCGTTCCTTGGATTAGATTGGCTTGGATTGGATTGGGCTGGGATCCTTTCGTTGGATTGGTTTGGATTGGATTGGATTGGATTTGATTGGATTGGATTGCATTGGATTGGATTGGATGGCGTTCCTTCGATTGGATGGGATAGGATTGGATTGCATTGGATTGGATTGCATGCCGTTCATTGGATTGGTTTTGATTTGATTGGATTGGATTGGATTGGATTGGATTTGTTTAATGCCGTTCCTTGGATTAGATTGGCTTGGATTGGATTGGGCTGGGTGCCGTTCGTTGGATTGGTTTGGATTGGATTCGATTGGATTGGATTTGATTGGATTGGATTGCATTGGATTGGATTGGATGGCGTTCCTTGGATTGGATGGGATAGGATTGGATTGCATTGGATTGGATTGCATGCCTTCATTGGGTTGGATTTGATTTGATTGGATTGGATTCGATTGGATTGAATGCCGTTCCTTAGATTGGATTAGATTGGATTGGATTGGATTGGATTGGATCGGATTGTATTGGATTGGACTGCGCTGCATTGGATTGGATTGGATGGCGTTCCTTGGATTGGATTGGATTGGATTGGATTGGAATGGATGCCGTTCCTTCGATTGGATTGGATTGGCTCGGATTGGATTGGATGCCGCTCCTTAGATTGGATTGGATTGGCTCGGATTGGATTGGATCGGATAGGATTGGATTGGATTTGATTGGATGCCGATGCTTGGATTGGATTGGATTGGATTGGATTGGCTTGGAGTGTAATGTATTGGATTGGATTGGATGGCGTTTCTTGGATTGGATTGGATAGGATTGGATTGCATTGGATTGGATTGCATGCCGTTCGTTGGATTGGATTGGATTGGATTGGTTTTGATGCCGTTCCATGGTTTGGATTGGATTGGATTGGATGCCGTTCTTAGGATTGGAATTGACTGGATTGGATTGGATCGGATTGCATTGGATTGGATGGGATTGGATCCCGTTCCTTGGATTAGGCTTAGACTGGATTGGGATGGATTGGATTGGATTGGATTGGATTGGATTGGATTGGATGCCGTTTCTTGGATTGGATGGGATTGGATTGGATCGGATTGGATTTTATTGGATTGGATGGCGCTCCTTGGATTGGATTGGATAGTATTAGATTGGATTGGATTGGATTGGGCTGGTGCCGTTCGTTGGATTGACTTGGAATTGATTGGATAGGATTGGTTGAATGCCGTTCCTTGGATTGGATTGGATTGCATTGGATGCCGTTACTTGGATTGGATTGGATTGGATTGAATTGGATGCCGTTCCTTAGATTGGATTGGGTGTATTGGATTGGATTGGAAACGATTGGGTGCCGTTCCTTGGATTGGGTTGGATTGGATTGGATGGTATTGTATTGAATTGGATTGGATTGGATTTGTTGCCGTTCCTTGGATTGAATTGGATTGGCTTGGAATGAATCGGATTGGATTGGATTGGATTGGATTGGATGCCGTTCCTTGGATGGGATTTGTTTGGATTGGATTGGATTGGATCGGATCGGATTGGATTCGATTGGATTGGATGGCGTTCCTTGGATTGAATTGGATAGTATTGGATTGGATTGGATTGGGTTGGATGCCGTTCATTGGATTGGATTGTAGTGGATTGGATTGGATTGGATTGGATTTTGATGCCGTTCCGTGGATTGGATTGGATTGGTTTGAATGCCGTTCCTCAGATTGGATTGTATTGGCTCGGATTGGATTTTATTGGATTGGATGCCGTTCATTGGATTGGAGTGTATTGGATTGGATTGGATTGGATTGGTTTGGATTGGATGGCGTTCCTTGAATTGAATTGGATAGGATTGGATTCGATTGGATTGGATTGGATGCCGTTCCTTTGATTGGATTGGATTGGATTGGATTGGCTTGGATTGGTTTGGATTGGATTGGATTGGATGCCGTTCCTTGGAATGGATTGGATTGGATGGTATTTTATTGAATTGGATTGGATTGGATTTGTTGCCGTTCCTTGGGTTGAATTGGATTGGCTTGGAATGAATCGGATTGGATTGGATTGGATTGGATTGGATGACGTTCCTTGGATGGGATTTGTTTGGATTGGATTGGATTGGATCGGATCGGATTGGATTCGATTGGATTGGATGGCGTTCCTTGGATTGAATTGGATAGTTTGGATTGGATTGGATAGGGTTGGATGCCGTTCATTGGATTGGATTGTAGTGGATTGGATTGGATTGGATTGGATTTGATGCCGTTCCTTGGATTGGATTGGATTGGACTGAATGCCGTTCCTCAGATTGGATTGTATTGGCTCGGATTGGATTTTATTGGATTGGATGCCGTTCATTGGATTGGAGTGTATTGGATTGGATTGGATTGGATTGGTTTGGACTGGATGGCGTTCCTTGAATTGAATTGGATAGGATTGGATTCGATTGGATTGGATTGGATGCCGTTCCTTTGATTGGATTGGATTGGATTGGATTGGCTTGGATTGGTTTGGATTGGATTGGATTGGATGCCGTTCCTTGGAATGGATTGGATTGGATTGAATGCCGTTCCTTAGATAGGATTGTATTGTATTGGATTGGACCGGATTGGATTGGATTGGATGGCATTGCATTGGATTGGATGCCGTTTCTTGGATTGGATTGGATTGGATTGAATCGGATTGGATTGGATCGGATAGGATTGGATTGGATTGGATTTGATTGGATGCCGATGCTTGGATTGGATTGGATTGGATTGGATTGGCTTGGAGTGTAATGTATTGTATTGGATTGGATGGCGTTTCTTGGATTGGATTGGATAGGATTGGATTGCATTGGATTGGATTGCATGCCGTTCGTTGGATTGGATTGGATTGGATTGGTTTTGATGCCGTTCCATGGTTTGGATTGGATTGGATTGGATGCCGTTCTTAGGATTGGAATTGACTGGATTGGATTGGATCGGATTGCATTGGATTGGATGGGATTGGATCCCGTTCCTTGGATTAGGCTTAGACTGGATTGGGATGGATTGGATTGGATTGGATTGGATTGGATTTGATTGGATGCCGTTTCTTGGATTGGATGGGATTGGATTGGATCGGATTGGATTTTATTGGATTGGATGGCGCTCCTTGGATTGGATTGGATAGTATTAGATTGGATTGGATTGGATTGGGCTGGTGCCGTTCGTTGGATTGAATTGGAATTGATTGGATAGGATTGGTTGAATGCCGTTCCTTGGATTGGATTGGATTGCATTGGATGCCGTTACTTGGATTGGATTGGATTGGATTGAATTGGATGCCGTTCCTTAGATTGGATTGGGTGTATTGGATTGGATTGGAAACGATTGGGTGCCGTTCCTTGGATTGGGTTGGATTGGATTGGATGGTATTGTATTGAATTGGATTGGATTGGATTTGTTGCCGTTCCTTGGATTGAATTGGATTGGCTTGGAATGAATCGGATTGGATTGGATTGGATTGGATGCCGTTCCTTGGATGGGATTTGTTTGGATTGGATTGGATTGGATCGGAACGGATTGGATTCGATTGGATTGGATGGCGTTCCTTGGATTGAATTGGATAGTATTGGATTGGATTGGATTGGGTTGGATGCCGTTCATTGGATTGGATTGTAGTGGATTGGATTGGATTGGATTGGATTTTGATGCCGTTCCGTGGATTGGATTGGATTGGTTTGAATGCCGTTCCTCAGATTGGATTGTATTGGCTCGGATTGGATTTTATTGGATTGGATGCCGTTCATTGGATTGGAGTGTATTGGATTGGATTGGATTGGATTGGTTTGGATTGGATGGCGTTCCTTGAATTGAATTGGATAGGATTGGATTCGATTGGATTGGATTGGATGCCGTTCCTTTGATTGGATTGGATTGGATTGGATTGGCTTGGATTGGTTTGGATTGGATTGGATTGGATGCCGTTCCTTGGAATGGATTGGATTGGATTGAATTGGATGCCGTTCCTTAGATTGGATTGGGTGTATTGGATTGGATTGGAAAGGATTGGGTGCCGTTCCTTGGATTGGGTTGGATTGGATTGGATGGTATTGTATTGAATTGGATTGGATTGGATTTGTTGCCGTTCCTTGGGTTGAATTGGATTGGCTTGGAATGAATCGGATTGGATTGGATTGGATTGGATTGGATGCCGTTCCTTGGATGGGATTTGTTTGGATTGGATTGGATTGGATCGGATCGGATTGGATTCGATTGGATTGGATGGCGTTCCTTGGATTGAATTGGATAGTTTGGATTGGATTGGATAGGGTTGGATGCCGTTCATTGGATTGGATTGTAGTGGATTGGATTGGATTGGATTGGATTTGATGCCGTTCCTTGGATTGGATTGGATTGGACTGAATGCCGTTCCTCAGATTGGATTGTATTGGCTCGGATTGGATTTTATTGGATTGGATGCCGTTCATTGGATTGGAGTGTATTGGATTGGATTGGATTGGATTGGTTTGGATTGGATGGCGTTCCTTGAATTGAATTGGATAGGATTGGATTCGATTGGATTGGATTGGATGCCGTTCCTTTGATTGGATTGGATTGGATTGGATTGGATTGGCTTGGATTGGTTTGGATTGGATTGGATTGGATGCCGTTCCTTGGAATGGATTGGATTGGATTGAATGCCGTTCCTTAGATAGGATTGTATTGTATTGGATTGGACCGGATTGGATTGGATTGGATGGCATTGCATTGGATTGCATGCCGTTTCTTGGATTGGATTGGATTGGATTGGATTGGATTGAATCGGATTGGATTGGATTGGATTGGATGGCGTTCCTTGGATTGGATTGGATAGGATTAGATTGGATTGGATTGGATTGGACTGGATGCCGTTCGTTGGCTTGGATTGGATTGGATTGGATTTGTCTAATGCCGTTCCTTGGATTAGATTGGCTTGGATTGGATTGGGCTGGGATCCTTTCGTTGGATTGGTTTGGATTGGATTGGATTGGATTGGATTTGATTGGATTGGATTGCATTGGATTGGATTGGATGGCGTTCCTTCGATTGGATGGGATAGGATTGGATTGCATTGGATTGGATTGCATGCCGTTCATTGGATTGGTTTTGATTTGATTGGATTGGATTGGATTGGATTGGACCGCACTGCATTGTATTGGATTGGATGCCGTTCCTTGGATTGGATTGGATTGGATTGGATTGGATGCCGTTCCTTAGATTGGATTGGATTGGCTCGGATTGGATTGGATCGGATTGGATTGGATGCCGTTCATTGGATTGGATTGGATTGGGTTGGATTGGATTTGATTGGATTGGATTGGTTTGGATTGGATCTGATTGGATTGAATTGGATTGGATGCCGTTCCTCGGATTGGATTGGGTTTCATTGGACTGGATTGGATAGGATTGGATTGGATTGGATACCGTTCCTTGGATTGGACTGGACTGGTTTGGATTGGATTGGCTTGGATTGGATTGGATTGGATTGGAGTGGATTGGATTGGATTTGATTGGATGCCGATCTTTGGATTCGATTGGATTGGATTGGATTGGATTGGATGCCGTTCCTCGGATTGCATAGGGTTTCATTGGACTGGATTGGATTGGATTGGATTGGATTGGATTGGATACCGTTCCTTGGATTGGACTGGACTGGACTGGATTGGATTGGCTTGGATTGGATTGGATTGGATTGGATGCCGTTCCGCGGATTGCATAGGGTTTCATTGGACTGGATTGGATTGGATTGGATTAGATTGGATACTGTTCCTTGGATTAGACTGGACTGGATTGGATTGGCTTGGATTGTATTGGATTGGATTGGAGTGAATTGGATTGGATTTGATTGGATGCCGTTCATTGGATTGGAGTGTATTGGATTGGATTGGATTGGACTGGATGCCGTTCGTTGGCTTGGATTGGATTGGATTGGATTGGGCTGGGATCCTTTCGTTGGATTGGTTTGGATTGGATTGGATTGGATTGGATTTGATTGGATTGGATTGCATTGGATTGGATTGGATGGCGTTCCTTCGATTGGATGGGATAGGATTGGATTGCATTGGATTGGATTGCATGCCGTTCATTGGATTGGTTTTGATTTGATTGGATTGGATTGGATTGGATTGGATTGGATTTGTTTAATGCCGTTCCTTGGATTAGATTGGCTTGGATTGGATTGGGCTGGGTGCCGTTCGTTGGATTGGTTTGGATTGGATTCGATTGGATTGGATTCGATTGGATTGGATTGCATTGGATTGGATTGGATGGCGTTCCTTGGATTGGATGGGATAGGATTGGATTGCATTGGATTGGATTGCATGCCTTCATTGGGTTGGATTTGATTTGATTGGATTGGATTGGATTGGATTGAATGCCGTTCCTTAGATTGGATTAGATTGGATTGGATTGGATTGGATTGGATCGGATTGTATTGGATTGGACTGCGCTGCATTGGATTGGATTGGATGGCGTTCCTTGGATTGGATTGGATTGGATTGGATTGGATTGGAATGGATGCCGTTCCTTCGATTGGATTGGATTGGCTCGGATTGGATTGGATGCCGCTCCTTAGATTGGATTGGATTGGCTCGGATTGGATTGGATCGGATAGGATTGGATTGGATTTGATTGGATGCCGATGCTTGGATTGGATTGGATTGGATTGGATTGGCTTGGAGTGTAATGTATTGGATTGGATTGGATGGCGTTTCTTGGATTGGATTGGATAGGATTGGATTGCATTGGATTGGATTGCATGCCGTTCGTTGGATTGGATTGGATTGGATTGGTTTTGATGCCGTTCCATGGTTTGGATTGGATTGGATTGGATGCCGTTCTTAGGATTGGAATTGACTGGATTGGATTGGATCGGATTGCATTGGATTGGATGGGATTGGATCCCGTTCCTTGGATTAGGCTTAGACTGGATTGGGATGGATTGGATTGGATTGGATTGGATTGGATTTGATTGGATGCCGTTTCTTGGATTGGATGGGATTGGATTGGATCGGATTGGATTTTATTGGATTGGATGGCGCTCCTTGGATTGGATTGGATAGTATTAGATTGGATTGGATTGGATTGGGCTGGTGCCGTTCGTTGGATTGAATTGGATTGGATTGGATAGGATTGGTTTAATGCCGTTCCTTGGATTGGATTGGATTGCATTGGATGCCGTTACTTGGATTGGATTGGATTGGATTGAATTGGATGCCGTTCCTTAGATTGGATTGGGTGTATTGGATTGGATTGGAAACGATTGGGTGCCGTTCCTTGGATTGGGTTGGATTGGATTGGATGGTATTGTATTGAATTGGATTGGATTGGATTTGTTGCCGTTCCTTGGATTGAATTGGATTGGCTTGGAATGAATCGGATTGGATTGGATTGGATTGGATGCCGTTCATTGGATGGGATTTGTTTGGATTGGATTGGATTGGATCGGATCGGATTGGATTCGATTGGATTGGATGGCGTTCCTTGGATTGAATTGGATAGTATTGGATTGGATTGGATTGGGTTGGATGCCGTTCATTGGATTGGATTGTAGTGGATTGGATTGGATTGGATTGGATTTTGATGCCGTTCCGTGGATTGGATTGGATTGGTTTGAATGCCGTTCCTCAGATTGGATTGTATTGGCTCGGATTGGATTTTATTGGATTGGATGCCGTTCATTGGATTGGAGTGTATTGGAATGGATTGGATTGGATTGGATTGGTTTGGATTGGATGGCGTTCCTTGAATTGAATTGGATAGGATTGGATTCGATTGGATTGGATTGGATTGGATGCCGTTCCTTTGATTGGATTGGATTGGATTGGATTGGCTTGGATTGGTTTGGATTGGATTGGATTGGATGCCGTTCCTTGGAATGGATTGGATTGGATTGAATTGGATGCCGTTCCTTAAATTGGATTGGGTGTATTGGATTGGATTGGAAAGGATTGGGTGCCGTTCCTTGGATTGGGTTGGATTGGATTGGATGGTATTGTATTGAATTGGATTGGATTGGATTTGTTGCCGTTCCTTGGGTTGAATTGGATTGGCTTGGAATGAATCGGATTGGATTGGATTGGATTGGATGCCGTTCCTTGGATGGGATTTGTTTGGATTGGATTGGATTGGATCGGATCGGATTGGATTCGATTGGATTGGATGGCGTTCCTTGGATTGAATTGGATAGTTTGGATTGGATTGGATAGGGTTGGATGCCGTTCATTGGATTGGATTGTAGTGGATTGGATTGGATTGGATTGGATTTGATGCCGTTCCTTGGATTGGATTGGATTGGACTGAATGCCGTTCCTCAGATTGGATTGTATTGGCTCGGAATGGATTTTATTGGATTGGATGCCGTTCATTGGATTGGAGTGTATTGGATTGGATTGGATTGGATTGGTTTGGATTGGATGGCGTTCCTTGAATTGAATTGGATAGGATTGGATTCGATTGGATTGGATTGGATGCCGTTCCTTTGATTGGATTGGATTGGATTGGATTGGCTTGGATTGGTTTGGATTGGATTGGATTGGATGCCGTTCCTTGGAATGGATTGGATTGGATTGGATTGAATGCCGTTCCTTAGATAGGATTGTATTGTATTGGATTGGACCGGATTGGATTGGATTGGATGGCATTGCATTGGATTGGATGCCGTTTCTTGGATTGGATTGGATTGGATTGGATTGGATTGAATCGGATTGGATTGGATTGGATTGGATGGCGTTCCTTGGATTGGATTGGATAGGATTACATTGGATTGGATTGGATTGGACTGGATGCCGTTCGTTGGCTTGGATTGGATTGGATTGGATTTGTCTAATGCCGTTCCTTGGATTAGATTGGCTTGGATTGGATTGGGCTGGGATCCTTTCGTTGGATTGGTTTGGATTGGATTGGATTGGATTGGATTTGATTGGATTGGATTGCATTGGATTGGATTGGATGGCGTTCCTTCGATTGGATGGGATAGGATTGGATTGCATTGGATTGGATTGCATGCCGTTCATTGGATTGGTTTTGATTTGATTGGATTGGATTGGATTGGATTGGATTGGATTGAATGCCGTTCCTTAGATTGGATTGGATTGGATTGGATTGGATTGGATTGGATCGGATTGGATTGGATTGGACCGCACTGCATTGTATTGGATTGGATGCCGTTCCTTGGATTGGATTGGATTGGATTGGATTGGATGCCGTTCCTTAGATTGGATTGGATTGGCTCGGATTGGATTGGATCGGATTGGATTGGATGCCGTTCATTGGATTGGATTGGATTGGGTTGGATTGGATTTGATTGGATTGGATTGGTTTGGATTGGATCTGATTGGATTGAATTGGATTGGATGCCGTTCCTCGGATTGGATTGGGTTTCATTGGACTGGATTGGATAGGATTGGATTGGATTGGATACCGTTCCTTGGATTGGACTGGACTGGTTTGGATTGGATTGGCTTGGATTGGATTGGATTGGATTGGAGTGGATTGGATTGGATTTGATTGGATGCCGATCCTTGGATTCGATTGGATTGGATTGGATTGGATTGGATGCCGTTCCTCGGATTGCATAGGGTTTCATTGGACTGGATTGGATTGGATTGGATTGGATTGGATACCGTTCCTTGGATTGGACTGGACTGGATTGGATTGGCTTGGATTGGATTGGATTGGATTGGATTGGATGCCGTTCCTCGGATTGCATAGGGTTTCATTGGACTGGATTGGATTGGATTGGATTGGATTGGATACTGTTCCTTGGATTAGACAGGACTGGATTGGATTGGCTTGGATTGGATTGGATTGGATTGGAGTGAATTGGATTGGATTTGATTGGATGCCGTTCATTGGATTGGAGTGTATTGGATTGGATTGGATTGGACTGGATGCCGTTCGTTGGCTTGGATTGGATTGGATTGGATTTGTCTAATGCCGTTCCTTGGATTAGATTGGCTTGGATTGGATTGGGCTGGGATCCTTTCGTTGGATTGGTTTGGATTGGATTGGATTGGATTGGATTTGATTGGATTGGATTGCATTGGATTGGATTGGATGGCGTTCCTTCGATTGGATGGGATAGGATTGGATTGCATTGGATTGGATTGCATGCCGTTCATTGGACTGGTTTTGATTTGATTGGATTGGATTGGATTGGATTGGATTGGATTTGTTTAATGCCGTTCCTTGGATTAGATTGGCTTGGATTGGATTGGGCTGGGTGCCGTTCGTTGGATTGGTTTGGATTGGATTCGATTGGATTGAATTTGATTGGATTGGATTGCATTGGATTGGATTGGATGGCGTTCCTTGGATTGGATGGGATAGGATTGGATTGCATTGGATTGGATTGCATGCCTTCATTGGGTTGGATTTGATTTGATTGGATTGGATTCGATTGGATTGAATGCCGTTCCTTAGATTGGATTAGATTGGATTGGATTGGATTGGATTGGATCGGATTGTATTGGATTGGACTGCGCTGCATTGGATTGGATTGGATGGCGTTCCTTGGATTGGATTGGATTGGATTGGATTGGAATGGATGCCGTTCCTTCGATTGGATTGGATTGGCTCGGATTGGATTGGATCGGATAGGATTGGATTGGATTTGATTGGATGCCGATGCTTGGATTGGATTGGATTGGATTGGATTGGCTTGGAGTGTAATGTATTGGATTGGATTGGATGGCGTTTCTTGGATTGGATTGGATAGGATTGGATTGCATTGGATTGGATTGCATGCCGTTCGTTGGATTGGATTGGATTGGATTGGTTTCGATGCCGTTCCATGGTTTGGATTGGATTGGATTGGATGCCGTTCTTAGGATTGGAATTGACTGGATTGGATTGGATCGGATTGCATTGGATTGGATGGGATTGGATCCCGTTCCTTGGATTAGGCTTAGACTGGATTGGGATGGATTGGATTGGATTGGATTGGATTGGATTTGATTGGATGCCGTTTCTTGGATTGGATGGGATTGGATTGGATCGGATTGGATTTTATTGGATTGGATGGCGCTCCTTGGATTGGATTGGATAGTATTAGATTGGATTGGATTGGATTGGGCTGGTGCCGTTCGTTGGATTGAATTGGATTGGATTGGATAGGATTGGTTTAATGCCGTTCCTTGGATTGGATTGGATTGCATTGGATGCCGTTACTTGGATTGGATTGGATTGGATTGAATTGGATGCCGTTCCTTAGATTGGATTGGGTGTATTGGATTGGATTGGAAACGATTGGGTGCCGTTCCTTGGATTGGGTTGGATTGGATTGGATGGTATTGTATTGAATTGGATTGGATTGGATTTGTTGCCGTTCCTTGGATTGAATTGGATTGGCTTGGAATGAATCGGATTGGATTGGATTGGATTGGATGCCATTCCTTGGATGGGATTTGTTTGGATTGGATTGGATTGGATCGGATCGGATTGGATTCGATTGGATTGGATGGCGTTCCTTGGATTGAATTGGATAGTATTGGATTGGATTGGATTGGGTTGGATGCCGTTCATTGGATTGGATTGTAGTGGATTGGATTGGATTGGATTGGATTTTGATGCCGTTCCGTGGATTGGATTGGATTGGTTTGAATGCCGTTCCTCAGATTGGATTGTATTAGAACATAGAACATAGAACATTACAGCGCAGAACAGGCCCTTCGGCCCACGATGTTGCACCGACCAGTTAAAAAAAAAAAAAAAACTGTGACCCTCCAACCTAAACCAATTTCTTTTCGTCCATGAACCTATCTACGGATCTCTTAAACGCCCCCAAACTAGGCGCATTTACTACTGATGCTGGCAGGGCATTCCAATCCCTCACCACCCTCTGGGTAAAGAACCTACCCCTGACATCGGTTCTATAACTACCCCCCCTCAATTTAAAGCCATGCCCCCTCGTGCTGGATTTCTCCATCAGAGGAAAAAGGCTATCACTATCCACCCTATCTAAACCTCTAATCATCTTATATGTTTCAATAAGATCCCCTCTTAGCCGCCGCCTTTCCAGCGAAAACAATCCCAAATCCCTCAGCCTCTCCTCATAGGATCTCCCCTCCATACCAGGCAACATCCTGGTAAACCTCCTCTGCACCCTCTCCAAAGCCTCCACATCCTTCCTGTAATGTGGGGACCAGAACTGCACACAGTACTCCAAGTGCGGCCGCACCAGAGTTGTGTACAGTTGCAACATAACGCTACGACTCCTAAATTCAATCCCCCTACCAATAAACGCCAAGACACCATATGCCTTCTGAACAACCTTATCTACTTGATTCCCAACTTTCAGGGATCTATGCACACATACACCTAGATCCCTCTGCTCCTCCACACTATTCAAAGTCCTCCCGTTAGCCCTATACTCAACACATCTGTTATTCCTACCAAAGTGAATTACCTCACACTTATCCGCATTAAAATCCATCCGCCACCTCTCGGCCCAACTTTGCAACCTGTCTAAGTCTTCCTGCAAACTACGACACCCTTCCTCACTGTCTACCACACCACCGACTTTGGTGTCATCAGCAAATTTGCTAATCCACCCAACTATACCCTCATCCAGATCATTAATAAATATTACAAACAGCAGTGGCCCCAAAACAGATCCCTGAGGTACACCACTTGTAACCGCACTCCATGATGAATATTTACTATCAACCACCACCCTCTGTTTCCTATCCGCTAGCCAATTCCTGATCCAATTTCCTAGATCACCCCCAATCCCATACATCTGCATTTTCTGCAGAAGCCTACCATGGTGAACCTTATCAAACGCCTTACTAAAATCCATATATACCACGTCCACTGCCTTGCCCCCATCCACCTCCTTGGTCACTTTCTCAAAAAACTCAATAAGGTTAGTAAGGCACGACCTACCTGCCACAAAACCATGCTGACTATCACCTATCAATTCATTACTCTCCAAATAACTATAAATCCTATCCCTTATAATTTTTTCCAACATCTTGCCGACAACAGAAGTGAGACTCACCGGTCTATAATTCCCGGGGAAGTCTCTGTTCCCCTTCTTAAACAATGGGACAACATTCGCTAACCTCCAATCTTCTGGTACTATACCAGAGGCCAACGACGACCTGAAGATCAGAGCCAGAGGCTCTGCAATCACTTCTCTTGCCTCCCAGAGAATCCTTGGATAAATCCCATACGGACCAGGGGATTTATCTATTTTCAGACCCTCCAGAATATCCTGCACATCCTCCTTATCAACTGTAATACTGTCTATTCTACTCCCTTGCAACCCAGTGTCCTCCTCAGCTATATTCATGTCCCCTTGCGTGAACACCGAAGAGAAATATTGGTTCAATGCTTCACCAATCTCCTCCGGTTCCACACATAACTTCCCTCTGCCATCTATAACTGGCCCTAAACTTGCCCTAACCAACCTTCTGTTCTTGACATACCTATAGAACGCCTTAGGATTCTCTTTAACCCTATCCGCCAAAGTCTTCTCATGTCCCCTTTTAGCCCTTCTAAGCTCGCTCTTCAACTCCCTCTTAGCCAATCTAAAGCTTTCTAGTGCACTACCCGAGTGCTCACGTCTCATCCGAACATAAGCCTCCTTTTTCTTTTTAACCAACAAAGAAACTTTTTTGGTGCACCACGGTTCCCTAGCCCTACCAATTCCTCCTTGCCTGACAGGGACATACCTATCACAGACTCGCAGTAGCTGCTCCTTGAAAAAACTCCACATGTCGGACGTTCCCAGTCCCTGTAATCTCCTAGTCCAACCTATGTTTCCTAATTCTCTCCTAATAGCCTCATAATTACCCTTCCCCCAGCTAAAACCATTGGCCCGAGGTTCATGCCTATCCCTTTCCATCACTAAGGTGAACGTAACCGAATTGTGGTCACTATCACCAAAATGCACACCAACTTCCAAGTCTAGCACCTGGTCTGGCTCATTTCCCAGCACCAGATCCAATATAGCCTCACCTCTAGTTGGCCTGTCTACATACTGAGTCAAAAAACCTTCCTGCACGCTTTGAACAAAAACTGACCCCTCTAACGAGCTAGAGCTATAACAATTCCAGTCAATATTAGTCAAGTTAAAATCCCCCATAACAATTGCCCTATTACTTTCACTCCTAAGCAGGATTGACTCCGCAATCCTTTCCTCAACCTCTCTAGAACTTTTAGGAGGTCTATAAAAGACTCCCAACAGGGTGACCTCTCCTCTCCTATTTCTAATCTCCGCCCATACTACCTCAACAGATAAGTCCTCATCAAACCTCCTCTCTGACACTGTGATACAATCTCTGACCAATAATGCTACCCCTCCCCCTCTTCTACCTCCTTCCCTACTTCGACTAAAACATTTGAACCCCGGGACCTGCAGCATCCATTCCTGCCCCTGCTCTATCCATGTCTCTGAAATAGCCACAACATCGAAGTCCCAGGTACTGATCCACGCTGCAAGTTCACCCACTTTATTGCGAATACTCCTGGCATTGAAGTATACACATTTCAAACCCTGCTCCACCCCACCTCTGCAATGCCGTGCATTGCAGTCCCCATCCATGCATCCCTCACTTTCAGCCCCACTACTCAGGATCCCTCCCCCCCCCCCGAATCAGTTTAAACCTCCCTGCATGGCCTTAGCAAATTTACCCCCCAGGATATTGGTCCCCTTCTGATTAAGGTGTAGACCATCCTTCTCATAGAGGTCACACCTTCCCCAGTACGAGCCCCAATTGCTTAAGTACCTGAACCCCTCCCTCCTGCACCATCCCCTCAGCCATGAATTCAAACCTTCCCTCTCCCTATTCCTCTCTAAACTATCCCGTGGTACAGGCAAGAGTCCAGAGATAACCACTCTGTCAGTCTTGGCCTTTAGTTTCCACCCCAACTCCATAAATCCCTGCCGAATATCCCCTTCCCCTATCCTCCCTATGTCGTGTGTCCCCACATTGGGGAGTATTGGCTCGGATTGGATTTTATTGGATTGGATGCCGTTCATTGGATTGGAGTGTATTGGATTGGATTGGATTGGATTGGTTTGGATTGGATGGCGTTCCTTGAATTGAATTGGATAGGATTGGATTGGATTGGATTGGATTGGATGCCGTTCCTTTGATTGGATTGGATTGGATTGGCTTGGATTGGTTTGGATTGGATTGGATTGGATGCCGTTCCTTGGAATGGATTGGATTGGATTGAATTGGATGCCGTTCCTTAGATTGGATTGGGTGTATTGGATTGGATTGGAAAGGATTGGGTGCCGTTCCTTGGATTGGGTTGGATTGGATTGGATGGTATTGTATTGAATTGGATTGGATTGGATTTGTTGCCGTTCCTTGGGTTGAATTGGATTGGCTTGGAATGAATCGGATTGGATTGGATTGGATTGGATGCCGTTCCTTGGATGGGATTTGTTTGGATTGGATTGGATTGGATCGGATCGGATTGGATTCGATTGGATTGGATGGCGTTCCTTGGATTGAATTGGATAGTTTGGATTGGATTGGATAGGGTTGGATGCCGTTCATTGGATTGGATTGTAGTGGATTGGATTGGATTGGATTGGATTTGATGCCGTTCCTTGGATTGGATTGGATTGGACTGAATGCCGTTCCTCAGATTGGATTGTATTGGCTCGGATTGGATTTTATTGGATTGGATGCCGTTCATTGGATTGGAGTGTATTGGATTGGATTGGATTGGATTGGTTTGGATTGGATGGCGTTCCTTGAATTGAATTGGATAGGATTGGATTCGATTGGATTGGATTGGATGCCGTTCCTTTGATTGGATTGGATTGGATTGGCTTGGATTGGTTTGGATTGGATTGGATTGGATGCCGTTCCTTGGAATGGATTGGATTGGATTGAATTGGATGCCGTTCCTTAGATTGGATTGGGTGTATTGGATTGGATTGGAAAGGATTGGGTGCCGTTCCTTGGATTGGGTTGGATTGGATTGGATGGTATTGTATTGAATTGGATTGGATTGGATTTGTTGCCGTTCCTTGGGTTGAATTGGATTGGCTTGGAATGAATCGGATTGGATTGGATTGGATTGGATGCCGTTCCTTGGATGGGATTTGTTTGGATTGGATTGGATTGGATCGGATCGGATTGGATTCGATTGGATTGGATGGCGTTCCTTGGATTGAATTGGATAGTTTGGATTGGATTGGATAGGGTTGGATGCCGTTCATTGGATTGGATTGTAGTGGATTGGATTGGATTGGATTGGATTTGATGCCGTTCCTTGGATTGGATTGGATTGGACTGAATGCCGTTCCTCAGATTGGATTGTATTGGCTCGGATTGGATTTTATTGGATTGGATGCCGTTCATTGGATTGGAGTGTATTGGATTGGATTGGATTGGATTGGTTTGGATTGGATGGCGTTCCTTGAATTGAATTGGATAGGATTGGATTCGATTGGATTGGATTGGATGCCGTTCCTTTGATTGGATTGGATTGGATTGGATTGGCTTGGATTGGTTTGGATTGGATTGGATTGGATGGCGTTCCTTGGAATGGATTGGATTGGATTGGATTGAATGCCGTTCCTTAGATAGGATTGTATTGTATTGGATTGGACCGGATTGGATTGGATTGGATGGCATTGCATTGGATTGGATGCCGTTTCTTGGATTGGATTGGATTGGATTGGATTGGATTGAATCGGATTGGATTGGATTGGATTGGATGGCGTTCCTTGGATTGGATTGGATAGGATTAGATTGGATTGGATTGGATTGGACTGGATGCCGTTCGTTGGCTTGGATTGGATTGGATTGGATTTGTCTAATGCCGTTCCTTGGATTAGATTGGCTTGGATTGGATTGGGCTGGGATCCTTTCGTTGGATTGGTTTGGATTGGATTGGATTGGATTGGATTTGATTGGATTGGATTGCATTGGATTGGATTGGATGGCGTTCCTTCGATTGGATGGGATAGGATTGGATTGCATTGGATTGGATTGCATGCCGTTCATTGGATTGGTTTTGATTTGATTGGATTGGATTGGATTGGATTGGATTGGATTGGATTGGATTGAATGCCGTTCCTTAGATTGGATTGGATTGGATTGGATCGGATTGGATTGGATTGGACCGCACTGCATTGTATTGGATTGGATGCCGTTCCTTGGATTGGATTGGATTGGATTGGATTGGATTGGATGCCGTTCCTTAGATTGGATTGGATTGGCTCGGATTGGATTGGATCGGATTGGATTGGATGCCGTTCATTGGATTGGATTGGATTGGGTTGGATTGGATTTGATTGGATTGGATTGGTTTGGATGGATCTGATTGGATTGAATTGGATTGGATGCCGTTCCTCGGATTGGATTGGGTTTCATTGGACTGGATTGGATAGGATTGGATTGGATTGGATACCGTTCCTTGGATTGGACTGGACTGGTTTGGATTGGATTGGCTTGGATTGGATTGGATTGGATTGGAGTGGATTGGATTGGATTTGATTGGATGCCGATCCTTGGATTCGATTGGATTGGATTGGATTGGATTGGATGCCGTTCCTCGGATTGCATAGGGTTTCATTGGACTGGATTGGATTGGATTGGATTGGATTGGATACCGTTCCTTGGATTGGACTGGACTGGATTGGATTGGCTTGGATTGGATTGGATTGGATTGGATGCCGTTCCTCGGATTGCATAGGGTTTCATTGGACTGGATTGGATTGGATTGGATTGGATTGGATACTGTTCCTTGGATTAGACTGGACTGGATTGGATTGGCTTGGATTGGATTGGATTGGATTGGAGTGAATTGGATTGGATTTGATTGGATGCCGATCCTTGGATTGGATTGGATTGGATTGGATTGGAGTGTAATGGATTGGATTGGATTGGATGGCGTTTCTTGGATTGGATTGGATAGGATTGGAATGCATTGGATTGGATTGCATGCCGCTCATTGGATTGGATTGGATTGGATTGGATTGGTTTTGATGCCGTTCCTTGGTTTGGATTGGATTGGATTGGATGCCGTTCCTAGGATTGGAATTGATTGGATTGGATTGGATCGGATTGCATTGGATTGGATGGGATTGGATCCCGTTCCTTGGATTAGGCTTAGACTGGATTGGGATGGATTGGATTGGATTGGATTCGATTGAATTTGATTGGATGGCGTTCCTTGGATTGGATGGGATAGCATTGGATTGCATTGGATTGGATTGCATGCCGTTCATTGGATTGGTTTTGATTTGATTGGATTGGATTGGATTGGATTGGATTGGATTGGATTGGATTGGATTGAATGCCGTTCCTTAGATTGGATTGGATTGGATTGGATTGGATTGGATTGGATTGGATGGGATTGGATCGGATCGGATTGGATTGGATTGGACTGCACTGCATTGGATTGGATTGGATGCCGTTCCTTGGATTGGATTGGATTGGATTGGATGGGATGCCGTTCCTTGGATTGGATTGGATTGGATTGGATGCCGTTCCTTAGATTGGATTGGATTGGCTCGGATTGGATTGGATTGGATTGGATTGGATTGGATTGGATGCCGTTCATTGGACTGGACTGGATTGGTTTGGATGGGATTGGATTGGATTGGATTGGATTGGATTGGTTTGGATTGGATTGGATTGGATTGAATTCGATTGGATGCCGTTCCTCGGATTGGATTGGTTTTCATTGGACTGGATTGGATTGGATTGGATTGGATTGGATACCGTTCCTTGGATTGGACTGGACTGGTTTGGATTGGATTGGGTTGGATTGGATTGGATTGGATTGGAGTGGATTGGATAAGACTTGATTGGATGCCGATCCTTGAATTGGATTGGATTGGATTGGATTGGAGTGGAATGGATTGGATTGGATTGGATGGCGTTTCTTGGATTGGATTGGATAGGATTGGATTGCATTGCATTGGATTGCATGCCGTTCATTGGATTGGATTGGATTGGATTGGATTGGATTGGATTGGATTGGATTGGTTTTGATGCCGTTCCTTGCATTGGATTGGATTGGATTAGATGCCGTTCCTTGGATTGGAATTGATTGGATTGGATTTGATCGGATTGGATTGGATTGGATCGCGTTCCTTGGATTTGGCTTAGAATGGATTGGGATGGATTGCATTGGATTGGATTGGATTGGTTTGGATTGGATTGGATTGGATTGGATTGGATTGGATGCCGTTCCTTTGATTGGATTGGATTGGATTGGATTGGCTTGGATTGGTTTCGATTGGATTGGATTGGATTGGATGCCGTTCCTTGGAATGGATTGGATTGGATTGGATTGAATGCCGTTCCTTAGATAGGATTGTATTGTATTGGATTGGACCGGATTGGATTGGATTGGATGGCATTGCATTGGATTGGATTGGTTTGGATGCCGTTTCTTGGATTGGATTGGATTGGATTGAATCGGATTGGATTGAATTGGATTTGATGGCGTTCCTTGGATTGGATTGGATAGGATTAGACTGGATTGGACTGCACTGCATTGGATTGGATTGGATGCCGTTCCTTGGATTGGATTGGATGCCGTTCCTTAGATTGGATTGGATTGACTCGAATTGGATTGGATGCCGTTCCTTAGATTGGATTGGATTGGCTCGGATTGGATTGGATTGGATTGGATTCGATTGGATGCCGTTCCTTCGATTGGATTGGCTCGGATTGGATTGGATTGGATTGGATTGGATGCCGTTCACTGGATTGGATTGTATTGGGTTGGATTGGATTGGATTGGTTTGGATTGGATGGGATTGCATAGGGCTGGTGCCGTTCGTTGTATTGAATTGGATTGGATTGGATAGGATTGGTTTAATGCCGTTCCTTGGATTGGATTGGATTGGATTGGATGCCGTTACTTGGATTGGATTGGATTGGATTGAATTGGATGCCGTTCCTTCGATTTGATTGGATGGGATTGGAAAGGATTGGATGCCGTTCCTTGGATTGGGTTGGATTGGATTGGATTGGATGGGATGGGATTGAATTGGATTGGATTGGATTGGATTTGTTGCCGTTCCTTGGATTGGATTGGATTGGCTTGGAATGAATCGGTTTGGATTGGATTGGATTGGATGCCGTTCCTTGGATGGGATTTGTTTGGATTGGATTGGATTGGATCCGATCGGATTGGATTCGATTGGATTGGATGGCGTTCCTTGGATTGAATTGGATAGTATTGGATTGGACCGGATTGGATTGGATTGGATTGGATGACATTGCATTGGATTGGATTCGATTGGATGCCGTTTCTTGGATTGGATTGGATTGGATTGAATCGGATTGGATTCGATTGTATTGGATTCGATGGCGTTCGTTGGATTCGATTGGATAGGAATAGATTGGACTGGATTGGATTGGGCTGGATGCCGTTCCTTGGCTTGGATTGGATTGGATTGGATTTGTTTAATGCCGTTCCTTGGATTAGATTGGCTTGGATTGGATTGGGCTGGGTGCCGTTCGTTGGATTGGTTTGGATTGGATTCGATTGGATTGGATTTGATTGGATTGGATTGCATTGGATTGGATTGGATGGCGTCCCTTGGATTGGATGGGATAGGATTGGATTGCATTGGATTGGATTGCATGCCTTCATTGGGTTGGATTTGATTTGATTGGATTGGATTGGATTGGATTGAATGCCTTTCCTTAGATTGGATTGGATTGGATTGGATTGGATTGGATTGGATTGGATCTGATTGTATTGGATTGGACTGCGCTGCATTGGATTGGATTGGATGCCGTTCCTTGGATTGGATTGGATTGGATTGGATTGGATTGGATTGGATTGGATTGGAATGGATGCCGTTCCTTAGATTGGATTTGATTGGCTCGGATTGGATTGGATGCCGTTCCTTAGATTGGATTGGATTGGCTCGGATTGGATTGGATCGGATAGGATTGGATTGGATTTGATTGGATGCCGATGCTTGGATTGGATTGGATTGGATTGGAGTGTAATGTATTGGATTGGATGGCGTTTCTTGGATTGGATTGGATAGGATTGGATTGCATTGGATTGGATTGCATGCCGTTCGTTGGATTGGATTGGATTGGATTGGTTTTGATGCCGTTCCATGGTTTGGATTGGATTGGATTGGATGCCGTTCTTAGGATTGGAATTGACTGGATTGGATTGGATCGGATTGCATTGGATTGGATGGGATTGGATCCCGTTCCTTGGATTAGGCTTAGACTGGATTGGGATGGATTGGATTGGATTGGATTGGATTGGATTTGATTGGATGCCGTTTCTTGGATTGGATGGGATTGGATTGGATCGGATTGGATTTTATTGGATTGGATGGCGCTCCTTGGATTGGATTGGATAGGATTAGATTGGATTGGATTGGATTGGGCTGGTGCCGTTCGTTGGATTGAATTGGATTGGATTGGATAGGATTGGTTTAATGCCGTTCCTTGGATTGGATTGGATTGCATTGGATGCCGTTACTTGGATTGGATTGGATTGGATTGAATTGGATGCCGTTCCTTAGATTGGATTGGGTGTATTGGATTGGATTGAAAACGATTGGGTGCCGTTCCTTGGATTGGCTTGGATTGGATTGGATGGTATTGTATTGAATTGGATTGTATTGGATTTGTTGCCGTTCCTTGGGTTGAATTGGATTGGCTTGGAATGAATCGGATTGGATTGGATTGGATTGGATTGGATGCCGTTCCTTGGATGGGATTTGTTTGGATTGGATTGGATTGGATCGGATCGGATTGGATTCGATTGGATTGGATGGCGTTCCTTGGATTGAATTGGATAGTATTGGATTGGATTGGGTTGGATGCCGTTCATTGGATTGGATTGTAGTGGATTGGATTGGATTGGATTGGATTTGATGCCGTTCCTTGGATTGGATTGGATTGGATTGAATGCCGTTCCTCAGATTGGATTGTATTGGCTCGGATTGGATTTTATTGGATTGGATGCCGTTCATTGGATTGGAGTGTATTGGATTGGATTGGATTGGATTGGTTTGGATTGGATGGCGTTCCTTGAATTGAATTGGATAGGATTGGATTCGATTGGATTGGATTGGATGCCGTTCCTTTGATTGGATTGGATTGGATTGGATTGGCTTGGATTGGTTTGGATTGGATTGGATTGGATGCCGTTCCTTGGAATGGATTGGATTGGATTGGATTGAATGCCGTTCCTTAGATAGGATTGTATTGTATTGGATTGGACCGGATTGGATTGGATTGGATGGCATTTTATTGGATTGGATTGGATTGGATGCCGTTTCTTGGATTGGATTGGATTGGATTGGATTGGATTGAATCGGATTGGATTGGATTGGATTGGATTGGATGGCGTTCCTTGGATTGGATTGGATAGGATTAGATTGGATTGGATTGGATTGGACTGGATGCCGTTCGTTGGCTTGGATTGGATTTGTCTAATGCCGTTCCTTGGATTAGATTGGCTTGTATTGGATTGGGCTGGGATCCTTTCGTTGGATTCGTTTGGATTGGATTGGATTGGATTGGATTTGATTGGATTGGATTGCATTGGATTGGATTGGATGGCGTTCCTTCGATTGGATGGGATAGGATTGGATTGCATTGGATTGGATTGCATGCCGTTCATTGGATTGGTTTTGATTTGATTGGATTGGATTTGATTGGATTGGATTGGATTGAATGCCGTTCCTTAGATTGGATTGGATTGGATTGGATTGGATTGGATTGGATCGGATCGGATTGGATTGGATTGGACCGCACTGCATTGGATTGGATTGGATGCCGTTCCTTGGATTGGATTGGATTGGATTGCATTGGATGCCGTTCCTTAGATTGGATTGGATTGGCTCGGATTGGATTGGATCGGATTGGATTGGATGCCGTTCATTGGATTGGATTGGATTGGGTTGGATTGGATTGGATTTGATTGGATTGGATTGGTTTGGATTGGATCTGATTGGATTGAATTGGATTGGATGCCGTTCCTCGGATTGGATTGGGTTTCATTGAACTGGATTGGATAGGATTGGATTGGATTGGATACCGTTCCTTGGATTGGACTGGACTGGTTTGGATTGGATTGGCTTGGATTGGATTGGATTGGATTGGATTGGAGTGGATTGGATTGGATATGATTGGATGCCGATCCTTGGATTCGATTGGATTGGATTGGATTGGATGCCGTTCCTCGGATTGCATCGGGTTTCATTGGACTGGATTGGATTGGATTGTATTGGATTGGATTGGATACCGTTCCTTGTATTGGACTGGACTGGATTGGATTGGCTTGGATTGGATTGGATTGGATTGGAGTGGATTGGATTGGATTTGATTGGATGCCGATCCTTGGATTGGATTGGATTGGATTGGAGTGTAATGGATTGGATTGGATTGGATGGCGTTTCCTGGATTGGATTGGATTGGATTGGATTGGATTGGATTGGATTGGATTGGATACTGTTCCTTGGATTGGACTGGACTGGATTGGATTGGCCTGGACTGGATTGGATTGGATTGGAGTGGATTGGATTGGATTTGATTGGATGCCGATCCTTGGATTGGATTGGATTGGATTGGATTGGATTGGAGTGTAATGGATTGGATTGGATTGGATGGCGTTTCTTGGATTGGATTGGATAGGATTGGATTGCATTGGATTGGATTGCATGCCGTTCATTGGATTGGATTGGATTGGATTGGATTGGTTTTGATGCCGTTCCTTGGTTTGCATTGGATTGGATTGGATGCCGTTCCTAGGATTGGAATTGATTGGATTGGATTGGATCGGATTGCATTGGATTGGATGGGATTGGATCCCGTTCCTTGGATTGGATGGGATAGGATTGGATTGCATTGAATTGGATTGCATGCCGTTCATTGGATTGGTTTTGATTTGATTGGATTGGATTGGATTTGATTGGATTGGATTGGATTGGATTGAATGCCGTTCCTGAGATTGGATTGGATTGGATTGGATTGGATTGGATTGGATCGGATTGGATTGGATTGGACTGCACTGCATTGGATTGGATTGGATGCCGTTCCTTGGATTGGATTGGATTGGATTGGATTGGATGCCGTTCCTTAGATTGGATTGGATTGGCTCGGATTGGATTGGATTGGATTGGATTGGATTGGATGCCGTTCATTGTATTGGATTTGATTGGTGTGGATTGGATTGGATTGGTTTGGATTGGATTGGATTGGATTGAATTGTATTGGATGCCGTTCCTCGGATTGGATTGGGTTTCATTGGACTGGATTGGATTGGATTGGATTGGATACCGTTCCTTGGATTGGACTGGACTGGTTTGGATTGGATTGGCGTGGATTGGATTGGGTTGGATTGGAGTGGATTGGATTGGATTTGATTGGATGCCGATCCTTGGATTGGATTGGATTGGATTGGATTGGAGTGGAATGGATTGGATTGGATTGGATTGGACGGCGTTTCTTGGATCGTATTGGATAGGATTGGATTGCATTGCATTGGATTGCATGCCGTTCATTGGATTGGATTGGATTGGATTGGATTGGATTGGTTTTGATGCCGTTCCTTGCATTGGATTGGATTGGATTAGATGCCGTTCCTAGTATTGGAATTGATTGGATTGGATTTGATCGGATTGCATTGGATTGGATTGGATTGGATCGCGTTCCTTGGATTTGGCTTAGACTGGATTGGGATGGATTGCATTGGATTGGATTGGTTTTGATTGGATTGGATTGGATTGGATTGGATGCCGTTCCTTTGATTGGATTGGATTGGATTGGATTGGATTGGATTGGCTTGGATTGGTTTGGATTGGATTGGATTGGATTGGATTGGTTTGGATTGGATGGCGTTCCTTGAATTGAATTGGATAGGTTTGGATTCGATTGGATTGGATTGTATGCCGTTCCTTTGATTGCATTGGATTGGATTGGATTGGCTTGGATTGGTTTGGATTGGATTGGATTGGATGCCGTTCCTTGGAATGGATTGGATTGGATTGGATTGAATGCCGTTCCTGAGATAGGATTGTATTCTATTGGATTGGACCGGATTGGATTGGATTGGATGGCATTGCATTGGATTGGATTGGATTGGATGCCGTTTCTTGGATTGGATTGGATTGGATTGGATTGAATCGGATTGGATTGGATTGGATTGGATGGCGTTCCTTGGATTGGATTGGATAGGATTAGATTGGATTGGATTGGATTGGATTGGATTTGTTTAATGCCGTTCCTTGGATTAGATTGGCTTGGATTGCATTGGGCTGGGAGCCTTTCGTTGGATTGGTTTGGATTGGATTGGATTGCATTGGATTTGATTGGATTGGATTGCATTGGATTGGATTGGATGGCGTTCCTTGGATTGGATGGGATAGGATTGGATTGCATTGGATTGGATTGCATGCCGTTCATTGTATTGGTTTTGATTTAATTGGATTGGATTGGATTAATGCCGTTCCTTAGATTGGATTGGATTGGATTGGATTGGATCGGATCGGATTGGATTGGATTGGACCGCACTGCATTGGATTGGATTGGATGCCGTTCCATGGATTGGATTGGATTGGATTGGATGCCGTTCCTTAGATTGGATTGGATTGGCTCGGATTGGATTGGATTGGATTGGATGCCGTTCATTGGATTGGATTGGATTGGGTTGGATTGGATTGGATTGGTTTGGATTGGATTGGATTGGATTGAATTGGATTGGATGCCGTTCCTCGGATTGGATTGGGTTTCATTGGACTGGATTGAATTGGATTGGATTTTATTGGATACCGTTCCTTGGATTGGACTGGACTGGTTTGGATTGGATTGGCTTGGATTGGATTGGATTGGATTGGAGTGGATTGGATTGGATTTGATTGGATGCCGATCCTTGGATTGGATTGGATTGGATTGGATTGGATTGGAGTGGAATGGATTGGATTGGATTGGATGGCGTTTCTTGGATTGTATTGGATAGGATTGGATTGCATTGCATTGGATTGCATGCCGTTCATTGGATTGGATTGGATTGGATTGGATTGGATTGGTTTTGATGCCGTTCCTTGCATTGGATTGGATTGGATTAGATGCCGTTCCTAGGATTGGAATTGATTGGATTGGATTTGATCGGATTGCATTGGATTGGATTGGATTGGATCGCGTTCCTTGGATTTGGCTTAGACTGGATTGGGATGGATTGCATTGGATTGGATTGGTTTGGATTGGATTGGATGCCGTTCCTTTGATTGGATTGGATTGGATTGGCTTGGATTGGTTTGTATTGGATTGGATAGGATTGGTTTGGATTGGATGGCGTTCCTTGAATTGAATTGGATAGGATTGGATTCGTTTGTATTGGATTGTATGCCGTTCCTTTGATTGGATTGGATTGGATTGGATTGGCTTGGATTGGTTTGGATTGGATTGGATTGGATGCCGTTCCTTGGAATGGATTGGATTGGATTGGATTGAATGCCGTTCCTAAGATAGGATTGTATTGTATTGGATTGGACCGGATTGGATTGGATTGGATGGAATTGCATTGGATTGGATTGGATTGTATTGGATTGGATGGCATTGCATTGGATTGGATTGTATTGGATGCCGTTTCTTGGATTGGATTGGATTGGATTGGATTGAATCGGATTGGATTGGATTGGATTGGATGGCGTTCCTTGGATTGGATTGGATAGGATTAGATTGGATTGGATTGGATTGGATTGGATTTGTTTAATGCCGTTCCTTGGATTAGATTGGCTTGGATTGCATTGGGCTGGGAGCCTTTCGTTGGATTGGTTTGGATTGGATTGGATTGCATTGGATTTGATTGGATTGGATTGCATTGGATTGGATTGGATGGCGTTCCTTGGATTGGATGGGATAGGATTGGATTGCATTGGATTGGATTGCATGCCGTTCATTGTATTGGTTTTGATTTAATTGGATTGGATTGGATTAATGCCGTTCCTTAGATTGGATTGGATTGGATTGGATTGGATCGGATCGGATTGGATTGGATTGGACCGCACTGCATTGGATTGGATTGGATGCCGTTCCATGGATTGGATTGGATTGGATTGGATGCCGTTCCTTAGATTGGATTGGATTGGCTCGGATTGGATTGGATTGGATTGGATGCCGTTCATTGGATTGGATTGGATTGGGTTGGATTGGATTGGATTGGTTTGGATTGGATTGGATTGGATTGAATTGGATTGGATGCCGTTCCTCGGATTGGATTGGGTTTCATTGGACTGGATTGAATTGGATTGGATTTTATTGGATACCGTTCCTTGGATTGGACTGGACTGGTTTGGATTGGATTGGCTTGGATTGGATTGGATTGGATTGGAGTGGATTGGATTGGATTTGATTGGATGCCGATCCTTGGATTGGATTGGATTGGATTGGATTGGATTGGAGTGGAATGGATTGGATTGGATTGGATGGCGTTTCTTGGATTGTATTGGATAGGATTGGATTGCATTGCATTGGATTGCATGCCGTTCATTGGATTGGATTGGATTGGATTGGATTGGATTGGTTTTGATGCCGTTCCTTGCATTGGATTGGATTGGATTAGATGCCGTTCCTAGGATTGGAATTGATTGGATTGGATTTGATCGGATTGCATTGGATTGGATTGGATTGGATCGCGTTCCTTGGATTTGGCTTAGACTGGATTGGGATGGATTGCATTGGATTGGATTGGTTTGGATTGGATTGGATGCCGTTCCTTTGATTGGATTGGATTGGATTGGATTGGATTGGCTTGGATTGGTTTGGATTGGATTGGATAGGATTGGTTTGGATTGGATGGCGTTCCTTGAATTGAATTGGATAGGATTGGATTCGATTGGATTGGATTGTATGCCGTTCCTTTGATTGGATTGGATTGGATTGGATTGGCTTGGATTGGTTTGGATTGGATTGGATTGGATGCCGTTCCTTGGAATGGATTGGATTGGATTGGATTGAATGCCGTTCCTAAGATAGGATTGTATTGTATTGGATTGGACCGGATTGGATTGGATTGGATGGCATTGCATTGGATTGGATTGGATTGGATGCCGTTTCTTGGATTGGATTGGATTGGATTGAATCGGATTGGATTGGATTGGATTGGATTGGATTGGATGGCGTTCCTTGGATTGGTTTGGATAGGATTAGATTGGATTGGATTGGATTGGATTGGACTGGATGCCGTTCGTTGGCTTGGATTGGATTGGATTGGATTTGTTTAATGCCGTTCCTTGGATTAGATTGGCTTGGATTGGATTGTGCTGGGAGCCTTTCGTTGGATTGGTTTGGATTGGATTGCATTGGATTTGATTGGATTGGATTGGATTGGATTGGATTGGATGGCGTTCCTTGGATTGGATGGGATAGGATTGGATTGCATTGGATTGGATTGCATGCCGTTCATTGGATTGGTTTTGATTTGATTGGATTGGATTGTATTGGATTGGATTAATGCCGTTCCTTAGATTGGATTGGATTGGATTGGATTGGATCGGATCGGATTGGAATGGACTGGACCGCACTGCATTGGATTGGATTGGATGCCGTTCCATGGATAGGATTCAATTGGATTGGATGCCGTTTCTTAGATTGGATTGGATTGGCTCGGATTGGATTGGATTGGATTGCATGCCGTTCATTGGATTGGATTGGATTGGGTTGGATTGGATTGGATTGGATTGGATTGGTTTGGATTGAATCTGCTTGGATTGAATTGGATTGGATGCCGTTCCTCGGATTGGATTGGGTTTCATTGGACTGGATTGGATTGGATTGGATTGGATTGGATTGGATACCGTTCCTTGGATTGGACTGGACTGGTTTGGATTGGATTGACTTGGATTGGATTGGATTTGATTGGAGTGGATTGGATTGGATTTGATTGGATGCCGATCCTTGTATTGGATTGGATTGGATTGGATTGGAGTGGAATGGATTGGATTGGATTGGCTTGGATTGGATTGGATTGAATGCCGTTCCTTCGATTGGATTGGACTGGACCGGTTTGGTCTGGATTGGCTTGGATTGGATTGGATTGGAGTGGATTGAATGCCGTTCCTCAGATTGGATTGGATTGGCTCGGATTGGATTTTATTGGATTGGATGCCGTTCATTGGATTGGAGTGTATTGGATTGGATTGGATTGGATTGGTTTGGATTGGATGGCGTTCCTTGAATTGAATTGGATAGGATTGGATTCGATTGGATTGGATTGGATGCCGTTCCTTTGATTGGATTGGATTGGATTGGATTGGCTTGGATTGGTTTGGATTGGATTGGATTGGATGCCGTTCCTTGGAATGGATTGGATTGGATTGGATTGAATGCCGTTCCTTAGATAGGATTGTATTGTATTGGATTGGACCGGATTGGATTGGATTGGATGGCATTGCATTGGATTGGATTGGATTGGATGCCGTTTCTTGGATTGGATTGGATTGGATTGGATTGAATCGGATTGGATTGGATTGGATTGGATTGGATGGCGTTCCTTGGATTGGATTGGATAGGATTCGATTGGATTGGATTGGATTGGACTGGATGCCGTTCGTTGGCTTGGATTGGATTTGTCTAATGCCGTTCCTTGGATTAGATTGGCTTGTATTGGATTGGGCTGGGATCCTTTCGTTGGATTCGTTTGGATTGTATTGGGATTGGATTGGATTTGATTGGATTGGATTGATTTGGATTGGATTGGATGGCGTTCCTTCGATTGGATGGGATAGGATTGGATTGCATTGGATTGGATTGCATGCCGTTCATTGGATTGGTTTTGATTTGATTGGATTGGATTGGATTGGATTGGATTGGATTGGATTGGATTGGATTGGATTGAATGCCGTTCCTTAGATTCGATTGGATTGGATTGGATTGGATTGGATTGGATCGGATCGGATTGGATTGGATTGGACCGCACTGCATTGGATTGGATTGGATGCCGTTCCTTGGATTGAATTGGATTGGATTGGATTGGATGCCGTTCCTTAGATTGGATTGGATTGGCTCGGATTGGATTGGATTGGATTGGATTGGATGCCGTTCATTGGATTGGATTGGATTGGATTGGGTTGGATTGGATTGGATTTGATTGGATTGGATTGGTTTGGATTGGATCTCATTGGATTGAATTGGATTGGATGCCGTTCCTCGGATTGGATTGGGTTTCATTGGACTGGATTGGATAGGATTGGATTGGATTGGATACCGTTCCTTGGATTGGACTGGACTGGTTTGGATTGGATTGGCTTGGATTGGATTGGATTGGAGTGGATTGGATTGGATATGATTGGATGCCGATCCTTGGATTCGATTGGATTGGATTGGATTGGATGCCGTTCCTCGGATTGCATAGGGTTTCATTGGACTGGATTGGATTGGATTGTATTGGATTGGATACCGTTCCTTGGATTGGACTGGACTGGATTGGATTGGCTTGGATTGGATTGGATTGGATTGGATGCCGTTCCTCGGATTGCATAGGGTTTCATTGGACTGGATTGGATTGGATTGGATTGGATACTGTTCCTTGGATTGGACTGGACTGGATTGGATTGGCTTGGATTGGATTGGATTGGATTGGAGTGGATTGGATTGGATTTGATTGGATGCCGATCCTTGGATTGGATTGGATTGGATTGGATTGGAGTGTAATGGATTGGATTGGATTGGATGGCGTTTCTTGGATTGGATTGGATAGGATTGGATTGCATTGGATTGGATTGCATGCCGTTCATTGGATTGGATTGGATTGGATTGGATTGGTTTTGATGCCGTTCCTTGGTTTGGATTGGATTGGATTGGATGCCGTTCCTAGGATTGGAATTGATTGGATTGGATTGGATCGGATTGCATTGGATTGGATGGGATTGGATCCCGTTCCTTGGATTGGATGGGATAGGATTGGATTGCATTGAATTGGATTGCATGCCGTTCATTGGATTGGTTTTGATTTGATTGTACTGGATTGGATTTGATTGGATTGGATTGGATTGGATTGAATGCCGTTCCTGAGATTGGATTGGATTGGATTGGATTGGATTGGATTGGATCGGATTGGATTGGATTGGACTGCACTGCATTGGATTGGATTGGATGCCGTTCCTTGGATTGAATTGGATTGGATTGGATGCCGTTCCTTAGATTGGATTGGATTGGCTCGAATTGGATTGGATTGGATTGGATTGGATGCCGTTCATTGTATTGGATTGGATTGGTGTGGATTGGATTGGATTGGTTTGGATTGGATTGGATTGGATTGAATTGTATTGGATGCCGTTCCTCGGATTGGATTGGGTTTCATTGGACTGGATTGGATTGGATTGGATTGCATACCGTTCCTTGGATTGGACTGGACTGGTTTGGATTGGATTGGCGTGGAATGGATTGGGTTGGATTGGAGTGGATTGGATTGGATTTGATTGGATGCCGATCCTTGGATTGGATTGGATTGGATTGGATTGGAGTGGAATGGATTGGATTGGATTGGATTGGATGGCGTTTCTTGGATTGTATTGGATAGGATTGGATTGCATTTCATTGGATTGCATGCCGTTCATTGGATTGGATTGGATTGGATTGGATTGGATTGGTTTTGATGCCGTTCCTTGCATTGGATTGGATTGGATTAGATGCCGTTCCTAGTATTGGAATTGATTGGATTGGATTTGATCGGATTGCATTGGATTGGATTGGATTGGATCGCGTTCCTTGGATTTGGCTTCGACTGGATTGGGATGGATTGCATTGGATTGGATTGGTTTGGATTGGATTGGATTGGATTGGATTGGATGCCGTTCCTTTGATTGGATTGGATTGGATTGGATTGGCTTGGATTGGTTTGGATTGGATTGGATTGGATTGGTTTGGATTGGATGGCGTTCCTTGAATTGAATTGGATAGGTTTGGATTCGATTGGATTGGATTGTATGCCGTTCCTTTGATTGCATTGGATTGGATTGGATTGGCTTGGATTGGTTTGGATTGGATTGGATTGGATGCCGTTCCTTGGAATGGATTGGATTGGATTGGATTGAATGCCGTTCCTGAGATCGGATTGTATTCTATTGGATTGGACCGGATTGGATTGGATTGGATGGCATTGCATTGGATTGTATTGGATTGGATGCCGTTTCTTGGATTGGACTGGATTGGATTGGATTGAATCGGATTGGATTGGATTGGATTGTATTGGATGGCGTTCCTTGGATTGGATTGGATAGGATTAGATTGGATTGGATTGGATTGGATTGGACTGGATGCGGTTCGTTGGCTTGGATTGGATTGGATTGGATTGTATTGGATGGCGTTCCTTGGATTGGATTGGATAGGATTAGATTGGATTGGATTGGATTGGATTGGACTGGATGCCGTTCCTTGGATTAGATTGGCTTGGATTGAATTGGGCTCGGAGCCTTTCGTTGGATTGGTTTGGATTGGATTGGATTGCATTGGATTTGATTGGATTGGATTGCATTGGATTGGATTGGATGGCGTTCCTTGGATTGGATGGGATAGGATTGGATTGCATTGGATTGGATTGCATGCCGTTCATTGTATTGGTTTTGATTTGATTGGATTGGATTGGATTGGATTGGATTAATGCCGTTCCTTAGATTGGATTGGATTGGATTGGATTGGATTGGATCGGATCGGATTGGATTGGATTGGACCGCACTGCATTGGATTGGATTGGATGCCGTTCCATGGATTGGATTGGATTGGATTGGATGCCGTTCCTTAGATTGGATTGGATTAGCTCGGATTGGATTGGATTGGATTGGATGCCGTTCATTGGATTGGATTGGATTGGGTTGGATTGGATTGTATTGGATTGGATTGGTTTGGATTGGATTGGATTGGTTTGGATTGGATTGGATTGGATTAAATTGGATTGGATGCCGTTCCTCGGATTGGATTGGGTTTCATTGGACTGGATTGAATTGGATTGGATTTTATTGGATACCGTTCCTTGGATTGGACTGGACTGGTTTGGATTGGATTGGCTTGGATTGGATTGGATTGGATTGGAGTGGATTGGATTGGATTTGATTGGATGCCGATCCTTGGATTGGATTGGATTGGATTGGATTGGAGTGGAATGGATTGGATTGGATTGGATTGGATGGCGTTTCTTGGATTGTATTGGATAGGATTGGATTGCATTGCATTGGATTGCATGCCGTTCATTGGATTGGATTGGATTGGATTGGATTGGATTGGTTTTGATGCCGTTCCTTGCATTGGATTGGATTGGATTAGATGCCGTTCCTAGGATTGGAATTGATTGGATTGGATTTGATCGGATTGCATTGGATTGGATTGGATTGGATCGCGTTCCTTGGATTTGGCTTAGACTGGATTGGGATGGATTGCATTGGATTGGATTGGTTTGGATTGGATTGGATTGGATTGGATTGGATTGGATTGGATGCCGTTCCTTTGATTGGATTGGATTGGATTGGATTGGCTTGGATTAGTTTGGATTGGATTGGATTGGATTGGTTTGCATTGGATGGCGTTCCTTGAATTGAATTGGATAGGATTGGATTCGATTGGATTGGATTGTATGCCGTTCCTTTGATTGGATTGGATTGGATTGGATTGGCTTGGATTGGTTTGGATTGGATTCGGTTGGATGCCGTTCCTTGGAATGGATTGGATTGGATTGGATTGAATGCCGTTCCGAAGATAGGATTGTATTGTTTTGGATTGGACCGGATTGGATTGGATTGGATGGCATTGCATTGGATTGGATTGGATTGGATGCCGTTTCTTGGATTGGATTGGATTGGATTGGATTGAATCGGATTGGATTGGATTGGATTGGATTGGATGGCGTTCCTTGGATTGGTTTGGATAGGATTAGATTGGATTAGATTGGATTGGATTGGACTGGATGCCGTTCGTTGGCTTGGATTGGATTGGATTGGATTTGTTTAATGCCGTTCCTTGGATTAGATTGGCTTGGATTGGATTGGGCTGGGAGCCTTTCGTTGAATTGGTTTGGATTGGATTGCATTGGATTTGATTGGATTGGATTGGATTGGATTGGATTGGATGGCGTTCCTTGGATTGGATGGGATAGGATTGGATTGCATTGGATTGGATTGCATGCCGTTCATTGGATTGGTTTTGATTTGATTGGATTGGATTGTATTGGATTGGATTAATGCCGTTCCTTAGATTGGATTGGATTGGATTGGATTGGATCGGATCGGATTGGATTGGATTGGACCGCACTGCATTGGATTGGATTGGATGCCGTTCCATGGATTGGATTCAATTGGATTGGATGCCGTTCCTTAGATTGGATTGGATTGGCTCGGATTGGATTGGATTGGATTGGAGTGGATTGGATTGGATTTGATTGGATGCCGATCCTTGGATTGGATTGGATAGGATTAGATTGGATTGGATTGGATTGGATTGGATTGGACTGGATGCCGTTCGTTGGCTTGGATTGGATTGGATTGGATTTGTTTAATGCCGTTCCTTGGATTAGATTGGCTTGGATTGGATTGGGCTGGGAGCCTTTCGTTGAATTGGTTTGGATTGGATTGCATTGGATTTGATTGGATTGGATTGGATTGGATTGGATTGGATGGCGTTCCTTGGATTGGATGGGATAGGATTGGATTGCATTGGATTGGATTGCATGCCGTTCATTGGATTGGTTTTGATTTGATTGGATTGGATTGTATTGGATTGGATTAATGCCGTTCCTTAGATTGGATTGGATTGCATTGGATTGGATCGGATCGGATTGGATTGGATTGGACCGCACTGCATTGGATTGGATTGGATGCCGTTCCATGGATTGGATTCAATTGGATTGGATGCCGTTCCTTAGATTGGATTGGATTGGCTCGGATTGGATTGGATTGGATGCCGTTCATTGGATTGGATTGGATTGGGTTGGATTGGATTGGATTGGATTGGATTGGTTTGGATTGAATCTGATTGGATTGAATTGGATTGGATGCCGTTCCTCGGATTGGATTGGGTTTCATTGGACTGGATTGGATTGGATTGGATTGGATTGGATACCGTTCCTTGGATTGGACTGGACTGGTTTGGATTGGATTGACTTGGATTGGATTGGATTTGATTGGAGTGGATTGGATTGGATTTGATTGGATGCCGATCCTTGGATTGGATTGGATTGGATTGGATTGGAGTGGAATGGATTGGATTGGATTAGCTTGGATTGGATTGGATTGAATGCCGTTCCTTCGATTGGATTGGACTGGACCGGTTTGGTCTGGATTGGCTTGGATTGGATTGGATTGGAGTGGATTGGATTGGATTTGATTGGATGCCGATCCTTGGATTGGATTGGATTGGATTGGATTGGATTGGATTGGCTTGGATTGGTTTGGATTGGATTGGATTGGATTGCATGCCGTTCCTAGGAATGGATTGGATTGGATTGGATTGAATGCCGTTCCTTAGATAGGATTGTATTGTATTGGATTGGACCGGATTGGATTGGATTGGATGGCATTGCATTGGATTGGATTGGTTTGGATGCCGTTTCTTGGATTGGATGGCATTGGATTGGATTGTATTGGATTGAATCGGATTGGATTGATTTGGATTTGATGGCGTTCCTTGGATTGGATTGGATAGGATTAGACTGGATTGGACTGCACTGCATTGGATTGGATTGGATGCCGTTCCTTGGATTGGATTGGATTGGATTGGATGCCGTTCCTTATATTGGATTGTATTGGCTCGGATTGGATTGGATGCCGTTCCTTAGATTGGATTGGATTGGCTCGGATTGGATTGGATTGGATTGGATTCGATTGGATGCCGTTCCTTCGATTGGATTGGCTCGGATTGGATTGGATTGGATTGGATTGGAAGCCGTTCACTGGATTGGATTGTATTGGGTTGGATTGGATTGGATTGGATTGGATTGGTTTGGATTGGATGGGATTGGATAGGGCTGGTGCCGTTCGTTGGATTGAATTGGATTGGATTGGATAGGATTGGTTTAATGCCGTTCCTTGGATTGGATTGGATTGGATTGGATGCCGTTACTTGGATTGGATTGGATTGGATTGAATTTGATGCCGTTCCTCCGATTGGATTGGATTGGATTGGAAAGGATTGGATGCCGTTCCTTGGATTGGGTTGGATTGGATTGGATTGGATTGGATGGGATTGTATTGAATTGGATTTGATTGGATTGGATTTGTTGCCGTTCCTTGGATTGGATTGGATTGGCTTGGAATGAATCGGATTGGATTGGATTGGATTGGATGCCGTTCCTTGGATGGGATTTGTTTGGATTGGATTGGATTGGATCGGATCGGATTGGATTCGATTGGATTGGATGGCGTTCCTTGGATTGAATTGGATAGTATTGGATTGGACCGGATTGTATTGGATTGGATGACATTGCATTGGATTGGATTGGATTGGATGCCGTTTCTTGGATTGGATTGGATTGGATTGGATTGAATCAGATTGGATTCGATTGCATTGGATGGGATGGCGTTCCTTGGATTCGATTGGATAGGAATAGATTGGATTGGATTGGATTGGGCTGGATGCCGTTCGTTGGCTTGGATTGGATTGGATTTGTTTAATGCCGTTCCTTGGATTAGATTGGCTTGGATTGGATTGCGTTGGGTGCCGTTCGTTGGATTGGTTTGGATTGGATTCGATTGGATTGGATTTGATTGGATTGGATTGCATTGGATTGGATTGGATGGGATAGGATTGGATTGCATTGGATTGGATTGCATGCCTTCATTGGGTTGGATTTGATTTGATTGGATTGGATTGGATTAATGCCGTTCCTTAGATTGGATTGGATTGGATTGGATTGGATCGGATCGGATTGGATTGGATTGGACCGCACTGCATTGGATTGGATTGGATGCCGTTCCATGGATTGGATTGGATTGGATTGGATGCCGTTCCTTAGATTGGATTGGATTGGCTCGGATTGGATTGGATTGGATTGGATGCCGTTCATTGGATTGGATTGGATTGGGTTGGATTGGATTGTATTGGATTGGATTGGTTTGGATTGGATTGGATTGGTTTGGATTGGATTGGATTGGATTGAATAGGATTGGATGCCGTTCCTCGGATTCGATTGGGTTTCATTGGACTGGATTGGATTGGATTGGATTTTATTGGATTGTATTGGAGTGGATTGGATTGGATTTGATTGGATGCCGATCCTTGAATTGGATTGGATTGGATTGGATTGGAGTGGAATGGATTGGATTGGATTGGATTGGATTGGATGGCGTTTCTTGGATTGTATTGGATAGGATTGGATTGCATTGCATTGGATTGCATGCCGTTCATTGGATTGGATTGGATTGGATTGGATTGGTTTTGATGCCGTTCCTTGCATTGGATTGGATTGGATTAGATGCCGTTCCTAGGATTGGAATTGATTGGATTGGATTTGATCGGATTGCATTGGATTGGATTGGATTGGATCGCGTTCCTTGGATTTGGCTTAGACTGGATTGGGATGGATTGCATTGGATTGGATTGGTTTGGATTGGATTGGATTGGATTGGATTGGATTGGATTGGATGCCGTTCCTTTGATTGGATTGGATTGGATTGGATTGGCTTGGATTGGTTTGGAATGGATTGGATTGGATTGGATTGGTTTGCATTGGATGGCGTTCCTTGAATTGAATTGGATAGGATTGGATTCGATTGGATTGGATTGTATGCCGTTCCTTTGATTGGATTGAATTGGATTGGATTGGCTTGGATTGGTTTGGATTGGATTGGATTGGATGCCGTTCCTTGGAATGGATTGGATTGGATTGGATTGAATGCCGTTCCTAAGATAGGATTGTATTGTTTTGGATTGGACCGGATTGGATTGGATTGGATGGCATTGCATTGGATTGGATTGGATTGGATGCCGTTTCTTGGATTGGATTGGATTGGATTGGATTGAATCGGATTGGATTGGATTGGATTGGATGGCGTTCCTTGGATTGGTTTGGATAGGATTAGATTGGATTGGATTGGATTGGATTGGACTGGATGCCGTTCGTTGGCTTGGATTGGATTGGATTGGATTTGTTTAATGCCGTTCCTTGGATTAGATTGGCTTGGATTGGATTGGGCTGGGAGCCTTTCGTTGGATTGGTTTGGATTGGATTGCATTGGATTTGATTGGATTGGATTGGATTGGATTGGATGGCGTTCCTTGGATTGGATGGGATAGGATTGGATTGCATTGGATTGGATTGCATGCCGTTCATTGGATTGGTTTTGATTTGATTGGATTGTATTGGATTGGATTAATGCCGTTCCTTAGATTGGATTGGATTGGATTGGATTGGATCGGATCGGATTGGATTGGATTGGACCGCACTGCATTGGATTGGATTGGATGCCGTTCCATGGATTGGATTCAATTGGATTGGATGCCGTTCCTTAGATTGGATTGGATTGGCTCGGATTGGATTGGATTGGATGCCGTTCATTGGATTGGATTGGATTGGGTTGGATTGGATTGGATTGGATTGGATTGGTTTGGATTGAATCTGATTGGATTGAATTGGATTGGATGCCGTTCCTCGGATTGGATTTGGTTTCATTGGACTGGATTGGATTGGATTGGATTGGATTGGATACCGTTCCTTGGATTGGACTGGACTGGTTTGGATTGGATTGACTTGGATTGGATTGGATTTGATTGGAGTGGATTGGATTGGATTTGATTGGATGCCGATCCTTGGATTGGATTGGATTGGATTGGATTGGAGTGGAATGGATTGGATTGGATTAGCTTGGATTGAATTGGATTGAATGCCGTTCCTTAGATTGGATTGGACTGGACCGGTTTGGTCTGGATTGGCTTGGATTGGATTGGATTGGAGTGGATTGGATTGGATTTGATTGGATGCCGATCCTTGGATTGGATTGGATTGGATTGGATTGGATTGGATTGGATTGGATTGGATAGGCTTGGATTGGTTTGGATTGGATTGGATTGGATTGCATGCCGTTCCTAGGAATGGATTGGATTGGATTGGATTGAATGCCGTTCCTTAGATAGGATTGTATTGTATTGGATTGGACCGGATTGGATTGGATTGGATGGCATTGCATTGGATTGGATTGGTTTGGATGCCGTTTCTTGGATTGGATGGCATTGGATTGGATTGTATTGGATTGAATCGGATTGGATTGAATTGGATTTGATGGCGTTCCTTGGATTGGATTGGATAGGATTAGACTGGATTGGACTACACTGCATTGGATTGGATTGGATGCCGTTCCTTGGATTGGATTGGATTGGATTGGATGCCGTTCCTTATATTGGATTGTATTGGCTCGGATTGGATTGGATGCCGTTCCTTAGATTGGATTGGATTGGCTCGGATTGGATTGGATTGGATTGGATTCGATTGGATGCCGTTCCTTCGATTGGATTGGCTCGGATTGGATTGGATTGGATTGGATTGGAAGCCGTTCACTGGATTGGATTGTATTGGGTTGGATTGGATTGGATTGGATTGGATTGGTTTGGATTGGATGGGATTGGATAGGGCTGGTGCCGTTCGTTGGATTGAATTGGTTTGGATTGGATAGGATTGGTTTAATGCCGTTCCTTGGATTGGATTGGATTGGATTGGATGCCGTTACTTGGATTGGATTGGATTGGATTGAATTTGATGCCGTTCCTCCGATTGGATTGGATTGGATTGGAAAGGATTGGATGCCGTTCCTTGGATTGGGTTGGATTGGATTGGATTGAATTGGATGGGATTGTATTGAATTGGATTTGATTGGATTGGATTTGTTGCCGTTCCTTGGATTGGATTGGATTGGCTTGGAATGAATCGGATTGGATTGGATTGGATTGGATGCCGTTCCTTGGATGGGATTTGTTTGGATTGGATTGGATTGGATCGGATCGGATTGGATTCGATTGGATTGGATGGCGTTCCTTGGATTGAATTGGATAGTATTGGATTGGACCGGATTGTATTGGATTGGATGACATTGCATTGGATTGGATTGGATTGGATGCCGTTTCTTGGATTGGATTGGATTGGATTGGATTGAATCGGATTGGATTCGATTGCATTGGATTGGATGGCGTTCCTTGGATTCGATTGGATAGGAATAGATTGGATTGGATTGGATTGGGCTGGATGCCGTTCGTTGGCTTGGATTGGATTGGATTTGGTTAATGCCGTTCCTTGGATTAGATTGGCTTGGATTGGATTGCGTTGGGTGCCGTTCGTTGGATTGGTTTGGATTGGATTCGATTGGATTGGATTTGATTGGATTGGATTGCATTGGATTGGATTGGATGGGATAGGATTGGATTGCATTGGATTGGATTGCATGCCTTCATTGGGTTGGATTTGATTTGATTGGATTGGATTGGATTGGATTGAATGCCGTTCCTTAGATTGGATTGGATTGGATTGGATTGAATTGGATTGGATTGGATCGGATTGTATTGGATTGGACTGCGCTGCATTGGATTGGATTGGATGCCGTTCCTTGGATTGGATTGGATTGGATTGGATTGGAATGGATGCCGTTCCTTAGATTGGATTGGATTGGCTCGGATTGGATTGGATGCCGTTCCTTAGATTGGATTGGATTGGCTCGGATTGGATTGGATCGGATAGGATTGGATTGGATTTGATTGGATTGGAGTGTAATGTATTGGATTGGATTGGATGGCGTTTCTTGGATTGGATTGGATAGGATTGGATTGCATTGGATTGGATTGCATGCCGTTCGTTGGATTGGATTGGTTTTGATGCCGTTCCATGGTTTGGATTGGATTGGATCGGATCGGATTGGATTGGATTGGACCGCACTGCATTGGATTGGATTGGATGCCGTTCCATGGATTGGATTGGATTGGATTGGATGCCGTTCCTTAGATTGGATTGGATTGGCTCGGATTGGATTGGATTGGATTGGATGCCGTTCATTGGATTGGATTGGATTGGGTTGGATTGGATTGTATTGGATTGGATTGGTTTGGATTGGATTGGATTGGTTTGGATTGGATTGGACTGGATTGAATAGGATTGGATGCCGTTCCTCGGATTGGATTGGGTTTCATTGGACTGGATTGGATTGGATTGGATTTTATTGGATTGTATTGGAGTGGATTGGATTGGATTTGATTGGATGCCGATCCTTGAATTGGATTGGATTGGATTGGATTGGATTGGAGTGGAATGGATTGGATTGGATTGGATTGGATGGCGTTTCTTGGATTGTATTGGATAGGATTGGATTGCATTGCATTGGATTGCATGCCGTTCATTGGATTGGATTGGATTGGATTGGTTTTGATGCCGTTCCTTGCATTGGATTGGATTGGATTAGATGCCGTTCCTAGGATTGGAATTGATTGGATTGGATTTGATCGGATTGCATTGGATTGGATTGGATTGGATCGCGTTCCTTGGATTTGGCTTAGACTGGATTGGGATGGATTGCATTGGATTGGATTGGTTTGGATTGGATTGGATTGGATTGGATTGGATTGGATTGGATGCCGTTCCTTTGATTGGATTGGATTGGATTGGATTGGCTTGGATTGGTTTGGATTGGATTGGATTGGATTGGATTGGTTTGGATTGGATGGCGTTCCTTGAATTGAATTGGATAGGATTGGATTCGATTGGATTGGATTGGATGCCGTTCCTTTGATTGGATTGGATTGGATTGGCATGGATTGGTTTGGATTGGATTGGATGCCGTTCCTTGGAATGGATTGGATTGGATTGGATTGAATGCCGTTCCTAAGATAGGATTGTATTGTATTGGATTGGACCGGATTGGATTGGATAGGATGGCATTGCATTGGATTGGATTGGATTGGATGCCGTTTCTTGGATTGGATTGGATTGGATTGGATTGAATCGGATTGGATTGGATTGGATTGGATGGCGTTCCTTGGATTGGTTTGGATAGGATTAGATTGGATTGGATTGGATTGGATTGGACTGGATGCCGTTCGTTGGCTTGGATTGGATTGGATTGGATTTCTTTAATGCCGTTCCTTGGATTAAATTGGCTTGGATTGGATTGGGCTGGGAGCCTTTCGTTGGATTGGTTTGGATTGGATTGCATTGGATTTGATTGGATTGGATTGCATTGGATTGGATTGGATTAATGCCGTTCCTTAGATTGGATTGGATTGGATTGGATTGGATCGGATCGGATTGGATTGGATTGGACCGCACTGCATTGGATTGGATTGGATGCCGTTCCATGGATTGGATTCAATTGGATTGGATGCCGTTCCTTCGATTGGATTGGAATGGCTCGGATTGGATTGGATTGGATTGGATGCCGTTCATTGGATTGGATTGGATTGGGTTGGATTGGATTGGATTGGTTTGGATTGAATCTGATTGGATTGAATTGGATTGGATGCCGTTCCTCGGATTGGATTGGGTTTCATTGGACTGGATTGGATTGGATTGGATTGTATTGGATACCGTTCCTTGGATTGGACTGGACTGGTTTGGATTGGATTGACTTGGATTGGATTGGATTTGATTGGAGTGGATTGGATTGGATTTGATTGGATGCCGATCCTTGGATTGGATTGGATTGGATTGGATTGGATTGGAGTGGAATGGATTGGATTGGATTGGCTTGGATTGGATTGGATTGAATGCCGTTCCTTAGATTGGATTGGACTGGACCGGTTTGGACTGGATTGGCTTGGATTGGAGTGGATTGGATTGGATTTGATTGGATGCCGATCCTTGGATTGGATTGGATTGGATTGGATAGGATTGGATTGGCTTGGCTTGGATTGGTTTGGATTGGATTGGATTGGATTGGATGCCGTTCCTTGGAATGGATTGGATTGGATTGGATTGAATGCCGTTCCTTAGATAGGATTGTATTGTATTGGATTGGACCGGATTGGATTGGATTGGATGGCATTGCATTGGATTGGATTGGTTTGGATGCCGTTTCTTGGATTGGATGGCATTGGATTGGATTGGATTGGATTGAATCGGATTGGATTGAATTGGATTTGAAGGCGTTCCTTGGATTGGATTGGATAGGATTAGACTGGATTGGACTGCACTGCATTGGATTGGATTGGATGCCGTTCCTTGGATTGCATTGGATTGGATTGGATGCCGTTCCTTTGATTGGATTGGATTGGCTCGGATTGGATTGGATTGGATTGGATTCGATTGGATGCCGTTCCTTCGATTGGATTGGCTCGGATTGGATTGGATTGGATTGGATTGGAAGCCGTTCACTGGATTGGATTGTATTGGGTTGGATTGGATTGGATTGGATTGGTTTGGATTGGATGGGATTGGATAGGGCTGGTGCCGTTCGTTGGATTGAATTGGATTGGATTGGATAGGATTGGTTTAATGCCGTTTCTTGGATTGGATTGGATTGGATTGGAAAGGATTGGATGCCGTTCCTTGGATTGGGTTGGATTGGATTGGATTGGATTGGATTGGATGGGATTGTATTGAATTGGATTGGATTGGATTTGTTGCCGTTCCTTGGATTGGATTGGATTGGCTTGGAATGAATCGGATTGGATTGGATTGGATTGGATGCCGTTCCTTGGATGGGATTTGTTTGGATTGGATTGGATTGGATCGGATCGGATTGGATTCGATTGGATTGGATGGCGTTCCTTGGATTGAATTGGATAGTATTGGATTGGACCGGATTGGATTGGATTGGATGACATTGCATTGGATTGGATTGTATTGGATGCCGTTTCTTGGATTGGATTGGATTGGATTGGATTGAATCGGATTGGATTGGATTGGATTGGATTGGATGGCGTTCCTTGGATTCGATTGGATAGGAATAGATTGGATTGGATTGGATTGGGCTGGATGCCGTTCGTTGGCTTGGATTGGATTGGATTGGATTTGTTTAATGCCGTTCCTTGGATTAGATTGGCTTGGATTGGATTGGGTTGTGTGCCGTTCGTTGGATTGGTTTGGATTGGATTCGATTGGATTGGTTTTGATTTGATTGGATTGGATTGGATTGGATTGGATTGGATTAATGCCGTTCCTTAGATTGGATTGGATTGGATTGGATTGGATTGGATCGGATCGGATTGGATTGGATTGGACCGCACTGCATTGGATTGGATTGGATGCCGTTCCATGGATTGGATTCAATTGGATTGGATGCCGTTCCTTCGATTGGATTGGAATGGCTCGGATTGGATTGGATTGGATTGGATGCCGTTCATTGGATTGGATTGGATTGGGTTGGATTGGATTGGATTGGTTTGGATTGAATCTGATTGGATTGAATTGGATTGGATGCCGTTCCTCGGATTGGATTGGGTTTCATTGGACTGGATTGGATTGGATTGGATTGGATACCGTTCCTTGGATTGGACTGGACTGGTTTGGATTGGATTGACTTGGATTGGATTGGATTTGATTGGAGTGGATTGGATTGGATTTGATTGGATGCCGATCCTTGGATTGGATTGGATTGGATTGGATTGGAGTGGAATGGATTGGATTGGATTGGATTGGCTTGGATTGGATTGGATTGAATGCCGTTCCTGAGATTGGATTGGACTGGACCGGTTTGGACTGGATTGGCTTGGATTGGATTGGATTGGAGTGGATTGGATTGGATTTGATTGGATGCCGATCCTTGGATTGGATTGGATTGGATTGGATTGGATTGGATTGGATTGGATTGGCTTGGATTGGTTTGGATTGGATTGGATTGGATTGGATGCCGTTCCTTGGAATGGATTGGATTGGATTGGATTGAATGCCGTTCCTTAGATAGGATTGTATTGTATTGGATTGGACCGGATTGGATTGGATTGGATGGCATTGCATTGGATTGGATTGGTTTGGATGCCGTTTCTTGGATTGGATGGCATTGGATTGGATTGGATTGGATTGAATCGGATTGGATTGAATTGGATTTGATGGCGTTCCTTGGATTGGATTGGATAGGATTAGACTGGATTGGACTGCACTGCATTGGATTGGATTGGCTGCCGTTCCTTGGATTGGATTGGATTGGATTGGATGCCGTTCCTTTGATTGGATTGGATTGGCTCGGATTGGATTGGATTGGATTGGATTCGATTGGATGCCGTTCCTTCGATTGGATTGGCTCGGATTGGATTGGATTGGATTGGATTGGAAGCCGTTCACTGGATTGTATTGTATTGGGTTGGATTGGATTGGATTGGATTGGATTGGTTTGGATTGGATGGGATTGGATAGGGCTGCTGCCGGTCGTTGGATTGAATTGGATTGGATTGGATAGGATTGGTTTAATGCCGTTCCTTGAATTGGATTGGATTGGATTGGATTGGAAAGGATTGGATGCCGTTCCTTGGATTGGGTTGGATTGGATTGGATTGGATTGGATGGGATTGTATTGAATTGGATTGGATTGGATTTGTTGCCGTTCCTTGGATTGGATTGGATTGGCTTGGAATGAATCGGATTGGATTGGATTGGATTGGATGCCGTTCCTTGGATGGGATTTGTTTGGATTGGATTGGATTGGATCGGATCGGATTGGATTCGATTGGATTGGATGGCGTTCCTTGGATTGAATTGGATAGTATTGGATTGGACCGGATTGGATTGGATTGGATTGGATGACATTGCATTGGATTGGATTGGATTGGATGCCGTTTCTTGGATTGGATTGGATTGGATTGGATTGAATCGGATTGGATTCGATTGGATTGGATTGGATGGCGTTCCTTGGATTCGATTGGATAGGAATAGATTGGATTGGATTGGATTGGGCTGGATGCCGTTCGTTGGCTTGGATTGGATTGGATTGGATTTGTTTAATGCCGTTCCTTGGATTAGACTGGCTTGGATTGGATTGGGTTGTGTGCCGTTCGTTGGATTGGTTTGGATTGGATTCGATTGGATTGGTTTTGATTTGATTGGATTGGATTGGATTGGATTGGATTGGATTAATGCAGTTCCTTAGATTGGATTGGATTGGATTGGATTGGATCTGATCGGATTGGATTGTATTGGACCGCACTGCATTGGATTGGATTGGATGCCGTTCCATGGATTGGATTCAATTGGATTGGATGCCGTTCCTTCGATTGGATTGGAATGGCTCGGATTGGATTGGATTGGATTGGATGCCGTTCATTGGATTGGATTGGATTGGGTTGGATTGGATTGGATTGGTTTGGATTGAATCTGATTGGATTGAATTGGATTGGATGCCGTTCCTCGGATTGGATTGGGTTTCAATGGACTGGATTGGATTGGATTGGATTGGATTGGATACCGTTCCTTGGATTGGACTGGACTGGTTTGGATTGGATTGACTTGGATTGGATTGGATTTGATTGGAGTGGATAGGATTGGATTTGATTGGATGCCGATCCTTGGATTGGATTGGATTGGATTGGATTGGATTGGATTGGAGTGGAATGGATTGGATTGGATTGGCTTGGATTGGATTGGATTGAATGCCGTTCCTGAGATTGGATTGGACTGGACCGGTTTGGACTGGATTGGCTTGGATTGGATTGGATTGGAGTGGATTGGATTGGATTTGATTGGATGCCGATCCTTAGATTGGATTGGATTGGATTGGATTGGATTGGATTGGCTTGGATTGGTTTGGATTGGATTGGATTGGATTGGATGCCGTTCCTTGGAATGGATTGGATTGGATTGGATTGAATGCCGTTCCTTAGATAGGATTGTATTGTATTGGATTGGACCGGATTGGATTGGATTGGATGGCATTGCATTGGATTGGATTGGTTTGGATGCCGTTTCTTGGATTGGATGGCATTGGATTGGATTGGATTGGATTGAATCGGATTGGATTGAATTGGATTTGATGGCGTTCCTTGGATTGGATTGGATAGGATTAGACTGGATTGGACTGCACTGCATTGGATTGGATTGGATGCCGTTCCTTGGATTGGATTGGATTGGATTGGATGCCGTTCCTTAGATTGGATTGGATTGGCTCTGATTGGATTGGATTGGATTCGATTCGATTGGATGCCGTTCCTTCGATTGGATTGGCTCGGATTGGATTGGATTGGATTGGATTGGAAGCCGTTCACTGGATTGTATTGTATTGGGTTGGATTGGATTGGATTCGATTGGATTGGATTGGTTTGGATTGGATGGGATTGGATAGGGCTGGTGCCGTTCGTTGGATTGAATTGGATTGGATTGGACAGGATTGGTTTAATGCCGTTCCTTGGATTGGATTGGATTGGATTGGATTGGAAAGGATTGGATGCCGTTCCTTGGATTGGGTTGGATTGGATTGGATTGGATTGGATGGGATTGTATTGAAATGGATTGGATTGGATTTGTTGCCGTTCCTTGGATTGGATTGGATTGGCTTGGAATGAATCTGTTTGGATTGGCTGGATTGGATGCCGTTCCTTGGATGGGATTTGTTTGGATTGGATTGGATTGGATCGGATCGGATTGGATTCGATTGGATTGGATGGCGTTCCTTGGAATGAATTGGATAGTATTGGATTGGACCGGATTGGATTGGTTTGGATTGGATGACATTGCATTGGATTGGATTGGATTGGATGCCGTTTCTTGGATTGGATTGGATTGGATTGGATTGAATCGGATTGGATTCGATTGGATTGGATTGGATGGCGTTCCTTGGATTCGATTGGATAGGAATAGATTGGATTGGATTGGATTGGGCTGGATGCCGTTCGTTGGCTTGGATTGGATTGGATTGGATTTGTTTAATGCCCTTCCTTGGATTAGATTGGCTTGGATTGGATTGGGTTGGGTGCCGTTCGTTGTATTGGTTTGGATTGGATTCGATTGGATTGGATTTGATTGGATTGGATTGCATTGGATTGGATTGGATGGAGTTCCTTGGATTGGATGGGATTGGATTGGATTGCATTGGATTGGATTGCATGCCTTCATTGGGTTGGATTTGATTTGATTGGATTGGATTGGATTGAATGCCGTTCCTTAGATTGGATTGGATTGGATTGGATTGGATTGAATTGGATTGGATTGGATCGGATTGTATTGGATTGGACTGCGCTGCATTGGATTGGATTGGATCCCGTTCCTTGGATTGGATTGGATTGGATTGGATTGGATTGGAATGGATGCCGTTCCTTAGATTGGATTGGATTGGCTCGGATTGGATTGGATGCCGTTCCTTAGATTGGATTGGATTGGCTCGGATTGGATTGGATCGGATAGAATTGGATTGGAATTGATTGGATGCCGATGCTTGGATTGGATTGGATTGGATTGGATTGGAGTGTAATGTATTGGATTGGATTGGATGGCGTTTCTTGGATTGGATTGGATAGGATTGGATTGCATTGGATTGGATTGCATGCCGTTCGTTGGATTGGATTGGATTGGATTGGTTTTGATGCCGTTCCATGGTTTGGATTGGATTGGATTGGATGCCGTTCTTAGGATTGGAATTGACTGGATTGGATTGGATCGGATTGCATTGGATTGGATGGGATTGGATCCCGTTCCTTGGATTAGGCTTAGACTGGATTGGGATGGATTGGATTGGATTGGATTGGATTGGATTTGATTGGATGCCATTTCTTGGATTGGATGGGATTGGATTGGATGGGATTGGATTTTATTGGATTGGATGGCGCTCCTTGGATTGGATTGGATAGGATTAGATTGGATTGGATTGGATTGGGCTGGTGCCGTTCGTTGGATTGAATTGGATTGGATTGGATAGGATTGGTTTAATGCCGTTCCTTGGATTGGATTGGATTGCATTGGATGCCGTTACTTGGATTGGATTGGATTGGATTGAATTGGATGCCGTTCCTTAGATTGGATTGGGTGTATTGGATTGGATTGGAAACGATTGGGTGCCGTTCCTTGGATTGGGTTGGATTGGATTGGATGGTATTGTATTGAATTGGATTGGATTGGATTTGTTGCCGTTCCTTGGATTGAATTGGATTGGCTTGGAATGAATCGGATTGGATTGGATTGGATTGGATGCCGTTCCTTGGATGGGATTTGTTTGGATTGGATTGGATTGGATCGGATCGGATTGGATTCGTTTGGATTGGATGGCGTTCCTTGGATTGAATTGGATAGTATTGGATTGGATTGGGTTGGATGCCGTTCCTTCGATTGGATTGGCTCGGATTGGATTGGATTGGATTGGATTGGAAGCCGTTCACTGGATTGTATTGTATTGGGTTGGATTGGATTGGATTCGATTGGATTGGATTGGTTTGGATTGGATGGGATTGGATAGGGCTGGTGCCGTTCGTTGGATTGAATTGGATTGGATTGGATAGGATTGGTTTAATGCCGTTCCTTGGATTGGATTGGATTGCATTGGATGCCGTTACTTGGATTGGATTGGATTGGATTGAATTGGATGCCGTTCCTTAGATTGGATTGGGTGTATTGGATTGGATTGGAAACGATTGGGTGCCGTTCCTTGGATTGGGTTGGATTGGATTGGATGGTATTGTATTGAATTGGATTGGATTGGATTTGTTGCCGTTCCTTGGATTGAATTGGATTGGCTTGGAATGAATCGGATTGGATTGGATTGGATTGGATTGGATGCCGTTCCTTGGATGGGATTTGTTTGGATTGGATTGGATTGGATCGGATCGGATTGGATTCGTTTGGATTGGATGGCGTTCCTTGGATTGAATTGGATAGTATTGGATTGGATTGGATTGGGTTGGATGCCGTTCATTGGATTGGATTGTAGTGGATTGGATTGGATTGGATTGGATTTGATGCCGTTCCGTGGATTGGATTGGATTGGTTTGAATGCCGTTCCTCAGATTGGATTGTATTGGCTCGGTTTGGATTTTATTGGATTGGATGCCGTTCATTGGATTGGAGTGTATTGGATTGGATTGGATTGGATTGGTTTGGATTGGATGGCGTTCCTTGAATTGAATTGGATAGGATTGGATTCGATTGGATTGGATTGGATGCCGTTCCTTTGATTGGATTGGATTGGATTGGATTGGCTTGGATTGGTTTGGATTGGATTGGATTGGATTGGATGCCGTTCCTTGGAATGGATTGGATTGGATTGGATTGAATGCCGTTCCTTAGATAGGATTGTATTGTATTGGATTGGACCGGAATGGATTGGATTGGATGGCATTGCATTGGATTGGATTGGATTGGATGCCGTTTCTTGGATTGGATTGGATTGGATTGGATTGGATTGAATCGGATTGGATTCGATTGGATTGGATTGGATGGCGTTCCTTGGATTGGATTGGATAGGATTAGATTGGATTGGATTGGATTGGACTGGATGCCGTTCGTTGGTTTGGATTGGATTGGATTGGATATGTCTAATGCCGTTCCTTGGATTAGATTGGCTTGGATTGGATTGGGCTGGGATCCTTTCGTTGGATTGGTTTGGATTGGATTGGATTGGATTTGATTGGATTGGATTGCATTGGATTGCATTGGATGGCGTTCCTTGGATTGGATGGGATAGGATTGGATTGCATTGGATTGGATTGCATGCCGTTCATTGGATTGGTTTTGATTTGATTGGATTGGATTGGATTGGATTTGATTGGATTGGATTGGATTGGATTGAATGCCGTTCCTTAGATTGGATTGGATTGGATTGGATTGGATTGGATTGGATTGAATTGGATCGGATTGGATTGGATTGGACTGCACTGCATTGGATTGGATTGGATGCCGTTCCTTGGATTGGATTGGATTGGATTGGATGCCGTTCCTTAGATTGGATTGGATTGGCTCGGATTGGATTGGATTGGATTGGATTGGATTGGATTGAATGCCGTTCCTTAGATTGGATTGGATTGGATTGGATTGGATTGGATTGGATTGAATTGAATTGGATCGGATTGGATTGGATTGGACTGCACTGCATTGGATTGGATTGGATGCCGTTCCTTGGATTGGATTGGATTGGATTGGATGCCGTTCCTTAGATTGGATTGGATTGGCTCGGATTGGATTGGATTGGATTGGATTGGATTGGATGCCGTTCATTGTATTGGATTGGATTGGTTTGGATTGGATTGGATTGGTTTGGATTGGATTGGATTGGATTGAATTGGATTGGATGCCGTTCCTCGGATTGGATTGGGTTTCATTGGACTGGATTGGATTGGATTGGATTGTATTGGATACCGTTCCTTGGATTGGACTGGACTGGTTTGGATTGGATTGGCTTGGATTGTATTGGGTTGGATTGGAGTGGATTGGATTGGATTTGATTGGATGCCGATCCTTGGATTGGATTGGATTGGATTGGATTGGAGTGGAATGGATTGGATTGGATTGGATTGGATGGCGTTTCTTGGATTGTATTGGATAGGATTGGATTGCATTGCATTGGATTGCATGCCGTTCATTGGATTGGATTGGATTGGATTGGATTGGATTGGTTTTGATGCCGTTCCTTGCATTGGATTGGATTGGATTAGATGCCGTTCCTAGGATTGGAATTGATTGGATTGGATTTGATCGGATTGCATTGGATTGGATTGGATTGGATCGCGTTCCTTGGATTTGGCTTAGACTGGATTGGGATGGATTGCATTGGATTGGATTGGTTTGGATTGGATTGGATTGGATTGGATTGGATTGGATTGGATGCCGTTCCTTTGATTGGATTGGATTGGGTTGGATTGGCTTGGATTGGTTTGGATTGGATTGGATTGGATTGGTTTGGATTGGATGGCGTTCCTTGAATTGAATTGGATAGGATTGGATTCGTTGGATTGGATTGTATGCCGTTCCTTTGATTGGATTGGATTGGATTGGATTGGCATGGATTGGTTTGGATTGGATTGGATTGGATGCCGTTCCTTGGAATGGTTTGGATTGGATTGGATTGAATGCCGTTCCTAAGATAGGATTGTATTGTATTTGATTGGACCGGATTGGATTGGATTGGATGGCATTGCATTGGATTGGATTGGATTGGATGCCGTTTCTTGGATTGGATTGGATTGGATTGGATTGAATCGGATTGGATTGGATTGGATTGGATTGGATGGCGTTCCTTGGATTGGATTGGATAGGATTAGATTGGATTGGATTGGATTGGATTGGACTGGATGCCGTTCGTTGGCTTGGATTGGATTGGATTGGATTTGTTTAATGCCGTTCCTTGGATTAGATTGGCTTGGATTGGATTGGGCTGGGAGCCTTTCGTTGGATTGGTTTGGATTGGATTGCATTGGATTTGATTGGATTGGATTGCATTGGATTGGATTGGATGGCGTTCCTTGGATTGGATGGGATAGGATTGGATTGCATTGGATTGCATTGCATGCCGTTCATTGGATTGGTTTTGATTTGATTGGATTGGATTGGATTGGATTAATGCCGTTCCTTAGATTGGATTGGATTGGATTGGATCGGATCGGATTGGATTGGATTGGACCGCACTGCATTGGATTGGATTGGATGCCGTTCCATGGATTGGATTGGATTGGATTGGATGCAGTTCCTTAGATTGGATTGGATTGGCTCGGATTGGATTGGATTGGATGCCGTTCATTGGATTGGATTGGATTGGGTTGGATTGGATTGGATTGGATTGGATTGGTTTGGATTGAATCTGATTGGATTGAATTGGATTGGATGCCGTTCCTCGGATTGGATTTGGTTTCATTGGACTGGATTGGATTGGATTGGATTGGATACCGTTCCTTGGATTGGACTGGACTGGTTTGGATTGGATTGACTTGGATTGGATTGGATTTGATTGGAGTGGATTGGATTGGATTTGATTGGATGCCGATCCTTGGATTGGATTGGATTGGAGTGGAATGGATTGGATTGGATTGGCTTGGATTGGATTGGATTGAATGCCGTTCCTTAGATTGGATTGGATTGGATTGGATTGGATCGGATCGGATTGGATTGGATTGGACCGCACTGCATTGGATCGGATTGGATGCCGTTCCTTGGATTGGATTGGATTGGATTGGATGCCGTTCCTTAGATTGGGTTGGATTGGCTCGGATTGGATTGGATTGGATTGGATGCCGTTCATTGGATTGGATTGGATTGGGTTGGATTGGATTGGATTGGATTGGTTTGGATTGAATCTGATTGGATTGAATTGGATTGGATGCCGTTCCTCGGATTGGATTGGGTTTCATTGGACTGGATTGGATTGGATTGGATTGGATTGGATACCGTTCCTTGGATTGGACTGGACCGGTTTGGACTGGATTGGCTTTGATTGGATTGGATTGGATTGGAGTGGATTGGATTGGATTTGATTGGATGCCGATCCTTGGATCGGATTGGATTGGATTGGATTGGAGCGGAATGGATTGCATTGCATTGGATTGCATGCCGTTCATTGGATTGAATTGGATTGGATTGGATTGGTTTTGATGCCGTTCCTTGCATTGGATTGGATTGGATTAGATGCCGTTCCTTGGATTGGAATTGATTGGATTGGATTTGATCGGATTGCATTCGATTGGATTGGATTGGATCGCGTTCCTTGGATTTGGCTTAGACTGGATTGGGATGGATTGCATTGGATTGGATTGGTTTGGATTGGATTGGATTGGATTGGATTGGATGCCGTTCCTTTGATTGGCTTGGATTGGATTGGATTGGCTTGGATTGGTTTGGATTGGATTGGATTGGATTGGATTAGTTTGGATTGGATGGCGTTCCTTGAATTGAATTGGATAGGATTGGATTCGATTGGATTGGATTGTATGCCGTTCCTTTGATTGGATTGGATTGGATTGGATTGGCTTGGATTGGTTGGGATTGGATTGGATTGGATGCCGTTCCTTGGAATGGATTGGATTGGATTGGATTGAATGCCGTTCCTAAGATAGGATTGTATTGTATTGGATTAGACCGGATTGGATTGGATTGGATGGCATTGCATTGGATTGGATTGGATTGGATGCCGTTTCTTGGATTGGATTGGATTGGATTGAATCGGATTGGATTGGATTGGATTGGATTGGATTGGATGGCGTTCCTTGGATTGGATTGGATAGGATTAGATTGGATTGGATTGGATTGGATTGGACTGGATGCCGTTCGTTGGCTTGGATTGGATTGGATTGAATTTGTTTAATGCCGTTCCTTGGATTAGATTGTCTTGGATTGGATTGGGCTGGGAGCCTTTCTTTGGATTGGTTTGGATTGGATTGCATTGGATTTGATTGTATTGGATTGCATTGGATTGGATTGGATGGCGTTCCTTGGATTGGATGGGATAGGATTGGATTGCATTGGATTGCATTGCATGCCGTTCATTGGATTGGTTTTGATTTGATTGGATTGGATTGGATTGGATTGGATTAATGCCGTTCCTTAGATTGGATTGGATTGGATTGGATTGGATCGGATCGGATTGGATTGGATTGGACCGCACTGCATTGGATTGGATTGGATGCCGTTCCATGGATTGGATTCAATTGGATTGGATGCCGTTCCTTAGATTGGATTGGATTGGCTCGGATTGGATTGGATTGGATTGGATGCCGTTCATTGGATTGGATTGGATTGGATTGGGTTGGATTGGATTGGATTGGATTGGATTGGATTGGTTTGGATTGAATCTGATTGGATTGAATTGGATTGGATGCCGTTCCTCGGGGGATTGGATTGGGTTTCATTGGACTGGATTGGATTGGATTGGATTGGATACCGTTCCTTGGATTGGACTGGACTGGTTTGGATTGGATTGACTTGGATTGGATTGGATTTGATTGGAGTGGATTGGATTGGATTTGATTGGATGCCGATCCTTGTATTGGATTGGATTGGATTGGATTGGAGTGGAATGGATTGGATTGGATTGGCTTGGATTGGATTGGATTGAATGCCGTTCCTTAGATTGGATTGGATTGGATCGGATCGGATTGGATTGGATTGGACCGCACTGCATTGGATTGGATTGGATGCCGTTCCTTGGATTGGATTGGATTGGATTGGATGCCGTTCCTTAGATTGGGTTGGATTGGATTGGGTTCGATTGGATTGGATTGGATTGGATTGGTTTGGATTGAATCTAATTGGATTGAATTGGATTGGATGCCGTTCCTCGGATTGGATTGGGTTTCATTGGACTGGATTGGATTGGATTGTATTGTATTGGATACCGTTCCTTGGATTGGACTGGACCGGTTTGGACTGGATTGGCTTGGATTGGATTGGATTGGATTGGAGTGGATTGGATTGGATTTGATTGGATGCCGATCCTTGGATTGGATTGGATTGGATTGGAGTGGAATGGTTTGGATTGGATTGGATGGCGTTTCTTGGATTGGATTGGATAGGATTGGATTGCATTGCATTGGATTGCATGCCGTTCATTGGATTGGATTGGATTAGATTGGATTGGGTTGGTTTTGATGCCGTTCCTTGCATTGGATTGGATTGGATTAGATGCCGTTCCTAGGATTGGAATTGATTGGATTGGATTGGATCAGATTGGATTCGATTGGATGCCGTTCATTGGATTGGATTGGATTGGAATTGATTGAATGCCGTTCCTTAGATAGGATTTTGTTGTATTGGATTGGACCGGATTGGATTGGATTGGATGGCATTGCATTGGATTGGATTGGATTGGATGCCGTTTCTTGGATTGGATTGGATTAGATTGGATTGGATTGGAGTGGATTGTATTGAGTCGGATTGGATTGGATTGGATTGAATGGCGTTCCTTGGATTGGATTGGATAGGATTCGATTGGATTGGACTGCACTGCATTGGATTGGATTGGATGCCGTTCCTTGGATTGGATTAGATTGGCTCGGATTGGATTGGATTGAATTGGATTCGATTGGATGCCGTTCCTTCGATTGGATTGTCTCGGATTGGATTGGATTGGATGCCGTTCACTGGATTGGATTGTATTGGATTGGCTCGGATTGGATTGGATGCAGTTCCTTAGATTGGATTGGATTGGCTCGGATTGGATTCGTTTGGATTGGATTCGATTGGATGCCGTTCCTTCGATTGTATTGGGTTGGATTGGATTGGATTGGATTGGTTTGGATTGGATTGGATTGGATTGGATGCCGTTCCTCGGATTGCATAGGGTTTCATTGGACTGGATTCGATTGGATTGGATTGGATCCCGTTCCTTGGATTGGACTGGACTGGATTGGATTGGCTTGGATTGGATTGGATTGGATTGGAGTGGATTGGATTGGATTTGATTGGATGCCGATCCTTGGATTGGATTGGATAGGATTAGATTGGATTGGATTGGATTGGATTGGATTGGACTGGATGCCGTTCGTTGGCTTGGATTGGATTGGATTGGATTTGTTTAATGCCGTTCCTTGGATTAGATTGGCTTGGATTGGATTGGGCTGGGGGCCTTTCGTTGGATTGGTTTGGATTGGATTGGATTGCATTGGATTTGATTGGATTGGATGGCGTTCCTTGGATTGGATGGGATAGGATTGGATTGCATTGCATTGGATTGCATGCCGTTCATTGGATTGGTTTTGATTTGATTGGATTGGATTGGATTGGATTGAATTGGATTGGATTCGATTAATGCCGTTCCTTCGATTGGATTGGATTGGATTGGATTGGATCGGATCGGATTGGATTGGATTGGACCGCACTGCATTGGATTGGATTGGATGCCGTTCCATGGATTGGATTGGATTGGATTGGATGCCGTTCCTTAGATTGGATTGGATTGGCTCGGATTGGATTGGATTGGATTGGATGCCGTTTATTGGATTGGATTGGATTGGATTGGGTTGGATTGAATTGGATTGGATTGGATTGGATTGGTTTGGATTGAATCTGATTGGATTGAATTGGATTGGATGCCGTTCCTCGGATTGGATTGGGTTTCATTGGACTGGATTGGATTGGATTGGATTGGATTGGATACCGTTCCTTGGATTGGACTGGACTGGTTTGGATTGGATTGACTTGGATTGGATTGGATTTGATTGGAGTGGATTGGATTGGATTTGATTGGATGCCGATCCTTGGATTTGATTGGATTGGAGTGGAATGGATTGGATTAGATTGGCTTGGATTGGATTGGATTGAATGCCGTTCCTTAGATTGGATTGGATTGGATTGGATTGGATTGGATCGGATCGGATCGGATTGGATTGGATTGGACCGCACTGCATTGGATTGGATTGGATTCCGTTCCTTGCATTGGATTGTATTGGATTGGATGCCGTTCCTTAGATTGGATTGGATTGGCTCGGATTGGATTGGATTGGATTGGATGCCGTTCATTGGATTGGATTGGATTGGGTTCGATTGGATTGGATTGGATTGGATAGGTTTGGATTGAATCTGATTGGATTGGAATTGGATTGGATGCCGTTCCTCGCATTGGATTGGGTTTCATTGGACTGGATTGGATTGGATTGGATACCGTTCCTTGGATTGGACTGGACTGGTTTGGACTGGATTGGCTTGGATTGGATTGGATTGGATTGGAGTGGATTGGATTGGATTTGATTGGATGCCGATCCTTGGATTGGATTGGATTGGATTGGATTAGAGTGGAATGGTTTGGATTGGATTGAATGGCGTTTCTTGGATTGGATTGGATAGGATTGGATTGCATTGCATTGAATTGCATGCCGTTCATTGGATTGGATTGGATTAGATTGGATTGGGTTGGTTTTGATGCCGTTCCTTGCATTGGATTGGATTGGATTAGATGCCGTTCCTAGGATTGGAATTGATTGGATTGGATTTGATCGGATTGCATTGGATTGGATTGGATTGGATCGCGTTCCTTGGATTTGGCTTAGACTGGATTGGGATGGATTGCATTGGATTGGATTGGTTTGGATTGGATTGGATTGGATTGGATTGGATGCCGTTCCTTTGATTGGATTGGATTGGATTGGATTGGATTGGATTGGATTGGCTTGGATTGGTTTGGATTGGATTGGATTGGATTGGATGCCGTTCCTTGGAATGGATTGGATTGGATTGGATTGAATGCCGTTCCTTAGATAGGATTGTATTGTATTGGATTGGACCGGATTGGATTGCATTGGATGGCATTGCATTGGATTGGATTGGATTGGATGCCGTTTCTTGGATTGGATTGGATTGGATTGGATTGAATCGGATTGGATTGGATTGGATTGGATTGGATGGCCTTCCTTGGATTGGATTGGATAGGATTAGATTGGAATCGACTGCACTGCATTGGATTGGATTGGATGCCGTTCCTTGGATTGGATTGGATTGGATTGGATGCCTTTCCTTTGATTTGATTGGAATGGCTCGGATTGTATTGGATGCCGTTCCTTAGATTGGATTGGATTGGCTCGGATTGGATTAGATTGGATTGGATTCGATTGGATGCCGTTCCTTCGAGTGTATTGGGTTGGATTGGATTGGATTGGATTGGATTGGTGTGGATTGGATTGGATTGGATTGGATGCCGTTCCTTCGATTGGATTGGCTCGGATTGGATTGGATTGGATTGGTTGCCGTTCACTGGATTGGATTGTATTGGGTTGGATTGGATTGGATTGGATTGGTTTGGATTGGATTGGATTGGATTGGATGCCGTTCCTCGGATTGCATAGGGTTTCATTGGACTGGATTGGATTGGATTGGAATGGATCCCGTTCCTTGGATTGGACTGGACTGGATTGGATTGGCTTGGATTGGATTGGATTGGATTGGAGTGGATTGGATTGGATTTGATTGGATGCCGATCCTTGGATTGGATTGAATTGGATTGGATTGGAGTGTAATGGATTGGATTGGATTGGATGGCGTTTCCTGGATTGGATTGGATAGGATTGGATTGCATTGGATTGGATTGCATGCCGTTCATTGGATTGGGTTGGTTTTGATGCCGTTCCTTGCATTGGATTGGATTGGATTAGATGCCGTTCCTAGGATTGGAATTGATTGGATTGGATTGGATCGGATTGCATTCGATTGGATTGGATTGGATCCCGTTCCTTGGATTTGGCTTAGACTGGATTGGGATGGATTGCATTGGATTGGTTTGGATTGGATTGGATTGGATTGGATTGGCTTGGATTGGTTTGGATAGGATTGGATTGGATTGGATGCCGTGCCTTGGAATGGATTGGATTGGATTGGATTGAATGCCGTTCCTTAGATAGGATTGTATTGTATTGGATTGGACCGGATTGGATTGCATTGGATTGCATTGCATGCCGTTCATTGGATTGGTTTTGATTTGATTGGATTGGATTGGATTGGATTGGATTGGATTAATGCCGTTCCTTAGATTGGATTGGATTGGATTGGATTGGATCGGATCGGATTGGATTGGATTGGACCGCACTGCATTGGATTGGATTGGATGCCGTTCCATGGATTGGATTCAATTGGATTGGATGCCGTTCCTTAGATTGGATTGGATTGGCTCGGATTGGATTGGATTGGATTGGATGCCGTTCATTGGATTGGATTGGATTGGATTGGGTTGGATTGGATTGGATTGGATTGGATTGGTTTGGATTGAATCTGATTGGATTGAATTGGATTGGATGCCGTTCCTCGGGGGATTGGATTGGGTTTCATTGGACTGGATTGGATTGGATTGGATTGGATACCGTTCCTTGGATTGGACTGGACTGGTTTGGATTGGATTGACTTGGATTGGATTGGATTTGATTGGAGTGGATTGGATTGGATTTGATTGGATGCCGATCCTTGTATTGGATTGGATTGGATTGGATTGGAGTGGAATGGATTGGATTGGATTGGCTTGGATTGGATTGGATTGAATGCCGTTCCTTAGATTGGATTGGATTGGATCGGATCGGATTGGATTGGATTGGACCGCACTGCATTGGATTGGATTGGATGCCGTTCCTTGGATTGGATTGGATTGGATTGGATGCCGTTCCTTAGATTGGGTTGGATTGGATTGGGTTCGATTGGATTGGATTGGATTGGATTGGTTTGGATTGAATCTAATTGGATTGAATTGGATTGGATGCCGTTCCTCGGATTGGATTGGGTTTCATTGGACTGGATTGGATTGGATTGTATTGTATTGGATACCGTTCCTTGGATTGGACTGGACCGGTTTGGACTGGATTGGCTTGGATTGGATTGGATTGGATTGGAGTGGATTGGATTGGATTTGATTGGATGCCGATCCTTGGATTGGATTGGATTGGATTGGAGTGGAATGGTTTGGATTGGATTGGATGGCATTTCTTGGATTGGATTGGATAGGATTGGATTGCATTGCATTGGATTGCATGCCGTTCATTGGATTGGATTGGATTAGATTGGATTGGGTTGGTTTTGATGCCGTTCCTTGCATTGGATTGGATTGGATTAGATGCCGTTCCTAGGATTGGAATTGATTGGATTGGATTGGATCGGATTGGATTCGATTGGATGCCGTTCATTGGATTGGATTGGATTGGAATTGATTGAATGCCGTTCCTTAGATAGGATTTTGTTGTATTGGATTGGACCGGATTGTATTGGATTGGATGGCATTGCATTGGATTGGATTGGATTGGATGCCGTTTCTTGGATTGGATTGGATTAGATTGGATTGGATTGGAGTGGATTGTATTGAGTCGGATTGGATTGGATTGGATTGAATGGCGTTCCTTGGATTGGATTGGATAGGATTCGATTGGATTGGACTGCACTGCATTGGATTGGATTGGATGCCGTTCCTTGGATTGGATTAGATTGGCTCGGATTGGATTGGATTGAATTGGATTCGATTGGATGCCGTTCCTTCGATTGGATTGTCTCGGATTGGATTGGATTGGATTGGATGCCGTTCACTGGATTGGATTGTATTGGATTGGCTCGGATTGGATTGGATGCAGTTCCTTAGATTGGATTGGATTGGCTCGGATTGGATTCGTTTGGATTGGATTCGATTGGATGCCGTTCCTTCGATTGTATTGGGTTGGATTGGATTGGATTGGATTGGTTTGGATTGGATTGGATTGGATTGGATGCCGTTCCTCGGATTGCATAGGGTTTCATTGGACTGGATTCGATTGGATTGGATTGGATCCCGTTCCTTGGATTGGACTGGACTGGATTGGATTGGCTTGGATTGGATTGGATTGGATTGGAGTGGATTGGATTGGATTTGATTGGATGCCGATCCTTGGATTGGATTGGATAGGATTAGATTGGATTGGATTGGATTGGATTGGATTGGACTGGATGCCGTTCGTTGGCTTGGATTGGATTGGATTGGATTTGTTTAATGCCGTTCCTTGGATTAGATTGGCTTGGATTGGATTGGGCTGGGGGCCTTTCGTTGGATTGGTTTGGATTGGATTGGATTGCATTGGATTTGATTGGATTGGATGGCGTTCCTTGGATTGGATGGGATAGGATTGGATTGCATTGGATTGGATTGCATGCCGTTCATTGGATTGGTTTTGATTTGATTGGATTGGATTGGATTGGATTGAATTGGATTGGATTCGATTAATGCCGTTCCTTCGATTGGATTGGATTGGATTGGATTGGATCGGATCGGATTGGATTGGATTGGACCGCACTGCATTGGATTGGATTGGATGCCGTTCCATGGATTGGATTGGATTGGATTGGATGCCGTTCCTTAGATTGGATTGGATTGGCTCGGATTGGATTGGATTGGATTGGATGCCGTTCATTGGATTGGATTGGATTGGATTGGGTTGGATTGGATTGGATTGGATTGGATTGGTTTGGATTGAATCTGATTGGATTGAATTGGATTGGATGCCGTTCCTCGGATTGGATTGGGTTTCATTGGACTGGATTGGATTGGATTGGATTGGATACCGTTCCTTGGATTGGACTGGACTGGTTTGGATTGGATTGACTTGGATTGGATTGGATTTGATTGGAGTGGATTGGATTGGATTTGATTGGATGCCGATCCTTGGATTGGATTGGATTGGAGTGGAATGGATTGGATTAGATTAGCTTGGATTGGATTGGATTGAATGCCGTTCCTTAGATTGGATTGGATTGGATTGGATTGGATCGGATCGGATCGGATTGGATTGGATTGGACCGCACTGCATTGGATTGGATTGGATGCCGTTCCTTGCATTGGATTGTATTGGATTGGATGCCGTTCCTTAGATTGGATTGGATTGGCTCGGATTGGATTGGATTGGATTGGATGCCGTTCATTGGATTGGATTGGATTGGGTTCGATTGGATTGGATTGGATTGGATAGGTTTGGATTGAATCTGATTGGATTGGAATTGGATTGGATGCCGTTCCTCGCATTGGATTGGGTTTCATTGGACTGGATTGGATTGGATTGGATACCGTTCCTTGGATTGGACTGGACTGGTTTGGACTGGATTGGCTTGGATTGGATTGGATTGGATTGGAGTGGATTGGATTGGATTTGATTGGATGCCGATCCTTGGATTGGATTGGATTGGATTAGAGTGGAATGGTTTGGATTGGATTGAATGGCGTTTCTTGGATTGGATTGGATAGGATTGGATTGCATTGCATTGAATTGCATGCCGTTCATTGGATTGGATTGGATTAGATTGGATTGGGTTGGTTTTGATGCCGTTCCTTGCATTGGATTGGATTGGATTAGATGCCGTTCCTAGGATTGGAATTGATTGGATTGGATTTGATCGGATTGCATTGGATTGGATTGGATTGGATCGCGTTCCTTGGATTTGGCTTAGACTGGATTGGGATGGATTGCATTGGATTGGATTGGTTTTGATTGGATTGGATTGGATTGGATTGGATGCCGTTCCTTTGATTGGATTGGATTGGATTGGATTGGATTGGATTGGCTTGGATTGGTTTGGATTGGATTGGATTGGATTGGATGCCGTTCCTTGGAATGGATTGGATTGGATTGGATTGAATGCCGTTCCTTAGATAGGATTGTATTGTATTGGATTGGACCGGATTGGATTGCATTGGATGGCATTGCATTGGATTGGATTGGATTGGATGCCGTTTCTTGGATTGGATTGGATTGGATTGGATTGAATCGGATTGGATTGGATTGGATTGGATTGGATGGCCTTCCTTGGATTGGATTGGATAGGATTAGATTGGAATCGACTGCACTGCATTGGATTGGATTGGATGCCGTTCCTTGGATTGGATTGGATTGGATTGGATGCCTTTCCTTTGATTTGATTGGAATGGCTCGGATTGTATTGGATGCCGTTCCTTAGATTGGATTGGATTGGCTCGGATTGGATTAGATTGGATTGGATTCGATTGGATGCCGTTCCTTCGAGTGTATTGGGTTGGATTGGATTGGATTGGATTGGATTGGTGTGGATTGGATTGGATTGGATTGGATGCCGTTCCTTCGATTGGATTGGCTCGGATTGGATTGGATTGGATTGGTTGCCGTTCACTGGATTGGATTGTATTGGGTTGGATTGGATTGGATTGGATTGGTTTGGATTGGATTGGATTGGATTGGATGCCGTTCCTCGGATTGCATAGGGTTTCATTGGACTGGATTGGATTGGATTGGAATGGATCCCGTTCCTTGGATTGGACTGGACTGGATTGGATTGGCTTGGATTGGATTGGATTGGATTGGAGTGGATTGGATTGGATTTGATTGGATGCCGATCCTTGGATTGGATTGAATTGGATTGGATTGGAGTGTAATGGATTGGATTGGATTGGATGGCGTTTCCTGGATTGGATTGGATAGGATTGGATTGCATTGGATTGGATTGCATGCCGTTCATTGGATTGGGTTGGTTTTGATGCCGTTCCTTGCATTGGATTGGATTGGATTAGATGCCGTTCCTAGGATTGGAATTGATTGGATTGGATTGGATCGGATTGCATTCGATTGGATTGGATTGGATCCCGTTCCTTGGATTTGGCTTAGACTGGATTGGGATGGATTGCATTGGATTGGTTTGGATTGGATTGGATTGGATTGGATTGGCTTGGATTGGTTTGGATAGGATTGGATTGGATTGGATGCCGTGCCTTGGAATGGATTGGATTGGATTGGATTGAATGCCGTTCCTTAGATAGGATTGTATTGTATTGGATTGGACCGGATTGGATTGCATTGGATTGCATTGCATGCCGTTCATTGGATTGGTTTTGATTTGATTGGATTGGATTGGATTGGATTGGATTGGATTAATGCCGTTCCTTAGATTGGATTGGATTGGATTGGATTGGATCGGATCGGATTGGATTGGATTGGACCGCACTGCATTGGATTGGATTGGATGCCGTTCCATGGATTGGATTCAATTGGATTGGATGCCGTTCCTTAGATTGGATTGGATTGGCTCGGATTGGATTGGATTGGATTGGATGCCGTTCATTGGATTGGATTGGATTGGATTGGGTTGGATTGGATTGGATTGGATTGGATTGGTTTGGATTGAATCTGATTGGATTGAATTGGATTGGATGCCGTTCCTCGGGGGATTGGATTGGGTTTCATTGGACTGGATTGGATTGGATTGGATTGGATACCGTTCCTTGGATTGGACTGGACTGGTTTGGATTGGATTGACTTGGATTGGATTGGATTTGATTGGAGTGGATTGGATTGGATTTGATTGGATGCCGATCCTTGTATTGGATTGGATTGGATTGGATTGGAGTGGAATGGATTGGATTGGATTGGCTTGGATTGGATTGGATTGAATGCCGTTCCTTAGATTGGATTGGATTGGATCGGATCGGATTGGATTGGATTGGACCGCACTGCATTGGATTGGATTGGATGCCGTTCCTTGGATTGGATTGGATTGGATTGGATGCCGTTCCTTAGATTGGGTTGGATTGGATTGGGTTCGATTGGATTGGATTGGATTGGATTGGTTTGGATTGAATCTAATTGGATTGAATTGGATTGGATGCCGTTCCTCGGATTGGATTGGGTTTCATTGGACTGGATTGGATTGGATTGTATTGTATTGGATACCGTTCCTTGGATTGGACTGGACCGGTTTGGACTGGATTGGCTTGGATTGGATTGGATTGGATTGGAGTGGATTGGATTGGATTTGATTGGATGCCGATCCTTGGATTGGATTGGATTGGATTGGAGTGGAATGGTTTGGATTGGATTGGATGGCATTTCTTGGATTGGATTGGATAGGATTGGATTGCATTGCATTGGATTGCATGCCGTTCATTGGATTGGATTGGATTAGATTGGATTGGGTTGGTTTTGATGCCGTTCCTTGCATTGGATTGGATTGGATTAGATGCCGTTCCTAGGATTGGAATTGATTGGATTGGATTGGATCGGATTGGATTCGATTGGATGCCGTTCATTGGATTGGATTGGATTGGAATTGATTGAATGCCGTTCCTTAGATAGGATTTTGTTGTATTGGATTGGACCGGATTGTATTGGATTGGATGGCATTGCATTGGATTGGATTGGATTGGATGCCGTTTCTTGGATTGGATTGGATTAGATTGGATTGGATTGGAGTGGATTGTATTGAGTCGGATTGGATTGGATTGGATTGAATGGCGTTCCTTGGATTGGATTGGATAGGATTCGATTGGATTGGACTGCACTGCATTGGATTGGATTGGATGCCGTTCCTTGGATTGGATTAGATTGGCTCGGATTGGATTGGATTGAATTGGATTCGATTGGATGCCGTTCCTTCGATTGGATTGTCTCGGATTGGATTGGATTGGATTGGATGCCGTTCACTGGATTGGATTGTATTGGATTGGCTCGGATTGGATTGGATGCAGTTCCTTAGATTGGATTGGATTGGCTCGGATTGGATTCGTTTGGATTGGATTCGATTGGATGCCGTTCCTTCGATTGTATTGGGTTGGATTGGATTGGATTGGATTGGTTTGGATTGGATTGGATTGGATTGGATGCCGTTCCTCGGATTGCATAGGGTTTCATTGGACTGGATTCGATTGGATTGGATTGGATCCCGTTCCTTGGATTGGACTGGACTGGATTGGATTGGCTTGGATTGGATTGGATTGGATTGGAGTGGATTGGATTGGATTTGATTGGATGCCGATCCTTGGATTGGATTGGATAGGATTAGATTGGATTGGATTGGATTGGATTGGATTGGACTGGATGCCGTTCGTTGGCTTGGATTGGATTGGATTGGATTTGTTTAATGCCGTTCCTTGGATTAGATTGGCTTGGATTGGATTGGGCTGGGGGCCTTTCGTTGGATTGGTTTGGATTGGATTGGATTGCATTGGATTTGATTGGATTGGATGGCGTTCCTTGGATTGGATGGGATAGGATTGGATTGCATTGGATTGGATTGCATGCCGTTCATTGGATTGGTTTTGATTTGATTGGATTGGATTGGATTGGATTGAATTGGATTGGATTCGATTAATGCCGTTCCTTCGATTGGATTGGATTGGATTGGATTGGATCGGATCGGATTGGATTGGATTGGACCGCACTGCATTGGATTGGATTGGATGCCGTTCCATGGATTGGATTGGATTGGATTGGATGCCGTTCCTTAGATTGGATTGGATTGGCTCGGATTGGATTGGATTGGATTGGATGCCGTTCATTGGATTGGATTGGATTGGATTGGGTTGGATTGGATTGGATTGGATTGGATTGGTTTGGATTGAATCTGATTGGATTGAATTGGATTGGATGCCGTTCCTCGGATTGGATTGGGTTTCATTGGACTGGATTGGATTGGATTGGATTGGATACCGTTCCTTGGATTGGACTGGACTGGTTTGGATTGGATTGACTTGGATTGGATTGGATTTGATTGGAGTGGATTGGATTGGATTTGATTGGATGCCGATCCTTGGATTGGATTGGATTGGAGTGGAATGGATTGGATTAGATTAGCTTGGATTGGATTGGATTGAATGCCGTTCCTTAGATTGGATTGGATTGGATTGGATTGGATCGGATCGGATCGGATTGGATTGGATTGGACCGCACTGCATTGGATTGGATTGGATGCCGTTCCTTGCATTGGATTGTATTGGATTGGATGCCGTTCCTTAGATTGGATTGGATTGGCTCGGATTGGATTGGATTGGATTGGATGCCGTTCATTGGATTGGATTGGATTGGGTTCGATTGGATTGGATTGGATTGGATAGGTTTGGATTGAATCTGATTGGATTGGAATTGGATTGGATGCCGTTCCTCGCATTGGATTGGGTTTCATTGGACTGGATTGGATTGGATTGGATTGGATACCGTTCCTTGGATTGGACTGGACTGGTTTGGACTGGATTGGCTTGGATTGGATTGGATTGGATTGGAGTGGATTGGATTGGATTTGATTGGATGCCGATCCTTGGATTGGATTGGATTGGATTGGATTAGAGTGGAATGGTTTGGATTGGATTGAATGGCGTTTCTTGGATTGGATTGGATAGGATTGGATTGCATTGCATTGAATTGCATGCCGTTCATTGGATTGGATTGGATTAGATTGGATTGGGTGGGTTTTGATGCCGTTCCTTGCATTGGATTGGATTGGATTAGATGCCGTTCCTAGGATTGGAATTGATTGGATTGGATTTGATCGGATTGCATTGGATTGGATTGGATTGGATCGCGTTCCTTGGATTTGGCTTAGACTGGAGTGGGATGGATTGCATTGGATTGGATTGGTTTGGATTGGATTGGATTGGATTGGATTGGATGCCGTTCCTTTGATTGGATTGGATTGGATTGGATTGGATTGGATTGGCTTGGATTGGTTTGGATTGGATTGGATTGGATTGGATTGGATGCCGTTCCTTGGAATGGATTGGATTGGATTGGATTGAATGCCGTTCCTTAGATAGGATTGTATTGTATTGGATTGGACCGGATTGGATTGCATTGGATGGCATTGCATTGGATTGGATTGGATTGGATGCCGTTTCTTGGATTGGATTGGATTGGATTGGATTGAATCGGATTGGATTGGATTGGATTGGATTGGATGGCCTTCCTTGGATTGGATTGGATAGGATTAGATTGGAATCGACTGCACTGCATTGGATTGGATTGGATGCCGTTCCTTGGTTTGGATTGGATTGGATTGGATGCCGTTCCTTTGATTTGATTGGAATGGCTCGGATTGTATTGGATGCCGTTCCTTAGATTGGATTGGATTGGCTCGGATTGGATTAGATTGGATTGGATTCGATTGGATGCCGTTCCTTCGATTGTATTGGGTTGGATTGGATTGGATTGGATTGGATTGGATTGGTTTGGATTGGATTGGATTGGATTGGATTGGATTGGATTGGATTGGCTTGGATTGGTTTGGATTGGATTGGATTGGATTGGATGCCGTTCCTTGGAATGGATTGGATTGGATTGGATTGAATGCCGTTCCTTAGATAGGATTGTATTGTATTGGATTGGACCGGATTGGATTGCATTGGATGGCATTGCATTGGATTGGATTGGATTGGATGCCGTTTCTTGGATTGGATTGGATTGGATTGGATTGAATCGGATTGGATTGGATTGGATGGCCTTCCTTGGATTGGATTGGATAGGATTAGATTGGAATCGACTGCACTGCATTGGATTGGATTGGATGCCGTTCCTTGGATTGGATTGGATTGGATTGGATGCCGTTCCTTTGATTTGATTGGAATGGCTCGGATTGTATTGGATGCCGTTCCTTAGATTGGATTGGATTGGCTCGGATTGGATTAGATTGGATTGGATTCGATTGGATGCCGTTCCTTCGAGTGTATTGGGTTGGATTGGATTGGATTGGATTGGATTGGTTTGGATTGGATTGGATTGGATTGGATGCCGTTCCTTCGATTGGATTGGCTCGGATTGGATTGGATTGGATTGGTTGCCGTTCACTGGATTGGATTGTATTGGGTTGGATTGGATTGGATTGGATTGGATTGGTTTGGATTGGATTGGATTGGATTGGATGCCGTTCCTCGGATTGCATAGGGTTTCATTGGACTGGATTGGATTGGATTGGAATGGATCCCGTTCCTTGGATTGGACTGGACTGGTTTGGATTGGATTGACTTGGATTGGATTGGATTTGATTGGAGTGGATTGGATTGGATTTGATTGGATGCCGATCCTTGTATTGGATTGGATTGGATTGGATTGGAGTGGAATGGATTGGATTGGATTGGCTTGGATTGGATTGGATTGAATGCCGTTCCTTAGATTGGATTGGATTGGATCGGATCGGATTGGATTGGATTGGACCGCACTGCATTGGATTGGATTGGATGCCGTTCCTTGGATTGGATTGGATTGGATTGGATGCCGTTCCTTAGATTGGGTTGGATTGGATTGGGTTCGATTGGATTGGATTGGATTGGATTGGTTTGGATTGAATCTAATTGGATTGAATTGGATTGGATGCCGTTCCTCGGATTGGATTGGGTTTCATTGGACTGGATTGGATTGGATTGTATTGTATTGGATACCGTTCCTTGGATTGGACTGGACCGGTTTGGACTGGATTGGCTTGGATTGGATTGGATTGGATTGGAGTGGATTGGATTGGATTTGATTGGATGCCGATCCTTGGATTGGATTGGATTGGATTGGAGTGGAATGGTTTGGATTGGATTGGATGGCATTTCTTGGATTGGATTGGATAGGATTGGATTGCATTGCATTGGATTGCATGCCGTTCATTGGATTGGATTGGATTAGATTGGATTGGGTTGGTTTTGATGCCGTTCCTTGCATTGGATTGGATTGGATTAGATGCCGTTCCTAGGATTGGAATTGATTGGATTGGATTGGATCGGATTGGATTCGATTGGATGCCGTTCATTGGATTGGATTGGATTGGAATTGATTGAATGCCGTTCCTTAGATAGGATTTTGTTGTATTGGATTGGACCGGATTGTATTGGATTGGATGGCATTGCATTGGATTGGATTGGATTGGATGCCGTTTCTTGGATTGGATTGGATTAGATTGGATTGGATTGGAGTGGATTGTATTGAGTCGGATTGGATTGGATTGGATTGAATGGCGTTCCTTGGATTGGATTGGATAGGATTCGATTGGATTGGACTGCACTGCATTGGATTGGATTGGATGCCGTTCCTTGGATTGGATTAGATTGGCTCGGATTGGATTGGATTGAATTGGATTCGATTGGATGCCGTTCCTTCGATTGGATTGTCTCGGATTGGATTGGATTGGATTGGATGCCGTTCACTGGATTGGATTGTATTGGATTGGCTCGGATTGGATTGGATGCAGTTCCTTAGATTGGATTGGATTGGCTCGGATTGGATTCGTTTGGATTGGATTCGATTGGATGCCGTTCCTTCGATTGTATTGGGTTGGATTGGATTGGATTGGATTGGTTTGGATTGGATTGGATTGGATTGGATGCCGTTCCTCGGATTGCATAGGGTTTCATTGGACTGGATTCGATTGGATTGGATTGGATCCCGTTCCTTGGATTGGACTGGACTGGATTGGATTGGCTTGGATTGGATTGGATTGGATTGGAGTGGATTGGATTGGATTTGATTGGATGCCGATCCTTGGATTGGATTGGATAGGATTAGATTGGATTGGATTGGATTGGATTGGATTGGACTGGATGCCGTTCGTTGGCTTGGATTGGATTGGATTGGATTTGTTTAATGCCGTTCCTTGGATTAGATTGGCTTGGATTGGATTGGGCTGGGGGCCTTTCGTTGGATTGGTTTGGATTGGATTGGATTGCATTGGATTTGATTGGATTGGATGGCGTTCCTTGGATTGGATGGGATAGGATTGGATTGCATTGGATTGGATTGCATGCCGTTCATTGGATTGGTTTTGATTTGATTGGATTGGATTGGATTGGATTGAATTGGATTGGATTCGATTAATGCCGTTCCTTCGATTGGATTGGATTGGATTGGATTGGATTGGATCGGATCGGATTGGATTGGATTGGACCGCACTGCATTGGATTGGATTGGATGCCGTTCCATGGATTGGATTGGATTGGATTGGATGCCGTTCCTTAGATTGGATTGGATTGGCTCGGATTGGATTGGATTGGATTGGATGCCGTTCATTGGATTGGATTGGATTGGATTGGGTTGGATTGGATTGGATTGGATTGGATTGGTTTGGATTGAATCTGATTGGATTGAATTGGATTGGATGCCGTTCCTCGGATTGGATTGGGTTTCATTGGACTGGATTGGATTGGATTGGATTGGATACCGTTCCTTGGATTGGACTGGACTGGTTTGGATTGGATTGACTTGGATTGGATTGGATTTGATTGGAGTGGATTGGATTGGATTTGATTGGATGCCGATCCTTGGATTGGATTGGATTGGAGTGGAATGGATTGGATTAGATTAGCTTGGATTGGATTGGATTGAATGCCGTTCCTTAGATTGGATTGGATTGGATTGGATTGGATCGGATCGGATCGGATTGGATTGGATTGGACCGCACTGCATTGGATTGGATTGGATGCCGTTCCTTGCATTGGATTGTATTGGATTGGATGCCGTTCCTTAGATTGGATTGGATTGGCTCGGATTGGATTGGATTGGATTGGATGCCGTTCATTGGATTGGATTGGATTGGGTTCGATTGGATTGGATTGGATTGGATAGGTTTGGATTGAATCTGATTGGATTGGAATTGGATTGGATGCCGTTCCTCGCATTGGATTGGGTTTCATTGGACTGGATTGGATTGGATTGGATTGGATACCGTTCCTTGGATTGGACTGGACTGGTTTGGACTGGATTGGCTTGGATTGGATTGGATTGGATTGGAGTGGATTGGATTGGATTTGATTGGATGCCGATCCTTGGATTGGATTGGATTGGATTGGATTAGAGTGGAATGGTTTGGATTGGATTGAATGGCGTTTCTTGGATTGGATTGGATAGGATTGGATTGCATTGCATTGAATTGCATGCCGTTCATTGGATTGGATTGGATTAGATTGGATTGGGTGGGTTTTGATGCCGTTCCTTGCATTGGATTGGATTGGATTAGATGCCGTTCCTAGGATTGGAATTGATTGGATTGGATTTGATCGGATTGCATTGGATTGGATTGGATTGGATCGCGTTCCTTGGATTTGGCTTAGACTGGAGTGGGATGGATTGCATTGGATTGGATTGGTTTGGATTGGATTGGATTGGATTGGATTGGATGCCGTTCCTTTGATTGGATTGGATTGGATTGGATTGGATTGGATTGGCTTGGATTGGTTTGGATTGGATTGGATTGGATTGGATTGGATGCCGTTCCTTGGAATGGATTGGATTGGATTGGATTGAATGCCGTTCCTTAGATAGGATTGTATTGTATTGGATTGGACCGGATTGGATTGCATTGGATGGCATTGCATTGGATTGGATTGGATTGGATGCCGTTTCTTGGATTGGATTGGATTGGATTGGATTGAATCGGATTGGATTGGATTGGATTGGATTGGATGGCCTTCCTTGGATTGGATTGGATAGGATTAGATTGGAATCGACTGCACTGCATTGGATTGGATTGGATGCCGTTCCTTGGTTTGGATTGGATTGGATTGGATGCCGTTCCTTTGATTTGATTGGAATGGCTCGGATTGTATTGGATGCCGTTCCTTAGATTGGATTGGATTGGCTCGGATTGGATTAGATTGGATTGGATTCGATTGGATGCCGTTCCTTCGATTGTATTGGGTTGGATTGGATTGGATTGGATTGGATTGGATTGGTTTGGATTGGATTGGATTGGATTGGATTGGATTGGATTGGATTGGATTGGCTTGGATTGGTTTGGATTGGATTGGATTGGATTGGATGCCGTTCCTTGGAATGGATTGGATTGGATTGGATTGAATGCCGTTCCTTAGATAGGATTGTATTGTATTGGATTGGACCGGATTGGATTGCATTGGATGGCATTGCATTGGATTGGATTGGATTGGATGCCGTTTCTTGGATTGGATTGGATTGGATTGGATTGAATCGGATTGGATTGGATTGGATGGCCTTCCTTGGATTGGATTGGATAGGATTAGATTGGAATCGACTGCACTGCATTGGATTGGATTGGATGCCGTTCCTTGGATTGGATTGGATTGGATTGGATGCCGTTCCTTTGATTTGATTGGAATGGCTCGGATTGTATTGGATGCCGTTCCTTAGATTGGATTGGATTGGCTCGGATTGGATTAGATTGGATTGGATTCGATTGGATGCCGTTCCTTCGAGTGTATTGGGTTGGATTGGATTGGATTGGATTGGATTGGTTTGGATTGGATTGGATTGGATTGGATGCCGTTCCTTCGATTGGATTGGCTCGGATTGGATTGGATTGGATTGGTTGCCGTTCACTGGATTGGATTGTATTGGGTTGGATTGGATTGGATTGGATTGGATTGGTTTGGATTGGATTGGATTGGATTGGATGCCGTTCCTCGGATTGCATAGGGTTTCATTGGACTGGATTGGATTGGATTGGAATGGATCCCGTTCCTTGGATTGGACTGGACTGGATTGGATTGGCTTGGATTGGATTGGATTGGATTGGAGTGGATTGGATTGGATTTGATTGGATGCCGATCCTTGGATTGGATTGAATTGGATTGGATTGGAGTGTAATGGATTGGATTGGATTGGATGGCGTTTCCTGGATTGGATTGGATAGGATTGGATTGCATTGGATTGGATTGCATGCCGTTCATTGGATTGGGTTGGTTTTGATGCCGTTCCTTGCATTGGATTGGATTGGATTAGATGCCGTTCCTAGGATTGGAATTGATTGGATTGGATTGGATCGGATTGCATTCGATTGGATTGGATTGGATCCCGTTCCTTGGATTTGGCTTAGACTGGATTGGGATGGATTGCATTGGATTGGATTGGTTTGGATTGGATTGGATTGGATTGGATTGGCTTGGATTGGTTTGGATAGGATTGGATTGGATTGGATGCCGTGCCTTGGAATGGATTGGATTGGATTGGATTGAATGCCGTTCCTTAGATACGATTGTATTGTATTGGATTGGACCGGATTGGATTGCATTGGATTGCATTGCATGCCGTTCATTGGATTGGTTTTGATTTGATTGGATTGGATTGGATTGGATTGGATTGGATTAATGCCGTTCCTTAGATTGGATTGGATTGGATTGGATTGGATCGGATCGGATTGGATTGGATTGGACCGCACTGCATTGGATTGGATTGGATGCCGTTCCATGGATTGGATTCAATTGGATTGGATGCCGTTCCTTAGATTGGATTGGATTGGCTCGGATTGGATTGGATTGGATTGGATGCCGTTCATTGGATTGGATTGGATTGGATTGGGTTGGATTGGATTGGATTGGATTGGTTTGGATTGAATCTGATTGGATTGAATTGGATTGGATGCCGTTCCTCGGGGGATTGGATTGGGTTTCATTGGACTGGATTGGATTGGATTGGATTGGATACCGTTCCTTGGATTGGACTGGACTGGTTTGGATTGGATTGACTTGGGTTGGATTGGATTTGATTGGAGTGGATTGGATTGGATTTGATTGGATGCCGATCCTTGTATTGGATTGGATTGGATTGGATTGGAGTGGAATGGATTGGATTGGATTGGCTTGGATTGGATTGGATTGAATGCCGTTCCTTAGATTGGATTGGATTGGATCGGATCGGATTGGATTGGATTGGACCGCACTGCATTGGATTGGATTGGATGCCGTTCCTTGGATTGGATTGGATTGGATTGGATGCCGTTCCTTAGATTGGGTTGGATTGGATTGGGTTCGATTGGATTGGATTGGATTGGATTGGTTTGGATTGAATCTAATTGGATTGAATTGGGTTGGATGCCGTTCCTCGGATTGGATTGGGTTTCATTGGACTGGATTGGATTGGATTGTATTGTATTGGATACCGTTCCTTGGATTGGACTGGACCGGTTTGGACTGGATTGGCTTGGATTGGATTGGATTGGATTGGAGTGGATTGGATTGGATTTGATTGGATGCCGATCCTTGGATTGGATTGGATTGGATTGGAGTGGAATGGTTTGGATTGGATTGGATGGCGTTTCTTGGATTGGATTGGATAGGATTGGATTGCATTGCATTGGATTGCATGCCGTTCATTGGATTGGATTGGATTAGATTGGATTGGGTTGGTTTTGATGCCGTTCCTTGCATTGGATTGGATTGGATTAGATGCCGTTCCTAGGATTGGAATTGATTGGATTGGATTGGATCGGATTGGATTCGATTGGATGCCGTTCATTGGATTGGATTGGATTGGAATTGATTGAATGCCGTTCCTTAGATAGGATTTTGTTGTATTGGATTGGACCGGATTGGATTGGATTGGATGGCATTGCATTGGATTGGATTGGATTGGATGCCGTTTCTTGGATTGTATTGGATTAGATTGGATTGGATTGGAGTGGATTGTATTGAGTCGGATTGGATTGGATTGGATTGAATGGCGTTCCTTGGATTGGATTGGATAGGATTCGATTGGATTGGACTGCACTGCATTGGATTGGATTGGATGCCGTTCCTTGGATTGGATTAGATTGGCTCGGATTGGATTGGATTGAATTGGATTCGATTGGATGCCGTTCCTTCGATTGGATTGTCTCGGATTGGATTGGATTGGATTGGATGCCGTTCACTGGATTGGATTGTATTGGATTGGCTCGGATTGGATTGGATGCAGTTCCTTAGATTGGATTGGATTGGCTCGGATTGGATTCGTTTGGATTGGATTCGATTGGATGCCGTTCCTTCGATTGTATTGGGTTGGATTGGATTGGATTGGATTGGTTTGGATTGGATTGGATTGGATTGGATGCCGTTCCTCGGATTGCATAGGGTTTCATTGGACTGGATTCGATTGGATTGGATTGGATCCCGTTCCTTGGATTGGACTGGACTGGATTGGATTGGCTTGGATTGGATTGGATTGGATTGGAGTGGATTGGATTGGATTTGATTGGATGCCGATCCTTGGATTGGATTGGATAGGATTAGATTGGATTGGATTGGATTGGATTGGATTGGATTGGACTGGATGCCGTTCGTTGGCTTGGATTGGATTGGATTGGATTTGTTTAATGCCGTTCCTTGGATTAGATTGGCTTGGATTGGATTGGGCTGGGGGCCTTTCGTTGGATTGGTTTGGATTGGATTGGATTGCATTGGATTTGATTGGATTGGATGGCGTTCCTTGGATTGGATGGGATAGGATTGGATTGCATTGGATTGGATTGCATGCCGTTCATTGGATTGGTTTTGATTTGATTGGATTGGATTGGATTGGATTGAATTGGATTGGATTCGATTAATGCCGTTCCTTCGATTGGATTGGATTGGATTGGATTGGATCGGATCGGATTGGATTGGATTGGACCGCACTGCATTGGATTGGATTGGATGCCGTTCCATGGATTGGATTGGATTGGATTGGATGCCGTTCCTTAGATTGGATTGGATTGGCTCGGATTGGATTGGATTGGATTGGATGCCGTTCATTGGATTGGATTGGATTGGATTGGGTTGGATTGGATTGGATTGGATTGGATTGGATTGGTTTGGATTGAATCTGATTGGATTGAATTGGATTGGATGCCGTTCCTCGGATTGGATTGGGTTTCATTGGACTGGATTGGATTGGATTGGATTGGATTGGATACCGTTCCTTGGATTGGACTGGACTGGTTTGGATTGGATTGACTTGGATTGGATTGGATTTGATTGGAGTGGATTGGATTGGATTTGATTGGATGCCGATCCTTGGATTGGATTGGATTGGAGTGGAATGGATTGGATTAGATTGGCTTGGATTGGATTGGATTGAATGCCGTTCCTTAGATTGGATTGGATTGGATTGGATTGGATCGGATCGGATCGGATTGGATTGGATTGGACCGCACTGCATTGGATTGGATTGGATGCCGTTCCTTGCATTGGATTGTATTGGATTGGATGCCGTTCCTTAGATTGGATTGGATTGGCTCGGATTGGATTGGATTGGATTGGATGCCGTTCATTGGATTGGATTGGATTGGGTTCGATTGGATTGGATTGGATTGGATAGGTTTGGATTGAATCTGATTGGATTGGAATTGGATTGGATGCCGTTCCTCGCATTGGATTGGGTTTCATTGGACTGGATTGGATTGGATTGGATTGGATACCGTTCCTTGGATTGGACTGGACTGGTTTGGACTGGATTGGCTTGGATTGGATTGGATTGGATTGGAGTGGATTGGATTGGATTTGATTGGATGCCGATCCTTGGATTGGATTGGATTGGATTGGATTAGAGTGGAATGGTTTGGATTGGATTGAATGGCGTTTCTTGGATTGGATTGGATAGGATTGGATTGCATTGCATTGAATTGCATGCCGTTCATTGGATTGGATTGGATTAGATTGGATTGGGTGGGTTTTGATGCCGTTCCTTGCATTGGATTGGATTGGATTAGATGCCGTTCCTAGGATTGGAATTGATTGGATTGGATTTGATCGGATTGCATTGGATTGGATTGGATTGGATCGCGTTCCTTGGATTTGGCTTAGACTGGATTGGGATGGATTGCATTGGATTGGATTGGTTTGGATTGGATTGGATTGGATTGGATTGGATGCCGTTCCTTTGATTGGATTGGATTGGATTGGATTGGCTTGGATTGGTTTGGATTGGATTGGATTGGATTGGATGCCGTTCCTTGGAATGGATTGGATTGGATTGGATTGAATGCCGTTCCTTAGATAGGATTGTATTGTATTGGATTGGACCGGATTGGATTGCATTGGATGGCATTGCATTGGATTGGATTGGATTGGATGCCGTTTCTTGGATTGGATTGGATTGGATTGGATTGAATCGGATTGGATTGGATTGGATTGGATTGGATGGCCTTCCTTGGATTGGATTGGATAGGATTAGATTGGAATCGACTGCACTGCATTGGATTGGATTGGATGCCGTTCCTTGGATTGGATTGGATTGGATTGGATGCCGTTCCTTTGATTTGATTGGAATGGCTCGGATTGTATTGGATGCCGTTCCTTAGATTGGATTGGATTGGCTCGGATTGGATTAGATTGGATTGGATTCGATTGGATGCCGTTCCTTCGATTGTATTGGGTTGGATTGGATTGGATTGGATTGGATTGGATTGGTTTGGATTGGATTGGATTGGATTGGACGCCGTTCCTTCGATTGGATTGGCTCGGATTGGATTGGATTGGATTGGTTGCCGTTCACTGGATTGGATTGTATTGGGTTGGATTGGATTGGATTGGATTGGTTTGGATTGGATTGGATTGGATTGGATGCCGTTCCTCGGATTGCATAGGGTTTCATTGGACTGGATTGGATTGGATTGGAATGGATCCCGTTCCTTGGATTGGACTGGACTGGATTGGATTGGCTTGGATTGGATTGGATTGGATTGGAGTGGATTGGATTGGATTTGATTGGATGCCGATCCTTGGATTGGATTGAATTGGATTGGATTGGAGTGTAATGGATTGGATTGGATTGGATGGCGTTTCCTGGATTGGATTGGATAGGATTGGATTGCATTGGATTGGATTGCATGCCGTTCATTGGATTGGGTTGGTTTTGATGCCGTTCCTTGCATTGGATTGGATTGGATTAGATGCCGTTCCTAGGATTGGAATTGATTGGATTGGATTGGATCGGATTGCATTCGATTGGATTGGATTGGATCCCGTTCCTTGGATTTGGCTTAGACTGGATTGGGATGGATTGCATTGGATTGGATTGGTTTGGATTGGATTGGATTGGATTGGATTGGCTTGGATTGGTTTGGATAGGATTGGATTGGATTGGATGCCGTGCCTTGGAATGGATTGGATTGGATTGGATTGAATGCCGTTCCTTAGATAGGATTGTATTGTATTGGATTGGACCGGATTGGATTGCATTGGATGGCATTGCATTGGATTGGATTGGATTGGATGCCGTTTCTTGGATTGGATTGGATTGGATTGGATTGGATTGAATCGGATTGGATTGGATTGGATGGCCTTCCTTGGATTGGATTGGATAGGATTACATTGGAATCGACTGCACTGCATTGGATTGGATTGGATGCCGTTCCTTGGATTGGATTGGATTGGATTGGATGCCGTTCCTTAGATTTGATTGGATTGGCTCGGATTGGATTGGATGCCGTTCCTTAGATTGGATTGGATTGGCTCGGATTGGATTAGATTGGATTGGATTCGATTGGATGCCGTTCCTTCGATTGGATTGGCTCGGATTGGATTGGATTGGATTGGTTGCCGTTCACTGGATTGGATTGTATTGGGTTGGATTGGATTGGATTGGGTTGGATTGGATTGGTTTGGATTGGATTGGATTGGATTGGATGCCGTTCCTTCGATTGGATTGGCTCGGATTGGATTGGATTGGATTGGTTGCCGTTCACTGGATTGGATTGTATTGGATTGGATTGGATTGGATTGGATTGGTTTGGATTGGATTGGATTGGATTGGATGCCGTTCCTCGGATTGCATAGGGTTTCATTGGACTGGATTGGATTGGATTGGATCCAGTTCCTTGGATTGGACTGGACTGGATTGGATTGGCTTGGATTGGATGCCGATCCTATGATTGGATTGGATTGGATTGGAGTGTAATGGATTGAATTGGATTGGATGGCGTTTCCTGGATTGGATTGGATAGGATTGGGTTGCATTGGATTGGATTGCATGCCGTTCATTGGATTGGGTTGGTTTTGATGCCGTTCCTTGCATTGGATTGGATTGGATTAGATGCCGTTCCTAGGATTGGAATTGATTGGATTGGATTGGATCGGATTGCATTCGATTGGATTGGATTGGATCCCGTTCCTTGGATTTGGCTTAGACTGGATTGGGATGGATTGCATTGGATTGGATTGGTTTGGATTGGATTGGATTGGATTGGATTGGATTGGATTGGATGCCGTTCCTTTGATTGGATTGGATTGGATTGGATTGGCTTGGATTGGTTTGGATTGGATTGGATTGGATTGGATGCCGTTCCTGGGAATGGATTGGATTGGATTGGATTGAATGCCGTTCCTTAGATAGGATTGTATTGTATTGGATTAGACCGGATTGGATTGGATTGGATGGCATTGCATTGGATTGGATTGGATTGGATTGGATTGGATTGGATTGAATCGGATTGGATTGAATTGGATTGGATTGGATGCCGTTCCTTTGATTGGATTGGATTGGATTGGATGCCGTTCCTTAGATTTGATTGGATTGGCTCGGATTGGATTGGATGCCGTTCCTTAGATTGGATTGGAGTGGCTCGGATTGGATTGGATTGGATTGGATGCCGTTCACTGGATTGGATTGTATTGGGTTGGACTGGATTGGATTGGATTGTTTTGGATTGGATTGGATTGGATTGGATGCCGTTCCTCGGATTGCATAGGGTTTCATTGGACTGGAATGCATTGGATTGGATGGGATTGGATCCCGTTCCTTGGATTAGGTTTAGACTGGATTGGGATGGATTGGATTGGATTGGATTGGATTGGATTTGATTGGATGGCGTTCCTTGGATTGGATGGGATAGCATTGGATTGCATTGGATTGGATTGCATGCCGTTCATTGGATTGGTTTTGATTTGATTGGATTGGATTGGATTGGATTGCACTGGATTGGATTGGATTGAATGCCGGTCCTTAGATTGGATTGGATTGGATTGGATTGGATTGGATTGGGTCGGATCGGATTGGATTGGATTGGACTGCACTGCATTGGATTGGATGCCGTTCCTTGGATTGGATTGGATTGGATTGGATTGGATGCGGTTCCTTGGATTGGATTGGATTGGATTGAATGCCGTTCCTTAGATTGGATTGGATTGGCTCGGATTGGATTGGATTGGATTGGATTGGATTGGATTGGATTGGATTGGATGCCGTTCATTGGATTGGATTGGATTGGTTTGGATTGGATTGGATTGGATTGGATTGGATTGGATTGGTTTGGATTGGATTGGATTGGATTGAATTGGATTGGATGCCGTTCCTCGGATTGGATTGGTTTTCATTGGACTGGATTGGATTGGATTGGATTGGATTGGATACCGTTCCTTGGATTGGACTGGACTGGTTTGGATTGGATTGGCTTGGATTGGATTGGATTGGATTGGATTGGAGTGGATTGGATAAGACTTGATTGGATGCCGATCCTTGGATTGGATTGGATTGGATTGGATTGGAGTGGAATGGATTGGATTGGATTGGATGGCGTTTCTTGGATTGGATTGGATAGCATTGGATTGCATTGCATTGGATTGCATGCCGTTCATTGGATTGGATTGGATTGGATTGGATTGGATTGGTTTTGATGCCGTTCCTTGCATTCGATTGGATTGGATTAGGAACCGTTCCTAGGATTGGAATTGATTGGATTGGATTTGATCGGATTGCATTGGATTGGATTGGATTGGATCGCGTTCCTTGGATTTGGCTTAGAATTGATTGGGATGGATTGCATTGGATTGGATTGGATTGGTTTGGATTGGATTGGATTGGATTGGATTGGATTGGATTGGATTGGATGCCGTTCCTTTGATTGGATTGGATTGGATTGGATTGGATTGGATTGGATTGGCTTGGATTGGTTTGGATTGGATTGGATTGGATTGGATGCCGTTCCTTGGAATGGATTGGATTGGATTGGATTGAATGCCGTTCCTTAGATAGGATTGTATTGTATTGGATTGGACCGGATTGGATTGGATTGGATGGCATTGCATTGGATTGGATTTGTTTGGATGCCGTTTCTTGGATTGGATTGGATTGGATTGGATTGGATTGGATTGGATTGAATCGGATTGGATTGAATTGGATTGGATGGCTTTCATTGGATTGGATTGGATAGGATTAGACTGGATTGGACTGCACTGCATTGGATTGGATTGGATGCCGTTCCTTGGTTTGGATTGGATTGGATGCCGTTTCTTAGATTGGATTGGATTGGCTCGGATTGGATTGGATGCCGTTCCTTAGATTGGATTGGATTGGCTCGGATTGGATTGGATTGGATTGGATTCGATTGGATGCCGTTCACTGGATTGGATTGTATTGGGTTGGATTGGATTGGATTGGATTGGATTGGTTTGGATTGGATGGGATTGGATAGGGCTGGTGCCGTTCGTTGGATTGAATTGGATTGGATTGGATAGGATTGGTTTAATGCCGTTCCTTGGATTGGATTGGATTGGATTGGATGCCGTTACTTGGATTGGATTGGATTGGATTGAATTGGATGCCGTTCCTTCGATTGGATTGGATTGGATTGGAAAGGATTGGATGCCGTTCCTTGTATTGGGTTGGATTGGATTGGATTGGATGGGATGGGATTGTATTGAATTGGATTGGATTGGATTGGATTTGTTGCCGTTCCTTGGATTGGATTGGATTGGCTTGGAATGAATCGGATTGGATTGGATTGGATTGGATGCCGTTCCTTGGATGGGATTTGTTTGGATTGGATTGGATTGGATCGGATCGGATTGGATTCGATTGGATTGGATGGCGTTCCTTGGATTGAATTGGATAGTATTGGATTGGACCGGATTGGATTGGATTGGATTGGATGACATTGCATTGGATTGGATTGGATTGGATGCCGTTTCTTGGATTGGATTGGATTGGATTGGATTGAATCGGATTGGATTCGATTGGATTGGATTGGATGGCGTTCGTTGGATTCGATTGGATAGGAAAAGATTGGATTGGATTGGATTGGGCTGGATGCCGTTCGTTGGCTTGGATTGGATTGGATTGGATTTGTTTAATGCCGTTCCTTGGATTAGATTGGCTTGGATAGGATTGGATTGGATTTGTTTAATGCCGTTCCTTGGATTAGATTGGCTTGGATTGGATTGGGCTGGGTGCCGTTCGTTGGATTGGTTTGGATTGGATTCGATTGGATTGGATTTGATTGGATTGGATTGCATTGGATTGGATTGGATGGCCTTCCTTGGATTGGATGGGATAGGATTGGATTGCATTGGATTGGATTGCATGCCTTCATTGCGTTGGATTTGATTTGATTGTATTGGATTGGATTGGATTGGATTGAATGCCGTTCCTTAGATTGGATTGGATTGGATTGGATTGGATTGGATTGGATTGGATTGGATTGGATCGGATTGTATTGGATTGGACTGCGCTGCATTGGATTGGATTGGATGCCGTTCCTTGGATTGGATTGGATTGGATTGGTTTGGAATGGATGCCGTTCCTTACATTGGATTGGATTGGCTCGGATTGGATTGGATGCCGTTCCTTAGATTGGATTGGATTGGCTCGGATTGGATTGGATCGGATAGGATTGGATTGGATTTGATTGGATGCCGATGCTTGGATTGGATTGGATTGGATTGGATTGGATTGGAGTGTAATGTATTGGATTGGATTGGATGGCGTTTCTTGGATTGGATTGGATAGGATTGGATTGCATTGGATTGGATTGCATGCCGTTCGTTGGATTGGATTGGATTGGATTGGTTTTGATGCCGTTCCATGGTTTGGATTGGATTGGATTGGATGCCGTTCTTAGGATTGGAATTGACTGGATTGGATTGGATCGGATTGCATTGGATGGGATGGGATTGTATTGAATTGGATTGGATTGGATTGGATTTGTTGCCGTTCCTTGGATTGGATTGGATTGGCTTGGAATGAATCGGATTGGATTGGATTGGATTGGATGCCGTTCCTTGGATGGGATTTGTTTGGATTGGATTGGATTGGATCGGATCGGATTGGATTCGATTGGATTGGATGGCGTTCCTTGGATCGAATTGGATAGTATTGGATTGGACCGGATTGGATTGGATTGGATTGGATGACATTGCATTGGATTGGATTGGATTGGATGCCGTTTCTTGGATTGGATTGGATTGGATTGGATTGAATCGGATTGGATTCGATTGGATTGGATTGGATGGCGTTCCTTGGATTCGATTGAATAGGAATAGATTGGATTGGATTGGATTGGGCTGGATGCCGTTCGTTGGCTTGGATTGGATTGGATTGGATTTGTTTAATGCCGTTCCTTGGAATAGATTGGCTTGGATTGGATTGGGCTGGGTGCCGTTCGTTGGATTGGTTTGGATTGGATTCGATTGGATTGGATTTGATTGGATTGGATTGCATTGGATTGGATTGGATGGCGTTCCTTGGATTGGATGGGATAGGATTGGATTGCATTGGATTGGATTGCATGCCTTCATTGCGTTGGATTTGATTTGACTGTATTGGATTGGATTGGATTGGATTGAATGCCGTTCCTTAGATTGGATTGGATTGGATTGGATTGGATTGGATTGGATTGGATTGGATTGGATTGGATTGGATTGGATTGGATTGGATTGGATTGGATTGGATTGGATTGGATCGGATTGTATTGGATTGGACTGCGCTGCATTGGATTGGATTGGATGCCGTTCCTTGGATTGGATTGGATTGGCTCGGATTGGATTGGATGCCGTTCCTTAGATTGGATTGGATTGGCTCGGATTGGATTGGATCGGATAGGATTGGATTGGATTTGATTGGATGCCGATGCTTGGATTGGATTGGATTGGATTGGATTGGATTGGAGTGTAATGTATTGGATTGGATTGGATGGCGTTTCTTGGATTGGATTGGATAGGATTGGATTGCATTGGTTTTGATGCCGTTCCATGGTTTGGATTGGATTGGATTGGATGCCGTTCTTAGGATTGGAATTGACTGGATTGGATTGGATCGGATTGCATTGGATTGGATGGGATTGGATCCTGTTCCTTGGATTAGGCTTAGACTGGATTGGGATGGATTGGATTGGATTGGATTGGATTGCATTTGATTGGATGCCGTTTCAAGGATTGGATGGAATTGGATTGGATGGGATTGGATTTTATTGGATTGGATGGCGCTCGTTGGATTGGATTGGATAGGATTAGATTGGATTGGATTGGATTGGGCTGGTGCCGTTCGTTGGATTGAATTGGATTGGATTGGATAGGATTGGTTTAATGCCGTTCCTTGGATTGGATTGGATTGCATTGGATGCCGTTACTTGGTTTGGATTGGATTGGATTGAATTGGATGCCGTTCCTTAGATTGGACTGGGTGTATTGGATTGGATTGGAAAGGATTGGGTGCCGTTCCTTGGATTGGGTTGGATTGGATTGGATGGTATTGTATTGAATTGGATTGGATTGGATTTGTTGCCGTTCCTTGGATTGAATTGGATTGGCTTGGAATGAATCGGATTGGATTGGATTGGATTGGATTGGATGCCGTTCCTTGGATGGGATTTGTTTGGATTGGATTGGATTGGATCGGATCGGATTGGATTCGATTGGATTGGATGGCGTTCCTTGGATTCAATTGGATAGTATTGGATTGGATTGGATTGGGTTGGATGCCGTTCATTGGATTGGATTGTAGTGGATTGGATTGGATTGGATTGGATTTGATGCCGTTCCTTGGATTGGATTGGATTGGATTGGATTGAATGCCGTTCCTCAGATTGGATTGTATTGGCTCGGATTGGATTTTATTGGATTGGATGCCGTTCATTGGATTGGAGTGTATTGGATTGTATTGGATTGGATTGGTTTGGATTGGATGGCGTTCCTTGAATTGAATTGGATAGGATTGGATTCGATTGGATTGGATTGGATGCCGTTCCTTTGATTGGATTGGATTGGATTGGATTGGATTGGATTGGCTTGGATTGGTTTGGATTGGATTGGATTGAATGCCGTTCCTTGGAATGGATTGGATTGGATTGGATTCAATGCCGTTCCTTAGATAGGATTGTATTGTATTGGATTGGACCGGATTGGATTGGATTGGATGGCATTGCATTGGATTGGATTGGATTGGATGCCGTTTCTTGGATTGGATTGGATAGGATTAGATTGGATTGGATTGGATTGGACTGGATGCCGTTCGTTGGCTTGGATTGGATTGGATTGGATTTGTCTAATGCCGTTCCTTAGATTGGATTGTTAGGTTAATTGGCCAGGTTAATTGGCCAGGTTAAAAATTGTCCCTTAGAGTCCTGGGATGCGTAGGTTAGAGGGATTAGTGGGTAGAATATGTGGGGGGCGGGCCTGGGTGGGATTGTGGTCGGTGCAGACTCGATGGGCCGAATGGCCTCCTTCTGCACTGTAGGGTTCTATGTTTCTATGTTTCTATGTTCCTTGGATTAGATTGGCTTGGATTGGATTGGGCTGGGATCCTTTCGTTGGATTGGTTTGGATTGGATTGGATTGGATTTGATTGGATTGGATTGCATTGGATTGGATTGGATGGCGTTCCTTGGATTGGATGGGATAGGATTGGATTGCATTGGATTGGATTGCATGCCGTTCATTGGATTGGTTTTGATTTGATTGGATTGGATTGGATTGGATTGGATTGGATTGGATTGAATGCCGTTCCATAGATTGGATTGGATTGGATTGGATTGGATTGGATTGGATCGGATTGGATCGGATCGGATTGGATTGGATTGGACCGCACTGCATTGGATTGGATTGGATGCCGTTCCTTGGATTGGATTGGATTGGATTGGATTGGATGCCGTTCCTTAGATTGGATTGGATTGGCTCGGATTGGATTGGATTGGATTGGATTGGATGCCGTTCATTGGACTGGATTGGATTGGGTTGGATTGGATTTGATTGGATTGGATTGGTTTGGATTGGATCTCATTGGATTGAATTGGATTGGATGCCGTTCCTCGGATTGAATTGGGTTTCATTGGACTGGATTGGATACGATTGGATTGGATTGGATTGGATTGGAGTGGATTGGATTGGATATAATTGGATGCCGATCCTTGGATTGGATTGGATTGGATTGGATTGGATTGGATTGGATGCCGATCCTTGGATTGGATTGGATTGGATTGGATGCCGTTCCTCGGATTGCATATTGTTTCATTGGACTGGATTGGATTGGATTGGATTGGATACCGTTCCTTCGATTGGACTGGACTGGTTTGGATTGGATTGGCTTGGATTGGATTGGATTGGATTGGAGTGGATTGGATTGGATTGGATTGGATGCCGATCCTTGGATTGGATTGGATTGGATTGGATTGGATTGGATTGGATGCCGTTCCTCGGATTGCATAGTGTTTCATTGGACTGGATTGCATTGGATTGGATTGGATACCGTTCCTTGGATTGGACTGGACTGGACTGGATTGGATTGGCTTGGATTGGATTGGATTGGATGCCGTTCCTCGGATGCATAGTGTTTCATTTGACTGGATTGGATTGGATTGGATTGGATTGGATTGGATACTGTTCCTTGGATTGGACTGGACTGGACTGGATTGGATTGGCTAGGATTGGATTGGATTGGATTGGAGTGGATTGGATTGGATTTGATTGGATGCCGATGCTTGGATTGGATTGGATTGGATTGGATTGGATTGGATTGGAGTGTAATGGATTGGATTGGATTGGATGGCGTCTCTTGGATTGGATTGGATAGGATTGGATTGCATTGGATTGGATTGCATGCCGTTCATTGGATTGCATTGGATTGGATTGGTTTTGATGCCGTTCCTTGGTTTGGATTGGATTGGATTGGATGCCGTTCCTAGGATTAGAATTGATTGGATTGGATTGGATCGGATTGCATTGGATTGGATGGGATTGGATCCCGTTCAATGGATTAGGCTTAGACTGGATTGGGATGGATTGGATTGGATTGGATTGGATTGGATTGGATTTGATTGGATGGCGTTCCTTGGATTGGATGGGATAGGATTGGATTGCATTGTATTGGATTGCATGCCGTTCATTGGATTGGTTTTGATTTGATTGGATTGGATTGGATTTGATTGGATTGGATTGGATTGGATTGGATTGAATGCCGTTCCTTAGATTGTATTGGATTGGATTGGATTGGATTGGATTGGATCGGATCGGATTGGATTGGATTGGACTGCACTGCATTGGATTGGATTGGATGCCGTTCCTTGGATTGGATTGGCTTGGATTGGATTGGATGCCGTTCCTTAGATTGGATTGGCTCGGATTGGATTGTATTGTATTGGATTGGATGCCGTTCATTGTATTGGATTTGATTGGTTTGGATTGGATTGGATTGGTTTGGATTGGAATGGATTGGATTGAATTGGATTGGATGCCGTTCCCCGGATTGGATTGGGTTTCATTGGACTGGATTGGATTGGATTGGATTGGATTGGATTGGAGTGGATTGGATTGGATTTGATTGGATACCGATCCTTGGATTGGATTGGATTGGATTGGATTGGAGTGGAATGGATTGGATTGGATTGGATTGGATGGCGTTTCTTCGATTGGATTGGATAGGATTGGATTGCATTGCATTGGATTGCATGCCGTTCATTGGATTGGATTGGATTGGATTGGTTTTGATGCCGTTCCTTGCATTGGATTGGATTGGATTAGATGCCGTTCCTAGGATTGGAATTGATTGGATTGGATTTGATCGGATTGCATTGTATTGGATTGGATTGGATCGCGTTCCTTGGATTTGGCTTAGACTGGATTGGGATGGATTGCATTGGATTGGATTGGTTTGGATTGGATTGGATTGGATTGGATTGGATTGGATTGGATGCCGTTCCTTTGATTGGATTGGATTGGATTGGATTGGCTTGGATTGGTTTGGATTGGATTGGATTGGATTGGATGCCGTTCCTTGGAATGGATTGGATTGGATTGGATTGAATGCCGTTCCTTAGATAGGATTTGATTGTATTGTATTGGATTGGATTGGATTGCATTGGATTGGATTGGATTGGATGCCATTCGTTGGTTTGGATTGGATTAGAGTGGATTGGGTGACGTTACTTGGATTGGATTGGATTCGATGCCGTTCCTTGGAACGGATCGGATTGGATTGGATTGGATTGGATTGGATTTGATTGTATTGTATTGGATTGGATTGGATTGCATTGGATTGGATTGGATTGGATGCCATTCGTTGGTTTGGATTGGATTAGAGTGGATTGGATTGGGTGACGTTACTTGGATTGGATTGGATTGGATGCCGTTCCTTAGATTGGAATGGATTGGATTGGATTGGATTGGCTTGGATTGGATTGGCTTGGATTGGATTGGATTGGATTGGAATGGATTGCATTGGATTGGATTGGATTGGTTGCTGTTCCTTGGATTGGATTGGATTGGTTTTAATTATATTGGATTGGATGCCGTTCCTTGGATTGGCGTGGATTGGATTGGTTTGGATTGGATTGGATTGGATTCGATGCCGTTCCTTGGATCGGATCGGATTCGATTGGATTGGATTGGATTTGATTGTATTGTATTGCATTGGATTGGATTGGATTGGATTGGATTGCATTGGATTGGATTGGATTCGATCCCGTTCGTTGGATTGGATTGGATTGGTTTGCGTTGTATTGGATGCTGTTTCTTGGATTGGATTGGATGCAGTTCCTTAGATTGGATTGGATTGGATTGGATTGGATTGGATTGGAATGGAATGGATTGCATTGGATTGGATTGGATTTGATGCCGTTCCTTGTATTGGATTGGATTGGATTGGATTGGAATGGGTGCCGATCCTTGGATTGGATTGGATTTGATTGGATTGGATTGGATTGGAGTTGATGACGTTCCTTGGATTAGATTGGATTGGATTTGATGGTATGCCGATCCTTGAATTGGATTGGGTTGGATTGGATTGAATTGGATTGGATGCCGTTCCTCAGCATGGAGTGGATTGGCTTGGATAGGATTGGATTGGATTGGATTGGATTGCATTGGATTGGATGGGGTTGGATCCCGTTCCTTGGGTTGGACTGGATTGGATTGTATTGGAATGGATTGGATTTCATTGGATTGGACTGCATTGGATGCCGTTACTTGGATTGGATTGGATTGGATGCCGTTCTTTGGATTGGAATGGATTGGATTGGTTTGGATTGGATTGGATTGTATTCGATACCGTTCCTTGGAACGGATCGGATTGGATTGGATTGTATTGGATTGTATTGTATTGTATTGTATTGGATTGGATTGGATTGGATTGGATTGGATTGGATTGCATTGGATTGGATTGGATTCTATCCCGGTCGTTGGATTGGATTGGATTGGTTTGCGTTGTATTGGATGCCGTTTCTTGGATTGGATTGGATTGGATGCAGTTCCTTGGATTGGATTGGATTGGATTGGATTGGATTGGATTGGAATGGAATGGATTGCATTGGATTGGATTCGATTGGATGCCGTTCCTTGGATTGGATTGGATTGGTTTGGATTGGATTGGATTTGATGCCGTTCCTTGTATTGGATTGGATTGGATTGGATTGGATGCCGTTACTTGGTTTGGATTGGATTGCATTGGATTGGGTTGGATTGGATTGGATTGGATTGGATTGGATTGGATTGGATTGCATTGGATTGGATTGGATTCGATCCCGTTCGTTGGATTGGATTGGTTTGCGTTGTCTTGGATGCTGTTTCTTGGATTGGATTGGATGCAGTTCCTTAGATTGGATTGGATTGGATTGGATTGGATTGGAATGGAATGGATTGCAGTGGATTGGATTGGATTGGATGCCGTTCCGTGGATTGGATTGGATTGGATTGGATTGGTTTGGATTGGATTGGATTTGATGCCGTTCCTTGTATTGGATTGGCTTGGATAGGATAGGATTGGATTGCATTGGATTGGATGGGATTGGATCCCGTTCCTTGTATTGGACTGGATTGGATTGGATTGGGTTGGATTGGATTGGATTGGATTGGATTGGATTGGATTGGATTGGGTTGGATGCCGTTCCTTGGATTGGGTTGGATGCCGTTCCTTGGGTTGGATTGGATTGGATTGGATTGCATTTGATTGGATGCCATTCCTTGGATTAGATTGGATTGGATTGGATTGGAATGGATTGGAAGCCGTTCCTTGGATTGGATTGCATTGGATTGGATTGGATTGTATTTGACTGGATGCCGTTCCTTGGATTGGATTGGATTGCATTGGATTGGATTGGATTGGATTTGTTTGAATTGGATTGGATTGGATTGGATTGGATTGGATTGGATTGGATTGCATTGGATTGGATTGGATTCGATCACGTTCGTTGGATTGGATTGGATGGGATTGGGTTGTATTGGATGCCGTTTCTTGGATTGGATTGGATGCCGTTCCTTAGATTGGATTGGATTCGATTGGATTGGATTGGATTGGATTGGAATGGAATGGATTGGATTGCATTGGATTGGATTGGATTGGATTGGATTGGATTGGATGCCGTTCCTTGGATTGGATTGGATTGGATTGGTTTGGATTGGATTGGATTTGATGACGTTCCTTGTATTGGATTGGATTGGATTGGATTGGAATGGGTGCCGATCCTTGGATTGGATTGGATTGGATTGGATTAGATTGGATTGGATTGGATTGGATTGGATTGGCTTGGCTTGGCTTGGATTGGATTGGATTGGATTGGATTGGATTGCATTGAATGCCGTTCCTTGGATTGGATTGGATTGGATTGGTTTGGATGACGTTCCTAGGATTGGGTTGTATTGGATTGGATTGGATTGAATTTGATTGGATTGGATTGGATCCCGTTCCTTAGATTGGACTGGGTTGGATTGGATTGGAATGGATTGCATTGGATTGGATTGGATTGGATTGGATGCCGTTCCTTGAATTGGGTTGTATTGGATTGGATTGGATTGAATTTGATGCCGTTCCTTGGATTGGATTGGATTGGATTGGATTGGATTGGATGGGGTTCCTTTGATTTGATTGGATTGGATTGGATTGGTTTGGCTGCCGTTACTTGGATTGGATTGGATTAGATGCCGTTCCTTAGTTTGGATTGGATTGTATTGGATTGTATTGGATTGGAATGGTTTGCATTGGATTGGATGGTATTGGATGCCGTTCCTTGGATTGGATGGGTTTCGATTGGATTGGATTGGATTGGATGCCGTTCCTTTGATTCGATTGGATTGTATTGGATTGGATTGGATTGGATTGGATTGGATTGGATTGGCTTGGCTTGGCTTGGATTGGATTGGATTGGATTGGATAGGATTGGATTGAATTTGATTTGATTGGATGCCGTTCCTTGGATTGGATTCGATTGGGTAGGATCGGTTTGGATTCCATTGGATTGGATTGGATGGCGTTCCTTGGATAGGATTGGATAGGATTTGATTGGAATGGTTTGCATTGGATTGGATTGGATTGGATGCCGTTCCGTGGATTCCATTGGATTGGATTGGATTGGCTTGGATTGGATTGGATTGAATTGGATAGGATTGGATTGGATTGGATTTGGTTGGATGCCGTTCCTTGGATTGGATTGGATCGGTTTGGATTCCATTGGATTGTATTGGATGGCGTTCCTTGGATTGGATTGGATAGGATTGGATTGGAATGGTTTGCATGGGATTGGATTGGATTGGATGCCGTTCCGTTGATTCGATTGGATTGGATTGGTTTGGATTGGATTGGATTGGATAGGATTGGATTGCATTGGGTTGGATTGCATGCCGTTCATTTGATTGGATTTGATTGGATTGGATTGGATTGGATTGAATGCCGTTCCTTAGATTGAATTGGATTGGATTGGGTTGGCTCGAATTGTATTGGATTGGATTGCATTGCATTGGATTGAATTGGATGCCGTTCCTTAGATTGGAATGTATTGGTTCGGAATGGATTGGATTGGATTGGATTGAATTGGATACCGTTCATTGGATTGGATTGGATTGGATTGGGTTGGATTGGATTGTATTGGTTTGGATTGGATTGCATTGGATTGGATTGCATGCCGTTCCTTGGATTGGATTGGATTCGATTGGATTGGATTGGATTGAATGACGTTCCTTTGATTGGATGGATTGGATTGGATCGGATTGGATTGGATTGGAGTGCATTGCATTGGATTGGATTGGAATGGATGCCGTTTCTCGGATTGGATTGGATTGGATTGGATTGGCTTGGATTGGTTTGGATTGGATAGGATTGGATTGGATTGGATTTGGTTGGATGCCGTTCCTTGGATTGGATTGGATTGGATCGGATCGGTTTGGATTCCATTGGATTGGATTGGATGGCGTTCCTTGGATTGGATTGGATAGGATTGGATTGGAATGGTTTGCATGGGATTGGATTGGATTGGATGCCGTTCCGTTGATTCGATTGGATTGGATTGGCTTGGATTGGATTGGATAGGATTGGATTGCATTGGGTTGGATTGCATGCCGTTCATTTGATTGGATTTGATTGGATTGGATTGGATTGGATTGAATGCCGTTCCTTAGATTGGATTGGATTGGATTGGGTTGGATCGAATTGTATTGGATTGGATTGCATTGCATTGGATTGAATTGGATGCCGTTCCTTAGATTGGAATGGATTGGCTCGGAATGGATTGGATTGGATTGGATTGAATTGGATGCCGTTCATTGGATTGGATTGGATTGTATTGGGTTGGATTGGATTGTATTGGTTTGGATTGGATTGCATTGGATTGGATTGCATGCCGTTCCTTGGATTGGATTGGATTGGATTGGATTGGATTGAATGACGTTCCTTAGATTGGATTGGATTGGATAGGATTGGATTGGATTGGATTTGATTGGATGTCGTTCCTTGGATTGGATTGGATTGGATCTCTTTGGATTCCGTTGGATTGGATTAGATGGTGTTCCTTGGATTGGATTGGATAGGATTGGATTGCATTGAATGCCGTTCCTTGGATTGGATTGGATTGGATTGGATTGGTTTGGATGACGTTCCTAGGATTGGAATTGATTGAATTGGATTGGATTGGATTGGATCGGATTGCATTGGATTGGATTGGATTGGATCCCGTTCCTTAGATTGGACTGGGTTGGATTGGATTGGAATGGATTGCATTGGATTGGATTGGATTGGATGCCGTTCCTTGAATTGGGTTGTATTAGATTGGATTGGATTGAATTTGATGCCGTTCCTTGGATTGGATTGGATTGGATTGGATTGGATTTGATGCCGTTCCGTGGATTGGATTGGATTGGATTGAATGGCGTTCTTTGATTTGAGTGGATTGGATTGGATTGGTTTGGCTGCCGTTACTTGGATTGGATTGGATTGGATGCCGTTCCTTAGTTTGGATTGGATTGTATTGGATTGTATTGGATTGGAATGGTTTGCATTGGATTGGATGGTATTGGATGCCGTTCCTTGGATTGGATGGGTTTCGATTGGATTGGATTGGATTGGATGCCGTTCCTTTGAGTCGATTGGATTGGATTGGATTGGATTGGATTGGATTGGATTGGATTGGATTGGATTGGATTGGATTGGCTTGGCTTGGATTGGATTGGATTGGATTGGATAGGATTAGATTGAATTTGATTTGATTGGATGCCGTTCCTTGGATTGGATTCGATTGGATAGGATCGGTTTGGATTCCATTGGATTGGATTGGATGGCGTTCCTTGGATAGGATTGGATAGGATTTGATTGGAATGGTTTGCATTGGATTGGATTGGATTGGATTGGATGCCGTTCCTTGGATTCCATTGGATTGGATTGGATTGGATTGGCTTGGATTGGATTGGATTGGATTGGATTGGATAGGATTGGATTGGATTGGATTGAATTTGGTTGGATGCCGTTCCTTGGATTGGATTGGATCGGTTTGGATTCCATTGGATTGTATTGGATGGCGTTCCTTGGATTGGATTGGATAGGATTGGATTGGAATGGTTGGCATGGGATTGGATTGGATTGGATGCCGTTCCGTTGATTCGATTGGATTGGATTGGTTTGGATTGGATTGGATTGGATAGGATTGGATTGCATTGGGTTGGATTGCATGCCGTTCATTTGATTGGATTTGATTGGATTGGATTGGATTGGATTGGTTTGGCTGCCGTTACTTGGATTGGATTGGATTGGATGCCGTTCCTTAGTTTGGATTGGATTGTATTGGATTGTATTGGATTGGAATGGTTTGCATTGGATTGGATGGTATTGGATGCCGTTCCTTGGATTGGATGGGTTTCGATTGGATTGGATTGGATTGGATGCCGTTCCTTTGATTCGATTGGATTGGATTGGATTGGATTGGATTGGATTGGATTGGATTGGATTGGATTGGATTGGATTGGATTGGCTTGGCTTGGATTGGATTGGATTGGATTGGATAGGATTGGATTGAATTTGATTTGATTGGATGCCGTTCCTTGGATTGGATTCGATTGGATAGGATCGGTTTGGATTCCATTGGATTGGATTGGATGGCGTTCCTTGGATAGGATTGGATAGGATTTGATTGGAATGGTTTGCATTGGATTGGATTGGATTGGATGCCGTTCCTTGGATTCCATTGGATTGGATTGGATTGGCTTGGATTGGATTGGATTGGATTGGATAGGATTGGATTGGTTTGGATTGAATTTGGTTGGATGCCGTTCCTTCGATTGGATTGGATCGGTTTGGATTCCATTGGATTGTATTGGATGGCGTTCCTTGGATTGGATTGGATAGGATTGGATTGGAATGGTTTGCATGGGATTGGATTGGATTGGATGCCGTTCCGTTGATTCGATTGGATTGGATTGGTTTGGATTGGATTGGATTGGATAGGATTGGATTGCATTGGGTTGGATTGCATGCCGTTCATTTGATTGGATTTGATTGGATTGGATTGGATTGGATTGAATGCCGTTCCTTAGATTGAATTGGATTGGATTGGGTTGGCTCGAATTGTATTGGATTGGATTGCATTGCATTGGATTGAATTGGATGCCGTTCCTTAAATTGGAATGTATTGGTTCGGAATGGATTGGATTGGATTGGATTGAATTGGATACCGTTCATTGGATTGGATTGGATTGGATTGGGTTGGATTGGATTGTATTGGTTTGGATTGGATTGCATTGGATTGGATTGCATGCCGTTCCTTGGATTGGATTGGATTCGATTGGATTGGATTGGATTGAATGACGTTCCTTAGATTGGATGGATTGGATTGGATCGGATTGGATTGGAGTGCATTGCATTGGATTGGATTGGAATGGATGCCGTTTCTCGGATTGGATTGGATTGGCTTGGATTGGTTTGGATTGGATAGGATTGGATTGGATTGGATTTGGTTGGATGCCGTTCCTTGGATTGGATTGGATTGGATCGGATCGGTTTGGATTCCATTGGATTGGATTGGATGGCGTTCCTTGGATTGGATTGGATAGGATTGGATTGGAATGGTTTGCATGGAATTGGATTGGATTGGATGCCGTTCCGTTGATTCGATTGGATTGGATTGGCTTGGATTGGATTGCATTGGGTTGGATTGCATGCCGTTCATTTGATTGGATTTGATTGGATTGGATTGGATTGGATTGAATGCCGTTCCTTAGATTGGATTGGATTGGATTGGATTGGGTTGGATCGAATTGTATTGGATTGGATTGCATTGCATTGGAATGAATTGGATGCCGTTCCTTAGATTGGAATGGATTGGCTCGGAATGGATTGGATTGGATTGTATTGAATTGGATGCCGTTCATTGGATTGGATTGGATTGTATTGGGTTGGATTGGATTGCATTGAATGCCGTTCCTTGGATTGGATTGGATTGGATTGGTTTGGATGACGTTCCTAGGATTGGAATTGATTGAATTGGATTGGATTGGATTGGATCGGATTGCATTGGATTGGATTGGATTGGATCCCGTTCCTTAGATTGGACTGGGCTGGATTGGATTGGAATGGATTGCATTGGATTGGATTGGATTGGATTGGATGCCGTTCCTTGAATTGGGTTGTATTGGATTGGATTGGATTGAATTTGATGCCGTTCCTTGGATTGGATTGGATTGGATTGGATTGGATTGGATTGGATTGGATTTGATGCCGTTCCGTGGATTGGATTGGATTGGATTGGATGGCGTTCCTTTGATTTGATTGGATTGGATTGGATTGGTGTGGCTGCCGTTACTTGGATTGCATTGGATTGGATGCCGTTCCTTAGTTTGGATTGGATTGGATTGGATTGTATTGGATTGGAATGGTTTGCATTGGATTGGATGGTATTGGATGCCGTTCCTTGGATTGGATGGCTTTCGATTGGATTGGATTGGATTGGATGCCGTTCCTTTGATTCGATTGGATTGGATTGGATTGGATTGGATTGGATTGGATTGGATTGGATTGGCTTGGCTTGGATTGTATTGGATTGGATTGGATAGGATTGGATTGAATTTGATTTGATTGGATGCCGTTCCTTGGATTGGAATGGATTGGCTCGGAATGGATTGGATTGGATTGGATTGAATTGGATGCCGTTCATTGGATTGGATTGGATTGGATTGGATTGGATTGGATTGGATTGGCTTGGCTTGGATTGTATTGGATTGGATTGGATAGGATTGGATTGAATTTGATTTGATTGGATGCCGTTCCTTGGATTGGAATGGATTGGCTCGGAATGGATTGGATTGGATTGGATTGAATTGGATGCCGTTCATTGGATTGGATTTGATTGGTTTGGATTGGATTGCCTTGGATTGGATTGCATGCCGTTCCTTGGATTGGATTGGATTCGATTGGATTGGATTGGATTGAATGACGTTCCTTAGATTGGATTGGATTGGATTGGATTGGATTGGATAGGATTGGATTGGATTGGATTTGATTGGATGTCGTTCCTTGGATTGGATTGGATTGGATCTGTTTGGATTCCATTGGATTGGATTAGATGGTGTTCCTTGGATTGGATTAGATAGGATTGGATTGCATTGAATGCCGTTCCTTGGATTGGATTGGATTGGATTGGTTTGGATGACGTTCCTAGGATTGGAATTGATTGAATTGGATTGGATTAGATTGGATCGGATTGCATTGGATTGGATTTGATTGGATCCCGTTCCTTAGATTGGACTTGGTTGGATTGGATTGGAATGGATTGCATTGGATTGGATTGGATTGAATTGGATGCCGTTCCTTGAATTGGGTTGTATTGGAATGGATTGGATTGAATTTGATGCCGTTCCTTGGATTGGATTGGATTGGATTTGATGCCGTTCCGTGGATTGGATTGGATTGGATGGCGTTCCTTTGATTTGATTGGATTGGATTGGATTGGTGTGGCTGCCGTTACTTGGATTGGATTGGATTGGATGCCGTTCCTTAGTTTGGATTGGATTGGATTGTATTGGATTGGAATGGTTTGCATTGGATTGGATGGTATTGGATGCCGTTCCTTGGATTGGATGGCTTTCGATTGGATTGGATTGGATTGGATGCCGTTCCTTTGATTCGATTGGATTGGATTGGATTGGATTGGATTGGATTGGATTGGCTTGGCTTGGATTGGATTGGATTGGATTGGATAGGATTGGATTGAATTTGATGTGATTGGATGTCGTTCCTTGGATTGGATTCGATTGAATAGGATCGGTTTGGATTCCATTGGATTGGATTGGATGGCGTTCCTTGGATAGGATTGGATAGGATTTGATTGGAATGGTTTGCATTGGATTGGATTGGATTGGATGCCGTTCCTTGGATTCCATTGGATTGGATTGGATTGGCTTGGATTGGATTGGATTGGATTGGATAGGATTGGATTGGATTGGATTTGGTTGGATGGCGTTCCTTGGATTGCATTGGATCGGTTTGGATTCCATTGGATTGGATTGGATGGCGTTCCTTGGATTGGATTGGATAGGATTGGATTTGAATGGTTTGCATGGGATTGGATTGGATTGGATGCCGTTCCGTTGATTCGATTGTATTGGATTGGTTTGGATTGGATTGGATTGGATAGGATTGGATTGCATTGGGTTGGATTGCATGCCGTTCATTTGATTGGATTTGATTGGATTGGATTGGATTGGATTGAATGCCGTTCCTTAGATTGAATTGGATTGTATTGGGTTGGATCGAATTGTATTGGATTGGATTGCATTGCATTGGATTGAATTGGATGCCGTTCCTTAGATTGGAATGGATTGGTTCGGAATGGATTGGATTGGATTGGATTGAATTGGATACCGTTCATTGGATTGGATTGGATTGGATTGGATTGGGTTGGATTGGATTGTATTGGTTTGGATTGGATTGCATTGGATTGGATTGCATGCCGTTCCTTGGATTGGATTGGATTCGATTGGATTGGATTGGATTGAATGACGTTCCTTAGATTGGATGGATTGGATTGGATCGGATTGGATTGGAGTGCATTGCATTGAATTGGATTGGAATGGATGCCGTTTCTCGGATTGGATTGGATTGCCTTGGATTGGTTTGGATTGGATAGGATTGGATTGGATTGGATTTGGTTGGATGCCGTTCCTTGGATTGGATTGGATTGGATTGGATCGGTTTGGATTCCATTGGATTGGATTGGATGGCGTTCCTTGGATTGGATTGGATAGGATTGGATTGGAATGGTTTGCATGGGATTGGATTGGATTGGATGCCGTTCCGTTGATTCGATTGGATTTGATTGGCTTGGATTGGATTGGATAGGATTGGATTGCATTGGGTTGGATTGCATGCCGTTCATTTGATTGGATTTGATTGGATTGGATTGGATTGAATGCCGTTCCTTAGATTGGATTGGATTGGATTGGGTTGGATCGAATTGTATTGGATTGGATTGCATTGCATTGGATTGAATTGGATGCCGTTCCTTAGATTGGAATGGATTGGCTCGGAATGGATTGGATAGGGGGATTGGATTGAATTGGATGCCGTTCATTGGATTGGAATGGATTGGCTCGGAATGGATTGGATTGGATTGGATTGAATTGGATGCCGTTCATTGGATTCGATTGGATTGTATTGGGTTGGATTGGATTGTATTGATTTGGATTGGATTGCATTGGATTGGATTGCATGCCGTTCCTTGGATTGGATTGGATTCGATTGGTTTGGATTGGCTTGGATTGGTTTGGATTGGATAGGATTGGATTGGATTGGATTTGGTTGGATGCCGTTCCTTGGATTGGATTGGATTGGATCGGATCGGTTTGGATTCCATTGCATTGGATTGGATGGCGTTCCTTGGATTGGATTGGATAGGATTGGATTGGAATGGTTTGCATGGAATTGGATTGGATTGGATGCCGTTCCGTTGATTCGATTGGATTGGATTGGCTTGGATTGGATTGCATTGGGTTGGATTGCATGCCGTTCATTTGATTGGATTTGATTGGATTGGATTGGATTGGATTGAATGCCGTTCCTTAGATTGGATTGGATTGGATTGGGTTGGATCGAATTGTATTGGATTGGATTGCATTGCATTGGATTGAATTGGATGCCGTTCCTTAGATTGGAATGGATTGGCTCGGAATGGATTGGATTGGATTGTATTGAATTGGATGCCGTTCATTGGATTGGATTGGATTGTATTGGGTTGGATTGGATTGCATTGAATGCCGTTCCTTGGATTGGATTGGATTGGATTGGTTTGGATGACGTTCCTAGGATTGGACTGGGCTGGATTGGATTGGAATGGATTGCATTGGATTGGATTGGATTGGATTGGATGCCGTTCCTTGAATTGGGTTGGATTGGATTGGATTGGATTGGATCCCGTTCCTTAGATTGGACTGGGCTGGATTGGATTGGAATGGATTGCATTGGATTGGATTGGATTGGATTGGATGCCGTTCCTTGAATTGGGTTGTATTGGATTGGATTGGATTGAATTTGATGCCGTTCCTTGGATTGGATTGGATTGGATTGGATTGGATTGGATTGGATTTGATGCCGTTCCGTGGATTGGATTGGATTGGATTGGATGGCGTTCCTTTGATTTGATTGGATTTGATTGGATTGGTGTGGCTGCCGTTACTTGGATTGCATTGGATTGGATGCCGTTCCTTAGTTTGGATTGGATTGGATTGGATTGTATTGGATTGGAATGGTTTGCATTGGATTGGATGGTATTGGATGCCGTTCCTTGGATTGGATGGCTTTCGATTGGATTGGATTGGATGCCGTTCCTTTGATTCGATTGGATTGGATTGGATTGGATTGGATTGGATTGGATTGGATTGGATTGGCTTGGCTTGGATTGGATTGGATTGGATTGGATAGGATTGGATTGAATTTGATTTGATTGGATGCCGTTCCTTGGATTGGAATGGATTGGCTCGGAATGGATTGGATTGGATTGGATTGAATTGGATGCCGTTCATTGGATTGGATTGGATTGTATTGGGTTGGATTGGATTGTATTGGTTTGGATTGGATTGCCTTGGATTGGATTGCATGCCGTTCCTTGGATTGGATTGGATTCGATTGGATTGGATTGGATTGAATGACGTTCCTTAGATTGGATTGGATTGGATTGGATTGGATAGGATTGGATTGGATTGGATTTGATTGGATGTCGTTCCTTGGATTGAACATAGAACATAGAACATAGAAAGTCACAGCACAAACAGGCCCTTCGGCCCACAAGTTGCGCCGATCACATCCCCACCTCTAGGCCTATCTATAGCCCTCAATCCCATTAAATCCCATGTACTCATCCAGAAGTCTCTTAAAAGACCCCAACGAGTTTGCCTGGATTGGATTGGATTGGATCTGTTTGGATTCCATTGGATTGGATTAGATGGTGTTCCTTGGATTGGATTGGATAGGATTGGATTGCATTGAATGCCGTTCCTTGGATTGGATTGGATTGGATTGGTTTGGATGACGTTCCTAGGATTGGAATTGATTGAATTGGATTGGATTGGATTGGATCGGATTGCATTGGATTGGATTTGATTGGATCCCGTTCCTTAGATTGGACTTGGTTGGATTGGATTGGAATGGATTGCATTGGATTGGATTGGATTGAATTGGATGCCGTTCCTTGAATTGGGTTGTATTGGAATGGATTGGATTGAATTTGATGCCGTTCCTTGGATTGGATTGGATTGGATTTGATGCCGTTCCGTGGATTGGATTGGATTGGATTGGATGGCGTTCCTTTGATTTGATTGGATTGGATTGGATTGGTGTGGCTGCCGTTACTTGGATTGGATTGGATTGGATGCCGTTCCTTAGTTTGGATTGGATTGGATTGTATTGGATTGGAATGGTTTGCATTGGATTGGATGGTATTGGATGCCGTTCCTTGGATTGGATGGCTTTCGATTGGATTGGATTGGATTGGATGCCGTTCCTTTGATTCGATTGGATTGGATTGGATTGGATTGGATTGGATTGGATTGGATTGGCTTGGCTTGGATTGGATTGGATTGGATTGGATAGGATTGGATTGAATTTGATGTGATTGGATGTCGTTCCTTGGATTGGATTCGATTGAATAGGATCGGTTTGGATTCCATTGGATTGGATTGGATGGCGTTCCTTGGATAGGATTGGATAGGATTTGATTGGAATGGTTTGCATTGGATTGGATTGGATTGGATGCCGTTCCTTGGATTCCATTGGATTGGATTGGATTGGCTTGGATTGGATTGGATTGGATTGGATAGGATTGGATTGGATTGGATTTGGTTGGATGGCGTTCCTTGGATTGCATTGGATCGGTTTGGATTCCATTGGATTGGATTGGATGGCGTTCCTTGGATTGGATTGGATAGGATTGGATTTGAATGGTTTGCATGGGATTGGATTGGATTGGATGCCGTTCCGTTGATTCGATTGTATTGGATTGGTTTGGATTGGATTGGATTGGATAGGATTGGATTGCATTGGGTTGGATTGCATGCCGTTCATTTGATTGGATTTGATTGGATTGGATTGGATTGGATTGAATGCCGTTCCTTAGATTGAATTGGATTGTATTGGGTTGGATCGAATTGTATTGGATTGGATTGCATTGCATTGGATTGAATTGGATGCCGTTCCTTAGATTGGAATGGATTGGTTCGGAATGGATTGGATTGGATTGGATTGAATTGGATACCGTTCATTGGATTGGATTGGATTGGATTGGATTGGGTTGGATTGGATTGTATTGGTTTGGATTGGATTGCATTGGATTGGATTGCATGCCGTTCCTTGGATTGGATTGGATTCGATTGGATTGGATTGGATTGAATGACGTTCCTTAGATTGGATGGATTGGATTGGATCGGATTGGATTGGAGTGCATTGCATTGAATTGGATTGGAATGGATGCCGTTTCTCGGATTGGATTGGATTGCCTTGGATTGGTTTGGATTGGATAGGATTGGATTGGATTGGATTTGGTTGGATGCCGTTCCTTGGATTGGATTGGATTGGATTGGATCGGTTTGGATTCCATTGGATTGGATTGGATGGCGTTCCTTGGATTGGATTGGATAGGATTGGATTGGAATGGTTTGCATGGGATTGGATTGGATTGGATGCCGTTCCGTTGATTCGATTGGATTTGATTGGCTTGGATTGGATTGGATAGGATTGGATTGCATTGGGTTGGATTGCATGCCGTTCATTTGATTGGATTTGATTGGATTGGATTGGATTGAATGCCGTTCCTTAGATTGGATTGGATTGGATTGGGTTGGATCGAATTGTATTGGATTGGATTGCATTGCATTGGATTGCATTGGATGCCGTTCCTTAGATTGGAATGGATTGGCTCGGAATGGATTGGATTGGGGGATTGGATTGAATTGGATGCCGTTAATTGGATTGGAATGGATTGGCTCGGAATGGATTGGATTGGATTGGATTGAATTGGATGCCGTTCATTGGATTCGATTGGATTGTATTGGGTTGGATTGGATTGTATTGATTTGGATTGGATTGCATTGGATTGGATTGCATGCCGTTCCTTGGATTGGATTGGATTCGATTGGTTTGGATTGGATCGGATTGGTTTGGATTGGAGTGCAGTGCATTGGATTGGATTGGATTTGATTGGATTGAATCGGATTGGATTGGATTGGTTTGGATTGGATGGCGTTACTTGGATTGGATTCGATAGGATTAGATTGGATTGGATTGGATTGGGCTGGATGCCGTTCGTTGGATTGGATTGGATTGGATTGGGTTAATGCCGTTCCTTGGATTGGATTGGATTGGATTGGATTGGATGCCGTAACTTGGTTTGGATTGGGTTGGATTGGATGCCTTTCCTTAGATTGAATTGGATTGGATTGGATTGGAATGGATTGTATTGGATTGGATTGGATTGGATGCCGTTCCTTGAATTGGGTTGTATTGGATTGGATTGGATTTGGTTGGATGCCGTTCCTTGGATTGGATTGGATCGGTTTGGATTCCATTGGATTGGATTGGATGGCGTTCCTTGGATTGGATTGGATAGGATTGAATTGGAATGGTTTGCATGGGATTGGATTGGATTGGATGCCGTTCCGTTGATTCGATTGGATTGGATTGGATTAGCTTGGATTGGATTGGATTGGATAGGATTGGATTGCATTGGGTTGGATTGCATGCCGTTCATTTGAGTGGATTTGATTGGATTGGATTGGATTGGATTGAATGCCGTTCCTTTGATTGGATTGGATTGGATTGGATTGGGTTGGATCGAATTGTATTGGATTGGATTGCATTGCATTGGATTGAATTGGATGCCCTTCCTTAGAATGGAATGGATTGGCTCGGAATGGATTGGATTGGATTGGATTGAATTGGATGCCGTTCATTGGATTGGATTGGATTGGATTGGATTGGGTTGGATTGGATTGTATTGGTTTGGATTGGATTGCATTGGATTGGATTGCATGCCGTTCCATGGATTGGATTGGATTCGATTGGATTGGATTGGATTGAATGACGTTCATTCAATCCAATCCAATCCAATCCAATCCAATCCAATCTAAGGATTGGACATAAAGAAAGAGGATGTGTTGGAACTATTGAATGGCATCAAGGTTGGTAAGTCGCCGGGACCGGATGGGATGTACCCCAGGTTACTGTGGGAGGCGAGGGAGGAGATTGCGGAGCCTTTGGCGATGATCTTTGCATCGTCGATGGAGACGGGAGAGGTTCCGGAGGATTGGAGGATTGCGGATGTGGTCCCTATATTCAAGAAAGGGAACAGGGACAGCCCGGGAAATTACCGACCGGTGAGTCTAACCTCAGTGGTTGGTAAGTTGATGGAGAGGATCCTGAGAGACAGGATTTATGATCATCTAGAGAAGTTTAGTATGATCAAAAGTCGTCAGCACGGCTTTGTCAGGGGCAGGTCGTGCCTTACGAGCCTGGTTGAGTTCTTTGAAAATGTGACCAAGCACATTGACGAAGGAAGAGCGGTGGATGTGGTCTATATGGACTTCAGCAAAGCGTTCGATAAGGTCCCCCATGCAAGACTTCTTGAGAAAGTGAGAGGGCATGGGATCCAAGGGGCTGTTGCCTTGTGGATCCAGAACTGGCTTGCCTGCAGAAGGCAGAGAGTGGCTGTGGAGGGGTCTTTCTCTGCATGGAGGTCAGTGACCAGTGGAGTGCCCCAGGGATCTGTTCTGGGACCCTTGCTGTTTGTCATTTTCATAAATGACCTGGATGAGGAAGTGGAGGGATGGGTTGGTAAGTTTGCTGACGACACCAAGGTAGGTGGTGTTGTGGATAGTTTGGAGGGATGTCAGAAGTTGCAGCGAGACATAGATAGAATGCAAGACTGGGCGGAGAAGTGGCAGATGGACTTCAACCCGGATAAGTGTGTAGTGATCCATTTTGGCAGATCCAATGGGATGGAGCAGCAGTATAAAATGAAGGGTACCATTCTTAGCAGTGTAGAGGATCAGAAGGACCTTGGGGTCCGGGTCCATAGGACTCTTAAATCGGCCTCGCAGGTGGAGGATGCGGTCAAGAAGGCGTATGGCGTACTAGCCTTCATTAATCGAGGGATTGAGTTTAGGAGTCGGGAGATAATGCTGCAGCTTTATAGGACCCTGGTTAGACCTCACTTGGAGTACTGCGCGCAGTTCTGGTCACCTCATTACAGGAAAGATGTTGAAGCCATTGAAAGGGTGCAGAGGAGATTTACAAGGATGTTGCCTGGATTGGGGGGCATGCCTTATGAGGATAGGTTGAGGGAGCTTGGTCTCTTCTCCCTGGAGAGACGAAGGATGAGAGGTGACCTGATAGAGGTTTACAAGATGTTGAGGGGTCTGGATAGGGTGGACTCTCAGAGGCTATTTCCAAGGGCTGAAATGGTTGCTACGAGAGGACACAGGTTTAAGGTGCTGGGGGGTAGGTACAGGGGGGATGTCAGGGGTAAGTTTTTCACTCAGAGGGTGGTGGGTGAGTGGAATCGGCTGACGTCGGTGGTGGTGGAGGCAAACTCGTTGGGGTCTTTTAAGAGACTTCTGGATGAGTACATGGGATTTAATGGGATTGAGGGCTATAGATAGGCCTAGAGGTGGGGATGTGATCGGCGCAACTTGTGGGCCGAAGGGCCTGTTTGTGCTGTGGCTTTCTATGTTCTATGTTCTATGTTCCTTAGATTGGATTGGATTGGATTGGATCGGATTGGATTGGATTGGAGTGCATTGCTTTGGATTGGATTGGATCGGATGCCGTTTCTTGGATTGGATTGGATTGGATTGGATTGAATCGGATTGGATTGGATTGGTTTGGATTGGATGACGTTACTTGGATTGGATTGGATAGGATTAGATTGGATTGGATTGGATTGGATTGGGCTGGATGCCGTTCGTTGGATTGGATTGGATTGGATGGCGTTCCTTTGATTGGATTGAATTGGATTGGATTGGATTGGCTGCCGTTACTTGGATTGAATTGGATTGGATTCGATCGGATTGGATTGGATTGGATTGCATTGAATTGGGTTGAATTGGATGCCGTTCCTTGGATTGAATTGGATTGGATTTGATGACGATCCGTTGATTGGATTTGATTGGCTCGGAATGGATTGGATTGGATTGGATTGGATTGCATGCCGTTCACTGGATTGGATTGGATTGTATTGGGTTGGATTGGATTGGATTGGTTTGGATTGGATTGCATTGGATTGGATTGCATGCCGGTCATTGGATTGGTTTGAATTGGATTGGATTGGATTTGATGCCGTTCCTTGGATTGGACTGGATTGGATTGGATTGAATGATGTTCCTTCGATTGGATTGGATTGGATTGGATTGGATTGGATTGCATTGAATGCCATTCCTTGGATTGGATTGGATTGGATTGGATTGGTTTGGATGACGTTCCTACGATTGGAAAGGATTGAATTGGATTGGATTGGATTGGATCGGATTGCATTGGATTGGATTGGATTGGATCCCGTTCCTTAGATTGGACTGGATTGGATTGGATTGGAATGGATTGCATTGGATTGGATTGGATGGGATGCCGTTCCTTGAATTGGGTTGTATTGGATTGGATTGGATTGGATTGAATTTGATTGGATTGGATTGTATTTGATGCCGTTCCTTGGATTGGATTGGATTGGATTTGATGCCGTTCCTTGGATTGGATTGGATTGGATTGAATTGGATCGGTTTGGATTCCATTGGATTGGATTGGATGGCGTTCCTTGGATTGGATTGGATAGGATTAGAATGGATTGGAATTGGATTTGGCTGGATGCCGTTCGTTGGATTGAATTGGATTGGATTGGATTGGTTGAATGCCGCTCCTTGGATTGGATTGCATTGGATTGGATTGCATGCAGGTCATTGGATTGGATTGGATTGGATTGGATTGGATTTGATGGCGTTCCTTGGCTTGGATTGATTGGATTGGATTGAATGCCGTTCCTTAGATTGGATTGGATTGGATTGGATTGCATCGGATTGGATTGGATTGGATTGCATTCCATTGGATTGGATTGGATTGGATGCCGTTTCTTGGATTGGATTGGATTGGATTGGATTGGATTGATTCGGGTTGGATTGGATTGGATTGGATGGCGTTACTTGGATTGGATTGGATAGGATTATAATGGATGGGAATTGGATTGGGCTGGATGCCGTTCGTTGGATTGGATTGGATTGGATTGGATTTGTTGAATGCCGCTCCTTAGATTGGATTGCATTGCATTGGATTGGATGCCGTTACTTGGTTTGGATTGGATTGCATTGCATTGGATTGAATTGGATGCCGTTCCTTAGATTGGAATGGATTGGCTCGGAATGGATTGGATTGGATTGGATTGAATTGGATGCCGTTCATTGGATTGAATTGGATTGTATTGGGTTGGATTGGATTGTATTGGTTTGGATTGGATTGCATTGGATTGGATTGCATGCCGTTCCTTGGATTGGATTGGATTCGATTGGATTGGATTGGATTGAATGACGTTCCTTAGATGGTATTGGATTGGATTGGATCGGATTGGATTGGATTGGAGTGCATTGCATTGGATTGGATTGGATTCGATGCCGTTTCATGGATTGGATTAGATTGGATTGAATCGGATTGGATTGGATTGGTTTGGATTGGATGGCGTTACTTGGATTGGATTGGATAGGATTAGATTGTATTGAATGCCGTTCCTTGGATTGGATTGGATTGGTTTGGATGACGTTCCGAGGATTGGAATTGATTGAATTGGATTGGATTGGATCGGATTGCATTGGATTGGATTGGATTGGATCCCGTTCCTTAGATTGGACTGGGTTGGATTGGATTGGAATGGATTGCATTGGATTGGATTGGATTGGATTGGATGCCGTTCCTTGAATTGGGTTGTATTGGATTGGATTGGATTGAATTTTATGCCGTTCCTTGGATTGGATTGGATTGGATTTGATGCCGTTCCGTGGATTGGATTGGATTGGATTGGATGGCGTTCCTTTGATTTGATTGGATTGGATTGGATTGGTTTGGCTGCCGTTACTTGGATTGGATTGGATTGGATGCCGTTCCTTAGTTTGGATTGGATTGCATTGGATTGGAATGGTTTGCATTGGATTGGATTGTATTGGATGCCGTTCCTTGGATTGGATGGGATTCGATTGGATTGGATTGGACTGGATGCCGTTCCTTTGATTCGACTGGATTGGATTGGATTGGATTGGATTGGATTGGATTGGATTGGATTGGCTTGGCTTGGATTGGATTGGATTGCATTGGATAGGATTGGATAGAATTTGATTTGATTGGATGCCGTTCCTTTGATTGGATTGGATTGGATAGGATCGGTTTGGATTCCATTGGATTGGATTGGATAGCGTTCCTTGGATAGGATTGGATAGGATTGGATTGAAATGGTTTGCATTGGATTGGATTGGATTGGATGCCGTTCCTTGGATTCCATTGGATTGGATTGGATTGGCTTGGATTGGATTGGATTGGATTGGATAGGATTGGATTGGATTGGATTTGATTGGATGCCGTTCCTTGGATTGGATTGGGTTGGATTGGATCGGTTTGGATTCCATTGGATTGGATTGGATGGCGTTCCTTGGAATGGATAGGATTGGATTGGAATGGTTTGCATGGGATTGGATTGGATTGGATGCCGTTCCGTTGATTCGATTGGATTGGATTGGCTTGGATTGGATTGGATTGGATAGCATTGGATTGCATTGGGTTGGATTGCATGCCGTTCATTCGATTGGATTTGATTTGATTGGATTTGATTGGATTGAATGCCGTTCCTTAGATTGGATTGGATTGGATTGGGTTGGATCGAATTGTATTGGATTGGATTGCATTGCATTGGATTGAATTGGATGCCGTTCCTTCGATTGGAATGGATTGGCTCGGAATGGATTGGATTGGATTGGATTGAATTGGATGCCGTTCATTGGATTGAATTGGATTGTATTGGGTTGGATTGGATTGTATTGGTTTGGATAGGATTGCATTGGATTGGATTGCATGCCGTTCCTTGGATTGGATTGGATTGGATTGAATGACGTTCCTTAGATTGGATTGGATTGGATCGGATTGGATTGGATTGGAGTGCATTGCATTGGATTGGATTGGATTGGATCCCGTTCCTTAGATTGGACTGGGTTGGATTGGATTGGAATGGATTGCATTGGATTGGATTGGATTGGATTGAATGCCGTTCTTGAATTGGGTTGTATTGGATTGGATTGGATTGCATGCCGTTCCTTGGATTGGATTGGATTCGATTGGTTTGGATTGGATCGGATTGGATTGGATTGGAGTGCATTGCATTGGATTGGATTGGATTTGATTGGATTGAATCGGATTGGATTGGATTGGTTTGGATTGGATGGCGTTACTTGGATTGGATTCGATAGGATTAGATTGGATTGGATTGGATTGGGCAGGATGCCGTTCGTTGGATTGGATTGGATTGGATTGGGTTAATGCCGTTCCTTGGATTGGATTGGATTGGATTGGATTGGATTGGATGCCGTTACTTGGTTTGGATTGGGTTGGATTGCATGCCTTTCCTTAGATTGAATTGGATTGGATTGGATTGGAATGGATTGTATTGGATTGGATTGGATTGGATGCCGTTCCTTGAATTGGGTTGTATTGGATTGGATTGGATTTGGTTGGATGCCGTTCCTTGGATTGGATTGGATTGGATCGGTTTGGATTCCATTGGATTGGATTGGATGGCGTTCCATGGATTGGATTGGATAGGATTGGATTGGAATGGTTTGCATGGGATTGGATTGGATTGGATGCCGTTCCGTTGATTCAATTGGATTGGATTGGCTTGGATTGGATTGGATTGGATAGGATTGGATTGCATTAGGTTGGATTGCATGCCGTTCATTTGAGTGGATTTGATTGGATTGGATTGGATTGGATTGGATTGAATGCCGTTCCTTAGATTGTATTGGATTGGATTGGGTTGGATCGAATTGTATTGGATTGGATTGCATTGCATTGGATTGAATTGGATGCCCTTCCTTAGATTGGAATGGATTGGTTCGGAATGGATTGGATTGGATTGGATTGAATTGGATGCCGTTCATTGGATTGGATTGGATTGGGTTGGATTGGATTGTATTGGTTTGGATTGGATTGCATTGGATTGGATTGCATGCCGTTCCATGGATTGGATTGGATTCGATTGGATTGGATTGGATCGGATTGGATTGGATTGGAGTGCATTGCATTGGATTGGATTGGATCGGATGCCGTTTCTTGGATTGGATTGGATTGGATTGGATTGAATCGGATTGGATTGGATTGGTTTGGATTGGATGACGTTACTTGGATTGGATTGGATAGGATTAGATTGGATTGGATTGGATTGGGCTGGATGCCGTTCGTTGGATTGGATTGGATTGGATTGGGTTAATGCCGTTCCTTGGATTGGATTGGATTGGATTGGATTGGATGCCGTTACTTGGTTTGGATTGGGTTGTATTGGATGCCTTTCCTTAGATTGGATTGGATTGGATTGGAATGGATTGCATTGGATTGGATTGGATTGGATGCCATTCCTTGAATTGGGTGGTATTGGATTGGATTGGATTGTACTGAATTTGATTGGATTGGATTGGATTGTATTGGTTTGGATTGGATTGCATTGGATTGGATTGCATGCCGTTCCATGGATTGGATTGGATTCGATTGGATTGGATTGGATCGGATTGGATTGGATTGGAGTGCATTGCATTGGATTGGATTGGATTGGATGGCGTTACTTGGATTGGATTGGATAGGATTATAATGGATGGGAATTGGATTGGGCTGGATGCCGTTCGTTGGATTGGATTGGATTGGATTGGATTTGTTGAATGCCGCTCCTTAGATTGGATTGCATTGCATTGGATTGGATGCCGTTACTTGGTTTGGATTGGATTGCATTGCATTGGATTGAATTGGATGCCGTTCCTTAGATTGGAATGGATTGGCTCGGAATGGATTGGATTGGATTGGATTGAATTGGATGCCGTTCATTGGATTGAATTGGATTGTATTGGGTTGGATTGGATTGTATTGGTTTGGATTGGATTGCATTGGATTGGATTGCATGCCGTTCCTTGGATTGGATTGGATTCGATTGGATTGGATTGGATTGAATGACGTTCCTTAGATGGTATTGGATTGGATTGGATCGGATTGGATTGGATTGGAGTGCATTGCATTGGATTGGATTGGATTCGATGCCGTTTCATGGATTGGATTAGATTGGATTGAATCGGATTGGATTGGATTGGTTTGGATTGGATGGCGTTACTTGGATTGGATTGGATAGGATTAGATTGTATTGAATGCCGTTCCTTGGATTGGATTGGATTGGTTTGGATGACGTTCCGAGGATTGGAATTGATTGAATTGGATTGGATTGGATCGGATTGCATTGGATTGGATTGGATTGGATCCCGTTCCTTAGATTGGACTGGGTTGGATTGGATTGGAATGGATTGCATTGGATTGGATTGGATTGGATTGGATGCCGTTCCTTGAATTGGGTTGTATTGGATTGGATTGGATTGAATTTTATGCCGTTCCTTGGATTGGATTGGATTGGATTTGATGCCGTTCCGTGGATTGGATTGGATTGGATTGGATGGCGTTCCTTTGATTTGATTGGATTGGATTGGATTGGTTTGGCTGCCGTTACTTGGATTGGATTGGATTGGATGCCGTTCCTTAGTTTGGATTGGATTGCATTGGATTGGAATGGTTTGCATTGGATTGGATTGTATTGGATGCCGTTCCTTGGATTGGATGGGATTCGATTGGATTGGATTGGACTGGATGCCGTTCCTTTGATTCGACTGGATTGGATTGGATTGGATTGGATTGGATTGGATTGGATTGGATTGGCTTGGCTTGGATTGGATTGGATTGCATTGGATAGGATTGGATAGAATTTGATTTGATTGGATGCCGTTCCTTTGATTGGATTGGATTGGATAGGATCGGTTTGGATTCCATTGGATTGGATTGGATAGCGTTCCTTGGATAGGATTGGATAGGATTGGATTGAAATGGTTTGCATTGGATTGGATTGGATTGGATGCCGTTCCTTGGATTCCATTGGATTGGATTGGATTGGCTTGGATTGGATTGGATTGGATTGGATAGGATTGGATTGGATTGGATTTGATTGGATGCCGTTCCTTGGATTGGATTGGGTTGGATTGGATCGGTTTGGATTCCATTGGATTGGATTGGATGGCGTTCCTTGGAATGGATAGGATTGGATTGGAATGGTTTGCATGGGATTGGATTGGATTGGATGCCGTTCCGTTGATTCGATTGGATTGGATTGGCTTGGATTGGATTGGATTGGATAGCATTGGATTGCATTGGGTTGGATTGCATGCCGTTCATTCGATTGGATTTGATTTGATTGGATTTGATTGGATTGAATGCCGTTCCTTAGATTGGATTGGATTGGATTGGGTTGGATCGAATTGTATTGGATTGGATTGCATTGCATTGGATTGAATTGGATGCCGTTCCTTCGATTGGAATGGATTGGCTCGGAATGGATTGGATTGGATTGGATTGAATTGGATGCCGTTCATTGGATTGAATTGGATTGTATTGGGTTGGATTGGATTGTATTGGTTTGGATAGGATTGCATTGGATTGGATTGCATGCCGTTCCTTGGATTGGATTGGATTGGATTGAATGACGTTCCTTAGATTGGATTGGATTGGATCGGATTGGATTGGATTGGAGTGCATTGCATTGGATTGGATTGGATTGGATCCCGTTCCTTAGATTGGACTGGGTTGGATTGGATTGGAATGGATTGCATTGGATTGGATTGGATTGGATTGAATGCCGTTCTTGAATTGGGTTGTATTGGATTGGATTGGATTGCATGCCGTTCCTTGGATTGGATTGGATTCGATTGGTTTGGATTGGATCGGATTGGATTGGATTGGAGTGCATTGCATTGGATTGGATTGGATTTGATTGGATTGAATCGGATTGGATTGGATTGGTTTGGATTGGATGGCGTTACTTGGATTGGATTCGATAGGATTAGATTGGATTGGATTGGATTGGGCAGGATGCCGTTCGTTGGATTGGATTGGATTGGATTGGGTTAATGCCGTTCCTTGGATTGGATTGGATTGGATTGGATTGGATTGGATGCCGTTACTTGGTTTGGATTGGGTTGGATTGGATGCCTTTCCTTAGATTGAATTGGATTGGATTGGATTGGAATGGAATGTATTGGATTGGATTGGATTGGATGCCGTTCCTTGAATTGGGTTGTATTGGATTGGATTGGATTTGGTTGGATGCCGTTCCTTGGATTGGATTGGATTGGATCGGTTTGGATTCCATTGGATTGGATTGGATGGCGTTCCATGGATTGGATTGGATAGGATTGGATTGGAATGGTTTGCATGGGATTGGATTGGATTGGATGCCGTTCCGTTGATTCAATTGGATTGGATTGGCTTGGATTGGATTGGATTGGATAGGATTGGATTGCATTAGGTTGGATTGCATGCCGTTCATTTGAGTGGATTTGATTGGATTGGATTGGATTGGATTGGATTGAATGCCGTTCCTTAGATTGTATTGGATTGGATTGGGTTGGATCGAATTGTATTGGATTGGATTGCATTGCATTGGATTGAATTGGATGCCCTTCCTTAGATTGGAATGGATTGGTTCGGAATGGATTGGATTGGATTGGATTGAATTGGATGCCGTTCATTGGATTGGATTGGATTGGGTTGGATTGGATTGTATTGGTTTGGATTGGATTGCATTGGATTGGATTGCATGCCGTTCCATGGATTGGATTGGATTCGATTGGATTGGATTGGATCGGATTGGATTGGATTGGAGTGCATTGCATTGGATTGGATTGGATCGGATGCCGTTTCTTGGATTGGATTGGATTGGATTGGATTGAATCGGATTGGATTGGATTGGTTTGGATTGGATGACGTTACTTGGATTGGATTGGATAGGATTAGATTGGATTGGATTGGATTGGGCTGGATGCCGTTCGTTGGATTGGATTGGATTGGATTGGGTTAATGCCGTTCCTTGGATTGGATTGGATTGGATTGGATTGGATGCCGTTACTTGGTTTGGATTGGGTTGTATTGGATGCCTTTCCTTAGATTGGATTGGATTGGATTGGAATGGATTGCATTGGATTGGATTGGATTGGATGCCATTCCTTGAATTGGGTGGTATTGGATTGGATTGGATTGTACTGAATTTGATTGGATTGGATTGGATTTGAATCCGTTTCTTGGATCGGTTTGGATTGCATTGGATTGGATGGCGTTCCTTGGATTGGATTGGATTGGATTGGATTGGCTGCCGTTGATTGGATTGGATTGGATGCCGTTCCTTAGATTGGATTCGATTGGAAATGTTTGCATTGGATTGGATTGCATTGGATGCCGTTCCTTGGATTGGATTGGATTAGATGGCGTTCCTTTGATTGGATTGAATTGGATTGGATTGGATTGGCTGCCGTTACTTGGATTGAATTGGATTGGATTCGATCGGATTGGATTGGATTGGATGGCGTTCCTTTGATTGAATTGGATTGGATTGGATCGGATTGTATTGGATTGGATTGCATTGAATTGGGTTGAATTGGATTGGATTTGATGCCGATCCGTTGATTGGATTTGATTGGCTCGGAATGGATTGGTTTGGATTGGATTGCATTGGATTGGATTGCATGCCGGTCATTGGATTGGTTTGAATTGGATTGGATTGGATTGGATTTGATGCCGTTCCTTGGATTGGACTGGATTGGATTGGATTGAATGATGTTCCTTCGATTGGATTGGATTGGATTGGATTGGATTGGATTGGATTGCATTGAATGCCATTCCTTGGATTGGATTGGATTGGATTGGTTTGGATGACGTTCCTAGGATTGGAAAGGATTGAATTGGATTGGATTGGATTGGATCGGATTGCATTGGATTGGATTGGATTGGATCCCGTTCCTTAGATTGGACTGGATTGGATTGGATTGGAATGGATTGCATTGGATTGGATTGGATGGGATGCAGTTCCTTGAATTGGGTTGTATTGTATTGGATTGGATTGGATTGAATTTGATTGGATTGGATTGTATTTGATGCCGTTCCTTGGATTGGATTGGATTGGATTTGATGCCGTTCCTTGGATTGGATTGGATTGGATTGAATTGGATCGGTTTGGATTCCATTGGATTGGATTGGATGGCGTTCCTTGGATTGGATTGGATAGGATTAGAATGGATTGGAATTGGATTTGGCTGGATGCCGTTCGTTGGATTGGATTGGATTGGATTGGATTGGTTGAATGCCGCTCCTTGGATTGGATTGCCTTGGATTGGATTGCATGCAGGTCATTGGATTGGATTGGATTGGATTGGATTGGATTTGATGGCGTTCCTTGGGTTGGATTGGATTGGATTGGATTGAATGCCGTTCCTTAGATTGGATTGGATTGGATTGGATTGCATCGGATTGGATTGGATTGGATTGCATTCCATTGGATTGGATTGGATTGGATGCCGTTTCTTGGATTGGATTGGATTGGATTGGATTGGATTGATTCGGATTGGATTGAATTGGATTGGATGGCGTTACTTGGATTGGATTGGATAGGATTATAATGGATGGGAATTGGATTGGGCTGGATGCCGTTCGTTGGATTGGATTGGATTGGATTGGATTTGTTGAATCCCGCTCCTTAGATTGGATTGCATTGCATTGGATTGGATGCCGTTACTTGGTTTGGATTGGATTGTATTGGGTTGGATTGGATTGTATTGGTTTGGATTGGATTGCATTGGATTGGATTGCATGCCGTTCCTTGGATTGGATTGGATTCGATTGGATTGGATTGGATTGAATGACGTTCCTTAGATGGTATTGGATTGGATTGGATCGGATTGGATTGGATTGGAGTGCATTGCATTGGATTGGATTGGATTGGATGCCGTTTCTTGGATTGGATTAGATTGGATTGAATCGGATTGGATTGGATTGGTTTGGATTGGATGGCGTTACTTGGATTGGATTGGATAGGATTAGATTGTATTGAATGCCGTTCCTTGGATTGAATTGGATTGGTTTGGATGACGTTCCTAGGATTGGAATTGATTGAATTGGATTGGATTGGATCGGATTGCATTGGATTGGATTGGATTGGATCCCGTTCCTTAGATTGGACTGGGTTGGATTGGATTGGAATGGATTGCGTTGGATTGGATTGGATTGGATGCCGTTCCTTGAATTGGGTTGTATTGGATTGGATTGGATTGAATTTGATGCCGTTCCTTGGATTGGATTGGATTGGATTTGATTGGGTTAATGCCGTTCCTTGGATTGGATTGGATTGGATTGGATTGGATGCCGTTACTTGGTTTGGATTGGGTTGGATTGGATGCCTTTCCTTAGATTGAATTGGATTGGATTGGATTGGAATGGATTGTATTGGATTGGATTGGATTGGATGCCGTTCCTTGAATTGGGTTGTATTGGATTGGATTGGATTTGGTTGGATGCCGTTCCTTGGATTGGATTGGATTGGATCGGTTTGGATTCCATTGGATTGGATTGGATGGCGTTCCATGGATTGGATTGGATAGGATTGGATTGGAATGGTTTGCATGGGATTGGATTGGATTGGATGCCGTTCCGTTGATTCAATTGGATTGGATTGGCTTGGATTGGATTGGATTGGATAGGATTGGATTGCATTGGGTTGGATTGCATGCCGTTCATTTGAGTGGATTTGATTGGATTGGATTGGATTGGATTGAATGCCGTTCCTTAGATTGGATTGGATTGGATTGGGTTGGATCGAATTGTATTGGATTGGATTGCATTGCATTGGATTGAATTGGATGCCCTTCCTTAGATTGGAATGGATTGGCTCGGAATGGATTGGATTGGATTGGATTGAATTGGATGCCGTTCATTGGATTGGATTGGATTGGGTTGGATTGGATTGTATTGGTTTGGATTGGATTGCATTGGATTGGATTGCATGCCGTTCCATGGATTGGATTGGATTCGATTGGATTGGATTGGATTGAATGACGTTCCTTAGATTGGATTGGATTGGATTGGATCGGATTGGATTGGATTGGAGTGCATTGCATTGGATTGGATTGGATCGGATGCCGTTTCTTGGATTGGATTGGATTGGATTGGATTGAATCGGATTGGATTGGATTGGTTTGGATTGGATGACGTTACTTGGATTGGATTGGATAGGATTAGATTGGATTGGATTGGATTGGGCTGGATGCCGTTCGTTGGATTGGATTGGATTGGATTGGGTTAATGCCGTTCCTTGGATTGGATTGGATTGGATTGGATGCCGTTACTTGGTTTGGATTGGGTTGTATTGGATGCCTTTCCTTAGATTGGATTGGATTGGATTGGAATGGATTGCATTGGATTGGATTGGATTGGATGCCATTCCTTGAATTGGGTTGTATTGGATTGGATTGGATTGTACTGAATTTGATTGGATTGGATTGGATTTGAATCCGTTCCTTGGATCGGTTTGGATTGCATTGGATTGGATGGCGTTCCTTGGATTGGATTGGATTGGATTGGATTGGCTGCCGTTGATTGGATTGGATTGGATGCCGTTCCTTAGATTGGATTCGATTGGAAATGTTTGCATTGGATTGGATTGCATTGGATGCCGTTCCTTGGATTGGATTGGATTGGATGGCGTTCCTTTGATTGGATTGAATTGGATTGGATTGGATTGGCTGCCGTTACTTGGATTGAATTGGATTGGATTCGATCGGATTGGATTGGATTGGATGGCGTTCCTTTGATTGAATTGGATTGGATTGGATCGGATTGTATTGGATTGGATTGCATTGAATTGGGTTGAATTGGATGCCGTTCCTTGGATTGAATTGGATTGGATTTGATGCCGATCCGTTGATTGGATTTGATTGGCTCGGAATGGATTGGATTGGATTGGATTGGATTGCATGCCGTTCACTGGATTGGATTGGATTGTATTGGGTTGGATTGGATTGGATTGGTTTGGATTGGATTGCATTGGATTGGATTGCATGCCGGTCATTGGATTGGTTTGAATTGGATTGGAATGGATTGGATTTGATGCCGTTCCTTGGATTGGACTGGATTGGATTGGATTGAATGATGTTCCTTCGATTGGATTGGATTGGATTGGATTGGATTGGATTGGATTGCATTGAATGCCATTCCTTGGATTGGATTGGATTGGTTTGGATGACGTTCCTAGGATTGGAAAGGATTGAATTGGATTGGATTGGATTGGATCGGATTGCATTGGATTGGATTGGATTGGATCCCGTTCCTTAGATTGGACTGGATGGGATTGGATTGGAATGGATTGCATTGGATTGGATTGGATGGGATGCAGTTCCTTGAATTGGGTTGTATTGGATTGGATTGGATTGGATTGAATTTGATTGGATTGGATTGTATTTGATGCCGTTCCTTGGATTGGATTGGATTGGATTTGATGCCGTTCCTTGGATTGGATTGGATTGGATTGAATTGGATCGGTTTGGATTCCATTGGATTGGATTGGATGGCGTTCCTTGGATTGGATTGGATAGGATTAGAATGGATTGGAATTGGATTTGGCTGGATGCCGTTCGTTGGATTGGATTGGATTGGATTGGATTGGTTGAATGCCGCTCCTTGGATTGGATTGCATTGGATTGGATTGCATGCAGGTCATTGGATTGGATTGGATTGGATTGGATTTGATGGCGTTCCTTGGATTGGATTGGATTGGATTGGATTGAATGCCGTTCCTTAGATTGGATTGGATTGGATTGGATTGGATTGCATCGGATTGGATTGGATTGGATTGCATTCCATTGGATTGGATTGGATTGGATGCCGTTTCTTGGAATGGATTGGATTGGATTGGATTGATTCGGATTGGATTGGATTGGATTGGATGGCGTTACTTGGATTGGATTGGATAGGATTATAATGGATGGGAATTGGATAGGGCTGGATGCCGTTCGTTGGATTGGATTGGATTGGATTGGATTTGTTGAATCCCGCTCCTTAGATTGGATTGCATTGCATTGGATTGGATGCCGTTACTTGGTTTGGATTGGATTGCATTGCATTGGATTGAATTGGATGCCGTTCCTTCGATTGGAATGGATTGGCTCGGAATGGATTGGATTGGATTGGATTGAATTGGATGCCGTTCATTGGATTGAATTGGATTGTATTGGGTTGTATTGGATTATATTGGTTTGGATTGGATTGCATTGGATTGGATTGCATGCCGTTCCTTGGATTGGATTGGATTCGATTGGATTGGATTGGATTGAATGACGTTCCTTAGATGGGATTGGATTGGATTGGATCGGATAGGATTGGATTGGAGTGCATTGCATTGGATTGGATTGGATTGGATGCCGTTTCTTGGATTGGATTAGATTGGATTGAATCGGATTGGATTGGATTGGTTTGGATTGGATGGCGTTACTTGGATTGGATTGGATAGGATTAGATTGTATTGAATGCCGTTCCTTGGATTGGATTGGATTGGTTTGGATGACGTTCCTAGGATTGGAATTGATTGAATTGGATTGGATTGGATCGGATTGCATTGGATTGGATTGGATTGGATCCCGTTCCTTAGATTGGACTGGGTTGGATTGGATTGGAATGGATTGCATTGGATTGGATTGGATTGGATGCCGTTCCTTGAATTGGGTTGTATTGGATTGGATTGGATTGAATTTGATGCCGTTCCTTGGATTGGATTGGATTGGATTGGATTTGATGCCGTTCCGTGGATTGGATTGGATTGGATTGGATGGCGTTCCTTTGATTTGATTGGATTGGATTGGATTGGTTTGGCTGCCGTTACTTGGATTGGATTGGATTGGATGCCGTTCCTTAGTTTGGATTGGATTGGATTGGATTGGATTGGAATGGTTTGCATTGGATTGGATTGTACTGGATGCCGTTCCTTGGATTGGATGGGATTCGATTGGATTGGATTGGACTGGATGCCGTTCCTTTGATTCGATTGGATTGGCTTGGCTTGGATTGGATTGGATTGCATTGGATAGGATTGGATAGAATTTGATTTGATTGGATGCCGTTCCTTGGATTGGATTGGATTGGATTGGATAGGATCGGTTTGGATTCCATTGGATTGGATTGGACAGCGTTCCTTGGATAGGATTGGATAGGATTGGATTGAAATGGTTTGCATTGGATTGGATTGGATTGGATGCCGTTCCTTGGATTCCATTGGATTGGATTGGATTGGCTTGGATTGGATTGGATTGGATAGGATTGGACTGGATTGGATTTGGTTGGATGCCGTTCCTTGGATTGGATTGGGTTGGATTGGATCGGTTTGGATTCCATTGGATTGGATTGGATGGCGTTCCTTGGAATGGATAGGATTGGATTGGAATGGTTTGCATGGGATTGGATTGGATTGGATGCCGTTCCGTTGATTCGATTGGCTTGGATTGGATTGGATTGGATAGCATTGGATTGCATTGGGTTGGATTGCATGCCGTTCATTCGATTGGATTTGATTTGATTGGATTTGATTGGATTGAATGCCGTTCCTTAGATTGGATTGGATTGAATTGGGTTGGATCGAATTGTACTGGATTGGATTGCATTGCATTGGATTGAATTGGATGCCGTTCCTTAGATTGGAATGGATTGGCTCGGAATGGATTGGATTGGATTGGATTGTATTGAATTGGATGCCGTTCATTGGATTGAATTGGATTGTATTGGGTTGGATTGGATTGTATTGGTTTGGATTGGATTGCATTGGATTGGATTGCATGCCGTTCCTTGGATTGGATTGGATTGGATTGGATTGGATTGGATTGAATGACGTTCCTTAGATTGGATTGGATTGGATCGGATTGGATTGGATTGGAGTGCATTGCATTGGATTGGATTGGATTGGATCCCGTTCCTCAGATTGGACTGGGTTGGATTGGATTGGAATGGATTGCATTGGATTGGATTGGATTGGATTGGATGCCGTTCCTTGAATTGGGTTGAATTGGATTGGATTGGATTGAATTTGATGCCGTTCCGTGGATTGGATTGGATTGCATTGAATGCCATTCCTTGGATTGGATTGGATTGGTTTGGATGACGTTCCTAGGATTGGAAAGGATTGAATTGGATTGGATTGGATTGGATCGGATTGCATTGGATTGGATTGGATTGGATCCCGTTCCTTAGATTGGACTGGATGGGATTGGATTGGAATGGATTGCATTGGATTGGATTGGATGGGATGCAGTTCCTTGAATTGGGTTGTATTGGATTGGATTGGATTGGATTGAATTTGATTGGATTGGATTGTATTTGATGCCGTTCCTTGGATTGGATTGGATTGGATTTGATGCCGTTCCTTGGATTGGATTGGATTGGATTGAATTGGATCGGTTTGGATTCCATTGGATTGGATTGGATGGCGTTCCTTGGATTGGATTGGATAGGATTAGAATGGATTGGAATTGGATTTGGCTGGATGCCGTTCGTTGGATTGGATTGGATTGGATTGGATTGGTTGAATGCCGCTCCTTGGATTGGATTGCATTGGATTGGATTGCATGCAGGTCATTGGATTGGATTGGATTGGATTGGATTTGATGGCGTTCCTTGGATTGGATTGGATTGGATTGGTTTGAATGCCGTTCCTTAGATTGGATTGGATTGGATTGGATTGGATTGCATCGGATTGGATTGGATTGGATTGCATTCCATTGGATTGGATTGGATGGGATGCAGTTCCTTGAATTGGGTTGTATTGGATTGGATTGGATTGGATTGAATTTGATTGGATTGGATTGTATTTGATGCCGTTCCTTGGATTGGATTGGATTGGATTTGATGCCGTTCCTTGGATTGGATTGGATTGGATTGAATTGGATCGGTTTGGATTCCATTGGATTGGATTGGATGGCGTTCCTTGGATTGGATTGGATAGGATTAGAATGGATTGGAATTGGATTTGGCTGGATGCCGTTCGTTGGATTGGATTGGATTGGATTGGATTGGTTGAATGCCGCTCCTTGGATTGGATTGCATTGGATTGGATTGCATGCAGGTCATTGGATTGGATTGGATTGGATTGGATTTGATGGCGTTCCTTGGATTGGATTGGATTGGATTGGATTGAATGCCGTTCCTTAGATTGGATTGGATTGGATTGGATTGGATTGCATCGGATTGGATTGGATTGGATTGCATTCCATTGGATTGGATTGGATTGGATGCCGTTTCTTGGAATGGATTGGATTGGATTGGATTGATTCGGATTGGATTGGATTGGATTGGATGGCGTTACTTGGATTGGATTGGATAGGATTATAATGGATGGGAATTGGATAGGGCTGGATGCCGTTCGTTGGATTGGATTGGATTGGATTGGATTTGTTGAATCCCGCTCCTTAGATTGGATTGCATTGCATTGGATTGGATGCCGTTACTTGGTTTGGATTGGATTGCATTGCATTGGATTGAATTGGATGCCGTTCCTTCGATTGGAATGGATTGGCTCGGAATGGATTGGATTGGATTGGATTGAATTGGATGCCGTTCATTGGATTGAATTGGATTGTATTGGGTTGTATTGGATTATATTGGTTTGGATTGGATTGCATTGGATTGGATTGCATGCCGTTCCTTGGATTGGATTGGATTCGATTGGATTGGATTGGATTGAATGACGTTCCTTAGATGGGATTGGATTGGATTGGATCGGATAGGATTGGATTGGAGTGCATTGCATTGGATTGGATTGGATTGGATGCCGTTTCTTGGATTGGATTAGATTGGATTGAATCGGATTGGATTGGATTGGTTTGGATTGGATGGCGTTACTTGGATTGGATTGGATAGGATTAGATTGTATTGAATGCCGTTCCTTGGATTGGATTGGATTGGTTTGGATGACGTTCCTAGGATTGGAATTGATTGAATTGGATTGGATTGGATCGGATTGCATTGGATTGGATTGGATTGGATCCCGTTCCTTAGATTGGACTGGGTTGGATTGGATTGGAATGGATTGCATTGGATTGGATTGGATGCCGTTCCTTGAATTGGGTTGTATTGGATTGGATTGGATTGAATTTGATGCCGTTCCTTGGATTGGATTGGATTGGATTGGATTTGATGCCGTTCCGTGGATTGGATTGGATTGGATTGGATGGCGTTCCTTTGATTTGATTGGATTGGATTGGATTGGTTTGGCTGCCGTTACTTGATTGGATTGGATTGGATGCCGTTCCTTAGTTTGGATTGGATTGGATTGGATTGGATTGGAATGGTTTGCATTGGATTGGATTGTACTGGATGCCGTTCCTTGGATTGGATGGGATTCGATTGGATTGGATTGGACTGGATGCCGTTCCTTTGATTCGATTGGATTGGCTTGGCTTGGATTGGATTGGATTGCATTGGATAGGATTGGATAGAATTTGATTTGATTGGATGCCGTTCCTTGGATTGGATTGGAATGGATTGGATAGGATCGGTTTGGATTCCATTGGATTGGATTGGACAGCGTTCCTTGGATAGGATTGGATAGGATTGGATTGAAATGGTTTGCATTGGATTGGATTGGATTGGATGCCGTTCCTTGGATTCCATTGGATTGGATTGGATTGGCCTGGATTGGATTGGATTGGATAGGATTGGATTGGATTGGATTTGGTTGGATGCCGTTCCTTGGATTGGATTGGGTTGGATTGGATCGGTTTGGATTCCATTGGATTGGATTGGATGGCGTTCCTTGGAATGGATAGGATTGGATTGGAATGGTTTGCATGGGATTGGATTGGATTGGATGCCGTTCCGTTGATTCGATTGGCTTGGATTGGATTGGATTGGATAGCATTGGATTGCATTGGGTTGGATTGCATGCCGTTCATTCGATTGGATTTGATTTGATTGGATTTGATTGGATTGAATGCCGTTCCTTAGATTGGATTGGATTGAATTGGGTTGGATCGAATTGTACTGGATTGGATTGCATTGCATTGGATTGAATTGGATGCCGTTCCTTAGATTGGAATGGATTGGCTCGGAATGGATTGGATTGGATTGGATTGTATTGAATTGGATGCCGTTCATTGGATTGAATTGGATTGTATTGGGTTGGATTGGATTGTATTGGTTTGGATTGGATTGCATTGGATTGGATTGCATGCCGTTCCTTGGATTGGATTGGATTGGATTGGATTGGATTGGATTGAATGACGTTCCTTAGATTGGATTGGATTGGATCGGATTGGATTGGATTGGAGTGCATTGCATTGGATTGGATTGGATTGGATCCCGTTCCTCAGATTGGACTGGGTTGGATTGGATTGGAATGGATTGCATTGGATTGGATTGGATTGGATTGGATGCCGTTCCTTGAATTGGGTTGAATTGGATTGGATTGGATTGAATTTGATGCCGTTCCGTGGATTGGATTGGATTGCATTGAATGCCATTCCTTGGATTGGATTGGATTGGTTTGGATGACGTTCCTAGGATTGGAAAGGATTGAATTGGATTGGATTGGATTGGATCGGATTGCATTGGATTGGATTGGATTGGATCCCGTTCCTTAGATTGGACTGGATGGGATTGGATTGGAATGGATTGCATTGGATTGGATTGGATGGGATGCAGTTCCTTGAATTGGGTTGTATTGGATTGGATTGGATTGGATTGAATTTGATTGGATTGGATTGTATTTGATGCCGTTCCTTGGATTGGATTGGATTGGATTTGATGCCGTTCCTTGGATTGGATTGGATTGGATTGAATTGGATCGGTTTGGATTCCATTGGATTGGATTGGATGGCGTTCCTTGGATTGGATTGGATAGGATTAGAATGGATTGGAATTGGATTTGGCTGGATGCCGTTCGTTGGATTGGATTGGATTGGATTGGATTGGTTGAATGCCGCTCCTTGGATTGGATTGCATTGGATTGGATTGCATGCAGGTCATTGGATTGGATTGGATTGGATTGGATTTGATGGCGTTCCTTGGATTGGATTGGATTGGATTGGATTGAATGCCGTTCCTTAGATTGGATTGGATTGGATTGGATTGGATTGCATCGGATTGGATTGGATTGGATTGCATTCCATTGGATTGGATTGGATTGGATGCCGTTTCTTGGAATGGATTGGATTGGATTGGATTGATTCGGATTGGATTGGATTGGATTGGATGGCGTTACTTGGATTGGATTGGATAGGATTATAATGGATGGGAATTGGATAGGGCTGGATGCCGTTCGTTGGATTGGATTGGATTGGATTGGATTTGTTGAATCCCGCTCCTTAGATTGGATTGCATTGCATTGGATTGGATGCCGTTACTTGGTTTGGATTGGATTGCATTGCATTGGATTGAATTGGATGCCGTTCCTTCGATTGGAATGGATTGGCTCGGAATGGATTGGATTGGATTGGATTGAATTGGATGCCGTTCATTGGATTGAATTGGATTGTATTGGGTTGTATTGGATTATATTGGTTTGGATTGGATTGCATTGGATTGGATTGCATGCCGTTCCTTGGATTGGATTGGATTCGATTGGATTGGATTGGATTGAATGACGTTCCTTAGATGGGATTGGATTGGATTGGATCGGATAGGATTGGATTGGAGTGCATTGCATTGGATTGGATTGGATTGGATGCCGTTTCTTGGATTGGATTAGATTGGATTGAATCGGATTGGATTGGATTGGTTTGGATTGGATGGCGTTACTTGGATTGGATTGGATAGGATTAGATTGTATTGAATGCCGTTCCTTGGATTGGATTGGATTGGTTTGGATGACGTTCCTAGGATTGGAATTGATTGAATTGGATTGGATTGGATCGGATTGCATTGGATTGGATTGGATTGGATCCCGTTCCTTAGATTGGACTGGGTTGGATTGGATTGGAATGGATTGCATTGGATTGGATTGGATGCCGTTCCTTGAATTGGGTTGTATTGGATTGGATTGGATTGAATTTGATGCCGTTCCTTGGATTGGATTGGATTGGATTGGATTTGATGCCGTTCCGTGGATTGGATTGGATTGGATTGGATGGCGTTCCTTTGATTTGATTGGATTGGATTGGATTGGTTTGGCTGCCGTTACTTGATTGGATTGGATTGGATGCCGTTCCTTAGTTTGGATTGGATTGGATTGGATTGGATTGGAATGGTTTGCATTGGATTGGATTGGACTGGATGCCGTTCCTTTGATTCGATTGGATTGGCTTGGCTTGGATTGGATTGGATTGCATTGGATAGGATTGGATAGAATTTGATTTGATTGGATGCCGTTCCTTGGATTGGATTGGAATGGATTGGATAGGATCGGTTTGGATTCCATTGGATTGGATTGGACAGCGTTCCTTGGATAGGATTGGATAGGATTGGATTGAAATGGTTTGCATTGGATTGGATTGGATTGGATGCCGTTCCTTGGATTCCATTGGATTGGATTGGATTGGCCTGGATTGGATTGGATTGGATAGGATTGGATTGGATTGGATTTGGTTGGATGCCGTTCCTTGGATTGGATTGGGTTGGATTGGATCGGTTTGGATTCCATTGGATTGGATTGGATGGCGTTCCTTGGAATGGATAGGATTGGATTGGAATGGTTTGCATGGGATTGGATTGGATTGGATGCCGTTCCGTTGATTCGATTGGCTTGGATTGGATTGGATTGGATAGCATTGGATTGCATTGGGTTGGATTGCATGCCGTTCATTCGATTGGATTTGATTTGATTGGATTTGATTGGATTGAATGCCGTTCCTTAGATTGGATTGGATTGAATTGGGTTGGATCGAATTGTACTGGATTGGATTGCATTGCATTGGATTGAATTGGATGCCGTTCCTTAGATTGGAATGGATTGGCTCGGAATGGATTGGATTGGATTGGATTGTATTGAATTGGATGCCGTTCATTGGATTGAATTGGATTGTATTGGGTTGGATTGGATTGTATTGGTTTGGATTGGATTGCATTGGATTGGATTGCATGCCGTTCCTTGGATTGGATTGGATTGGATTGGATTGGATTGGATTGAATGACGTTCCTTAGATTGGATTGGATTGGATCGGATTGGATTGGATTGGAGTGCATTGCATTGGATTGGATTGGATTGGATCCCGTTCCTCAGATTGGACTGGGTTGGATTGGATTGGAATGGATTGCATTGGATTGGATTGGATTGGATGCCGTTCCTTGAATTGGGTTGAATTGGATTGGATTGGATTGAATTTGATGCCGTTCCGTGGATTGGATTGGATTGGATTGGATTGGATGGCGTTCCTTTGATTTGATTGGATTGGATTGGATTGGTTTGGCTGCCGTTACTTGGATTGGATTGGATTGGATGTCGTTCCTTAGTTTGGATTGGATTGGATTGTATTGGATTGGAATGGTTTGCATTGGATTGGATGGTATTGGATGCCGTTCCTTGGATTGGATGGGTTTCGATTGGATTGGATTGAATTGGATGCCGTTCCTGTGATTCGATTGGATTGGATTGGATTGGATTGGATTGGATTGGCTTGGCTTGGATTGGATTGGATTGGATTGGATTGGATAGGATTGGATTGAATTTGATTTGATTGGATGCCGTTCCTTGGATTGGATTCGATTGGATAGGATCGGTTTGGAATCCATTGGATTGGATTGGATTGGATCGGTTTGGATTCCATTGGATTGGATTGGATGGCGTTCCTTGGATTGGATTGGATCGGATTGGATTGGAATGGTTTGCATGGGATTGGATTGGATTGGATGCCGTTCCGTTGATTCGATTGGATTGGATTGGTTTGGATTGTATTGGATTGGATAGGATTGGATTGCATTGGGTTGGATTGCATGCCGTTCATTTGATTGGATTTGATTGGATTGGATTGGATTGGATTGAATGCCGTTCCTTAGATTGAATTGTATTGGATTGGGTTGGATCGAATTGTATTGGATTGGATTGCATTGCATTGGATTGAATTGGATGCCGTTCCTTAGATTGGAATGGATTGGTTCGGAATGGATTGGATTGGATTGGATTGAATTGGATACCGTTCATTGGATTGGATTGGATTGAATTGGGTTGGATTGGATTGTATTGGTTTGCATTGGATTGCATTGGATTGGATTGCATGCCGTTCCTTGGATTGGTTGGATTTGATTGGATTGGATTGGATTGAATGACGTTCCTTAGATTGGATGGATTGGATTGGATCGGATTGGATTGGATTGGAGTGCATTGCATTGGATTGGATTGGAATGGATGCCGTTTCTCGGATTGGATTGGATTGGCTTGGATTGGTTTGGATTGGATAGGATTGGATTGGATTGGATTTGGTTGGATGCCGTTCCTTGGATTGGATTGGATTGGATTGGATCGGTTTGGATTCCATTGGATTGGATTGGATGGCGTTCCTTGGATTGGATTGGATAGGATTGGATTGGAATGGTTTGCATGGGATTGGATTGGATTGGATGCCGTTCCGTTGATTCGATTGGATTGGATTGGCTTGGATTGGATTGGATAGGAATGGATTGCATTGGGTTGGATTACATGCCGTTCATTTGATTGTATTTGATTGGATTGGATTGGATTTGTTTGAATGCCGTTCCTTAGATTGGATTGGATTGGGTTGGATCGAATTGTATTGGATTGGATTGCATTGCATTGGATTGAATTGGATGCCGTTCCTTAGATTGGAATGGATTGGTTCGGAATGGATTGGATTGGATTGGATTGAATTGGATACCGTTCATTGGATTGGATTGGATTGAATTGGGTTGGATTGGATTGTATTGGTTTGGATTGGATTGCATTGGATTGGATTGCATGCCGTTCCTTGGATTGGTTGGATTCGATTGTATTGGATTGGATTGAATGACGTTCCTTAGATTGGATGGATTGGATTGGATTGGATCGGATTGGATTGGATTGGAGTGCATTGCATTGGATTGGATTGGAATGGATGCCGTTTCTCGGATTGGATTGGATTGCCTTGGCTTGGTTTGGATTGGATTGGATTTGTTTGGATTGGATGACGTTACTTGGATTGGATTGGATAGGATTAGATTGGATTGGATTGGATTGGGCTGGATGCCGTTCGTTGGATTGGATTGGATTGGATTGGGTTAATGCCGTTCCTTGGATTGGATTGGATTGGATTGGATTGGATGCCGTTACTTGGTTTGGATTGGGTTGGATTGGATGCCTTTCCTTAGATTGGATTGGATTGGATTGGAATGGATTGCATTGGATTGGATTGGATTGGATGCCATTCCTTGAATTGGGTTGTATTGGATTGGATTGGATTGTACTGAATTTGATTGGATTGGATTGGATTTGAATCCGTTCCTTGGATCGGTTTGGATTGGATTGGATGGCGTTCCTTGGATTGGATTGGATTGGATTGGCTGCCGTTGATTGGATTGGATTGGATTGGATTGGATGCCGTTCCTTTGATTGGATTGGATTGGAAATGATTGCATTGGATTGGATTGCATTGGATGCCGTTCCTTGGATTGGATTGGATTGGATGGCGTTCCTTTGATTGGATTGAATTGGATTGGATTGTATTGGTTTGCATTGGATTGCATTGGATTGGATTGCATGCCGTTCCTTGGATTGGTTGGATTCGATTGGATTGGATTGGATTGAATGACGTTCCTTAGATTGGATGGATTGGATTGGATCGGATTGGATTGGATTGGAGTGCATTGCATTGGATTGGATTGGAATGGATGCCGTTTCTCGGATTGGATTGGATTGGCTTGGATTGGTTTGGATTGGATAGGATTGGATTGGATTGGATTTGGTTGGATGCCGTTCCTTGGATTGGATTGGATTGGATTGGATCGGTTTGGATTCCATTGGATTGGATTGGATGGCGTTCCTTGGATTGGATTGGATAGGATTGGATTGGAATGGTTTGCATGGGATTGGATTGGATTGGATGCCGTTCCGTTGATTCGATTGGATTGGATTGGCTTGGATTGGATTGGATAGGATTGGATTGCATTGGGTTGGATTACATGCCGTTCATTTGATTGTATTTGATTGGATTGGATTGGATTTGATTGAATGCCGTTCCTTAGATTGGATTGGATTGGGTTGGATCGAATTGTATTGGATTGGATTGCATTGCATTGGATTGAATTGGATGCCGTTCCTTAGATTGGAATGGATTGGTTCGGAATGGATTGGATTGGATTGGATTGAATTGGATACCGTTCATTGGATTGGATTGGATTGAATTGGGTTGGATTGGATTGTATTGGTTTGGATTGGATTGCATTGGATTGGATTGCATGCCGTTCCTTGGATTGGTTGGATTCGATTGTATTGGATTGGATTGAATGACGTTCCTTAGATTGGATGGATTGGATTGGATTGGATCGGATTGGATTGGATTGGAGTGCATTGCATTGGATTGGATTGGAATGGATGCCGTTTCTCGGATTGGATTGGATTGCCTTGGCTTGGTTTGGATTGGATTGGATTTGTTTGGATTGGATGACGTTACTTGGATTGGATTGGATAGGATTAGATTGGATTGGATTGGATTGGGCTGGATGCCGTTCGTTGGATTGGATTGGATTGGATTGGGTTAATGCCGTTCCTTGGATTGGATTGGATTGGATTGGATTGGATGCCGTTACTTGGTTTGGATTGGGTTGGATTGGATGCCTTTCCTTAGATTGGATTGGATTGGATTGGAATGGATTGCATTGGATTGGATTGGATTGGATGCCATTCCTTGAATTGGGTTGTATTGGATTGGATTGGATTGTACTGAATTTGATTGGATTGGATTGGATTTGAATCCGTTCCTTGGATCGGTTTGGATTGGATTGGATGGCGTTCCTTGGATTGGATTGGATTGGATTGGCTGCCGTTGATTGGATTGGATTGGATTGGATTGGATGCCGTTCCTTTGATTGGATTGGATTGGAAATGATTGCATTGGATTGGATTGCATTGGATGCCGTTCCTTGGATTGGATTGGATTGGATGGCGTTCCTTTGATTGGATTGAATTGGATTGGATTGGATTGGCTGCCGTTACTTGGATTGAATTGGATTGCATTCGATCGGATTGGATTGGATTGGATGGCGTTCCTTTGATTGAATTGGATTGGATTGGATTGGATCGGATTGTATTGGATTGGATTGCATTGAATTGGGTTGAATTGGATGCCGTTCCTTGGATTGAATTTGCTGATGACACCAAAATTGGTGGAGTAGTGGATGAGGTGGAGGGCTGTTGTAGGCTGCAAAGAGACATAGATAGGATGCAAAGCTGGGCTGAAAAATGGCAAATGGAGTTTAACCCTGATAAATGTGAGGTGATTCATTTTGGTAGGACAAATTTAAATGTGGATGACAGGGTCAAAGGTAGGGTTCTGAAGACTGTGGAGGAACAGAGAGATCTTGGGGTCCATATCCACAGATCTCTAAAGGTTGCCAGTCAAGTGGATAGAGCTGTGAAGAAGGCCTATAGTGTGTTAGCTTTTATTAACAGGGGGTTGGAGTTTAAGAGCCGTGGGGTTATGCTGCAACTGTACAGGACCTTGGTGAGACAACATTTGGAATATTGTGTGCAGTTCTGGTCACCTCACTATAGGAAGGATGTGGAAGCGCTGGAAGGAGTGCAGAGGAGATTTACCAGGATGCTGCCTGGTTTTGAGGGTAGGTCATATGAGGAAAGGTTGAGGGAGCTAGGGCTATTCTCTCTGGAGCGGAGGAGGCTGAGGGGAGACTTAATAGAGGTGTATAAAATGATGAAGGGGATAGATAGAGTGAACGTTCAAAGACTATTTCCTCGGGTGGATGGAGCTATTACAAGGGGGCATAACTATAGGGTTCGTGGTGGGAGATACAGGACGGATATCAGAGGTAGGTTCTTTACGCAGAGAGTGGTTGGGGTGTGGAATGGACTGCCTGCAGTGATAGTGGAGTCAGACAATTTAGAAAAATTTAAGCGGTTATTGGACAGGCACATGGAGCACACCAGGATGATAGGGAGTGGGATAGCTTGATCTTGGTTTCAGATAAAGCTCGGCACAACATCGTGGGCCGAAGGGCCTGTTCTGTGCTGTACTGTTCTATGTTCTATGTCTATGTGAATTGGATTGGATTTGATGCCGATCCGTTGATTGGATTTGATTGGCTCGGAATGGATTGCATTGGATTGGATTGGATTGCATGCCGTTCATTGGATTGGATTGGATTGTATTGGGTTGGATTGGATTGGACTGGTTTGGATTGGATTGCATTGGATTGGATTGCATGCCGGTCATTGGATTGGTTTGAATTGGATTGGATTGGATTGGATTTGATGCCGTTCCTTGGATTGGACTGGATTGGATTGGATTGAATGATGTTCCTTCGATTGGATTGGATTGGATTGGATTGGATTGGATTGCATTGAATGCCATTCCTTGGATTGGATTGGATTGGATTGGATTGGATTGGTTTGGATGACGTTCCTAGGATTGGAAAGGATTGAATTGGATTGGATTGGATTGGATCGGATTGCATTGGATTGGATTGGATTGGATCCCGTTCCTTAGATTGAACTGGATTGGATTGGATTGGAGTGGATTGCATTGGATTGGATTGGATGGGATGCCGTTCCTTGAATTGGGTTGTATTGGATTGGATTGGATTGGATTGAATTTGATTGGATTGGATTGTATTTGATGCCGTTCCTTGGATTGGATTGGATTGGATTTGATGCCGTTCCTTGGATTGGATTGGATTGGATTGAATTGGATCGGTTTGGATTCCATTGGATTGGATTGGATGGCGTTCCTTGGATTGGATTGGATAGGATTAGAATGGATTGGAATTGGATTTGGCTGGATGCCGTTCGTTGGATTGGATTGGATTGGATTGGATTGGTTGAATGCCGCTCCTTGGATTGGGTTGCATTGGATTGGATTGCATGCAGGTCATTGGATTGGATTGGATTGGATTGGATTGGATTTGATGGCGTTCCTTGGATTGGATTGGATTGGATTGGATTGAATGCCGTTCCTTAGATTGGATTGGATTGGATTGGATTGCATCGGATTGGATTGGATTGGATTGCATTCCATTGGATTGGATTGGATTGGATGCCGTTTCTTGGATTGGATTGGATTGGATTGGATTGATTCGGATTGGATTGGATTGGATTGGATGGCGTTACTTGGATTGGATTGGATAGGATTATAATGGATGGGAATTGGATTGGGCTGGATGCCGTTCGTTGGATTGGATTGGATTGGATTGGATTGGTTGAATGCCGCTCCTTAGATTGGATTGCATTGCATTGGATTGGATGCCGTTACTTGGTTTGGATTGGATTGCATTGCATTGGATTGAATTGGATGCCGTTCCTTAGATTGGAATGGATTGGCTCGGAATGGATTGGATTTGATTGGATTGAATTGGATGCCGTTCATTGGATTGAATTGGATTGTATTGGGTTGGATTGGATTGTATTGGTTTGTATTGGATTGCATTGGATTGGATTGCATGCCGTTCCTTGGATTGGATTGGATTCGATTGGATTGGATTGGATTGAATGACGTTCCTTAGATGGTATTGGATTGGATTGGATCGGATTGGATTGGATTGGAGAGCATTGCATTGGATTGGATTGGATTGGATGCCGTTTCTTGGATTGGATTGGATTGCATTGAATCGGATTGGATTGGATTGGTTTGGATTGGATGACGTTACTTGGATTGGATTGGATCGGATGAGATTGGATTGAATGCCGTTCCTTGGATTGGATTGGATTGGTTTGGATGACGTTCCAAGGATTGGAATTGATTGAATTGGATTGGATTGGATCGGATTGCATTGGATTGGATTGGATTGGATCCCGTTCCTTAGATTGGACTGGGTTGGATTGGATTGGAATGGATTGCATTGGATTGGATTGGATTGGATTGGATGCCGTTCCTTGAATTAGGTTGTATTGGATTGGATTGGATTGAATTTGATGCCGTTCCTTGGATTGGATTGGATTGGATTGGATTTGATGCCGTTCCGTCGATTGGATTGGATTGGATTGGATGGCGTTCCTTAGTTTGGATTGGATTGGATTGGATTGGATTGGAAAGGTTTGCATTGGATTGGATTGTATTGGATGCCGTTCCTTGGATTGGATGGGATTGGATTGGATTGGATTGGACTGGATGCCGTTCCTTTGATTCGATTGGATTGGATTGGATTGGATTGGATTGGATTGGATTGGATTGGATTGGCTTGGATTGGATTGGATTGGATTGGATAGGATTGGATAGAATTTGATTTGATTGGATGCCGTTCCTTGGATTGGATTGGATTGGATTGGATAGGATCGGTTTGGATTCCATTGGATTGGATTGGATAGCGTTCCTTGGATAGGATTGGATAGGATTGGATTGAAATGGTTTGCATTGGATTGGATTGGATTGGATGCCGTTCCTTGGATTCCATTGGATTGGATTGGATTGGCTTGGATTGGATTGGATTGGATTGGATAGGATTGGATTGGATTGGATTTGGTTGGATGCCGTTCCTTGGATTGGATTGGATTGGATTGGATCGGTTTGGATTCCATTGGATTGGATTGGATGGCGTTCCTTGGAATGGATAGGATTGGATTGGAATGGTTTGCATGGGATTGGATTGGATTGGATGCCGTTCCGTTGATTGGATTGGCTTGGATTGGCTTGGATTGGATTGGATTGGATAGCATTGGATTGCATTGGGTTGGATTGCATGCCGTTCATTTGATTGGATTTGATTTGATTGGATTGGATTGGATTGAATGCCGTTCCTTAGATTGGATTGGATTGGATTGGGTTGGATCGAATTGTATTGGATTGGATTGCATTGCATTGGATTGAATTGGATGCCGTTCCTTAGATTGGAATGGATTGGCTCGGAATGGATTGGATTGGATTGGATTGAATTGGATGCCGTTCATTGGATTGAATTGGATTGTATTGGGTTGGATTGGATTGTATTGGTTTGGATTGGATTGCATTGGATTGGATTGCATGCCGTTCCTTGGATTGGATTGGATTGGATTGGATTGGATTGGATTGGATTGAATGACGTTCCTTAGATTGGATTGGATTGGATCGGATTGGATTGGATTGGATTGGAGTGCATTGCATTGGATTGGATTGGATTGGATCGCATTGGATTGGATTGGATTGGATTGGATGGCGTTCCTTGGATTGGATTGGATTGGATTGGCTGCCGTTACTTGGATTGCATTGGATTGGATTGGATTGGATGCCGTTCCTTCGAGTGGATTGGATTGGATTGGATTGGTTTGTAATGGTTTGCTTTGGATTGGATTGGATTGGATGCCGTTCCTTGGATTGGATTGGATTGGACTGGATTGGATTGGATTGGATTAGATTCCGTTCCTTTGAGTGGATTGAATTGGATTGGCTTGGATTGGATTGGATTGGATTGGATTGGATTGGATTGGATAGGATTGGATTGGATTGGATTTGATTGGATGTCGTTCTTTGGATTGGATTGGATTGGATCTGTTTGGATTCCATTGGATTGGATTAGATGGTGTTCCTTGGATTGGATTGGATAGGATTGGATTGCATTGAATGGCGTTCCTTGGATTGGATTGGATTGGATTGGTTTGGATGACGTTCCTAGGATTGGAATTGATTGAATTGGATTGGATTGGATTGGATCGGATTGCATTGGATTGGATTTGATTGGATCCCGTTCCTTAGATTGGACTGGGTTGGATTGGATTGGAATGGATTGCATTGGATTGGATTGGATTGGATTGGATGCCGTTCCTTGAATTGGGTTGTATTGGATTCGATTGGATTGAATTTGATGCCGTTCCGTGGATTGTATTGGATTGGATTGGTTGGCGTTCCTTTGATTTGATTGGATTGGATTGGATTGGTTTGGCTGCCGTTACTTGGATTGGATTGGATTGGATGCCGTTCCTTAGTTTGGATTGGATTGGATTGTATTGGATTGGATTGCATTGAATTGGGTTGAATTGGATGCCGTTCCTTGGATTGAATTGGATTGGATTTGATGCCGATCCGTTGATTGGATTTGATTGGCTCGGAATGGATTGGATTGGATTGGATTGGATTGCATGCCGTTCATTGGATTGGATTGGATTGTATTGGGTTGGATTGGATTGGATTGGTTTGGATTGGATTGCATTGGATTGGATTGCATGCCGGTGATTGGATTGGTTTGAATTGGATTGGATTGGATTGGATTTGATGCCGTTCCTTGGATTGGACTGGATTGGATTGGATTGAATGATGTTCCTTGGATTGGATTGGATTGGATTGGATTGGATTGGATTGCATTGAATGCCATTCCTTGGATTGGATTGGATTGGATTGGTTTGGATGACGTTCCTAGGATTGGAAAGGATTGAATTGGATTGGATTGGATTGGATCGGATTGCATTGGATTGGATTGGATTGGATCCCGTTCCTTAGATTGGACTGGATTGGATTGGATTGGAATGGATTGCATTGGATTGGATTGGATGGGATGCCGTTCCATGAATTGGGTTGTATTGGATTGGATTGGATTGGATTGAATTTGATGGGATTGGATTGTATTTGATGCCGTTCCTTGGATTGGATTGGATTGGATTTGATGCCGTTCCTTGGATTGGATTGGATTGGATTGAATTGGATCGGTTTGGATTCCATTGGATTGGATTGGATGGCGTTCCTTGGATTGGATTGGATAGGATTAGAATGGATTGGAATTGGATTTGGCTGGATGCCGTTCGTTGGATTGGATTGGATTGGATTGGATTGGTTGAATGCCGCTCCTTGGATTGGATTGCATTGGATTGGATTGCATGCAGGTCATTGGATTGGATTGGATTGGATTGGATTGGATTTGATGGCGTTCCTTGGATTGGATTGGATTGGATTGGATTGAATGCCGTTCCTTAGATTGGTTTGGATTGGATTGGATTGCATCGGATTGGATTGGATTGGATTGCATTCCATTGGATTGGATTGGATTGGATGCCGTTTCTTGGATTGGATTGGATTGGATTGGATTGGATTGATTCGGATTGGATTGGATTGGATTGGATGGCGTTACTTGGATTGGATTGGATAGGATTATAATGGATGGGAATTGGATTGGGCTGGATGCCGTTCGTTGGATTGGATTGGATTGGATAGAATTGGTTGAATGCCGCTCCTTAGATTGGATTGCATTGCATTGGATTGGATGCCGTTACTTGGTTTGGATTGGATTGCATTGCATTGGATTGAATTGGATGCCGTTCCTTAGATTGGAATGGATTGGCTCGGAATGGATTGGATTGGATTGGATTGAATTGGATGCCGTTCATTGGATTGAATTGGATTGTATTGGGTTGGATTGGATTGTATTGGTTTGGATTGGATTGCATTGGATTGGATTGCATGCCGTTCCTTGGATTGGATTGGATTGGATTGGATTGAATGACGTTCCTTAGATGGTATTGGATTGGATTGGATTGGATCGGATTGGATTGGATTGGATTGGAGTGCATTGCATTGGATTGGATTGGATTGGATGCCGTTTCTTGGATTGGATTGGATTGGATTGAATCGGATTGGATTGGATTGGTTTGGATTCGATGGCGTTACTTGGATTGGATTGGATAGGATTAGATTGGATTGAATGCCGTTCCTTGGATTGGATTGGATTGGTTTGGATGACGTTCCTAGGATTGGAATTGATTGAATTGGATTGGATTGGATCGGATTGCATTGGATTGGATTGGATTGGATCCCGTTCCTTAGATTGGACTGGGTTGGATTGGATTGGAATGGATTGCATTGGATTGGATTGGATTGGATTGGATGCCGTTCCTTGAATTGGGTTGTATTGGATTGGATTGGATTGAATTTGATGCCGTTCCTTGGATTGGATTGGATTGGATTGGATTTGATGCCGTTCCGTGGATTGGATTGGATTGGATGGCGTTCCTTTGATTTGATTGGATTGGATTGGATTGGTTTGGCTGCCGTTACTTGGATTGGATTGGATTGGATGCCGTTCCTTAGTTTGGATTGGATTGGATTGGATTGGATTGGAATGGTTTGCATTGGATTGGATTGTATTGGATGCCGTTCCTTGGATTGGATGGGATTCGATTGGATTGGATTGGACTGGATGCCGTTCCTTTTATTCGATTGGATTGGATTGGATTGGATTGGATTGGATTGGATTGGATTGGATTGGATTGGATTGGATTGGATTGGATTGGCTTGGCTTGGATTGGATTGGATTGGATAGGATTGGATAGAATTTGATTTGATTGGATGCCGTTCCTTGGATTGGATTGGATAGGATTGGATAGGATCGGTTTGGATTCCATTGGATTGGATTGGATAGCGTTCCTTGGATAGGATTGGATTGAAATGGTTTGCATTGGATTGGATTGGATTGGATGCCGTTCCTTGGATTCCATTGGATTGGATTGGATTGGCTTGGATTGGATTGGATTGGATTGGATTTGATTGGATGTCGTTCTTTGGATTGGATTGGATTGGATCTGTTTGGATTCCATTGGATTGGATTAGATGGTGTTCCTTGGATTGGATTGGATAGGATTGGATTGCATTGAATGGCGTTCCTTGGATTGGATTGGATTGGATTGGTTTGGATGACGTTCCTAGGATTGGAATTGATTGAATTGGATTGTATTGGATTGGATCGGATTGCATTGGATTGGATTTGATTGGATCCCGTTCCTTAGATTGGACTGGGTTGGATTGGATTGGAATGGATTGCATTGGATTGGATTGGATTGGATTGGATGCCGTTCCTTGAATTGGGTTGTATTGGATTGGATTGGATTGAATTTGATGCCGTTCCGTGGATTGGATTGGATTGGATTGGATGGCGTTCCTTTGATTTGATTGGATTGGATTGGATTGGTTTGGCTGCCGTTACTTGGATTGGATTGGATTGGATGCCGTTCCTTAGTTTGGATTGGATTGGATTGTATTGGATTGGATTGCATTGAATTGGGTTGAATTGGATGCCGTTCCTTGGATTGAATTGGATTGGATTTGATGCCGATCCGTTGATTGGATTTGATTGGCTCGGAATGGATTGGATTGGATTGGATTGGATTGCATGCCGTTCATTGGATTGGATTGGATTGTATTGGGTTGGATTGGATTGGATTGGTTTGGATTGGATTGCATTGGATTGGATTGCATGCCGGTCATTGGATTGGTTTGAATTGGATTGGATTGGATTGGATTTGATGCCGTTCCTTGGATTGGACTGGATTGGATTGGATTGAATGATGTTCCTTCGATTGGATTGGATTGGATTGGATTGGATTGGATTGTATTGGATTGCATTGAATGCCATTCCTTGGATTGGATTGGATTGGATTGGATTGGTTTGGATGACGTTCCTAGGATTGGAAAGGATTGAATTGGATTGGATTGGATTGGATCGGATTGCATTGGATTGGATTGGATTGGATCCCGTTCCTTAGATTGGACTGGATTGGATTGGATTGGAATGGATTGCATTGGATTGGATTGGATGGGATGCCGTTCCTTGAATTGGGTTGTATTGGATTGGATTGGATTGGATTGGATTGAATTTGATTGGATTGGATTGTATTTGATGCCGTTCCTTGGATTGGATTGGATTGGATTTGATGCCGTTCCTTGGATTGGATTGGATTGCATTGAATTGGATCGGTTTGGATTCCATTGGATTGGATTGGATGGCGTTCCTTGGATTGGATTGGATAGGATTAGAATGGATTGGAATTGGATTTGGCTGGATGCCGTTCGTTGGATTGGATTGGATTGGATTGGTTGAATGCCGCTCCTTGGATTGGATTGCATTGGATTGGATTGCATGCAGGTCATTGGATTGGATTGGATTGGATTGGATTTGATGGCGTTCCTTGGAGTGGATTGGATTGGATTGGATTGAATGCCGTTCCTTAGATTGGATTGGATTGGATTGGATTGCATCGGATTGGATTGGATTAGATTGCATTCCATTGGATTGGATTGGATTGGATGCCGTTTCTTGGATTGGATTGGATTGGATTGGATTGGATTGGATTGATTCGGATTGGATTGGATTGGATTGGATGGCGTTACTTGGATTGGATTGGATAGGATTATAATGGATGGGAATTGGATTGGGCTGGATGCCGTTCGTTGGATTGGATTGGATTGGATTGGATTGGTTGAATGCCGCTCCTTAGATTGGACTGCATTGCATTGGATTGGATGCCGTTACTTGGTTTGGATTGGATTGCATTGCATTGGATTGAATTGGATGCCGTTCCTTAGATTGGAATGGATTGGCTCGGAATGGATTGGATTGGATTGGATTGAATTGGATGCCGTTCATTGGATTGAATTGGATTGTATTGGGTTGGATTGGATTGTATTGGTTTGGATTGGATTGCATTGGATTGGATTGCATGCCGTTCCTTGGATTGGATTGGATTCGATTGGATTGGATTGGATTGAATGACGTTCCTTAGATAGAACATAGAACATAGAACATTACAGCGCAGAACAGGCCCTTCGGCCCACGATGTTGCACCGACCAGTTAAAAAAAAAACTGTGACCCTCCAACCTAAACCAATTTCTTTTCGTCCATGAACCTATCTACGGATCTCTTAAACGCCCCCAAACTAGGCGCATTTACTACTGATGCTGGCAGGGCATTCCAATCCCTCACCACCCTCTGGGTAAAGAACCTACCCCTGACATCGGTTCTATAACTACCCCCCCTCAATTTAAAGCCATGCCCCCTCGTGCTGGATTTCTCCATCAGAGGAAAAAGGCTATCACTATCCACCCTATCTAAACCTCTAATCATCTTATATGTTTCAATAAGATCCCCTCTTAGCCGCCGCCTTTCCAGCGAAAACAATCCCAAATCCCTCAGCCTCTCCTCATAGGATCTCCCCTCCATACCAGGCAACATCCTGGTAAACCTCCTCTGCACCCTCTCCAAAGCCTCCACATCCTTCCTGTAATGTGGGGACCAGAACTGCACACAGTACTCCAAGTGCGGCCGCACCAGAGTTGTGTACAGTTGCAACATAACGCTACGACTCCTAAATTCAATCCCCCTACCAATAAACGCCAAGACACCATATGCCTTCTTAACAACCTTATCTACTTGATTCCCAACTTTCAGGGATTTATGCACACATACACCTAGATCCCTCTGCTCCTCCACACTATTCAAAGTCCTCCCGTTAGCCCTATACTCAACACATCTGTTATTCCTACCAAAGTGAATTACCTCACACTTCTCCGCATTAAACTCCATCCGCCACCTCTCGGCCCAACTTTGCAACCTGTCTAAGTCTTCCTGCAAACTACGACACCCTTCCTCACTGTCTACCACACCACCGACTTTGGTGTCATCAGCAAATTTGCTAATCCACCCAACTATACCCTCATCCAGATCATTAATAAATATTACAAACAGCAGTGGCCCCAAAACAGATCCTTGAGGTACACCACTTGTAACCGCACTCCATGATGAATATTTACTATCAACCACCACCCTCTGTTTCCTATCCGCTAGCCAATTCCTGATCCAATTTCCTAGATCACCCCCAATCCCATACATCTGCATTTTCTGCAGAAGCCTACCATGGTGAACCTTATCAAACGCCTTACTAAAATCCATATATACCACGTCCACTGCCTTGCCCCCATCCACCTCCTTGGTCACTTTCTCAAAAAACTCAATAAGGTTAGTAAGGCACGACCTACCTGCCACAAAACCATGCTGACTATCACCTATCAATTCATTACTCTCCAAATAACTATAAATCCTATCCCTTATAATTTTTTCCAACATCTTGCCGACAACAGAAGTGAGACTCACCGGTCTATAATTCCCGGGGAAGTCTCTGTTCCCCTTCTTAAACAATGGGACAACATTCGCTAACCTCCAATCTTCTGGTACTATACCAGAGGCCAACGACGACCTGAAGATCAGAGCCAGAGGCTCTGCAATCACTTCTCTTGCCTCCCAGAGAATCCTTGGATAAATCCCATCCGGACCAGGGGATTTATCTATTTTCAGACCCTCCAGAATATCCTGCACATCCTCCTTATCAACTGTAATACTGTCTATTCTACTCCCTTGCAACCCAGTGTCCTCCTCAGCTATATTCATGTCCCCTTGCGTGAACACCGAAGAGAAATATTGGTTCAATGCTTCACCAATCTCCTCCCGTTCCACACATAACTTCCCTCTGCCATCTATAACTGGCCCTAAACTTGCCCTAACCAACCTTCTCTTCTTGACATACCTATAGAACGCCTTAGGATTCTCTTTAACCCTATCCGCCAAAGTCTTCTCATGTCCCCTTTTAGCCCTTCTAAGCTCGCTCTTCAACTCCCTCTTAGCCAATCTAAAGCTTTCTAGTGCACTACCCGAGTGCTCACGTCTCATCCGAACATAAGCCTCCTTTTTCTTTTTAACCAACAAAGAAACTTTTTTGGTGCACCACGGTTCCCTAGCCCTACCAATTCCTCCTTGCCTGACAGGGACATACCTATCACAGACTCGCAGTAGCTGCTCCTTGAAAAAACTCCACATGTCGGACGTTCCCAGTCCCTGTAATCTCCTAGTCCAACCTATGTTTCCTAATTCTCTCCTAATAGCCTCATAATTACCCTTCCCCCAGCTAAAACCACTGGCCCGAGGTTCATGCCTATCCCTTTCCATCACTAAGGTGAACGTAACCGAATTGTGGTCACTATCACCAAAATGCACACCAACTTCCAAGTCTAGCACCTGGTCTGGCTCATTTCCCAGCACCAGATCCAATATAGCCTCACCTCTAGTTGGTCTGTCTACATACTGAGTCAAAAAACCTTCCTGCACGCTTTGAACAAAAACTGACCCCTCTAACGAGCTAGAGCTATAACAATTCCAGTCAATATTAGTCAAGTTAAAATCCCCCATAACAATTAGATGGTATTGGATTGGATTGGATCGGATTGGATTGGATTGGATTGGAGTGCATTGCATTGGATTGGATTGGATTGGATGCCGTTTCTTGGATTGGATTGGATTGGATTGAATCGGATTGGATTGGATTCGTTTGGATTGGATGGCGTTACTTGGATTGGATTGGATAGGATTAGATTGGATTGAATGCCGTTCCTTGGATTGGATTGGATTGGTTTGGATGACGTTCCGAGGATTGGAATTGATTGAATTGGATTGGATTGGATCGGATTGCATTGGATTGGATTGGATTGGATCCCGTTCCTTAGATTTGACTGGGTTGGATTGGATTGGAATGGATTGCACTGGATTGGATTGGATTGGATTGGATGCCGTTCCTTGAATTGGGTTGTATTGGATTGGATTGGATTGAATTTGATGCCGTTCCTTGGATTGGATTGGATTGGATTGGATTTGATGCCGTTCCGTGGATTGGATTGGATTGGATGGCGTTCCTTTGATTTGATTGGATTGGATTGGATTGGTTTGGCTGCCGTTACTTGGATTGGATTGGATTGGATGCCGTTCCTTAGTTTGGATTGGATTGGATTGGATTGGATTGGAATGGTTTGCATTGGATTGGATTGTATTGGATGCCGTTCCTTGGATTGGATGGGATTCGATTGGATTGGATTGGACTGGATGCCGTTCCTTTGATTCGATTGGATTGGATTGGATTGGATTGGATTGGATTGGATTGGATTTGCTTGGCTTGGATTGGATTGGATTGGATAGGATTTGATTTGATTGGATGCCGTTCCTTGGATTGGATTGGATAGGATTGGATAGGATCGGTTTGGATTCCATTGGATTGGATTGGATAGCGTTCCTTGGATAGGATTGGATAGGATTGGATTGAAATGGTTTGCATTGGATTGGATTGGATTGGATGCCGTTCCTTGGATTCCATTGGATTGGATTGGATTGGCTTGGATTGGATTGGATTGGATTGGATAGGTTTGGATTGGATTGGATTTGGTTGGATGCCGTTCCTTGGATTGGATTGGATTGGATTGGATCGGTTTGGATTCCATTGGATTGGATTGGATGGCGTTCCTTGGAATGGATAGGATTGGATTGGAATGGTTTGCATGGGATTGGAATGGATTGGATGCCGTTCCGTTGATTCGATTGGATTGGATTGGCTTGGATTGGATTGGATTGGATAGCATTGGATTGCATTGGGTTGGATTGCATGCTGTTCATTTGATTGGATTTGATTTGATTGGATTGGATTGGATTGAATTGGATGCCGTTCATTGGATTGAATTGGATTGTATTGGGTTGGATTGGATTGTATTGGTTTGGATTGGATTGCATTGGATTGGATTGCATGCCGTTCCTTGGATTGGATTGGATTGGATTGGATTGGATTGGATTGAATGACGTTCCTTAGATTGTATTGGATTGGATCGGATTGGATTGGATTGGAGTGCATTGCATTGGATTGGATTGGATTGGATCGCATTGGATTGGATTGGATTGGATTGGATGGCGTTCCTTGGATTGGATTGGATTGGATTGGCTGCCGTTACTTGGATTGCATTGGATTGGATTGGATTGGATGCCGTTCCTTCGAGTGGATTGGATTGGATTGGATTGGTTTGTAATGGTTTGCGTTGGATTGGATTGGATTGGATGCCGTTCCTTGGATTGGATTGGATTGGACTGGATTGGATTGGATTGGATTAGATTCCGTTCCTTTGAGTGGATTGAATTGGATTGGCTTGGATTGGATTGGATTGGATTGGATTGGATTGGATAGGATTGGATTGGATTGGATTTGATTGGATGTCGTTCCTTGGATTGGATTGGATTGGATCTGTTTGGATTCCATTGGATTGGATTAGATGGTGTTCCTTGGATTGGATTGGATAGGATTGGATTGCATTGAATGCCGTTCCTTGGATTGGATTGGATTGGATTGGTTTGGATGACGTTCCTTGGATTGGAATTGATTGAATTGGATTGGATTGGATTGGATTGGATCGGATTGCATTGGATTGGATTGGATTGGATCCCGTTCCTTAGATTAGACTGGGTTGGATTGGATTGGAATGGATTGCATTGGATTGGATTGGATTGGATTGGATGCCGTTCCTTGAATTGGGTTGTATTGGATTGGATTGGATTGAATTTGATGCCGTTCCGTGGATTGGATTGGATTGGATTGGATGGCGTTCCTTTGATTTGATTGGATTGGATTGGAGTGGTTTGGCTGCCGTTACGTGGATTGGATTGGATTGGATGCCGTTCCTTCGTTTGGATTGGATTGGATTGGATGGCGTTCCTTTGATTTGATTGGATTGGATTGGATTGGTTTGGCTGCCGTTACTTGGATTGGATTGGATTGGATGCCGTTCCTTAGTTTGGATTGGATTGGATTGGATTGGATTGGAATGGTTTGCATTGGATTGGATGGTATTGGATGTCGTTCCTTGGATTGGATGGGTTTCGATTGGATTGGATTGGATTGGATGCCGTTCCTTTGATTCGATTGGATTGGATTGGATTGGATTGGATTGGATTGGATTGGATTGGCTTGGCTTGGATTGGATTGGATTGGATTGGATCGGATTGGATTGAATTGAATTTGATTTGATTGGATGCCGTTCCTTGGATTGGTTTCGATTGGATAGGATCGGTTTGGATTCCATTGTATTGGATTGGATGGCGTTCCTTGGATAGGATTAGATAGGATTTGATTGGAATGGTTTGCATTGGATGGGATTGGATTGGATGCCGTTCCTTGGATTCCATTGGATTGGATTGGATTGGCTTGGATTGGATTGGATTGGATTGGATAGGATTGGATTGGATTTGGTTGGATGGCGTTCCTTGGATTGGATTGGATTGGATCGGTTTGGATTCCATTGGATTGGATTGGATGGCGTTCCTTGGATTGGATTGGATCGCATTGGATTGGAATGGTTTGCATGGGATTGGATTGGATTGGATGCCGTTCCGTTGATTCGACTGGATTGGATTGGTTTGGATTGGATTGGATTGGATAGGATTGGATTGCATTGGGTTGGATTGCATGCCGTTCATTTGATTGGATTGGATTGGATTGGATTGAATGCCGTTCCTTAGATTGAATTGGATTGGATTGGGTTGGATCGAATTGTATTGGATTGGATTGCATTGCATTGGATTGAATTGGATGCCGTTCCTTAGATTGGAATGGATTGGTTCGGAATGGATTGGATTGGATTGGATTGAATTGGATACCGTTCATTGGATTGGATTGAATTGGGTTGGATTGGATTGTATTGGTTTGCATTGGATTGCATTGGATTGGATTGCATGCCGTTCCTTGGATTGGTTGGATTCGATTGGATTGGATTGGATTGAATGACGTTCCTTAGATTGGATGGATTGGATTGGATCGGATTGGATTGGATTGGAGTGCATTGCATTGGATTGGATTGGAATGGATGCCGTTTCTCGGATTGGATTGGATTGGCTTGGATTGGTTTGGATTGGATAGGATTGGATTGGATTGGATTTGGTTGGATGCCGTTCCTTGGATTGGATTGGATTGGATTGGATCGGTTTGGATTCCATTGGATTGGATTGGATGGCGTTCCTTGGATTGGATTGGATAGGATTGGATTGGAATGGTTTGCATGGGATTGGATTGGATTGGATGCCGTTCCGTTGATTCGATTGGATTGGATTGGCTTGGATTGGATTGGATAGGATTGGAATGCATTGGGTTGGATTGCATGCCGTTCATTTGATTGGATTTGATTGGATTGGATTGGATTGGATTGAATGCCGTTCCTTAGATTGGATTGGATTGGGTTGGATCGAATTGTATTGGATTGGATTGCATTGCATTGGATTGAATTGGATGCCGTTCCTTAGATTGGAATGGATTGGCTCGGAATGGATTGGATTGGATTGCATGCCGTTCCTTGGATTGGATTGGATTCGATTGGATTGGATTGGATTGAATGACGTTCCTTAGATTGGATTGGATTGGAACGGATTGGATTGGATTGGAGTGCATTGCATTGGATTGGATTGGATTGGATTGGATTGGATTTGATTGGATTGAATCGGATTGGATTGGATTGGTATGGATTGGATGGCGTTACTTGGATTGGATTCGATAGGATTAGATTGGATTGGATTGGATTGGGCTGGATGCCGTTCGTTGGATTGTATTGGAATAGATTGGGTTAATGCCGTTCCTTGGATTGGATTGGATTGGATTGGATGCCGTTACTTGGTTTGGATTGGGTTGGATTGGATGCCTTTCCTTAGATTGAATTGGATTGGATTGGATTGGAATGGATTGCATTGGATTGGATTGGATTGGATGCCGTTCCTTGAATTGGGTTGTATTGGAGTGAATTGGATGTGGTTGGATGCCGTTCCTTGGATTGGATTGGATTGGATTGGATCGGTTTGGATTCCACTGGATTGGATTGGATGGCGTTCCTTGGAATGGATAGGATTGGATTGGAATGGTTTGCATGGGATTGGATTGGATTGGATGCCGTTCCGTTGATTCGATTGGATTGGATTGGCTTGGATTGGATTGGATTCGATAGCCTTGGATTGCATTGGATTGGATTGCATGCCGTTCATTTGATTGGATTTGTTTGTATTGGATTGGATTGGATTGAATTGGATTGAATTGGATGCCGTTCCTTAGATTGGAATGGATTGGATTGGGTTGGATCGAATTGTATTGGATTGGATTGCATTGCATTGGATTGAATTGGATGCCGTTCCTTAGATTGGAATGGATTGGTTCGGAATGGATTGGATTGGATTGGATTGAATTGGATGCCGTTCATTGGATTGGATTGGATTGGATTGGGTTGGATTGGATTGTATTGGTTTGGATTGGATTGCATTGGATTGGATTGCATGCCGTTCCATGGATTGGATTGGATTGGATTGGATTGGATTGAATGACGTTCCTTAGATTGGATTGGATTGGATTGGATCGGATTGGATTGGATTGGAGTGCATTGCATTGGATTGGATTGGATCGGATGCCGTTTCTTGGATTGGATTGGATTGGATTGGATTGAATCGGATTGGATTGGATTGGTTTGGATTGGATGACGTTACTTGGATTGGATTGGATAGGATTAGATTGGATTGGATTGGATTGGGCTGGATGCCGTTCGTTGGATTGGATTGGATTGGATTGGGTTAATGCCGTTCCTTGGATTGGATTGGATTGGATTGGATGCCGTTACTTGGTTTGGATTGGGTTGGATTGGATGCCTTTCCTTAGATTGCATTGGATTGGATTGGAATGGATTGCATTGGATTGGATTGGATTGGATGCCATTCCTTGAATTGGGTTGTATTGGATTGGATTGGATTGTACTGAATTTGATTGGATTGGATTGGATTTGAATCCGTTCCTTGGATCGGTTTGGATTGGATTGGATTGGATGGCGTTCCTTGGATTGGATTGGATTGGATTGGATTGGCTGCCGTTGATTGGATTGGATTGGATTGGATTCGATGCCGTTCCTTAGATTGGATTGGATTGGAAATGTTTGCATTGGATTGGATTGCATTGGATGCCGTTCCTTGGATTGGATTGGATTGGATGGCGTTCCTTTGATTGGATTGAATTGGATTGGATTGGATTGGCTGCCGTTACTTGGATTGAATTGGATTGGATTCGATCGGATTGGATTGGATTGGATGGCGTTCCTTTGATTGAATTGGATTGGACTGGATCGGATTGTGTTGGATTGGATTGCATTGAATTGGGTTGAATTGGGTGCCGTTCCTTGGATTGAATTGGATTGGATTTGATGCCGATCCGTTGATTGGATTTGATTGGCTCGGAATGGATTGGATTGGATTGGATTGGATTGCATGCCGTTCATTGGATTGGATTGTATTGTATTGGGTTGGATTGGATTGGATTGGTTTGGATTGGATTGCATTGGATTGGATTGCATGCCGGTCATTGAATTGGTTTGAATTGGATTGGATTGGCTTGGATTGCATTGAATTGGGTTGAATTGGATGCCGTTCCTTGGATTGAATTGGATTGGATTTGATGCCGATCCGTTGATTGGATTTGATTGGCTCGGAATGGATTGGATTGGATTGGATTGGATTGCATGCCGTTCATTGGATTGGATTGTATTGTATTGGGTTGGATTGGATTGGATTGGTTTGGATTGGATTGCATTGGAATGGATTGCATGCCGGTCATTGGATTGGTTTGAATTGGATTGGATTGGATTGGATTTGATGCCGTTCCTTGGATTGGACTGGATTGGATTGGATTGAATGATGTTCCTTCGATTGGATTGGATTGGATTGGATTGGATTGGATTGGATTGGATTGCATTGAATGCCATTCCTTGGATTGGATTGGTTTGGATGACGTTCCTAGGATTGGAAAGGATTGAATTGGATTGGATTGGATTGGATCGGATTGCATTGGATTGGATTGGATTGGATCCCGTTCCTTAGATTGGACTGGATTGGATTGGATTGGAATGGATTGCATTGGATTGGATTGGATGGGATGCCGTTCCTTGAATTGGGTTGTATTGGATTGGATTGGATTGGATTGAATTTGATTGGATTGGATTGTATTTGATGCCGTTCCTTGGATTGGATTGGATTGGATTTGATGCCGTTCCCAAATTGGATTGGATTGGATTGAATTGGATCGGTTTGGATTCCATTGGATTGGATTGGATGGCGTTCCTTGGATTGGATTGGATAGGATTAGAATGGATTGGAATTGGATTTGGCTGGATGCCGTTCGTTGGATTGGATTGGATTGGATTGGTTGAATGCCGCTCCTTGGATTGGATTGCATTGGATTGGATTGCATGCAGGTCATTGGATTGGATTGGATTGGATTGGATTGGATTTGATGGCGTTCCTTGGATTGGATTGGATTGGATTGGATTGAATGCCGTTCCTTTGATTGGATTGGATTGGATTGGATTGCATCGGATTGGATTGCATTCCATTGGATTGGATTGGATTGGATGCCGTTTCTTGGATTGGATTGGATTGGATTGGATTGGATTGAATCGGATTGGATTGGATTGGATTGGATGGCGTTACTTGGATTGGATTGGATAGGATTATAATGGATGGGAATTGGATTGGGCTGGATGCCGTTCGTTGGATTGGATTGGATTGGATTGGATTGGTTGAATGCCGCTCCTTGGATTTGATTGGATTGGATTGGATTGGATGCCGTTCATTTGATTGGATTTGTTTGTATTGGATTGGATTGGATTGAATGCCATTCCTTAGATTGGATTGGATTGGATTGGGTTGGATCGAATTGTATTGGATTGGATTGCATTGCATTGGATTGAATTGGATGCCGTTCCTTCGATTGGAATGGATTGGTTCGGAATGGATTGGATTGGATTGGATTGAATTGGATGCCGTTCATTGGATTGGATTGGATTGGATTGGGTTGGATTGGATTGTATTGGTTTGGATTGGATTGCATTGGATTGGATTGCATGCCGTTCCATGGATTGGATTGGATTGGATTGGATTGGATTGAATGACGTTCCTTAGATTGGATTGGATTGGATCGGATTGGATTGGATTGGAGTGCATTGCATTGGATTGGATTGGATCGGATGCCGTTTCTTGGATTGGATTGGATTGGATTGGATTGAATCGGATTGGATTGGATTGGTTTGGATTGGATGACGTTACTTGGATTGGATTGGATAGGATTAGATTGGATTGGATTGGATTGGGCTGGATGCCGTTCGTTGGATTGGATTGGATTGGATTGGGTTAATGCCGTTCCTTGGATTGGATTGGATTGGATTGGATTGGATGCCGTTACTTGGTTTGGATTGGGTTGGATTGGATGCCTTTCCTTAGATTGCATTGGATTGGATTGGAATGGATTGCATTGGATTGGATTGGATGCCATTCCTTGAATTGGGTTGTATTGGATTGGATTGGATTGTACTGAATTTGATTGGATTGGATTGGATTTGAATCCGTTCCTTGGATCGGTTTGGATTGGATTGGATTGGATGGCGTTCCTTGGATTGGATTGGATTGGATTGGATTGGCTGCCGTTGATTGGATTGGATTGGATTGGATTGGATGCCGTTCCTTAGATTGGATTGGATTGGAAATGTTTGCATTGGATTGGATTGCATTGGATGCCGTTCCTTGGATTGGATTGGATTGGATGGCGTTCCTTTGATTGGATTGAATTGGATTGGATTGGATTGGCTGCCGTTACTTGGATTGAATTGGATTGGATTCGATCGGATTGGATTGGATTGGATGGCGTTCCTTTGATTGAATTGGATTGGACTGGATCGGATTGTATTGGATTGGATTGCATTGAATTGGGTTGAATTGGATGCCGTTCCTTGGATTGAATTGGATTGGATTTGATGCCGATCCGTTGATTGGATTTGATTGGCTCGGAATGGATTGGATTGGATTGGATTGGATTGCATGCCGTTCATTGGATTGGATTGTATTGTATTGGGTTGGATTGGATTGGATTGGTTTGGATTGGATTGCATTGGATTGGATTGCATGCCGGTCATTGAATTGGTTTGAATTGGATTGGATTGGATTGGATTTGATGCCGTTCCTTGGATTGGACTGGATTGGATTGGATTGAATGATGTTCCTTCGATTGGATTGGATTGGATTGGATTGGATTGGATTGGATTGGATTGCATTGAATGCCATTCCTTGGATTGGATTGGTTTGGATGACGTTCCTAGGATTGGAAAGGATTGAATTGGATTGGATTGGATTGGATCGGATTGCATTGGATTGGATTGGATTGGATCCCGTTCCTTAGATTGGACTGGATTGGATTGGATTGGAATGGATTGCATTGGATTGGATTGTATTGGATGCCGTTCCTTGGATTGGATGGGATTCGATTGGATTGGATTGGACAGGATGCCGTTCCTTTGATTCGATTGGATTGGATTGGATTGGATTGGATTGGATTGGATTTGCTTGGCTTGGATTGGATTGGATTGGATAGGATTGGATAGAATTTGATTTGATTGGATGCCGTTCCTTGGATTGGATTGGATAGGATTGGATAGGATCGGTTTGGATTCCATTGGATTGGATTGGATAGCGTTCCTTGGATAGGATTGGATAGGATTGGATTGAAATGGTTTGCATTGGATTGGATTGGATTGGATGCCGTTCCTTGGATTCCATTGGATTGGATTGGATTGGCTTGGATTGGATTGGATTGGACTGGATTGGATAGGATTGGATTGGATTGGATTTGGTTGGATGCCGTTCCTTGGATTGGATTGGATTGGATTGGATCGGTTTGGATTCCATTGGATTGGATTGGATGGCGTTCCTTGGAATGGATAGGATTGGATTGGAATGGTTTGCATGGGATTGGATTGGATTGGATGCCGTTCCGTTGATTCGATTGGATTGGATTGGCTTGGATTGGATTGGATTGGATAGCATTGGATTGCATTGGGTTGGATTGCATGCCGTTCATTTGATTGGATTTGATTTGATTGGATTGGATTGGATTGAATGCCGTTCCTTAGATTGGATTGGATTGGATTGGGTTGGATCGAATTGTATTGGATTGGATTGCATTCCATTGGATTGAATTGGATGCAGTTCCTTACATTGGAATGGATTGGCTCGGAATGGATTGGATTGGATTGGATTGAATTGGATGCCGTTCATTGGATTGAATTGGATTGTATTGGGTTGGATTGGATTGTATTGGTTTGGATTGGATTGCATTGGATTGGATTGCATGCCGTTCCTTGGATTGGATTGGATTGGATTGGATTGAATGCCGTTCCTTAGATTGGATTGGATTGGATTGGGTTGGATCGAATTGTATTGGATTGGATTGCATTCCATTGGATTGAATTGGATGCAGTTCCTTACATTGGAATGGATTGGCTCGGAATGGATTGGATTGGATTGGATTGAATTGGATGCCGTTCATTGGATTGAATTGGATTGTATTGGGTTGGATTGGATTGTATTGGTTTGGATTGGATTGCATTGGATTGGATTGCATGCCGTTCCTTGGATTGGATTGGATTGGATTGGATTGAATGACGTTCCTTAGATTGGATTGGATTGGATCGGATTGGATTGGATTGGAGTGCATTGCATTGGATTGGATTGGATTGGATCGCATTGGATTGGATTGGATTGGATGGCGTTCCTTGGATTGGATTGGATTGGATTGGCTGCCGTTATTTGGATTGCATTGGATTGGATTGGATTGGATGCCGTTCATTCGAGTGGATTGGATTGGATTGGATTGGTTTGTAATGGTTTGCGTTGGATTGGATTGGATTGGATGCCGTTCCTTAGATTGGATTGGATTGGACTGGATTGGATTGAATTGGATTAGATTCCGTTCCTTTGAGTGGATTGAATTGGATTGGCTTGGATTGGATTGGATTGGATTGGATTGGATTGGATAGGATTGGATTGGATTGGATTGGATTGGATGTCGTTCCTTGGATTGGATTGGATTGGATCTGTTTGGATTCCATTGGATTGGATTAGATGGTGTTCCTTGGATTGGATTGGATAGGATTGGATTGCATTGAATGCCGTTCCTTGGATTGGATTGGATTGGATTGGTTTGGATGACGTTCCTTGGATTGGAATTGATTGAATTGGATTGGATTGGATTGGATCGGATTGCATTGGATTGGATTGGATTGGATCCCGTTCCTTAGATTAGACTGGGTTGGATTGGATTGGAATGGATTGCATTGGATTGGATTGGATTGGATTGGATGCCGTTCCTTGAATTGGGTTGTATTGGATTGGATTGGATTGAATTTGATGCCGTTCCGTGGATTGGATTGGATTGGATTGGATGGCGTTCCTTTGATTTGATTGGATTGGATTGGTTTGGCTGCCGTTACTTGGATTGGATTGGATTGGATGCCGTTCCTTAGTTTGGATTGGATTGGATTGGATGGCGTTCCTTTGATTTGATTGGATTGGATTGGATTGGTTTGGCTGCCGTTACTTGGATTGGATTGGATTGGATGCCGTTCCTTAGTTTGGATTGGATTGGATTGGAATGGTTTGCATTGGATTGGATGGTATTGGATGTCGTTCCTTGGATTGGATGGGTTTCGATTGGATTGGATTGGATTGGATGCCGTTCCTTTGATTCGATTGGATTGGATTGGATTGGATTGGATTGGATTGGATTGGATTGGCTTGGCTTGGATTGGATTGGATTGGATTGGATAGGATTGGATTGAATTGAATTTGATTTGATTGGATGCCGTTCCTTGGATTGGTTTCGATTGGATAGGATCGGTTTGGATTCCATTGTATTGGATTGGATGGCGTTCCTTGGATAGGATTGGATAGGATTTGATTGGAATGGTTTGCATTGGATGGGATTGGATTGGATGCCGTTCCTTGGATTCCATTGGATTGGATTGGATTGGCTTGGATTGGATTGGATTGGATTGGATAGGATTGGATTGGATTGGATTTGGTTGGATGGCGTTCCTTGGATTGGATTGGATTGGATCGGTTTGGATTCCATTGGATTGGATTGGATGGCGTTCCTTGGATTGGATTGGATCGGATTGGATTGGAATGGTTTGCATGGGATTGGATTGGATTGGATGCCGTTCCGTTGATTCGACTGGATTGGATTGGATTGGATTGGATAGGATTGGATTGCATTGGGTTGGATTGCATGCCGTTCATTTGATTGGATTGGATTGGATTGGATTGAATGCCGTTCCTTAGATTGAATTGGATTGGATTGGGTTGGATCGAATTGTATTGGATTGGATTGCATTGCATTGGATTGAATTGGATGCCGTTCCTTAGATTGGAATGGATTGGTTCGGAATGGATTGGATTGGATTGGATTGAATTGGATACCGTTCATTGGATTGGATTGAATTGGGTTGGATTGGATTGTATTGGTTTGCATTGGATTGCATTGGATTGGATTGCATGCCGTTCCTTGGATTGGTTGGATTCGATTGGATTGGATTGGATTGAATGACGTTCCTTAGATTGGATGGATTGGATTGGATCGGATTGGATTGGATTGGAGTGCATTGCATTGGATTGGATTGGAATGGATGCCGTTTCTCGGATTGGATTGGATTGGCTTGGATTGGTTTGGATTGGATAGGATTGGATTGGATTGGATTTGGTTGGATGCCGTTCCTTGGATTGGATTGGATTGGATTGGATCGGTTTGGATTCCATTGGATTGGATTGGATGGCGTTCCTTGGATTGGATTGGATAGGATTGGATTGGAATGGTTTGCATGGGATTGGATTGGATTGGATGCCGTTCCGTTGATTCGATTGGATTGGATTGGCTTGGATTGGATTGGATAGGATTGGAATGCATTGGGTTGGATTGCATGCCGTTCATTTGATTGGATTTGATTGGATTGGATTGGATTGGATTGAATGCCGTTCCTTAGATTGGATTGGATTGGATTGGGTTGGATCGAATTGTATTGGATTGGATTGCATTGCATTGGATTGAATTGGATGCCGTTCCTTAGATTGGAATGGATTGGCTCGGAATGGATTGGATTGGAATGCATGCCGTTCCTTGGATTGGATTGGATTCGATTGGATTGGATTGGATTGAATGACGTTCCTTAGATTGGATTGGATTGGAACGGATTGGATTGGATTGGAGTGCATTGCATTGGATTGGATTGGATTGGATTGGATTTGATTGGATTGAATCGGATTGGATTGGATTGGTTTGGATTGGATGGCGTTACTTGGATTGGATTCGATAGGATTAGATTGGATTGGATTGGATTGGGCTGGATGCCGTTCGTTGGATTGTATTGGATTGGATTGGGTTAATGCCGTTCCTTGGATTGGATTGGATTGGATTGGATTGGATGCCGTTACTTGGTTTGGATTGGGTTGGATTGGATGCCTTTCCTTAGATTGAATTGGATTGGATTGGATTGGAATGGATTGCATTGGATTGGATTGGATTGGATGCCGTTCCTTGAATTGGGTTGTATTGGATTGGATTGGATGTGGTTGGATGCCGTTCCTTGGATTGGATTGGATTGGATTGGATCGGTTTGGATTCCATTGGATTGGATTGGATGGCGTTCCTTGGAATGGATAGGATTGGATTGGAATGGTTTGCATGGGATTGGATTGGATTGGATGCCGTTCCGTTGATTCGATTGGATTGGATTGGCTTGGATTGGATTGGATTCGATAGCATTGGATTGCATTGGATTGGATTGCATGCCGTTCATTTGATTGGATTTGTTTGGATTGGATTGGATTGGATTGAATGCCATTCCTTAGATTGGATTGGATTGGATTGGGTTGGATCGAATTGTATTGGATTGGATTGCATTGCATTGGATTGAATTGGATGCCGTTCCTTAGATTGGAATGGATTGGTTCGGAATGGATTGGATTGGATTGGATTGAATTGGATGCCGTTCATTGGATTGGATTGGATTGGATTGGGTTGGATTGGATTGTATTGGTTTGGATTGGATTGCATTGGATTGGATTGCATGCCGTTCCATGGATTGGATTGGATTGGATTGGATTGGATTGAATGACGTTCCTTAGATTGGATTGGATTGGATTGGATCGGATTGGATTGGATTGGAGTGCATTGCATTGGATTGGATTGGATCGGATGCCGTTTCTTGGATTGGATTGGATTGGATTGGATTGGATTGAATCGGATTGGATTGGATTGGTTTGGATTGGATGACGTTACTTGGTTTGGATTGGGTTGGATTGGATGCCTTTCCTTAGATTGCATTGGATTGGATTGGAATGGATTGCATTGGATTGGATTGGATTGGATGCCATTCCTTGAATTGGGTTGTATTGGATTGGATTGGATTGTACTGAATTTGATTGGATTGGATTGGATTTGAATCCGTTCCTTGGTTCGGTTTGGATTGGATTGGATTGGATGGCGTTCCTTGGATTGGATTGGATTGGATTGGATTGGCTGCCGTTGATTGGATTGGATTGGATTGGATTGGATGCCGTTCCTTAGATTGGATTGGATTGGAAATGTTTGCATTGGATTGGATTGCATTGGATGCCGTTCCTTGGATTGGATTGGATTGGATGGCGTTCCTTTGATTGGATTGAATTGGATTGGATTGGATTGGCTGCCGTTACTTGGATTGGATTGGATTGGATTCGATCGGATTGGATTGGATTGGATGGCGTTCCTTTGATTGAATTGGATTGGACTGGATCGGATTGTATTGGATTGGATTGCATTGAATTGGGTTGAATTGGATGCCGTTCCTTGGATTGAATTGGATTGGATTTGATGCCGATCCGTTGATTGGATTTGATTGGCTCGGAATGGATTGGATTGGATTGGATTGGATTGCATTCCGTTCATTGGATTGGATTGTATTGTATTGGGTTGGATTGGATTGGATTGGTTTGGATTGGATTGCATTGGATTGGATTGCATGCCGGTCATTGGATTGGTTTGAATTGGACTGGATTGGATTGGATTTGATGCCGTTCCTTGGATTGGACTGGATTGGATTGGATTGAATGACGTTCCTTCGATTGGATTGGATTGGATTGGATTGGATTGCATTGGATTGCATTGCATTGAATGCCATTCCTTGGATTGGATTGGTTTGGATGACGTTCCTAGGATTGGAAAGGATTGAATTGGATTGGATTGGATTTGATCGGATTGCATTGGATTGGATTGGATTGGATCCCGTTCCTTAGATTGGACTGGATTGGATTGGATTGGAATGGATTGCATTGGATTGGATTGGATGGGATGCCGTTCCTTGAATTGGGTTGTATTGGATTGGATTGGATTGGATTGAATTTGATTGGATTGGATTGTATTTGATGCCGTTCCTTGGATTGGATTGGATTGGATTTGATGCCGTTCCCAAATTGGATTGGATTGGATTGAATTGGATAGGATTGGATTGGATTGGATTTGGTTGGATGGCGTTCCTTGGATTGGATTGGATTGGATCGGTTTGGATTCCATTGGATTGGATTGGATGGCGTTCCTTGGATTGGATTGGATCGGATTGGATTGGAATGGTTTGCATGGGATTGGATTGGATTGGATGCCGTTCCGTTGATTCGACTGGATTGGATTGGTTTGGATTGGATTGGATTGGATAGGATTGGATTGCATTGGGTTGGATTGCATGCCGTTCATTTGATTGGATTGGATTGGATTGGATTGAATGCCGTTCCTTAGATTGAATTGGATTGGATTGGGTTGGATCGAATTGTATTGGATTGGATTGCATTGCATTGGATTGAATTGGATGCCGTTCCTTAGATTGGAATGGATTGGTTCGGAATGGATTGGATTGGATTGGATTGAATTGGATACCGTTCATTGGATTGGATTGGATTGAATTGGGTTGGATTGGATTGTATTGGTTTGCATTGGATTGCTTTGGATTGGATTGCATGCCGTTCCTTGGATTGGTTGGATTCGATTGGATTGGATTTGATTGAATGACGTTCCTGAGATTGGATGGATTGGATTGGATCGGATTGGATTGGATTGGAGTGCATTGCATTGGATTGGATTGGAATGGATGCCGTTTCTCGGATTGGATTGGATTGGCTTGGATTGGTTTGGATTGGATAGGATTGGATTGGATTGGATTTGGTTGGATGCCGTTCCTTGGATTGGATTGGATTGGATTGGATCGGTTTGGATTCCATTGGATTGGATTGGATGGCGTTCCTTGGATTGGATTGGATAGGATTGGATTGGAATGGTTTGCATGGGATTGGATTGGATTGGATGCCGTTCCGTTGATTCGATTGGATTGGATTGGCTTGGATTGGATTGGATGGGATTGGATTGCATTGGGTTGGATTGCATGCCGTTCATTTGATTGGATTTGATTGGACTGCATTGGATTGGATTGAATGCCGTTCCTTAGATTGGATTGGATTGGATTGGGTTGGATCGAATTGTATTGGATTGGATTGCATTGCATTGGATTGAATTGGATGCCGTTCCTTAGATTGGAATAGATTGGCTCGGAATGGATTGGATTGGATTGCATGCCGTTCCTTGGATTGGATTGGATTGGATTCGATTGGATTGGATTGGATTGAATGACGTTCCTTAGATTGGATTGGATTGGAACGGATTGGATTGGATTGGAGTGCATTGCATTGGATTGGATTGGATTTGATTGGATTGAATCGGATTGGATTGGATTGGGCTGGATGCCGTTCGTTGGATTGTATTGGATTGGATTGGGTTAATGCCGTTCCTTGGATTGGATTGAATTGGATTGGATGCCGTTACTTGGTTTGGATTGGGTTGGATTGGATGCCTTTCCTTAGATTGAATTGGATTCGATTGGATTGGAATGGATTGCATTGGATTGGATTGGATTGGATGCCGTTCCTTGAATTGGGTTGTATTGGATTGGATTGGATGTGGTTGGATGCCGTTCCTTGGATTGGATTGGATTGGATTGGATCGGTTTGGATTCCATTGGATTGGATTGGATGGCGTTCCTTGGAATGGATAGCATTGGATTGGAATGGTTTGCATGGGATTGGATTGGATTGGATGCCGTTCCGTTGATTCGATTGGATTGGATTGGCTTGGATTGGATTGGATTCGATAGCATTGGATTGCATTGGATTGGATTGCATGCCGTTCATTTGATTGGATTTGTTTGGATTGGATTGGATTGGATTGAATGCCATTCCTTAGATTGGATTGGATTGGATTGGGTTGGATCGAATTGTACTGGATTGGATTGCATTGCATTGGATTGAATTGGATGCCGTTCCTTAGATTGGAATGGATTGGTTCGGAATGGATTGGATTGGATTGGATTGAATTGGATGCCGTTCATTGGATTGGATTGGATTGGGTTGGATTGGATTGTATTGGTTTGGATTGGATTGCATTGGATTGGATTGCATGCCGTTCCATGGATTGGATTGGATTGGATTGGATTGAATGACGTTCCTTAGATTGGATTGGATTGGATTGGATCGGATTGGATTGGATTGGAGTGCATTGCATTGGATTGGATTGGATCGGATGCCGTTTCTTGGATTGGATTGGATTGGATTGGATTGAATCGGACTGGATTGGATTGGTTTGGATTGGATGACGTTACTTGGATTGGATTGGATAGGATTAGATTGGATTGGATTGGATTGGGCTGGATGCCGTTCGTTGGATTGGATTGGATTGGATTGGGTTAATGCCGTTCCTTGGATTGGATTGGATTGGATTGGATTGGATGCCGTTACTTGGTTTGGATTGGGTTGGATTGGATGCCTTTCCTTAGATTGCATTGGATTGGATTGGAATGGATTGCATTGGATTGGATTGGATTGGATGCCATTCCTTGAATTGGGTTGTATTGGATTGGATTGGATTGTACTGAATTTGATTGGATTGGATTGGATTTGAATCCGTTCCTTGGATCGGTTTGGATTGGATTGGATTGGATGGCGCTCCTTGGATTGGATTGGATTGGCTGCCGTTGATTGGATTGGATTGGATTGGATGCCGTTCCTTAGATTGGATTGGATTGGAAATGTTTGCATTGGATTGGATTGCATTGGATGCCGTTCCTTGGATTGGATTGGATTGGATGGCGTTCCTTTGATTGGATTGAATTGGATTGGATTGGATTGGCTGCCGTTACTTGGATTGAATTGGATTGGATTCGATCGGATTGGATTGGATTGGATGGCGTTCCTTTGATTGAATTGGATTGGACTGGATCGGATTGTATTGGATTGGTTTGCATTGAATTGGGTTGAATTGGATGCCGTTCCTTGGATTGAATTGGATTGGATTTGATGCCGATCCGTTGATTGGATTTGATTGGCTCGGAATGGATTGGATTGGATTGGATTGCATGCCGTTCATTGGATTGGATTGTATTGTATTGGGTTGGATTGGATTGGATTGGTTTGGATTGGATTGCATTGGATTGGATTGCATGCCGGTCATTGGATTGGTTTGAATTGGATTGGATTGGATTGGATTTGATGCCGTTCCTTGGATTGGACTGGATTGGATTGGATTGAATGATGTTCCTTCGATTGGATTGGATTGGATTGGATTGGATTGGATTGCATTGAATGCCATTCCTTGGATTGGATTGGTTTGGATGACGTTCCTAGGATTGGAAAGGATTGAATTGGATTGGATTGGATTGGATCGGATTGCATTGGATTGGATTGGATTGGATCCCGTTCCTTTGATTGGACTGGATTGGATTGGATTGGAATGGATTGCATTGGATTGGATTGGATGGGATGCCGTTCCTTGAATTGGGTTGTATTGGATTGGATTGGATTGGATTGAATTTGATTGGATTGGATTGTATTTGATGCCGTTCCTTGGATTGGATTGGATTGGATTTGATGCCGTTCCCAAATTGGATTGGATTGGATTGGATTGGATCGGTTTGGATTCCATTGGATTGGATTGGATGGCGTTCCTTGGATTGGATTGGATAGGATTAGAATGGATTGGAATTGGATTTGGCTGGATGCCGCTCCTTGGATTGGATTGCATTGGATTGGATTGCATGCAGGTCATTGGATTGGATTGGATTGGATTGGATTTGATGGCGTTCCTTGGATTGGATTGGATTGGATTGGATTGAATGCCGTTCCTTTGATTGGATTGGATTGGATTGGATTGCATCGGATTGGATTGGATTGGATTGCATTCCATTGGATTGGATTGGATTGGATGCCGTTTCTTGGATTGGATTGGATTGGATTGGATTGGATTGAATCGGATTGGATTGGATTGGATTGGATGGCGTTACTTGGATTGGATTGGATAGGATTATAATGGATGGGAATTGGATTGGGCTGGATGCCGTTCGTTGGATTGGATTGGATTGGATTGGATTGGTTGAATGCCGCTCCTTGGATTGGATTGCATTGGATTGGATTGGATGCCGTTACTTGGTTTGGATTGGATTGCATTGCATTGGATTGAATTGGATGCCGTTCCTTTGATTGGAATGGATTGGCTCGGAATGGATTGGATTGGATTGGATTGAATTGGATGCAGTTCATTGGATTGAATTGGATTGTATTGGGTTGGATTGGATTGTATTGGTTTGGATTGGATTGCATTGGATTGGATTGCATGCCGTTCCTTGGATTGGATTGGATTGGATTGGATTGGATTGGATTGAATGACGTTCCTTAGATGGTATTGGATTGGATTGGATCGGAGTGGATTGGATTGGAGTGCATTGCATTGGATTGGATTGGATTGGATGCCGTTTCTTGGATTGGATTGGATTGGATTGGATTGAATCGGATTGGATTGGATTGGTTTGGATTGGATGGCGTTACTTGGATTGGATAGGATTAGATTGGATTGAATGCCGTTCCTTGGATTGGATTGGATTGGTTTGGATGACGTTCCTAGGATTGGAATTGATTGAATTGGATTGGATTGGATCGGATTGCATTGGATTGGATTGGATTGGATCCCGTTCCTTAGATTGGACTGGGTTGGATTGGATTGGAATGGATTGCATTGGATTGGATTGGATTGGATTGGATGCCGTTCCTTAGATTGGATTGGATTGGAAATGTTTGCATTGGTTTGTATTGCATTGGATGCCGTTCGTTGGATTGGATTGGATTGGATGGCGTTCCTTTGATTGGATTGAATTGGATTGGATTGGATTGCCTGCCGTTACTTGGATTGAGTTGGATTGGATTCGATCGGATTGGATTGGATTGGATGGCGTTCCTTTGATTGAATTGGATTGGATTGGATCGGATTGTATTGGATTGGATTGCATTGAATTGGGTTGAATTGGATGCCGTTCCTTGGATTGAATTGGATTGGATTTGATGCCGATCCGTTGATTGGATTTGATTGGCTCGGAATGGATTGGATTGGATTGGATCGGATTGCATGCCGTTCATTGGATTGGTTTGAATTGGATTGGATTGGATTGGATTTGATGCCGTTCCTTGGATTGGACTGGATTGGATTGGAATAAATGATGTTCCTTCGATTGGATTGGATAGGATTAGATTGGATTGGATTGGATTGGGCTGGATGCCGTTCGTTGGATTGGATTGGATTGGATTGGGTTAATGCCGTTCCTTGGATTGGATTGGATTGGATTGGATTGGTTTGGATTGGATGACGTTACTTGGATTGGATTGGATAGGATTAGATTGGATTGGATTGGATTGGTTTGGATTGGATGACGTTACTTGGATTGGATTGGATAGGATTAGATTGGATTGGATTGGATTGGGCTGGATGCCGTTCGTTGGATTGGATTGGATTGGATTGGGTTAATGCCGTTCCTTGGATTGGATTGGATTGAATTGGATTGGATGCCGTTACTTGGTTTGGATTGGGTTGGATTGGATGCCTTTCCTTATATTGGATTGGATTGGATTGGAATGGATTGCATTGGATTGGATTGGATTGGATGCCATTCCTTGAATTGGGTTGTATTGGATTGGATTGGATTGTACTGAATTTGATTGGATTGGATTGGATTTGAATCCGTTCCTTGGATCGGTTTGGATTGGATTGGATTGGATGGCGTTCCTTGGATTGGATTGGATTGGCTGCCGTTGATTGGATTGGATTGGATGCCGTTCCTGAGATTGGATTGGATTGGAAATGTTTGCATTGGATTGGATTGCATTGGATGCCGTTCCTTGGATTAGATTGGATTGGATGGCGCTCCTTTGATTGGATTGGATTGGACTGGATCGGATTGTATTGGATTGGATTGCATTGAATTGGCTTGAATTGGATGCCGTTCCTTGGATTGAATTGGGTTGGATTTGATGCCGATCCGTTGATTGGATTTGATTGGCTCGGAATGGATTGGATTGGATTGGATTGGATTGCATGCCGTTCACTGGATTGGATTGGATTGTATTGGGTTGGATTGGATTGGATTGGTTTGGATTGGATTGCATTGGATTGGATTGCATGCCGGTCATTGGATTGGTTTGAATTGGATTGGATTGGATTGGATTTGATGCCGTTCCATGGATTGGACTGGATTGGATTAGATTGAATGATGTTCCTTCGATTGGATTGGATTGGATTGGATTGGATTGCATTGAATGCCATTCCTTGGATTGGATTGGATTGGATTGGTTTGGATGACGTTCCTAGGATTGGAAAGGATTGAATTGGATTGGATTGGATTGGATCGGATTGCATTGGATTGGATTGGATTGGATCCCGTTCCTTAGATTGGACTGGATTGGATTGGATTGGAATGGATTGCATTGGATTGGATTGGATGGGATGCCGTTCCTTGAATTGGGTTGTATTGGATTGGATTGGATTGAATTTGATTGGATTGGATTGTATTTGATGCCGTTCCTTGGATTGGATTGGATTGGATTTGATGCCGTTCCTTGGATTGGATTGGATTGGATTGAATTGGATCGGTTTAGATTCCATTGGATTGGATTGGATGGCGTTCCTGGGATTGGATTGGATAGGATTAGAATGGATTGGAATTGGATTTGGCTGGATGCCGTTCGTTGGATTGGATTGGATTGGATTGGATTGGTTGAATGGCGCTCCTTGGATTGGATTGCATTGGATTGGATTGCATGCAGGCCATTGGATTGGATTGGATTGGATTGGATTTGAAGGCGTTCCTTGGATTGGATTGGATTGGATTGGATTGAATGCCGTTCCTTAGATTGGATTGGATTGGATTGGATTGCATCGGATTGGATTGGATTGGATTGCATTCCATTGGATTGGATTGAATTGGATGCCGTTTCTTGTATTGGATTGGATTGGATTGGATTGAATCGGATTGGATTGGATTGGATTGGATGGCGTTACTTGGATTGGATTGGATATGATTATAATGGATGGGAATTGGATTGGGCTGGATGCCGTTCGTTGGATTGGATTGGATGGGATTGGATTGGTTGAATGCCGCTCCTTGGATTGGATTGCATTGGATTGGATTGGATGCCGTTACTTGGTTTGGATTGGATTGCATTGCATTGGATTGAATTGGATGCCGTTCCTTAGATTGGAATGGATTTGCTCGGAATGGATTGGATTGGATTGGATTGAATTGGATGCCGTTCATTGGATTGAATTGGATTGTATTGGGTTGGATTGGATTGTATTGGTTTGGATTGGATTGCATTGGATTGGATTGCATGCCGTTCCTTGGATTGGATTGGATTCGATTGGATTGGATTGAATGACGTTCCTTAGATGGTATTGGATTGGATTGGATCGGAGTGGATTGCATTGGCGTGCATTGCATTGGATTGGATTGGATTGGATGCCGTTTCTTGGATTGGATTGGATTGGATTGGATTGAATCGGATTGGATTGGATTGGTTTGGATTGGATGGCGTTACTTGGATTGGATTGGATAGGATTAGATTGGATTGAATGCCGTTCCTTGGATTGGATTGGATTGGTTTGGATGACGTTCCTAGGATTGGAATTGATTGAATTGGATTGGATTGGATCGGATTGCATTGGATTGGATTGGATTGGATCCCGTTCCTTAGATTGGACTGGGTTGGATTAGATTGGAATGGATTGCATTGGATTGGATTGGATTGGATTGGATTGGATGCCGTTCCTTGAATTGGGTTGTATTGGATTGGATTGAATTTGATGCCGTTCCTTGGATTGGATTGGATTGGATTGGATTTGATGCCGTTCCGTGGATTGGATTGCATTGGATTGGATGGCGTTCCTTTGATTTGATTGGATTGGATTGGATTGGTTTGGCTGCCGTTACTTGGATTGGATTGGATTGGATGCCGTTCCGTAGTCTGGATTGGATTGGATTGGATTGGATTGGAATGGTTTGCATTGGATTGTATTGTATTGGATGCCGTTCCTTGGATTGGATGGGATTCGATTGGATTGTATTGGACTGGATGCCGTTCCTTTGATTCGATTGGATTTGATTGGATTGGATTGGATTGGATCGGATTGGATTGGATTGGATTGGATTGCATTGCATTGGATTGGATTGGATTGGATGCCGTTTCTTGGATTGGATTGGATTGGATTGGATTGAATCGGATTGGATTGGATTGGTTTGGATTGCATGGCGTTACTTGGATTGGATTGGATAGGATTAGATTGGATTGGATTGGATTGGATTGGGCTGGATGCCGTACGTTGGATTGTATTGGATTGGATTGTTTTAATGCCGTTCCTTGGATTGGATTGGATTGGATTGGATGGGATTGGATTGGATGGCGTTACTTGTTTGGATTGGATTGGATGTATTGGGTTGGCTGCCGTTACTTGGATTGAATTGGATTGGATTCGATCGGATTGGATTGGATTGGATGGCGTTCCTTTGATTGAATTGGATTGGATCGGTTTGGATTCCATTGGATTGGATTGGATGGCGTTCCTTGGATTGGATTGGATAGGATTAGAATGGATTGGAATTGGATTTGGCTGGATGCCGCTCCTTGGATTGGATTGCATTGGATTGGATTGCATGCAGGTCATTGGATTGGATTGGATTGGATTGGATTTGATGGCGTTCCTTGGATTGGATTGGATTGGATTGGATTGAATGCCGTTCCTTTGATTGGATTGGATTGGATTGGATTGCATCGGATTGGATTGGATTGGATTGCATTCCATTGGATTGGATTGGATTGGATGCCGTTTCTTGGATTGGATTGGATTGGATTGGATTGGATTGAATCGGATTGGATTGGATTGGATTGGATGGCGTTACTTGGATTGGATTGGATAGGATTATAATGGATGGGAATTGGATTGGGCTGGATGCCGTTCGTTGGATTGGATTGGATTGGATTGGATTGGTTGAATGCCGCTCCTTGGATTGGATTGCATTGGATTGGATTGGATGCCGTTACTTGGTTTGGATTGGATTGCATTGCATTGGATTGAATTGGATGCCGTTCCTTTGATTGGAATGGATTGGCTCGGAATGGATTGGATTGGATTGGATTGAATTGGATGCAGTTCATTGGATTGAATTGGATTGTATTGGGTTGGATTGGATTGTATTGGTTTGGATTGGATTGCATTGGATTGGATTGCATGCCGTTCCTTGGATTGGATTGGATTGGATTGGATTGGATTGGATTGAATGACGTTCCTTAGATGGTATTGGATTGGATTGGATCGGAGTGGATTGGATTGGAGTGCATTGCATTGGATTGGATTGGATTGGATGCCGTTTCTTGGATTGGATTGGATTGGATTGGATTGAATCGGATTGGATTGGATTGGTTTGGATTGGATGGCGTTACTTGGATTGGATAGGATTAGATTGGATTGAATGCCGTTCCTTGGATTGGATTGGATTGGTTTGGATGACGTTCCTAGGATTGGAATTGATTGAATTGGATTGGATTGGATCGGATTGCATTGGATTGGATTGGATTGGATCCCGTTCCTTAGATTGGACTGGGTTGGATTGGATTGGAATGGATTGCATTGGATTGGATTGGATTGGATTGGATGCCGTTCCTTAGATTGGATTGGATTGGAAATGTTTGCATTGGTTTGTATTGCATTGGATGCCGTTCGTTGGATTGGATTGGATTGGATGGCGTTCCTTTGATTGGATTGAATTGGATTGGATTGGATTGCCTGCCGTTACTTGGATTGAGTTGGATTGGATTCGATCGGATTGGATTGGATTGGATGGCGTTCCTTTGATTGAATTGGATTGGATTGGATCGGATTGTATTGGATTGGATTGCATTGAATTGGGTTGAATTGGATGCCGTTCCTTGGATTGAATTGGATTGGATTTGATGCCGATCCGTTGATTGGATTTGATTGGCTCGGAATGGATTGGATTGGATTGGATCGGATTGCATGCCGTTCATTGGATTGGTTTGAATTGGATTGGATTGGATTGGATTTGATGCCGTTCCTTGGATTGGACTGGATTGGATTGGAATAAATGATGTTCCTTCGATTGGATTGGATAGGATTAGATTGGATTGGATTGGATTGGGCTGGATGCCGTTCGTTGGATTGGATTGGATTGGATTGGGTTAATGCCGTTCCTTGGATTGGATTGGATTGGATTGGATTGGTTTGGATTGGATGACGTTACTTGGATTGGATTGGATAGGATTAGATTGGATTGGATTGGATTGGTTTGGATTGGATGACGTTACTTGGATTGGATTGGATAGGATTAGATTGGATTGGATTGGATTGGGCTGGATGCCGTTCGTTGGATTGGATTGGATTGGATTGGGTTAATGCCGTTCCTTGGATTGGATTGGATTGAATTGGATTGGATGCCGTTACTTGGTTTGGATTGGGTTGGATTGGATGCCTTTCCTTATATTGGATTGGATTGGATTGGAATGGATTGCATTGGATTGGATTGGATTGGATGCCATTCCTTGAATTGGGTTGTATTGGATTGGATTGGATTGTACTGAATTTGATTGGATTGGATTGGATTTGAATCCGTTCCTTGGATCGGTTTGGATTGGATTGGATTGGATGGCGTTCCTTGGATTGGATTGGATTGGCTGCCGTTGATTGGATTGGATTGGATGCCGTTCCTGAGATTGGATTGGATTGGAAATGTTTGCATTGGATTGGATTGCATTGGATGCCGTTCCTTGGATTAGATTGGATTGGATGGCGCTCCTTTGATTGGATTGGATTGGACTGGATCGGATTGTATTGGATTGGATTGCATTGAATTGGCTTGAATTGGATGCCGTTCCTTGGATTGAATTGGGTTGGATTTGATGCCGATCCGTTGATTGGATTTGATTGGCTCGGAATGGATTGGATTGGATTGGATTGGATTGCATGCCGTTCACTGGATTGGATTGGATTGTATTGGGTTGGATTGGATTGGATTGGTTTGGATTGGATTGCATTGGATTGGATTGCATGCCGGTCATTGGATTGGTTTGAATTGGATTGGATTGGATTGGATTTGATGCCGTTCCATGGATTGGACTGGATTGGATTAGATTGAATGATGTTCCTTCGATTGGATTGGATTGGATTGGATTGGATTGCATTGAATGCCATTCCTTGGATTGGATTGGATTGGATTGGTTTGGATGACGTTCCTAGGATTGGAAAGGATTGAATTGGATTGGATTGGATTGGATCGGATTGCATTGGATTGGATTGGATTGGATCCCGTTCCTTAGATTGGACTGGATTGGATTGGATTGGAATGGATTGCATTGGATTGGATTGGATGGGATGCCGTTCCTTGAATTGGGTTGTATTGGATTGGATTGGATTGAATTTGATTGGATTGGATTGTATTTGATGCCGTTCCTTGGATTGGATTGGATTGGATTTGATGCCGTTCCTTGGATTGGATTGGATTGGATTGAATTGGATCGGTTTAGATTCCATTGGATTGGATTGGATGGCGTTCCTGGGATTGGATTGGATAGGATTAGAATGGATTGGAATTGGATTTGGCTGGATGCCGTTCGTTGGATTGGATTGGATTGGATTGGATTGGTTGAATGGCGCTCCTTGGATTGGATTGCATTGGATTGGATTGCATGCAGGCCATTGGATTGGATTGGATTGGATTGGATTTGAAGGCGTTCCTTGGATTGGATTGGATTGGATTGGATTGAATGCCGTTCCTTAGATTGGATTGGATTGGATTGGATTGCATCGGATTGGATTGGATTGGATTGCATTCCATTGGATTGGATTGAATTGGATGCCGTTTCTTGTATTGGATTGGATTGGATTGGATTGAATCGGATTGGATTGGATTGGATTGGATGGCGTTACTTGGATTGGATTGGATATGATTATAATGGATGGGAATTGGATTGGGCTGGATGCCGTTCGTTGGATTGGATTGGATGGGATTGGATTGGTTGAATGCCGCTCCTTGGATTGGATTGCATTGGATTGGATTGGATGCCGTTACTTGGTTTGGATTGGATTGCATTGCATTGGATTGAATTGGATGCCGTTCCTTAGATTGGAATGGATTTGCTCGGAATGGATTGGATTGGATTGGATTGAATTGGATGCCGTTCATTGGATTGAATTGGATTGTATTGGGTTGGATTGGATTGTATTGGTTTGGATTGGATTGCATTGGATTGGATTGCATGCCGTTCCTTGGATTGGATTGGATTCGATTGGATTGGATTGAATGACGTTCCTTAGATGGTATTGGATTGGATTGGATCGGAGTGGATTGCATTGGCGTGCATTGCATTGGATTGGATTGGATTGGATGCCGTTTCTTGGATTGGATTGGATTGGATTGGATTGAATCGGATTGGATTGGATTGGTTTGGATTGGATGGCGTTACTTGGATTGGATTGGATAGGATTAGATTGGATTGAATGCCGTTCCTTGGATTGGATTGGATTGGTTTGGATGACGTTCCTAGGATTGGAATTGATTGAATTGGATTGGATTGGATCGGATTGCATTGGATTGGATTGGATTGGATCCCGTTCCTTAGATTGGACTGGGTTGGATTAGATTGGAATGGATTGCATTGGATTGGATTGGATTGGATTGGATTGGATGCCGTTCCTTGAATTGGGTTGTATTGGATTGGATTGAATTTGATGCCGTTCCTTGGATTGGATTGGATTGGATTGGATTTGATGCCGTTCCGTGGATTGGATTGCATTGGATTGGATGGCGTTCCTTTGATTTGATTGGATTGGATTGGATTGGTTTGGCTGCCGTTACTTGGATTGGATTGGATTGGATGCCGTTCCGTAGTCTGGATTGGATTGGATTGGATTGGATTGGAATGGTTTGCATTGGATTGTATTGTATTGGATGCCGTTCCTTGGATTGGATGGGATTCGATTGGATTGGATTGGACTGGATGCCGTTCCTTTGATTCGATTGGATTTGATTGGATTGGATTGGATTGGATCGGATTGGATTGGATTGGATTGGATTGCATTGCATTGGATTGGATTGGATTGGATGCCGTTTCTTGGATTGGATTGGATTGGATTGGATTGAATCGGATTGGATTGGATTGGTTTGGATTGCATGGCGTTACTTGGATTGGATTGGATAGGATTAGATTGGATTGGATTGGATTGGATTGGGCTGGATGCCGTACGTTGGATTGTATTGGATTGGATTGTTTTAATGCCGTTCCTTGGATTGGATTGGATTGGATTGGATGGGATTGGATTGGATGGCGTTACTTGTTTGGATTGGATTGGATGTATTGGGTTGGCTGCCGTTACTTGGATTGAATTGGATTGGATTCGATCGGATTGGATTGGATTGGATGGCGTTCCTTTGATTGAATTGGATTGGACTGGATCGGATTGTATTGGATTGGATTGCATTGAATTGGGTTGAATTGGATGCCGTTCCTTGGATTGAATTGGATTGGATTTGATGCCGATCCGTTGATTGGATTTGATTGGCTCGGAATGGATTGGATTGGATTGGATTGGATTGCATGCCGTTCATTGGATTGGATTGGATTGTATTGGGTTGGATTGGATTGGATTGGTTTGGATTGGATTGCATTGGATTGGATTGCATGCCGGTCATTGGATTGGTTTGAATTGGATTGGATTGGATTGGATTGGATTGGATTGCATTGAATGCCATTCCTTGGATTGGATTGGATTGCATTGGTTTGGATGACGTTCCTAGGATTGGAAAGGATTGAATTGGATTGGATTGGATTGGATCGGATTGCATTGGATTGGATTGGATTGGATCCCGTTCCTTAGATTGGACTGGATTGGATGGGATTGGAATGGATTGCATTGGATTGGATTCGATGGGATGCCGTTCCTTGAATTGGGTTGTATTGGATTGGATTGGATTGGATTGGATTGAATTTGATTGGATTGGATTGTATTTGATGCCGTTCCTTGGATTGGATTGGATTGGATTTGATGCCGTTCCTTGGATTGGATTGTATTGGATTGAATTGGATCGGTTTGGATTCCATTGGATTGGATTGGATGGCGTTCCTTGGATTGGATTGGATAGGATTAGAATGGATTGGAATTGGATTTGGCTGGATGCCGTTCGTTGGATTGGATTGGATTGGATTGGATTGGTTGAATGCCGCTCCTTGGATTGGATTGCATTGGATTGGATTGCATGCAGGCCATTGGATTGGATTGGATTGGATTGGATTGGATTTGATGGCGTTCCTTGGATTGGATTGGATTGGATTGGATTGAATGCCGTTCCTTAGATTGGATTGGATTGGATTGGATTGCATCGGATTGGATTGGATTGGATTGCATTCCATTGGATTGGATTGGATGCCGTTTCTTGGATTGGATTGGATTGGATTGGATTGGATTGGATTGGATTGGATTGGATTTGATGGCGTTCCTTGGATTGGATTGGATTGGATTGGATTGAATGCCGTTCCTTAGATTGGATTGGATTGGATTGGATTGCATCGGATTGGATTGGATTGGATTGCATTCCATTGGATTGGATTGGATTGGATGCCGTTTCTTGGATTGGATTGGATTGGATTGGATTGAATCGGATTGGATTGGATTGTATTGGATGGCGTTACTTGGATTGGATTGCATAGGATTATAATGGATGGGAATTGGATTGGGCTGGATGCCGTTCGTTGGATTGGATTGGATTGGATTGGATTGGTTGAATGCCGCTCCTTGGATTGGATTGCATTGCGTTGGATTGGATGCCGTTACTTGGTTTGGATTGGATTGCATTGCATTGGATTGAATTGGATGCCGTTCCTTAGATTGGAATGGATTGGCTCGGAATGGATTGGATTGGATTGGATTGAATTGGATGCCGTTCATTGGATTGAATTGGATTGTATTGGGTTGGATTGGATTGTATTGGTTTGGATTGGATTGCATTGGATTGGATTGCATGCCGTTCCTTGGATTGGATTGGATTCGATTGGATTGGATTGAATGACGTTCCTTAGATGGTATTGGATTGGATTGGATCGGAGTGGATTGGATTGGAGTACATTGCATTGGATTGGATTGGATTGGATGCCGTTTCTTGTATTGGATTGGATTGGATTGGATTGAATCGGATTGGATTGGATTGGTTTGGATTGGATGGCGTTACTTGGATTGGATTGGATAGGATTAGATTGTATTGAATGCCGTTCCTTGGATTGGATTGGATTGGTTTGGATGACGTTCCTAGGATTGGAATTGATTGAATTGGATTGGATTGGATCGGATTGCATTGGATTGGATTGGATTGGATCCCGTTCCTTAGATTGGACTGGGTTGGATTGGATTGGAATGGATTGCATTGGATCGGATTGGATTGGATTGGATTGGATGCCGTTCCTGAGATTGGATTGGATTGGAAATGTTTGCATTGGATTGGATTGCATTGGATGCCGTTCCTTGGATTGGATTGGATTGGATGGCGTTCCTTTGATTGGATTGAATTGGATTGGATTGGATTGGCTGCCGTTACTTGGATTGAATTGGATTGGATTCGATCGGATTGGATTGGATGGCGTTCCTTTGATTGAATTGGATTGGATTGGATCGGATTGTATTGGATTGGATTGCATTGAATTGGGTTGAATTGGATGCCGTTCCTTGGATTGAATTGGATTGGATTTGACGCCGATCCGTTGATTGGATTTGATTGGCTCGGAATGGATTGGATTGGATTGGATTGGATTGCATGCCGTTCATTGTATTGGATTGGATTGTATTGGGTTGGATTGGATTGGATTGGTTTGGATTGGATTGCATTGGATTGGATTGCATGCCGGTCATTGGATTGTTTTGAATTGGATTGGATTGGATTGGATTTGATGCCGTTCCTTGGATTGGACTGGATTGGATTGGATTGAATGATGTTCCTTCGATTGGATTGGATTGGATTGGATTGGATTGGATTGGATTGGATTGGATTGGATTGCATTGAATGCCATTCCTTGGATTGGATTGGATTGGATTGGTTTGGATGACGTTCCTAGGATTGGAAAGGATTGAATTGGATTGGATTGGATTGAATCGGATTGCATTGGATTGGATTGGATCCCGTTCCTTAGATTGGACTGGATTGGATTGGATTGGAATGGATTGCATTGGAATGGATTGGATGGGATGCCGTTCCTTGAATTGGGTTGTATTGGATTGGATTGGATTGGATTGAATTTGATTGGATTGGATTGTATTTGATGCCGTTCCTTGGATTGGATTGGATCGGATTTGATGCCGTTCCTTGGATTGGATTGGATTGGATTGGATTGAATTGGATCGGTTTGGATTCCATTGGATTGGATTGGATGGCGTTCCTTGGATTGGATTGGATAGGATTAGAATGGATTGGAATTGGATTTGGCTGGATGCCGTTCGTTGGATTGGATTGGATTGGATTGGTTGAATGCCGCTCCTTGGATTGGATTGCATTGGATTGGATTGCATGCAGGTCATTGGATTGGATTGGATTGGATTGGATTGGATTGGATTTGATGGCGTTCCTTGGATTGGATTGGATTGGATTGGATTGAATGCCGTTCCTTAGATTCGATTGGATTGGATTGGATTGCATCGGATTGGATTGGATTGGATTGCATTCCATTGGATTGGATTGGATTGGATGCCGTTTCTTGGATTGGATTGGATTGGATTGGATTGGATTGACTCGGATTGGATTGGATTGGATTGGATGGCGTTACTTGGATTGGATTGGATAGGATTATAATGGATGGGAATTGGATTGGGCTGGATGCCGTTCGTTGGATTGGATTGTATTGGATTGGATTGGATTGGCTGAATGCCGCTCATTGGATTGGATTGCATTGGATTGGATTGGATGCCGTTACTTGGTTTGGATTGGATTGCATTGCATTGGATTGAATTGGATGCCGTTCCTTAGATTGGATTGATGGATTCCTTAGATGGTATTGGATTGGATTGGATCGGAGTGGATTGCATTGGAGTGCATTGCATTGGATTGGATTGGATTGGATGCCGTTTCTTGGATTGGATTGGATTGGATTGGATTGAATCGGATTGGATTGGATTGGTTTGGATTGGATGGCGTTACTTGGATTGGATTGGATAGGATTAGATTGGATTGAATGCCGTTCCTTGGATTGGATTGGATTGGTTTGGATGACGTTCCGAGGATTGGAATTGATTGAATTGGATTGGATTGGATCGGATTGCATTGGATTGGATTGGATTGGATCCCGTTCCTTAGATTGGACTGGGTTGGATTGGATTGGAATGGATTGCATTGGATTGGATTGGATTGGATTGGATGCCGTTCCTTGAATTGGGTTGTATTGGATTGGATTGAATTTGATGCCGTTCCTTGGATTGGATTGGATTGGATTTGATGCCGTTCCGTGGATTGGATTGGATTGGATTGGATGGCGTTCCTTTGATTTGATTGGATTGGATTGGATTGGTTTGGCTGCCGTTACTTGGATTGGATTGGATTGGATGCCGTTCCTTAATTTGGATTGGATTGGATTGGATTGGATTGGAATGGTTTGCATTGGATTGGATTGTATTGGATGCCGTTCCTTGGATTGGATGGGATTCGATTGGATTGGATTGGACTGGATGCCGTTCCTTTGATTCGATTGGATTGTATTGGATTGGATTGGATTGAATTGGATTGGATTGGATTGGCTTGGCTTGGATTGGATTGGATTGGATTGGATAGGATTGGATAGAATTTGATTTGATTGGATGCCGTTCCTTGGATTGGATTGGATAGGATCGGTTTGGATTCCATTGGATTGGATTGGATGGCGTTCCTTGGATAGGATTGGATAGGATTGGATTGAAATGGTTTGCATTGGATTGGATTGGATTGGATGCCGTTCCTTGGATTCCATTGGATTGGATTGGATTGGCTTGGATTGGATTGGATTGGATTGGATTGGATAGGATGGGATTGGATTGGATTTGGTTGGATGCCGTTCCTTGGATTGGATTGGATTGGATCGGTTTGGATTCCATTGGATTGGATTGGATGGCGTTCCTTGGATTGGATTGGATAGGATTGGATTGGAATGGTTTGCATGGGATTGGATTGGATTGGATGCCGTTCCGTTGATTCGATTGGATTGGATTGGCTTGGATTGGATTGGATTGGATAGCATTGGATTGCATTGGGTTGGATTGCATGCCGTTCATTTGATTGGATTTGATTGGATTGGATTGGATTGGATTGGATTGAATGCCGTTCCTTAGATTGGATTGGATTGGATTGGGTTGGATCGAATTGTATTGGATTGGATTGCATTGCATTGGATTGAATTGGATGCCGTTCCTTAGATTGGAATGGATTGGCTCGGAATGGATTGGATTGGATTGGATTGAATTGGATGCCGTTCATTGGATTGGATTGGATTGTATTGGGTTGGATTGGATTGTATTGGTTTGGATTGGATTGCATTGGATTGGATTGCATGCCGTTCCTTGGATTGGATTGGATTGGATTGGATTGAATGACGTTCCTTAGATTGGATTGGATTGGATCGGATTGGATTGGATTGGATTGGATGGCGTTACTTGCATTGGATTCGATAGGATTAGATTGTATTGGATTGGATTGGGCTGGATGCCGTTTGTTGGATTGGATTGGATTGGATTGGGTTAATTCCGTTCCTTGGATTGGATTGGATTGGATTGGATGCCGTTACTTGGTTTGGATTGGGTTGGATTGGACGCCTTTCCTTAGATTGAATTGGATTGGATTGGATTGGAATGGATTGCATTGGATTGGATTGGATTGGATGCCGTTCCTTGAATTGGGTTGTATTGGAATGGATTGGATTGTACTGAATTTGATTGGATTGGATTGGATTTGAATCCGTTCCTTGGATCGGTTTGGATTGGGTTGGATTGGATGGCGTTCCTTGGATTGGATTGGATTGGATTGGATTGGATTGGCTGCCGTTCATTGGATTGGATTGGATTGGATGCCGTTCCTCAGATTGAATTGGATTGGAACGGTTTGCATTGGATTGGATTGGATTGGATGCCGTTCCTTGGATTGGATTGGATTGGATGGCGTTCCTTTGATTGGATTGAATTGGATTGGATTGGATTGGCTGCCGTTACTTGGATTGGATTGGATTGGATTCGATCGGATTGGATTGGAGTGGATGGCGTTCCTTTGATTGAATTGGATTGGATTGGATCGGATTGTATTGGATTGGATTGCATTGAATTGTGTTGAATTGGATGCCGTTCCTTGGATTGGATTGGATTGAATTTGATGCCGATCCGTTGATTGGATTTGATTGGCTCGGAATGGATTGGATTGGATTGGATTGGATTGCATGCCGTTCATTGGATTGGATTGGATTGAATTGGGTTGGATTGGATTGGATTGGTTTGGATTGGATTGCATTGGATTGGATTGCATGCCGGTCATTGGATTGGTTTGAATTTGATTGGATTGGATTGGAGTTGATGCCGTTCCTTGGATTGGATTGGATTGGATTGGAGTTGATGCCGTTCCTTGGATTGGAATGGATTGGTTTGGATTGGATTGGATTGGATTGTATCGGATTGGATTGGATTGGATTGCATTGCATTGGATTGGATTGGATTGGATGCCGTTTCTTGGATTGGATTGGATTGGATTGAATCGGATTGGATTGGATTGGTTTGGATTGGATGGCGTTACTTGGATTGGATTGGATAGGATTAGATTAGATTGGACTGGATTGGATTGGGCTGGATGCCGTACGTTGGATTGGATTGGATTGGATTGTTTTAATGCCGTTCCTTGGATTGGATTGGATTGGATTGGATTGGATTGGATGGGATTGGATTGGATGGCGTTACTTGTTTGGATTGGATGGGATTGGATTGGGTTGGATTGCATGCCGTTCCTCAGATTGGATTGAATTGGATTGGATTGGAATGGATTGCATTGGATTGGATTGGATTGGATGCCGCTCCTTGAATTGGGTTGAATTGGTTTAGATTGAATTGTATTGAATTTGATTGGATTGGAGTGGATTTGAATCCGTTCCTTGGATTGGATTGGATGGATAGGACCGGATTGCATTGGATTGGATTGGATGGCGTTCCTTGGATTGGATTGGATTGGCTGCCGTTGCTTGGATTGGATTGGATTGGATTGGATGCCGTTCCTTAGATTGGATTAGATTGGATTGGATTGGATTGGAATGGTTTGCATTGGATTGGATTGGATTGGATCCCGATCCTTGGATTGAATTGGATTGAATCCGATTGGATTGGATTGGATTGGCTGCCGTAACGTGGATTGCATTGGATTGGATTGGATTGGATTGGATGCCGTTCCTCAGATTGGATTGGATTGGATTGGATTGGAATGGAATGCATTGGATTGGATTGGATTGGATGCCGCTCCTTGAATTTGGTTGAATTGGCTTGGATTGGCCTGTATTGAATTTGATTGGATTGCATTGGATTTGAATCCGTTCCTTGGATTGAATTGGATTGGATTGGATAGGATCGGATTGGAATAGATTGGATTGGATGGCGTTCCTTGGATTGGATTGGATTCGATTGGCTGCCGTTGCTTGGATTGGATTCGATTGGATTGGATGCCGTTCCTTAGATTGGATTGGATTGGATTGGATTATATTGGATTGGATATGATCGGATTGGATTGGATTGGATTTGATTGGATGCCGTTCCTTGGATTGGATTGGATTGGATTGGATTGGATCGGCTGGAATTCCATTGAATTGGATTGGATGGCGTTCCTTGGATTGGATTGGATTCGATTGGCTGCCGTTGCTTGGATTGGATTCGATTGGATTGGATGCCGTTCCTTAGATTGGATTGGATTGGATTGGATTATATTGGATTGGATATGATCGGATTGGATTGGATTGGATTTGATTGGATGCCGTTCCTTGGATTGGATTGGATTGGATTGGATCGGCTGGAATTCCATTGAATTGGATTGGATGGCGTTCCTTGGATTGGATTCAACAGGATTGGATTGCATTGAATGCCGTTCCTTGGATTGGATTGGATTGGATTGGATTGGTTTGGTTGACGTTCCTAGGATTGGAATTGATTGAATTCGATTGGATTGTATTGGATCCCGTTCCTTAGATTGGATTGGATTGGATTGGAATGGATTGCATTGGTTTGGATTTGATTGGATGCCGTTCCTTGAATTGGGTTGTATTGGATTGGATTGGATTGGATTGAATTTGATTCGATTGGATTGTATTTGATGCCGTCCCTTGGATTGGATTGGATTGCATTGGATTGGATCGGATTGGATTGAAATGGATTGGATGGCGTTTCTTTGATTGAATTGGATTGGATTGGCTGCCGTTACTTGGATTCGATTGGATTGGATTGGATTGGATGCCGGTCCTTAGATTGGATTGGATTGGATTGGATTGGATTGGATGCCGTTCCTTTGATTGGATTGGATTGGATTGGATTGGATTGGGTTGGCTTGGATTGGATTGGATTGGATTGGATTGGATTGGATTGGATAGGATTGGACTGGATTGGATTTGATTGGATGCCGTTCCCTTGATTGGATTGGATTGGAATGGATTGGATTGGATTGGATTGGATCGGATCGGATTCCATTGGATTGGATTGGATGGCGTTCCTTGGATTGGATTGGAGAGGATTGGATTGGATTGGATGCCGTTCCTTGCATTGGATTGGATTGGAATGGATTGGATCGGATTGGATTGGATTGAATTGGATCGGATTGGATGGCGTTCCTTGCATTGGATTGGATTGGATTGGCTGCCGTTACTTGGATAGGATTGGATTGGATTGGATTGGATGCCGTTCCTTAGGTTGGATTGGATTGGATTGGATTGGAATGGATTGCATTGGACTGGATTAGATTGGATGCCGTTCCTTGGTTTGGATTGGATTGGATTGGATTGGATGCCGTTCCTTTGATTGGATTGTGTTGGTTTGGCATGGATTGGATTGCATTGGATTGGATTGGATTGGATTGGATGCAGTTCCTTAGATTGGATTGGATTGGATTCGATTGGAATGGATTGCATTGGATTGGATTGGATTGGATTCCGCTCCTTGAATTGGGTTGTATTGGATTGGATTGGATTGGATTTGATGGCGTTCCTTGGATTGGATTGGATTGGATTCGATTGGATTGAATGGCGTTCCTTCGATTGGATTGGATTGGATTGGATTGGATTGGATTGGATTGGATTGGATTGGATTGGATTGGATTGGATTGGATTGGATTGGATTGGATTGGATTGGCTTGGATTGCATTGCATTGGATTGTATTGGGTTGATACGGATTAGATTGGATTGGTTTGGATTGGATGGCGTGACTTGGATTGGATTGGATAGGATTAGATTGGATTGGATTGGATTGGGCTGGATGCCGTTGGGTGGATTGGATTGGATTGGATGCCGTTCCTTGGATTGGATTGGATTGGATTGGATGCCGTTCCTTTTATTGGATTGGATTGGATTGGATTGGGTTGGCTTGGATTGGATTGGATTGGATTGGATTGGATAGGATTGGACTGGATTGGATTTGATTGGATGCCGTTCCCTGGATTGGATTGGAATGGATTGGATTGGATTGGATTGGATCGGATCGGATTCCATTGGATTGGATTGGATGGCGTTCCTTGGATTGGATTGGAGAGGATTGGATTGGATTGGATGCCGTTCCTTGCATTGGATTGGATTGGAATGGATTGGATCGGATTGGATTGGATTGATTTGGATCGGATTGGATGGCGTTCCTTGCATTGGATTGGTTTGGATTGGCTGCCGTTACTTGGATAGGATTGGATTGGATTGGATTGGATGCCGTTCCTTAGGTTGGATTGGATTGGATTGGATTGGATTGGATTGGAATGGATTGCATTGGACTGGATTAGATTGGATGCCGTTCCTTGGTTTGGATTGGATTGCATTGGATTTGATTGGATGCCGTTCCTTTGATTGGATTGTATTGGTCTGGCATGGATTGGATTGCATTGGATTGGATTGGATTGGATTGGATGCAGTTCCTTAGATTGGATTGGATTGGATTCGATTGGAATGGATTGCATTGGATTGGATTGGATTGGATTCCGCTCCTTGAATTGGGTTGTATTGGATTGGATTGGATTGGATTTGATGGCGTTCCTTGGATTGGATTGGATTGGATTGGATGGGATTGAATGGCGTTCCTTCGATTGGATTGGATTGGATTGGATTGGATTGGATTGGATTGGATTGGATTGGATTGGATTGGATTGGATTGGATTGGATTGGATTGGATTGGCTTGGATTGCATTGCACTGGATTGGATTGGGTTGATACGGATTAGATTGGATTGGTTTCGATTGGATGGCGTGACTTGGATTGGATTGGATCGGATTAGATTTGATTGGATTGGATTGGGCTGGATGCCGTTGGGTGGATTGGATTGGATTGCATTGGATTTGTTTAATGCCGTTCCTTGGATTGGATTGGATTGGATTGGATTGGATCGGATTGGATGGCGTTCCTTGGATTGGATTGGATTGGATTGGATTGCTTGCCGTTACTGGGATTGGATTGGATTGGATTTGATTGGATTGGATGTGATGGCCGTCCTAATATTGGATTGGATTGGATTGGAATGGATTGCATTGGATTGGATTAGATTGGCTCCCGCTCCTTGGATTGGATTTGATTGGATTGGATTGGATTGGATTGGATGCCGTTCCTTTGATTGGATTGGATTGGATTGCCTTGGATTATATAGGATTGGATATGATAGGATTGGATTGAATTGGATTTGATTGGATGCCGTTCCTTGGATTGGATTGGATTGGATTGGATCGGCAGTAATTCCATTGGATTGGATTGGATGGCGTTCCTTAGATTGGATTGGATAGGATTGGATTGCATTGAATGCCGTTCCTTGGATTGGATTGGATTGGATTGGTTTGGTTGACGTTCCTAGGATTGGAATTGATTGAATTGGATTGGATTGGATTGGATCCCGTTCCTTAGATTGGATTGGATTAGATTGTATTGGAATGGATTGCATTGGTTTGGATTTGATTGTATGCCGTTCCTTGAATTGGGTTGTATTGGATTGGATTGGATTGGATTGAATTTGATTCGATTGGATTGTATTTGATGCCGTTCCTTGGATTGGATTGGATTGCATTGGATTGGATCGGATTGGATTGGAATGGATTGGATGGCGTTCCTTTGATTGAATTGGATTGGATTGGATTGGCTGCCGTTACTTGGATTCGATTGGATTGGATTGGATTGGATTGGATTGGATGCCGTTCCTTAGATTGGATTGGATTGGATTGCATTGGATGCCGTTCCTTTGATTGGATTGGATTGGCTTGGATTGGATTGGCTTGGATTGGATTGGATTGGATTGGATTGGATAGGATTGGATTGGATTTGATTGGATGCCGTTCCCTGGATTGGATTGGAATGGATTGGATTGGATTGGATTGGATTGGATCGGATCGGATTACATTGGATTGGATTGGATGGCGTTCCTTGGATTGGATTGGAGAGGATTGGATTGCATTGGATTGGATTGCATGCCGTTCATTGGATTGGATAAGATTGGATTGGATTGTTTTAATGCCGTTCCTTGGATTGGATTTTTTTGGATTGGATTGGATTTGATGCCGTTCCTTAGATTGGATCGGATTGGATTGGATTGGAATTGATTGCATTGGATTGGATTGGATTGGATGCCGTTCCTTGAATTGGGTTGTATTGGATTGGATTGTATTGTATTGAATTTGATTGGATTGGATTGGATTTGATGCCGTTCCTTGGATTGGATTGGATTGGATTGGATTGTATTGGTTTGGATTGGATTGCATTGGATTGGATTGCATGCCGTTCCTTGGATTGGATTGGATTGGATTGGATTGAATGACGTTCCTTAGATTGGATTGGATTGGATCGTATTGGATTGGATTGGAGTGCATTGCATTGGATTGGATTGGATTGGATTGGATTGAATCGGATTGGATTGGATTGGTTTGGATTGGATGGCGTTACTTGGATTGGATTCGATAGGATTAGATTGGATTGGATTGGATTGGGCTGGATGCCGTTTGTTGGATTGGATTGGATTGGATTGGGTTAATGCCGTTCCTTGGATTGGATTGGATTGGATTGGATTGGATGCCGTTACTTGGTTTGGATTGGGTTGGATTGGACGCCTTTCCTTAAATTGAATTGGATTGGATTGGATTGGAATGGATTGCATTGGATTGGATTGGATTGGATGCCGTTCCTTGAATTGTGTTGTATTGGAATGGATTGGCTTGTACTGAATTTGATTGGATTGGATTGGATTTGAACCCGTTCCCTGGATCGGTTTGGATTGGGTTGGATTGGATGGCGTTCCTTGGATTGGATTGGATTGGATTGGATTGGCTGCCGTTGATTGGATTGGATTGGATTGGATGCCGTTCCTTAGATTGGATTGGATTGGAAGGGTTTGCATTGGATTGGATTGGATTGGATGCCGTTCCTTGGATTGGATTGGATTGGATGGCGTTCCTTTGATTGGATTGAATTGGATTGGATCGGATTGGCTGCCGTTACTTGGATTGGATTGGATTGGATTGGATTGGAATGGATTGCATTGGACTGGATTAGATTGGATGCCGTTCCTTGGTTTGGATTGGATTGCATTGGATTTGATTGGATGCCGTTCCTTTGATTGGATTGTATTGGTCTGGCATGGATTGGATTGCATTGGATTGGATTGGATTGGATTGGATGCAGTTCCTTAGATTGGATTGGATTGGATTCGATTGGAATGGATTGCATTGGATTGGATTGGATTGGATTCCGCTCCTTGAATTGGGTTGTATTGGATTGGATTGGATTGGATTTGATGGCGTTCCTTGGATTGGATTGGATTGGATTGGATGGGATTGAATGGCGTTCCTTCGATTGGATTGGATTGGATTGGATTGGATTGGATTGGATTGGATTGGATTGGATTGGATTGGATTGGATTGGATTGGATTGGATTGGCTTGGATTGCATTGCACTGGATTGGATTGGGTTGATACGGATTAGATTGGATTGGTTTCGATTGGATGGCGTGACTTGGATTGGATTGGATCGGATTAGATTTGATTGGATTGGATTGGGCTGGATGCCGTTGGGTGGATTGGATTGGATTGCATTGGATTTGTTTAATGCCGTTCCTTGGATTGGATTGGATTGGATTGGATTGGATCGGATTGGATGGCGTTCCTTGGATTGGATTGGATTGGATTGGATTGCTTGCCGTTACTGGGATTGGATTGGATTGGATTTGATTGGATTGGATGTGATGGCCGTCCTAATATTGGATTGGATTGGATTGGAATGGATTGCATTGGATTGGATTAGATTGGCTCCCGCTCCTTGGATTGGATTTGATTGGATTGGATTGGATTGGATTGGATGCCGTTCCTTTGATTGGATTGGATTGGATTGCCTTGGATTATATAGGATTGGATATGATAGGATTGGATTGAATTGGATTTGATTGGATGCCGTTCCTTGGATTGGATTGGATTGGATTGGATCGGCAGTAATTCCATTGGATTGGATTGGATGGCGTTCCTTAGATTGGATTGGATAGGATTGGATTGCATTGAATGCCGTTCCTTGGATTGGATTGGATTGGATTGGTTTGGTTGACGTTCCTAGGATTGGAATTGATTGAATTGGATTGGATTGGATTGGATCCCGTTCCTTAGATTGGATTGGATTAGATTGTATTGGAATGGATTGCATTGGTTTGGATTTGATTGTATGCCGTTCCTTGAATTGGGTTGTATTGGATTGGATTGGATTGGATTGAATTTGATTCGATTGGATTGTATTTGATGCCGTTCCTTGGATTGGATTGGATTGCATTGGATTGGATCGGATTGGATTGGAATGGATTGGATGGCGTTCCTTTGATTGAATTGGATTGGATTGGATTGGCTGCCGTTACTTGGATTCGATTGGATTGGATTGGATTGGATTGGATTGGATGCCGTTCCTTAGATTGGATTGGATTGGATTGCATTGGATGCCGTTCCTTTGATTGGATTGGATTGGCTTGGATTGGATTGGCTTGGATTGGATTGGATTGGATTGGATTGGATAGGATTGGATTGGATTTGATTGGATGCCGTTCCCTGGATTGGATTGGAATGGATTGGATTGGATTGGATTGGATTGGATCGGATCGGATTACATTGGATTGGATTGGATGGCGTTCCTTGGATTGGATTGGAGAGGATTGGATTGCATTGGATTGGATTGCATGCCGTTCATTGGATTGGATAAGATTGGATTGGATTGTTTTAATGCCGTTCCTTGGATTGGATTTTTTTGGATTGGATTGGATTTGATGCCGTTCCTTAGATTGGATCGGATTGGATTGGATTGGAATTGATTGCATTGGATTGGATTGGATTGGATGCCGTTCCTTGAATTGGGTTGTATTGGATTGGATTGTATTGTATTGAATTTGATTGGATTGGATTGGATTTGATGCCGTTCCTTGGATTGGATTGGATTGGATTGGATTGTATTGGTTTGGATTGGATTGCATTGGATTGGATTGCATGCCGTTCCTTGGATTGGATTGGATTGGATTGGATTGAATGACGTTCCTTAGATTGGATTGGATTGGATCGTATTGGATTGGATTGGAGTGCATTGCATTGGATTGGATTGGATTGGATTGGATTGAATCGGATTGGATTGGATTGGTTTGGATTGGATGGCGTTACTTGGATTGGATTCGATAGGATTAGATTGGATTGGATTGGATTGGGCTGGATGCCGTTTGTTGGATTGGATTGGATTGGATTGGGTTAATGCCGTTCCTTGGATTGGATTGGATTGGATTGGATTGGATGCCGTTACTTGGTTTGGATTGGGTTGGATTGGGCGCCTTTCCTTAAATTGAATTGGATTGGATTGGATTGGAATGGATTGCATTGGATTGGATTGGATTGGATGCCGTTCCTTGAATTGTGTTGTATTGGAATGGATTGGCTTGTACTGAATTTGATTGGATTGGATTGGATTTGAACCCGTTCCCTGGATCGGTTTGGATTGGGTTGGATTGGATGGCGTTCCTTGGATTGGATTGGATTGGATTGGATTGGCTGCCGTTGATTGGATTGGATTGGATTGGATGCCGTTCCTTAGATTGGATTGGATTGGAAGGGTTTGCATTGGATTGGATTGGATTGGATGCCGTTCCTTGGATTGGATTGGATTGGATGGCGTTCCTTTGATTGGATTGAATTGGATTGGATCGGATTGGCTGCCGTTACTTGGATTGGATTGGATTGGATTCGATTCGATCGGATTGGATTGGATGGCGTTCCTTTAATTGAATTGTATTGGATTGGATCGGATTGTATTGGATTGGATTGCATTGAATTGTGTTGAATTGGATGCCGTTCCTTGGATTGGATTGGATTGGATTTGATGCCGATCCGTTGATTGGATTTGATTGGCTCGGAATGGATTGGATTGGATTGGATTGGATTGCATGCCGTTCATTGGATTGGATTGGATTGAATTGGGTTGGATTGGATTGGATTGGTTTGGATTGGATTGCATTGGATTGGATTGCATGCCGGTCATTGGATTGGTTTGAATTTGATTGGATTGGATTGGATTTGATGCCGTTCCTTGGATTGGACTGGATTGGATTGGATTGAATGACGTTCCTTCGATTGGATTGGAATGGATTGGATTGGATTGGATTGGATTGGATTGGATCGGATTGGATTGGATTGGATTGGATTGCATTGCATTGGATTGGATTGGATTGGATGCCGTTTCTTGGATTGGATTGGATAGGATTAGATTGGATTGGATTGGATTGGATTGGGCTGGATGCCGTACGTTGGATTGGATTGGATTGGATTGTTTTAATGCCGTTCCTTGGATTGAATTGGATTGGATTGGATTGGATGGGATTGGGTTGGATGGCGTTACTTGTTTGGATTGGATTGGATTGGATTGGGTTGGATTGGATGCCGTTCCTAAGATTGGATTGAATTGGATTGGATTGGAATGGATTGCATTGGATTGGATTGGATTGGATGCCGCTCCTTGAATTGGGTTGAATTGGTTTGGATTGGATTGTATTGAATTTGATTGGATTGGAGTGGATTTGAATCCGTTCCTTGGATTGGATTGGATGGATAGGACCGGATTGGATTGGATTGGATTGGATGGCGTTCCTTTGATTGGATTGGATTGGCTGCCGTTGCTTGGATTGGATTGGATTGGATTGGATGCCGTTCCTTAGATTGGATTAGATTGGATTGGATTGGATTGGAATGGTTTGCATTGGATTGGATTGGATTGGATACCGATCCTTGGATTGAATTGGATTGAATCCGATTGGATTGGATTGGATTGGATTGGATTGGCTGCCGTTACGTGGATTGCATTGGATTGGATTGGATTGGATTGGATGCCGTTCCTCAGATTGGATTGGATTGGATTGGATTGGAATGGAATGCATTGGATTGGATTGGATTGGATGCCGCTCCTTGAATTGGGTTGAATTGGCTTGGATTGGCTTGTATTGAATTTGATTGGATTGGATTGGATTTGAATCCGTTCCTTGGATTGAATTGGATTGGATTGGATTGGATAGGATCGGATTGGAATAGATTGGATTGGATGGCGTTCCTTGGATTGGATTGGATTGGATTGGCTGCCGTTGCTTGGATTGGATTCGATTGGATTGGATGCCGTTCCTTAGATTGGATTGGATTGGATTGGCTTGGAGTATATTGGATTGGATATGATAGGATTGGATTGGATTGGATTTGATTGGATGCCGTTCCTTGGATTGGATTGGATTGGATTGGATTGGATTGGATCGGCTGGAATTCCATTGAATTGGATTGGATGGCGTTCCTTGGATTGGATTGAATAGGATTGGATTGCATTGAATGCCGTTCCTTGGATTGGATTGGATTGGATTGGTTTGGTTGACGTTCCCATGATTGGAATTGATTGAATTCGATTGGATTGGATTGGATCCCGTTCCTTAGATTGGATTGGATTGGATTGGAATGGATTGCATTGGTTTGGATTTGATTGGATGCCGTTCCTTGAATTGGGTTGTAATGGATTGGATTGGATTGGATTGAATTTGATTCGATTGGATTGTATTTGATGCCGTTCCTTGGATTGGATTGGATTGCATTGGATTGGATCGGATTGTATTGGAATGGATTGGATGGCGTTCCTTTGATTGAATTGGATTGGATTGGATTGGCTGCCGTTACTTGGATTCGATTGGATTGGATTGGATTGGATGCCGTTCCTTAGATTGGATTGGATTGAATTGGATTGGATTGGATGCCGTTCCTTTGATTGGATTGGATTGGATTGGGTTGGCTTGGATTGGATTGGATTGGATTGGATTGGATTGGATAGGATTGGACTGGATTGGATTTGATTGGATGCCGTTCCCTGGATTGGATTGGAATGGATTGGATTGGATTGGATTGGATTGGATTGGATCGGATCGGATTCCATTGGATTGGATTGGATAGCGTTCCTTGGATTGGATTGGAGAGGATTGGATTGGATTGGATGCCGTTCCTTGCATTGGATTGGATTGGAATGGATTGGATCGGATTGGATTGGATTGAATTGGATCGGATTGGATGGCGTTCCTTGCATTGGATTGGATTGGATTGGCTGCCGTTCCTTAGGTTGGATTGGATTGGATTGGATTGGAATGGATTGCATTGGACTGGATTAGATTGGATGCCGTTCCTTGGTTTTTGATTGGATTGGATTGGATGCCATTCCTTTGATTGGATTGTATTGGTTTGGCATGGATTGGATTGCATTGGATTTGATTGGATTGGATTGGATGCAGTTCCTTAGATTGGATTGGATTGGATTCGATTGGAATGGATTGCATTGGATTGGATTGGATTGGATTCCGCTCCTTGAATTGGGTTGTATTGGATTGGATTGGATTGGATTTGATGGCGTTCCTTGGATTGGATTGGATTGGATTGGATTGGATTGAATGGCGTTCCTTCGATTGGATTGGATTGGATTGGATTGGATTGGATTGGATTGGATTGGATTGGATTGGATTGGATTGGATTGGATTGGATTGGATTGGCTTGGATTGCATTGCATTGGATTGGATTGGGTTGATACGGATTAGATTGGATTGGTTTGGATTCGATGGCGTGACTTGGATTGGATTGGATAGGATTAGATTTGATTGGATTGGATTGGGCTGGATGCCGTTGGGTGGATTTGATTGGATTGCATTGGATTTGTTTAATGCCGTTCCTTGGATTGGATTGGATTGGATTGGATTGGATCGGATTGGATGGCGTTCCTTGGATTGGATTGGATTGGATTGGATTGCTTGCCGTTACTGGGATTGGATTGGATTGGATTTGATTGGATTGGATGTGATGGCGGTCCTGAAAGTTGGGAATCAAGTAGATAAGGTTGTTAAGAAGGCATATGGTGTCTTGGCGTTTATTGGTAGGGGGATTGAATTTAGGAGTCGTAGCGTTATGTTGCAACTGTACACAACTCTGGTGCGGCCGCACTTGGAGTACTGTGTGCCGTTCTGGTCCCCACATTACAGGAAGGATGTGGAGGCTTTGGAGAGGGTGCAGAGGAGGTTTACCAGGATGTTGCCTGGTATGGAGGGGAGATCCTATGAGGAGAGGCTGAGGGATTTGTGATTGTTTTCGCTGGAAAGGCGGCGGCTAAGAGGGGATCTTATTGAAACATATAAGATGATTAGAGGTTTAGATAGGGTGGATAGTGATAGCCTTTTTCCTCTGATGGAGAAATCCAGCACGAGGGGGCATGGCTTTAAATTGAGGGGGGGTAGTTATAGAACCGATGTCAGGGGTAGGTTCTTTACCCAGAGGGTGGTGAGGGATTGGAATGCCCTGCCAGCATCAGTAGTAAATGCGCCTAGTTTGGGGGCGTTTAAGAGATCCGTAGATAGGTTCATGGACGAAAAGAAATTGGTTTAGGTTGGAGGGTCACAGTTTTTTTTTTTTTTTAACTGGTCGGTGCAACATCGTGGGCCGAAGGGCCTGTTCTGCGCTGTAATGTTCTATGTTCTATGTTATATTGGATTGGATTGGATTGGAATGGATTGCATTGGATTGGATTAGATTGGCTCCCGCTCCTTGGATTGGATTTGATTGGATTGTATTGGATTGGATTGGATTGGATGCCGTTCCTTTGATTGGATTGGATTGGATTGGCTTGGATTATATAGGATTGGATATGATAGGATTGGATTGGATTGGATTTGATTGGATGCCGTTCCTTGGATTGGATTGGATTGGATTGGATTGGATTGGATTGGATCGGCTGGAATTCCATTGGATTGGATTGGATGGCGTTCCTTGGATTGGATTGGATAGGATTGGATTGCATTGAATGCCGTTCCTTGGATTGGATTGGATTGGATTGGTTTGGTTGACGTTCCTAGGATTGGAATTGATTGAATTGGATTGGATTGGATTGGATCCCGTTCCTTAGATTGGATTGGATTGGATTGTATTGTAATGGATTGCATTGGTTTGTATTTGATTGGATGCCGTTCCTTGAATTGAGTTGTATTGGATTGGATTGGATTGGGTTGAATTTGATTCGATTGGATTGTATTTGATGCCGTTCCTTGGATTGGATTGGATTGCATTGGATTGGATCGGATTGGATTGGAATGGATTGGATGGCGTTCCTTTGATTGAATTGGATTGGATTGGATTGGCTGCCGTTACTTGGATTCGATTGGATTGGATTGGATTGGATTGGATGCCGTTCCTTTGATTGGATTGGATTGGATGCCGTTCCTTTGATTGGATTGGATTGGCTTGGATTGGATTGGCTTGTATTGGATTGGATTGGATAGGATTGGATTGGATTTGATTGGATGCCGTTCCCTGGATTGGATTGGAATGGATTGGATTGGATTGCATTGGATTGCATGCCGTTCATTGGATTGGATAAGATTGGATTGGATTGGTTTAATGCCGTTCCTTGGATTGGATTTTTTTGGATTGGATTGGATTTGATGCCGTTCCTTAGATTGGATTGGATTGGATTGGATTGAAATGGATTGCATTGGATTGGATTGGATGCCGTTCCTTGAATTGGGTTGTATTGGATTGGATTGGATTGTATTGAATTTGATTGGATTGGATTGGATTTGATGCCGTTCCTTGGATTGGATTGGATTGGATAGGATTGGATTGGATTGGATTGGATCGGATTGGATTGGATTGGATTGGATGCCATTCCTTAGATTGGATTGGAGTGGATTGGATTGGATTGGAATGGATTGAATTGGATTGGATTGGATTGGATGCCATTCCTTGGATTGGATTGGATTGGAATGGATTGGATCGGATTGGATTGGATTGAATTGGATCGGATTGGATGGCGTTCCTTCGATTGGATTGGATTGGATTGGCTGCCGTTACTTGGATAGGATTGCATTGGATTGGATTGGATGCCGTTCCTTAGGTTGGATTGGATTGGATTGGATTGGATTGGAATGGATTGCATTGGATTGGATTAGATTGGATGCCGTTCCTTTGATTGGATTGTATTGGTTTGGCTTGGATTGGATTGCATTGGATTGGATTGGATTTGATTGGATGCCGTTCCTTAGATTGGATTGGATTGGATTCGATTGGAATGGATTGCGTTGGATTGGATTGGATTGGATTCCGTTCCGTGAATTGGGTTGTACTGGATTGGATTGGATTGGATTTGATGCCGTTCCTTGGATTGGATTGGATTGGATTGAATGGCGTTCCTGCCATTGGATTGGATTGGATTGGATTGGATTGGATTGGATTGGATTGGATTGGATTGGATTGGATTGGATTGTATTGCATTGCATTGGATTGGACTGGATTGAATCGGATTTGATTGGATTGGTTTGGATTGGATGGCCTGACTTGGATTGGATTGGATTGGATTAGATTGGATTGGATTGGATTGGGCTGGATGCCGTTGGGTGGATTGGATTGGATTGCATTGGATTTGTTTAATGCCGTTCCTTGGATTGGATTGGATTGGATTGGATCGGATTGGATGGCGTTCCTTGGATTGGATTGGATTGGCTGCCGTTGCTTGGATTGGATTGGATTGGATTGGATGCCGTTCCTTAGATTGGATTAGATTGGATTGGATTGGATTGGAATGGTTTGCATTGGATTGGATTGGATTGGATCCCGATCCTTGGATTGAATTGGATTGAATCCGATTGGATTGGATTGGATTGGCTGCCGTAACGTGGATTGCATTGGATTGGATTGGATTGGATTGGATGCCGTTCCTCAGATTGGATTGGATTGGATTGGAATGGAATGCATTGGATTGGATTGGATTGGATGCCGCTCCTTGAATTTGGTTGAATTGGCTTGGATTGGCCTGTATTGAATTTGATTGGATTGCATTGGATTTGAATCCGTTCCTTGGATTGAATTGGATTGGATTGGATAGGATCGGATTGGAATAGATTGGATTGGATGGCGTTCCTTGGATTGGATTGGATTCGATTGGCTGCCGTTGCTTGGATTGTATTCGATTGGATTGGATGCCGTTCCTTAGATTGGATTGGATTGGATTGGATTATATTGGATTGGATATGATCGGATTGGATTGGATTGGATTTGATTGGATGCCGTTCCTTGGATTGGATTGGATTGGATTGGATTGGATCGGCTGGAATTCCATTGAATTGGATTGGATGGCGTTCCTTGGATTGGATTGGATTCGATTGGCTGCCGTTGCTTGGATTGGATTCGATTGGATTGGATGCCGTTCCTTAGATTGGATTGGATTGGATTGGATTATATTGGATTGGATATGATCGGATTGGATTGGATTGGATTTGATTGGATGCCGTTCCTTGGATTGGATTGGATTGGATTGGATCGGCTGGAATTCCATTGAATTGGATTGGATGGCGTTCCTTGGATTGGATTCAACAGGATTGGATTGCATTGAATGCCGGTCCTTGGATTGGATTGGATTGGATTGGATTGGTTTGGTTGACGTTCCTAGGATTGGAATTGATTGAATTCGATTGGATTGTATTGGATCCCGTTCCTTAGATTGGATTGGATTGGAATGGATTGCATTGGTTTGGATTTGATTGGATGCCGTTCCTTGAATTGGGTTGTATTGGATTGGATTGGATTGGATTGAATTTGATTCGATTGGATTGTATTTGATGCCGTCCCTTGGATTGGATTGGATTGCATTGGATTGGATCGGATTGGATTGAAATGGATTGGATGGCGTTTCTTTGATTGAATTGGATTGGATTGGCTGCCGTTACTTGGATTCGATTGGATTGGATTGGATTGGATGCCGGTCCTTAGATTGGATTGGATTGGATTGGATTGGATTGGATGCCGTTCCTTTGATTGGATTGGATTGGATTGGATTGGGTTGGCTTGGATTGGATTGGATTGGATTGGATTGGATTGGATTGGATAGGATTGGACTGGATTGGATTTGATTGGATGCCGTTCCCTTGATTGGATTGGATTGGAATGGATTGGATTGGATTGGATTGGATCGGATCGGATTCCATTGGATTGGATTGGATGGCGTTCCTTGGATTGGATTGGAGAGGATTGGATTGGATTGGATGCCGTTCCTTGCATTGGATTGGATTGGAATGGATTGGATCGGATTGGATTGGATTGAATTGGATCGGATTGGATGGCGTTCCTTGCATTGGATTGGATTGGATTGGCTGCCGTTACTTGGATAGGATTGGATTGGATTGGATTGGATGCCGTTCCTTAGGTTGGATTGGATTGGATTGGATTGGAATGGATTGCATTGGACTGGATTAGATTGGATGCCGTTCCTTGGTTTGGATTGGATTGGATTGGATTGGATGCCGTTCCTTTGATTGGATTGTGTTGGTTTGGCATGGATTGGATTGCATTGGATTGGATTGGATTGGATTGGATGCAGTTCCTTAGATTGGATTGGATTGGATTCGATTGGAATGGATTGCATTGGATTGGATTGGATTGGATTCCGCTCCTTGAATTGGGTTGTATTGGATTGGATTGGATTGGATTTGATGGCGTTCCTTGGATTGGATTGGATTGGATTCGATTGGATTGAATGGCGTTCCTTCGATTGGATTGGATTGGATTGGATTGGATTGGATTGGATTGGATTGGATTGGATTGGATTGGATTGGATTGGATTGGATTGGCTTGGATTGCATTGCATTGGATTGTATTGGGTTGATACGGATTAGATTGGATTGGTTTGGATTGGATGGCGTGACTTGGATTGGATTGGATAGGATTAGATTGGATTGGATTGGATTGGGCTGGATGCCGTTGGGTGGATTGGATTGGATTGGATGCCGTTCCTTGGATTGGATTGGATTGGATTGGATGCCGTTCCTTTTATTGGATTGGATTGGATTGGATTGGGTTGGCTTGGATTGGATTGGATTGGATTGGATTGGATAGGATTGGACTGGATTGGATTTGATTGGATGCCGTTCCCTGGATTGGATTGGAATGGATTGGATTGGATTGGATTGGATCGGATCGGATTCCATTGGATTGGATTGGATGGCGTTCCTTGGATTGGATTGGAGAGGATTGGATTGGATTGGATGCCGTTCCTTGCATTGGATTGGATTGGAATGGATTGGATCGGATTGGATTGGATTGATTTGGATCGGATTGGATGGCGTTCCTTGCATTGGATTGGTTTGGATTGGCTGCCGTTACTTGGATAGGATTGGATTGGATTGGATTGGATGCCGTTCCTTAGGTTGGATTGGATTGGATTGGATTGGATTGGATTGGAATGGATTGCATTGGACTGGATTAGATTGGATGCCGTTCCTTGGTTTGGATTGGATTGCATTGGATTTGATTGGATGCCGTTCCTTTGATTGGATTGTATTGGTCTGGCATGGATTGGATTGCATTGGATTGGATTGGATTGGATTGGATGCAGTTCCTTAGATTGGATTGGATTGGATTCGATTGGAATGGATTGCATTGGATTGGATTGGATTGGATTCCGCTCCTTGAATTGGGTTGTATTGGATTGGATTGGATTGGATTTGATGGCGTTCCTTGGATTGGATTGGATTGGATTGGATGGGATTGAATGGCGTTCCTTCGATTGGATTGGATTGGATTGGATTGGATTGGATTGGATTGGATTGGATTGGATTGGATTGGATTGGATTGGATTGGATTGGATTGGATTGGATTGGCTTGGATTGCATTGCACTGGATTGGATTGGGTTGATACGGATTAGATTGGATTGGTTTCGATTGGATGGCGTGACTTGGATTGGATTGGATCGGATTAGATTTGATTGGATTGGATTGGGCTGGATGCCGTTGGGTGGATTGGATTGGATTGCATTGGATTTGTTTAATGCCGTTCCTTGGATTGGATTGGATTGGATTGGATTGGATCGGATTGGATGGCGTTCCTTGGATTGGATTGGATTGGATTGGATTGCTTGCCGTTACTGGGATTGGATTGGATTGGATTTGATTGGATTGGATGTGATGGCCGTCCTAATATTGGATTGGATTGGATTGGAATGGATTGCATTGGATTGGATTAGATTGGCTCCCGCTCCTTGGATTGGATTTGATTGGATTGGATTGGATTGGATTGGATGCCGTTCCTTTGATTGGATTGGATTGGATTGCCTTGGATTATATAGGATTGGATATGATAGGATTGGATTGAATTGGATTTGATTGGATGCCGTTCCTTGGATTGGATTGGATTGGATTGGATCGGCAGTAATTCCATTGGATTGGATTGGATGGCGTTCCTTAGATTGGATTGGATAGGATTGGATTGCATTGAATGCCGTTCCTTGGATTGGATTGGATTGGATTGGTTTGGTTGACGTTCCTAGGATTGGAATTGATTGAATTGGATTGGATTGGATTCGATCCCGTTCCTTAGATTGGATTGGATTAGATTGTATTGGAATGGATTGCATTGGTTTGGATTTGATTGTATGCCGTTCCTTGAATTGGGTTGTATTGGATTGGATTGGATTGGATTGAATTTGATTCGATTGGATTGTATTTGATGCCGTTCCTTGGATTGGATTGGATTGCATTGGATTGGATCGGATTGGATTGGAATGGATTGGATGGCGTTCCTTTGATTGAATTGGATTGGATTGGATTGGCTGCCGTTACTTGGATTCGATTGGATTGGATTGGATTGGATTGGATTGGATGCCGTTCCTTAGATTGGATTGGATTGGATTGCATTGGATGCCGTTCCTGTGATTGGATTGGATTGGCTTGGATTGGATTGGCTTGGATTGGATTGGATTGGATTGGATTGGATAGGATTGGATTGGATTTGATTGGATGCCGTTCCCTGGATTGGATTGGAATGGATTGGATTGGATTGGATTGGATTGGATCGGATCGGATTACATTGGATTGGATTGGATGGCGTTCCTTGGATTGGATTGGAGAGGATTGGATTGCATTGGATTGGATTGCATGCCGTTCATTGGATTGGATAAGATTGGATTGGATTGTTTTAATGCCGTTCCTTGGATTGGATTTTTTTGGATTGGATTGGATTTGATGCCGTTCCTTAGATTGGATCGGATTGGATTGGATTGGAATTGATTGCATTGGATTGGATTGGATTGGATGCCGTTCCTTGAATTGGGTTGTATTGGATTGGATTGTATTGTATTGAATTTGATTGGATTGGATTGGATTTGATGCCGTTCCTTGGATTGGATTGGATTGGATTGGATTGGATTGTATTGGTTTGGATTGGATTGCATTGGATTGGATTGCATGCCGTTCCTTGGATTGGATTGGATTGGATTGGATTGAATGACGTTCCTTAGATTGGATTGGATTGGATCGTATTGGATTGGATTGGAGTGCATTGCATTGGATTGGATTGGATTGGATTGGATTGAATCGGATTGGATTGGATTGGTTTGGATTGGATGGCGTTACTTGGATTGGATTCGATAGGATTAGATTGGATTGGATTGGATTGGGCTGGATGCCGTTTGTTGGATTGGATTGGATTGGATTGGTTTAATGCCGTTCCTTGGATTGGATTGGATTGGATTGGATTGGATGCCGTTACTTGGTTTGGATTGGGTTGGATTGGACGCCTTTCCTTAAATTGAATTGGATTGGATTGGATTGGAATGGATTGCATTGGATTGGATTGGATTGGATGCCGTTCCTTGAATTGTGTTGTATTGGAATGGATTGGCTTGTACTGAATTTGATTGGATTGGATTGGATTTGAACCCGTTCCCTGGATCGGTTTGGATTGGGTTGGATTGGATGGCGTTCCTTGGATTGGATTGGATTGGATTGGATTGGCTGCCGTTGATTGGATTGGATTGGATTGGATGCCGTTCCTTAGATTGGATTGGATTGGAAGGGTTTGCATTGGATTGGATTGGATTGGATGCCGTTCCTTGGATTGGATTGGATTGGATGGCGTTCCTTTGATTGGATTGAATTGGATTGGATCGGATTGGCTGCCGTTACTTGGATTGGATTGGATTGGATTCGATTCGATCGGATTGGATTGGATGGCGTTCCTTTAATTGAATTGTATTGGATTGGATCGGATTGTATTGGATTGGATTGCATTGAATTGTGTTGAATTGGATGCCGTTCCTTGGATTGGATTGGATTGGATTTGATGCCGATCCGTTGATTGGATTTGATTGGCTCGGAATGGATTGGATTGGATTGGATTGGATTGCATGCCGTTCATTGGATTGGATTGGATTGAATTGGGTTGGATTGGATTGGATTGGTTTGGATTGGATTGCATTGGATTGGATTGCATGCCGGTCATTGGATTGGTTTGAATTTGATTGGATTGGATTGGATTTGATGCCGTTCCTTGGATTGGACTGGATTGGATTGGATTGAATGACGTTCCTTCGATTGGATTGGAATGGATTGGATTGGATTGGATTGGATTGGATTGGATCGGATTGGATTGGATTGGATTGGATTGCATTGCATTGGATTGGATTGGATTGGATGCCGTTTCTTGGATTGGATTTGATTGGATTGGATTGAATCGGATTGGATTGGATTGGTTTGGATTGGATGGCGTTACTTGGATTGGATTGGATAGGATTAGATTGGATTGGATTGGATTGGATTGGGCTGGATGCCGTACGTTGGATTGGATTGGATTGGATTGTTTTAATGCCGTTCCTTGGATTGAATTGGATTGGATTGGATTGGATGGGATTGGGTTGGATGGCGTTACTTGTTTGGATTGGATTGGATTGGATTGGGTTGGATTGGATGCCGTTCCTAAGATTGGATTGAATTGGATTGGATTGGAATGGATTGCATTGGATTGGATTGGATTGGATGCCGCTCCTTGAATTGGGTTGAATTGGTTTGGATTGGATTGTATTGAATTTGATTGGATTGGAGTGGATTTGAATCCGTTCCTTGGATTGGATTGGATGGATAGGACCGGATTGGATTGGATTGGATTGGATGGCGTTCCTTTGATTGGATTGGATTGGCTGCCGTTGCTTGGATTGGATTGGATTGGATTGGATGCCGTTCCTTAGATTGGATTAGATTGGATTGGATTGGATTGGAATGGTTTGCATTGGATTGGATTGGATTGGATACCGATCCTTGGATTGAATTGGATTGAATCCGATTGGATTGGATTGGATTGGATTGGATTGGCTGCCGTTACGTGGATTGCATTGGATTGGATTGGATTGGATTGGATGCCGTTCCTCAGATTGGATTGGATTGGATTGGATTGGAATGGAATGCATTGGATTGGATTGGATTGGATGCCGCTCCTTGAATTGGGTTGAATTGGCTTGGATTGGCTTGTATTGAATTTGATTGGATTGGATTGGATTTGAATCCGTTCCTTGGATTGAATTGGATTGGATTGGATTGGATAGGATCGGATTGGAATAGATTGGATTGGATGGCGTTCCTTGGATTGGATTGGATTGGATTGGCTGCCGTTGCTTGGATTGGATTCGATTGGATTGGATGCCGTTCCTTAGATTGGATTGGATTGGATTGGCTTGGAGTATATTGGATTGGATATGATAGGATTGGATTGGATTGGATTTGATTGGATGCCGTTCCTTGGATTGGATTGGATTGGATTGGATTGGATTGGATCGGCTGGAATTCCATTGAATTGGATTGGATGGCGTTCCTTGGATTGGATTGAATAGGATTGGATTGCATTGAATGCCGTTCCTTGGATTGGATTGGATTGGATTGGTTTGGTTGACGTTCCCATGATTGGAATTGATTGAATTCGATTGGATTGGATTGGATCCCGTTCCTTAGATTGGATTGGATTGGATTGGAATGGATTGCATTGGTTTGGATTTGATTGGATGCCGTTCCTTGAATTGGGTTGTAATGGATTGGATTGGATTGGATTGAATTTGATTCGATTGGATTGTATTTGATGCCGTTCCTTGGATTGGATTGGATTGCATTGGATTGGATCGGATTGTATTGGAATGGATTGGATGGCGTTCCTTTGATTGAATTGGATTGGATTGGATTGGCTGCCGTTACTTGGATTCGATTGGATTGGATTGGATTGGATGCCGTTCCTTAGATTGGATTGGATTGAATTGGATTGGATTGGATGCCGTTCCTTTGATTGGATTGGATTGGATTGGATTGGATTGGGTTGGCTTGGATTGGATTGGATTGGATTGGATTGGATTGGATAGGATTGGACTGGATTGGATTTGATTGGATGCCGTTCCCTGGATTGGATTGGAATGGATTGGATTGGATTGGATTGGATTGGATTGGATCGGATCGGATTCCATTGGATTGGATTGGATAGCGTTCCTTGGATTGGATTGGAGAGGATTGGATTGGATTGGATGCCGTTCCTTGCATTGGATTGGATTGGAATGGATTGGATCGGATTGGATTGGATTGAATTGGATCGGATTGGATGGCGTTCCTTGCATTGGATTGGATTGGATTGGCTGCCGTTCCTTAGGTTGGATTGGATTGGATTGGATTGGAATGGATTGCATTGGACTGGATTAGATTGGATGCCGTTCCTTGGTTTTTGATTGGATTGGATTGGATTGGATGCCATTCCTTTGATTGGATTGTATTGGTTTGGCATGGATTGGATTGCATTGGATTTGATTGGATTGGATTGGATGCAGTTCCTTAGATTGGATTGGATTGGATTCGATTGGAATGGATTGCATTGGATTGGATTGGATTGGATTCCGCTCCTTGAATTGGGTTGTATTGGATTGGATTGGATTGGATTTGATGGCGTTCCTTGGATTGGATTGGATTGGATTGGATTGAATGGCGTTCCTTCGATTGGATTGGATTGGATTGGATTGGATTGGATTGGATTGGATTGGATTGGATTGGATTGGATTGGCTTGGATTGCATTGCATTGGATTGGATTGGGTTGATACGGATTAGATTGGATTGGTTTGGATTCGATGGCGTGACTTGGATTGGATTGGATAGGATTAGATTTGATTGGATTGGATTGGGCTGGATGCCGTTGGGTGGATTTGATTGGATTGCATTGGATTTGTTTAATGCCGTTCCTTGGATTGGATTGGATTGGATTGGATTGGATCGGATTGGATGGCGTTCCTTGGATTGGATTGGATTGGATTGGATTGCTTGCCGTTACTGGGATTGGATTGGATTGGATTTGATTGGATTGGATGTGATGGCGGTCCTGAAAGTTGGGAATCAAGTAGATAAGGTTGTTAAGAAGGCATATGGTGTCTTGGCGTTTATTGGTAGGGGGATTGAATTTAGGAGTCGTAGCGTTATGTTGCAACTGTACACAACTCTGGTGCGGCCGCACTTGGAGTACTGTGTGCCGTTCTGGTCCCCACATTACAGGAAGGATGTGGAGGCTTTGGAGAGGGTGCAGAGGAGGTTTACCAGGATGTTGCCTGGTATGGAGGGGAGATCCTATGAGGAGAGGCTGAGGGATTTGTGATTGTTTTCGCTGGAAAGGCGGCGGCTAAGAGGGGATCTTATTGAAACATATAAGATGATTAGAGGTTTAGATAGGGTGGATAGTGATAGCCTTTTTCCTCTGATGGAGAAATCCAGCACGAGGGGGCATGGCTTTAAATTGAGGGGGGGTAGTTATAGAACCGATGTCAGGGGTAGGTTCTTTACCCAGAGGGTGGTGAGGGATTGGAATGCCCTGCCAGCATCAGTAGTAAATGCGCCTAGTTTGGGGGCGTTTAAGAGATCCGTAGATAGGTTCATGGACGAAAAGAAATTGGTTTAGGTTGGAGGGTCACAGTTTTTTTTTTTTTTTAACTGGTCGGTGCAACATCGTGGGCCGAAGGGCCTGTTCTGCGCTGTAATGTTCTATGTTCTATGTTATATTGGATTGGATTGGATTGGAATGGATTGCATTGGATTGGATTAGATTGGCTCCCGCTCCTTGGATTGGATTTGATTGGATTGTATTGGATTGGATTGGATTGGATGCCGTTCCTTTGATTGGATTGGATTGGATTGGCTTGGATTATATAGGATTGGATATGATAGGATTGGATTAGATTGGATTTGATTGGATGCCGTTCCTTGGATTGGATTGGATTGGATTGGATTGGATTGGATTGGATCGGCTGGAATTCCATTGGATTGGATTGGATGGCGTTCCTTGGATTGGATTGGATAGGATTGGATTGCATTGAATGCCGTTCCTTGGATTGGATTGGATTGGATTGGTTTGGTTGACGTTCCTAGGATTGGAATTGATTGAATTGGATTGGATTGGATTGGATCCCGTTCCTTAGATTGGATTGGATTGGATTGTATTGTAATGGATTGCATTGGTTTGTATTTGATTGGATGCCGTTCCTTGAATTGAGTTGTATTGGATTGGATTGGATTGGGTTGAATTTGATTCGATTGGATTGTATTTGATGCCGTTCCTTGGATTGGATTGGATTGCATTGGATTGGATCGGATTGGATTGGAATGGATTGGATGGCGTTCCTTTGATTGAATTGGATTGGATTGGATTGGCTGCCGTTACTTGGATTCGATTGGATTGGATTGGATTGGATGCCGTTCCTTTGATTGGATTGGATTGGATGCCGTTCCTTTGATTGGATTGGATTGGCTTGGATTGGATTGGCTTGTATTGGATTGGATTGGATAGGATTGGATTGGATTTGATTGGATGCCGTTCCCTGGATTGGATTGGAATGGATTGGATTGGATTGCATTGGATTGCATGCCGTTCATTGGATTGGATAAGATTGGATTGGATTGGTTTAATGCCGTTCCTTGGATTGGATTTTTTTGGATTGGATTGGATTTGATGCCGTTCCTTAGATTGGATTGGATTGGATTGGATTGAAATGGATTGCATTGGATTGGATTGGATGCCGTTCCTTGAATTGGGTTGTATTGGATTGGATTGGATTGTATTGAATTTGATTGGATTGGATTGGATTTGATGCCGTTCCTTGGATTGGATTGGATTGGATAGGATTGGATTGGATTGGATTGGATCGGATTGGATTGGATTGGATTGGATGCCATTCCTTAGATTGGATTGGAGTGGATTGGATTGGATTGGAATGGATTGAATTGGATTGGATTGGATTGGATGCCATTCCTTGGATTGGATTGGATTGGAATGGATTGGATCGGATTGGATTGGATTGAATTGGATCGGATTGGATGGCGTTCCTTCGATTGGATTGGATTGGATTGGCTGCCGTTACTTGGATAGGATTGCATTGGATTGGATTGGATGCCGTTCCTTAGGTTGGATTGGATTGGATTGGATTGGATTGGAATGGATTGCATTGGATTGGATTAGATTGGATGCCGTTCCTTTGATTGGATTGTATTGGTTTGGCTTGGATTGGATTGCATTGGATTGGATTGGATTTGATTGGATGCCGTTCCTTAGATTGGATTGGATTGGATTCGATTGGAATGGATTGCGTTGGATTGGATTGGATTGGATTCCGTTCCGTGAATTGGGTTGTACTGGATTGGATTGGATTGGATTTGATGCCGTTCCTTGGATTGGATTGGATTGGATTGAATGGCGTTCCTACCATTGGATTGGATTGGATTGGATTGGATTGGATTGGATTGGATTGGATTGGATTGGATTGGATTGGATTGTATTGCATTGCATTGGATTGGACTGGATTGAATCGGATTTGATTGGATTGGTTTGGATTGGATGGCCTGACTTGGATTGGATTGGATTGGATTAGATTGGATTGGATTGGATTGGGCTGGATGCCGTTGGGTGGATTGGATTGGATTGCATTGGATTTGTTTAATGCCGTTCCTTGGATTGGATTGGATTGGATTGGATCGGATTGGATGGCGTTCCTTGGATTGGATTGGATTGGATTGGATTGCTTGCCGTTACTGGGATTGGATTGGATTGGATTGGATTGGATGTGATGGCGGTCCTAATATTGGATTGGATTGAATTGGATTGGATTGGATTGGAATGGATTGCATTGGATTGGATTAGATTGGCAGCCGTTCCTTGGATTGGATTTGATTGTATTGAATTGTATTGGATTGGATTGGATTGGATGTCGTTCCTTTGATTGGATTGGATTGGATTGGCTTGGATTATATAGGATTGGATATGATAGGATTGGATTGGATTGGATTTGATTGGATGCCGTTCCTTGGATTCGATTGGATTGGATTGGATTGGATCGGCTGGAATTCCATTGGATTGGATTGGATGGCGTTCCTTGGATTGTATTGGATAGGATTGGATTGCATTGAATGCCGTTCCTTGGATTGGATTGGATTGGATTGGTTTGGTTGACGTTCCTAGGATTGGAATTGATTGAATTGGATTGGATTGGATCCCGTTCCTTAGATTGGATTGGATTGGATTGGATTGGAATGAATTGCATTGGTTTGGATTTGATTGGATGCCGTTCCTTGAATTGGGTTGTATTGGATTGCATTGGATTGAATTTGATTCGATTGGATTGTATTTGATGCTGTTCCTTGGATTGGATTGGATTGCATTGGATTGGATCGGATTGGATTGGATTGGATTGGATGGCGTTCCTTTGATTGGATTGGATTGGATTGGATTCGCTGCCGTTAGTTGGATTGGATTGGATTGGATTGGATTGGATGCCGTTCCTTCGATTGGATTGGATTGGATTGGATGCCGTTCCTTTGATTGGATTGGATTGGATTGGATTGGATTGGATGCCGTTCCTTGGATTGGATTGGATTGGAATGGATTGGATCGGATTGGATTGGATTGAATTGGATCGGATTGGATGGCGTTCCTTGGATAGGATTGCATTGGATTGGATTAGATTGGATGCCGTTCCTTGGTTTGTATTGGATTGGATTGGATTGGCTGCCGTTACTTGGATAGGATTGCATTGGATTGGATTGGATGCCGTTCCTTGGATAGGATTGCATTGGATTGGATTAGATTGGATGCCGTTCCTTGGTTTGGATTGGATTGGATTGGATTGGATTGAATGCCGTTCCTTTGATTGGATTGTATTGGTTTGGCTTGGATTGGATTGCATTGGATTGGATTTGATTTGATTGGATGCCGTTCCTTAGATTGGATTGGATTGGATTCGATTGGAATGGATTGCGTTGGATTGGATTGGATTGGATTCCGTTCCTTGAATTGGGTTGTACTGGATTGGATTGGATTGGATTTGAAGCCGTTCCTTGGATTGGATTGGATTGGATTGGATTGGATAGAATGGCGTTCCTTCGATTGGATTGGATTGGATTGGATTGGATTGGATTGGATTGGATTGCATTGCATTGATTTGGACTGGATTGAATCGGATTAGATTGGATTGGTTTGGATTGGATGGCGTGACTTGGATTGAATTGGATTGGATTAGATTCGATTGGATTGGATTGGGCTGGATGCCGTTGGGTGGATTGGATTGGATTGCATTGGATTTGTTTAATGCCGTTCCTTGGATTGGATTGGATTGGATCGGATTGGATGGCGTTCCTTGGATTGGAGTGGATTGGATTGGATTGCTTGCCGTTACTGGGATTGGATTGGATTGGATTGGATTGGATTGGATTGGATTGGATGTGATGGCGGTCCTAATATTGGATTGGATTGGATTGGATTGGATTGGATTGGATTGGAATGGATTGCATTGGATTGGATTAGATTGGCTCCCGTTCCTTGGATTGGAATTGATTGGATTCGATTTGATTGGATTGGATGCCGTTCCTTTGATTGGATTGGATTGGATTGGCTTGGATTATATAGGATTGGATATGACAGGATTGGATTGGATTGGATTTGATTGGATGCCGTTCCTTGGATTCGATTGGATTGGATTGGATTGGATCGGCTGGAATTACTTTGGATTGGATTGGATGGCGTTCCTTGGATTGGATTGGATAGGATTGGATTGCATTGAATGCCGTTCCTTGGATTGGATTGGATTGGATTGGTTTGTTTGACGTTCCTAGGATTGGAATTGATTGAATTGGATTGGATTGGATTGGATCCCGTTCCTTAGATTGGATTGGATTGGATTGGATTGGATTGGAATGGATTGCATTGGTTTGGATTTGATTGGATGCCGTTCCTTGAATTGGGTTGTATTGGATTGGATTGGATTGAATTTGATTCGATTGGATTGTATTTGATGCGGTTCCTTGGATTGGATTGGATTGCATTGGATTGGATCGGATTGGATTGGATTGGATTGGATGGCGTTCTTTGATTGAATTGGATTGGATTGGATTGGCTGCCGTTACTTGGATTCGATTGGATTGGATTGGATTGGATTGGATGCCGTTCCTTCGATTGGATTGGATTGGATTGGATTGGATGCCGTTCCTTTGATTGGATTGGATTGGATTGGATTGGATTGGATTGGACTGGATTGGATTGGATTGGATTGGCTTGGATTGGATTGGATTGGATTGGATTGGATAGGATTGGATTGGATTGGATTTGATTGGATGCCGTTCCCTGGATTGGATTGGAATGGATTGGATTGGATTGGATTGGATCGGATTCCATTGGATTGGATTGGATGGCGTTCCTTGGATTGGATTGGAGAGGATTGGATTGCATTGGATTGGATTGCATGCCTTTCATTGGATTGGATAAGATTGGATTGGATTGGTTTAATGCCGTTCATTGTATTGGATTTTTTTGGATTGGATTGGATTTGATGCCGTTCCTTAGATTGGATCGGATTGGATTGGATTGGAATGGATTGCATTGGATTGGATTGGATTGGATGCCGTTCCTTGAATTGGGTTGTATTGGATTGGATTGGATTGGATTGAATTTGATTGGATTGGATTGGATTTGATGCCGTTCCTTGGATTGGATTGGATTGGATTGGATTGGATTGGATTGGATTGGATTGGATTGGATTGGATTGGATCGGATTGGATTGGATTGGATTGGATCGGATTGGCTGCCGTTGCTTGGATTGGATTGGATTGGATTGGGTGCCGTTCCTTTGATTGGATTGGATTGGATTGGATTGGCTTGGATTGGATTGGATCGGTTCGGATTCCATTGGATTGGATTGGATGGCGTTCCTTGGATTGCATTGGAGAGGATTGGATTGCATTGGATTGGCTTGCATGCCGTTCATTGGATTGGATTGGATTGGATTGGTTTAATGCCGTTCCTTGGATTGGATTGGATTGGATTGGATTGGATGCCGTTACTTAGATTGGCTAGGATTGGATTGGATTGGATGCCGTTCCTGCGATTGGATCGAATTGGATTGGATTGGATTGGAATGGATTGCATTGGATTGGATTGGATTGGATTGAATTTGATTAGATTTGATTGGATTTGATGCCGTTCCTTGGATTGTATTGGATTGGATTGGATTGGATCGGATTGGATTGGATTGGATTGGATCGGATTGGATGGCGTTCCTTGGATTGGATTGGATTGGATTGGATTGGATTGGACTGGCTTGGCTGCCGTTACTTTGATTTGATTGGTTTGGATTGGATTGGATGCCTTTTCTTAGATTGGTTTGAATTGGATTGGATTGGATTGGAATGTTTTGCATTGGATTGGATTGGATGCCGTTCCTTGGATTGGATTGGATTTGATTGGATGCAGTTCCTTTGATTGGATTGGATTGGATTAGCTTGGATTATATTGGATTGGATTTGATAGAATTGGATTGGATTGGATTTGATAGGATGCCGTTCCTTGGATTGGATTGGATTGGATTGGATTGGATTGGATCGGCTGGAATTCCATTGGATTGGATTGGATGGCGTTCCTTGGATTTGATTGGATAGGATTGGATTGCTTTGAATGCCGTTCCTTGGATTGGATTGGATTGGATTGGTTTGTTTGACGTTCCCAGGATTGAAATTGATTGAATTGGATTGGATTTGATTGGATCCCGTTCCTTAGATTGGATTGGATTGGATTGGATTGGAATGGATTGCATTGCTTTGGATTGGATTGGATGCCGTTACTTGAATTCGGTTGTATTGGATTGGTTTGGATTGTATTGAATTTGATTGGATTGGATTGGATTTGATGCCTTTCCTTGGATTGGATTGGATTGGATCGGATTGGATTGGATTGGATTGGATGGCGCTCCTTTGATTGGATTGGATTGGATTGGCTGCCGTTACTTGGATTCGATAGGATTGGATTGGATTGGATTGGATGCCGTTCCTTAGATTGGATTGGATAGGATTGGATTGGATTGCATTGCATTGGATTGGATTGGATGCCGTTCCTTGGATTAGATTGGATTGGATTGGATTGGATTGGATGCCGTTACTTAGATTGGATTGGATTGGATTGGCTCGGATTGGATTGGATTGGATTGGATTGGATGCCGTTCATTGGATTGGATTGGATTGTATTGGGTTGGATTGGATTGGATTGGATTGGTTTGGATTGAAATTGATTGGATTGGATTGGATGCCGTTCCTTGGATTGGACTGGGTTTCATTGGACTGGATTGGATTGGATCGGATGCCGTTCCTTGGATTGGACTGGACTGGATTGTATTGGATTGGATTGGATTGGAGTGGATTGGATTGGACTTGATTGGATGCCGATCCTTGGATTGGATTGGATTGGATTGGATTGGATTGGATTGGATGCCGTTCCTAGGATTGGAATTGATTGGATTGGATTGAATCGGATTGGATTGGATTGGATTGCATTGCATTGGATTGGATTGCATTGGATGCCGTTTCTTGGAATGGATTGGATTGGACTGGATTGAATCGGATTGGATTGGATTTGATTGGATTGGATGGCGTTACTTGGATTGGATTGGATTGGATTGGATTGGGTGCCGTTCCTTAGATTGGGTTGTATTGGATTGGGTTGGATTGTATTGAATTTGATTGGATTGGATTGGATTTGATGCCGTTCCTTGGATTGGATTGGATTGGATCGGATTGGATTGGATTGGATTGGATCGGATTGGATGGCGTTCCTTGGATTGGATTGGATTGGATTGGACTGGCTGCCGTTACTTGGATTGGATTGGATGTGATGCCGTTCCTTGGATTGGATTGGATTGGATCGGATTGGATTGGATTGGATTGGATCGGATTGGATGGCGTTCCTTGGATTGGATTGGATTGGATTGGACTGGCTGCCGTTACTTGGATTCGATTGGATTGGATTGGATTGGTTTGGATTGGATGCCGTTCCTTAGATTAGATTGGATTGGATTGGATTGGAATGGTTTGCATTGGATTGGATTGGATGCCGTTCCTTGGATTGGATTGGATTGGATTGGATTGGTTTGGATTGGATGCCGTTCCTTTGATTGGAGTGGATTGGATTGGATTTGCTTGGATTGGATTGGATTGGACTGGATAGGATTGGATTGGATTGGATTTGATTGGGTGCCGTTCCCTGGATTGGATTGGATTGGATTGGATTGGTTTAATTCCGTTCCTTGGATTGGATTGGATTGGATTGGATGCCGTTACTTAGATTGGATTGGATTGTATGCCATTCCTTAGATTGGATCGGATTGCATTGGAATGGATTGCATTGGATTTGATTGGATTGGATGCCGTTCCTTGAATTGGGTTGTATTGGATTGGATTGGATTGGATTGAATTTGATTGGATTGGATTGGATTGATGCCGTTCCTTGGATTGGATTGGATTGGATTGGATCGGATTGGATTAGATTGGATTGGATCGGATTGGATGGCATTCCTTGGATTACATTGGATTGGATTGAATTGGCTGCCGTTACTTGGATTGGATTGGTTTGGATTGGATTGGATGCCGTTCCTTGGATTGGATTGGATTCGATTGGATCGGATTGGATGGCGTTCCTTGGTTTGGATTGGATTGGATTGGCTGCCGTTAATTGGATTGGATTGGATTGGATTGGATGCCGTTTCTTAGATTGGTTTGGATTGGATTGGATTGGATTGGATTGGATTGGATGCCGTTCCTTCGATTGGATTGGATTGGATTGGATTGGATGCCGTTCCTTTGATTGGATTGGATTGGATTGGATTGGATTGGACTGGATTGGATTGGATTGGATTGGCTTGGATTGGATTGGATTGGATTGGATTGGATAGGATTGGATTGGATTGGATTTGATTGGATGCCGTTCCCTGGATTGGATTGGAATGGATTGGATTGGATTGGATTGGATCGGATTCCATTGGATTGGATTGGATGGCGTTCCTTGGATTGGATTGGAGAGGATTGGATTGCATTGGATTGGATTGCATGCCTTTCATTGGATTGGATAAGATTGGATTGGATTGGTTTAATGCCGTTCATTGGATTGGATTTTTTTGGATTGGATTGGATTTGATGCCGTTCCTGAGATTGGATCGGATTGGATTGGATTGGAATGGATTGCATTGGATTGGATTGGATTGGATGCCGTTCCTTGAATTGGGTTGTATTGGATTGGATTGGATTGGATTGAATTTGATTGGATTGGATTGGATTTGATGCCGTTCCTTGGATTGGATTGGATTGGATTGGATTGGATTGGATTGGATTGGATTGGATTGGATTGGATTGGATTGGATCGGATTGGATTGGATTGGATCGGATTGGCTGCCGTTGCTTGGATTGGATTGGATTGGATTGGGTGCCGTTCCTTTGATTGGATTGGATTGGATTGGATTGGCTTGGATTGGATTGGATCGGTTCGGATTCCATTGGATTGGATTGGATGGCGTTCCTTGGATTGCATTGGAGAGGATTGGATTGCATTGGATTGGCTTGCATGCCGTTCATTGGATTGGATTGGATTGGATTGGTTTAATGCCGTTCCTTGGATTGGATTGGATTGGATTGGATTGGATGCCGTTACTTAGATTGGCTAGGATTGGATTGGATTGGATGCCGTTCCTGCGATTGGATCGAATTGGATTGGATTGGATTGGAATGGATTGCATTGGATTGGATTGGATTGGATTGAATTTGATTAGATTGGATTGGATTTGATGCCGTTCCTTGGATTGGATTGGATTGGATTGGATTGGATTGGATCGGATTGGATTGGATTGGATCGGATTGGATGGCGTTCCTTGGATTGGATTGGATTGGATTGGATTGGATTGGACTGGCTTGGCTGCCGTTACTTTGATTTGATTGGTTTGGATTGGATTGGATGCCTTTTCTTAGATTGGTTTGAATTGGATTGGATTGGATTGGAATGTTTTGCATTGGATTGGATTGGATTGGATGCCGTTCCTTGGATTGGATTGGATTTGATTGGATGCAGTTCCTTTGATTGGATTGGATTGGATTGGCTTGGATTATATTGGATTGGATTTGATAGAATTGGATTGGATTGGATTTGATAGGATGCCGTTCCTATGGAGGGATCCTGAGTAGTGGGGCTGAAAGTGAGGGATGCATGGATGGGGACTGCAATGCACGGCATTGCAGAGGTGGGGTGGAGCAAGGTTTGAAATGTGTATACTTCAATGCCAGGAGTATTCGCAATAAAGTGGGTGAACTTGCAGCGTGGATCAGTACCTGGGACTTCGATGTTGTGGCTATTTCAGAGACATGGATAGAGCAGGGGCAGGAATGGATGCTGCAGGTCCCGGGGTTCAAATGTTTTAGTCGAAGTAGGGAAGGAGGTAGAAGAGGGGGAGGGGTAGCATTATTGGTCAGAGATTGTATCACAGTGTCAGAGAGGAGGTTTGATGAGGACTTATCTGTTGAGGTAGTATGGGCGGAGATTAGAAATAGGAGAGGAGAGGTCACCCTGTTGGGAGTCTTTTATAGACCTCCTAAAAGTTCTAGAGAGGTTGAGGAAAGGATTGCGGAGTCAATCCTGCTTAGGAGTGAAAGTAATAGGGCAATTGTTATGGGGGATTTTAACTTGACTAATATTGACTGGAATTGTTATAGCTCTAGCTCGTTAGAGGGGTCAGTTTTTGTTCAAAGCGTGCAGGAAGGTTTTTTGACTCAGTATGTAGACAGGCCAACTAGAGGTGAGGCTATATTGGATCTGGTGCTGGGAAATGAGCCAGACCAGGTGCTAGACTTGGAAGTTGGTGTGCATTTTGGTGATAGTGACCACAATTCGGTTACGTTCACCTTAGTGATGGAAAGGGATAGGCATGAACCTCGGGCCAATGGTTTTAGCTGGGGGAAGGGTAATTATGAGGCTATTAGGAGAGAATTAGGAAACATAGGTTGGACTAGGAGATTACAGGGACTGGGAACGTCCGACATGTGGAGTTTTTTCAAGGAGCAGCTACTGCGAGTCTGTGATAGGTATGTCCCTGTCAGGCAAGGAGGAATTGGTAGGGCTAGGGAACCGTGGTGCACCAAAAAAGTTTCTTTGTTGGTTAAAAAGAAAAAGGAGGCTTATGTTCGGATGAGACGTGAGCACTCGGGTAGTGCACTAGAAAGCTTTAGATTGGCTAAGAGGGAGTTGAAGAGCGAGCTTAGAAGGGCTAAAAGGGGACATGAGAAGACTTTGGCGGATAGGGTTAAAGAGAATCCTAAGGCGTTCTATAGGTATGTCAAGAACAGAAGGTTGGTTAGGGCAAGTTTAGGGCCAGTTATAGATGGCAGAGGGAAGTTATGTGTGGAACCGGAGGAGATTGGTGAAGCATTGAACCAATATTTCTCTTCGGTGTTCACGCAAGGGGACATGAATATAGCTGAGGAGGACACTGGGTTGCAAGGGAGTAGAATAGACAGTATTACAGTTGATAAGGAGGATGTGCAGGATATTCTGGAGGGTCTGAAAATAGATAAATCCCCTGGTCCGGATGGGATTTATCCAAGGATTCTCTGGGAGGCAAGAGAAGTGATTGCAGAGCCTCTGGCTCTGATCTTCAGGTCGTCGTTGGCCTCTGGTATAGTACCAGAAGATTGGAGGTTAGCGAATGTTGTCCCATTGTTTAAGAAGGGGAACAGAGACTTCCCCGGGAATTATAGACCGGTGAGTCTCACTTCTGTTGTCGGCAAGATGTTGGAAAAAATTATAAGGGATAGGATTTATAGTTATTTGGAGAGTAATGAATTGATAGGTGATAGTCAGCATGGTTTTGTGGCAGGTAGGTCATGCCTTACTAACCTTATTGAGTTTTTTGAGAAAGTGACCAAGGAGGTGGATGGGGGCAAGGCAGTGGACGTGGTATATATGGATTTTAGTAAGGCGTTTGATAAGGTTCACCATGGTAGGCTTCTGCAGAAAATGCAGATGTATGGGATTGGGGGTGATCTAGGAAATTGGATCAGGAATTGGCTAGCGGATAGGAAACAGAGGGTGGTGGTTGATAGTAAATATTCATCATGGAGTGCGGTTACAAGTGGTGTACCTCAGGGATCTGTTTTGGGGCCACTGCTGTTTGTAATATTTATTAATGATCTGGATGAGGGTATAGTTGGGTGGATTAGCAAATTTGCTGATGACACCAAAGTCGGTGGTGTGGTAGACAGTGAGGAAGGGTGTCGTAGTTTGCAGGAAGACTTAGACAGGTTGCAAAGTTGGGCCGAGAGGTGGCGGATGGAGTTTAATGCGGAGAAGTGTGAGGTAATTCACTTTGGTAGGAATAACAGATGTGTTGAGTATAGGGCTAACGGGAGGACTTTGAATAGTGTGGAGGAGCAGAGGGATCTAGGTGTATGTGTGCATAGATCCCTGAAAGTTGGGAATCAAGTAGATAAGGTTGTTAAGAAGGCATATGGTGTCTTGGCGTTTATTGGTAGGGGGATTGAATTTAGGAGTCGTAGCGTTATGTTGCAACTGTACACAACTCTGGTGCGGCCGCACTTGGAGTACTGTGTGCAGTTCTGGTCCCCACATTACAGGAAGGATGTGGAGGCTTTGGAGAGGGTGCAGAGGAGGTTTACCAGGATGTTGCCTGGTATGGAGGGGAGATCCTATGAGGAGAGGCTGAGGGATTTGGGATTGTTTTCGCTGGAAAGGCGGCGGCTAAGAGGGGATCTTATTGAAACATATAAGATGATTAGAGGTTTAGATAGGGTGGATAGTGATAGCCTTTTTCCTCTGATGGAGAAATCCAGCACGAGGGGGCATGGCTTTAAATTGAGGGGGGGTAGTTATAGAACCGATGTCAGGGGTAGGTTCTTTACCCAGAGGGTGGTGAGGGATTGGAATGCCCTGCCAGCATCAGTAGTAAATGCGCCTAGTTTGGGGGCGTTTAAGAGATCCGTAGATAGGTTCATGGACGAAAAGAAATTGGTTTAGGTTGGAGGGTCACAGTTTTTTTTTTAACTGGTCGGTGCAACATCGTGGGCCGAAGGGCCTGTTCTGCGCTGTAATGTTCTATGTTCTATGTTCTATGTTCCTTGGATTGGATTGGATTGGATTGGATCGGCTGGAATTCCATTGGATTGGATTGGATGGCGTTCCTTGGATTTGATTGGATAGGATTGGATTGCTTTGAATGCCGTTCCTTGGATTGGATTGGATTGGATTGGTTTGTTTGACGTTCCCAGGATTGAAATTGATTGAATTGGATTGGATTTGATTGGATCCCGTTCCTTAGATTGGATTGGATTGGATTGGATTGGAATGGATTGCATTGCTTTGGATTGGATTGGATGCCGTTACTTGAATTCGGTTGTATTGGATTGGTTTGGATTGTATTGAATTTGATTGGATTGGATTGGATTTTATGCCTTTCCTTGGATTGGATTGGATTGGATCGGATTGGATTGGATTGGATTGGATGGCGCTCCTTTGATTGGATTGGATTGGATTGGCTGCCGTTACTTGGATTCGATTGGATTGGATTGGATTGGATTGGATGCCGTTCCTTAGATTGGATTGGATAGGATTGGATTGGATTGCATTGCATTGGATTGGATTGGATGCCGTTCCTTGGATTAGATTGGATTGGATTGGATTGGATGCCGTTACTTAGATTGGATTGGATTGGATTGGCTCGGATTGGATTGGATTGGATTGGATTGGATGCCGTTCATTGGATTGGATTGGATTTTATTGGGTTGGATTGGATTGGATTGGATTGGATTGGTTTGGATTGAAATTGATTGGATTGGATTGGATGCCGTTCCTTGGATTGGACTGGGTTTCATTGGACTGGATTGGATTGGATCGGATGCCGTTCCTTGGATTGGACTGGACTGGATTGGATTGGATTGGATTGGATTGGAGTGGATTGGATTGGACTTGATTGGATGCCGATCCTTGGATTGGATTGGATTGGATTGGATTGGATTGGATTGGATGCCGTTCCTAGGATTGGAATTGATTGGATTGGATTGGATCGGATTGGATTGGATTGGATTGCATTGCATTGGATTGGATTGCATTGGATGCCGTTTCTTGGAATGGATTGGATTGGACTGGATTGAATCGGATTGGATTGGATTTGATTGGATTGGATGGCGTTACTTGGATTGGATTGGATTGGATTGGGTGCCGTTCCTTAGATTGGGTTGTATTGGATTGGGTTGGATTGTATTGAATTTGATTGGATTGGATTGGATTTGATGCCGTTCCTTGGATTGGATTGGATTGGATCGGATTGGATTGGATTGGATTGGATCGGATTGGATGGCGTTCCTTGGATTGGATTGGACTGGATTGGATTGGACTGGCTGCCGTTACTTGGATTGGATTGGATGTGATGCCGTTCCTTGGATTGGATTGGATTGGATCGGATTGGATTGGATTGGATTGGATCGGATTGGATGGCGTTCCTTGGATTGGATTGGATTGGATTGGACTGGCTGCCGTTACTTGGATTCGATTGGATTGGATTGGATTGGATTGGATGCCGTTCCTTAGATTAGATTGGATTGGATTGGATTGGAATGGTTTGCATTGGATTGGATTGGATGCCGTTCCTTGGATTGGATTGGATTGGATTGGATTGGTTTGGATTGGATGCCGTTCCTTTGATTGGAGTGGATTGGATTGGATTTGCTTGGATTGGATTGGATTGGACTGGATAGGATTGGATTGGATTGGATTTGATTGGGTGCCGTTCCCTGGATTGGATTGGATTGGATTGGATTGGTTTAATTCCGTTCCTTGGATTGGATTGGATTGGATTGGATGCCGTTACTTAGATTGGATTGGATTGTATGCCATTCCTGAGATTGGATCGGATTGCATTGGAATGGATTGCATTGGATTGGATTGGATTGGATGCCGTTCCTTGAATTGGGTTGTATTGGATTGGATTGTTTTGGATTGAATTTGATTGGATTGGATTGGATTGATGCCGTTCCTTGGATTGGATTGGATTGGATTGGATCGGATTGGATTAGATTGGATTGGATCGGATTGGATGGCATTCCTTGGATTACATTGGATTGGATTGAATTGGCTGCCGTTACTTGGATTGGATTGGTTTGGATTGGATTGGATGCCGTTCCTTGGATTGGATTGGATTCGATTGGATCGGATTGGATGGCGTTCCTTGGTTTGGATTGGATTGGATTGGCTGCCGTTAATTGGATTGGATTGGATTGGATTGGATGCCGTTTCTTAGATTGGTTTGGATTGGATTGGATTGGATTGGAATGTTTTGCAATGGATTGGATTGGATTGGATGTCGTTCCTTGGATTGGATTGGATGGGATTGGATTGGATTGGATGCCGTTCCTTTGATTGGATTGGATTGAATTGGCTTGGATTATATTGGATTGGATTTGATAGGATTGGATTGGGTTGGATTTGATTGGATGCCGTTCCTTGGATTGGATTGGATTGGATCGGCTGGAATTCCATTGGATTGGATTGGACGGCGTTCCTTGGATTGGATTGGATAGTATTGGATTGCATTGAATGCCGTTACTTGGATTGGATTGGATTGGATTGGTTTGGTTTATGTTCCGAGGATTGGAATTGATTGAATTGGATTGGATTGGATTGCATCCCGTTCCGTTGATTGGATTGGATTGGATTGGAATGGAATGCATTGGTTTGGATTGGATTGGATGCCGTTCCTTGAATTGGGTTATATTGGATTAGATTGGATTGGATTGAATTTGATTGGATTGGATTTGATTGGATGCCGTTCCTTGGACTGGATTGGATTGGATTGGATCGGATCGGATCGGATTCCATTGGATTGGATGGCGTTCCTTGGATTGGATTGGAGAGGATTGGATTGCATTGGATTGGATTGCATGCCGGTCATTGGATTGGATTGGATTGGATTGGATTGGATTGGTTTAATGCCGTTCCTTGGATTGGATTGGATTGGATTGTATTGGATTGTATTGAATATGATTGGATTGGATTGGATTTGATGCCGTTCCTTGGATTGGATTGGTTTGGATTGGATTGGATCGGATTGGATTGGATTGGATTGGATAGGATTGGCTGGCGTTCCTTGGATTGGATTGGATTGGCTGCCGTTACTTGGATTGGATTGGATTGGATTGGATGGCGCTCCTTTGATTGGATTGGATTGGATTGGCTGCCGTTACTTGGATTCGATTGGATTGGATTGGATTGGATTGGATGCCGTTCCTTAGATTGGATTGGATAGGATTGGATTGGATTGCATTGCATTGGATTGGATTGGATGCCGTTCCTTGGATTAGATTGGATTGGATTGGATTGGATTGGATTGGATGCCGTTACTTAGATTGGATTGGATTGGATTGGCTCGGATTGGATTGGATTGAATTGGATTGGATGCCGTTCATTGGATTGGAATGGATTGTATTGGGTTGGATTGGATTGGATTGGATTGGATTGGATTGGTTTGGATTGAAATTGATTGGATTGGATTGGATGCCGTTCCTTGGATTGGACTGGGTTTCATTGGACTGGATTGGATTGGATCGGATGCCGTTCCTTGGATTGGACTGGACTGGATTGGATTGGATTGGAGTGGATTGGATTGGACTTGATTGGATGCCGATCATTGGATTGGATTGGATTGGATTGGATTGGATTGGATGCCGTTCCTAGGATTGGAATTGATTGGATTGGATTGGATCGGATTGGATTGGATTGGATTGCATTGCATTGGATTGGATTGCATTGGATGCCGTTTCTTGGAATGGATTGGATTGGACTGGATTGAATCGGATTGGATTGGATTGGATTTGATTGGATTGGATGGCGTTACTTGGATTGGATGGGATTGGATTGGATTGGGTGCGGTTCCTTAGATTGGGTTGTATTGGATTGGGTTGGATTGTATTGAATTTGATTGGATTGGATTGGATTTGATGCCGTTCCTTGGATTGGATTGGATTGGATCGGATTGGATTGGATTGGATTGGATCGGATTGGATGGCGTTCCTTGGATTGGATTGGATTGGATTGGACTGGCTGCCGTTACTTGGATTGGATTGGATTTGATGCCGTTCCTTGGATTGGATTGGATTGGATCGGATTGGATTGGATTGGATTGGATCGGATTGGATGGCGTTCCTTGGATTGGATTGGATTGGATTGGACTGGCTGCCGTTACTTGGATTCGATTGGATTGGATTGGATTGGATTGGATGCCGTTCCTTAGATTAGATTGGATTGGATTGGATTGGAATGGTTTGCATTGGATTGGATTGGATGCCGTTCCTTGGATTGGAGTGGATTGGATTGGATTTGCTTGGATTGGATTGTATTGGACTGGATAGGATTGGATTGGATTGGATTTGATTGGGTGCCGTTCCCTGGATTGGATTGGATTGGTTTAATTCCGTTCCTTGGATTGGATTGGATTGGATTGGATGCCGTTACTTAGATTGGATTGGATTGTATGCCATTCCTTAGATTGGATCGGATTGCATTGGAATGGATTGCATTGGATTGGATTGGATTGGATGCCGTTCCTTGAATTGGGTTGTATTGGATTGGATTGGATTGTATTGAATTTGATTGGATTGGATTGGATTGATGCCGTTCCTTGGATTGGATTGGATTGGATTGGATCGGATTGGATTAGATTGGATTGGATCGGATTGGATGGCATTCCTTGGATTACATTGGATTGGATTGAATTGGCTGCCGTTACTTGGATTGGATTGGTTTGGATTGGATTGGATGCCGTTCCTTGGATTGGATTGGATTCGATTGGATCGGATTGGATGGCGTTCCTTCGTTTGGATTGGATTGGATTGGCTGCCGTTAATTGGATTGGATTGGATTGGATTGGATGCCGTTTCTTAGATTGGTTTGGATTGGATTGGATTGGAATGTTTTGCAATGGATTGGATTGGATTGGATGTCGTTCCTTGGATTGGATTGGATGGGATTGGATTGGATTGGATGCCGTTCCTTTGATTGGATTGGATTGAATTGGCTTGGATTATATTGGATTGGATTTGATAGGATTGGATTGGGTTGGATTTGATTGGATTCCGTTCCTTGGATTGGATTGGATTGGATCGGCTGGAATTCCATTGGATTGGATTGGACGGTGTTCCTTGGATTGGATTGGATAGTATTGGATTGCATTGAATGCCGTTACTTGGATTGGATTGGATTGGATTGGTTTGGTTTATGTTCCGAGGATTGGAATTGATTGAATTGGATTGGATTGGATTGCATCCCGTTCCGTTGATTGGATTGGATTGGATTGGAATGGAATGCATTGGTTTGGATTGGATTGGATGCCGTTCCTTGAATTGGGTTATATTGGATTGGATTGGATTGGATTGAATTTGATTGGATTGGATTTGATTGGATGCCGTTCCTTGGATTGGATTGGATTGGATTGGATCGGATCGGATCGGATTCCATTGGATTGGATGGCGTTCCTTGGATTGGATTGGAGAGGATTGGATTGCATTGGATTGGATTGCATGCCGGTCATTGGATTGGATTGGATTGGATTGGATTGGATTGGTTTAATGCCGTTCCTTGGATTGGATTGGATTGGATTGGATTGGATTGGAATGGATTGCATTGGATTGGATTGGATGCAGTTCCTTGAATTGGGTTGTATTGGATTGTATTGGATTGTATTGAATATGATTGGATTGGATTGGATTTGATGCCGTTCCTTGGATTGGATTGGTTTGGATTGGATTGGATCGGATTGGATTGGATTGAATTGGATCGGATTGGCTGGCGTTCCTTGGATTGGATTGGATTGGCTGCCGTTACTTGGATTGGATTGGATTGGATTGGATGCCGTTCCTTAGATTGTATTGGATTGGATTGGATTGGATTTGATTGGAATGGATTGCATTGGATTGCATTAGATTGGATGCCGTTCCTTGGATTGGTTTGGATTGGATTGGATAGGATTGGATGCCGTTCCTTTGATTGGATTGTATTGGATTGGCTTGGATTGGATTGCATTGGATTGGATTGGATTTGATTGGATGCCGTTCCTTGGATTGGATTTGATTGGATTCGATTGGATTGGATTGGATCGGTTTGGATTGTATTCGATTGGATTGGATTGCGTTCCTTGGATTGGATGGGATAGGATTGGATTGCATTGGATTGGATTGCATGCCGTTCATTGGATTGGATTTGATTGGATTGGATTGAATTGGATTGGATTGAATGCCGTTCCTTCGATTGGATTGGATTGGATCCGATTGGATTGGATTGGATTGCATTGAATTGGATTGGATTGGATGCCGTTACTTGGATTAGATTGGATTGGATTGGATTGGATTGGATTGGATGCCGTTCCTTAGATTGGATTGGATTGGATTGGATTGGATTGGATTGTATTTGATTGGAATGGATTGCATTGGATTGCATTAGATTGGATGCCGTTCCTTGGATTGGTTTGGATTGGATTGGATAGGATTGGATGCCGTTCCTTTGATTGGATTGTATTGGATTGGCTTGCATTGGATTGCATTGGATTGGATTGGATTTGATTGCATGCCGTTCCTTGGATTGGATTGGATTGGATTCGATTGGATTGGATTGGATCGGTTTGGATTGTATTCGATTGGATTGGATTGCGTTCCTTGGATTGGATGGGATAGGATTGGATTGCATTTGATTGGATTGCATGCCGTTCATTGGATTGGATTTGATTGGATTGGATTGAATTGGATTGGATTGAATGCCGTTCCTTCGATTGGATTGGATTGGATCCGATTGGATTGGATTGGATTGCATTGCATTGAATTGGATTGGATGCCGTTCCTTGGATTAGATTGGATTGGATTGGATTGGATTGGATTGGATTGGATGCCGTTACTTAGATTGGATTGGATTGGCTCGGATTGGATTGGATTGGATGCCGTTCATTGGATTGGATTGGATTGTATTGGGTTGGATTGGATTGGATTGGATTGGTTTGGATTGAAATTGATTGGATTGGATTGGATGCCGTTCCTTGGATTGGACTGGGTTTCATTGGACTGGATTGGATTGGATTGGATGCCGTTCCTTGGATTGGAGTGGACTGGATTGGATTGGATTGGATTGGAGTGGATTGGATAGGACTTGATTGGATGCCGATCCTTGGATTGGATTGGATTGGATTGGATTGGATGCCGTTCCTAGGATTGGAATTGATTGGATTGGATTGGATCGGATTGGATTGGATTGGATTGCATTGCATTGGATTGGATTGCATTGGATGCCGTTTCTTGGAATGGATTGGATTGGACTGGATTGAATCGGATTGGATTGGATTTGATTGGATTGGATGGCGTTACTTGGAATGGATTAGATTGGATTGGATTGGGTGCCGTTCCTTAGATTGGGTTGTATTGGATTGGGTTGGATTGTATTGGATTTGATTGGATTGGATTGGATTTGATGCCGTTCCTTGGATTGGATTGGATTGGATCGGATTGGATTGGATTGGATTGGATCGGATTGGATGGCGTTCCTTGGATTGGATTGGATTGGAATTGACTGGCTGCCGTTACTTGGATTGAATTGGATTGCATTGGATTGGATGCCGTTCCTTAGATTGGATTGGATTGGATTCGATTGGATTGTATTGTATTGGATTGGAATGGATTGCATTGGATTGGATTAGATTGGATGCCGTTCCTTGGATTGGTTTGGATTGGATTGGATAGGATTGGATGCCGTTCCTTTGATTGGATTGTATTGGATTGGCTTGTATTGGATTGCATTGGATTGGATTGGATTTGATTGGATGCCGTTCCTTGGATTGGATTGGTTTGGATTGGATTCGATTGGATTGGATTGGAACGATTTGGATTGTATTCGATTGGATTGGATTGCGTTCCTTGGATTGGATGGGATAGGATTGGATTGCATTGGATTGGATTGCATGCCGTTCATTGGATTGGATTTGATTGGATTGGATTGAATTGGATTGGATTGAATGCCGTTCCTTCGATTGGATTGGATTGGATCCGATTGGATTGGATTGGATTGCATTGCATTGGATTGGATTGGATGCCGTTCCTTGGATTAGATTAGATTGGATTGGATTGGATTGGATTGGATGCCGTTTCTTAGATTGGATTGGATTGGCTCGGATTGGATTGGATTGGATTGGATTGGATGCCGTTCATTGGATTGGAGTGGATTGTATTGGGTTGGATTGGATTGGATTGGATTGGATTGGTTTGGATTGAAATTGATTGGATTGGATTGGATGCCGTTCCTTGGATTGGACTGGGTTTCATTGGACTGGATTGGATTGGATTGGATGCCGTTCCTTGGATTGGACTGGACTGGATTGGATTGGATTGGATTGGATTGGAGTGGATTGGATTGGACTTGATTGGATGCCGATCCTTGGATTGGATTGGATTGGATTGGATGCCGTTCCTAGGATTGGAATTGATTGGATTGGATTGGATTGGATCGGATTGGATTGGATTGGATCGCATTGCATTGGATTGGATTGGATTGGATGCCGTTTCTTGGAATGGATTGGATTGGACTGGATTGAATCGGATTGGATTGGATTTGATTGGATTGGATGGCGTTACATGGATTGGATTGGATTGGATTGGATTGGGTGCCGTTCCTTAGATTGGGTTGTATTGGATTGGGTTGGATTGTATTGAATTTGATTGGATTGGATTGGATTTGATGCCGTTCCTTGGACTGGATTGGATTGGATTGGATTGGTTTGGATCGGATTGGATTGGATTGGATCGGATTGGATGGCGTTCCTTGGATTGGATTGGATTGGATTGGCTGCCGTTACTTAGATTGGATTGGATTGGATTGGATTGGATTGAATTGGAATGGATCGGTTTGGATTGCATTCGATTGGATTGGATGGCGTTCCTTGGATTGGATGGGATAGGATTGGATTGCATTGGATTGGATTGCATGCCGTTCATTGGATTGGATTTGATTGGATTGGATTGGATTGGATTGAATGCCGTTCCTTAGATTGGATTGGATCGGATCGCATTGGATTGGATTGGATTGCATTCCATTGGATTGGATTGGATGCCGTTCCTTGGATTGGATTGGATTAGATTGGATTGGATTGGATGCCGTTCCTTAGACTGGATTGGATTGGCTCGGATTGGATTGGATTGGATTGGATTGGATGCCGTTCATTGGATTGGATTGGATTGTATTGGGTTGGATTGGATTGGATTGGATTGGATTGGATTGGTTTGGATTGGATTGTTTTGGATTGGATTGGATTGGATTGGATTGGATGCCGTTCCTTGGATTGGACTGGGTTTCATTGAACTGGATTGGATTGGATTGGATGCCGTTCCTTGGATTTGATTGGATTGGATTGGATCGGTTTGGATTGCATTCGATTGGATTGGATGGCGTTCCTTGGATTGGATGGGATAGGATTGGATTGCATTGGATTGGATTGCATGCCGTTCATTGGATTGGATTTGATTGGATTGGATTGGATTGGATTGAATGCCGTTCCTTAGATTGGATTGGATTGGATTGGATCGGATCGGATTGGCTTGGATTGGATTGCATTCCATTGGATTGGATTGGATGCCGTTCCTTGGATTGGATTGGATTGGATTGGATTGGATGCCGTTCCTTAGATTGGATTGGATTGGCTCGGATTGGATTGGATTGGATTGGATTGGATGCCGTTCATTGGATTGGATTGGATTGTATTGGGTTGGATTGGATTGGATTGGATTGGATTGGATGCCGTTCCTTGGATTGGACTGGGTTTCATTGAACTGGATTGGATTGGATTGGATGCCGTTCCTTGGATTGGACTGGACTGGATTGGATTGGATTGGATTGGATTGGATTGGATTGGAGTGGATTGGATTGGACTTGATTGGATGCCGATCCTTGGATTGGATTGGATTGGATTGAATCAGATTGGATTGGATTGGATTGCATTGCATTGGATTGGATTGGACTGCATGCCGTTTCTTGGATTGGATTGGATTGAATCGGATTGGATTGGATTGGATTGGATTGGATGGCGTAACTTGGATTGGATTGGATTGGATTGGAATGGATTGCATTAGATTGGATTGGATTGGATGCCGTTCCTTGAATTGGATTGTATTGGATTGGACTGGATTGAATTTGACTGGTTTGGATTGGATTTGATGCCGTTCCTTGGATTGGATTGGATTGGATTGAATTGGATCGGTTTGGATTCCATTGGATTGGATGGGATGGCGTTCCTTGGATTGGATTGGATCGGAATAGATTGCATTGGATTGGTTTGCATGCCGTTCATTGGATTGGATAAGATTGGATTGGATTGGTTTAATGCCGTTCGTTGGATTGGATTTTTTTGGATTGGATTGGATTGGATGCCGTTACCTAGATTGGATTGGATTGGATTGGATTGGATGCCGTTCCTTCGATTGGATCGGATTGGATTGGATTGGAATGGATTGCATTGGATTGGATTGGATTGGATGCCGTTCCTTGAATTGGGTTGTATTGGATTGGATTGGATTGTATTGAATTTGATTGGATTGGATTGGATTGATGCCGTTCCTTGGATTGGATTGGATTGGATTGGATCGGATTGGATTAGATTGGATTGGATCGGATTGGACGGCGTTCCTTGGATTACATTGGATTGGGTTGAATTGGCTGCCGTTACTTGGATTGGATTGGTTTGGATGGGATAGGATGCCGTTCCTTGGATTGGATTGGATTCGATTGCATCGGATTGGATGGCGTTCCTTGGTTTGGATTGGATTGCATTGGCTGCCGTTAATTGGATTGGATTGGATTGGATTGGATGCCGTTTCTTAGATTGGTTTGGATTGGATTGGATTGGATTGGAATGTTTTGCAATGGATTGGATTGGATTGGATGTCGTTCCTTGGATTGGATTGGATGGGATTGGATTGGATTGGATGCCGTTCCTTTGATTGGATTGGATTGAATTGGCTTGGATTATATTGGATTGGATTTGATAGGATTGGATTGGGTTGGATTTGATTGGATGCCGTTCCTTGGATTGGATTGGATTGGATCGGCTGGAATTCCATTGTATTGGATTGGACGGCGTTCCTTGGATTGGATTGGATAGGATTGGATTGCATTGAATGCCGTTACTTGGATTGGATTGAATTGGATTGGTTTGGTTTATGTTCCGAGGATTGGAATGGAATGCATTGGTTTGGATTGGATTGGATGCCGTTCCTTGAATTGGGTTATATTGGATTGGATTGGATTGGATTGAATTTGATTGGATTGGATTTGATTGGATGCCGTTCCTTGGATTGGATTGGATTGGATTGGATCGGATCGGTTCGGATTCCATTGGATTGGATGGCGTTCCTTGGATTGGATTGGAGAGGATTGGATTGCATTGGATTGGATTGCATGCCGTTCATTGGATTGGATTGGATTGGATTGGTTTAATGCCGTTCCTTGGAATGGATTGGATTGGATTGGAATGTATTGCATTGGATTGGATTGGATTGGATGCCGTTCCTTGAATTGGGTTGTATTGGATTGGATTGGATTGTATTGAATATGATTGGATTGGATTGGATTTGATGCCGTTCCTTGGATTGGATTGGTTTGGATTGGATTGGATCGGATTGGATTGGATTGGATTGGATCGGATTGGATGGCGTTCCTTGGATTGGATTGGATTGGATTGGATTGGCTGCCGTTACTTGGATTGGATTGGATTGGATTGGCTGCCGTTCCTTAGATTGGATTGGATTGGATTGGATTGGATTGGATTGGATTGGATTGGATTGGAATGGAATGCATTGGATTGGATTAGATTGGATGCCGTTCCTTGGATTGGTTTGGATTGGATTGGATAGGATTGGATGCCGATCCTTTGATTGGATTGTATTGCATTGGCTTGGATTGGATTGCATTGGATTGGATTGGAATGGATTGCATTGGATTGGATTAGATTGGATGCCGTTCCTTGGATTGGTTTGGATTGGATTGGATAGGATTGGATGCCGTTCCTTTGATTGGATTGTATTGGATTGGCTTGGATTGGATTGCATTGGATTGGATTGGATTTGATTGGATGCCGTTCCTTGGATTGGATTGGATTGGATTCGATTGGATTGGATTGGATCGGTTGGGATTGTATTCGATTGTATTGGATTGCGTTCCTTGGATTGGACGGGATAGGATTGGATTGCATTGGATTGGATTGCATGCCGTTCATTGGATTGGTTTTGATTGGATTGGATTGAATTGGATTGGATTGAATGCCGTTCCTTCGATTGGATTGGATTGGATCCGATTGGATTGGATTGGATTGCATTGCATTGGATTGGATTGGATTGGATGCCGTTCCTTGGATTAGATTGGATTGGATTGGATTGGATTGGATTGGATGCCGTTTCTTAGATTGGATTGGATTGGCTCGGATTGGATTGGATTGGATTGGATGCCGTTCATTGGATTGGATTGGATTGTATTGGGTTGGATTGGATTGGATTGGATTGGATTGGTTTGGATTGAAATTGATTGGATTGGATTGGATGCCGTTCCTTGGATTGGACTGGGTTTCATTGGACTGGATTGGATTGGATCGGATTGGATTGGATTGGATTGCATTGCATTGGATTGGATTGGATTGGATGCCGTTTCTTGGAATGGATTGGATTGGACTGGATTGAATCGGATTGGATTGGATTTGATTGGATTGGATGGTGTTACTTGGATTGGATTGGATTGGATTGGGTGCCGTTCCTTAGATTGGGTTGTATTGGATTGGGTTGGATTATATTGAATTTGATTGGATTGGATTGGATTTGATGCCGTTCCTTGGATTGGATTGGATTGGATCGGATTGGATTGGATTGGATTGGATCGGATTGGATGGCGTTCCTTGGATTGGATTGGATTGGATTGGATTGGACTGGCTGCCGTTACTTGGATTGGATTGGATTGGATTGGATGCCGTTCCTTAGATTGGATTGGATTGGATTGGATTGGATTGGATTGGATTGGAATGGATTGCATTGGATTGGATTAGATTGGATGCCGTTCCTTGGATTGGTTTGGATTGCATTGGATAGGATTGGATGCCGTTCCTTTGATTGGATTGTATTGGATTGGCTTGGATTGGATTGCATTGGATTGGATTGGATTTGATTGGATGCCGGTCCTTGGATTGGATTGGATTGGATTCGATTGGATTGGATTGGATCGGTTTGGATTGTATTGGATTGGATTGGATTGCGTTCCTTGGATTGGATGGGATAGGATTGGATTGCATTGGATTGGATTGCATGCCGTTCATTGGATTGGATTTGATTGGATTGGATTGAATTGGATTGGATTGAATGCCGTTCCTTCGATTGGATTGGATTGGATCCGATTGGATTGGATTGGATTGGATTGCATTGCATTGGATTGGATTGGATGCCGTTCCTTGGATTAGATTACATTGGATTGGATTGGATTGGATTGGATGCCGTTTCTTAGATTGGATTGGATTGGCTCGGATTGGATTGGATTGGATTGGATTGGATTGGATGCCGTTCATTGGATTGGATTGGATTGTATTGGGTTGGATTGGATTGGATTGGATTGGATTGGTTTGGATTGAAATTGATTGGATTGGATTGGATTGGATTGGATTGGAGTGGATTGGATTGGACTTGTTTGGATGCCGATTCTTGGATTGGATTGGATTGGATTGGATTGGATGCCGTTCCTAGGATTGGAATTGATTGGATTGGATTGGATCGGATTGGATTGGATTGGATTGCATTGCATTGGATTGGATTGGATTGGATGCCGTTTCTTGGAATGGATTGGATTGGACTGGATTGAATCGGATTGGATTGGATTTGATTGGATTGGATGGCGTTACTTGGATTGGATTGGATTGGATTGGATTGGCTGCCGTTCCTTAGATTGGGTTGTAATGGATTGGGTTGGATTGTATTGAATTTGATTGGATTGGATTGGATTTGATGCCGTTCCTTGGATTGGATTGGATTGGATTGGATTGAATTGGTTTGGATCGGATTGGATTGGATTGGATCGGATTGGATGGCGTTCCTTGGATTGGATTGGATTGGATTGGCTGCCGTTACTTAGATTGGATTGGATTGGATTGGATTGGATTGGATTGGATTGGAATGGAATGGATTGCATTGGAATGGATTAGATTGAATGCCGTTCCCTGCATTGGATTGGATTGGATTGAATTGGATTGGATGCCGTTCCTTTGATTTGATAGGATTGGATTGGATTGGCTTTGATTGGATTGCATTGGATTGGATTGGATTTGATTGGATGCCGTTCCTTGGATTGGATTGGATTGGATTGGATCGGTTTGGATTGCATTCGATTGGATTGGATGGCGTTCCTTGGATTGGATGGGATAGGATTGGATTGCATTGGATTGGATTGCATGCCGTTCATTGGATTGGATTTGATTGGATTGGATTGGATTGTATTGAATGCCGTTCCTTAGATTGGATTGGATTGGATCGGATCGGATTGGATTGGATTGGATTGCATTCCATTGGATAGGATTGGATTGCATTGGATTGGATTGCATGCCGTTCATTGGATTGGATTTGATTGGATTGGATTGGATTGTATTGGATGCCGTTCCTTGGATTGGATTGGATTGGATTGGATTGGATTGGATGCCGTTCCTTAGATTGGATTGGATTGGCTCGGATTGGATTCGATTGGATTGGATTGGATGCCGTTCATTGGATTGGATTGGATTGGATTGGGTTGGTTTGGATTGGATTGGATTGGATTGGTTTGGATTGGATTGGTGTGGATTGGATTGGATTGGATTGGATTGGATGCCGTTCCTTGGATTGGACTGGGTTTCATTGAACTGGATTGGATTGGATTCGATTGGAGTGGATTGGATTGGACTTGATTGGATGCCGATCCTTGGATTGGATTGGATTGGATTGGATTGAATCAGATTGGATTGGATTGGATTGCATTGCATTGGATTGGATTGGACTGGATGCCGTTTCTTGGATTGGATTGGATTGAATCGGATTGGATTGGATTGGATTGGATTGGATGGCGTTACTTGGATTGGATTGGATTGAATTGGATCGGTTTGGATTCCATTGGATTGGATGGGATGGCGTTCCTTGGATTGGATTGGATCGGAATAGATTGCATTGGATTGGTTTGCATGCCGTTCATTGGATTGGATAAGATTGGATTGGATTGGTTTAATGCCGTTCGTTGGATTGGATTTTTTTGGATTGGATTGGATTGGATGCCGTTACTTAGATTGGATTGGATTGGATTGGATGCCGTTCCTTCGATTGGATCGGATTGGATTGAATTGGAATGGATTGCATTGGATTGGATTGGATTGGATGCCGTTCCTTGAATTGGGTTGTATTGGATTGGATTGGATTGTATTGAATGTGATTGGATTGGATTGGATTTGATGCCGTTCCTTGGATTGGATAGGATTGGATTGGATTGGATTGGATAGGATCGGATTGGATTGGATTGGATTGGATCGGATTGGCTGCCGTTGCTTGGATTGGATTGGATTGGATTGGATGCCGTTCCTTAGATTGGATTGGATTGGATTGGATTGGAATGGATTGTTTGGATTGGATTGGATTGGATGCCGGTCCTTGGATTGGATTGGATTGGATGCCGTTCCTTTGATTGGATTGTATTGTATTGGATTGGCTTGGATTGGATTGGATTGGATTGGATTGGATCGGTTTTGATTCCATTGGATTGGATTGGATGGCGTTCCTTGGATTGCATTGGAGAGGATTGGACTGCATTGGATTGGATTGGATTGGTTTAATGCCGTTCCTTGGATTGGATTGGATTGGATTGGATTGGATGCCGTTACTAAGATTGGCTTGGATTGGATTGGATTGGATGCCGTTCCTGAGATTGGATCGGATTGGATTGGATTGGAATGGATTGCATTGGATTGGATTGGATTGTATTGAATTTGATTAGATTGGATTGGATTTGATGCCGTTCCTTGTATTGGATGGAATGGATTGGATCGGATTGGATTGGATTGGATCGGATTGGATGGCGTTCCTTGGATTGGATTGGATTGGATTGGACTGGCTTGGCTGCCTTTACTTTGATTTGATTGAATTGGATTGGATTGGATGCCGTTTCATAGATTGGTTTGGATTGGATTGGACTGGATTGGAACGTTTTGCATCGGATTGGATTGGATTGGAGTGCATTTCATTGGATTGGATTGGACTGGATGCCGTTTCTTGGATTGGATTGGATTGGATTGGATTGAATCGGATTGGATTGGATTGGATTGGATTGGATGGCGTTACCTGGATTGGATTGGATTGCATGCCGTTCCTTACATTGGATTGGATTGGATTCGATTTGAATGGATTGCATTGGATTGGATTGGATTGGATGCCGTTCCTTGAATTGGGTTATATTGGATTGGATTGGATTGGATTGAACGTGACTGGTTTGGATTGGATTTCATGCCGTTCCTTGGATTGGTTTGGATTGGATTGAATTGGATCGGTTTGGATTCCATTGGATTGGATGGGATGTCGTTCCTTGGATTGTATTGGATAGGAATAGATTGCATTCGATTGGTTTGCATGCCGTTCATTGGATTGGATAAGATTGGATTGGATTGGTTTAATGCCGTTCGTTGGATTGGATTGTTCTGGATTGGATTGGATTGGATGCCGTTACTTAGATTGGATTGGATGCCGTTCCTTCGATTGGATCGGATCGGATTGGATTGGATTGGAATGGATTGCATTGGATTGGATTGGATTGGATGCCGTTCCTTGAATTGGGTTGTATTAGATTGGATTGGATTGTATTGAATTTGATTGGATTGGATTGGATTTGATGCCGTTCCTTGGATTGGATTGGATTGGATTGGATTGGATTGGATCGGATTGGATTGGATTGGATTGGATCGGATTGGCTGCCGTTGCTTGGATTGGATTGGATTGGATTGGATTGGATGCCGTTCCTTAGATTGGATTGGATTGGATTGGATTGGATTGGAATGGATTGTTTGGATTGGATTGCATTGGATGCCGTTCCTTGGATTGGATTGGATTGGATGCCGTTCTTTTGATTGGATTGGATTGTATTGGATTGGCTTGGATTGGATTGGATTGGATCGGTTCGGATTCCATTGGATTGGATTGGATGGCGTTCCTTGGATTGCATTGGAGAGGATTGGATTGCATTGGATTGGATTGGTTTAATGCCGTTCCTTGGATTGGATTGGATTGGATTGGATTGGATGCCGTTACTTAGATTGGGTTGGATTGGATTGCATTGGATGCCGTTCCTGAGATTGGATCGGATTGGATTGGATTGGAATGGATTGCATTGGATTGGATTGGATTGTATTGAATTTGATTAGATTGGATTGGATTTGATGCCGTTCCTTGGATTGGATGGAATGGATTGGATCGGATTGGATTGGATAGGATCGGATTGGATGGCGTTCCTTGGATTGGATTGGATTGGATTGGACTGGCTTGGCTGCCTTTACTTTGATTTGATTGGATTGGATTGGATTGGATGCCGTTTCTTAGATTGGTTTGGATTGGATTGGATTGGATTGGATTGGAACGTTTTGCATTGGATTGGATTGGATTGGATGCCGTTCCTTGGAGCTAAGCAGACTCAGGCCTGTTTAGTACTTGGATGGGAGACTGCCTAGGAATACCAGGTGCAGTAAACATCTGGGCAGTCTCGGGGTGGGCGTAGCACTTCCCTTGGAAGGATGGCGACATCGCCAGCGTCGCCGGTGGCAGGGCCTTCTCGGCCTACCTATGCGGGCGTGGCGGCTGCCAGAGCCCCCGCCGCTCCCAAGGCCCTGCCGCCTTTCTCCCTGATAACGAGACAGCTCGGGGTTAAGTGCTACGCCCACCCCGACATGTCTATCGAGGCCTGCGTGAAGGCAATGGCTGGGGTTGTTGGCCCCTCAGCCATTGTCGCGGCCTCGAAGATGTACGGCCGGGCCGTATTTTTCCTAAAGGCCGAGCGGGCGGTCCACCTCGCCCTGGAGAGGGGGCCCACGGTGGGCGGGACGTTCCTGGCGGTGGACCCATTGGAGGCCACCGCCCATAAGATCGTAATATCGAACGTCCTGCCCTTCCTACCAAGTGAGCTCCTCCTCCCCCACATCCATCTACTGGGGGAGGTCAGGTCCGGGGTGCAGCCGATCCCGCTCGGCCTTCGGGACCCCTCCCTCCGCCAAATATACTCCTTCCGGCGCCAGGTTTTTGTCCGTCTGGCCCGGGAGGAGGAACTGCAGGGAGGGTTCAATGTCCCCGACGAGGGGACCACTTACCGGGTCTTTTGGTCCGCGGACGGTGTGCGGTGCCATGCCTGTAAGGAGGCGGGGCACGTGAGAAAAAACTGCCCTGTCTCCAAGACGCCGACCGCCAACCCAAGGCGGCCGCAGCTGGCACCGCAGCCCCCTCTCCCGCCAAACGAGTACCATCTGCCCCCCCCCCCCCCCGCGAGGGGGGGCCACGCCGGCAGCAGCTGTCACCTCAGCTGCCGGCGGAGGGAGAGCGGAGCCTCCGCGTGGCCAAAAGGCCCAGAAGGGCACGATAAAAAAGAAGGGGGCTACCGGAACCCTGGCCCCCAAGAAGGTCACCCCAACTAACCCGGCAGCCGGCTCGGGGACTACCTCAGTCTCCACCTGCGCCCCCCCCCCCACCACCATCTGCCGGGCCCGTGAGCTCTCCGGGGCCACGTGCTGGGTCCGGTGCCCGGGATCATGGGCCCGAGCATGGGGGGGTAAGCGACCCCGAGCCGGCAAAACTGGCGACGCCGCCACCTCGGGGGGACGTGATGGGAGAGCAGGGGGGGCGCGGCAAGGCGAAGAGGGGCGGAGGGCGAGGGGCCTCGCCTGCCCGAGGGCAGGTTAACAAGAAGAGGCGGGGCCCCTCGGGCACCGTGGAGTTCGAGGTCTGCGTGCCCCTCCCCCCTTGTGAGTCATCTCCTGCCGTGCCCCCACCTGTCTTTGTGCCTTGTCCCCTGAAAAAAGGGGGCAAGGCACCCTGTAAATCGAAGCTTGTGCTGCCTCAGTCCCCCGGCGAGGAGTCTCTGGGGCCGGGTGGCAGCGGGGCCCCCACGGTTCCGTTCCACCCGGCCGGTTACAACCCGGAGTTCTTTTTTAGTCTGTCGGGGGACTGGAGCGACACCCCAATGTTCGTGTCCCCGTGCGGCGGCGGCGAGGAGACGATCCACTCGTCCTCTCCGTCCCGACCTTGGACGCTGGACATCCCCAACCTCAGTCCGAAGGTTACACCAGACCTGGGGGGTGTCCAAGCGTCTGGGGCGGAGGGGGCGACTGGGCCGCCGTCGCACGGCGGCCCGCAATCCGGGAAAGGTGAGCCCGAGGGGAACCCCTCCTCCACCGATCCTGGGGGTGGGATCGGGGAGGGGCTAGGGCTAGTTGGCGGCTCCGTGCCGCCCGCCGTAGGTCCTGCGGCGGGGGACTCGGAGTCGAGGGCCGACCGCCCTGAGGAGGTCAGCGGCTCGGTGGAGGGCACGGGGACACTTTTGGAGTCTGCCCAGAGCGAGGCGGGGGACTCCCTCGTGCCCCCCACCGTGTCGTCCCTCATCCCCTCCAAGGACCTCAGGGTCTTTGTCCATAACCATTCCGGTCGCTCCGACATAATCCGGCTAGCCCTCGGCCGCTGGCCGGACCTGGCGCAGCTCGTCCGGTCCGTGAGGGCATGCTCGCATGTCTCCCCGGGCCTGGAGAAAATAGAGCGGCGCTGGGTACTGCGGTTCCTCCACGGGCTCGAAAAGGTGGGGGGCGGACTGGCGAAAATTGCGCCAGTGCCCCCCCACACACCTAGTTAAGTGGTGACGGTGGCACAAAGCTGCTGACATGAAGGTGTCCATAGCCAGCCTCAACATCAACGGCAGCAGTGAGCCACACCGCAGGTTCCAGAACTGCTCGGTCCTCCGTGACGGGAAGTATGCGGTGTGTTTCCTGCAGGAAACCCACACCGTTCCGGGAGACGAAGCCCAATGGCTCCTGGAGTGGCGAGGGGGGGTCTACATGAGCCATCTCACGCTCGCTTCTAGCGGGGTGGCTATCTTGCTGGCCCCGCGTTATAAGCTGGAGATCTTGGGGGGGGGGGGGGGGGGGGGGTCAAGGAGCCGGTGCCAGGCCGGTTGCTGCACTTGACGGTCCGTGAGGGGGGCGTGGTCATTCACTTGCTGAATGTCTGCGCCCCGACCGCCGGACCGCAGCAAACGACTTTCTACGAGAAAGAGTCCGCTCACATCGACACCATCACGGGGGGCGAATGCATTATCCTCGGGGGAGGTTTCAACTGCATCCTCGAGGCACGGGACCGCACCGGCCCCTGGCTGCGCACTCCGGCGGTGGTGAAGTTGCCACGACTTGGTGGACGTCTGGAGACATCTCCATCCTGGCTCCAGCGCCTTCACTTTCGTGAGGCCTGGAGTCGGAGCGTCCAGGCTCGACCGCCTTTATGTTTCGAAGGCGCACATGTCCGGCGTGTCCTCGGTCTCCATGCGGCCGGTGTCGAGCATGGACCACAACCTGGTGTGGGCGGACTTTGCGCCGTCTCGCATCCGGCGGGGGTCCGCGTACTGGCACTTTAACAACTCGCTGCTGGAGGACGAGCGCTTCCTGGACTCGTTCCGTCGATTCTGGGTCGGCTGGAGAAGGAAGCGGGGAGGCTTCCCCTCCTTGAGGCTCTGGTGGGATGTGGGCAAGACTCACGTCCGTACCTTCTGTCAGGGGTACGCGAGGGGGTCGACAAAGAGGCGGAAATCCAGGCTCGAGGAGTTGGAGAAGGAGGTGCTCGACCTGGAGGCACGTCTCAGTCAGCCTGACGCGGACCCGGCCCTGCGTTCGGAGTACAGGGAGAAGAAGGGCGCGCTGCGGGACCTGCAGCTTGCCAGGTCTCGTGGCGCGTACGTGAGGTCGCGGCTCCAGTTCTGGGTGGACCTGGTCCGCGGCTCCCCCTTCTTCTACTCGCTAGAAAGAGGGCGGGCTAACCGTCAGCAGCTCCTTACGCTGCTGGCCGACGATGGTTCCCCCGTCTCGGATCCGGAGGGCATCCGGGCCATTGCCCGGGAGTATTACACCTCGCTCTTCTCTCCGGATCCGTCCAGCGAGGATGCCCGCAGACTTCTGTGGGAGGACCTGCCGCAGGTCAGCCCGGAGGGCGTCGGCAGGCTCGAGGCCCCTACCACCATGGCCGAGCTGACCGGCGCCCTAAATGGCCTCAGCCGGGGCAAGGCCCCTGGGCTGGACGGGCTGACAGTAGAGTTCTTCAGGGCGTTCTGGGACGTCCTGGGGAGCGACTACGCGGGGGTCGTGGGGGAGAGCGTCGCTACCGGGGAGATGCCCCTTTCGTGGCGCAGGGCCGTCATTGCCCTGCTGCCCAAGAAGGGGGATCTCCACCTGCTCAAGAACTGGCGCCCGGTCTCCCTCCTCAGCACGGATTATAAAATCTTTGCCAGGGCTCCGGCCTCACGCCTTGGATCCGTGCTGGACCACTTGATCCACCCTGACCAGTCCTACACGGTCCCGGGCCGTTGTATACATGACAATCTCCACCTGGTCCGGGACCTAATCCATCATACCCAGAGGACTGGTCTGTCGGGCGCCTTCTTGTCATTAGATCAGGAGAAGGCGTTCGACAGGGTGGAGCACGAGTATTTACGAGGGACTCTGCGGGCATTCGGGTTCGGGACGCATTTTGTCGCCCGGATCCGATTACTGTACTCTGCCGCAGAGTGTCTGATTAAGGTTAACGGGTCCCTGATGGCGCCCCTTCGCTTTGGGAGAGGAGTACGGCAGGGCTGCCCCTTGTCCGGCCAACTGTATTCCGTATGCGTGGAGCCATTCCTGCGCCTCTTGCGGAGGAGGTTGTCAGGTTTGGCCCTGCGCGGACCGGACGTAGGGGTGGTCCTGTCAGCTTACGCCGACGACGTGCTCCTCATGTTCACGGACCCGGCTGACCTGCGGAGGATGCAAGAATGCCAGGCGGTGTACTCCGCCGCGTCCTCCGCCAGGATCAACTGGGCCAAGTGCTCCGGACTCCTTGTCGGTCCTTGGGAGACGGACCCCCTTCCGGAGGAGCTCAGGCCTTTCACCTGGAGCAGGACCAACCTCCTCTATTTGGGGGCCCATCTCTGCCCAGCCGAGGAATCATGGCTGGCGAACTGGCGGGAGCTGGAGGCCAAAGTCTCCGCCCGCCTGAGTCGCTGGACAGGACTGCTCCGAGTGCTGTCCTATGGGGCGCAAGTTCGCGTCATAAACCAGCTGGTCGCCTCCATGCTGTGGTACCGGCTGGTCCCTTTGACCCCTCCCCCTGGCTTTGTCACCGATATCCAGAGAACCCTCCTGCGGTTCATCTGGGGCAATCGACTGCACTGGGTCCCTGCTGCGGTCCTGTATCTCCCGCTTGAGAAGGGCGGACAAGGTCTGGTGTGCCTCCGCACTCAGATAGCGACCATCCGTCTCCAGGCCCTGCAGAGGTACCTTTACGTTGAGCCCCCTCCACAGTGGTGTGCCATGGCGACGTATTTCTTCCGCCACTGGCACGGCCTCAATTATGACGTGCAGCTCCTGCATATCGAACTGGGGCGTGCTCCGACCGCCCTGCAGGAGTTGCCCGTCTTTTACCAGGACCTCCTCACTGTCTGGAACAAGGTCGCCTCGCGACGCAGCTCTCCCCCGTCAGGAGTACCGGCTCTCGTGCGAGAGCCGCTGCTCAGGAATCCGCTCCTCCAGCCGTATGACTTCAGGTGGCTGGCGGAGAGGAGGGCTGTGGACGCCGGGGTGACCAGAATCGGGGACGTGCTCGATGGCGGAGGAGCGGGCTGGATGAGTCCCCGCGTGCTGGCTGAGCGCGCGGGGACGACCGTCCGGCGCGCGACCAAAGCCATCCTAGACCTTAGGACGGTCGTGCTCGGCCCTGAAACTGCACGCAAACTTGAGACGGCGCAGGCGTGCGGTGGGATCCCGCCCGAGCGTTCCCCTGTTCGGGCGGAATTCCACATTGGCCCAAAGCCTCAGCCCCCCTCCCTGGGTGAGGTGCCCCACAGCCTGAGCTGCCTCGCGGAAATGTCCTCCGTGCCTTTTTCTACCGCGCGGAGGCGTTTCCTGTGCGGGCTGCTGCTGCACACCTTCCACTACCGCCCCCTCGCCTGTCGCCCGGATACACCTTGGCGGGCCTTGTTGCCGCCGGGCGGCGGAGGTCCCCGCTGGAGGTCCCTCGACGGAGGGATCTCCCCCAATTACGTCGGGGACCTGGGGTGGAGGGTGATGCATACAGCAGTTCCGCACAACCGTAGGATTCACTGGTTCACGGGCTCCGAAGACTGCCCTTTCTGCGGCCTTGTGGAGTCCGTGGACCATGTCTATGTTGTGTGTCTTAGGCTGCACTCCCTTTATGTTTTCCTAAAGAACCGGTGCGGAGAGGGGCGGGTCGGGATGGCGACCTCCTCGTGAACCTGCTCCTGGGCCTGGCGAAACGCGCCATTTACCGGTCCAGGCTGCGGGCGATCGAGGGGGCCGTCCATCCTGACTGTCTTCCCCTCTACCGCGGCTACGTTCGCGGCCAGGTGTCCCTGGAGAGGGAGCATGCGGTGTCCACGGGCGAGGTTGACGCTTTCCGCGCCCGCTGGGCACCGCAGGGGTTGGGGTGCATGATTGACCCTAATATTCACATTTTAATTTGATGTTTTTAAGTTTCCTTTGTACTTTGATTTCTGTTCGGGCTGTTCCCCCTCCTTCTTGGGGAGCTGCCCCTTTTACTTTGCCTGATTTAATCTGAGTTTGTTTACTTGGTTTGGATTGACCTGAAAAGAGGACGGCATCCAATCCAATCCAATGCAATGCAATCCAATCCAATCCAATCCGATCCAATCCAATGCAATCCAATCCAATCCGATCCAATCCAATCCAATCCAATCCAATCCAATCAAATCCAATCCAATGAACGGCATGCAATCCAATCCAATGCAATCCAATCCTATACCATCCAATCCACGGAACGCCATCCAATCCAATCCAATGCAATCCAAACCGATCCAATTCAATCCATTCCAATCCAATCCAATCCAAGGAACGGCATCCAATCAAATCCAATCCACTCCAATCCAAGCCAATCCAATCCAATCCAATCAAAGGAACGGCATCCAATCCAATCCAATCCAATCCAATCCAATCCAAGGAACGGCATTCAATCCAATCCAATCCAATCCAATGCAATCCATTCCAATCCAATCCAATCCAATCCAATCCAATCTGAGAAACGGCATCCAATCCAATCCAATCCAATCCAAGTAACGGCAGCCAATCCAATCCAATCCACTCCTATCCAATCCACGGAACGCCATCCAATCCGATTCAATCCTATCCATTCCAATCCGATACTATCCAATCCAATCCAATCCAAGGAACGGCATCAAATCCAATCCAATCCAATCAAATTCAATACAATCCAATCCAGTCCAATACAACCCAATTCAAGGAACGGCATCCAATCCAATCCAATCCAATGCAATCCAATCCAAGTAACGGCAACCAATCCAATCCAATCCAATCCAACCCAAGGAACGGCATGAGACCAATCCAATCCAATCCATTCCAACGAACGGCATCCAGCCCAATCCAATCCAATCCAATCTAATCCGATCCAATCCAATCCAAGTCACGCCATCTAATCCAATCCAATGCAATCCAATCCAATACCATCCAATCCACGGAACGCCATCCAATCCAATCCAATGCAATCCAAACCGATCCAATTCAATCCATTCCAATCCAATCCAATCCAAGGAACGGCATCCAATTAAATCCTATCCAATCCACTCCAATCCAAGCCAATCCAATCCAATCAAAGGAACTGCATCAAATCCAATCCAATCCAATCCAATCCAAGGAACGGCATGCAATCCAATCCAATCCAATCCAATGCAATCCATTCCAATCCAATGCAATCCATTCCAATCCAATCCAATCCAATCCAATCCAATCTGAGGAACGGCATCCAATCCAATCCAAGTAACGGCTGCCAATCCAATCCAATCCAATCCTATCCAATCCACGGAACGCCATCCAACCCGATCCAATCCTATCCATTCCAATCCGATACAATCCAATCCAATCTAATCCAAGGAACGGCATCAAATCCAATCCAATCAAATTCAATACAATCCAATCCAGTCCAATACAACCCAATTCAAGGAACGGCATCCAATCCAATCCAATCCAAGTAACGCCATCCAATCCAATCCAAACCAATCCAATCCGATTCAATCCAATCCAATCCAATCCAATCCAATCCAATCCAATGAGATCAAATCCAATCCAATGTAATCCAATGAACGGCATTAAATCCAATCCAATCCAATCCAATCGAATCCAATACAATCCTATCCAATCCAATCCAATCAAATCCAATCAAATCCAATCCAATGATCGGCATGCAATCCAATCCAATGCAATCCAATCCTATCCCATCCAATCCATGGAACGCCATCCAATCCAATCCAAACCGATACAATCCAATCCAATCCAATCCACGCCAATCCAATCAAATCCAATCAAAGGAACGGCATCCAATCCAATCCAATCCAATCCAAGGAACGGCATCCAATCCAATCCAATCCAATGCAATCCATTCCAATCCAATCCAATCCAATCTAAGGAACGGCATCCAATCCACTCCAATCCAACTAACGGCAGCCACTTCAATCCAATCCAATCCAATACAATCCAAGGAACGGCATCAAATCCAATCCAATCAAATTCAATACAATCCAATCCAGTCCAATACAACCCAATTCAAGGAACGGCATCCAATCCAATCCAATCCAATGCAATCCAATCCAAGTAACGGCATCCAATCCAATCCAATCCAATCCAACCCAAGGAACGGCATTAGACCAATCCAATCGAATCCATTCCAACGAACAGCATCCAGACCAATCCAATCCAATCCAATCTAATCCGATCCAATCCAATCCAAGTAACGCGATCCAATCCAATCCAAACCAATCCAATCCGATTCAATCCAATCCAATCCAATCCAATCCAATCCAATCCAATGAGATCAAATCCAATCCAATGTAATCCAATGAACGGCATTCAAACCAATCCAATCCAATCGAATCCAATACAATCCTATCCAATCCAATCCAATCCAATCCAATCCAATCAAATCCAATCCAATGATCGGCATGCAATCCAATCCAATGCAATCCAATCCTATCCCATCCAATCCATGGAACGCCATCCAATCCAATCCAAACCGATCCAATCCAATCCAATCCAATCCACGCCAATCCAATCAAATCCAATCAAAGGAACGGCATCCAATCCAATCCAATCCAATCCAATCCAAGGAACGGCATCCAATCCAATCCAATCCAATGCAATCCATTCCAATCCAATCCAATCCAATCCAATCTAAGGAACGGCATCCAATCCACTCCAATCCAACTAACGGCAGCCAATTCAATCCAATCCAATCCAATCCAATCCAAGGAACGCCATCCAATCCGATCCAATCCAATCCAATCGAATCCGATCCAATCCAATCCAATCCAAGGAACGGCATCAAATCCAATCCAATCCAATCAAATTCAATACAATCCAATCCAATCCATTACAACACAATTCAAGGAACGGCATCCAATCCAATCCAATGCAATCCAAACCGATCCAATCCAATCCAATCCAATCCAATCCAATCCAATCCAATCCAATCCAATCCAATCCAATCCAATCCAAGCCAATCCAATCCAATCCAATCCAATCAAAGGAAAGGCATCCAATGCAAACCAATCCAATCCAATACAAGGAACGGCATCCAATCCAATCCAAAACAATGGAATCCATTACAATCGAATCCAATCCAATCCAATTCAATCCAAGTAACGGCATCCAATCCAATCCAGTCCAATCCAATCCAATGCAATCCAATCCACTCCAATCCAATCCAAGGAACGGCATTAAACCAATCCAATCCAATCCAATCTAATCTAAGGAACGGCATCCAATTCAATCCAATCCAGTCCAATCCAATCCAATCCAAGTAACGGCATTCAATCCAATCCAGTCCAATCCAATCCAATCCAAGGAACGGCATTAAACCAATCCAATCCAATCCATTCCAAACCAATCCAATCCAATCCAATGTAAGGAACGGCATCCATCCAACCCAATCCATTCCAATCCAATCCAAACCATGTAACGGCATCCAATACAATACAATCCAATCCAATCCAGTCCAGTCCAATCCAAGGAACGGCCTCCAATCCAATCCAATCCAATCCAAACCATTCCAATGCAACCCAATCCATTCCAGGAAAAGGCATCCAATCGAATCCAATCCAATCCAAACCAATCCAATCCAATCCAACACAATACAATCCATCCAATCCAATGAACGGCATCCAATCCAATCCAATCCAATCCAATCCAATCCGAGCCAATCCAAACCAATCTCAAGAACGGCATCCAATCCAATGCAATCGAATCCAAGGAACGGCATCAAATCCAATCCAATGCAATGCAATCCAATCCAATCCAATCCAATCCGATCCAATCCAATCCAATCCAATCCGATCCGATCCGATCCAATCCAATCCAATCCAATCCAATCCAATCAAATCCAATCCAATGAACGGCATGCAATCAAATCCAATGCAATCCAATCCAATACCATCCAATCCACGGAACGCCATCCAATCTAATCCAATGCAATCCAAACCGATCCAATCCAATCCATTCCAATCCAATCCAATCCAATCCAAGGAACGACATCCAATCAAATCCAATCCGATCCACTCCAATCCAAGCCAATCCAATCCAATCCAGTCAAAAGAATGGCATCCAATCCAATCCAATCCAATCCAATCCAAGGAACGGAATTCAATCCAATCCAATGCAATCCAAAACGATCCAATCCAATCCAAACCAAACCAATTCACGCCAATCCAATCAATGCCAATCAAAGGTACGGCATCCAATTCAATCCAATCCAATCCAAGGAACGGCATCCAATCCAATCCAATCCAATGCAATCCATTCCAATCCAATCGAATCCAATCCAATCTAAGGAACGGCATTCAATCCAATCCAATCCAACTAACGGCAGCCAATTCAATCCAATCCAATCCAATCCATTCCCAGGAACGCCATCCAATCCGATCCAATCCAATCCAATCGAATCCGATCCAATCCAATCCAATCCAAGGAACGGCATCAAATCCAATCCAATCCAATCAAATTCAATTCAATCCAATCCAATCCAATACAACCCATTTCAAGGAACGGCATCCAATCCAATCCAATGCAATCCAAACCGATCAAATCCAATCCAATCCAATCCAATCCATTCCAAAGCAATCCACTCCAATCCAATCATAGGAAAGCCATCCAATCCAATCCAATCCAATCCAATCCAAGGAACGGCATCCAATCCAATCCAATCCAATGCAATCCATTCCAATCCAATCCAATCCAATCCAATCTCAAGAACGGCATCCAATCCAATCCAATCCAACTAGCGGCAGCCAATTCAATCCAATCCAATCCAATCCAATCCAAGGAACGCCATCCAATCCGATCCAATCCAATCCAATCCAATCCGATCCAATTCAATCCAATCCAAGGAACGGCATCAAATCCAATGCAATTCAATTAAATTCAATACAATTCAATCCAATCAAATACAAACCAATTCAAGGAACGGCATCCAATCCAATCCAAACCAATGGAATCCATTACAATCGAATCCAATCCAATCCAATCTATGGAACGGCATCCAATCCAATCCTGTCCAATCCAATCCAATCCAATCCAATCCAAGGAACGGCATAAAACCAATCCAATCCAATGCATGAGACGCAAAAGCCCAGTCTGCAGGTACAACAGGTGATCAAGAAGGCAAATGGGATTTTGGCCTATATTGCGAGGGGGATAGAATATAAAAGCAGGGATGTCATGATGCACCTATACAGGGCATTGGTGAGGCCGCAGCTGGAATACTGTATGCAGTATTGGTCCCCTTATATGAGGAAGGATATATTGGCATTGGAGGGAGTGCAGAGAAGGTTCACCAGGTTGATACCGCAGATGAAGGGGTTTGGATTATGAGGAGAGGCTGAGGAGATTGGGTTTGTACTCGTTGGAGTTTAGAAGGATGAGGGGGGATCTTATGGAGACTTATAAGATAATGCGGGGGCTGGATAGGGTGGAGGCGGAGAGATTCTTTCCACTTCGTAAGGAAGTTAAAACTAGAAGACACAGCCTCAAAATAAAGGGGGGTCGGTTTAAGACAGAGTTAAGGAGGAACTTCTCCCAGAGGGTGGCGAATCTCTGGAATTCTCTGCCCACTGAGGTGGTGGAGGCTACCTCGCTGAATATGTTTAAAGCGCGGATGGATGGATTCCTGATCGGTAAGGGAATTAAGGGTTATGGGGATCAGGCGGGTAAGTGGTACTGATCCACGTCAGATCAGCCATGATCTTATTGAATGGCGGGGCAGGCTCGAGGGGCTAGATGGCCTACACCTGCTCCTATTTCTTATGTTCTTATGTTCTTATGTTCTAATCCAATCTAAGGAACGGCATCCAATTCAATCCAATCCAGTCCAATCCAATCCTATCCAAGGAACGGCATCCAATCCAATCCAGTCCAATCCAATCCAATCCAAGGAACGGCATTAAACCAATCCAATCCAATACGTTCCAAACAAATCCAATCCAATCCAATGTAAGGAACGGCATCCATCCAACCCAATCCATTCCAATCCAATCCAAACCATGTAACGCCATCCAATCCAATCCAATCCAATCCCATCCAATCCAGTCCAGTCCAGTCCAGTCCAGTCCAGTCCAATCCAAGGAAAGGCCTCCAATCCAATCCAATCCAAACCATTCCAATTCAACCCAATCCATGCCAAGGAAAGGCGTCCAATCAATCCAATCCAATCCAAACCAATCCAATCCAATCCAACACAATACAATCCAATCCAATGAACGGCATCCAATCCAATCCAATCCTATCCAATCCAATCCAATCCGAGCCAATCCAATTCAATCTGAAGAACGGCATCCAATCCAATGCAATCCAATCCAAGGAACGGCATCCAATCCAATCCAATGCAGTGCAATCCAATCCAATCCAATCCATTCCGATCCAATCCAATCCAATCCAATCCAATCAAATCCAATCCAATGAACGGCATGGAATCCAATCCAATGCAATCCAATCCTATACCATCCAATCCACGGAACGCCATCCAATCCAACCCAATGCAATCCAAACCGATCCAATCCAATCCATTCCAATCCAATCCAATCCAATCCAAGGAACGGCATCCAATCAAATCCAATCCAATCCACTCCAATCCAACCCAATCCAATCCAATCCAATCCAATCAAAGGAACGGCATTCAATCCAATCCAATCCATTCCAATCCAAGGAACGGCATTCCATCCAATCCAATCCAATCCAATCCATTACAATCCAATCTAATCCAATCCAATCTGAGGAACGGCATCCAATCCAATCCAATCCAATCCAATCCAAGTAACGGCAGCCAATCCAATCCAATCCAATCCAATCCACGGAACGCCATCCAATCCGATCCAATCCTATCCAATCCAATCCGATCCAATCCAATCCAGTCCATTACAACACAATTCAAGGAACGGCATCCAATCCAATCCAACCCAATCCAATCCAATCCACGTAACGGCATCCAATCGAATCCAATCCAATCCAATCCAAGGAACGGCATTAGACCAATCCAATCCAATCCATTCCAACGAACGGCATCCAGCCCAATCCAATCCAATCCAATCTAATCCGATCCAATCCAATCCAAGGAGCGCCATCCAATCCGATCCAATCCAATCCAATCCGATCCAATCCAATCCAATCCAATCCAAGGAACGGCATCAAATCCAATCCAATTCAATCAAACTCAATACAATCCAATCCAACCCAATACAACCCAATTCAAGTAACGGCATCCAATCCAATCCAAACCAATGGAATCCATTACAATCGAATCCAATCCAATCCAATTCAATCCAAGTAACGGCATCCAATCCAATCCAGTCCAATCCAATCCAAGGCAATCCAATCCACTCCAATCCAATCCAAGGAACGGCATTAAACCAATCCAATCCAATCCAATCTAAGGAACGGCATCCAATTCAATCCAATCCAGTCCAATCCAATCCAATCCACGTAACGGCATTCAATCCAATGCAGTCCAATCCAATCCAAGGAACGGCATTAAACCAATCCAATCCAATCCATTCCAAACCAATCCAATTCAATCCAATGTAAGGAACGGCATCCATCCAACCCAATCCATTCCAATCCAATCCAAACCATGTAACGGCATCCAATACAATCCAATCCAATCCAATCCAGTCCAGTCCAATCCAAGGAACGGCCTCCAATCCAATCCAATCCAAACCATTCCAATGTAACCCAATCCATTCCAAGGAAAAGCATCCAATCCAATCCAATCCAATCCAAACCAATCCAATCCAATCCAACACAATACAATCCATCCAATCCAATGAACGGCATCCAATCCAATCCAATCCAATCAAATCCATTCCGAGCCAATCCAAACCAATCTAAAGAACGGCATCCAATCCAATGCAATCGATTCCAAGGAACGGCATCAAATCCAATCCAATGCAATGCAATCCAATCCAATCCAATCCAATCCGATCCAATCCAATCCAATCCAATCCGATCCAATCCAATCCAATCCAATCCAATCCAATCCACGGAACGCCATCCAATCCGATCCAATCCTATCCAATCCAATCCGATCCAATCCAATCCAGTCCATTACAACACAATTCAAGGAACGGCATCCAATCCAATCCAACCCAATCCAATCCAATCCACGTAACGGCATCCAATCGAATCCAATCCAATCCAATCCAAGGAACGGCATTAGACCAATCCAATCCAATCCATTCCAACGAACGGCATCCAGCCCAATCCAATCCAATCCAATCTAATCCGATCCAATCCAATCCAAGGAGCGCCATCCAATCCGATCCAATCCAATCCAATCCGATCCAATCCAATCCAATCCAATCCAAGGAACGGCATCAAATCCAATCCAATTCAATCAAACTCAATACAATCCAATCCAACCCAATACAACCCAATTCAAGTAACGGCATCCAATCCAATCCAAACCAATGGAATCCATTACAATCGAATCCAATCCAATCCAATTCAATCCAAGTAACGGCATCCAATCCAATCCAGTCCAATCCAATCCAAGGCAATCCAATCCACTCCAATCCAATCCAAGGAACGGCATTAAACCAATCCAATCCAATCCAATCTAAGGAACGGCATCCAATTCAATCCAATCCAGTCCAATCCAATCCAATCCACGTAACGGCATTCAATCCAATGCAGTCCAATCCAATCCAAGGAACGGCATTAAACCAATCCAATCCAATCCATTCCAAACCAATCCAATTCAATCCAATGTAAGGAACGGCATCCATCCAACCCAATCCATTCCAATCCAATCCAAACCATGTAACGGCATCCAATACAATCCAATCCAATCCAATCCAGTCCAGTCCAATCCAAGGAACGGCCTCCAATCCAATCCAATCCAAACCATTCCAATGTAACCCAATCCATTCCAAGGAAAAGCATCCAATCCAATCCAATCCAATCCAAACCAATCCAATCCAATCCAACACAATACAATCCATCCAATCCAATGAACGGCATCCAATCCAATCCAATCCAATCAAATCCATTCCGAGCCAATCCAAACCAATCTAAAGAACGGCATCCAATCCAATGCAATCGATTCCAAGGAACGGCATCAAATCCAATCCAATGCAATGCAATCCAATCCAATCCAATCCGATCCAATCCAATCCAATCCAATCCGATCCAATCCAATCCAATCCAATCCAATCCAATCAAATCCAATCCAATGAACGGCATGCAATCAAATCCAATGCAATCCAATCCTATATCATCCAATCCACGGAACGCCATCCAATCCAATCCAATGCAATCCAAACCGATCCAATCCAATCCATTCCAATCCAATCCAATCCAATCCAAGGAACGGCATCCAATCAAATCCAATCCAAACCACTCCAATCCAAGCCAATCCAATCCAATCCAGTCAAAAGAACGGCTTCCAATCCAATCCAATCCAAGGAACGGCATTCAATCCAATCCAATGCAATCCAAAACGATCCAATCCAATCCAATCCAAACCAATTCACGCCAATCCAATCAATGCCAATCAAAGGTACGGCATCCAATTCAATCCAATCCATTCCAATCCAATCCTAGGAACGGCATCCAATCCAATCCAATCCTATGCAATCCATTCCAATCCAATCGAATCCAATCCAATCTAAGGAACGGCATCCAATCCAATCCAATCCAACTAACGGCAGCCAATTCAATCCAATCCAATCCAATCCAATCCAATCCCAGGAACGCCATCCAATCCGATCCAATCCAATCCAATCGAATCCGATCCAATCCAATCCAGTCCAAGGAACGGCATCAAATCCAATCCAATCCAATCAAATTCAATCCAATCCAATACAATCCAATACAACCCAATTCAAGGAACGGCATCCAATCCAATCCAATGCAATCCAAACCGATCAAATCCAATCCAATCCAATCCAATCCATTCCAAAGCAATCCAATCCAATCCAATCAAAGGAAAGGCATCCAATCCAATCCAGTCCAATCCAATCCAATCCAATCCAATCCAATCCAATCCAAGGAACGGCATCTATTCCAATCCAATCCAATGCAATCCATTCCAATCCAATCCAATCCAATCCAATCTCAAGAACGGCATCCAATCCAATCCAATCCAACGAACGGCAGCCAATTCAATCCAATCCAATCGAATCCAATCCAAGGAACGCCATTCAATCCGATCCAATCCAATCGAATCCAATCCGATCCAATCCATTCCAACCCAAGGAACGGCATCAAATCCAATGCAATTCAGTCAAATTCAATACAATCCAATCCAAAACAAACCAATTCAAGGAACGGCATCCAATCCAATCCAAACGAATGGAATCCATTACAATCGAATCCAATCCAATCCAATCTATGGAACGGCATCCAATCCAATCCAGTCCAATCCTATCCAATCCAATCCAATCCAAGGAACGGCATTGAACCAATCCAATCCAATCCAATCTAAGGAACGGCATCCAATTCAACCCAATCCAGTCCAATCCAATCCAATCCAAGGAACGGCATCCAATCCAATCCAGTCCAATCCAATCAAATCCAATCCAAGGAACGGCATTAAACCAATCCAATCCAATCCGTTCCAAACCAATCCAATCCAATCCAATGTAAAGAACGGCATCCATCCAACCCAATCCATTCCAATCCAATCCAAACCATGTAACGCCATCCAATCCAATCCAGTTCAGTCCAATCCACCGAACGGCCTCCAATACAATCCAATCCAAACGATTCCAATTCAACCCAATCCATGCCAAGGAAAGGCGTCCAATCAATCCAATCCAATCCAATCCAAACCAATCCAATCCAATCCAACACAATACAATCCAATCCAATGAACGGCATCCAATCCAATCCAATCCTATCCAATCCAAACCAATTCGAGCCAAACCAATCGAATCGAAAGAACGGCATCCAATCCAATGCAATCCAATCCAAGGAACGGCATCCAATGCAATCCAATGCAGTGCAATCCAATCCAATCCAATCCAATCCGATCCAATCCAATCCAATCCAATCCATACCAATCCAATCAAATCCAATCCAATGAACGGCATGCAATCCAATCCAATGCAATCCAATCCTATGCCATCCAATCCACGGAACGCCATCCAATCCAATCCAATGCAATCCAAACCGATCCAATCCATTCCAATCCAATCCAATCCAAGGAACGGCATCCAATCAAATCCAATCCAATCCACTCCAATCCAACCCAATCCAATCCAATCCAATCAAAGGAACGGCATTCAATCCAATCCAATCCACTCCAATCCAAGGAACGGCATCCAATCCAATCCAATCCAATCCAATCCAAGTAACGGCAGCCAATCCAATCCAATCCAATCCACGGAACGCCATCCAATCCGATCCAATCCTATCCAATCCAATCCGATCCAATCCAATCCAGTCCAATTCAACCCAATTCAAGGAACGGCATCCAATCCGATCCAATCCAATCCAGTCCAATTCAACCCAATTCAAGGAACGGCATCCAATCCAATCCAATCCATTGCAATCCAATCCAAGTAACGGCATCCAATCCAATCCAATCCAATCGAAGGAACGGCATTAGACCAATCCAATCCAATCCATTCCAACGAACGGCATCCAGCCCAATCCAATCCAATTCATTCCAACGAACGGCATCCAGCCCAATCCAATCCAATCCAATCTAATCCGATCCAATCCAATCCAAGTAACGCCATCCAATCCAATCCAATCCACTCCAATCCGATTCAATCCAATCCAATCCAATCCAATCAAATCCAAGAAATGGTATCCAATCCAATCCAATTCAATCCTATCCGAGCCAACCCAATCCAATCTAGGGAACGGCATCCAATCCAATCCAATCCAATCCAAGGAACGGCATCTAATCCAATCCAATGCAATGCAATCCATTCCAAACCAATCCAGTCCAATCCAATCCATTCCATCCAATCTATGGAACGGCATTCAATCCAATCCAATCCAATACATTCCAATCCAATCCAATCCATTCCAATCAAAGCCAATCCAATCCAATCCAATCCAATCCATTCCAATCAAATCCAATCCAAGGAACGGCATGCAATGCTACCAATGCAATCCAATCCTATCCCATCCAATCCAAGGAACGCCATCCAATCCAATCCATTGCAATCCAAACCGATCCAATCCAATCCAATCCAATCCAAGACAGTCCAATCCAATCAAAGGAACGGCATCCAATCCAATCCAATGCAATCCATTCCAATCCAATCCAATCCAATCCAATCTAAGGAACGGCATCCAATCCTATCCAATCCAACTAACGGCACCCAGTTCAATCCAATCCAATCCAATCCAAGGAACGCCATCTAATCCGATCCAATCCAATCCAATCGAATCCGATCCAATCCAATCCAATCCAAGGAACGGCATCAAATCCAATCCAATTCAATCAAATTCAATACAATCCAATCCAATCCAATACAACCCAATTCAAGGAACGCCATACAATCCAATCCAATGCAATCCAAACCGATCCAATCCAATCCAACCCAATCCAATCCACGCCAATCCAATCAAATCCAATCAAAGGAACGGCATCCAATCCAATCCAATCCAATCCAATCCAATCCAATCCAATCCAAGGAACGGCATCCAATCCAATCCAATCCAATGCAATCCATTCCAATCCAATCCAATCCAATCCAATCTAAGGAACGGCATCCAATCCAATCCAATCCAACTAACGGCAGCCAATTCAATCTAATCCAAACAAATCCAATCCAATCCAAGGACCGCCATCCAATCCGATCCAATCCAATCCAATCGAATCCGTTCCAATCCAATCCAAGGAACGGCATCAAATCCAATCCAATCCAATCAAATTCAGTACAATCCAATCCAATACAATACAACCCAATTCAAGGAACGGCATCCAATCCAATCCAATGCAATCCAAACCGATCCAATCCAATCCAAGCCAATCCAATCCAATCCAATCCAATCCAATCAAAGGAAAGGCATCCAATCCAATCCAATCCAATCCAGTCCAAGGAACGGCATCCAATCCAATCCAATCCAATGCAATCCATTCCAATCCAATCCAATCCAATCTCAGAAACGGCATCCAATCGAATCCAATCGAACTAACGGCAGCCAATTCAATCCAATCCAATCCAATGCAATCCAAGGAACGCCATCCAATCCGATCCAATCCAATCCAATCCAATCCGATCCACTCCAATCCAATCCAAGGAACGGCATCAAATACAATCCAATTCAATCAAATTCAATACAATACAATCCAATCCAATACAACCCAATTCAAGGAACGGCATCCAATCCAATCAAACCCAATGGAATCCATTACAATCGAATCTCATCCAATCCAATCCAATCCAGTCCAATCCAATCCAATCCAATCCAATCCAATCCAATCCAATCCAATCCCATCCAATCCGATCCAATCCGATCCAATTCAATCCAAGGAACGGCATTAAACCAATCCAATCCAATCCAATCCAATCCAATCTAATGAACGGCATCCAATTCAATCCAATCCAGTCCAATCCAATCCAATCCAAGTAACGGCATTCAATCCAATCCAGTCCAATCGAATCCAATCCAATCCAATCCAAGGAACGGCATTAAACCAATGCAATCCAATCCATTCCAAACCAATCCAATCCAATGTAAGGAACGGCATCCATCCAACCCAATCCATTCCAATCCAATCCAAACCATGTAACGGCATCCAATACAATCCAGTCCAATCCAATCCAGTCCAGTCCAATCCAAGGAACGGCCTCCAATCCAATCCAATCCAAACAATTCCAATGCAATCCAATCCATTCCAAGGAAAGGCTTCCAATCCAATCCAATCCAAACCAATCCAATCCAATTCAACACAATACAATCCAGTCCAATGAACGGCATCCAATCCAATCCAATCCAATCCAATCCGAGCCAATCCAATCCAATCTCAAGAACGGCATCCAATTCAATGCAATCGAATCCAAGGAACGGCATGCAATCCAATCCAATGCAATCCAATTCAAAACAATCCGATCCAATCCAATCCAACCCAATCCGATCCAATCAAATCCAATCAAATCCAATACAATGAACGGCGTGCTATCCAATCCAATGCAATCCAATCCTATACCATCCAATCCACGGAACGCCATCCAATCCAATCCAATGCAATCCAAACCGATCCAATCCAATCCATTCCAATCCAATCCAATCCAATCCAAGGAACGGCATCCAATCAAATCCAATCCAATCCAATCCAATCCAATCCAATCCAATTCACGCCAATCCAATCAAATCCAATCAAAGGAACGGCATCCAATCCAATCCAATCCAATCCAAGGAACGGCATCCAATCCAATCCAATCCAATGCAATCCATTCCAATCCAATCCAACCCAATCTAAGGAACGGCATCCAATTCAATCCAATCCAACTAACGGCAGCCAATTCAATCCAATCCAATCCAATCCAAACAATCCAAGGAACGCCATCCAATCCGATCCAATCCAATCCAATCGAATCCGATCCAATCCAATCCAATCCAAGGAACGGCATCAAATCCAATCCAATCCAATCAAATTCAATCCAATCCAATCCAATCCAATACAACCCAATTCAAGGAACGGCAACCAATCCAAACCAATCCAATCCAATCCAAGCCAATCCTATCCAATCCAATCCAATCAAAGGCAAGGCATCCAATTCAATCCAATCCAATTCAATCCAATCCAAGGAACGGCATCCAATCCAATCCAATCCAATGCCATCCATTCCAATCCAATCCAATCCAATCCAATCTCAGGAACTGCATCCAATCCATCTAACGGCAGCAAATTCAATCCAGCCAATCCAAGGAACGCCATCCAATCCGATCCAATCCAATCGAATCCAATCCGATCCAATCCAATCCAACCCAAGGAACGGCATCAAATCCAATCCAATTCAATCAAATTCAATACAATCCAGTCCAAAACAATTCAACCCAAATCAAGGAACGGCATCCAATCCATTCCAAACCAATGGAATCCATTACAATCGAATACAATCCAATCCAATCTATGGAACGGCATCCAATTCAATCCAATCCAATCCAATCCAATTCAATCCAAGGAACGGCATCCAATCCAATCCAGTCCAATCCAATCCAATCCAATCCAAGGAACGGCATTAAACCAATCCAATCCAATCCAAACTAAGGAACGGCATCCAATTCAATCCAATCCAGTCCAATCCAATCCAATCCAAGTAACGGCATCCAATCCAATCCAGTCCATTCCAATCCAATCCAATCCAATCCAAGGAACGGCATTAAACCAATCCAATCCAATCCGTTCCAAACCAATCCAATCCAATCCAATGTAAGGAACGGCATCCATCCAACCCAATCCATTCCAATCCAATCCAAACCATGTAACGGCATCCAATCCAATCCAATCCAATCCAGTCCATCCAATCCAAGGAACGGCCTCCAATCCAATCCAATCCAAACCATTCCAATGCAACCCAATCCATGCCAAGGAAAGGCATCCAATCCAGCCAATCCAATCCAAACCAATCCAATCCAATCCAACACAAGACAATCCAATCCAATGAACGGCATCCAATCCAATCCAATCCAATCCAATCCGAACCAATGCAATCCAATCCAAGGAACGGCATCCAATCCAATCCAATGCAATGCAATCCAATCCAATCCAATCCGATACAATCCAATCCAATCCAATCCAATCCAATCCGATCCAATCCAATGCAATCCAATCCAATCCAATCAAATCCAATCCAATGAACGGCATGCAATCCAATCCAATGCAATCCAATCCTATACCATCCAATCCACGGAACGCCATACAATAAAATCCAATGCAATCCAAACCGCTCCAATCCAATCCATTCCAATCCAATCCAATCCAAGGAACGGCATCCAATCGTAACCACTCCAATCCAAGCCAATCCAATCCAAACCAATCCAATTCAATCCAAGGAACGGCATTCAATCCAATCCAATGCAATCCATTCCAATCCAATCCAATCCAATCCAATCCAATCTGAGGAACGGCATCCAATCCAATCCAATCCAATCCAATCCAAGTAACGGCAGTCAATCCAATCCAATCCAATCCAATCCACGGAACGCCATCCAATCCGATCCAATCCTATCCCATCCAATCTGATCCAATCCAATCCAGTCCAATACAACCCAATTCAAGGAACGGCATCCAATCCAATCCAATCAAATGCAATCCAATCCAAGGAACGGCATCCAATCCAATCCAATCCAATCCAAGGAACGGCATTAGACCAATCCAATCCAATCCATTCCAACGAACGGCATCCAGCCCAATCCAATCAAATCCATTCCAACGAACTGCATCCAGCCCGATCCAATCCAATCCAATCTAATCCGATCCAATCCAATCCAATCCAATCCAATGAACGGCATCCAATGCAATCCAATCCAATCCGAGCCAATCCAATCCAATCCAAGGAACGGTATCCAATCCAATCCAGTCCAATGCAATCCAATCCAATCCAATGAGATCAAATCCAATCCAATCCACTCCAATGAACGGCATCCAATGCAATCCAATCCAATCCGAGCCAATCCAATCCAATCTAGGGAACGGCATCCAATCCAATCCAATCCAATCCAAGGAACGGCATCTCATCCAATCCAATCCAATGCAATGCAATCCAATCCAAACCAATCCAATCCAATCCAATCCAATCCAATCCAATCTAAGGAACAGCATTCAATCCAATCCAATACAATCCAATCCAAGCCAATCCAATCCAATCCAATCCAATCCAATCCAATCCAATCCAATCAAATCCAATCCAATGAACGGCATGCAATCCAATCCAATGCAATCCAATCCTATCCTATCCAATCCAAGGAACGCCATTCAATCCAATCCATTGCAATCCAAACCGATCCAATCCAATCCAATCCAATCCAATCCGATCCAATCCAATGCAATCCAATCCAATCCAATCAAATCCATTCCAATGAACGGCATGCAATCCAATCCAATGCAATCCAATCCTATACCATCCAATCCACGGAACGCCATACAATCCAATCCAATGCAATCCAAACTCTCCAATCCAATCCATTCCAATCCAATCCAATCCAATCCAAGGAACGGCATCCAATCGAAACCACTCTAATCCAAGCCAATCCAATCCAATCCAATCCAATTCAATCCTAGGAACGGCATTCAATCCAATCCAATCCAATCCAATGCAATCCATTCCAATCCAATCCAATCCAATCCAATCCAATCTCAGAAACGGCATCCAATCGAATCCAATCGAACTAACGGCAGCCAATTCAATCCAATCCAATCCAATGCAATCCAAGGAACGCCATCCAATCCGATCCAATCCAATCCAATCCAATCCGATCCACTCCAATCCAATCCAAGGAACGGCATCAAATCCAATCCAATTCAATCAAATTCAATACAATACAATCCAATCCAATACAACCCAATTCAAGGAACGGCATCCAATCCAATCAAAGCCAATGGAATCCATTACAATCGAATCTCATCCAATCCAATCCAATCCAGTCCAATCCAATCCAATCCAATCCAATCCCATCCAATCCGATCCAATCCGATCCAATTCAATCCAAGGAACGGCATTAAACCAATCCAATCCAATCCAATCCAATCTAATGAACGGCATCCAATTCAATCCAATCCAATGTAAGGAACGGCATCCATCCAACCCAATCCATTCCAATCCAATCCAAACCCTGTAACGGCATCCAATCCAATCCAATCCAAGTAACGGCATTCAATCCAATCCAGTCCAATCGAATCCAATCCAATCCAATCCAAGGAACGGCATTAAACCAATGCAATCCAATCCATTCCAAACCAATCCAATCCAATGTAAGGAACGGCATCCATCCAATCCAATCCATTCCAATCCAATCCAAACCATGTAACGGCATCCAATACAATCCAATCCAATCCAGTCCAGTCCAATCCAAGGAACGGCCTCCAATCCAATCCAATCCAAACAATTGCAATGCAATCAAATCCATTCCAAGGAAAGGCTTCCAATCCAATCCAATCCAAACCAATCCAATCCAATTCAACACAATACAATCCAATCCAATGAACGGCATCCAATCCAATCCAATCCAATCCAATCCGAGCCAATCCAATCCAATCTAAAGAACGGCATCCAATTCAATGCAATCGAATCCAAGGAACGGCATGCAATCCAATCCAATGCAATCCAATTCAAAACAATCCGATCCAATCCAATCCAATCCAACCCAATCCGATCCAATCAAATCCAATCAAATCCAATACAATGAACGGCATGCTATCCAATCCAATGCAATCCAATCCTATACCATCCAATCCACGGAACGCCATCCAATCCAATCCAATGCAATCCAAACCGATCCAATCCAATCCATTCCAATCCAATCCAATCCAATCCAAGGAACGGCATCCAATCAAATCCAATCCAATCCAATCCAATCCAATCCAATCCAATCCAATCCAATTCACGCCAATCCAATCAAATCCAATCAAAGGAACGGCATCCAATCCAATCCAATCCAATCCAAGGAACGGCATCCAATCCAATCCAATCCAATGCAATCCATTCCAATCCAATCCAACCCAATCTAAGGAACGGCATCCAATTCAATCCAATCCAACTAACGGCAGCCAATTCAATCCAATCCAATCCAATCCAAACAATCCAAGGAACGCCATCCAATCCGATCCAATCCAATCCAATCGAATCCGATCCAATCCAATCCAATCCAAGGAACGGCATCAAATCCAATCCAATCCAATCAAATTCAATCCAATCCAATCCAATCCAATACAACCCAATTCAAGGAACGGCAACCAATCCAAACCAATCCAATCCAATCCAAGCCAATCCTATCCAATCCAATCCAATCAAAGGCAAGGCATCCAATTCAATCCAATCCAATTCAATCCAATCCAAGGAACGGCATCCAATCCAATCCAATCCAATGCCATCCATTCCAATCCAATCCAATCCAATCCAATCTCAGGAACTGCATCCAATCCATCTAACGGCAGCAAATTCAATCCAGCCAATCCAAGGAACGCCATCCAATCCGATCCAATCCAATCGAATCCAATCCGATCCAATCCAATCCAACCCAAGGAACGGCATCAAATCCAATCCAATTCAATCAAATTCAATACAATCCAGTCCAAAACAATTCAACCCAAATCAAGGAACGGCATCCAATCCATTCCAAACCAATGGAATCCATTACAATCGAATACAATCCAATCCAATCTATGGAACGGCATCCAATTCAATCCAATCCAATCCAATCCAATTCAATCCAAGGAACGGCATCCAATCCAATCCAGTCCAATCCAATCCAATCCAATCCAAGGAACGGCATTAAACCAATCCAATCCAATCCAAACTAAGGAACGGCATCCAATTCAATCCAATCCAGTCCAATCCAATCCAATCCAAGTAACGGCATCCAATCCAATCCAGTCCATTCCAATCCAATCCAATCCAATCCAAGGAACGGCATTAAACCAATCCAATCCAATCCGTTCCAAACCAATCCAATCCAATCCAATGTAAGGAACGGCATCCATCCAACCCAATCCATTCCAATCCAATCCAAACCATGTAACGACATCCAATCCAATCCAATCCAATCCAGTCCATCCAATCCAAGGAACGGCCTCCAATCCAATCCAATCCAAACCATTCCAATGCAACCCAATCCATGCCAAGGAAAGGCATCCAATCCAGCCAATCCAATCCAAACCAATCCAATCCAATCCAACACAAGACAATCCAATCCAATGAACGGCATCCAATCCAATCCAATCCAATCCAATCCGAACCAATGCAATCCAATCCAAGGAACGGCATCCAATCCAATCCAATGCAATGCAATCCAATCCAATCCAATCCGATACAATCCAATCCAATCCAATCCAATCCAATCCGATCCAATCCAATGCAATCCAATCCAATCCAATCAAATCCAATCCAATGAACGGCATGCAATCCAATCCAATGCAATCCAATCCTATACCATCCAATCCACGGAACGCCATACAATCAAATCCAATGCAATCCAAACCGCTCCAATCCAATCCATTCCAATCCAATCCAATCCAAGGAACGGCATCCAATCGTAACCACTCCAATCCAAGCCAATCCAATCCAAACCAATCCAATTCAATCCAAGGAACGGCATTCAATCCAATCCAATGCAATCCATTCCAATCCAATCCAATCCAATCCAATCCAATCTGAGGAACGGCATCCAATCCAATCCAATCCAATCCAATCCAATCCAATCCAAGTAACGGCAGTCAATCCAATCCAATCCAATCCAATCCACGGAACGCCATCCAATCCGATCCAATCCTATCCCATCCAATCTGATCCAATCCAATCCAGTCCAATACAACCCAATTCAAGGAACGGCATCCAATCCAATCCAATCAAATGCAATCCAATCCAAGGAACGGCATCCAATCCAATCCAATCCAATCCAAGGAACGGCATTAGACCAATCCAATCCAATCCATTCCAACGAACGGCATCCAGCCCAATCCAATCAAATCCATTCCAACGAACTGCATCCAGCCCGATCCAATCCAATCCAATCTAATCCGATCCAATCCAATCCAATCCAATCCAATGAACGGCATCCAATGCAATCCAATCCAATCCGAGCCAATCCAATCCAATCCAAGGAACGGTATCCAATCCAATCCAGTCCAATGCAATCCAATCCAATCCAATGAGATCAAATCCAATCCAATCCACTCCAATGAACGGCATCCAATGCAATCCAATCCAATCCGAGCCAATCCAATCCAATCTAGGGAACGGCATCCAATCCAATCCAATCCAATCCAAGGAACGGCATCTCATCCAATCCAATCCAATGCAATGCAATCCAATCCAAACCAATCCAATCCAATCCAATCCAATCCAATCTAAGGAACAGCATTCAATCCAATCCAATACAATCCAATCCAAGCCAATCCAATCCAATCCAATCCAATCCAATCCAATCCAATCAAATCCAATCCAATGAACGGCATGCAATCCAATCCAATGCAATCCAATCCTATCCTATCCAATCCAAGGAACGCCATTCAATCCAATCCATTGCAATCCAAACCGATCCAATCCAATCCAATCCAATCCAATCCGATCCAATCCAATGCAATCCAATCCAATCCAATCAAATCCATTCCAATGAACGGCATGCAATCCAATCCAATGCAATCCAATCCTATACCATCCAATCCACGGAACGCCATACAATCCAATCCAATGCAATCCAAACTCTCCAATCCAATCCATTCCAATCCAATCCAATCCAATCCAAGGAACGGCATCCAATCGAAACCACTCTAATCCAAGCCAATCCAATCCAATCCAATCCAATTCAATCCTAGGAACGGCATTCAATCCAATCCAATCCAATCCAATGCAATCCATTCCAATCCAATCCAATCCAATCCAATCTCAGAAACGGCATCCAATCGAATCCAATCGAACTAACGGCAGCCAATTCAATCCAATCCAATCCAATGCAATCCAAGGAACGCCATCCAATCCGATCCAATCCAATCCAATCCAATCCGATCCACTCCAATCCAATCCAAGGAACGGCATCAAATCCAATCCAATTCAATCAAATTCAATACAATACAATCCAATCCAATACAACCCAATTCAAGGAACGGCATCCAATCCAATCAAAGCCAATGGAATCCATTACAATCGAATCTCATCCAATCCAATCCAATCCAGTCCAATCCAATCCAATCCAATCCAATCCCATCCAATCCGATCCAATCCGATCCAATTCAATCCAAGGAACGGCATTAAACCAATCCAATCCAATCCAATCCAATCTAATGAACGGCATCCAATTCAATCCAATCCAATGTAAGGAACGGCATCCATCCAACCCAATCCATTCCAATCCAATCCAAACCATGTAACGGCATCCAATCCAATCCAATCCAAGTAACGGCATTCAATCCAATCCAGTCCAATCGAATCCAATCCAATCCAATCCAAGGAACGGCATTAAACCAATGCAATCCAATCCATTCCAAACCAATCCAATCCAATGTAAGGAACGGCATCCATCCAATCCAATCCATTCCAATCCAATCCAAACCATGTAACGGCATCCAATACAATCCAATCCAATCCAGTCCAGTCCAATCCAAGGAACGGCCTCCAATCCAATCCAATCCAAACAATTCCAATGCAATCAAATCCATTCCAAGGAAAGGCTTCCAATCCAATCCAATCCAAACCAATCCAATCCAATTCAACACAATACAATCCAATCCAATGAACGGCATCCAATCCAATCCAATCCAATCCAATCCGAGCCAATCCAATCCAATCTAAAGAACGGCATCCAATTCAATGCAATCGAATCCAAGGAACGGCATGCAATCCAATCCAATGCAATCCAATTCAAAACAATCCGATCCAATCCAATCCAATCCAACCCAATCCGATCCAATCAAATCCAATCAAATCCAATACAATGAACGGCATGCTATCCAATCCAATGCAATCCAATCCTATACCATCCAATCCACGGAACGCCATCCAATCCAATCCAATGCAATCCAAACCGATCCAATCCAATCCATTCCAATCCAATCCAATCCAATCCAAGGAACGGCATCCAATCAAATCCAATCCAATCCAATCCAATCCAATCCAATCCAATCCAATCCAATTCACGCCAATCCAATCAAATCCAATCAAAGGAACGGCATCCAATCCAATCCAATCCAATCCAAGGAACGGCATCCAATCCAATCCAATCCAATGCAATCCATTCCAATCCAATCCAACCCAATCTAAGGAACGGCATCCAATTCAATCCAATCCAACTAACGGCAGCCAATTCAATCCAATCCAATCCAATCCAAACAATCCAAGGAACGCCATCCAATCCGATCCAATCCAATCCAATCGAATCCGATCCAATCCAATCCAATCCAAGGAACGGCATCAAATCCAATCCAATCCAATCAAATTCAATCCAATCCAATCCAATCCAATACAACCCAATTCAAGGAACGGCAACCAATCCAAACCAATCCAATCCAATCCAAGCCAATCCTATCCAATCCAATCCAATCAAAGGCAAGGCATCCAATTCAATCCAATCCAATTCAATCCAATCCAAGGAACGGCATCCAATCCAATCCAATCCAATGCCATCCATTCCAATCCAATCCAATCCAATCCAATCTCAGGAACTGCATCCAATCCAACTAACGGCAGCAAATTCAATCCAGCCAATCCAAGGAACGCCATCCAATCCGATCCAATCCAATCGAATCCAATCCGATCCAATCCAATCCAACCCAAGGAACGGCATCAAATCCAATCCAATTCAATCAAATTCAATACAATCCAGTCCAAAACAATTCAACCCAAATCAAGGAACGGCATCCAATCCAATCCAAACCAATGGAATCCATTACAATCGAATACAATCCAATCCAATCTATGGAAAGGCATCCAATTCAATCCAATCCAATCCAATCCAATTCAATCCAAGGAACGGCATCCAATCCAATCCAGTCCAATCCAATCCAATCCAAGGAACGGCATTAAACCAATCCAATCCAATCCAAACTAAGGAACGGCATCCAATTCAATCCAATCCAGTCCAATCCAATCCAATCCAAGTAACGGCATCCAATCCAATCCAGTCCATTCCAATCCAATCCAATCCAATCCAAGGAACGGCATTAAACCAATCCAATCCAATCCGTTCCAAACCAATCCAATCCAATCCAATGTAAGGAACGGCATCCATCCAACCCAATCCATTCCAATCCAATCCAAACCATGTAACGGCATCCAATCCAATCCAATCCAATCCAGTCCATCCAATCCAAGGAACGGCCTCCAATCCAATCCAATCCAAACCATTCCAATGCAACCCAATCCATGCCAAGGAAAGGCATCCAATCCAGCCAATCCAATCCAAACCAATCCAATCCAATCCAACACAAGATAATCCAATCCAATGAACGGCATCCAATCCAATCCAATCCAATCCAATCCAATCCAATCCGAACCAATGCAATCCAATCCAAGGAACGGCATCCAATCCAATCCAATGCAATGCAATCCAATCCAATCCAATCCGATACAATCCAATCCAATCCAATCCAATCCAATCCAATCCGATCCAATCCAATGCAATTCAATCCAATCCAATCAAATCCAATCCAATGAACGGCATGCAATCCAATCCAATCCTATACCATCCAATCCACGGAACGCCATACAATCAAATCCAATGCAATCCAAACCGCTCCAATCCAATCCATTCCAATCCAATCCAATCCAAGGAACGGCATCCAATCGTAACCACTCCAATCCAAGCCAATCCAATCCAAACCAATCCAATTCAATCCAAGGAACGGCATTCAATCCAATCCAATCCAATGCGATCCATTCCATTCCAATCCAATCCAATCCAATCTGAGGAACGGCATCCAATCCAATCCAATCCAATCCAATCCAATCCAAGTAACGGCAGTCAATCCAATCCAATCCAATCCAATCCACGGAACGCCATCCAATGCGATCCAATCCTATCCAATCCAATCTGATCCAATCCAATCCAGTCCAATACAACCCAATTCAAGGAACGGCATCCAATCCAATCCAATCAAATGCAATCCAATCCAAGGAACGGCATCCAATCCAATCCAATCCAATCCAAGGAACGGCATTAGACCAATCCAATCCAATCCATTCCAACGAACGGCATCCAGCCCAATCCAATCAAATCCATTCCAACGAACTGCATCCAGCCCGATCCAATCCAATCCAATCTAATCCGATCCAATCCAATCCAATCCAATCCAATCCAAGGAACGGTATCCAATCCAATCCAATCCAATGCAATCCAATCCAATCCAATGAGATCAAATCCAATCCAATCCAATCCAATGAACGGCATCCAATGCAATCCAATCCAATCCGAGCCAATCCAATCCAATCCAATCCAAGGAACATAGAACATAGAACATAGAACATTACAGCGCAGAACAGGCCCTTCGGCCCACGATGTTGCACCGACCAGTTAAAAAAAAAAAACTGTGACCCTCCAACCTAAACCAATTTCTTTTCGTCCATGAACCTATCTACGGATCTCTTAAACGCCCCCAAACTAGGCGCATTTACAACTGATGCTGGCAGGGCATTCCAATCCCTCACCACCCTCTGGGTAAAGAACCTACCCCTGACATCGGTTCTATAACTACCCCCCCTCAATTTAAAGCCATGCCCCCTCGTGCTGGATTTCTCCATCAGAGGAAAAAGGCTATCACTATCCACCCTATCTAAACCTCTAATCATCTTATATGTTTCAATAAGATCCCCTCTTAGCCGCCGCCTTTCCAGCGAAAACAATCCCAAATCCCTCAGCCTCTCCTCATAGGATCTCCCCTCCATACCAGGCAACATCCTGGTAAACCTCCTCTGCACCCTCTCCAAAGCCTCCACATCCTTCCTGTAATGTGGGGACCAGAACTGCACACAGTACTCCAAGTGCGGCCGCACCAGAGTTGTGTACAGTTGCAACATAACGCTACGACTCCTAAATTCAATCCCCCTACCAATAAACGCCAAGACACCATATGCCTTCTTAACAACCTTATCTACTTGATTCCCAACTTTCAGGGATCTATGCACACATACACCCAGATCCCTCTGCTCCTCCACACTATTCAAAGTCCTCCCGTTAGCCCTATACTCAACACATCTGTTATTCCTACCAAAGTGAATTACCTCACACTTCTCCGCATTAAACTCCATCCGCCACCTCTCGGCCCAACTTTGCAACCTGTCTAAGTCTTCCTGCAAACTACGACACCCTTCCTCACTGTCTACCACACCACCGACTTTGGTGTCATCAGCAAATTTGCTAATCCACCCAACTATACCCTCATCCAGATCATTAATAAATATTACAAACAGCAGTGGCCCCAAAACAGATCCCTGAGGTACACCACTTGTAACCGCACTCCATGATGAATATTTACTATCAACCACCACCCTGTTTCCTATCCGCTAGCCAATTCCTGATCCAATTTCCTAGATCACCCCCAATCCCATACATCTGCATTTTCTGCAGAAGCCTACCATGGTGAACCTTATCAAACGCCTTACTAAAATCCATATATACCACGTCCACTGCCTTGCCCCCATCCACCTCCTTGGTCACTTTCTCAAAAAACTCAATAAGGTTAGTAAGGCACGACCTACCTGCCACAAAACCATGCTGACTATCACCTATCAATTCATTACTCTCCAAATAACTATAAATCCTATCCCTTATAATTTTTTCCAACATCTTGCCGACAACAGAAGTGAGACTCACCGGTCTATAATTCCCGGGGAAGTCTCTGTTCCCCTTCTTAAACAATGGGACAACATTCGCTAACCTCCAATCTTCTGGTACTATACCAGAGGCCAACGACGACCTGAAGATCAGAGCCAGAGGCTCTGCAATCACTTCTCTTGCCTCCCAGAGAATCCTTGGATAAATCCCATCCGGACCAGGGGATTTATCTATTTTCAGACCCTCCAGAATATCCTGCACATCCTCCTTATCAACTGTAATACTGTCCATTCGACTCCCTTGCAACCCAGTGTCCTCCTCAGCTATATTCATGTCCCCTTGCGTGAACACCGAAGAGAAATATTGGTTCAATGCTTCACCAATCTCCTCCCGTTCCACACATAACTTCCCTCTGCCATCTATAACTGGCCCTAAACTTGCCCTAACCAACCTTCTGTTCTTGACATACCTATAGAACGCCTTAGGATTCTCTTTAACCCTATCCGCCAAAGTCTTCTCATGTCCCCTTTTAGCCCTTCTAAGCTCGCTCTTCAACTCCCTCTTAGCCAATCTAAAGCTTTCTAGTGCACTACCCGAGTGCTCACGTCTCATCCGAACATAAGCCTCCTTTTTCTTTTTAACCAACAAAGAAACTTTTTTGGTGCACCACGGTTCCCTAGCCCTACCAATTCCTCCTTGCCTGACAGGGACATACCTATCACAGACTCGCAGTAGCTGCTCCTTGAAAAAACTCCACATGTCGGACGTTCCCAGTCCCTGTAATCTCCTAGTCCAACCTATGTTTCCTAATTCTCTCCTAATAGCCTCATAATTACCCTTCCCCCAGCTAAAACCACTGGCCCGAGGTTCATGCCTATCCCTTTCCATCACTAAGGTGAACGTAACCGAATTGTGGTCACTATCACCAAAATGCACACCAACTTCCAAGTCTAGCACCTGGTCTGGCTCATTTCCCAGCACCAGATCCAATATAGCCTCACCTCTAGTTGGCCTGTCTACATACTGAGTCAAAAAACCTTCCTGCACGCTTTGAACAAAAACTGACCCCTCTAACGAGCTAGAGCTATAACAATTCCAGTCAATATTAGTCAAGTTAAAATCCCCCATAACAATTGCCCTATTACTTTCACTCCTAAGCAGGATTGACTCCGCAATCCTTTCCTCAACCTCTCTAGAACTTTTAGGAGGTCTATAAAAGACTCCCAACAGGGTGACCTCTCCTCTCCTATTTCTAATCTCCGCCCATACTACCTCAACAGATAAGTCCTCATCAAACCTCCTCTCTGACACTGTGATACAATCTCTGACCAATAATGCTACCCCTCCTCCTCTTCTACCTCCTTCCCTACTTCGACTAAAACACTTGAACCCCGGGACCTGCAGCATCCATTCCTGCCCCTGCTCTATCCATGTCTCTGAAATAGCCACAACATCGAAGTCCCAGGTACTGATCCACGCTGCAAGTTCACCCACTTTATTGCGAATACTCCTGGCATTGAAGTATACACATTTCAAACCCTGCTCCACCCCACCTCTGCAATGCCGTGCATTGCAGTCCCCATCCATGCATCCCTCACTTTCAGCCCCACTACTCAGGATCCCTCCCCCCCCCCCGAATCAGTTTAAACCTCCTTGCATGGCCTTAGCAAATTTACCCCCCAGGATATTGGTCCCCTTCTGATTAAGGTGTAGACCATCCTTCTCATAGAGGTCACACCTTCCCCAGTACGAGCCCCAATTGCTTAAGTACCTGAACCCCTCCCTCCTGCACCATCCCCTCAGCCATGAATTCAAACCTTCCCTCTCCCTATTCCTCTCTAAACTATCCCGTGGTACAGGCAAGAGTCCAGAGATAACCACTCTGTCAGTCTTGGCCTTTAGTTTCCACCCCAACTCCATACATCCCTGCCTAATATCCCCTTCCCCTATCCTCCCTATGTCGTGTGTCCCCACATGTACAATAACTTGTGGTTTATCTCCCTCCCCCCTAAGAATCCTGAATACCCTGTCAGACACATCCCGGACCCCAGCCCCTGGTAGGCAACACACCAACCCTGAGTCCCTACCTTTAGTTCCGACCCTCCTATCTGTCCCCTTAATTGTGTAGTCCCCAATCACAAGGCCCAGTCTTTTACAGCCCCTAACCACCTGAGCTTTCTCACTCGGCTCACCCCCAGAGATCTGCTCTCTATGCTCAGTTGATTCCTCCTCAACTGTAGCCTCCAGCACCGAAAACCTATTATGGAGGGGAACCGCCCCAGGGGATTGTCTTCCCGATTGCTTCTTACCCCTCCTCCTGGCATTGACCCAAGCCTCATTTCTAGGAGTTACTATTTCTCTATAACTCCTATCAACTTCCACCTCCGCCTCCCGAATTATGCGGAGTTCCTCTACCTCCCCCTCCAGCTCCTTTACACGCTCCTCCAGAAGCTGCAATCTAATGCACTTCTTACAACTAAAATCTCCTGAAACACTACTGGATTTCCTCACCACATACATCCCACAGGAGATGCAGCATACTGCCTGAACTGCCATCCCTGAAGCCATTACCAGCAAGAAAAAAAAAAAACTTCCCACACTTCCCCAACTGTCACTCTCCACTGCAGCCCGAGCAGCACTCCCTCACTGAGACACCAACTGTCACTCTCCACTGCAGCCCGAGCAGCACTACCTCACTGAGACACCAACTGAACGGTATCCAATCCAATCCAGTCCAATGCAATCCAATCCAATCCAATGAGATCAAATCCAATCCAATCCACTCCAATGAACGGCATCCAATGCAATCCAATCCAATCCGAGCCAATCCAATCCAATCTAGGGAACGGCATCCAATCCAATCCAATCCAATCCAAGGAACGGCATCTCATCCAATCCAATCCAATGCAATGCAATCCAATCCAAACCAATCCAATCCAATCCAATCCAATCCAATCTAAGGAACTGCATTCAATCCAATCCAATACAATCCAATCCAAGCCAATCCAATCCAATCCAATCCAATCCAATCCAATCCAATCCAATCCAATCCAATCCAATCCAATCCAATCAAATCCAATCCAATGAACGGCATGCAATCCAATCCAATGCAATCCAATCCTATCCTATCCAATCCAAGGAACGCCATTCAATCCAATCCATTGCAATCCAAACCGATCCAATCCAATCCAATCCAATCCAATCCGATCCAATCCAATGCAATCCAGCCCAATCCAATCAAATCCATTCCAACGAACTGCATCCAGCCCGATCCAATCCAATCCAATCTAATCCGATCCAATCCAATCCAATCCAATCCAATCCAAGGAACGGTATCCAATCCAATCCAATCCAATGCAATCCAATCCAATCCAATGAGATCAAATCCAATCCAATCCAATCCAATGAACGGCATCCAATGCAATCCAATCCAATCCGAGCCAATCCAATCCAATCCAAGGAACATAGAACATAGAACATAGAACATTACAGCGCAGAACAGGCCCTTCGGCCCACGATGTTGCACCGACCAGTTAAAAAAAAAAAAAAAAACTGTGACCCTCCAACCTAAACCAATTTCTTTTCGTCCATGAACCTATCTACGGATCTCTTAAACGCCCCCAAACTAGGCGCATTTACAACTGATGCTGGCAGGGCATTCCAATCCCTCACCACCCTCTGGGTAAAGAACCTACCCCTGACATCGGTTCTATAACTACCCCCCCTCAATTTAAAGCCATGCCCCCTCGTGCTGGATTTCTCCATCAGAGGAAAAAGGCTATCACTATCCACCCTATCTAAACCTCTAATCATCTTATATGTTTCAATAAGATCCCCTCTTAGCCGCCGCCTTTCCAGCGAAAACAATCCCAAATCCCTCAGCCTCTCCTCATAGGATCTCCCCTCCATACCAGGCAACATCCTGGTAAACCTCCTCTGCACCCTCTCCAAAGCCTCCACATCCTTCCTGTAATGTGGGGACCAGAACTGCACACAGTACTCCAAGTGCGGCCGCACCAGAGTTGTGTACAGTTGCAACATAACGCTACGACTCCTAAATTCAATCCCCCTACCAATAAACGCCAAGACACCATATGCCTTCTTAACAACCTTATCTACTTGATTCCCAACTTTCAGGGATCTATGCACACATACACCCAGATCCCTCTGCTCCTCCACACTATTCAAAGTCCTCCCGTTAGCCCTATACTCAACACATCTGTTATTCCTACCAAAGTGAATTACCTCACACTTCTCCGCATTAAACTCCATCCGCCACCTCTCGGCCCAACTTTGCAACCTGTCTAAGTCTTCCTGCAAACTACGACACCCTTCCTCACTGTCTACCACACCACCGACTTTGGTGTCATCAGCAAATTTGCTAATCCACCCAACTATACCCTCATCCAGATCATTAATAAATATTACAAACAGCAGTGGCCCCAAAACAGATCCCTGAGGTACACCACTTGTAACCGCACTCCATGATGAATATTTACTATCAACCACCACCCTCTGTTTCCTATCCGCTAGCCAATTCCTGATCCAATTTCCTAGATCACCCCCAATCCCATACATCTGCATTTTCTGCAGAAGCCTACCATGGTGAACCTTATCAAACGCCTTACTAAAATCCATATATACCACGTCCACTGCCTTGCCCCCATCCACCTCCTTGGTCACTTTCTCAAAAAACTCAATAAGGTTAGTAAGGCACGACCTACCTGCCACAAAACCATGCTGACTATCACCTATCAATTCATTACTCTCCAAATAACTATAAATCCTATCCCTTATAATTTTTTCCAACATCTTGCCGACAACAGAAGTGAGACTCACCGGTCTATAATTCCCGGGGAAGTCTCTGTTCCCCTTCTTAAACAATGGGACAACATTCGCTAACCTCCAATCTTCTGGTACTATACCAGAGGCCAACGACGACCTGAAGATCAGAGCCAGAGGCTCTGCAATCACTTCTCTTGCCTCCCAGAGAATCCTTGGATAAATCCCATCCGGACCAGGGGATTTATCTATTTTCAGACCCTCCAGAATATCCTGCACATCCTCCTTATCAACTGTAATACTGTCCATTCGACTCCCTTGCAACCCAGTGTCCTCCTCAGCTATATTCATGTCCCCTTGCGTGAACACCGAAGAGAAATATTGGTTCAATGCTTCACCAATCTCCTCCCGTTCCACACATAACTTCCCTCTGCCATCTATAACTGGCCCTAAACTTGCCCTAACCAACCTTCTGTTCTTGACATACCTATAGAACGCCTTAGGATTCTCTTTAACCCTATCCGCCAAAGTCTTCTCATGTCCCCTTTTAGCCCTTCTAAGCTCGCTCTTCAACTCCCTCTTAGCCAATCTAAAGCTTTCTAGTGCACTACCCGAGTGCTCACGTCTCATCCGAACATAAGCCTCCTTTTTCTTTTTAACCAACAAAGAAACTTTTTTGGTGCACCACGGTTCCCTAGCCCTACCAATTCCTCCTTGCCTGACAGGGACATACCTATCACAGACTCGCAGTAGCTGCTCCTTGAAAAAACTCCACATGTCGGACGTTCCCAGTCCCTGTAATCTCCTAGTCCAACCTATGTTTCCTAATTCTCTCCTAATAGCCTCATAATTACCCTTCCCCCAGCTAAAACCACTGGCCCGAGGTTCATGCCTATCCCTTTCCATCACTAAGGTGAACGTAACCGAATTGTGGTCACTATCACCAAAATGCACACCAACTTCCAAGTCTAGCACCTGGTCTGGCTCATTTCCCAGCACCAGATCCAATATAGCCTCACCTCTAGTTGGCCTGTCTACATACTGAGTCAAAAAACCTTCCTGCACGCTTTGAACAAAAACTGACCCCTCTAACGAGCTAGAGCTATAACAATTCCAGTCAATATTAGTCAAGTTAAAATCCCCCATAACAATTGCCCTATTACTTTCACTCCTAAGCAGGATTGACTCCGCAATCCTTTCCTCAACCTCTCTAGAACTTTTAGGAGGTCTATAAAAGACTCCCAACAGGGTGACCTCTCCTCTCCTATTTCTAATCTCCGCCCATACTACCTCAACAGATAAGTCCTCATCAAACCTCCTCTCTGACAGTGTGATACAATCTCTGACCAATAATGCTACCCCTCCTCCTCTTCTACCTCCTTCCCTACTTCGACTAAAACACTTGAACCCCGGGACCTGCAGCATCCATTCCTGCCCCTGCTCTATCCATGTCTCTGAAATAGCCACAACATCGAAGTCCCAGGTACTGATCCACGCTGCAAGTTCACCCACTTTATTGCGAATACTCCTGGCATTGAAGTATACACATTTCAAACCCTGCTCCACCCCACCTCTGCAATGCCGTGCATTGCAGTCCCCATCCATGCATCCCTCACTTTCAGCCCCACTACTCAGGATCCCTCCCCCCCCCCCCGAATCAGTTTAAACCTCCTTGCATGGCCTTAGCAAATTTACCCCCCAGGATATTGGTCCCCTTCTGATTAAGGTGTAGACCATCCTTCTCATAGAGGTCACACCTTCCCCAGTACGAGCCCCAATTGCTTAAGTACCTGAACCCCTCCCTCCTGCACCATCCCCTCAGCCATGAATTCAAACCTTCCCTCTCCCTATTCCTCTCTAAACTATCCCGTGGTACAGGCAAGAGTCCAGAGATAACCACTCTGTCAGTCTTGGCCTTTAGTTTCCACCCCAACTCCATAAATCCCTGCCTAATATCCCCTTCCCCTATCCTCCCTATGTCGTGTGTCCCCACATGTACAATAACTTGTGGTTTATCTCCCTCCCCCCTAAGAATCCTGAATACCCTGTCAGACACATCCCGGACCCCAGCCCCTGGTAGGCAACACACCAACCCTGAGTCCCTACCTTTAGTTCCGACCCTCCTATCTGTCCCCTTAATTGTGTAGTCCCCAATCACAAGGCCCAGTCTTTTACAGCCCCTAACCACCTGAGCTTTCTCACTCGGCTCACCCCCAGAGATCTGCTCTCTATACTCAGTTGATTCCTCCTCAACTGTAGCCTCCAGCACCGAAAACCTATTATGGAGGGGAACCGCCCCAGGGGATTGTCTTCCCGATTGCTTCTTACCCCTCCTCCTGGCATTGACCCAAGCCTCATTTCTAGGAGTTACTATTTCTCTATAACTCCTATCAACTTCCACCTCCGCCTCCCGAATTATGCGGAGTTCCTCTACCTCCCCCTCCAGCTCCTTTACACGCTCCTCCAGAAGCTGCAATCTAATGCACTTCTTACAACTAAAATCTCCTGAAACACTACTGGATTTCCTCACCACATACATCCCACAGGAGATGCAGCATACTGCCTGAACTGCCATCCCTGAAGCCATTACCAGCAAGAAAGAAAAAAAACTTCCCACACTTCCCCAACTGTCACTCTCCACTGCAGCCCGAGCAGCACTCCCTCACTGAGACACCAACTGTCACTCTCCACTGCAGCCCGAGCAGCACTACCTCACTGAGACACCAACTGAACGGTATCCAATCCAATCCAGTCCAATGCAATCCAATCCAATCCAATGAGATCAAATCCAATCCAATCCACTCCAATGAACGGCATCCAATGCAATCCAATCCAATCCGAGCCAATCCAATCCAATCTAGGGAACGGCATCCAATCCAATCCAATCCAATCCAAGGAACGGCATCTCATCCAATCCAATCCAATGCAATGCAATCCAATCCAAACCAATCCAATCCAATCCAATCCAATCCAATCTAAGGAACTGCATTCAATCCAATCCAATACAATCCAATCCAAGCCAATCCAATCCAATCCAATCCAATCCAATCCAATCCAATCCAATCCAATCCAATCCAATCCAATCCAATCCAATCCAATCAAATCCAATCCAATGAACGGCATGCAATCCAATCCAATGCAATCCAATCCTATCCTATCCAATCCAAGGAACGCCATTCAATCCAATCCATTGCAATCCAAACCGATCCAATCCAATCCAATCCAATCCAATCCGATCCAATCCAATGCAATCCAATCCAATCCAATCAAATCCATTCCAATGAACGGCATGCAATCCAATCCAATGCAATCCAATCCTATACCATCCAATCCACGGAACGCCATACAATCCAATCCAATGCAATCCAAACTCTCCAATCCAATCCATTCCAATCCAATCCAATCCAATCCAAGGAACGGCATCCAATCGAAACCACTCCAATCCAAGCCAATCCAATCCAATCCAATCCAATTCAATCCAAGGAACGGCATTCAATCCAATCCAATCCAATCCAATGCAATCCATTCCAATCCAATCCAATCCAATCCAATCCAATCCAATCTGAGGAACGGCATCCAATCCAATCCAATCCTATCCAAGTAACGGCAGTCAATCCAATCCAATCCAATCCAATCCACGGAACGCCATCCAATGCGATCCAATCCTATCCAATCCAATCCGATCCAATCCAATCCAGTCCAATACAACCCAATTCAAGGAACGGCATCCAATCCAATCCAATCAAATGCAATCCAATACAAGGAACGGCATCCAATCCAATACAATCCAAGGAACGGCATTAGACCAATCCAATCCAATCCATTCCAACGAACGGCATCCAGCCCAATCCAATTAAATCCATTCCAACGACCTGCATCCAGCCCAATCCAATCCAATCCAATCAAATCCGATCCAATCCAATCCAAAACAATCCAATCCAAGGAACGGTATCCAATCCAATCCAATCCAATGCAATCCAATCCAATCCAATGAGATAAAATCCAATCCAATCCAATCCAATGAACGGCATCCAATGCAATCCAATCCAATCCGAGCCAATCCAATCCAATCCAATCCAATCCAATCCAATCCAAGGAACGGTATCCAATCCAATCCAGTCCAATGCAATCCAATCCAATCCAATGAGATCAAATCCAATCCAATCCAATCCAATGAACGGCATCCAATGCAATCCAATCCAATCCGAGCCAATCCAATCCAATCTCGGGAACGGCATCCAATCCAATTCAATCCAATCCAAGGAACGGCATCTAATCCAATCCAATGCAATGCAATCCAATCCAAACCAATCCAATCCAATCTGATCCAAACCAATCTTAGGAACTGCATTCAATCCAATCCAATCCAATCCAATCCAAGCCAATCTAATCCAATCCAATCCAATCCAATCCAATACAATCCAATCCAATCAAATCCAATCCAATGAACGGCATGCAATCCAATCCAATGCAATCCAATCCTATCCCATCCAATCCAAGGAACGCCATTCAATCCAATCCATTGCAATCCAAACCGATCCAATCCAATCCAATCCAAGCCAATCCAATCCAATCAAAGGAATGGCATCCAATCCAATCCAATCCAATCCAAGCAACGGCATCCAATCCAATCCAATCCAATGCAATCCATTCCAATCCAATCCAATCCAATCCAATCTAAGGAACGGCATCCAATCCGATCCAATCCAATCCAATCGAATCCGATCCAATCCAATCCAATCCATGGAACGGCATCAAATCCAATCCAATCCAATCAAATTCAATACAATCCAATCCAATCCAATACAACCAAATTCAAGGAACGGCATCCAATCCAATCCAATGCAATCCAAACCGATCCAATCCAATCCAATCCAAGCCAATCCAATCCAATCCAATCCAATCAAAGGAAAGGCCTCCAATCCAATCCAATCCAATACAAGGAACGGCATCCAATCCATTGCAATCCATTCTAATCCAATCCAATCCAACGAACGGCAGCCAATTCAATCCAATCCAATCCAATCCAATCCAAGGAACGCCATCCAATCCGATCCAATCCAATCCAATCCAAAACGATCCAATCCAATCCACTCCAAGGAACGGCATCAAATACAATCCAATTCAATCAAATTAAATCCAAAACAATCCAATCCAATACAACCCAATTCAAGGAACGGCATCCAATCCAATCCAATGCAATCCAAACCGATTCAATCCAATCCAATCCAAGCCAATCCAATCCAATCCAATCCAATCAAAGGAAAGGCATCCAATCCAATACAATACAATACAAGGAACGGCATTCAATCCATTACAATCCATTCCAATCCAATCCAATCCAATCTCAGGAACGGCATCCAATCCAATCCAACAAACGGCAGCCAATTCAATCCAATCCAATCCAAGGAACGCCATCCAATCCGATCCAATCCAATCCAATCCAATCCAATCCGATCCAATCCAATCCAATCCAATCCAATCCGATCCAATCCAATGCAATCCAATCCAATCCAATCAAATCCAATCCAATGAACGGCATGCAATCCAATCCAATGCAATCCAATCCTATACCATCCAATCCACGGAACGCCATACCATCCAATCCAATGCAATCCAAACCGCTCCAATCCAATCCATTCCAATCCAATCCAATCCAATCCAAGGAACGGCATCCAATCGAAACCACTCCAATCCAAGCCAATCCAATCCAATCCAATCCAATCCAAGCCAATCCAATCCAATCCAATCCAATCCAATCCAATCAAATCCAATCCAATGAACGGCATGCAATCCAATCCAATGCAATCCAATCCTATCCCATCCAATCCAAGGAACGCCATTCAATCCAATCCATTGCAATCCAAACCGATCCAATCCAATCCAATCCAATCCAATCCGATCCAATCCAATGCAATCCAATCCAATCCAATCAAATCCAATCCAATGAACGGCATGCAATCCAATCCAATGCAATCCAATCCTATACCATCCAATCCACGGAACGCCATATAATCCAATCCAATGCAATCCAAGCTCTCCAATCCAATCCATTCCAATACAATCCAATCCAATCCAAGGAACGGCATCCAATCGAAACCACTCCAATCCAAGCCAATCCAATCCAATCCAATCCAATTCAATCCAAGGAACGGCATTCAATCCAATCCAATCCAATCCAATGCAATCCATTCCAATCCAATCCAATCCAATCCAATCCAATCTGAGGAACGGCATCCAATCCAATCCAATCCAATCCTATCCAAGTAACGGCAGTCAATCCAATCCAATCCAATCCAATCCACGGAACGCCATCCAATCCGATCCAATCCGATCCAATCGAATCCGATCCAATCCAATCGAGTCCAATACAACCCAATTCAAGGAACGGCATCCAATCCAATCCAATCAAATACAATCCAATCCAAGGAACGGCATCCAATCCAATCCAATCCAATCCATGGAACGGCATCAAATCCAATCCAATCCAATCAAATTCAATACAATCCAATCCAATCCAATACAACCAAATTCAAGGAACGGCATCCAATCCAACCCAATGCAATCCAAACCGATCCAATCCAATCCAATCCAAGCCAATCCAATCCAATCCAATCCAATCAAAGGAAAGGCATCCAATCCAATCCAATCCAATACAAGGAACGGCATCCAATCCATTGCAATCCATTCCAATCCAATCCAATCCAACTAACGGCAGCCAATTCAATCCAATCCAATCCAATCCAAGGAACGCCATCCAATCCGATCCAATCCAATCCAATCCAAAACGATCCAATCCAATCCACTCCAAGGAACGGCATCAAATACAATCCAATTCAATCAAATTAAATCCAATCCAATCCAATCCAATACAACCCAATTCAAGGAACGGCATCCAATCCAATCCAATGCAAGCCAAACCGATTCAATCCAATCCAATCCAAGCCAATCCAATCCAATCCAATCCAATCAAAGGAAAGGCATCCAATCCAATCCAATACAATACAAGGAACGGCATTCAATCCATTACAATCCATTCCAATCCAATCCAATCCAATCTCAGGAACGGCATCCAATCCAATCCAACAAACGGCAGCCAATTCAATCCAATCCAATCCAATCCAATCCAAGGAACGCCATCCAATCCGATCCAATCCAATCCAATCCAATCCGATCCAATCCAATCCAATCCAATCCGATCCAATCCAATGCAATCCAATCCAATCCAATCAAATCCAATCCAATGAACGGCATGCAATCCAATCCAATGCAATCCAATCCTATACCATCCAATCCACGGAACGCCATACCATCCAATCCAATGCAATCCAAACCGCTCCAATCCAATCCATTCCAATCCAATCCAATCCAATCCAAGGAACGGCATCCAATCGAAACCACTCCAATCCAAGCCAATCCAATCCAATCCAATCCAATCCAATCCAAGCCAATCCAATCCAATCCAATCCAATCCAATCAAATCCAATCCAATGAACGGCATGCAATCCAATCCAATGCAATCCAATCCTATTCCATCCAATCCAAGGAACGCCATTCAATCCAATACATTGAAATCCAAACCGATCCAATCCAATCCAATCCAATCCAATCGGATCCAATCCAATGCAATCCAATCCAATCCAATCAAATCCAATCCAATGAACGGCATGCAATCCAATCCAACGCAATCCAATCCTATACCATCCAATCCACGGAACGCCATACAATCCAATCCAATGCAATCCAAGCTCTCCAATCCAATCCATTCCAATACAATCCAATCCAATCCAAGGAACGGCATCCAATCGAAACCACTCCAATCCAAGCCAATCCAATCCAATCCAATCCAATTCAATCCAAGGAACGGCATTCAATCCAATCCAATCCAATCCAATGCAATCCATTCCAATCCAATCCAATCCAATCCAATCCAATCTGAGGAACGGCATCCAATCCAATCCAATCCAATCCAATCCTATCCAAGTAACGGCAGTCAATCCAATCCAATCCAATCCAATCCAATCCACGGAACGCCATCCAATCCGATCCAATCCTATCCAATCCAATCCGATCCAATCCAATCCAGTCCAATACAACCCAATTCAAGGAACGGCATCCAATCCAATCCAATCAAATGCAATCCAATCCAAGGAACGGCATCCAATCCAATCCAATCCAATCCAATCCAAGGAACGACATTAGACCAATCCAATCCAATCCATTCCAACGAACGGCATCCAGCCCAATCCAATCAAATCCATTCCAACGAACTTCATCCAGCCCAATCCAATCCAATCCAATCTAATCCGATCCAATCCAATCCAATCCAATCCAATCCAAGGAACGGTATCCAATCCAGTCCAATCCAATGGAATCCAATCCAATCCAATGAGATCAAATCCAATCCAATCCAATCCAATGAACGGCATCCAATGCAATCCAATCCAATCCGAGCCAATCCAATCCAATCCAATCCAATCCAATCCAAGGAACGGTATCCAATCCAATCCAGTCCAATGCAATCCAATCCAATCCAATGTGATCAAATCCAATCCAATCCAATCCAATGAACGGCATCCAATGCAATCCAATCCAATCCGAGCCAATCCAATGCAATCTAGGGAACGGCATCCAATCCAATCCAATCCAATCCAAGGAACGGCATCTCATCCAATCCAATGCAATGCAATCCAATCCAAACCAATCCAATCCAATCTAATCCAATCCAATCTAAGGAACTGCATTCAATCCAATCCAATCCAATCCAATCCAATCCAAGCCAATCCAATCCAATCCAATCCAATCCAATCAAATCCAATCCAATGAACGGCATGCAATCCAATCCAATGCAATCCAATCCTATCCCATCCAATCCAAGGAACGCCATTCAATCCAATCCATTGCAATCCAAACCGATCCAATCCAATCCAATCCAATCCAATCCGATCCAATCCAATGCAATCCAATCCAATCCAATCAAATCCATTCCAATGAACGGCATGCAATCCAATCCAATGCAATCCAATCCTATACCATCCAATCCACGGAACGCCATACAATCCAATCCAATGCAATCCAAACTCTCCAATCCAATCCATTCCAATCCAATCCAATCCAATCCAAGGAACGGCATCCAATCGAAACCACTCCAATCCAAGCCAATCCAATCCAATCCAATCCAATTCAATCCAAGGAACGGCATTCAATCCAATCCAATCCAATCCAATGCAATCCATTCCAATCCAATCCAATCCAATCCAATCCAATCTGAGGAACGGCATCCAATCCAATCCAATCCTATCCAAGTAACGGCAGTCAATCCAATCCAATCCAATCCAATCCACGGAACGCCATCCAATGCGATCCAATCCTATCCAATCCAATCCGATCCAATCCAATCCAGTCCAATACAACCCAATTCAAGGAACGGCATCCAATCCAATCCAATCAAATGCAATCTAATACAAGGAACGGCATCCAATCCAATACAATCCAAGGAACGGCATTAGACCAATCCAATCCAATCCATTCCAACGAACGGCATCCAGCCCAATCCAATTAAATCCATTCCAACGACCTGCATCCAGCCCAATCCAATCCAATCCAATCAAATCCGATCCAATCCAATCCAAACAATCCAATCCAAGGAACGGTATCCAATCCAATCCAATCCAATGCAATCCAATCCAATCCAATGAGATAAAATCCAATCCAATCCAATCCAATGAACGGCATCCAATGCAATCCAATCCAATCCGAGCCAATCCAATCCAATCCAATCCAATCCAATCCAAGGAACGGTATCCAATCCAATCCAGTCCAATGCAATCCAATCCAATCCAATGAGATCAAATCCAATCCAATCCAATCCAATGAACGGCATCCAATGCAATCCAATCCAATCCGAGCCAATCCAATCCAATCTCGGGAACGGCATCCAATCCAATTCAATCCAATCCAAGGAACGGCATCTAATCCAATCCAATGCAATGCAATCCAATCCAAACCAATCCAATCCAATCTGATCCAAACCAATCTTAGGAACTGCATTCAATCCAATCCAATCCAATCCAATCCAAGCCAATCTAATCCAATCCAATCCAATCCAATCCAATCCAATACAATCCAATCCAATCAAATCCAATCCAATGAACGGCATGCAATCCAATCCAATGCAATCCAATCCTATCCCATCCAATCCAAGGAACGCCATTCAATCCAATCCATTGCAATCCAAACCGATCCAATCCAATCCAATCCAAGCCAATCCAATCCAATCAAAGGAATGGCATCCAATCCAATCCAATCCAATCCAAGCAACGGCATCCAATCCAATCCAATCCAATGCAATCCATTCCAATCCAATCCAATCCAATCCAATCTAAGGAACGGCATCCAATCCGATCCAATCCAATCCAATCGAATCCGATCCAATCCAATCCAATCCATGGAACGGCATCAAATCCAATCCAATCCAATCAAATTCAATACAATCCAATCCAATCCAATACAACCAAATTCAAGGAACGGCATCCAATCCAATCCAATGCAATCCAAACCGATCCAATCCAATCCAATCCAAGCCAATCCAATCCAATCCAATCCAATCAAAGGAAAGGCATCCAATCCAATCCAATCCAATACAAGGAACGGCATCCAATCCATTGCAATCCATTCTAATCCAATCCAATCCAACGAACGGCAGCCAATTCAATCCAATCCAATCCAATCCAATCCAAGGAACGCCATCCAATCCGATCCAATCCAATCCAATCCAAAACGATCCAATCCAATCCACTCCAAGGGACGGCATCAAATACAATCCAATTCAATCAAATTAAATCCAAAACAATCCAATCCAATACAACCCAATTCAAGGAACGGCATCCAATCCAATCCAATGCAATCCAAACCGATTCAATCCAATCCAATCCAAGCCAATCCAATCCAATCCAATCCAATCAAAGGAAAGGCATCCAATCCAATACAATACAATACAAGGAACGGCATTCAATCCATTACAATCCATTCCAATCCAATCCAATCCAATCTCAGGAACGGCATCCAATCCAATCCAACAAACGGCAGCCAATTCAATCCAATCCAATCCAAGGAACGCCATCCAATCCGATCCAATCCAATCCAATCCAATCCAATCCGATCCAATCCAATCCAATCCAATCCAATCCGATCCAATCCAATGCAATCCAATCCAATCCAATCAAATCCAATCCAATGAACGGCATGCAATCCAATCCAATGCAATCCAATCCTATACCATCCAATCCACGGAACGCCATACCATCCAATCCAATGCAATCCAAACCGCTCCAATCCAATCCATTCCAATCCAATCCAATCCAATCCAAGGAACGGCATCCAATCGAAACCACTCCAATCCAAGCCAATCCAATCCAATCCAATCCAATCCAAGCCAATCCAATCCAATCCAATCCAATCCAATCCAATCAAATCCAATCCAATGAACGGCATGCAATCCAATCCAATGCAATCCAATCCTATCCCATCCAATCCAAGGAACGCCATTCAATCCAATCCATTGCAATCCAAACCGATCCAATCCAATCCAATCCAATCCAATCCGATCCAATCCAATGCAATCCAATCCAATCCAATCAAATCCAATCCAATGAACGGCATGCAATCCAATCCAATGCAATCCAATCCTATACCATCCAATCCACGGAACGCCATATAATCCAATCCAATGCAATCCAAGCTCTCCAATCCAATCCATTCCAATACAATCCAATCCAATCCAAGGAACGGCATCCAATCGAAACCACTCCAATCCAAGCCAATCCAATCCAATCCAATCCAATTCAATCCAAGGAACGGCATTCAATCCAATCCAATCCAATCCAATGCAATCCATTCCAATCCAATCCAATCCAATCCAATCCAATCTGAGGAACGGCATCCAATCCAATCCAATCCAATCCAATCCTATCCAAGTAACGGCAGTCAATCCAATCCAATCCAATCCAATCCACGGAACGCCATCCAATCCGATCCAATCCGATCCAATCCAATCCGATCCAATCCAATCGAGTCCAATACAACCCAATTCAAGGAACGGCATCCAATCCAATCCAATCAAATACAATCCAATCCAAGGAACGGCATCCAATCCAATCCAATCCAATCCATGGAACGGCATCAAATCCAATCCAATCCAATCAAATTCAATACAATCCAATCCAATCCAATACAACCAAATTCAAGGAACGGCATCCAATCCAACCCAATGCAATCCAAACCGATCCAATCCAATCCAATCCAAGCCAATCCAATCCAATCCAATCCAATCAAAGGAAAGGCATCCAATCCAATCCAATCCAATACAAGGAACGGCATCCAATCCATTGCAATCCATTCCAATCCAATCCAATCCAACTAACGGCAGCCAATTCAATCCAATCCAATCCAATCCAAGGAACGCCATCCAATCCGATCCAATCCAATCCAATCCAAAACGATCCAATCCAATCCACTCCAAGGAACGGCATCAAATACAATCCAATTCAATCAAATTAAATCCAATCCAATCCAATCCAATACAACCCAATTCAAGGAACGGCATCCAATCCAATCCAATGCAAGCCAAACCGATTCAATCCAATCCAATCCAAGCCAATCCAATCCAATCCAATCCAATCAAAGGAAAGGCATCCAATCCAATCCAATACAATACAAGGAACGGCATTCAATCCATTACAATCCATTCCAATCCAATCCAATCCAATCTCAGGAACGGCATCCAATCCAATCCAACAAACGGCAGCCAATTCAATCCAATCCAATCCAATCCAATCCAAGGAACGCCATCCAATCCGATCCAATCCAATCCAATCCAATCCAATCCGATCCAATCCAATCCAATCCAATCCGATCCAATCCAATGCAATCCAATCCAATCCAATCAAATCCAATCCAATGAACGGCATGCAATCCAATCCAATGCAATCCAATCCTATACCATCCAATCCACGGAACGCCATACCATCCAATCCAATGCAATCCAAACCGCTCCAATCCAATCCATTCCAATCCAATCCAATCCAATCCAAGGAACGGCATCCAATCGAAACCACTCCAATCCAAGCCAATCCAATCCAATCCAATCCAATCCAAGCCAATCCAATCCAATCCAATCCAATCCAATCCAATCAAATCCAATCCAATGAACGGCATGCAATCCAATCCAATGCAATCCAATCCTATTCCATCCAATCCAAGGAACGCCATTCAATCCAATACATTGCAATCCAAACCGATCCAAACCAATCCAATCCAATCAAATCCAATCCAATGAACGGCATGCAATCCAATCCAACGCAATCCAATCCTATACCATCCAATCCACGGAACGCCATACAATCCAATCCAATGCAATCCAAGCTCTCCAATCCAATCCATTCCAATACAATCCAATCCAATCCAAGGAACGGCATCCAATCGAAACCACTCCAATCCAAGCCAATCCAATCCAATCCAATCCAATTCAATCCAAGGAACGGCATTCAATCCAATCCAATCCAATCCAATGCAATCCATTCCAATCCAATCCAATCCAATCCAATCCAATCTGAGGAACGGCATCCAATCCAATCCAATCCAATCCAATCCTATCCAAGTAACGGCAGTCAATCCAATCCAATCCAATCCAATCCACGGAACGCCATCCAATCCGATCCAATCCTATCCAATCCAATCCGATCCAATCCAATCCAGTCCAATACAACCCAATTCAAGGAACGGCATCCAATCCAATCCAATCAAATGCAATCCAATCCAAGGAACGGCATCCAATCCAATCCAATCCAATCCAATCCAAGGAACGACATTAGACCAATCCAATCCAATCCATTCCAACGAACGGCATCCAGCCCAATCCAATCAAATCCATTCCAACGAACTTCATCCAGCCCAATCCAATCCAATCCAATCTAATCCGATCCAATCCAATCCAATCCAATCCAATCCAAGGAACGGTATCCAATCCAGTCCAATCCAATGGAATCCAATCCAATCCAATGAGATCAAATCCAATCCAATCCAATCCAATGAACGGCATCCAATGCAATCCAATCCAATCCGAGCCAATCCAATCCAATCCAATCCAATCCAATCCAAGGAACGGTATCCAATCCAATCCAGTCCAATGCAATCCAATCCAATCCAATGTGATCAAATCCAATCCAATCCAATCCAATGAACGGCATCCAATGCAATCCAATCCAATCCGAGCCAATCCAATGCAATCTAGGGAACGGCATCCAATCCAATCCAATCCAATCCAAGGAACGGCATCTCATCCAATCCAATGCAATGCAATCCAATCCAAACCAATCCAATCCAATCTAATCCAATCCAATCTAAGGAACTGCATTCAATCCAATCCAATCCAATCCAATCCAATCCAAGCCAATCCAATCCAATCCAATCCAATCCAATCCAATCCAATCCAATCCAATCAAATCAAATCAAATCCAATCCAATGAACGGCATGCAATCCAATCCAATGCAATCCAATCCTATCCCATCCAATCCAAGGAACGCCATTCAATCCAATCCATTGCAATCCAAACCGATCCAATCCAATCCAATCCAATCCAATCCGATCCAATCCAATGCAATCCAATCCAATCCAATCAAATCCAATCCAATGAACGGCATGCAATCCAATCCAATGCAATACAATCCTATACCATCCAATCCACGGAACGCCATACAATCCAATCCAATGCAATCCAAGCTCTCCAATCCAATCCATTCCAATCCAATCCAATCCAATCCAATCCAAGGAACGGCATCCAATCGAAACCACTCCAATCCAAGCCAATCCAATCCAATCCAATCCAATTCAATCCAAGGAACGGCATTCAATCCAATCCAATCCAATCCAATGCAATCCATTCCAATCCAATCCAATCCAATCCAATCCAATCTGAGGAAAGGCATCCAATCCAATCCAATCCAATCCAATCCAATCCAATCCTATCCAAGTAACGGCAGTCAATCCAATCCCATCCAATCCACGGAACGCCATCCAATCCGATCCAATCCTATCCAATCCAATCCGATCCAATCCAATCCAGTCCAATACAACCCAATTCAAGGAACGGCATCCAATCCAATCCAATCAAATGCAATCCAATCCAAGGAACGGCATCCAATCCAATCCAATCCAATCCAATCCAAGGAACGGCATTAGACCAATCCAATCCAATCCATTCCAACGAACGGCATCCAGCCCAATCCAATCAAATCCATTCCAACGACCTGCATCCAGCCCAATACAATCCAGTCCAATCTAATCCGATCCAATCCAATCCAATCCAATCCAAGGAACGGTATCCAATCCAATCCAATGCAATGCAATCCAATCCAATCCAATGAGATCAAATCCAATCCAATCCAATCCAATGAACGGCATCCAATGCAATCCAATCCAATCCGAGCCAATCCAATCCAATCCAATCCAATCCAAGGAACGGTATTCAATCCAATCCAGTCCAATGCAATCCAATCCAATCCAATGAGATCAAATCCAATCCAATCCAATCCAATGAACGGCATCCAATGCAATCCAATCCAATCCGAGCCAATCCAATCCAATCTAGGGAACGGCATCCAATCCAATCCAATCCAATCCAAGGAACGGCATCTAATCCAACCCAATGCAATGCAATCCAATCCAAACCAATCCAATCCAATCTCATCCAATCCAATCGAAGGAACTGCATTCAATCCAATCCAATCCAATCCAAGCCAATCCAATCCAATCCAATCCAATACAATCCAATCCAATCAAATCCAATCCAATGAACGGCATGCAATCCAATCCAATGCAATCCAATCCTATCCCATCCAATCCAAGGAACGCCATTCAATCCAATCCATTGCAATCCAAACCGATCCAATCCAATCCAATCCAATCCAAGCCAATCCAATCCAATCAAAGGAATGGCATCCAATCCAATCCAATCCAATCCAAGCAACGGCATCCAATCCAATCCAATCCAATGCAATCCATTCCAATCCAATCCAATCCAATCCAATCTAAGGAACGGCATCCAATCCGATCCAATCCAATCCAATCGAATCCGATCCAATCCAATCCAATCCATGGAACGGCATCAAGTCCAATCCAATCCAATCAAATTCAATCCAATCCAATCCAATCCAATACAACCAAATTCAAGGAACGGCATCGAATCCAACCCAATGCAATCCAAACCGATCCAATCCAATCCAATCCAAGCCAATCCAATACAATCCAATCCAATCAAAGGAAAGGCATCCAATCCAATCCAATCCAATACAAGGAACGGCATCCAATCCATTGCAATCCATTCCAATCCAATCCAATCCAACTAACGGCAGCCAATTCAATCCAATCCAATCCATTCCAATCCAAGGAACGCCATCCAATCCGATCCAATCCAATCCAATCCAAAACGATCCAATCCAATCCACTCCAAGGAACGGCATCAAATACAATCCAATTCAATCAAATTAAATCCAATACAATCCAATCCAATACAACCCACTTCAAGGAACGGCATCCAATCCAATCCAATGCAATCCAAACCGATCCAATCCAATCCAATCCCAGCCAATCCAATCCAATCCAATCCAATCAAAGGAAAGGCATCCAATCCAATCCAAAACAAGGAACGGCATCCAATCCATTGCAATCCATTCCAATCCAATCCAATCCAACTAACGGCAGCCAATTCAATCCAATCCAATCCAATCCAATCCAAGGAACGCCATCCAATCCGATCCAATCCAATCCAATGCAAAACGTTCCAATCCAATCCACTCCAAGGAACGGCATCAAATACAATCCAATTCAATCAAATTAAATCCAATACAATCCAATCCAATACAACCCACTTCAAGGAACGGCATCCAATCCAATCCAATGCAATCCAAACCGATCCAATCCAATCCAATCCAAGCCAATCGAATCCAATCCAATCAAAGGAAAGGCATCCAATCCAATCCAATCCAATACAAGGAACGGCATCCAATCCATTACAATCCATTCCAATCCAATCCAATCTCAGGAACGGCATCCAATTCAATCCAATCCAATCCAATCCAATCCATGGAACGCCATCCAATCCGATCCAATCCAATCCAATCCAATCCGATCCAATCCAATCCAATCCAATCCAATCCAAGGAACGGCATCAAATCCAATCCAATTCAATCAAATTAAATCCAATCCAATCCAATACAACCCAATTCAAGGAACGGCATCCAATCCAATTCAAACCAATGGAATCCATTACATTCGAATCTATTCCAATCCAATCTATGGAACGGCATTCAATTCAATCCAATCCAATCCAATTCAATCCAAGTAACGGCATCCAATACAATCCAGTCCAATCCAATCCAATCCAATCCAATCCAATCCAATCCAATCCAATCCAATCCAATCCAATCCAATCCAATCCAATCTAAGGAACGGCATCCAATTCAATTCAATCCAATCCAATCCAATCCAATCCAATCCAATCCAATCCAATCCAATCCAAATAACGGCATCCAATCCAATCCAATGCAATCCATTCCAATCCAATCCAATCCAATCTGAGGAACGGCATCCAATCCAATCCAATCCAACTAACGGCAGCCAATTCAATCCAATCCAATCCAATCCAATCCAAGGAACGCCATCCAATCCGATCCAATCCAATCCAATCGAATGCAATCCAATCCAATCCAATGAGATCAAATCCAATCCAATCCAATCCAATGAACGGCATCCAATGCAATCCAATCCAATCCGAGCCAATCCAATCCAATCCAATCCAATCCAAGGAACGGTATCCAATCCAATCCAGTCCAATGCAATCCAATCCAATCCAATGAGATCAAATCCAATCCAATCCAATCCAATGAACGGCATCCAATGCAATCCAATCCAATCCGAGCCAATCCAATCCAATCTAGGGAACGGCATCCAATCCAATCCAATCCAATCCAAGGAACGGCATCTAATCCATTCCAAAGCAATGCAATCCAATCCAAACCAATCCAATCCAATCTAATCCAATCCAATCTAAGGAACTGCATTCAATCCAATCCAATCCAATCCAATCCAAGCCAATCCAATCCAATCCAATCCAATCCAATCAAATGCAATCAAATCCAATCCAATGAACGGCATGCAATCCAATCCAATGCAATCCAATCCTATCCCATCCAATCCAAGGAACGCCATTCAATCCAATCCATTGCAATCCAAACCGATCCAATCCAATCCAATCCAATCCAAGCCAATCCAATCCAATCAAAGGAATGGCATCCAATCCAATCCAATCCAATCCAAGCAACGGCATCCAATCCAATCCAATCCAATGCAATTCATTCCAATCCAATCCAATCCAATCTAAGGAACGGCATCCAATCCGATCCAATCAATTCCAATCGAATCCGATCCAATCCAATCCAATCCATGGAACGGCATCAAATCCAATTCAATCCAATCAAATTCAATACAATCCAATCCAATCCAATACAACCAAATTCAAGGAACGGCATCCAATCCAACCCAATGCAATCCAATCCGATCCAATCCAATCCAATCCAAGCCACTCCAATCCAATCCAATCAAAGGAAAGGCATCCAATCCAATCCAATCCAATACAAGGAACGGCATCCAATCCATTGCAATCCATTCCAATCCAATCCAATCCAATCCAACTAACGGCAGCCAATTCAATCCAATCCAATCCAATCCAATCCAAGGAACGCCATCCAATCCAATCCAATCCAATCCAAAACGATCCAATCCAATCCAATCCAATCCGATCCAATCCAATGCAATCCAATCCAATCCAATCAAATCCAATCCAATGAACGGCATGCAATCCAATCCAATGCAATACAATCCTATACCATCCAATCCACGGAACGCCATACAATCCAATCCAATGCAATCCAAGCTCTCCAATCCAATCCATTCCAATCCAATCCAATCCAATCCAAGGAACGGCATCCAATCGAAACCACTCCAATCCAAGCCAATCCAATCCAATCCAATCCAATTCAATCCAAGGAACGGCATTCAATCCAATCCAATCCAATCCAATGCAATCCATTCCAATCCAATCCAATCCAATCCAATCCAATCTGAGGAAAGGCATCCAATCCAATCCAATCCAATCCAATCCAATCCAAGCCAATCCAATCCAATCCAATCCAATCCTATCCAAGTAACGGCAGTCAATCCAATCCAATCCAATCCACGGAACGCCATCCAATCCGATCCAATCCTATCCAATCCAATCCGATCCAATCCAATCCAGTCCAATACAACCCAATTCAAGGAACGGCATCCAATCCAATCCAATCAAATGCAATCCAATCCAAGGAACGGCATCCAATCCAATCCAATCCAATCCAAGGAACGGCATTAGACCAATCCAATCCAATCCATTCCAACGAACGGCATCCAGCCCAATCCAATCAAATCCATTCCAACGACCTGCATCCAGCCCAATACAATCCAATCCAATCTAATCCGATCCAATCCAATCCAATCCAATCCAAGGAACGGTATCCAATCCAATCCAATGCAATGCAATCCAATCCAATCCAATGAGATCAAATCCAATCCAATCCAATCCAATGAACGGCATCCAATGCAATCCAATCCAATCCGAGCCAATCCAATCCAATCCAATCCAATCCAAGGAACGGTATCCAATCCAATCCAGTCCAATGCAATCCAATCCAATCCAATGAGATCAAATCCAATCCAATCCAATCCAATGAACGGCATCCAATGCAATCCAATCCAATCCGAGCCAATCCAATCCAATCGAGGGAACGGCATCCAATCCAATCCAAGGAACGGCATCTAATCCATTCCAAAGCAATGCAATCCAATCCAAACCAATCCAATCCAATCTAATCCAATCCAATCTAAGGAACTGCATTCAATCCAATCCAATCCAATCCAATCCAAGCCAATCCAATCCAATCCAATCCAATCCAATGCAATCAAATCCAATCCAATGAAAGGCATGCAATCCAATCCAATGCAATCCAATCCTATCCCATCCAATCCAAGGAACGCCATTCAATCCAATCCATTGCAATCCAAACCGATCCAATCCAATCCAATCCAATCCAAGCCAATCCAATCCAATCAAAGGAATGGCATCCAATCCAATCCAATCCAATCCAAGCAACGGCATCCAATCCAATCCAATCCAATGCAATTCATTCCAATCCAATCCAATCCAATCTAAGGAACGGCATCCAATCCGATCCAATCCAATCCAATCGAATCCGATCCAATCCAATCCAATCCATGGAACGGCATCAAATCCAATTCAATCCAATCAAATTCAATACAATCCAATCCAATCCAATACAACCAAATTCAAGGAACGGCATCCAATCCAACCCAATGCAATCCAATCCGATCCAATCCAATCCAATCCAAGCCACTCCAATCCAATCCAATCAAAGGAAAGGCATCCAATCCAATCCAATCCAATACAAGGAACGGCATCCAATCCATTGCAATCCATTCCAATCCAATCCAATCCAACTAACGGCAGCCAATTCAATCCAATCCAATCCAATCCAATCCAAGGAACGCCATCCAATCCAATCCAATCCAAAACTATCCAATCCAATCCAATCCAATCCAATCCGATCCAATCCAATGCAATCCAATCCAATCCAATCAAATCCAATCCAATGAACGGCATGCAATCCAATCCAATGCAATACAATCCTATACCATCCAATCCACGGAACGCCATACAATCCAATCCAATGCAATCCAAGCTCTCCAATCCAATCCATTCCAATCCAATCCAATCCAATCCAAGGAACGGCATCCAATCGAAACCACTCCAATCCAAGCCAATCCAATCCAATCCAATCCAATTCAATCCAAGGAACGGCATTCAATCCAATCCAATCCAATCCAATGCAATCCATTCCAATCCAATCCAATCCAATCCAATCCAATCTGAGGAAAGGCATCCAATCCAATCCAATCCAATCCAATCCAATCCAATCCAATCCTATCCAAGTAACGGCAGTCAATCCAATCCAATCCAATCCACGGAACGCCATCCAATCCGATCCAATCCTATCCAATCCAATCCGATCCAATCCAATCCAGTCCAATACAACCCAATTCAAGGAACGGCATCCAATCCAATCCAATCAAATGCAATCCAATCCAAGGAACGGCATCCAATCCAATCCAATCCAATCCAATCCAAGGAACGGCATTAGACCAATCCAATCCAATCCATTCCAACGAACGGCATCCAGCCCAATCCAATCAAATCCATTCCAACGACCTGCATCCAGCCCAATACAATCCAATCCAATCTAATCCGATCCAATCCAATCCAATCCAATCCAAGGAACGGTATCCAATCCAATCCAATGCAATGCAATCCAATCCAATCCAATGAGATCAAATCCAATCCAATCCAATCCAATGAACGGCATCCAATGCAATCCAATCCAATCCGAGCCAATCCAATCCAATCCAATCCAATCCAAGGAACGGTATCCAATCCAATCCAGTCCAATGCAATCCAATCCAAACCAATGAGATCAAATCCAATCCAATCCAATCCAATGAACGGCATCCAATGCAATCCAATCCAATCCGAGCCAATCCAATCCAATCTAGGGAACGGCATCCAATCCAATCCAAGGAACGGCATCTAATCCAATCCAATGCAATGCAATCCAATCCAAACCAATCCAATCCAATCTCATCCAATCCAATCGAAGGAACTGCATTCAATCCAATCCAATCCAATCCAAGCCAATCCAATCCAATCCAATCCAATACAATCCAATCCAATCAAATCCAATCCAATGAACGGCATGCAATCCAATCCAATGCAATCCAATCCTATCCCATCCAATCCAAGGAACGCCATTCAATCCAATCCATTGCAATCCAAACCGATCCAATCCAATCCAATCCAATCCAAACCAAGCCAATCCAATCCAATCAAAGGAATGGCATCCAATCCAATCCAATCCAATCCAAGCAACGGCATCCAATCCAATCCAATCCAATGCAATCCATTCCAATCCAATCCAATCCAATCCAATCTAAGGAACGGCATCCAATCCGATCCAATCCAATCCAATCGAATCCGATCCAATCCAATCCAATCCATGGAACGGCATCAAGTCCAATCCAATCCAATCAAATTCAATCCAATCCAATCCAATCCAATACAACCAAATTCAAGGAACGGCATCGAATCCAACCCAATGCAATCCAAACCGATCCAATCCAATCCAATCCAAGCCAATCCAATCCAATCCAATCCAATCAAAGGAAAGGCATCCAATCCAATCCAAAACAAGGAACGGCATCCAATCCATTGCAATCCATTCCAATCCAATCCAATCCAACTAACGGCAGCCAATTCAATCCAATCCAATCCAATCCAATCCAAGGAACGCCATCCAATCCGATCCAATCCAATCCAATCCAAAACGATCCAATCCAATCCACTCCAAGGAACGGCATCAAATACAATCCAATTCAATCAAATTAAATCCAATACAATCCAATCCAATACAACCCACTTCAAGGAACGGCATCCAATCCAATCCAATGCAATCCAAACCGATCCAATCCAATCCAATCCAAGCCAATCGAATCCAATCCAATCAAAGGAAAGGCATCCAATCCAATCCAATCCAATACAAGGAACGGCATCCAATCCATTACAATCCATTCCAATCCAATCCAATCTCAGGAACGGCATCCAATTCAATCCAATCCAATCCAATCCAATCCATGGAACGCCATCCAATCCGATCCAATCCAATCCAATCCAATCCGATCCAATCCAATCCAATCCAATCCAATCCAAGGAACGGCATCAAATCCAATCCAATTCAATCAAATTAAATCCAATCCAATCCAATACAACCCAATTCAAGGAACGGCATCCAATCCAATTCAAACCAATGGAATCCATTACATTCGAATCTATTCCAATCCAATCTATGGAACGGCATTCAATTCAATCCAATCCAATCCAATTCAATCCAAGTAACGGCATCCAATACAATCCAGTCCAATCCAATCCAATCCAATCCAATCCAATCCAATCCAATCCAATCCAATCCAATCCAATCCAATCCAATCCAATCTAAGGAACGGCATCCAATTCAATTCAATCCAATCCAATCCAATCCAATCCAATCCAATCCAATCCAATCCAATCCAATCCAATCCAAATAACGGCATCCAATCCAATCCAATGCAATCCATTCCAATCCAATCCAATCCAATCTGAGGAACGGCATCCAATCCAATCCAATCCAACTAACGGCAGCCAATTCAATCCAATCCAATCCAATCCAATCCAAGGAACGCCATCCAATCCGATCCAATCCAATCCAATCGAATGCAATCCAATCCAATCCAATGAGATCAAATCCAATCCAATCCAATCCAATGAACGGCATCCAATGCAATCCAATCCAATCCGAGCCAATCCAATCCAATCCAATCCAATCCAATCCAAGGAACGGTATCCAATCCAATCCAGTCCAATGCAATCCAATCCAATCCAATGAGATCAAATCCAATCCAATCCAATCCAATGAACGGCATCCAATGCAATCCAATCCAATCCGAGCCAATCCAATCCAATCTAGGGAACGGCATCCAATCCAATCCAATCCAATCCAAGGAACGGCATCTAATCCATTCCAAAGCAATGCAATCCAATCCAAACCAATCCAATCCAATCTAATCCAATCCAATCTAAGGAACTGCATTCAATCCAATCCAATCCAATCCAATCCAATCCAAGCCAATCCAATCCAATCCAATCCAATCCAATCCAATCCAATGCAATCAAATCCAATCCAATGAACGGCATGCAATCCAATCCAATGCAATACAATCCTATCCCATCCAATCCAAGGAACGCCATTCAATCCAATCCATTGCAATCCAAACCGATCCAATCCAATCCAATCCAATCCAAGCCAATCCAATCCAATCAAAGGAATGGCATCCAATCCAATCCAATCCAATCCAAGCAACGGCATCCAATCCAATCCAATCCAATGCAATTCATTCCAATCCAATCCAATCCAATCTAAGGAACGGCATCCAATCCGATCCAATCCAATCCAATCGAATCCGATCCAATCCAATCCAATCCATGGAACGGCATCAAATCCAATTCAATCCAATCAAGTTCAATACAATCCAATCCAATCCAATACAACCAAATTCAAGGAACGGCATCCAATCCAACCCAATGCAATCCAATCCGATCCAATCCAATCCAATCCAAGCCACTCCAATCCAATCCAATCAAAGGAAAGGCATCCAATCCAATCCAATCCAATACAAGGAACGGCATCCAATCCATTGCAATCCATTCCAATCCAATCCAATCCAACTAACGGCAGCCAATTCAATCCAATCCAATCCAATCCAATCCAAGGAACGCCATCCAATCCAATCCAATCCAATCCAAAACGATCCAATCCAATCCACTCCAAGGAACGGCATCAAATCCAATCCAATTCAATCAAATTAAATCCAATCCAATCCAATCCAATACAACCCAATTCAAGGAACGGCATCCAATCCAATCCAATGCAATCCAAACCGATCCAATCCAATCCACTCCAAGGAACGGCATCAAATCCAATCCAATTCAATCAAATTAAATCCAATCCAATCCAATCCAATACAACCCAATTCAAGGAACGGCATCCAAGCCAATCCAATCCAATCCAATCCAATCAAAGGAAAGGCATCCAATCCGATCCAATCCAATACAAGGAACGGCATCCAATCCATTACAATCCATTCCAATCCAATCCAATCCAATCTCAGGAACGGCATCCAATCCAATCCAATCCAACAAACGGCAGCCAATTCAATCCAATCTAATCCAATCCAATCCATGGAACGCCATCCAATCCGATCCAATCCAATCCAATCCAATCCGATCCAATCCAATCCAATCCAATCCAAGGAACGGCATCAAATCCAATCCAATTCAATCAAATTAAATCCAATCCAATCCAATCCAATCTGAGGAACGGCATCCAATCCAATCCAATCCAATCCAATCCAATCCTATCCAAGTAACGGCAGTCAATCCAATCCAATCCAATCCAATCCACGGAACGCCATCCAATCCGATCCAATCCTATCCAATCCAATCCGATCCAATCCAATCCAGTCCAATAAAACCCAATTCAAGGAACGGCATCCAATCCAATCCAATCAAATGCAATCCAATACAAGGAACGGCATCCAATCCAATCCAATACAAGGAACGGCATTAGACCAATCCAATCCAATCCATTCCAACGAACGGCATCCAGCCCAATCCAATCAAATCCATTCCAACGAACTTCATCCAGCCCAATCCAATCCAATCCAATCTAATCCGATCCAATCCAATCCAATCCAATCCAATCCAAGGAACGGTATCCAATCCAGTCCAATCCAATGGAATCCAATCCAATCCAATAAGATCAAATCCAATCCAATCCAATCCAATGAACGGCATCCAATGCAATCCAATCCAATCCGAGCCAATCCAATCCAATCCAATCCAATCCAAGGAACGGTATCCAATCCAATCCAGTCCAATGCAATCCAATCCAATCCAATGAGATCAAATCCAATCCAATCCAATCCAATGAACGGCATCCAATGCAATCCAATCCAATCCGAGCCAATCCAATGCAATCCAGGGAACGGCATCCAATCCATTCCAATCCAATCCAAGGAACGGCATCTCATCCAATCCAATGCAATGCAATCCAATCCAAACCAATCCAATCCAATCTAATCCAATCCAATCTAAGGAACTGCATTCAATCCAATCCAATCCAATCCAATCCAATCCAAGCCAATCCAATCCAATCCAATCCAATCCAATCAAATGCAATCCAATGAACGGCATGCAATCCAATCCAATGCAATCCAATCCGATCCCATCCAATCCAAGGAACGCCATTCAATCCAATCCATTGCAATCCAAACCGATCCAATCCAATCCAATCCAATCCAATCCGATCCAATCCAATGCAATCCAATCCAATCCAATCAAATCCAATCCAATGAACGGCATGCAATCCAATCCAATGCAATACAATCCTATACCATCCAATCCACGGAACGCCATACAATCCAATCCAATGCAATCCAAGCTCTCCAATCCAATCCATTCCAATCCAATCCAATCCAATCCAAGGAACGGCATCCAATCGAAACCACTCCAATCCAAGCCAATCCAATCCAATCCAATCCAATTCAATCCAAGGAACGGCATTCAATCCAATCCAATCCAATCCAATGCAATCCATTCCAATCCAATCCAATCCAATCCAATCTGAGGAAAGGCATCCAATCCAATCCAATCCAATCCAATCCAATCCAATCCAATCCTATCCAAGTAACGGCAGTCAATCCAATCCAATCCAATCCAATCCACGGAACGCCATCCAATCCGATCCAATCCTATCCAATCCAATCCGATCCAATCCAATCCAGTCCAATACAACCCAATTCAAGGAACGGCATCCAATCCAATCCAATCAAATGCAATCCAATCCAAGGAACGGCATCCAATCCAATCCAATCCAATCCAAGGAACGGCATTAGACCAATCCAATCCAATCCATTCCAACGAACGGCATCCAGCCCAATCCAATCAAATCCATTCCAACGACCTGCATCCAGCCCAATACAATCCAATCCAATCTAATCCGATCCAATCCAATCCAATCCAATCCAAGGAACGGTATCCAATCCAATCCAATGCAATGCAATCCAATCCAATCCAATGAGATCAAATCCAATCCAATCCAATCCAATGAACGGCATCCAATGCAATCCAATCCAATCCGAGCCAATCCAATCCAATCCAATCCAATCCAAGGAACGGTATCCAATCCAATCCAGTCCAATGCAATCCAATCCAATCCAATGAGATCAAATCCAATCCAATCCAATCCAATGAACGGCATCCAATGCAATCCAATCCAATCCGAGCCAATCCAATCCAATCGAGGGAACGGCATCCAATCCAATCCAATCCAATCCAAGGAACGGCATCTAATCCAATCCAATGCAATGCAATCCAATCCAAACCAATCCAATCCAATCTCATCCAATCCAATCGAAGGAACTGCATTCAATCCAATCCAATCCAATCCAATCCAAGCCAATCCAATCCAATCCAATCCAATCCAATACAATCCAATCCAATCAAATCCAATCCAATGAACGGCATGCAATCCAATCCAATGCAATCCAATCCTATCCCATCCAATCCAAGGAACGCCATTCAATCCAATCCATTGCAATCCAAACCGATCCAATCCAATCCAATCCAATCCAATCCAAGCCAATCCAATCCAATCAAAGAAATGGCATCCAATCCAATCCAATCCAATCCAAGCAACGGCATCCAATCCAATCCAATCCAATGCAATCCATTCCAATCCAATCCAATCCAATCCAATCTAAGGAACGGCATCCAATCCGATCCAATCCAATCCAATCGAATCCGATCCAATCCAATCCAATCCATGGAACGGCATCAAGTCCAATCCAATCCAATCAAATTCAATCCAATCCAATCCAATCCAATACAACCAAATTCAAGGAACGGCATCGAATCCAACCCAATGCAATCCAAACCGATCCAATCCAATCCAATCCAAGCCAATCCAATACAATCCAATCCAATCAAAGGAAAGGCATCCAATCCAATCCAATCCAATACAAGGAACGGCATCCAATCCATTGCAATCCATTCCAATCCAATCCAATCCAACTAACGGCAGCCAATTCAATCCAATCCAATCCAATCCAATCCAAGGAACGCCATCCAATCCGATCCAATCCAATCCAATCCAAAACGATCCAATCCAATCCACTCCAAGGAACGGCATCAAATACAATCCAATTCAATCAAATTAAATCCAATACAATCCAATCCAATACAACCCACTTCAAGGAACGGCATCCAATCCAATCCAATGCAATCCAAACCGATCCAATCCAATCCAATCCCAGCCAATCCAATCCAATCCAATCCAATCAAAGGAAAGGCATCCAATCCAATCCAATCCAATCCAAGGAACGGTATCCAATCCAATCCAATGCAATGCAATCCAATCCAATCCAATGAGATCAAATCCAATCCAATCCAATCCAATGAACGGCATCCAATGCAATCCAATCCAATCCGAGCCAATCCAATCCAATCCAATCCAATCCAAGGAACGGTATCCAATCCAATCCAGTCCAATGCAATCCAATCCAATCCAATGAGATCAAATCCAATCCAATCCAATCCAATGAACGGCATCCAATGCAATCCAATCCAATCCGAGCCAATCCAATCCAATCGAGGGAACGGCATCCAATCCAATCCAATCCAATCCAAGGAACGGCATCTAATCCAATCCAATGCAATGCAATCCAATCCAAACCAATCCAATCCAATCTCATCCAATCCAATCGAAGGAACTGCATTCAATCCAATCCAATCCAATCCAATCCAAGCCAATCCAATCCAATCCAATCCAATACAATCCAATCCAATCAAATCCAATCCAATGAACGGCATGCAATCCAATCCAATGCAATCCAATCCTATCCCATCCAATCCAATGAACGCCATTCAATCCAATCCATTGCAATCCAAACCGATCCAATCCAATCCAATCCAATCCAATCCAAGCCAATCCAATCCAATCAAAGAAATGGCATCCAATCCAATCCAATCCAATCCAAGCAACGGCATCCAATCCAATCCAATCCAATGCAATCCATTCCAATCCAATCCAATCCAATCCAATCTAAGGAACGGCATCCAATCCGATCCAATCCAATCCAATCGAATCCGATCCAATCCAATCCATGGAACGGCATCAAGTCCAATCCAATCCAATCAAATTCAATCCAATCCAATCCAATCCAATACAACCAAATTCAAGGAACGGCATCGAATCCAACCCAATGCAATCCAAACCGATCCAATCCAATCCAATCCAAGCCAATCCAATACAATACAATCCAATCAAAGGAAAGGCATCCAATCCAATCCAATCCAATACAAGGAACGGCATCCAATCCATTGCAATCCATTCCAATCCAATCCAATCCAACTAACGGCAGCCAATTCAATCCAATCCAATCCAATCCAATCCAAGGAACGCCATCCAATTCGATCCAATCCAATCCAATCCAAAACGATCCAATCCAATCCACTCCAAGGAACGGCATCAAATACAATCCAATTCAATCAAATTAAATCCAATACAATCCAATCCAATACAACCCACTTCAAGGAACGGCATCCAATCCAATCCAATGCAATCCAAACCGATCCAATCCAATCCAATCCCAGCCAAACCAATCCAATCCAATCCAATCAAAGGAAAGGCATCCAATCCAATCCAATCCAAAACAAGGAACGGCATCCAATCCATTGCAATCCATTCCAATCCAATCCAATCCAACTAACGGCAGCCAATTCAATCCAATCCAATCCAATCCAATCCAAGGAACGCCATCCAATCCGATCCAATCCAATCCAATCCAAAACGATCCAATCCAATCCACTCCAAGGAACGGCATCAAATACAATCCAATTCAATCAAATTAAATCCAATACAATCCAATCCAATACAACCCACTTCAAGGAACGGCATCCAATCCAATCCAATGCAATCCAAACCGATCCAATCCAATCCAATCCAAGCCAATCGAATCCAATCCAATCAAAGGAAAGGCATCCAATCCAATCCAATCCAATACAAGGAGCGGCATCCAATCCATTACAATCCATTCCAATCCAATCCAATCCAATCTCAGGAACGGCATCCAATTCAATCCAATCCAATCCAATCCAATCCATGGAACGCCATCCAATCCGATCCAATCCAATCCAATCCAATCCGATCCAATCCAATCCAATCCAATCCAAGGAACGGCATCAAATCCAATCCAATTCAATCAAATTAAATCCAATCCAATCCAATACAACCCAATTCAAGGAACGGCATCCAATCCAATTCAAACCAATGGAATCCATTACATTCGAATCTATTCCAATCCAATCTATGGAACGGCATCCAATACAATCCAGTCCAATCCAATCCAATCCAATCCAATCCAATCCAATCCAATCCAATCCAATCCAATCTAAGGAACGGCATCCAATTCAATTCAATCCAATCCAATCCAATCCAATCCAATCCAATCCAAATAACGGCATCCAATCCAATCCAATGCAATCCATTCCAATCCAATCCAATCCAATCTGAGGAACGGCATCCAATCTTTCCAATCCAACTAACGGCAGCCAATTCAATCCAATCCAATCCAATCCAAGGAACGCCATCCAATCCGATCCAATCCAATCCAATCGAATGCAATCCAATCCAATCCAATGAGATCAAATCCAATCCAATCCAATCCAATGAACGGCATCCAATGCAATCCAATCCAATCCGAGCCAATCCAATCCAATCCAATCCAATCCAATCCAATCCAAGGAACGGTATCCAATCCAATCCAGTCCAATGCAATCCAATCCAATCCAATGAGATCAAATCCAATCCAATCCAATCCAATGAACGGCATCCAATGCAATCCAATCCAATCCGAGCCAATCCAATCCAATCTAGGGAACGGTATCCAATCCAATCCAATCCAATCCAAGGAACGGCATCTAATCCATTCCAAAGCAATGCAATCCAATCCAAACCAATCCAATCCAATCTAATCCAATCCAATCTAAGGAACTGCATTCAATCCAATCCAATCCAAGCCAATCCAATCCAATCCAATCCAATCCAATCCAATGCAATCAAATCCAATCCAATGAACGGCATGCAATCCAATCCAATGCAATCCAATCCTATCCCATCCAATCCAAGGAACGCCATTCAATCCAATCCATTGCAATCCAAACCGATCCAATCCAATCCAATCCAATCCAATCCAAGCCAATCCAATCCAATCAAAGGAATGGCATCCAATCCAATCCAATCCAATCCAAGCAACGGCATCCAATCCAATCCAATCCAATGCAATTCATTCCAATCCAATCCAATCCAATCCAATCTAAGGAACGGCATCCAATCCGATTCAATCCAATCCAATCGAATCCGATCCAATCCAATCCAATCCATGGAACGGCATCAAATCCAATTCAATCCAATCAAATTCAATACAATCCAATCCAATCCAATACAACCAAATTCAAGGAACGGCATCCAATCCAACCCAATGCAATCCAATCCGATCCAATCCAATCCAATCCAAGCCAATCCAATCAAATCCAATCAAAGGAAAGGCATCCAATCCAATCCAATCCAATACAAGGAACGGCATCCAATCCATTGCAATCCATTCCAATCCAATCCAATCCAACTAACGGCAGCCAATTCAATCCAATCCAATCCAATCCAATCCAAGGAACGCCATCCAATCCGATCCAATCCAATCCAATCCAAAACGATCCAATCCAATCCACTCCAAGGAACGGCATCAAATCCAATCCAATTCAATCAAATTAAATCCAATCCAATCCAATCTAATACAACCCAATTCAAGGAACGGCATCCAATCCAATCCAATGCAATCCAAACCGATCCAATCCAATCCACTCCAAGGAACGGCATCAAATCCAATCCAATTCAATCAAATTAAATCCAATCCAATCCAATCCAATACAACCCAATTCAAGGAACGGCATCCAAGCCAATCCAATCCAATCCAATCCAATCTAAGGAACGGCATCCAATCCGATCCAATCCAATCCAATCGAATCCGATCCAATCCAATCCAATCCATGGAACGGCATCAAATCCAATTCAATCCAATCAAATTCAATACAATCCAATCCAATCCAATACAACCAAATTCAAGGAACGGCATCCAATCCAACCCAATGCAATCCAATCCGATCCAATCCAATCCAATCCAAGCCAATCCAATCAAATCCAATCAAAGGAAAGGCATCCAATCCAATCCAATCCAATACAAGGAACGGCATCCAATCCATTGCAATCCATTCCAATCCAATCCAATCCAACTAACGGCAGCCAATTCAATCCAATCCAATCCAATCCAATCCAAGGAACGCCATCCAATCCGATCCAATCCAATCCAATCCAAAACGATCCAATCCAATCCACTCCAAGGAACGGCATCAAATCCAATCCAATTCAATCAAATTAAATCCAATCCAATCCAATCCAATACAACCCAATTCAAGGAACGGCATCCAATCCAATCCAATGCAATCCAAACCGATCCAATCCAATCCACTCCAAGGAACGGCATCAAATCCAATCCAATTCAATCAAATTAAATCCAATCCAATCCAATCCAATACAACCCAATTCAAGGAACGGCATCCAAGCCAATCCAATCCAATCCAATCCAATCAAAGGAAAGGCATCCAATCCAATCCAATACAAGGAACGGCATCCAATCCATTACAATCCATTCCAATCCAATCCAATCCAATCTCAGGAACGGCATCCAATCCAATCCAATCCAACAAACGGCAGCCAATTCAATCCAATCTAATCCAATCCAATCCATGGAACGCCATCCAATCCGATCCAATCCAATCCAATCCAATCCAATCCAATCCGATCCAATCCAATCCAATCCAATCCAAGGAACGGCATCAAATCCAATCCAATTCAATCAAATTAAATCCAATCCAATCCAATACAACCCAATTCAAGGAACGGCATCCAATCCAATTCAAACCAATGGAATCCATTACATTCGAATCTATTCCAATCCAATCTATGGAACGGCATCCAATTCAATCCAATCCAATCCAATTCAATCCAAGTAACGGCATCCAATACAATCCAGTCCAATCCAATCCAATCCAATCCAATCCAATCCAATCCAATCCAATCCAATCCAATCCAATCTAAGGAACGGCATCCAATTCAATTCAATTCAATCCAATCCAATCCAATCCAATCCAATCCAATCCAAATAACGGCATCCAATCCAATCCAATCCAATGCAATCCATTCCAATCCAATCCAATCCAATCTGAGGAACGGCATCCAATCCAATCCAATCCAACTAACGGCAGCCATTTCAATCCAATCCAATCCAATCCAATCCAAGGAACGCCATCCAATCCGATCCAATCCAATCCAATCGAATGCAATCCAATCCAATCCAATGAGATCAAATCCAATCCAATCCAATCCAATGAACGGCATCCAATGCAATCCAATCCAATCCGAGCCAATCCAATCCAATCCAATCCAATCCAAGGAACGGTATCCAATCCAATGCAATCCAATCCAATCCAATGAGATCAAATCCAATCCAATCCAATCCAATGAACGGCATCCAATGCAATCCAATCCAATCCGAGCCAATCCAATCCAATCTCGGGAACGGCATCCAATCCAATCCAATCCAATCCAAGGAACGGCATCTAATCCAATCCAATGCAATGCAATCCAATCCAAACCAATCCAATCCAATCTAATCCAATCCAATCTAAGGAACTGCATTCAATCCAATCCAATCCAATCCAATCCAATCCAATCCAAGCCAATCCAATCCAATCCAATCCAATCCAATCCAATCCAATCCAATGCAATCAAATCCAATCCAATGAACGGCATGCAATCCAATCCAATGCAATCCAAACCGATCCAATCCAATCCAAGCCAATCCAATCCAATCAAAGGAATGGCATCCAATCCAATCCAATCCAATCCAAGCAACGGCATCCAATCCAATCCAATCCAATGCAATTCATTCCAATCCAATCCACTCCAATCCAATCTAAGGAACGGCATCCAATCCGATCCAATCCAATCCAATCGAATCCGATCCAATCCAATCCAATCCATGGAACGGCATCAAATCCAATCCACCCAATCAAATTCAATACAATCCAATCCAATCCAATACAACCAAATTCAAGGAACGGCATCCAATCCAACCCAATGCAATCCAATCCGATCCAATCCAATCCAATCCAAGCCAATCCAATCCAATCCAATCAAAGGAAAGGCATCCAATCCAATCCAATCCAATACAAGGAACGGCATCCAATCCAATCCAATGCAATCCATTCCAATCCAATCCAATCCAATCTAAGGAACGGCATCCAATCCAATCCAATCCAACTAACGGCAACCAATCCAATCCAATTCAATCCAAGTAACGGCATCCAATCCAATCCAGTCCACTCAAATCCAATCCAATCCAATCCAATTCAATCCAATCTAAGGAATGGCATCCAATTCAATTCAATCCAATCCAATCCAATCCAAATAACGGCATCCAATCCAATCCAATGCAATCCATTCCAATCCAATCCAATCCAATCTAAGGAACGGCATCCAATCCAATCCAATCCAACTAACGGCAGCCAATTCAATCCAATCCAATCCAATCCAAGGAACGCCATCCAATCCGATCCAATCCAATCGAATCCGATCCAATCCAATCCAAGGAACGGCATCAAATCCAATCCAATCCAATCAAATTCAATACAATCCAATCCAATCCAATGCAACCCAATTCAAGGAACGCCATCCAATCCAATCCAATGCAATCCAATCCAATCCAATCCAATCCACGCCAATCCAATCAAATCCAATCAAAGGAACGGCATCCAATCCAATCCAATCTAATCCAATCCAATCCTATCCAATCCAAGGAACGGCATCCAATCCAATCCAATCCAATGCAATCCATTCCAATCCAATCCAATCCAATCCAATCTAAGGAACGGCATCCAATCCAATCCAATCCAACGAACGGCAGCCAATTCAATCCAATCCAAACAAATCCAATCCAATCCAAGAAACGCCATCCAATCCGATCCAATCCAATCCAATCCGATCCAATCCAATCCAATCCAAGGAACGGCATCAAATCCAATGCAATTCAATCAAATTCAATACAATCCAATCCAATCAAATCCAAACCAATTCAAGGAACGGCATCCAATGCAACCCAAACCAATGGAATCCATTACAATCGAATCCAATCCAATCCAATCTATGGAACGGCATCCAATCCAATCCAGTCCAATCCAATCCAATCCAATCCAATCCAATCCAAGGAACGGCATTAAACCAATCCAATCCAATCCAATCCAATCTAAGGAACGGCATCCAATTCAATCCAATCCAGTCCAATCCAATCCAATCCAAGGAACGGCATTCAATCCAATCCAGTCCAATCCAATCCAATCCAATCCAAGGAACGGCATTAAACCAATCCAATCCAATCCGTTCCAAACCAATCCAATCCAATCCAATGTAAGGAACGGCATCCATCCAACCCAATCCATTCCAATCCAATCCAAACCATGTAACGCCATCCAATCCAATCCAATCCAATCCAATCCAATCCAGTCCAGTCCAATCCAAGGAACGGCCTCCATTCCAATCCAATCCAAACCATTCCAATTCAACCCAATCCATGCCAAGGAAAGGCGTCCAATCAATCCAATCCAATCCAAACCAATCCAATCCAATCCAACACAATACAATCCAATCCAATGAACGGAATCCAATCCAATCCAATCCAATCCTATCCAATCCAATCCAATCCGAGCCAATCCAATCCAATCTAAAGAACGGCATCCAATTCAATGCAATCCAATCCAAGGAACGGCATCCAATCCAATCCAATGCAGTGCAATCCAATCCAATCCAATCCAATCCGATCCAATCCAATCCAATCCAATCCAATCCAATCAAATCCAATCCAATGAACGGCATGCAATCCAATCCAATGCAATCCAATCCTATACCATCCAATCCACGGAACGCCATCCAATCCAATCCAATGCAATCCAAACCGATCCAATCCATTCCAATCCAATCCAATCCAAGGAACGGCATCCAATCAAATCCAATCCACTCCAATACAACCCAATCCAATCCAATACAATCAAAGGAACGGCATTCAATCCAATCCAATCCAATCCAAGGAACGGCATTCAATCCAATCCAATCCAATCCAATCCAATCCATTACAATCCAATCCAATCCAATCCAATCTGAGGAACGGCATCCAATCCAATCGAATCCAATCCAATCCAAGTAACGGCAGCCAATCCAATCCAATCCAATCCACGGAACGCCATCCAATCCGATCCAATCCTATCCAATCCAATCCGATCCAATCCAATCCAGTCCAATACAACCCAATTCAAGGAACGGCATCCAATCCAATCCAATCCAATGCAATCCAATCCAAGTAACGGCATCCAATCCAATCCAATCCAATCCAAACCAGGGAACGGCATTAGAACAATCCAATAAAATACATTCCAACGAACGCCATCCAGCCCAATCCAATCCAATTCATTCCAACGAACGGCATCCAGCCCAATCCAATCCAATCCAATCTAATGCGATCCAATCCAATCCAAGTAACGCCATCCAATCCAATCCAATCCAATCCAATCCGATCCAATCCAATCCAATCCAATCCAATCCAAGAAACGGTATCCAATCCAATCCAATCCCATGCAAACCAATCCAATCCAAGCAGATCAAATCCAATCCAATCCAATCCAATGAACGGCATCCAATGCAATCCAATTCAATCCAATCCGAGCTAATCCAATCCAATCTAGGGATCGGCATCCAATCCAATCCAATCCAATCCAATCCACGGAACGCTATCCAATCCGATCCAATCCAATCCAATCCAATCCGATCCAATCCAATCCAATCCAATCCAAGGAACGGCATCAAATCCAATCCAATTCAATCAAATTCAATCCAATCCAATCCAATCCAATACAACCCAATTCAAGGAACGGCATCCAATCCAATCCAAACCAATGGAATCCATTACATTCGAATCCAATCCAATCCAATCTATGGAACGGCATCCAATTCAATCCAATCCAATCAATTCCAATTCAATCCAAGTAACGGCATCCAATCCAATCCAGTCAAATCCAATCCAATCCAATCCAATCCAATCCAATCTAAGGAACGGCATCCAATTCAATTTAATCCAATCCAAACCAATCCAATCCAATCTAATCCAATCCAATCTAAGGAACTGCATTCAATCCAATCCAATCCAATCCAAGCCAATCCAATCCAATCAAATCCAATCCATTCCAATGCAATCAAATCCAATCCAATGAACGGCATGCAATCCAATCCAATGCAATCCAATCCTATCCCATCCAATCCAAGGAACGCCATTCAATCCAATCCATTGCAATCCAAACCGATCCAATCCAATCCAATCCAATCCAAGCCAATCCAATCCAATCAAAGGAATGGCATCCAATCCAATCCAATCCAATCCAAGCAACGGCATCCAATCCAATACAATCCAATGCAATTCATTCCAATCCAATCCAATCCAATCCAATCTAAGGAACGGCATCCAATCCGATCCAATCCAATCCAAGCGAATCCGATCCAATCCAATCCAATCCATGGAACGGCATCAAATCCAATCCAATCCAATCAAATTCAATACAATCCAATCCAATCCAATACAACCAAATTCAAGAAACGGCATCCAATCCAACCCAATGCAATCCAATCCGATCCAATCCAATCCAATCCAAGCCAATCCAATCCAATCCAATCAAAGGAAAGGCATCCAATCCAATCCAATCCAATACAAGGAACGGCATCCAATCCATTGCAATCCATTCCAATCCAATCCAATCCAACTAACGGCAGCCAATTCAATCCAATCCAATCCAATCCAATCCAAGGAACCCCATCCAATCCGAACCAATCCAATCCAATCCAAAACGATCCAATCCAATCCACTCCAAGGAACGGCATCAAATCCAATCCAATTCAATCAAATTAAATCCAATCCAATCCAATCCAATACAACCCAATTCAAGGAACGGCATCCAATCCAATCCAATGCAATCCAAACCGATCCAATCCAATCCACTCCATGGAACGGCATCAAATCCAATCCAATTCAATCAAATTAAATCCAATCCAATCCAATCCAATACAACCCAATTCAAGGAACGGCAGCCAAGCCAATCCAATCCAATCCAATCCAATCAAAGGAAAGGCATCCAATCCAATCCAATCCAATACAAGGAACGGCATCCAATCCATTACAATACATTCCAATCCAATCCAATCCAATCTCAGGAACGGCATCCAATCCAATCCAATCCAACAAACGGCAGCCAATTCAATCCAATCCAATCCAATCCAATCCAAGGAACGCCATCCAATCCGATCCAATCCAATCCAATCCAATCCGATCCAATCCAATCCAATCCAATCCAAGGAACGGCTTAAAATCCAATCCAAATCAATCAAATTAAATCCGATCCAATCCAATACAACCCAATTCAAGGAACGGCATCCGATCCAATTCAAACCAATGGAATCCATTACATTCGAATCTATTCCAATCCAATCTATGGAACGGCATCCAATTCAATCCAATCCAATCCAATTCAATCAAAGTCACGGCATCCAATCCAATCCAGTCCAGTCCAATCAAATCCAATCCAATCCAATCCAATCTAAGGAACGGCATCCAATTCAATTTAATCCAATCCAATCCAATCCAAATAACGGCATCCAATCCAATCCAATGCAATCCATTCCAATCCAATCCAATCCAATCTAAGGAACGGCATCCAATCCAATCCAATCCAACTAACGGCAGCCAATTCAATCCAATCCAATCCAATCCAAGGAACGCCATCCAATCCGATCCAATCCAATCCAATCGAATCCGATCCAATACAATCCAAGGAACGGCATCAAATCCAATCCAATCCAATCAAATTCAATACAATCCAATCCAATCCAATGCAACCCAATTCAAGGAACGCCATCCAATCCAATCCAATGCAATCCAAACTGATGCAATCGAATCCAATCCAATCCAATCCACGCCAATCCAATCAAATCCAATCAAAGGAACGGCATCCAATCCAATCCAATCTAATCCAATCCAATCCTATCCAATCCAAGGAACGGCATCCAATCCAATCCAATCCAATGCAATCCATTCCAATCCAATCCAATCCAATCCAATCTAAGGAACGGCATCCAATTCAATTCAATCCAATCCAATCCAATCCAAATAACGGCATCCAATCCAATCCAATGCAATCCATTCCAATCCAATCCAATCCAATCTAAGGAACGGCATCCAATCCAATCCAATCCAACCAACGGCAGCCAATTCAATCCAATCCAATCCAATCCAAGGAACGCCATCCAATCCGATCCAATCCAATCCAATCGAATCCGATCCAATCCAATCCAAGGAACGGCATCAAATCCAATCCAGTCCAATCAAATTCAATACAATCCAATCCAATCCAATGCAACCCAATTCAAGGAACGCCATCCAATCCAATCCAATGCAATCCAAACTGATGCAATCCAATCCAATCCAATCCAATCCACGCCAATCCAATCAAATCCAATCAAAGGAACGGCATCCAATCCAATCCAATCTAATCCAATCCAATCCTATCCAATCCAAGGAACGGCATCCAATCCAATCCAATCCAATGCAATCCATTCCAATCCAATCCAATCCAATCCAATCTAAGGAACGGCATCCAATCCAATCCAATCCAACTAACGGCAGCCAATTCAATCCAATCCAAACAAATCCAATCCAATCCAAGAAACGCCATCCAATCCGATCCAATCCAATCCAATCCGATCCAATCCAATCCAATCCAAGGAACGGCATCAAATCCAATGCAATTCAATCAGATTCAATACAATCCAATCCAATCAAATCCAAACCAATTCAAGGAACGGCATCCAATGCAACCCGAACCAATGGAATCCATTACAATCGAATCCAATCCAATCCAATCTATGGAACGGCATCCAATCCAATCCAGTCCAATCCAATCCAATCCAATCCAAGGAACGGCATTAAACCAATCCAATCCAATCTAAGGAACGGCATCCAATTCAATCCAATCCAGTCCAATCCAATCCAATCCAATCCAAGGAACGGCATCCAATCCAATCCAGTCCAATCCAATCCAATCCAATCCAAGGAACGGCATTAAACCAATCCACTCCAATCCGTTCCAAACCAATCCAATCCAATCCAATGTAAGGAACGGCATCCATCCAACCCAATCCATTCCAATCCAATCCAAACCATGTAACGCCATCCAATCCAATCCAATCCAATCCAATCCAATCCAATCCAGTCCAGTCCAATCCAAGGAACGGCCTCCAATCCAATCCAATCCAAACCATTCCAGTTCAACCCAATCCATGCCAAGGAAAGGCGTCCAATCAATCCAATCCAATCCAAACCAATCCAATACAATCCAACACAATACAATCCAATCCAATGAACAGAATCCAATCCAATCCAATCCTATCCAATACAATCCAATCCGAGCTAATCCAATCCAATCTAAAGAAGGGCATCCAATCCAATGCAATCCAATCCAAGGAACGGCATCCAATCCAATCCAATGCAGTGCAATGCAATCCAATCCAATCCAATCCGATCCAATCCAATCCAATCCAATCCAATCCAATCCAATCAAATCCAATCCAATGAACGGCATGCAATCCAATCCAATGCAATCCAATCCTATACCATCCAATCCACGGAACGCCATCCAATCCAATCCAATGCAATCCAAACCGATCCAATCCATTCCAATCCAATCCAATCCAATCCAAGGAACGGCATCCAATCAAATCCAATCCAATCCACTCCAATACAACCCAATCCAATTCAATACAATCAAAGGAACGGCATTCAATCCAATCCAATCCAATCCAAGGAACGGCATTCAATCCAATCCAATCCAATCCAATCCATTACAATCCAATCCAATCCAATCCAATTCAATCTGAGGAACGGCATCCAATCCAATCGAATCCAATCCAATCCAAGTAACGGCAGCCAATCCAATCCAATCCAATCCAATCCAATCCACGGAACGCCATCCAATCCGATCCAATCCTATCCAATCCAATCCGATCCAATCCAATCCAGTCCAATACAACCCAATTCAAGGAACGGCATCCAATCCAATCCAATCCAATGCAATCCAATCCACGTAACGGCATCCAATCCAATCCAATCCAATCCAAACCAGGGAACGGCATTAGAACAATCCAATCAAATACATTCCAACGAACGCCATCCAGCCCAATCCAATCCAATTCATTCCAACGAACGGCATCCAGCCCAATCCAATCCAATCCAATCTAATGCGATCCAATCCAATCCAGGTAACGCCATCCAATCCAATCCAATCCATTCCAATCCAATCCGATTCAATCCAATCCAATCCAATCCAATCCAATCCAAGAAACGGTATCCAATCCAATCCAATCCAATGCAATCCAATCCAATCCAAGCAGATCAAATCCAATCCAATCCAATCCAATGAACGGCATCCAATGCAATCCAATTCAATCCAATCCGAGCCAATCCAATCCAATCTAGGGATCGGCAACCAATCCAATCCAATCCAATCAAATCCAATTCAATCCAAGTAACGGCATCCAATCCAATCCAGTCAAATCCAATCCAATCCAATCCAATCCAATCCAATCTAAGGAACGGCATCCAATTCAATTCAATCCAATCCAAACCAATCCAATCCAATCCAAGTAACGGCATCCAATCCAATCCAATGCAATCCATTCCAATCCAATCCAATCCAATCCAATCTAAGGAACGGCATCCAATCCAATCCAATCTAACTAACGGCAGCCAGTTCAATCCAATCCAATCCAATCCAATCCAAGGAACGCCATCCAATCCGATCCAATCCAATCCAATCGAATCCGATCTAATCCAATCCAATCCAAGGAACGGCATCAAATCCAATCCAATTCAATCAAATTCAATCCAATCCAATCCAATCCAATCCAATACAACCCAATTCAAGGAACGGCATCCAATCCAATCCAAACCAATGGAATCCATTACATTCGAATCCAATCCAATCCAATCTATGGAACGGCATCCAATTCAATCCAATCCAATCAAATCCAATTCAATCCAAGTAACGGCATCCAATACAATCCAGTCAAATCCAATCCAATCCAATCCAATCCAATCTAAGGAACGGCATCCAATTCAATTCAATCCAATCCAAACCAATACAATCCAATCCAAGTAACGGCATCCAATCCAATCCAATGCAATCCATTCCAATCCAATCCAATCCAATCCAATCTAAGGAACGGCATCCAATCCAATCCAATCCAACTAACGGCAGCCAATTCAATCCAATCCAATCGAATCCAATCCAAGGAACGCCATCCAATCCGATCCAATCCAATCCAATCGAATCCGATCCAATCCAATCCAATCCAAGGAACGGCATCAAATCCAATCCAATCCAATCAAATTCAATCCAATCCAATCCAATCCAATACAACCCAATTCAAGGAACGCCATCCAATCCAATCCAATGCAATCCAAACAGATCCAATCCAATCCAATCCAATCCACGCCAATCCAATCAAATCCAATCAAAGGAACGGCATCCAATCCAATCCAAGTAACGGCATCCAATCCAATCCAATCCAATGCAATCCATTCCAATCCAATCCAATCCATTCCAATCTAAGGAACGGCATCCAATCCAATCCAATCTAACTAACGGCAGCCAATTCAATCTAATCCAAACAAATCCAATCCAATCCAAGGACCGCCATCCAATCCGATCCAATCCAATCCAATCGAAGCCGTTCCAATCCAATCCAATCCATGGAACGGCATCAAATCCAATCCAATCCAATAAAATTCAATACAATCCAATCCAATACAATACAACCCAATTCAAGGAACGGCATCCAATCCAATCCAATGCAATCCAAACCGATCCAATCCAATCCAAACCAATCCAATCCAATCCAATCAAAGGAAAGGCATCCAATCCAATCCTATCCAATCCACTCCAAGGAACGGCATCCAATCCAATCCAATCCAATGCAATCCATTCCAATCCAATCCAATCCAATCTCAGAAACGGCATCCAATCGAATCCAATCGAACTAACGGCAGCCAATTCAATCCAATCCAATCCAATGCAATCCAAGGAACGCCATCCAATCCGATCCAATCCAATCCAATCCAATCCGATCCACTCCAATCCAATCCAAGGAACGGCATCAAATCCAATCCAATTCAATCAAATTCAATACAATACAATCCAATCCAATACAACCCAATTCAAGGAACGGCATCCAATCCAATCCAAGCCAATGGAATCCATTACAATCGAATCTCATCCAATCCAATTCAATCCAAGTAACGGCATCCAATCCAATCCAGTCCAATCCAATCCAATCCAATCCAATCCGATCCAATCCGATCCAATTCAATCCAAGGAACGGCATTAAACCAATCCAATCCAATCCAATCCAATCCAATCTAATGAACGGCATCCAATTCAATCCAATCCAGTCCAATCCAATCCAATCCAAGTAACGGCATTCAATACAATCCAGTCCAATCGAATCCAATCCAATCCAATCCAAGGAACGGCATTAAACCAATGCAATACAATCCATTCCAAACCAATCCAATCCAATGTAAGGAACGGCATCCATCCAACCAAATCCATTCCAATCCAATCCAAACCATGTAACGGCATCCAATACAATCCAATCCAATCCAATCCAGTCCAGTCCAATCCAAGGAACGGCCTCCAATCCAATCCAATCCAAACAATTCCAATGCAATCCAATCCATTCCAAGGAAAGGCATCCAATCCAATCCAATCCAAACCAATCCAATCCAATTCAACACAATACAATACAATCCAATGAACGGCATCCAATCCAATCCAATCCAATCCGAGCCAGTCCAATCCAATCGAAAGAACGGCATCCAATTCAATGCAATCGAATCCAAGGAACGGCATGCAATCCAATCCAATGCAATGCAATCCAATTCAAAACAATCCGATCCAATCCAATCCAATCCAACCCAATCCGATCCAATCAAATCCAATCAAATCCAATACAATGAACGGCATGCTATCCAATCCAATGCAATCCAATCCTATACCATCCAATCCACGGAACGCCATCCAATCCAATCCAATGCAATCCAAACCGATCCAATCCAATCCATTCCAATCCAATCCAATCCAATCCAATCCAATCCAAGGAACGGCATCCAATCAAATCCAATCCAATCCACTCCAATCCAAGCCAATCCAATCCAATCCAATCCAATCCAATCCAATCCAATCCAATCCAATCCAATCCAATCCAATCAAAGGAACGGGATCCAATCCAATCCCATCCAATCCAATCCAAGGAACGGCATTCAATCCAATCCAATGCAATCCAAACCGTTCCAATCCAATCCAATCCAATCCAATTCACGCCAATCCAATCAAATCCAATCAAAGGAACGGCATCCAATCCAATCCAATCCAATCCAAGGAACGGCATCCAATCCAATCCAATCCAATGCAATCCATTCCAATCCAATCCAATCCAATCCAATGAAAGGAACGGTATCCAATCCAATCCAGTCCAATGCAATCCAATCCAATCCAATGACATCATATCCAATCCAATCCAATCCAATGAACGGCATCCAATGCAATCCAATCCAATCCGAGCCAATCCAATCCAATCCAATCCAATCCAAGGAACGGTATCCAATCCAATCCAGTCCAATGCAATCCAATCCAATCCAATGAGATCAAATCCAATCCAATCCAATCCAATGAACGGCATCCAATGCAATCCAATCCAATCCGAGCCAATCCAATCCAATCTAGGGAACGGCATCCAATCCAATCCAATCCAATCCAAGGAACGGCATCTAATCCAATCCAATGCAATGCAATCCAATCCAAACCAATCCAATCCAATCTCATCCAATCCAATCGAAGGAACTGCATTCAATCCAATCCAATCCAATCCAAGCCAATCCAATCCAATCCAATCCAATACAATCCAATCCAATCAAATCCAATCCAATGAACGGCATGCAATCCAATCCAATGCAATCCAATCCTATCCCATCCAATCCAAGGAACGCCATTCAATCCAATCCATTGCAATCCAAACCGATCCAATCCAATCCAATCCAATCCAATCCAAGCCAATCCAATCCAATCAAAGGAATGGCATCCAATCCAATCCAATCCAATCCAAGCAACGGCATCCAATCCAATCCAATCCAATGCAATCCATTCCAATCCAATCCAATCCAATCCAATCTAAGGAACGGCATCCAATCCGATCCAATCCAATCCAATCAAATTCAATCCAATCCAATCCAATCCAATACAACCAAATTCAAGGAACGGCATCGAATCCAACCCAATGCAATCCAAACCGATCCAATCCAATCCAATCCAAGCCAATCCAATACAATCCAATCCAATCAAAGGAAAGGCATCCAATCCAATCCAATCCAATACAAGGAACGGCATCCAATCCATTGCAATCCATTCCAATCCAATCCAATCCAACTAACGGCAGCCAATTCAATCCAATCCAATCCAATCCAATCCAAGGAACGCCATCCAATCCGATCCAATCCAATCCAATCCAAAACGATCCAATCCAATCCACTCCAAGGAACGGCATCAAATACAATCCAATTCAATCAAATTAAATCCAATACAATCCAATCCAATACAACCCACTTCAAGGAACGGCATCCAATCCAATCCAATGCAATCCAAACCGATCCAATCCAATCCAATCCCAGCCAATCCAATCCAATCCAATCCAATCAAAGGAAAGGCATCCAATCCAATCCAAAACAAGGAACGGCATCCAATCCATTGCAATCCATTCCAATCCAATCCAATCCAACTAACGGCAGCCAATTCAATCCAATCCAATCCAATCCAATCCAAGGAACGCCATCCAATCCGATCCAATCCAATCCAATGCAAAACGTTCCAATCCAATCCACTCCAAGGAACGGCATCAAATACAATCCAATTCAATCAAATTAAATCCAATACAATCCAATCCAATACAACCCACTTCAAGGAACGGCATCCAATCCAATCCAATGCAATCCAAACCGATCCAATCCAATCCAATCCAAGCCAATCGAATCCAATCCAATCAAAGGAAAGGCATCCAATCCAATCCAATCCAATACAAGGAACGGCATCCAATCCATTACAATCCATTCCAATCCAATCCAATCTCAGGAACGGCATCCAATTCAATCCAATCCAATCCAATCCAATCCATGGAACGCCATCCAATCCGATCCAATCCAATCCAATCCAATCCGATCCAATCCAATCCAATCCAATCCAATCCAATCCAATCCAAGGAACGGCATCAAATCCAATCCAATTCAATCAAATTAAATCCAATCCAATCCAATACAACCCAATTCAAGGAACGGCATCCAATCCAATTCAAACCAATGGAATCCATTACATTCGAATCTATTCCAATCCAATCTATGGAACGGCATTCAATTCAATCCAATCCAATCCAATTCAATCCAAGTAACGGCATCCAATACAATCCAGTCCAATCCAATCCAATCCAATCCAATCCAATCCAATCCAATCCAATCCAATCCAATCCAATCCAATCCAATCCAATCCAATCCAATCCAATCCAATCCAATCTAAGGAACGGCATCCAATTCAATTCAATCCAATCCAATCCAATCCAATCCAATCCAATCCAATCCAATCCAAATAACGGCATCCAATCCAATCCAATGCAATCCATTCCAATCCAATCCAATCCAATCTGAGGAACGGCATCCAATCCAATCCAATCCAACTAACGGTAGCCAATTCAATCCAATCCAATCCAATCCAATCCAAGGAACGCCATCCAATCCGATCCAATCCAATCCAATCGAATGCAATCCAATCCAATGAGATCAAATCCAATCCAATCCAATCCAATGAACGGCATCCAATGCAATCCAATCCAATCCGAGCCAATCCAATCCAATCCAATCCAATCCAATCCAAGGAACGGTATCCAATCCAATCCAGTCCAATGCAATCCAATCCAATGAGATCAAATCCAATCCAATCCAATCCAATGAACGGCATCCAATGCAATCCAATCCAATCCGAGCCAATCCAATCCAATCTAGGGAACGGCATCCAATCCAATCCAATCCAATCCAAGGAACGGCATCTAATCCATTCCAAAGCAATGCAATCCAATCCAAACCAATCCAATCCAATCTAATCCAATCCAATCTAAGGAACTGCATTCAATCCAATCCAATCCAATCCAATCCAATCCAAGCCAATCCAAACCAATCCAATCCAATCCAATCCAATGCAATCAAATCCAATCCAATGAACGGCATGCAATCCAATCCAATGCAATACAATCCTATCCCATCCAATCCAAGGAACGCCATTCAATCCAATCCATTGCAATCCAAACCGATCCAATCCAATCCAATCCAATCCAAGCCAATCCAATCTAATCAAAGGAATGGCATCCAATCCAATCCAATCCAATCCAAGCAACGGCATCCAATCCAATCCAATCCAATGCAATTCATTCCAATCCAATCCAATCCAATCTAAGGAACGGCATCCAATCCGATCCAATCCAATCCAATCGAATCCGATCCAATCCAATCCAATCCATGGAACGGCATCAAATCCAATTCAATCCAATCAAATTCAATACAATCCAATCCAATCCAATACAACCAAATTCAAGGAACGGAATCCAATCCAACCCAATGCAATCCAATCCGATCCAATCCAATCCAATCCAAGCCACTCCAATCCAATCCAATCAAAGGAAAGGCATCCAATCCAATCCAATCCAATACAAGGAACGGCATCCAATCCATTGCAATCCATTCCAATCCAATCCAATCCAACTAACGGCAGCCAATTCAATCCAATCCAATCCAATCCAATCCAAGGAACGCCATCCAATCCAATCCAATCCAATCCAAAACGATCCAATCCAATCCACTCCAAGGAACGGCATCAAATCCAATCCAATTCAATCAAATTAAATCCAATCCAATCCAATCCAATACAACCCAATTCAAGGAACGGCATCCAATCCAATCCAATGCAATCCAAACCGATCCAATCCAATCCACTCCAAGGAACGGCATCAAATCCAATCCAATTCAATCAAATTAAATCCAATCCAATCCAATCCAATACAACCCAATTCAAGGAACGGCATCCAAGCCAATCCAATCCAATCCAATCCAATCAAAGGAAAGGCATCCAATCCAATCCAATACAATACAAGGAACGGCATCCAATCCATTACAATCCATTCCAATCCAATCCAATCCAATCTCAGGAACGGCATCCAATCCAATCCAATCCAACAAACGGCAGCCAATTCAATCCAATCTAATCCAATCCAATCCATGGAACGCCATCCAATCCGATCCAATCCAATCCAATCCAATCCGATCCAATCCAATCCAATCCAATCCAAGGAACGGCATCAAATCCAATCCAATTCAATCAAATTAAATCCAATCCAATCCAATCCAATCTGAGGAACTGCATCCAATCCAATCCAATCCAATCCAATCCTATCCAAGTAACGGCAGTCAATCCAATCCAATCCAATCCAATCCACGGAACGCCATCCAATCCGATCCAATCCTATCCAATCCAATCCGATCCAATCCAATCCAGTCCAATAAAACCCAATTCAAGGAACGGCATCCAATCCAATCCAATCAAATGCAATCCAATCCAAGGAACGGCATCCAATCCAATCCAATCCAAGGAACGGCATTAGACCAATCCAATCCAATCCATTCCAACGAACGGCATCCAGCCCAATCCAATCAAATCCATTCCAACGAACTTCATCCAGCCCAATCCAATCCAATCCAATCTAATCCGATCCAATCCAATCCAATCCAATCCAATCCAAGGAACGGTATCCAATCCAGTCCAATCCAATGGAATCCAATCCAATCCAATAAGATCAAATCCAATCCAATCCAATCCAATGAACGGCATCCAATGCAATCCAATCCAATCCGAGCCAATCCAATCCAATCCAATCCAATCCAAGGAACGGTATCCAATCCAATCCAGTCCAATGCAATCCAATCCAATCCAATGAGATCAAATCCAATCCAATCCAATCCAATGAACGGCATCCAATGCAATCCAATCCAATCCGAGCCAATCCAATGCAATCCAGGGAACGGCATCCAATCCAATCCAATCCAATCCAAGGAACGGCATCTCATCCAATCCAATGCAATGCAATCCAATCCAAACCAATCCAATCCAATCTAATCCAATCCAATCTAAGGAACTGCATTCAATCCAATCCAATCCAATCCAATCCAATCCTAGCCAATCCAATCCAATCCAATCCAATCCAATCAAATCCAATCCAATGAACGGCATGCAATCCCATCCAATGCAATCCAATCCTATCCCATCCAATCCAAGGAACGCCATTCAATCCAATCCATTGCAATCCAAACCGATCCAATCCAATCCAATCCAATCCAATCCGATCCAATCCAATGCAATCCAATCCAATCCAATCAAATCCAATCCAATGAACGGCATGCAATCCAATCCAATGCAATACAATCCTATACCATCCAATCCACGGAACGCCGTACAATCCAATCCAATGCAATCCAAGCTCTCCAATCCAATCCATTCCAATCCAATCCAATCCAATCCAAGGAACGGCATCCAATCGAAACCACTCCAATCCAAGCCAATCCAATCCAATCCAATCCAATTCAATCCAAGGAACGGCATTCAATCCAATCCAATCCAATCCAATGCAATCCATTCCAATCCAATCCAATCCAATCCAATCCAATCCAATCTGAGGAAAGGCATCCAATCCAATCCAATCCAATCCAATCCAATCCAATCCTATCCAAGTAACGGCAGTCAATCCAATCCAATCCAATCCAATCCACGGAACGCCATCCAATCCGATCCAATCCTATCCAATCCAATCCGATCCAATCCAATCCAGTCCAATACAACCCAATTCAAGGAACGGCATCCAATCCAATCCAATCAAATGCAATCCAATCCAAGGAACGGCATCCAATCCAATCCAATCCAATCCAATCCAAGGAACGGCATTAGACCAATCCAATCCAATCCATTCCAACGAACGGCATCCAGCCCAATCCAATCAAATCCATTCCAACGACCTGCATCCAGCCCAATACAATCCAATCCAATCTAATCCGATCCAATCCAATCCAATCCAATCCAAGGAACGGTATCCAATCCAATCCAATGCAATGCAATCCAATCCAATCCAATGAGATCAAATCCAATCCAATCCAATCCAATGAACGGCATCCAATGCAATCCAATCCAATCCGAGCCAATCCAATCCAATCCAATCCAATCCAAGGAACGGTATCCAATCCAATCCAGTCCAATGCAATCCAATCCAATCCAATGAGATCAAATCCAATCCAATCCAATCCAATGAACGGCATCCAATGCAATCCAATCCAATCCGAGCCAATCCAATCCAATCGAGGGAACGGCATCCAATCCAATCCAAGGAACGGCATCTAATCCAATCCAATGCAATGCAATCCAATCCAAACCAATCCAATCCAATCTCATCCAATCCAATCGAAGGAACTGCATTCAATCCAATCCAATCCAATCCAATCCAAGCCAATCCAATCCAATCCAATCCAATACAATCCAATCCAATCAAATCCAATCCAATGAACGGCATGCAATCCAATCCAATGCAATCCAATCCAATACAATCCAATCCAATCAAATCCAATCCAATGAACGGCATGCAATCCAATCCAATGCAATCCAATCCTATCCCATCCAATCCAAGGAACACCATTCAATCCAATCCATTGCAATCCAAACCGATCCAATCCAATCCAATCCAATCCAAGCCAATCCAATCCAATCAAAGGAATGGCATCCAATCCAATCCAATCCAATCCAAGCAACGGCATCCAATCCAATCCAATCCAATGCAATCCATTCCAATCCAATCCAATCCAATCCAATCTAAGGAACGGCATCCAATCCGATCCAATCCAATCCAATCGAATCCGATCCAATCCAATCCAATCCATGGAACGGCATCAAGTCCAATCCAATCCAATCAAATTCAATCCAATCCAATCCAATCCAATACAACCAAATTCAAGGAACGGCATCGAATCCAACCCAATGCAATCCAAACCGATCCAATCCAATCCAATCCAAGCCAATCCAATACAATCCAATCCAATCAAAGGAAAGGCATCCAATCCAATCCAATCCAATACAAGGAACGGCATCCAATCCATTGCAATCCATTCCAATCCAATCCAATCCAACTAACGGCAGCCAATTCAATCCAATCCAATCCAATCCAATCCAAGGAACGCCATCCAATCCGATCCAATCCAATCCAATCCAAAACGATCCAATCCAATCCACTCCAAGGAACGGCATCAAATACAATCCAATTCAATCAAATTAAATCCAATACAATCCAATCCAATACAACCCACTTCAAGGAACGGCATCCAATCCAATCCAATGCAATCCAAACCGATCCAATCCAATCCAATCCCAGCCAATCCAATCCAATCCAATCCAATCCAATCAAAGGAAAGGCATCCAATCCAATCCAATCCAATCCAAGGAACGGTATCCAATCCAATCCAATGCAATGCAATCCAATCCAATCCAATGAGATCAAATCCAATCCAATCCAATCCAATGAACGGCATCCAATGCAATCCAATCCAATCCGAGCCAATCCAATCCAATCCAATCCAATCCAAGGAACGGTATCCAATCCAATCCAGTCCAATGCAATCCAATCCAATCCAATGAGATCAAATCCAATCCAATCCAATCCAATGAACGGCATCCAATGCAATCCAATCCAATCCGAGCCAATCCAATCCAATCGAGGGAACGGCATCCAATCCAATCCAATCCAATCCAAGGAACGGCATCTAATCCAATCCAATGCAATGCAATCCAATCCAAACCAATCCAATCCAATCTCATCCAATCCAATCGAAGGAACTGCATTCAATCCAATCCAATCCAATCCAATCCAAGCCAATCCAATCCAATCCAATCCAATACAATCCAATCCAATCAAATCCAATCCAATGAACGGCATGCAATCCAATCCAATGCAATCCAATCCTATCCCATCCAATCCAAGGAACGCCATTCAATCCAATCCATTGCAATCCAAACCGATCCAATCCAATCCAATCCAATCCAATCCAATCCAAGCCAATCCAATCCAATCAAAGAAATGGCATCCAATCCAATCCAATCCAATCCAAGCAACGGCATCCAATCCAATCCAATCCAATGCAATCCATTCCAATCCAATCCAATCCAATCCAATCTAAGGAACGGCATCCAATCCGATCCAATCCAATCCAATCGAATCCGATCCAATCCAATCCAATCCATGGAACGGCATCAAGTCCAATCCAATCCAATCAAATTCAATCCAATCCAATCCAATCCAATACAACCAAATTCAAGGAACGGCATCGAATCCAACCCAATGCAATCCAAACCGATCCAATCCAATACAATCCAAGCCAATCCAATACAATCCAATCCAATCAAAGGAAAGGCATCCAATCCAATCCAATCCAATACAAGGAACGGCATCCAATCCATTGCAATCCATTCCAATCCAATCCAATCCAACTAACGGCAGCCAATTCAATCCAATCCAATCCAATCCAATCCAAGGAACGCCATCCAATTCGATCCAATCCAATCCAATCCAAAACGATCCAATCCAATCCACTCCAAGGAACGGCATCAAATACAATCCAATTCAATCAAATTAAATCCAATACAATCCAATCCAATACAACCCACTTCAAGGAACGGCATCCAATCCAATCCAATGCAATCCAAACCGATCCAATCCAATCCAATCCCAGCCAAACCAATCCAATCCAATCCAATCAAAGGAAAGGCATCCAATCCAATCCAATCCAAAACAAGGAACGGCATCCAATCCATTGCAATCCATTCCAATCCAATCCAATCCAACTAACGGCAGCCAATTCAATCCAATCCAATCCAATCCAATCCAATCCAAGGAACGCCATCCAATCCGATCCAATCCAATCCAATCCAAAACGATCCAATCCAATCCACTCCAAGGAACGGCATCAAATACAATCCAATTCAATCAAATTAAATCCAATACAATCCAATCCAATACAACCCACTTCAAGGAACGGCATCCAATCCAATCCAATGCAATCCAAACCGATCCAATCCAATCCAATCCAAGCCAATCGAATCCAATCCAATCAAAGGAAAGGCATCCAATCCAATCCAGTCCAATACAAGGAGCGGCATCCAATCCATTACAATCCATTCCAATCCAATCCAATCCAATCTCAGGAACGGCATCCAATTCAATCCAATCCAATCCAATCCAATCCATGGAACGCCATCCAATCCGATCCAATCCAATCCAATCCAATCCGATCCAATCCAATCCAATCCAATCCAAGGAACGGCATCAAATCCAATCCAATTCAATCAAATTAAATCCAATCCAATCCAATACAACCCAATTCAAGGAACGGCATCCAATCCAATTCAAACCAATGGAATCCATTACATTCGAATCTATTCCAATCCAATCTATGGAACGGCATCCAATACAATCCAGTCCAATCCAATCCAATCCAATCCAATCCAATACAATCCAGTCCAATCCAATCCAATCCAATCCAATCCAATCCAATCCAATCCGATCCAATCCAAGCCAATCCAAGCCAATCCAATCAAATCCAATCAAAGGAAAGGCATCCAATCCAATCCAATCCAAAACAAGGAACGGCATCCAATCCATTGCAATCCATTCCAATCCAATCCAATCCAACTAACGGCAGCCAATTCAATCCAATCCAATCCAATCCAATCCAAGGAACGCCATCCAATCCGATCCAATCCAATCCAATCCAATCCAAATAACGGCATCCAATCCAATCCAATGCAATCCATTCCAATCCAATCCAATCCAATCTGAGGAACGGCATCCAATCCAATCCAATCCAACTAACGGCAGCCAATTCAATCCAATCCAATCCAATCCAATCCAAGGAACGCCATCCAATCCGATCCAATCCAATCCAATCGAATGCAATCCAATCCAATCCAATGAGATCAAATCCAATCCAATCCAATCCAATGAACGGCATCCAATGCAATCCAATCCAATCCGAGCCAATCCAATCCAATCCAATCCAATCCAATCCAATCCAATCCAATCCAAGGAACGGTATCCAATCCAATCCAGTCCAATGCAATCCAATCCAATCCAATGAGATCAAATCCAATCCAATCCAATCCAATGAACGGCATCCAATGCAATCCAATCCAATCCGAGCCAATCCAATCCAATCTAGGGAACGGTATCCAATCCAATCCAATCCAATCCAAGGAACGGCATCTAATCCATTCCAAAGCAATGCAATCCAATCCAAACCAATCCAATCCAATCTAATCCAATCCAATCTAAGGAACTGCATTCAATCCAATCCAATCCAATCCAAGCCAATCCAATCCAATCCAATCCAATCCAATCCAATGCAATCAAATCCAATCCAATGAACGGCATGCAATCCAATCCAATGCAATCCAATCCTATCCCATCCAATCCAAGGAACGCCATTCAATCCAATCCATTGCAATCCAAACCGATCCAATCCAATCCAATCCAATCCAATCCAAGCCAATCCAATCCAATCAAAGGAATGGCATCCAATCCAATCCAATCCAATCCAAGCAACGGCATCCAATCCAATCCAATCCAATGCAATTCATTCCAATCCAATCCAATCCAATCCAATCTAAGGAACGGCATCCAATCCGATCCAATCCAATCCAATCGAATCCGATTCAATCCAATCCAATCCATGGAACGGCATCAAATCCAATTCAATCCAATCAAATTCAATACAATCCAATCCAATCCAATACAACCAAATTCAAGGAACGGCATCCAATCCAACCCAATGCAATCCAATCCGATCCAATCCAAGCCAATCCAAGCCAATCCAATCAAATCCAATCAAAGGAAAGGCATCCAATCCAATCCAATCCAATACAAGGAACGGCATCCAATCCATTGCAATCCATTCCAATCCAATCCAATCCAACTAACGGCAGCCAATTCAATCCAATCCAATCCAATCCAATCCAAGGAACGCCATCCAATCCGATCCAATCCAATCCAATCCAAAACGATCCAATCCAATCCACTCCAAGGAACGGCATCAAATCCAATCCAATTCAATCAAATTAAATCCAATCCAATCCAATCTAATACAACCCAATTCAAGGAACGGCATCCAATCCAATCCAATGCAATCCAAACCGATCCAATCCAATCCACTCCAAGGAACGGCATCAAATCCAATCCAATTCAATCAAATTAAATCCAATCCAATCCAATCCAATACAACCCAATTCAAGGAACGGCATCCAAGCCAATCCAATCCAATCCAATCCAATCTAAGGAACGGCAACCAATCCGATCCAATCCAATCCAATCGAATCCGATCCAATCCAATCCAATCCATGGAACGGCATCAAATCCAATTCAATCCAATCAAATTCAATACAATCCAATCCAATCCAATACAACCAAATTCAAGGAACGGCATCCAATCCAACCCAATGCAATCCAATCCGATCCAATCCAATCCAATCCAAGCCAATCCAATCAAATCCAATCAAAGGAAAGGCATCCAATCCAATCCAATCCAATACAAGGAACGGCATCCAATCCATTGCAATCCATTCCAATCCAATCCAATCCAACTAACGGCAGCCAATTCAATCCAATCCAATCCAATCCAATCCAAGGAACGCCATCCAATCCGATCCAATCCAATCCAAAACGATCCAATCCAATCCACTCCAAGGAACGGCATCAAATCCAATCCAATTCAATCAAATTAAATCCAATCCAATCCAATCCAATACAACCCAATTCAAGGAACGGCATCCAATCCAATCCAATGCAATCCAAACCGATCCAATCCAATCCACTCCAAGGAACGGCATCAAATCCAATCCAATTCAATCAAATTAAATCCAATCCAATCCAATCCAATACAACCCAATTCAAGGAACGGCATCCAAGCCAATCCAATCCAATCCAATCCAATCAAAGGAAAGGCATCCAATCCAATCCAATACAAGGAACGGCATCCAATCCATTACAATCCATTCCAATCCAATCCAATCCAATCTCAGGAACGGCATCCAATCCAATCCAATCCAACAAACGGCAGCCAATTCAATCCAATCTAATCCAATCCAATCCATGGAACGCCATCCAATCCGATCCAATCCAATCCAATCCAATCCAATCCAATCCGATCCAATCCAATCCAATCCAATCCAAGGAACGGCATCAAATCCAATCCAATTCAATCAAATTAAATCCAATCCAATCCAATACAACCCAATTCAAGGAACGGCATCCAATCCAATTCAAACCAATGGAATCCATTACATTCGAATCTATTCCAATCCAATCTATGGAACGGCATCCAATTCAATCCAATCCAATCCAATTCAATCCAAGTAACGGCATCCAATACAATCCAGTCCAATCCAATCCAATCCAATCCAATCCAATCCAATCCAATCCAATCCAATCCAATCCAATCCAATCCAATCCAATCCAATCCAATCTAAGGAACGGCATCCAATTCAATTCAATCCAATCCAATCCAATCCAATCCAATCCAATCCAATCCAATCCAATCCAAATAACGGCATCCAATCCAATCCAATGCAATCCATTCCAATCCAACCCAATCCAATCTGAGGAACGGCATCCAATCCAATCCAATCCAACTAACGGCAGCCATTTCAATCCAATCCAATCCAATCCAATCCAAGGAACGCCATCCAATCCGATCCAATCCAATCCAATCGAATGCAATCCAATCCAATCCAATGAGATCAAATCCAATCCAATCCAATCCAATGAACGGCATCCAATGCAATCCAATCCAATCCGAGCCAATCCAATCCAATCCAATCCAATCCAAGGAACGGCATCCAATCCAATCCAATCCAATCCAAGGAACGGCATCTAATCCAATCCAATGCAATGCAATCCAATCCAAACCAATCCAATCCAATCTAATCCAATCCAATCTAAGGAACTGCATTCAATCCAATCCAATCCAATCCAATCCAATCCAATCCAAGCCAATCCAATCCAATCCAATCCAATCCAATCCAATCCAATGCAATCAAATCCAATCCAATGAACGGCATGCAATCCAATCCAATGCAATCCAAACCGATCCAATCCAATCCAAGCCAATCCAATCCAATCAAAGGAATGGCATCCAATCCAATCCAATCCAATCCAAGCAACGGCATCCAATCCAATCCAATCCAATGCAATTCATTCCAATCCAATCCACTCCAATCCAATCTAAGGAACGGCATCCAATCCGATCCAATCCAATCCAATCGAATCCGATCCAATCCAATCCAATCCATGGAACGGCATCAAATCCAATCCACCCAATCAAATTCAATACAATCCAATCCAATCCAATACAACCAAATTCAAGGAACGGCATCCAATCCAACCCAATGCAATCCAATCCGATCCAATCCAATCCAATCCAAGCCAATCCAATCCAATCCAATCAAAGGAAAGGCATCCAATCCAATCCAATCCAATAAAAGGAACGGCATCCAATCCAATCCAATGCAATCCATTCCAATCCAATCCAATCCAATCTAAGGAACGGCATCCAATCCAATCCAATCCAACTAACGGCAACCAATCCAATCCAATTCAATCCAAGTAACGGCATCCAATCCAATCCAGTCCAATCAAATCCAATCCAATCCAATCCAATTCAATCCAATCTAAGGAACGGCATCCAATTCAATTCAATCCAATCCAATCCAATCCAAATAACGGCATCCAATCCAATCCAATGCAATCCATTCCAATCCAATCCAATCCAATCTAAGGAACGGCATCCAATCCAATCCAATCCAACTAACGGCAGCCAATTCAATCCAATCCAATCCAATCCAAGGAACGCCATCCAATCCGATCCAATCCAATCGAATCCGATCCAATCCAATCCAAGGAACGGCATCAAATCCAATCCAATCCAATCAAATTCAATACAATCCAATCCAATCCAATGCAACCCAATTCAAGGAACGCCATCCAATCCAATCCAATGCAATCCAAACTGATGCAATCCAATCCAATCCAATCCAATCCACGCCAATCCAATCAAATCCAATCAAAGGAACGGCATCCAATCCAATCCAATCTAATCCAATCCAATCCTATCCAATCCAAGGAACGGCATCCAATCCAATCCAATCCAATGCAATCCATTCCAATCCAATCCAATCCAATCCAATCTAAGGAACGGCATCCAATCCAATCCAATCCAACTAACGGCAGCCAATTCAATCCAATCCAAACAAATCCAATCCAATCCAAGAAACGCCATCCAATCCGATCCAATCCAATCCAATCCGATCCAATCCAATCCAATCCAAGGAACGGCATCAAATCCAATGCAATTCAATCAAAGTCAATACAATCCAATCCAATCAAATCCAAACCAATTCAAGGAACGGCATCCAATGCAACCCAAACCAATGGAATCCATTACAATCGAATCCAATCCAATCCAATCTATGGAACGGCATCCAATCCAATCCAGTCCAATCCAATCCAATCCAATCCAATCCAATCCAAGGAACGGCATTAAACCAATCCAATCCAATCCAATCCAATCTAAGGAACGGCATCCAATTCAATCCAATCCAGTCCAATCCAATCCAATCCAAGGAACGGCATCCAATCCAATCCAGTCCAATCCAATCCAATCCAATCCAAGGAACGGCATTAAACCAATCCAATCCAATCCGTTCCAAACCAATCCAATCCAATCCAATGTAAGGAACGGCATCCATCCAACCCAATCCATTCCAATCCAATCCAAACCATGTAACGCCATCCAATCCAATCCAATCCAATCCAATCCAATCCAGTCCAGTCCAATCCAAGGAACGGCCTCCATTCCAATCCAATCCAAACCATTCCAATTCAACCCAATCCATGCCAAGGAAAGGCGTCCAATCAATCCATTCCAATCCAAACCAATCCAATCCAATCCAACACAATACAATCCAATCCAATGAACGGAATCCAATCCAATCCAATCCAATCCTATCCAATCCAATCCAATCCGAGCCAATCCAATCCAATCTAAAGAACGGCATCCAATTCAATGCAATCCAATCCAAGGAACGGCATCCAATCCAATCCAATGCAGTGCAATCCAATCCAATCCAATCCAATCCGATCCAATCCAATCCAATCCAATCCAATCCAATCAAATCCAATCCAATGAACGGCATGCAATCCAATCCAATGCAATCCAATCCTATACCATCCAATCCACGGAACGCCATCCAATCCAATCCAATGCAATCCAAACCGATCCAATCCATTCCAATCCAATCCAATCCAATCCAAGGAACGGCATCCAATCAAATCCAATCCAATCCACTCCAATACAACCCAATCCAATCCAATACAATCAAAGGAACGGCATTCAATCCAATCCAATCCAATCCAAGGAACGGCATTCAATCCAATCCAATCCAATCCAATCCAATCCAATCCATTACAATCCAATCCAATCCAATCCAATCTGAGGAACGGCATCCAATCCAATCGAATCCAATCCAATCCAAGTAACGGCAGCCAATCCAATCCAATCCAATCCACGGAACGCCATCCAATCCGATCCAATCCTATCCAATCCAATCCGATCCAATCCAATCCAGTCCAATACAACCCAATTCAAGGAACGGCATCCAATCCAATCCAATCCAATGCAATCCAATCCAAGTAACGGCATCCAATCCAATCCAATCCAATCCAAACCAGGGAACGGCATTAGAACAATCCAATAAAATACATTCCAACGAACGCCATCCAGCCCAATCCAATCCAATTCATTCCAACGAACGGCATCCAGCCCAATCCAATCCAATCCAAGTAACGCCATCCAATCCAATCCAATCCAATCCAATCCGATCCAATCCAATCCAATCCAATCCAATCCAAGAAACGGTATCCAATCCAATCCAATCCCATGCAAACCAATCCAATCCAAGCAGATCAAATCCAATCCAATCCAATCCAATGAACGGCATCCAATGCAATCCAATTCAATCCAATCCGAGCTAATCCAATCCAATCTAGGGATCGGCATCCAATCCAATCCAATCCAATCCAATCCAATCCACGGAACGCTATCCAATCCGATCCAATCCAATCCAATCCAATCCGATCCAATCCAATCCAATCCAATCCAAGGAACGGCATCAAATCCAATCCAATTCAATCAAATTCAATCCAATCCAATCCAATCCAATACAACCCAATTCAAGGAACGGCATCCAATCCAATCCAAACCAATGGAATCCATTACATTCGAATCCAATCCAATCCAATCTATGGAACGGCATCCAATTCAATCCAATCCAATCAATTCCAATTCAATCCAAGTAACGGCATCCAATCCAATCCAGTCAAATCCAATCCAATCCAATCCAATCCAATCCAATCCAATCTAAGGAACGGCATCCAATTCAATTTAATCCAATCCAAACCAATCCAATCCAATCTAATCCAATCCAATCTAAGGAACTGCATTCAATCCAATCCAATCCAATCCAAGCCAATCCAATCCAATCAAATCCAATCCATTCCAATGCAATCAAATCCAATCCAATGAACGGCATGCAATCCAATCCAATGCAATCCAATCCTATCCCATCCAATCCAAGGAACGCCATTCAATCCAATCCATTGCAATCCAAACCGATCCAATCCAATCCAATCCAATCCAAGCCAATCCAATCCAATCAAAGGAATGGCATCCAATCCAATCCAATCCAATCCAAGCAACGGCATCCAATCCAATACAATCCAATGCAATTCATTCCAATCCAATCCAATCCAATCCAATCTAAGGAACGGCATCCAATCCGATCCAATCCAATCCAAGCGAATCCGATCCAATCCAATCCAATCCATGGAACGGCATCAAATCCAATCCAATCCAATCAAATTCAATACAATCCAATCCAATCCAATACAACCAAATTCAAGGAACGGCATCCAATCCAACCCAATGCAATCCAATCCGATCCAATCCAATCCAATCCAAGCCAATCCAATCCAATCCAATCAAAGGAAAGGCATCCAATCCAATCCAATCCAATACAAGGAACGGCATCCAATCCATTGCAATCCATTCCAATCCAATCCAATCCAACTAACGGCAGCCAATTCAATCCAATCCAATCCAATCCAATCCAAGGAACCCCATCCAATCCGAACCAATCCAATCCAATCCAAAACGATCCAATCCAATCCACTCCAAGGAACATAGAACATAGAACATAGAACATAGAACATTACAGCGCAGAACAGGCCCTTCGGCCCACGATGTTGCACCGACCAGTTACAAACAAAAAAAAAAAAAAAAAAAAAAAAAAAAAAAAAAAAAAAAAAAAAGTGACCCTCCAACCTAAACCAATTTCTTATCGTCCATGAATCTATCTACGGCTCTCTTAAACGCCCCCAAACTAGGCGCATTTACAACTGATGCTGGTAGGGCATTCCAATCCCTCACCACTCTCTGGGTAAAGAACCTACCCCTGACATCGGTCCTGTAACTACCCCCCCTCAATTTAAAGCCATGCCCCCTCGTGCTGGATTTCTCCATCAGAGGAAAAAGGCTATCACTATCCACCCTATCTAATCCTCTAATCATCTTATATGTTTCAATAAGATCCCCTCTTAGCCGCCGCCTTTCCAGCGAAAACAATCCCAACTCACTCAGCCTCTCCTCATAGGATCTCCCCTCCATACCAGGCAACATCCTGGTAAACCTCCTCTGCACCTTCTCCAAAGCCTCCACATCCTTCCTGTAATGTGGGGACCAGAACTGCACACAGTACTCCAAGTGCGGCCGCACCAGAGTTGTGTACAGTAGCAACATAACGCTACGACTCCTAAATTCAATCCCCCTACCAATAAACGCCAAGACACCATATGCCTTCTTAACAACCTTATCTACTTGATTCCCAACTTTCAGGGATCTATGTACACATACACCTAGATCCCTCTGCTCCTCCACACTATTCAAAGTCCTCCCGTTAGCCCTATACTCAACACATCTGTTATTCCTACCAAAGTGAATTACCTCACACTTCTCCGCATTAAACTCCATCCGCCACCTCTCGGCCCAACATTGCAACCTGTCTAAGTCTTCCTGCAAACTACGACACCCTTCCTCACTGTCTACCACACCACCGACTTTGGTGTCATCAGCAAATTTGCTAATCCACCCAATTATACCCTCATCCAGGTCATTAATAAATATTACAAACAGCAGTGGCCCCAAAACAGATCCCTGAGGTACACCACTTGTAACCGCACTCCATGATGAATATTTACTATCAACCACCACCCTCTGTTTCCTATCCGCTAGCCAATTCCTGATCCAATTTCCTAGATCACCCCCAATCCCATACATCTGCATTTTCTGCAGAAGCCTACCATGGTGAACCTTATCAAACGCCTTACTAAAATCCATATATATCACGTCCACTGCCTTGCCCCCATCCACCTCCTTGGTCACTTTCTCAAAAAACTCAATAAGGTTAGTAAGGCACGACCTACCTGCCACAAAACCATGCTGACTATCACCTATCAATTCATTACTCTCCAAATAACTATAAATCCTATCCCTTATAATTTTTTCCAACATCTTGCCGACAACAGAAGTGAGACTCACCGGTCTATAATTCCCGGGGAAGTCTCTGTTCCCCTTCTTAAATAATGGAACAACATTCGCTAACCTCCAATCTTCTGGTACTATACCAGAGGCCAACGACGACCTGAAGATCAGAGCCAGAGGCTCTGCAATCACTTCTCTTGCCTCCCAGAGAATCCTTGGATAAATCCCATCCGGACCAGGGGATTTATCTATTTTCAGACCCTCCAGAATATCATGCACATCCTCCTTATCAACTGTAATACTGTTAATTCTACTCCCCTGCAACCCAGTGTCTTCCTCAGCTATATTCATGTCCCCTTGCGTGAACACCGAAGAGAAATATTGGTTCAATGCTTCACCAATCTCCTCCGGTTCCACACATAACTTCCCTCTGCCATCTATAACTGGCCCTAAACTTGCCCGAACCAGCCTTCTGTTCTTGACATACCTATAGAACGCCTTAGGATTCTCTTTAACCCTATCCGCCAAAGTCTTCTCATGTCCCCTTTTAGCCCTTCTAAGCTCGCTCTTCAACTCCCTCCTAGCCAATCTAAAGCTTTCTAGTGCACTACCCGAGTGCTCACGTCTCATCCAAACATAAGCCTCCTTTTTCTTTTTAACCAACAAAGAAACTTTTTTGGTGCACCACGGTTCCCTAGCCCTATCAATTCCTCCTTGCCTGACAGGGACATACCTATCACAGACTCGCAGTAGCTGCTCCTTGAAAAAACTCCACATGTCGGACGTTCCCAGTCCCTGTAATCTCCTAGTCCAACCTATGTTTCCTAATTCTCTCCTAATAGCCTCATAATTACCCTTACCCCAGCTAAAACCACTGGCCCGAGGTTCATGCCTATCCCTTTCCATCACTAAGGTGAACGTAACCGAATTGTGGTCACTATCACCAAAATGCACACCAACTTCCAAGTCTAGCACTTGGTCCGGCTCATTTCCCAGCACCAGATCCAATATAGCCTCACCTCTAGTTGGCCTGTCTACATACTGAGTCAAAAAACCTTCCTGCACGCTTTGAACAAAAACTGACCCCTCTAACGAGCTAGAGCTATAACAATTCCAGTCAATATTCGTAAAGTTAAAATCCCCCATAACAATTGCCCTATTACTTTCACTCCTAAGCAGGATTGACTCAGCAATCCTTTCCTCAACCTCTCTAGAACTTTTAGGAGGTCTATAAAAGACTCCCAACAGGTTGACCTCTCCTCTCCTATTTCTAATCTCCGCCCATACTACCTCAACAGATAAGTCCTCATCAAACCTCCTCTCTGACACTGTGATACAATCTCTGACCAATAATGCTACCCCTCCCCCTCTTCTACCTCCTTCCCTACTTCGACTAAAACATTTGAACCCCGGGACCTGCAGCATCCATTCCTGCCCCTGCTCTATCCATGTCTCTGAAATAGCCACAACATCGAAGTCCCAGGTACTGATCCACGCTGCAAGTTCACCCACTTTATTGCGAATACTCCTGGCATTGAAGTATACACATTTCAAACCCTGCTCCACCTCACCTCTGCAATGCCGTGTATTGCAGTCCCCATCCATGCATCCCTCACTTTCAGCCCCACTACTCAGGATCCCTCCCCCCCCCCGAATCAGTTTAAACCTCCCTGCATGGCCTTAGCAAATTTACCCCCCAGGATATTGGTCCCCTTCCGATTCAGGTGTAGACCATCCTTCTCATAGAGGTCACACCTTCCCCAGTACGAGCTCCAATTGCTTAAGTACCTGAACCCCTCCCTCCTGCACCATCCCCTCAGCCATGAATTCAAACCCTCCCTCTCCCTATTCCTCTCTAAACTATCCCGTGGCACAGGCAAGAGACCAGAGATAACCACTCTGTCAGTCTTGGCCTTTAGTTTCCACCCCAACTCCATAAATCCCTGCCTGATATCCCCTTCCCCTATCCTCCCTATGTCATGTGTCCCCACATGTACAATAACTTGTGGTTTATCTCCCTCCCCCCTAAGAGTTCTGAATACCCTGTCAGACACATCCCGGACCCTAGCCCCTGGTAGGCAACACACCAACCCTGAGTCCCTACCTTTAGTTCCGACCCTCCTATCTGTCCCCTTAATTGTGGAGTCCCCAATCACAAGGCCCAGTCTTTTACAGCCCCTAACCACCTGAGCTTTCTCACTCGGCTCACCCCCAGAGATCTGCTCTCTATGCTCAGTTGATTCCTCATCAACTGTAGCCTCCAGCACCGAAAACCTATTATGGAGGGGAACCGCCCCAAGTGATTGTCCTCCCGATTGCTTCTTACTCCTCCTCCTGGCATTAACCCAAGCCTCATTTCTAGGAGTTACTATTTCTTTATAACTCCCATCAATTTCCACCTCTACCTCCCGAATTATGCGGAGTTCCTCTAACTCCCCCTCCAGCTCCTTTACACGCTCCTCCAGAAGCTGCAATCTAATGCACTTCTTACAACTAAAATCTCCTGAAACACTACTGAATTCCCTCACCACATACATCCCACAGGAGATGCAGCATACTGCCTGAACTGCCATCCCTGAAGCCAAAAAACTTCCCCACACTTATAATTAGGTTAGAGGAGGATGGAAGGGTGGGATCCTCTACCAGTGTAGAGGATCGGGTATCTCTTCTGCACCAATTTATAGGGCTAGGAACTAGCTAGAACGGCATCAAATCCAATCCAATTCAATCAAATTAAATCCAATCCAATCCAATCCAATACAACCCAATTCAAGGAACGGCATCCAATCCAATCCAATGCAATCCAAACCGATCCAATCCAATCCACTCCATGGAACGGCATCAAATCCAATCCAATTCAATCAAATTAAATCCAATCCAATCCAATCCAATACAACCCAATTCAAGGAACGGCAGCCAAGCCAATCCAATCCAATCCAATCCAATCAAAGGAAAGGCATCCAATCCAATCCAATCCAATACAAGGAACGGCATCCAATCCATTACAATACATTCCAATCCAATCCAATCCAATCTCAGGAACGGCATCCAATCCAATCCAATCCAACAAACGGCAGCCAATTCAATCCAATCCAATCCAATCCAATCCAAGGAACGCCATCCAATCCGATCCAATCCAATCCAATCCAATCCGATCCAATCCAATCCAATCCAATCCAAGGAACGGCTTAAAATCCAATCCAAATCAATCAAATTAAATCCGATCCAATCCAATACAACCCAATTCAAGGAACGGCATCCGATCCAATTCAAACCAATGGAATCCATTACATTCGAATCTATTCCAATCCAATCTATGGAACGGCATCCAATTCAATCCAATCCAATCCAATTCAATCAAAGTCACGGCATCCAATCCAATCCAGTCCAGTCCAATCAAATCCAATCCAATCCAATCCAATCTAAGGAACGGCATCCAATTCAATTCAATCCAATCCAATCCAATCCAAATAACGGCATCCAATCCAATCCAATGCAATCCATTCCAATCCAATCCAATCCAATTTAAGGAACGGCATCCAATCCAATCCAATCCAACTAACGGCAGCCAATTCAATCCAATCCAATCCAATCCAAGGAACGCCATCCAATCCGATCCAATCCAATCCAATCGAATCCGATCCAATACAATCCAAGGAACGGCATCAAATCCAATCCAATCCAATCAAATTCAATACAATCCAATCCAATCCAATGCAACCCAATTCAAGGAACGCCATCCAATCCAATCCAATGCAATCCAAACTGATGCAATCGAATCCAATCCAATCCAATCCACGCCAATCCAATCAAATCCAATCAAAGGAACGGCATCCAATCCAATCCAATCTAATCCAATCCAATCCTATCCAATCCAAGGAACGGCATCCAATCCAATCCAATCCAATGCAATCCATTCCAATCCAATCCAATCCAATCCAATCTAAGGAACGGCATCCAATTCAATTCAATCCAATCCAATCCAATCCAAATAACGGCATCCAATCCAATCCAATGCAATCCATTCCAATCCAATCCAATCCAATCTAAGGAACGGCATCCAATCCAATCCAATCCAACCAACGGCAGCCAATTCAATCCAATCCAATCCAATCCAAGGAACGCCATCCAATCCGATCCAATCCAATCCAATCGAATCCGATCCAATCCAATCCAAGGAACGGCATCAAATCCAATCCAATCCAATCAAATTCAATACAATCCAATCCAATCCAATGCAACCCAATTCAAGGAACGCCATCCAATCCAATCCAATGCAATCCAAACTGATGCAATCCAATCCAATCCAATCCAATCCACGCCAATCCAATCAAATCCAATCAAAGGAACGGCATCCAATCCAATCCAATCCAATCCAATCCAATCATATCCAATCCAAGGAACGGCATCCAATCCAATCCAATCCAATGCAATCCATTCCAATCCAATCCAATCCAATCCAATCTAAGGAACGGCATCCAATCCAATCCAATCCAACTAACGGCAGCCAATTCAATCCAATCCAAACAAATCCAATCCAATCCAAGAAACGCCATCCAATCCGATCCAATCCAATCCAATCCGATCCAATCCAATCCAATCCAAGGAACGGCATCAAATCCAATGCAATTCAATCAGATTCAATACAATCCAATCCAATCAAATCCAAACCAATTCAAGGAACGGCATCCAATGCAACCCTAACCAATGGAATCCATTACAATCGAATCCAATCCAATCCAATCTATGGAACGGCATCCAATCCAATCCAGTCCAATCCAATCCAATCCAATCCAAGGAACGGCATTAAACCAATCCAATCCAATCTAAGGAACGGCATCCAATTCAATCCAATCCAGTCCAATCCAATCCAATCCAATCCAAGGAACGGCATCCAATCCAATCCAGTCCAATCCAATCCAATCCAATCCAAGGAACGGCATTAAACCAATCCAATCCAATCCGTTCCAAACCAATCCAATCCAATCCAATGTAAGGAACGGCATCCATCCAACCCAATCCATTCCAATCCAATCCAAACCATGTAACGCCATCCAATCCAATCCAATCCAATCCAATCCAGTCCAGTCCAATCCAAGGAACGGCCTCCAATCCAATCCAATCCAAACCATTCCAGTTCAACCCAATCCATGCCAAGGAAAGGCGTCCAATCAATCCAATCCAATCCAAACCAATCCAATACAATCCAACACAATACAATCCAATCCAATGAACGGAATCCAATCCAATCCAATCCTATCCAATACAATCCAATCCGAGCCAATCCAATCCAATCTAAAGAAGGGCATCCAATCCAATGCAATCCAATCCAAGGAACGGCATCCAATCCAATCCAATGCAGTGCAATCCAATCCAATCCAATCCGATCCAATCCGATCCAATCCAATCCAATCCAATCCAATCCAATCCAATCAAATCCAATCCAATGAACGGCATGCAATCCAATCCAATGCAATCCAATCCTATACCATCCAATCCACGGAACGCCATCCAATCCAATCCAATGCAATCCAAACCGATCCAATCCATTCCAATCCAATCCAATCCAATCCAAGGAACGGCATCCAATCAAATCCAATCCAATCCACTCCAATACAACCCAATCCAATTCAATACAATCAAAGGAACGGCATTCAATCCAATCCAATCCAATCCAAGGAACGGCATTCAATCCAATCCAATCCAATCCAATCCATTACAATCCAATCCAATCCAATCCAATCCAATCTGAGGAACGGCATCCAATCCAATCGAATCCAATCCAATCCAAGTAACGGCAGCCAATCCAATCCAATCCAATCCAATCCAATCCACGGAACGCCATCCAATCCGATCCAATCCTATCCAATCCAATCCGATCCAATCCAATCCAGTCCAATACAACCCAATTCAAGGAACGGCATCCAATCCAATCCAATCCAATGCAATCCAATCCACGTAACGGCATCCAATCCAATCCAATCCAATCCAAACCAGGGAACGGCATTAGAACAATCCAATCAAATACATTCCAACGAACGCCATCCAGCCCAATCCAATCCAATTCATTCCAACGAACGGCATCCAGCCCAATCCAATCCAATCCAATCTAATGCGATCCAATCCAATCCAGGTAACGCCATCCAATCCAATCCAATCCAATCCGATTCAATCCAATCCAATCCAATCCAATCCAATCCAAGAAACGGTATCCAATCCAATCCAATCCAATGCAATCCAATCCAATCCAAGCAGATCAAATCCAATCCAATCCAATCCAATGAACGGCATCCAATGCAATCCAATTCAATCCAATCCGAGCCAATCCAATCCAATCTAGGGATCGGCAACCAATCCAATCCAATCCAATCAAATCCAATTCAATCCAAGTAACGGCATCCAATCCAATCCAGTCAAATCCAATCCAATCCAATCCAATCCAATCCAATCTAAGGAACGGCATCCAATTCAATTCAATCCAATCCAAACCAATCCAATCCAATCCAAGTAACGGCATCCAATCCAATCCAATGCAATCCATTCCAATCCAATCCAATCCAATCCAATCTAAGGAACGGCATCCAATCCAATCCAATCTAACTAACGGCAGCCAGTTCAATCCAATCCAATCCAATCCAATCCAAGGAACGCCATCCAATCCGATCCAATCCAATCCAATCGAATCCGATCCAATCCAATCCAATCCAAGGAACGGCATCAAATCCAATCCAATTCAATCAAATTCAATCCAATCCAATCCAATCCAATACAACCCAATTCAAGGAACGGCATCCAATCCAATCCAAACCAATGGAATCCATTACATTCGAATCCAATCCAATCCAATCTATGGAACGGCATCCAATTCAATCCAATCCAATCAAATCCAATTCAATCCAAGTAACGGCATCCAATACAATCCAGTCAAATCCAATCCAATCCAATCCAATCCAATCTAAGGAACGGCATCCAATTCAATTCAATCCAATCCAAACCAATACAATCCAATCCAAGTAACGGCATCCAATCCAATCCAATGCAATCCATTCCAATCCAATCCAATCCAATCCAATCTAAGGAACGGCATCCAATCCAATCCAATCCAACTAACGGCAGCCAATTCAATCCAATCCAATCCAATCCAATCCAAGGAACGCCATCCAATCCGATCCAATCCAATCCAATCGAATCCGATCCAATCCAATCCAATCCAAGGAACGGCATCAAATCCAATCCAATCCAATCAAATTCAATCCAATCCAATCCAATCCAATACAACCCAATTCAAGGAACGCCATCCAATCCAATCCAATGCAATCCAAACAGATCCAATCCAATCCAATCCAATCCACGCCAATCCAATCAAATCCAATCAAAGGAACGGCATCCAATCCAATCCAAGTAACGGCATCCAATCCAATCCAATCCAATGCAATCCATTCCAATCCAATCCAATCCATTCCAATCTAAGGAACGGCATCCAATCCAATCCAATCTAACTAACGGCAGCCAATTCAATCTAATCCAAACAAATCCAATCCAATCCAAGGACCGCCATCCAATCCGATCCAATCCAATCCAATCGAAGCCGTTCCAATCCAATCCAATCCATGGAACGGCATCAAATCCAATCCAATCCAATAAAATTCAATACAATCCAATCCAATACAATACAACCCAATTCAAGGAACGGCATCCAATCCAATCCAATGCAATCCAAACCGATCCAATCCAATCCAAACCAATCCAATCCAATCCAATCAAAGGAAAGGCATCCAATCCAATCCTATCCAATCCACTCCAAGGAACGGCATCCAATCCAATCCAATCCAATGCAATCCATTCCAATCCAATCCAATCCAATCTCAGAAACGGCATCCAATCGAATCCAATCGAACTAACGGCAGCCAATTCAATCCAATCCAATCCAATGCAATCCAAGGAACGCCATCCAATCCGATCCAATCCAATCCAATCCAATCCGATCCACTCCAATCCAATCCAAGGAACGACATCAAATCCAATCCAATTCAATCAAATTCAATACAATACAATCCAATCCAATACAACCCAATTCAAGGAACGGCATCCAATCCAATCCAAGCCAATGGAATCCATTACAATCGAATCTCATCCAATCCAATTCAATCCAAGTAACGGCATCCAATCCAATCCAGTCCAATCCAATCCAATCCAATCCAATCCGATCCAATCCGATCCAATTCAATCCAAGGAACGGCATTAAACCAATCCAATCCAATCCAATCCAATCCAATCTAATGAACGGCATCCAATTCAATCCAATCCAGTCCAATCCAATCCAATCCAAGTAACGGCATTCAATACAATCCAGTCCAATCGAATCCAATCCAATCCAATCCAAGGAACGGCATTTAACCAATGCAATACAATCCATTCCAAACCAATCCAATCCAATGTAAGGAACGGCATCCATCCAACCCAATCCATTCCAATCCAATCCAAACCATGTAACGGCATCCAATACAATCCAATCCAATCCAATCCAGTCCAGTCCAATCCAAGGAACGGCCTCCAATCCAATCCAATCCAAACAATTCCAATGCAATCCAATCCATTCCAAGGAAAGGCATCCAATCCAATCCAATCCAAACCAATCCAATCCAATTCAACACAATACAATACAATCCAATGAACGGCATCCAATCCAATCCAATCCAATCCGAGCCAGTCCAATCCAATCTAAAGAACGGCATCCAATTCAATGCAATCGAATCCAAGGAACGGCATGCAATCCAATCCAATGCAATGCAATCCAATTCAAAACAATCCGATCCAATCCAATCCAATCCAACCCAATCCGATCCAATCAAATCCAATCAAATCCAATACAATGAACGGCATGCTATCCAATCCAATGCAATCCAATCCTATACCATCCAATCCACGGAACGCCATCCAATCCAATCCAATGCAATCCAAACCGATCCAATCCAATCCATTCCAATCCAATCCAATCCAATCCAATCCAAGGAACGGCATCCAATCAAATCCAATCCAATCCACTCCAATCCAAGCCAATCCAATCCAATCCAATCCAATCCAATCCAATCCAATCCAATCCAATCCAATCCAATCAAAGGAACGGGATCCAATCCAATCCCATCCAATCCAATCCAAGGAACGGCATTCAATCCAATCCAATGCAATCCAAACCGTTCCAATCCAATCCAATCCAATCCAATTCACGCCAATCCAATCAAATCCAATCAAAGGAACGGCATCCAATCCAATCCAATCCAATCCAAGGAACGGCATCCAATCCAATCCAATCCAATGCAATCCATTCCAATCCAATCCAATCCAATCCAATGAAAGGAACGGTATCCAATCCAATCCAGTCCAATGCAATCCAATCCAATCCAATGAGATCATATCCAATCCAATCCAATCCAAGGAACGGCATCTCATCCAATCCAATGTAATGCAATCCAATCCAAACCAATCCAATCCAATCCAATCCAATCTAAGGAACTGCATTCAATCCAATCCAATCCAATCCAAGCCAATCCAATCCAATCCAATCCAATCCAATCCAATCAAATTCAATCCAATGAACGGCATGCAATCCAATCCAATGCAATCCAATCCTATCCCATCCAATCCAAGGAACGCCATTCAATCCAATCCATTGCAATCCATACCGATCCAATCTAATCCAATCCAATCCAATCAAAGCCAATCCAATCCAATCAAAGGAATGGCATCCAATCCAATCCAGTCCAATCCAAGCAACGGCATCCAATCCAATCCAATCCAATCCAATCCAATCAAAGGAACGGCATCCAATCCAATCCCATCCAATCCAATCCAAGGAACGGCATTCAATCCAATCCAATGCAATCCAAGCCGTTCCAATCCAATCCAATCCAATCCAATTCACGCCAATCCAATCAAATCCAATCAAAGGAACGGCATCCAATCCAATCCAATCCAATCCAAGGAACGGCATCCAATCCAATCCAATCCAATGCAATCCATTCCAATCCAATCCAATCCAATCCAGTCAAAGGAACGGCATCCAATTCAATCCAATCCAACTAACGGCAGCCAATTCAATCCAGTCCAATCCAATCCAAACAATGCAAGGAACGCCATCCAATCCGATCCAATCCAATCCAATCGAATCCGATCCAATCCAATCCAAGGAACGGCATCAAATCCAATCCAATCCAATCAAATTCAATCCAATCCAATCCAATCCAATACAACCCAATTCAAGGAACGGCATCCAATCCAATCCAATCCAAGCCAATCCAATCCAATCAAAGGAACGGCATCCAATCCAATCCCATCCAATCCAATCCAAGGAACGGCATTCAATCCAATCCAATGCAATCCAAACCGTTCCAATCCAATCCAATCCAATCCAATTCACGCCAATCCAATCCAATCCAATCCAAGGAACGGCATCCAATCAAATCCAATCCAATCCACTCCAATCCAAGCCAATCCAATCCAATCCAATCCAATCCAATCCAATCCAATCCAATCCAATCCAATCCAATCCAATCAAAGGAACGGGATCCAATCCAATCCCATCCAATCCACCCAAGGAACGGCATTCAATCCAATCCAATGCAATCCAAACCGTTCCAATCCAATCCAATCCAATCCAATTCACGCCAATCCAATCAAATCCAATCAAAGGAACGGCATCCAATCCAATCCAATCCAATCCAAGGAACGGCATCCAATCCAATCCAATCCAATGCAATCCATTCCAATCCAATCCAATCCAATCCAATGAAAGGAACGGTATCCAATCCAATCCAGTCCAATGCAATCCAATCCAATCCAATGAGATCATATCCAATCCAATCCAATCCAAGGAACGGCATCTCATCCAATCCAATGTAATGCAATCCAATCCAAACCAATCCAATCCAATCCAATCCAATCTAAGGAACTGCATTCAATCCAATCCAATCCAATCCAAGCCAATCCAATCCAATCCAATCCAATCCAATCCAATCCAATCAAATTCAATCCAATGAACGGCATGCAATCCAATCCAATGCAATCCAATCCTATCCCATCCAATCCAAGGAACGCCATTCAATCCAATCCATTGCAATCCATACCGATCCAATCCAATCCAATCCAATCAAAGCCAATCCAATCCAATCAAAGGAATGGCATCCAATCCAATCCAGTCCAATCCAAGCAACGGCATCCAATCCAATCCAATCCAATCCAATCCAATCTAAGGAACGGCATCCAATTCAATTCAATCCAATCCAATCCAATCCAAATAACGGCATCCAATCCAATCCAATGCAATCCATTCCAATCCAATCCAATCCAATCTAAGGAACGGCATCCAATCCAATCCAATCCAACCAACGGCAGCCAATTCAATCCAATCCAATCCAATCCAAGGAACGCCATCCAATCCGATCCAATCCAATCCAATCGAATCCGATCCAATCCAATCCAAGGAACGGCATCAAATCCAATCCAATCCAATCAAATTCAATCCAATCCAATCCAATCCAATACAACCCAATTCAAGGAACGGCATCCAATCCAATCCAATCCAAGCCAATCCAATCCAATCAAAGGAACGGCATCCAATCCAATCCCATCCAATCCAATCCAAGGAACGGCATTCAATCCAATCCAATGCAATCCAAACCGTTCCAATCCAATCCAATTCAATCCAATCCAATCCAATCCAATCCAATCCAATCCAAGGAACGGCATCCAATCAAATCCAATCCAATCCACTCCAATCCAAGCCAATCCAATCCAATCCAATCCAATCCAATCCAATCCAATCCAATCCAATCCAATCCAATCCAATCCAATCCAATCAAAGGAACGGGATCCAATCCAATCCCATCCAATCCAATCCAAGGAACGGCATTCAATCCAATCCAATGCAATCCAAACCGTTCCAATCCAATCCAATCCAATCCAATTCACGCCAATCCAATCAAATCCAATCAAAGGAACGGCATCCAATCCAATCCAATCCAATCCAAGGAACGGCATCCAATCCAATCCAATCCAATGCAATCCATTCCAATCCAATCCAATCCAATCCAATGAAAGGAACGGTATCCAATCCAATCCAGTCCAATGCAATCCAATCCAATCCAATGAGATCATATCCAATCCAATCCAATCCAAGGAACGGCATCTCATCCAATCCAATGTAATGCAATCCAATCCAAACCAATCCAATCCAATCCAATCCAATCTAAGGAACTGCATTCAATCCAATCCAATCCAATCCAAGCCAATCCAATCCAATCCAATCCAATCCAATCCAATCAAATTCAATCCAATGAACGGCATGCAATCCAATCCAATGCAATCCAATCCTATCCCATCCAATCCAAGGAACGCCATTCAATCCAATCCATTGCAATCCATACCGATCCAATCCAATCCAATCCAATCCAATCAAAGCCAATCCAATCCAATCAAAGGAATGGCATCCAATCCAATCCAGTCCAATCCAAGCAACGGCATCCAATCCAATCCAATCCAATCCAATCCAATCAAAGGAACGGCATCCAATCCAATCCCATCCAATCCAATCCAAGGAACGGCATTCAATCCAATCCAATGCAATCCAAGCCGTTCCAATCCAATCCAATCCAATCCAATTCACGCCAATCCAATCAAATCCAATCAAAGGAACGGCATCCAATCCAATCCAATCCAATCCAAGGAACGGCATCCAATCCAATCCAATCCAATGCAATCCATTCCAATCCAATCCAATCCAATCCAATCAAAGGAACGGCATCCAATTCAATCCAATCCAACTAACGGCAGCCAATTCAATCCAGTCCAATCCAATCCAAACAATGCAAGGAACGCCATCCAATCCGATCCAATCCAATCCAATCGAATCCGATCCAATCCAATCCAAGGAACGGCATCAAATCCAATCCAATCCAATCAAATTCAATCCAATCCAATCCAATCCAATACAACCCAATTCAAGGAACGGCATCCAATCCAATCCAAACCAAGCCAATCCAATCCAATCAAAGGAACGGCATCCAATCCAATCCCATCCAATCCAATCCAAGGAACGGCATTCAATCCAATCCAATGCAATCCAAACCGTTCCAATCCAATCCAATCCAATCCAATTCACGCCAATCCAATCAAATCCAATCAAAGGAACGGCATCCAATCCAATCCAATCCAATCCAAGGAACGGCATCCAATCCAATCCAATCCAATGCAATCCATTCCAATCCAATCCAATCCAATCCAATCAAAGGAACGGCATCCAATTCAATCCAATCCAACTAACGGCAGCCAATTCAATCCAGTCCAATCCAATCCAAACAATGCAAGGAACGCCATCCAATCCGATCCAATCCAATCCAATCGAATCCGATCCAATCCAATCCAAGGAACGGCATCAAATCCAATCCAATCCAATCTAATTCAATCCAATCCAATCCAATCCAATACAACCCAATTCAAGGAACGGCATACAATCCAATCCAATCCAAGCCAATCCAATCCAATCCAATCCAATCAAAGGCAAGGCATCCAATTCAATCCAATCCAATTCAATCCAATCCAAGGAACGGCATCCAATCCAATCCAATCCAATCCAATGCAATCCATTCCAATCCAATCCAATCCAATCCAATCTCAGGAACTCCATCCAATCCAACTAACGGCAGCCAATTCAATCCAATCCAATCGAAGGAACGCCATCCAATCCGATCCAATCCTATCGAATCCAATCCGATCCAATCCAATCCAATCCAAGGAACGGCATCAAATCCAATCCAATTCAATCAAATTCAATACAATCCAGTCCAATCCAATTCAACCCAAATCAAGGAACGGCATCCAATCCAATCCAATCCAATCTAATCCAATCCTATCCAAGTAACGGCAGTCAATCCAATCCAATCCAATCCACGGAACGCCATCCAATCCGATCCAATCCGATCCAATCCAACCCGATCCAATCCAATCCAGTCCAATACAACCCAATTCAAGGAACGGCATCCAATCCAATCCAATCAAATGCAATCCAATCCAAGCAACAGCATCCAATCCAATCCAATCTAATCCAATCCAAGGAACGGCATTAGACCAATCCAATCCAATCCATTCCAGCGAACGGCATCCAGCCCAATCCAATCAAATCCATTCCAACGAACTGCATCCAGCCCAATCCAATCCAAGGAACGGTATCCAATCCAATCCAATCCAATGCAATCCAATCCAATCCAATGAGATCAAATCCAATACAATCCAATCCAATGAACGGCATCCAATGCAATCCAATCCAATCCGAGCCAATCCTATCCAATGCAATCCAATCCAAGGAACGGTATCCAATCCAATCCAGTCCAATGCAATCCAATCCAATCCAATGAGATCATATCCAATCCAATCCAATCCAATGAACGGCATCTAATGCAATCCAATCCAATCCGAGCCAATCCAATCCAATCTAGGGAACGGCATCCAATCCAATCCAATCCAATCCAAGGAACGGCATCTCATCCAATCCAATGTAATGCAATCCAATCCAAACCAATCCAATCCAATCCAATCCAATCTAAGGAACTGCATTCAATCCAATCCAATCCAATCCAATCCAAGCCAATCCAATCCAATCCAATCCAATCCAATCCAATCCAATCCAATCCAATCAAATTCAATCCAATGAACGGCATGCAATCCAATCCAATGCAATCCAATCCTATCCCATCCAATCCAAGGAACGCCATTCAATCCAATCCATTGCAATCCATACCGATCCAATCCAATCCAATCCAATCCAATCAAAGCCAATCCAATCCAATCAAAGCAACGGCATCCAATCCAATCCCATCCAATCCAATCCAAGGAACGGCATTCAATCCAATCCAATGCAATCCAAACCGTTCCAATCCAATCCAATCCAATCCAATTCACGCCAATCCAATCAAATCCAATCAAAGGAACGGCATCCAATCCAATCCAATCCAATCCAAGGAACGGCATCCAATCCAATCCAATCCAATGCAATCCATTCCAATCCAATCCAATCCAATCCAATCAAAGGAACGGCATCCAATTCAATCCAATCCAACTAACGGCAGCCAATTCAATCCAGTCCAATCCAATCCAAACAATCCAAGGAACGCCATCCAATCCGATCCAATCCAATCCAATCGAATCCGATCCAATCCAATCCAATCCAAGGAACGGCATCAAATCCAGTCCAATCCAATCAAATTCAATCCAATCCAATCCAATCCAATACAACCCAATTCAAGGAACGGCATCCAATCCAATCCAATCCAAGCCAATCCAATCCAATCCAATCCAAACCAATCAAAGGCAAGGCATCCAATTCATTCCAATCCAATTCAATCCAATCCAAGGAACGGCATCCAATCCAATCCAATGCAATCCATTCCAATCCAATCCAATCCAATCCAATCTCAGGAACTGCATCCAATCCAACTAACGGCAGCCAATTCAATCCAATCGAAGGAACGCCATCCAATCCGATCCAATGCTATCGAATCCAATCCGATCCAATCCAATCCAATCGAAGGAACGGCATCAAATCCAATCCAATTCAATCAAATTCAATACAATCCAGTCCAATCCAATTCAACCCAAATCAAGGAACGGCATCCAATCCAATCCAAACCAATGGAATCCATTACAATCGAATCCAATCCAATCCAATCTATGGAACGGCATCCAATTCAATCGAATCCAATCCAATCCAATTCAATCCAAGGAACGGCATCCAATCCAATCCAGTCCAATCCAATCCAATCCAATCCAAGGAACGGCATTAAACCAATCCAATCCAATCCAATCAAAGGAACGGCATCCAATTCAATCCAATCCAGTCCAATCCAATCCAATCCAAGGAACGGCATCCAATCCAATCCAGTCCATTCCAATCCAATCCAATCCAATCCAAGGAACGGCATTAAACCAATCCAATCCAATCCGTTCCAAACCAATCCAATCCAATCCAATTGTAAGGAACGGCATCCATCCAACCCAATCCATTCCAATCCAATCCAAACCATGTAACGGCATCCAATCCAATCCAATCCAATCCAGTCCATCCAACCCAAGGAACGGCCTCCAATCCAATCCAATCCAAACCATTCCAATGCAAAACAATCCATCCCAAGGAAAGGCATCCAATCCAGCCAATCCAATCCAAACCAATCCAATCCAATCCAACACAAGACAATCCAATCCAATGAACGGCATCCAATCCAATCCAATCCAATCCAATCCAATCCAATCCAATCCAATCCAATCCAATCCAATCAAAGGAACGGGATCCAATCCAATCCCATCCAATCCACCCAAGGAACGGCATTCAATCCAATCCAATGCAATCCAAACCGTTCCAATCCAATCCAATCCAATCCAATTCACGCCAATCCAATCAAATCCAATCAAAGGAACGGCATCCAATCCAATCCAATCCAATCCAAGGAACGGCATCCAATCCAATCCAATCCAATGCAATCCATTCCAATCCAATCCAATCCAATCCAATGAAAGGAACGGTATCCAATCCAATCCAGTCCAATGCAATCCAATCCAATCCAATGAGATCATATCCAATCCAATCCAATCCAAGGAACGGCATCTCATCCAATCCAATGTAATGCAATCCAATCCAAACCAATCCAATCCAATCCAATCCAATCTAAGGAACTGCATTCAATCCAATCCAATCCAATCCAAGCCAATCCAATCCAATCCAATCCAATCCAATCCAATCCAATCAAATTCAATCCAATGAACGGCATGCAATCCAATCCAATGCAATCCAATCCTATCCCATCCAATCCAAGGAACGCCATTCAATCCAATCCATTGCAATCCATACCGATCCAATCCAATCCAATCCAATCAAAGCCAATCCAATCCAATCAAAGGAATGGCATCCAATCCAATCCAGTCCAATCCAAGCAACGGCATCCAATCCAATCCAATCCAATCCAATCCAATCTAAGGAACGGCATCCAATTCAATTCAATCCAATCCAATCCAATCCAAATAACGGCATCCAATCCAATCCAATGCAATCCATTCCAATCCAATCCAATCCAATCTAAGGAACGGCATCCAATCCAATCCAATCCAACCAACGGCAGCCAATTCAATCCAATCCAATCCAATCCAAGGAACGCCATCCAATCCGATCCAATCCAATCCAATCGAATCCGATCCAATCCAATCCAAGGAACGGCATCAAATCCAATCCAATCCAATCAAATTCAATCCAATCCAATCCAATCCAATACAACCCAATTCAAGGAACGGCATCCAATCCAATCCAATCCAAGCCAATCCAATCCAATCAAAGGAACGGCATCCAATCCAATCCCATCCAATCCAATCCAAGGAACGGCATTCAATCCAATCCAATGCAATCCAAACCGTTCCAATCCAATCCAATTCAATCCAATCCAATCCAATCCAATCCAATCCAATCCAAGGAACGGCATCCAATCAAATCCAATCCAATCCACTCCAATCCAAGCCAATCCAATCCAATCCAATCCAATCCAATCCAATCCAATCCAATCCAATCCAATCCAATCCAATCAAAGGAACGGGATCCAATCCAATCCCATCCAATCCAATCCAAGGAACGGCATTCAATCCAATCCAATGCAATCCAAACCGTTCCAATCCAATCCAATCCAATCCAATTCACGCCAATCCAATCAAATCCAATCAAAGGAACGGCATCCAATCCAATCCAATCCAATCCAAGGAACGGCATCCAATCCAATCCAATCCAATGCAATCCATTCCAATCCAATCCAATCCAATCCAATGAAAGGAACGGTATCCAATCCAATCCAGTCCAATGCAATCCAATCCAATCCAATGAGATCATATCCAATCCAATCCAATCCAAGGAACGGCATCTCATCCAATCCAATGTAATGCAATCCAATCCAAACCAATCCAATCCAATCCAATCCAATCTAAGGAACTGCATTCAATCCAATCCAATCCAATCCAAGCCAATCCAATCCAATCCAATCCAATCCAATCCAATCAAATTCAATCCAATGAACGGCATGCAATCCAATCCAATGCAATCCAATCCTATCCCATCCAATCCAAGGAACGCCATTCAATCCAATCCATTGCAATCCATACCGATCCAATCCAATCCAATCCAATCCAATCAAAGCCAATCCAATCCAATCAAAGGAATGGCATCCAATCCAATCCAGTCCAATCCAAGCAACGGCATCCAATCCAATCCAATCCAATCCAATCCAATCAAAGGAACGGCATCCAATCCAATCCCATCCAATCCAATCCAAGGAACGGCATTCAATCCAATCCAATGCAATCCAAGCCGTTCCAATCCAATCCAATCCAATCCAATTCACGCCAATCCAATCAAATCCAATCAAAGGAACGGCATCCAATCCAATCCAATCCAATCCAAGGAACGGCATCCAATCCAATCCAATCCAATGCAATCCATTCCAATCCAATCCAATCCAATCCAATCAAAGGAACGGCATCCAATTCAATCCAATCCAACTAACGGCAGCCAATTCAATCCAGTCCAATCCAATCCAAACAATGCAAGGAACGCCATCCAATCCGATCCAATCCAATCCAATCGAATCCGATCCAATCCAATCCAAGGAACGGCATCAAATCCAATCCAATCCAATCAAATTCAATCCAATCCAATCCAATCCAATACAACCCAATTCAAGGAACGGCATCCAATCCAATCCAAACCAAGCCAATCCAATCCAATCAAAGGAACGGCATCCAATCCAATCCCATCCAATCCAATCCAAGGAACGGCATTCAATCCAATCCAATGCAATCCAAACCGTTCCAATCCAATCCAATCCAATCCAATTCACGCCAATCCAATCAAATCCAATCAAAGGAACGGCATCCAATCCAATCCAATCCAATCCAAGGAACGGCATCCAATCCAATCCAATCCAATGCAATCCATTCCAATCCAATCCAATCCAATCCAATCAAAGGAACGGCATCCAATTCAATCCAATCCAACTAACGGCAGCCAATTCAATCCAGTCCAATCCAATCCAAACAATGCAAGGAACGCCATCCAATCCGATCCAATCCAATCCAATCGAATCCGATCCAATCCAATCCAAGGAACGGCATCAAATCCAATCCAATCCAATCTAATTCAATCCAATCCAATCCAATCCAATACAACCCAATTCAAGGAACGGCATACAATCCAATCCAATCCAAGCCAATCCAATCCAATCCAATCCAATCAAAGGCAAGGCATCCAATTCAATCCAATCCAATTCAATCCAATCCAAGGAACGGCATCCAATCCAATCCAATCCAATCCAATGCAATCCATTCCAATCCAATCCAATCCAATCCAATCTCAGGAACTCCATCCAATCCAACTAACGGCAGCCAATTCAATCCAATCCAATCGAAGGAACGCCATCCAATCCGATCCAATCCTATCGAATCCAATCCGATCCAATCCAATCCAATCCAAGGAACGGCATCAAATCCAATCCAATTCAATCAAATTCAATACAATCCAGTCCAATCCAATTCAACCCAAATCAAGGAACGGCATCCAATCCAATCCAATCCAATCTAATCCAATCCTATCCAAGTAACGGCAGTCAATCCAATCCAATCCAATCCACGGAACGCCATCCAATCCGATCCAATCCGATCCAATCCAACCCGATCCAATCCAATCCAGTCCAATACAACCCAATTCAAGGAACGGCATCCAATCCAATCCAATCAAATGCAATCCAATCCAAGCAACAGCATCCAATCCAATCCAATCTAATCCAATCCAAGGAACGGCATTAGACCAATCCAATCCAATCCATTCCAGCGAACGGCATCCAGCCCAATCCAATCAAATCCATTCCAACGAACTGCATCCAGCCCAATCCAATCCAAGGAACGGTATCCAATCCAATCCAATCCAATGCAATCCAATCCAATCCAATGAGATCAAATCCAATACAATCCAATCCAATGAACGGCATCCAATGCAATCCAATCCAATCCGAGCCAATCCTATCCAATGCAATCCAATCCAAGGAACGGTATCCAATCCAATCCAGTCCAATGCAATCCAATCCAATCCAATGAGATCATATCCAATCCAATCCAATCCAATGAACGGCATCTAATGCAATCCAATCCAATCCGAGCCAATCCAATCCAATCTAGGGAACGGCATCCAATCCAATCCAATCCAATCCAAGGAACGGCATCTCATCCAATCCAATGTAATGCAATCCAATCCAAACCAATCCAATCCAATCCAATCCAATCTAAGGAACTGCATTCAATCCAATCCAATCCAATCCAATCCAAGCCAATCCAATCCAATCCAATCCAATCCAATCCAATCCAATCCAATCCAATCAAATTCAATCCAATGAACGGCATGCAATCCAATCCAATGCAATCCAATCCTATCCCATCCAATCCAAGGAACGCCATTCAATCCAATCCATTGCAATCCATACCGATCCAATCCAATCCAATCCAATCCAATCAAAGCCAATCCAATCCAATCAAAGCAACGGCATCCAATCCAATCCAATCCAATCAAAGGAACGGCATCCAATCCAATCCCATCCAATCCAATCCAAGGAACGGCATTCAATCCAATCCAATGCAATCCAAACCGTTCCAATCCAATCCAATCCAATCCAATTCACGCCAATCCAATCAAATCCAATCAAAGGAACGGCATCCAATCCAATCCAATCCAATCCAAGGAACGGCATCCAATCCAATCCAATCCAATGCAATCCATTCCAATCCAATCCAATCCAATCCAATCAAAGGAACGGCATCCAATTCAATCCAATCCAACTAACGGCAGCCAATTCAATCCAGTCCAATCCAATCCAAACAATCCAAGGAACGCCATCCAATCCGATCCAATCCAATCCAATCGAATCCGATCCAATCCAATCCAATCCAAGGAACGGCATCAAATCCAGTCCAATCCAATCAAATTCAATCCAATCCAATCCAATCCAATACAACCCAATTCAAGGAACGGCATCCAATCCAATCCAATCCAAGCCAATCCAATCCAATCCAATCCAAACCAATCAAAGGCAAGGCATCCAATTCATTCCAATCCAATTCAATCCAATCCAAGGAACGGCATCCAATCCAATCCAATGCAATCCATTCCAATCCAATCCAATCCAATCCAATCTCAGGAACTGCATCCAATCCAACTAACGGCAGCCAATTCAATCCAATCGAAGGAACGCCATCCAATCCGATCCAATGCTATCGAATCCAATCCGATCCAATCCAATCCAATCGAAGGAACGGCATCAAATCCAATCCAATTCAATCAAATTCAATACAATCCAGTCCAATCCAATTCAACCCAAATCAAGGAACGGCATCCAATCCAATCCAAACCAATGGAATCCATTACAATCGAATCCAATCCAATCCAATCTATGGAACGGCATCCAATTCAATCGAATCCAATCCAATCCAATTCAATCCAAGGAACGGCATCCAATCCAATCCAGTCCAATCCAATCCAATCCAATCCAATCCAAGGAACGGCATTAAACCAATCCAATCCAATCCAATCAAAGGAACGGCATCCAATTCAATCCAATCCAGTCCAATCCAATCCAATCCAAGGAACGGCATCCAATCCAATCCAGTCCATTCCAATCCAATCCAATCCAATCCAAGGAACGGCATTAAACCAATCCAATCCAATCCGTTCCAAACCAATCCAATCCAATCCAATTGTAAGGAACGGCATCCATCCAACCCAATCCATTCCAATCCAATCCAAACCATGTAACGGCATCCAATCCAATCCAATCCAATCCAGTCCATCCAACCCAAGGAACGGCCTCCAATCCAATCCAATCCAAACCATTCCAATGCAAAACAATCCATCCCAAGGAAAGGCATCCAATCCAGCCAATCCAATCCAAACCAATCCAATCCAATCCAACACAAGACAATCCAATCCAATGAACGGCATCCAATCCAATCCAATCCAATCCAATCCGAACCAATGCAATCCAATCCAAGGAACGGCATCCAATCCAATCCAATGCAATGCAATCCAATCCTATACCATCCAATCCACGGAACGCCATCCAATCCAATCCAATGCAATCCAAACCGCTCCAATCCAATCCATTCCAATCCAATCCAATCCAATCGAAGGAACGGCATCCAATCGAAACCACTCCAATCCAAGCCAATCCAATCCAATCCAATCCAATTCAATCCAAGGAACGGCATTCAATCCAATCCAATCCAATCCAATGCAATCCATTCCAATCCAATCCAATCCAATCCAATCCAATCCAATCTGAGGAACGGCATCCAATCCAATCCAATCCAATCCAATCCAATCCTATCCAAGTAACGGCAGTCAATCCAATCCAATCCAATCCACGGAACGCCATCCAATCCGATCCAATCCTATCCAATCCAACCCGATCCAATCCAATCCAGTCCAATACAACCCAATTCAAGGAACGGCATCCAATCCAATCCAATCAAATGCAATCCAATCCAAGCAACAGCATCCAATCCAATCCAATCTAATCCAATCCAAGGAACGGCATTAGACCAATCCAATCCAATCCATTCCAGCGAACGGCATCCAGCCCAATCCAATCAAATCCATTCCAACGAACTGCATCCAGCCCAATCCAATACAATCCAATCCAAGGAACGGTATCCAATCCAATCCAATCCAATGCAATCCAATCCAATCCAATGAGATCAAATCCAATACAATCCAATCCAATGAACGGCATCCAATGCAATCCAATCCAATCCGAGCCAATCCTATCCAATGCAATCCAATCCAAGGAACGGTATCCAATCCAATCCAGTCCAATGCAATCCAATCCAATCCAATGAGATCATATCCAATCCAATCCAATCCAATGAACGGCATCTAATGCAATCCAATCCAATCCGAGCCAATCCAATCCAATCTAGGGAACGGCATCCAATCCAATCCAATCCAATCCAAGGAACGGCATCTCATCCAATCCAATGTAATGCAATCCAATCCAAACCAATCCAATCCAATCCAATCCAATCTAAGGAACTGCATTCAATCCAATCCAATCCAATCCAATCCAAGCCAATCCAATCCAATCCAATCCAATCCAATCAAATTCAATCCAATGAACGGCATGCAATCCAATCCAATGCAATCCAATCCTATCCCATCCAATCCAAGGAACGCCATTCAATCCAATCCATTGCAATCCATACCGATCCAATCCAATCCAATCCAATCCAATCAAAGCCAATCCAATCCAATCAAAGGAATGGCATCCAATCCAATCCAGTCCAATCCAAGCAACGGCATCCAATCCAATCTAATCCAATGCAATCCATTCCAATCCAATCCAATCCAATCCAATCAAAGGAACGGCATCAAATCCAATCCAACTAACGGCAGCCAATTCAATCCAATCCAATCCAATCCAAGGAACGCCATCCAATCCGATCCAATCCAATCCAATCGAATCCGATCCAATCCAATCCAATCCAAGGCACGGCATCAAATCCAATCCAATCCAATCAAATTCAATACAATCCAATCCAGTCCAATACAACCAAATTCAAGGAACGGCATCCAATCCAACCCAATGCAATACCAACCGATCCAATCCAGTCCAATCCAAGCCAATCCAATCCAATCCTATCCAATCAAAGGAAAGGCATCCAATCCAATCCAATCCAATACAAGGAACGGCATCCAATCCATTGCAATCCATTCCAATGCAATCCAATCCAACTAACCGCAGCCAATTCAATCCAATCCAATCCAATCCAAGGAACGCCATCCAATCCGATCCAATCCAATGCAATCCAAAACGATCCAATCCAATCCACTCCAAGGAACGGCATCAAACCCAATCCAATTCAATCAAATTAAATCCAATCCAATCCAATCCAATACAACCGAATTCAAGGAACGGCATCCAATCCAATCCAATGCAATCCAAACCGATCCAATCCAATTCAATCCAAGCCAATCCAATCCAATCCAATCCAATCCAATCAAAGGAAAGGCATCCAATCCAATCCAATCCAATACAAGGAACGGCATCCAATCCATTACAATCCATTCCAATCCAATCCAATCCAATCTCATGAACGGCATCCAATCCAATCCAATCCAACTAACGGCAGCCAATTCAATCCAATCCAATCCAATCCAATCCAAGGAACGCCATCCAATCCGATCCAATCCAATCCAATCCAATCCGATCCAATCCAATCCAATCCAATCCAAGGAACGGCATCAATTCCAATCCAATTCAATCAAATTAAATCCAATCCAATCCAATACAACCCAATTCAAGGAACGGCATCCAATCCAATCCAATCCAAGCCAATCCAATCCAATCCAAACCAATCAAAGGCAAGGCATCCAATTCAATCCAATCCATTCCAATCCAATCCAATCCAATCCAATCTCAGGAACTGCATCCAATCCAACTAACGGCAGCCAATTCAATCCAATCGAAGGAACGCCATCCAATCCGATCCAATCCTATCGAATCCAATCCGATCCAATCCAATCCAATCCAAGGAACGGCATCAAATCCAATCCAATTCAATCAAATTCAATACAATCCAGTCCAATCCAATTCAACCCAAATCAAGGAACGGCATCCAATCCAATCCAAACCAATGGAATCCATTACAATCGAATCCAATCCAATCCAATCTATGGAACGGCATCCAATTCAATCGAATCCAATCCAATCCAATTCAATCGAAGGAACGGCATCCAATCCAATCCAGTCCAATCCAATCCAATCCAATCCAATCCAAGGAACGGCATTAAACCAATCCAATCCAATCCAATCAAAGGAACGGCATCCAATTCAATCCAATCCAGTCCAATCCAATCCAATCCAAGTAACGGCATCCAATCCAATCCAGTCCATTCCAATCCAATCCAATCCAATCCAAGGAACGGCATTAAACCAATCCAATCCAATCCGTTCCAAACCAATCCAATCCAATCCAATTGTAGGGAACGGCATCCATCCAACCCAATCCATTCCAATCCAATCCAAACCATGTAACGGCATCCAATCCAATCCAATCCAATCCAGTCCATCCAACCCAAGGAACGGCCTCCAATCCAATCCAATCCAAACCATTCCAATGCAACCCAATCCATCCCAAGGAAAGGCATCCAATCCAGCCAATCCAATCCAAACCAATCCAATCCAATCCAACACAAGACAATCCAATCCAATGAACGGCATCCAATCCAATCCAATCCAATCCAATCCGAACCAATGCAATCCAATCCAAGGAACGGCATCCAATCCAATCCAATGCAATGCAATCCAATCCTATACCATCCAATCCACGGAACGCCATCCAATCCAATCCAATGCAATCCAAACCGCTCCAATCCAATCCATTCCAATCCAATCCAATCCAATCGAAGGAACGGCATCCAATCGAAACCACTCCAATCCAAGCCAATCCAATCCAATCCAATCCAATTCAATCCAAGGAACGGCATTCAATCCAATCCAATCCAATCCAATGCAATCCATTCCAATCCAATCCAATCCAATCCAATCCAATCCAATCTGAGGAACGGCATCCAATCCAATCCAATCCAATCCAATCCAATCCTATCCAAGTAACGGCAGTCAATCCAATCCAATCCAATCCACGGAACGCCATCCAATCCGATCCAATCCTATCCAATCCAACCCGATCCAATCCAATCCAGTCCAATACAACCCAATTCAAGGAACGGCATCCAATCCAATCCAATCAAATGCAATCCAATCCAAGCAACAGCATCCAATCCAATCCAATCTAATCCAATCCAAGGAACGGCATTAGACCAATCCAATCCAATCCATTCCAGCGAACGGCATCCAGCCCAATCCAATCAAATCCATTCCAACGAACTGCATCCAGCCCAATCCAATACAATCCAATCCAAGGAACGGTATCCAATCCAATCCAATCCAATGCAATCCAATCCAATCCAATGAGATCAAATCCAATACAATCCAATCCAATGAACGGCATCCAATGCAATCCAATCCAATCCGAGCCAATCCTATCCAATGCAATCCAATCCAAGGAACGGTATCCAATCCAATCCAGTCCAATGCAATCCAATCCAATCCAATGAGATCATATCCAATCCAATCCAATCCAATGAACGGCATCTAATGCAATCCAATCCAATCCGAGCCAATCCAATCCAATCTAGGGAACGGCATCCAATCCAATCCAATCCAATCCAAGGAACGGCATCTCATCCAATCCAATGTAATGCAATCCAATCCAAACCAATCCAATCCAATCCAATCCAATCTAAGGAACTGCATTCAATCCAATCCAATCCAATCCAATCCAAGCCAATCCAATCCAATCCAATCCAATCCAATCAAATTCAATCCAATGAACGGCATGCAATCCAATCCAATGCAATCCAATCCTATCCCATCCAATCCAAGGAACGCCATTCAATCCAATCCATTGCAATCCATACCGATCCAATCCAATCCAATCCAATCCAATCAAAGCCAATCCAATCCAATCAAAGGAATGGCATCCAATCCAATCCAGTCCAATCCAAGCAACGGCATCCAATCCAATCTAATCCAATGCAATCCATTCCAATCCAATCCAATCCAATCCAATCAAAGGAACGGCATCAAATCCAATCCAACTAACGGCAGCCAATTCAATCCAATCCAATCCAATCCAAGGAACGCCATCCAATCCGATCCAATCCAATCCAATCGAATCCGATCCAATCCAATCCAATCCAAGGCACGGCATCAAATCCAATCCAATCCAATCAAATTCAATACAATCCAATCCAGTCCAATACAACCAAATTCAAGGAACGGCATCCAATCCAACCCAATGCAATACAAACCGATCCAATCCAGTCCAATCCAAGCCAATCCAATCCAATCCTATCCAATCAAAGGAAAGGCATCCAATCCAATCCAATCCAATACAAGGAACGGCATCCAATCCATTGCAATCCATTCCAATGCAATCCAATCCAACTAACCGCAGCCAATTCAATCCAATCCAATCCAATCCAAGGAACGCCATCCAATCCGATCCAATCCAATGCAATCCAAAACGATCCAATCCAATCCACTCCAAGGAACGGCATCAAACCCAATCCAATTCAATCAAATTAAATCCAATCCAATCCAATCCAATACAACCGAATTCAAGGAACGGCATCCAATCCAATCCAATGCAATCCAAACCGTTCCAATCCAATTCAATCCAAGCCAATCCAATCCAATCCAATCCAATCCAATCAAAGGAAAGGCATCCAATCCAATCCAATCCAATACAAGGAACGGCATCCAATCCATTACAATCCATTCCAATCCAATCCAATCCAATCTCATGAACGGCATCCAATCCAATCCAATCCAACTAACGGCAGCCAATTCAATCCAATCCAATCCAATCCAATCCAAGGAACGCCATCCAATCCGATCCAATCCAATCCAATCCAATCCGATCCAATCCAATCCAATCCAATCCAAGGAACGGCATCAAATCCAATCCAATTCAATCAAATTAAATCCAATCCAATCCAATACAACCCAATTCAAGGAACGGCATCCAATCCAATTCAAACCAATGGAATCCATTACATTCGAATCTGTTCCAATCCAATCTATGGAAAGGCATCCAATTCAATCCAATCCAATCCAATTCAATCCAAGTAACGGCATCCAATCCAATCCTGTCCAATCCAATCCAATCCATTCCAATCCAATCCAATCCAATCCAATCCAATCCAATCGAAGGAACGGCATCCAATTCAATTCAATCCAAACCAATCCAATCCAATCCAAATAACGGCATCCAATCCAATCCAATGCAATCCATTCCAATCCAATCCAATCCAATCTAAGGAACGGCATCAATTCCAATCCAATCCAACTAACGGCAGCCAATTTAATCCAATCCAATCCAATCCAAGGAACGCCATCCAATCCGATCCAATCCAATCCAATCGAATCCGATCCAATCCAATCCAATCCAAGGAAAGGCATCAAATCCAAGCCAATCCAATCAAATTCAATGCAATCCAATCCAATCCAATGCAACCCAATTCAAGGAACGCCATCCAATCCAATCCAATGCAATCCAAACTGATCCAATCCAATCCAATCCAATCCAATCCACGTCAATCCATTCAAATCCAATCAAAGGAAAGGCATCCAATCCAATCCAATCTCATCCAATCCAATCCAATCCAATTCAACCCATTCCAATCCAATCCAATCCAATCCAATCTAAGGAACGGCATCCAATCCAATCCAATCCAACTAACATAGAACATAGAACATAGAACATTACAGCGCAGAACAGGCCCTTCGGCCCACGATGTTGCACCGACCAGTTGAAAAAAAAAACAAAACTGTGACCCTCCAACCTAAACCAATTTCTTTTCGTCCATGAACCTATCTACGGATCTCTTAAACGCCCCCAAACTAGGCGCATTTACAACTGATGCTGGCAGGGCATTCCAATCCCTCACCACCCTCTGGGTAAAGAACCTACCCCTGACATCGGTTCTATAACTACCCCCCCTCAATTTAAAGCCATGCCCCCTCGTGCTGGATTTCTCCATCAGAGGAAAAAGGCTATCACTAACCACCCTATCTAAACCTCTAATCATCTTATATGTTTCAATAAGATCCCCTCTTAGCCGCCGCCTTTCCAGCGAAAACAATCCCAAATCCCTCAGCCTCTCCTCATAGGATCTCCCCTCCATACCAGGCAACATCCTGGTAAACCTCCTCTGCACCCTCTCCAAAGCCTCCACATCCTTCCTGTAATGTGGGGACCAGAACTGCACACAGTACTCCAAGTGCGGCCGCACCAGAGTTGTGTACAGTTGCAACATAACGCTACGACTCCTAAATTCAATCCCCCTACCAATAAACGCCAAGACACCATATGCCTTCTTAACAACCTTATCTACTTGATTCCCAACTTTCAGGGATCTATGCACACATACACCTAGATCCCTCTGCTCCTCCACACTATTCAAAGTCCTCCCGTTAGCCCTATACTCAACACATCTGTTATTCCTACCAAAGTGAATTACCTCACACTTCTCCGCATTAAACTCCATCCGCCACCTCTCGGCCCAACTTTGCAACCTGTCTAAGTCTTCCTGCAAACTACGACACCCTTCCTCACTGTCTACCACACCACCGACTTTGGTGTCATCAGCAAATTTGCTAATCCACCCAACTATACCCTCATCCAGATCATTAATAAATATTACAACCAGCAGTGGCCCCAAAACAGATCCCTGAGGTACACCACTTGTAACCGCACTCCATGATGAATATTTACTATCAACCACCACCCTCTGTTTCCTATCCGCTAGCCAATTCCTGATCCAATTTCCTAGATCACCCCCAATCCCATACATCTGCATTTTCTGCAGAAGCCTACCATGGTGAACCTTATCAAACGCCTTACTAAAATCCATATATACCAAGTCCACTGCCTTGCCCCCATCCACCTCCTTGGTCACTTTCTCAAAAAACTCAATAAGGTTAGTAAGGCACGACCTACCTGCCACAAAACCATGCTGACTATCACCTATCAATTCATTACTCTCCAAATAACTATAAATCCTATCCCTTATAATTTTTTCCAACATCTTGCCGACAACAGAAGTGAGACTCACCGGTCTATAATTCCCGGGGAAGTCTCTGTTCCCCTTCTTAAACAATGGGACAACATTCGCTAACCTCCAATCTTCTGGTACTATACCAGAGGCCAACGACGACCTGAAGATCAGAGCCAGAGGCTCTGCAATCACTTCTCTTGCCTCCCAGAGAATCCTTGGATAAATCCCATCCGGACCAGGGGATTTATCTATTTTCAGACCCTCCAGAATATCCTGCACATCCTCCTTATCAACTGTAATACTGTCTATTCTACTCCCCTGCAACCCAGTGTCCTCCTCAGCTATATTCATGTCCCCTTGCGTGAACACCGAAGAGAAATATTGGTTCAATGCTTCACCAATCTCCTCCGGTTCCACACATAACTTCCCTCTGCCATCTATAACTGGCCCTAAACTTGCCCTAACCAACCTTCTGTTCTTGACATACCTATAGAACGCCTTAGGATTCTGTTTAACCCTATCCGCCAAAGTCTTCTCATGTCCCCTTTTAGCCCTTCTAAGCTCGCTCTTCAACTCCCTCTTAGCCAATCTAAAGCTTTCTAGTGCACTACCCGAGTGCTCACGTCTCATCCGAACATAAGCCTCCTTTTTCTTTTTAACCAACAAAGAAACTTTTTTGGTGCACCACGGTTCCCTAGCCCTACCAATTCCTCCTTGCCTGACAGGGACATACCTATCACAGACTCGCAGTAGCTGCTCCTTGAAAAAACTCCACATGTCGGACGTTCCCAGTCCCTGTAATCTCCTAGTCCAACCTATGTTTCCTAATTCTCTCCTAATAGCCTCATAATTACCCTTCCCCCAGCTAAAACCACTGGCCCGAGGTTCATGCCTATCCCTTTCCATCACTAAGGTGAACGTAACCGAATTGTGGTCACTATCACCAAAATGCACACCAACTTCCAAGTCTAGCACCTGGTCTGGCTCATTTCCCAGCACCAGATCCAATATAGCCTCACCTCTAGTTGGCCTGTCTACATACTGAGTCAAAAAACCTTCCTGCACGCTTTGAACAAAAACTGACCCCTCTAACGAGCTAGAGCTATAACAATTCCAGTCAATATTAGTCAAGTTAAAATCCCCCATAACAATTGCCCTATTACTTTCACTCCTAAGCAGGATTGACTCCGCAATCCTTTCCTCAACCTCTCTAGAACTTTTTGGAGGTCTATAAAAGACTCCCAACAGGGTGACCTCTCCTCTCCTATTTCTAATCTCCGCCCATACTACCTCAACAGATAAGTCCTCATCAAACCTCCTCTCTGACACTGTGATACAATCTCTGACCAATAATGCTACCCCTCCCCTTCTTCTACCTCCTTCCCTACTTCGACTAAAACATTTGAACCCCGGGACCTGCAGCATCCATTCCTGCCCCTGCTCTATCCATGTCTCTGAAATAGCCACAACATCGAAGTCCCAGGTACTGATCCACGCTGCAAGTTCACCCACTTTATTGCGAATACTCCTGGCATTGAAGTATACACATTTCAAACGCTGCTCCACCCCACCTCTGCAATGCCGTGCATTGCAGTCCCCATCCATGCATCCCTCACTTTCAGCCCCACTACTCAGGATCCCTCCCCCCCCCCCCCGAATCAGTTTAAACCTCCCTGCATGGCCTTAGCAAATTTACCCCCCAGGATATTGGTCCCCTTCTGATTAAGGTGTAGACCATCCTTCTCATAGAGGTCACACCTTCCCCAGTACGAGCCCCAATTGCTTAAGTACCTGAACCCCTCCCTCCTGCACCATCCCCTCAGCCATGAATTCAAACCTTCCCTCTCCCTATTCCTCTCTAAACTATCCCGTGGTACAGGCAAGAGTCCAGAGATAACCACTCTGTCAGTCTTGGCCTTTAGTTTCCACCCCAACTCCATAAATCCCTGCCTAATATCCCCTTCCCCTAACGGCAGCCAATTCAATCCAATCCAAACAAATCCAATCCAATCCAAGGACCGCCATCCAATCCGATCCAAGCCAATCCAATCGAATCCGTTCCAATCCAATCCAATCCAAGAAACGCCATCCAATCCGATCCAATCCAATCCAATCCAATCCGATCCAATCCAATCCAATCCAAGGAACGGCATGAAATCCAATGCAATTCAATCAAATTCAATACAATCCAATCCAATCAAGTACAAACCAATTCAAGGAACTGCATCCAATGCAATCCAAACCAATGGAATCCATTACAATCGAATCCAATCCAATCCAATCTATGGAACGGCATCCAATCCAATCCAGTCCAATCCAATCCAATCCAATCCAAGGAACGGCATTAAACCAATCCAATCCAATCCAATCTATGGAACGGCATCCAATTCAATCCAATCCAGTCCAATCCAATCCAATCCAAGGAACGGCATCCAATCCAATCCAGTCCAATCCAATCCAATCCAATCCAAGGAACGGCATTAAACCAATCCAATCCAATCCGTTCCAAACCAATCCAATCCAATCCAATGTAAGGAACGGCATCCATCCAACCCAATCCATTCCAATCCAATCCAAACCATGTAACGCCATCCAATCCAATCCAATCCAATCCAATCCAGTCCAGTCCAATCCAAGGAACGGCCTCCAATCCAATCCAATCCAAACCATTCCAATTCAACCCAATCCATGCCAAGGAAAGGCGTCCAATCAATCCAATCCAATCCAAACCAATCCAATCCAATCCAATCCAACACAATACAATCCAATCCAATGAACGGAATCCAATCCAATCCAATCCTATCCAATCCAATCCAGTCCGGGCCAATCCAATCCAATCTAAAGAACGGCATCCAATCCAATTCAATCCAATCCAAGGAACGGCATCCAATCCAATCCAATGCAGTGCAAGCCAATCCAATCCAATCCAATCCGATCCAATTCAATCCAATCCAATCCAATCAAATCCAATCCAATGAACGGCATGCAATGCAATCCAATGCAATCCAATCCTATACCATCCAATCCACGGAACGCCATCCAATCCAATCCAATGCAATCCAAACCGATCCAATCCATTCCAATCCAATCCAATCCAATCCAAGGAACGGCATCCAATCAAATCCATTCCAATCCACTCCAATCCAACCCAACCCAATCCAATACAATCAAAGGAACGGCATTCAATCCAATCCAATCCAATCCAATCCAAGGAACGGCATTCAATCCAATCCAATCCAATCCAATCCATTACAATCCAATCCAATCCAATCCAATCCAATCCAATCTGAGGAACGGCATCCAGTCCAATCGAATCCAATCCAATCCAAGTAACGGCAGCCAATCCAATCCAATCCAATCCAATCCAATCCACGGAACGGCATCCAATCCGATCCAATCCTATCCAATCCAATCCGATCCAATCCAATCCAGTCCAATACAACCCAATTCAAGGAACGGCATCCAATCCAATCCAATCCAATGCAATCCAATCCAAGTAACGGCATCCAATCCAATCCAATCCAATACAAACCAAGGAACGCCATTAGAACAATCCAATCCAATACATTCCAACGAACGCCAACCAGCCCAATCCAATCCAATTCATTCCAACGAACGGCATCCAGCCCAATCCAATCCAATCCAATCTAATCCGATCCAATCCAATCCAAGTAACGCCATCCAATCCAATCCAATCCAATCCGATTCAATCCAATCCAATCCAATCCAATCCAATCCAAGAAACGGTATCCAATCCAATCCAATCCAATGCAATCCAATCCAATCCAAGCAGATCAAATCCAATCCAATCCAATCCAATCCAATGAAAGGCATCCAATGCAATCCAATCCAATCCAATCCGAGCCAATCCAATCCAATCTAGGGATCGGCATCCAATACAATCCCATCCAATCCAATCCAATCCAAGGAACGCTATCCAATCCGATCCAATCCAATCCAATCCAATCCGATCCAATCCAATCATATCCAATCCAAGGATCGGCATCAAATCCAATCCAATTGAATCAAATTCAATCCAATCCAATCCAATCCAATACAACCCAATTCAAGGAACGGCATCCAATCCAATCCAAACCAATGGAATCCATTACATTCGAATCCAATCCAATCCAATCTATGGAACGGCATCCAATTCAATCCAATCCAATCCAATCCAATTCAATCCAAGTAACGGCATCCAATCCAATCCAGTACAATCCAATCCAATCCAATCCAATCCAATCCAATCTAAGGAACGGCATCCAATTCAATTCAATCCAATCCAATCCAATCCAATCCAAGTAACGGCATCCAATCCAATCCAATGCAATCCATTCCAATCCAATCCAATCCAATTAAAGGAACGGCATCCAATCCAATCCAACTAACGGCAGCCAATTCAATCCAATCCAATCCAATCCAATCCAATGAACGCCATCCAATCCGATCCAATCCAATCCATTCGAATCCGATCCAATCCAATCCAATCCAAGGAACGGCATCAAATCCAATCCAATCCAATCAAATTCAATACAATCCAACCCAATCCAATACAACCCAATTCAAGGACCGCCATCCAATCCAATCCAATGCAATCTAAACCGATCCAATCCAATCCAATCCAATCCAATCCCCGCCAATCCAATCAAATCCAATCAAAGGAACGGCATCCAATCCAATCCAATCCAAGGAACGGCATCCAATCCAATCCAATCCAATGCAATCCATTCCAATCCAATCCAATCAATTCCAATCTAAGGAACGGCATCCAATCCAATCCAATCCAACTAACGACAGCCAATTCAATCCAATCCAAACAAATCCAATCCAATCCAAGGACCGCCATCCAATCCGATCCAATCCAATCCAATCGAATCCGTTCCAATCCAATCCAATCCAAGGAACGGCATCAAATCCAATCCAATCCAATCAAATTCAATACAATACAATACAATCCAATAAAACCCAATTCAAGGAACGGCATCCAATCCAATCCAATGCAATCCAAACCGATCCAATCCAATCCAATCCAATCCAAGCCAATCCAATCCAATCCAATCAAAGGAAAGGCATCCAATCCAATCCAATCCAATCCAATCCAATCCAATCCAGTCCAAGGAACGGCATCCAATCCAATCCAATCCAATCCAATGCAATCCATTCCAATCCAATCCAATCCAATCTCAGAAACGGCATCCAATCGAATCCAATCCAACTAACGGCAGCCAATTCAATCCAATCCAATCCAATGCAATCCAAGGAACGCCATCCAATCCGATCAAATCCAATCCAATCCAATCCGATCCACTCCAATCCAATCCAAGGAACGGCATTAAATCCAATCCAATTCAATCAAATTCAATACAATACAATCCAATCGAATACAACCCAATTCAAGGAACAGCATCCAATCCAATCCAAACGAATGGAATCCATTACAATCGAATCTAATCCAATCCAATTCAATCCAAGTAACGGCATCAAATCCAATCCAGTCCAATCCAATCCAATCCAATCCAATCCAATCCAATTCAATCCAAGGAACGGCATTAAACCAATCCAATCCAATCCAATCCAATTTAAGGAACGGCATCCAATTCAATCCAATCCAGTCCAATCCAATCCAATCCAAATAACGGCATTCAATCCAATCCAGTCCAATCCAATCCAATCGAATCCAATCCAAGTAACGTCATTCAATCCAATCCAGTCCAATCCGATCCAATCCAATCCAATCCAATCAAATCTAATACAATGAACGGCATTCTATCCAATCCAATGCAATCCAATCCTATACCATCCAATCCACGGAACGCCATCCAATCCAATCCAATGCAATCCAAACCGATCCAATCCAATGCATTCAAATCCAATCCAATCCAATCCAAGGAACGGCATCCAATCAAATCCAATCCAATCCACTCCAATCCAAGCCAATCCAATCTATTCCAATCCAATCCATTCCAAGGAACGGCATTCAATCCAATCCAATGCAATCCAAACCGTTCCAATCCAATCCAATCCAATCCAATTCACGCCAATCCAATCAAATCCAATCAAAGGAACGGCATCCAATCCAATCCAATCCAATCCAAGGAACGGCATCCAATCCAATCCAATCCACTGCAATCCATTCCAATCCAATCCAATCCAATCCAATCTAAGGAACGGCATCCAATTCAGTCCAATCCAACTAACGGCATCCAATTCAATCCAATCCAATTCAAACCAATCCAAGGAACGCCATCCAATCCGATCCAATCCAATCGAATCCAATACGATCCAATCCAATCCGATCCAATCCAATCCAGTCCAATACAACCCAATTCAAGGAACGGCATCCAATCCAAACCAATCCAATGCAATCCAATCCAAGTAACGGCATCCAATCCAATCCAATCCAATCCAAACCAAGGAACGCCATTAGAACAATCCAATCCAATACATTCCAACGAACGCCAACCAGCCCAATCCAATCCAATTCATTCCAACGAACGGCATCCAGCCCAATCCAATCCAATCCAATCTAATCCGATCCAATCCAATCCAAGTAACGCCATCCAATCCAATCCAATCCAATCCGATTCAATCCAATCCAATCCAATCCAAGAAACGGTATCCAATCCAATCCAATCCAATGCAATCCAATCCAATCCAAGCAGATCAAATCCAATCCAATACAATCCAATGAAAGGCATTCAATGCAATCCAATCCAATCCAATCCGAGCCAATCCAATCCAATCTAGGGATCGGCATCCAATACAATACAATCCAATCCAATCCAATCCAAGGAACGCTATCCAATCCGATCCAATCCAATCCAATCCAATCCGATCCAATCCAATCATATCCAATCCAAGGATCGGCATCAAATCCAATCCAATTGAATCAAATTCAATCCAATCCAATCCAATCCAATACAACCCAATTCAAGGAACGGCATCCAATCCAATCCAAACCAATGGAATCCATTACATTCGAATCCAATCCAATCCAATCTATGGAACGGCATCCAATTCAATCCAATCCAATCCAATCCAATTCAATCCAAGTAACGGCATCCAATCCAATCCAATCCAATGCAATCCATTCCAATCCAATCCAATCAATTCCAATCTAAGGAACGGCATCCAATCCAATCCAATCCAACTAACGACAGCCAATTCAATCCAATCCAAACAAATCCAATCCAATCCAAGGACCGCCATCCAATCCGATCCAATCCAATCCAATCGAATCCGTTCCAATCCAATCCAATCCAAGGAACGGCATCAAATCCAATCCAATCCAATCAAATTCAATACAATACAATACAATCCAATAAAACCCAATTCAAGGAACGGCATCCAATCCAATCCAATGCAATCCAAACCGATCCAATCCAATACAATCCAATCCAAGCCAATCCAATCCAATCCAATCAAAGGAAAGGCATCCAATCCAATCCAATCCAATCCAATCCAATCCAGTCCAAGGAACGGCATCCAATCCAATCCAATCCAATCCAATGCAATCCATTCCAATCCAATCCAATCCAATCTCAGAAACGGCATCCAATCGAATCCAATCCAACTAACGGCAGCCAATTCAATTCAATCCAATCCAATGCAATCCAAGGAACGCCATCCAATCCGATCAAATCCAATCCAATCCAATCCGATCCACTCCAATCCAATCCAAGGAACGGCATTAAATCCAATCCAATTCAATCAAATTCAATACAATACATTCCAATCGAATACAACCCAATTCAAGGAACAGCATCCAATCCAATCCAAACGAATGGAATCCATTACAATCGAATCTAATCCAATCCAATTCAATCCAAGTAACGGCATCAAATCCAATCCAGTCCAATCCAATCCAATCCAATCCAATCCAATCCAATTCAATCCAAGGAACGGCATTAAACCAATCCAATCCAATCCAATCCAATTTAAGGAACGGCATCCAATTCAATCCAATCCAGTCCAATCCAATCCAATCCAAATAACGGCATTCAATCCAATCCAGTCCAATCCAATCCAATCGAATCCAATCCAAGTAACGTCATTCAATCCAATCCAGTCCAATCCGATCCAATCCAATCCAATCCAATCAAATCTAATACAATGAACGGCATTCTATCCAATCCAATGCAATCCAATCCTATACCATCCAATCCACGGAACGCCATCCAATCCAATCCAATGCAATCCAAACCGATCCAATCCAATGCATTCAAATCCAATCCAATCCAATCCAAGGAACGGCATCCAATCAAATCCAATCCAATCCACTCCAATCCTAGCCAATCCAATCTATTCCAATCCAATCCATTCCAAGGAACGGCATTCAATCCAATCCAATGCAATCCAAACCGTTCCAATCCAATCCAATCCAATCCAATTCACGCCAATCCAATCAAATCCAATCAAAGGAACGGCATCCAATCCAATCCAATCCAATCCAAGGAACGGCATCCAATCCAATCCAATCCACTGCAATCCATTCCAATCCAATCCAATCCAATCCAATCTAAGGAACGGCATCCAATTCAGTCCAATCCAACTAACGGCATCCAATTCAATCCAATCCAATTCAATCCAATCCAAGGAACGCCATCCAATCCGATCCAATCCAATCGAATCCAATGCGATCCAATCCAATCCGATCCAATCCAATCCAGTCCAATACAACCCAATTCAAGGAACGGCATCCAATCCAATCCAATCCAATGCAATCCAATCCAAGTAACGGCATCCAATCCAATCCAATCCAATCCAAACCAAGGAACGCCATTAGAACAATCCAATCGAATACATTCCAACGAACGCCAACCAGCCCAATCCAATCCAATTCATTCCAACGAACGGCATCCAGCCCAATCCAATCCAATCCAATCTAATCCGATCCAATCCAATCCAAGTAACGCCATCCAATCCAATCCAATCCAATCCGATTCAATCCAATCCAATCCAATCCAATCCAAGAAACGGTATCCAATCCAATCCAATCCAATGCAATCCAATCCAATCCAAGCAGATCAAATCCAATCCAATCCAATCCAATGAAAGGCATCCAATGCAATCCAATCCAATCCAATCCGAGCCAATCCAATCCAATCTAGGGATCGGCATCCAATACAATCCAATCCAATCCAATCCAATCCAAGGAACGCTATCCAATCCGATCCAATCCAATCCAATCCAATCCGATCCAATCCAATCATATCCAATCCAAGGATCGGCATCAAATCCAATCCAATTGAATCAAATTCAATCCAATCCAATCCAATCCAATACAACCCAATTCAAGGAACGGCATCCAATCCAATCCAAACCAATGGAATCCATTACATTCGAATCCAATCCAATCCAATCTATGGAACGGCATCCAATTCAATCCAATCCAATCCAATCCAATTCAATCCAAGTAACGGCATCCAATCCAATCCAGTCCAATCCAATCCAATCCAATCCAATCCAAATCAAATCCAATCTAAGGAACGGCATCCAATTCAATTCAATCCAATCCAATCCAATCCAATCCAAGTAACGGCATCCAATCATATCCAATGCAATCCATTCCAATCCAATCCAATCCAATTAAAGGAACGGCATCCAATCCAATCCAATCCAACTAACGGCAGCCAATTCAATCCAATCCAATCCAATCCAATCCAATGAACGCCATCCAATCCGATCCAATCCAATCCATTCGAATCCGATCCAATCCAATCCAATCCAAGGAACGGCATCAAATCCAATCCAATCCAATCAAATTCAATACAATCCAATCCAATCCAATACAACCCAATTCAAGGACCGCCATCCAATCCAATCCAATGCAATCTAAACCGATCCAATCCAATCCAATCCAATCCAATCCCCGCCAATCAAATCAAATCCAATCAAAGGAACGGCATCCAATCCAATCCAATCCAAGGAACGGCATCCAATCCAATCCAATCCAATGCAATCCATTCCAATCCAATCCAATCAATTCCAATCTAAGGAACGGCATCCAATCCAATCCAATCCAACGAACGACAGCCAATTCAATCCAATCCAAACAAATCCAATCCAATCCAAGGACCGCCATCCAATCCGATCCAATCCAATCCAATCGAATCCGTTCCAATCCAATCCAATCCAAGGAACGGCATCAAATCCAATCCAATCCAATCAAATTCAATACAATACAATACAATCCAATAAAACCCAATTCAAGGAACGGCATCCAATCCAATCCAATGCAATCCAAACCGATCCAATCCAATCCAATCCAAGCCAATCCAATCCAATCCAATCCAATCAAAGGAAAGGCATGCAATCCAATCCAATCCAATCCAATCCAATCCAGTCCAAGGAACGGCATCCAATCCAATCCAATCCAATCCAATGCAATCCATTCCAATCCAATCCAATCCAATCTCAGAAACGGCATCCAATCGAATCCAATCCAACTAACGGCAGCCAATTCAATCCAATCCAATCCAATGCAATCCAAGGAACGCCATCCAATCCGATCAAATCCAATCCAATCCAATCCGATCCACTCCAATCCAATCCAAGGAACGGCATTAAATCCAATCCAATTCAATCAAATTCAATACAATACAATCCAATCGAATACAACCCAATTCAAGGAACAGCATCCAATCCAATCCAAACGAATGGAATCCATTACAATCGAATCTAATCCAATCCAATTCAATCCAAGTAACGGCATCAAATCCAATCCAGTCCAATCCAATCCAATCCAATCCAATCCAATCCAATTCAATCCAAGGAACGGCATTAAACCAATCCAATCCAATCCAATCCAATTTAAGGAACGGCATCCAATTCAATCCAATCCAGTCCAATCCAATCCAATCCAAATAACGGCATTCAATCCAATCCAGTCCAATCCAATCCAATCGAATCCAATCCAAGTAACGTCATTCAATCCAATCCAGTCCAATCCGATCCAATCCAATCCAATCCAATCAAATCTAATACAATGAACGGCATTCTATCCAATCCAATGCAATCCAATCCTATACCATCCAATCCACGGAACGCCATCCAATCCAATCCAATGCAATCCAAACCGATCCAATCCAATGCATTCAAATCCAATCCAATCCAATCCAAGGAACGGCATCCAATCAAATCCAATCCAATCCACTCCAATCCAAGCCAATCCAATCTATTCCAATCCAATCCATTCCAAGGAACGGCATTCAATCCAATCCAATGCAATCCAAACCGTTCCAATCCAATCCAATCCAATCCAATCCAATTCACGCCAATCCAATCAAATCCAATCAAAGGAACGGCATCCAATCCAATCCAATCCAATCCAAGGAACGGCATCCAATCCAATCCAATCCACTGCAATCCATTCCAATCCAATCCAATCCAATCCAATCTAAGGAACGGCATCCAATTCAGTCCAATCCAACTAACGGCATCCAATTCATTCCAATCCAATTCAATCCAATCCAAGGAACGCCATCCAATCCGATCCAATCCAATCGAATCCAATCCGATCCAATCCAATCCAATCCAAGGAACGGCATCAAATCCAATCCAATTCAATCAAATTCAATACAATCCAATCCAATCCAATAAAACCCAATTCAAGGAACGGCATCCAATCCAATCCAAACCAATGGAATCCAATTCAATCCAAGTAACGGCATCCAATCCAATCCAGTCCAATCCAATCCAATCCAATCCAATCCAAGGAACGGCATTAAACCAATCCAATCCAATCCAATCCAATCTAAGGAACGGTATCCAATTCAATCCAATCCAGTCCAATCCAATCCAATCTATGGAACGGCATCCAATTCAAACCAATCCAATCCAATCCAATCCAACACAATACAATCCAATCCAATGAACGGAATCCAATCCAATCCAATCCTATCCAATCCAATCCAATCCGAGCCAATCCAATCCAATCTAAAGAACGGCATCCAATCCAATGCAATCCAATCCAAGGAACGGCATCCAATCCAATCCAATGCAGTGCAATCCAATCCAATCCAATCCAATCCGATCCAATCCAATCCAATCCAATCCAATCAAATCCAATCCAATGAACGGCATGCAATCCAATCCAATGCAATCCAATCCTATACCATCCAATCCACGGAGCGCCATCCAATCCAATGCAATGCAATCCAAACCGATCCAATCCATTCCAATCCAATCCAATCCAATCCAAGGAACGGCATCCAATCAAATCCAATCCAATCCAATCCAATCCAATCAAATCCAATCCAATGAACGGCATGCAATCCAATCCAATGCAATCCAATCCTATAACATCCAATCCACGGAACGCCATCCAATCCAATCCAATGCAATCCAAACCGATCCAATCCATTCCAATCCAATCCAATCCAATCCAATCTATGGAACGGCATCCAATTCAATCCAATCCAGTCCAATCCAATCCAATCCAAGGAACGGCATCCAATCCAATCCAGTCCAATCCAATCCAATCCAATCCAAGGAACGGCATTAAACCAATCCAATCCAATCCGTTCCAAACCAATCCAATCCAATCCAATGTAAGGAACGGCATCCATCCAACCCAATCCATTCCAATCCAATCCAAACCATGTAACGCCATCCAATCCAATCCAATCCAATCCAATCCAATCCAGTCCAGTCCAATCCAAGGAACGGCCTCCAATCCAATCCAATCCAAACCATTCCAATTCAACCCAATCCATGCCAAGGAAAGGCGTCCAATCAATCCAATCCAATCCAAACCAATCCAATCCAATCCAATCCAACACAATACAATCCAATCCAATGAACGGAATCCAATCCAATCCAATCCTATCCAATCCAATCCAATCCGAGCCAATCCAATCCAATCTAAAGAACGGCATCCAATCCAATGCAATCCAATCCAAGGAACGACATCCAATCCAATCCAATGCAGTGCAATCCAATCCAATCCAATCCAATCCGATCCAATCCAATCCAATCCAATCCAATCAAATCCAATCCAATGAACGGCATGCAATCCAATCCAATGCAATCCAATCCAATACCATCCAATCCACGGAACGCCATCCAATCCAATCCAATGCAATCCAAACCGATCCAATCCATTTCAATCCAATCCAATCCAATCCAAGGAACGGCATCCAATCAAATCCAATCCAATCCACTCCAATCCAACCCAATCCAATCCAATACAATCAAAGGAACGGCATTCAATCCAATCCAATCCAATCCAATCCAAGGAACGGCATTCAATCCAATCCAATCCAATCCATTACAATCCAGTCCAATCCAATCCAATCCAATCTGAGGAACGGCATCCAATCCAATCGAATCCAATCCAATCAAAGTAACGGCAGCCAATCCAATCCAATTCAATCCAATCCACGGAACGCCATCCAATCCGATCCAATCCTATCGATTCCAATCCGATCCAATCCAATCCAGTCCAATACAACCCAATTCAAGGAACGGCATTCAATCCAATCCAATCCAATGCAATCCAATCCAAGTAACGGCATCCAATCCAATCCAATCCAATCCAAACCAAGGAACGGCATTAGAACAATCCAATCCAATCCATTCCAACGAACGCCATCCAGCCCAATCCAATCCAATTCATTCCAACGAACGGCATCCAGACCAATCCAATCCAATCCAATCGAATCCGTTCCAATCCAATCCAATCCAAGGAACGGCATCAAATCCAATCCAATCCAATCAAATTCAATACAATACAATACAATCCAATAAAACCCAATTCAAGGAACGGCATCCAATCCAATCCAATGAATTCCAAACCGATCCAATCCAATCCAATCCAATCCAAGCCAATCCAATCCAATCCAATCAAAGGAAAGGCATCCAATCCAATCCAATCCAATCCAATCCAATCCAATCCAGTCCAAGGAACGGCATCCAATCCAATCCAATCCAATCCAATGCAATCCATTCCAATCCAATCCAATCCAATCTCAGAAACGGCATCCAATCGAATCCAATCCAACTAACGGCAGCCAATTCAATCCAATCCAATCCAATGCAATCCAAGGAACGCCATCCAATCCGATCCAATCCAATCCAATCCAATCCGATCCACTCCAATCCAATCCAAGGAACGGCATTAAATCCAATCCAATTCAATCAAATTCAATACAATACAATCCAATCGAATACAACCCAATTCAAGGAACAGCATCCAATCCAATCCAAACGATGGGAATCCATTACAATCGAATCTAATCCAATCCAATTCAATCCAAGTAACGGCATCAAATCCAATCCAGTCCAATCCAATCCAATCCAATCCAATCCAATCCAATTCAATCCAAGGAACGGCATTAAACCAATCCAATCCAATCCAATCCAATTTAAGGAACGGCATCCAATTCAATCCAATCCAGTCCAATCCAATCCAAATAACGGCATTCAATCCAATCCAGTCCAATCCAATCCAATCGAATCCAATCCAAGTAACGTCATTCAATCCAATCCAGTCCAATCCGATCCAATCCAATCCAATCCAATCAAATCTAATACAATGAACGGCATTCTATCCAATCCAATGCAATCCAATCCTATACCATCCAATCCACGGAACGCCATCCAATCCAATCCAATGCAATCCAAACCGATCCAATCCAATGCATTCAAATCCAATCTAATCCAATCCAAGGAACGGCATCCAATCAAATCCAATCCAATCCACTCCAATCCAAGCCAATCCAATCTATTCCAATCCAATCCATTCCAAGGAACGGCATTCAATCCAATCCAATGCAATCCAAACCGTTCCAATCCAATCCAATCCAATCCAATCCACGCCAATCCAATCAAATCCAATCAAAGGAACGGCATCCAATCCAATCCAATCCAATCCAAGGAACGGCATCCAATCCAATCCAATCCACTGCAACCCATTCCAATCCATTCCAATCCAATCCAATCTAAGGAACGGCATCCAATTCAGTCCAATCCAACTAACGGCATCCAATTCAATCCAATCCAATTCAATCCAATCCAAGGAACGCCATCCAATCCGATTCAATCCAATCGAATCCAATCCGATCCAATCCAATCCAATCCAAGGAACGGCATCAAATCGAATCCAATTCAATCAAATTCAATACAATCCAATCCAATCCAATAAAACCCAATTCAAGGAACGGCATCCAATCCAATCCAAACCAATGGAATCCAATTCAATCCAAGTAACGGCATCCAATCCAATCCAGTCCAATCCAATCCAATCCAATCCAATCCAATCCAAGGAACGGCATTAAACCAATCCAATCCAATCCAATCCAATCTAAGGAACGGTATCCAATTCAATCCAATCCAGTCCAATCCAATCCAATCTATGGAACGGCATCCAATCCATAGAAACCCTACAGTGCAGAAGGAGGCCATTCAGCCCATCGAGTCTGCACCAACCACAATCCCACCCAGGCCCTACCCCCATATATTTACCCGCTAATCTACACATCCCAGGACTCTAAGGGGCAATTTTTAACCAGGCCAATCAACCTAACCCGCACATCTTTGGAATCAATCAATCCCGCAATCAATCAATCCCGCAATCAATCCAATCCCGCAATCAATCCAATCCAGTCCAATCCAATCCAATCCAATCCAATCCAATCCAAGGAACGGCATTAAACCAATCCAATCCAATCCAATCCAATCTAAGGAACGGTATCCAATTCAATCCAATCCAGTCCAATCCAATCCAATCTATGGAACGGCATCCAATTCAAACCATTCCAATTCAACCCAATCCATGCCAAGGAAAGGCGTCCAATCAATCCAATCCAATCCAAACCAATCCAATCCAATCCAATCCAACACAATACAATCCAATCCAATGAACGGAATCCAATCCAATCCAATCCTATCCAATCCAATCCAATCCGAGCCAATCCAATCCAATCTAAAGAACGGCATCCAATCCAATGCAATCCAATCCAAGGAACGGCATCCAATCCAATCCAATGCAGTGCAATCCAATCCAATCCAATCCAATCCGATCCAATCCAATCCAATCCAATCCAATCAAATCCAATCCAATGAACGGCATGCAATCCAATCCAATGCAATCCAATCCAATACCATCCAATCCACGGAACGCCATCCAATCCAATCCAATGCAATCCAAACCGATCCAATCCATTCCAATCCAATCCAATCCAATCCAAGGAACGGCGTCCAATCAAATCCAATCCAATCCACTCCAATCCAACCCAATCCAATCCAATACAATCAAAGGAACGGCATTCAATCCAATCCAATCCAATCCAATCCAAGGAACGGCATTCAATCCAATCCAATCCAATCCATTACAATCCAATCCAATCCAATCCAATCCAATCTGAGGAACGGCATCCAATCCAATCGAATCCAATCCAATCAAAGTAACGGCAGCCAATCCAATCCAATTCAATCCAATCCACGGAACGCCATCCAATCCGATCCAATCCTATCGATTCCAATCCGATCCAATCCAATCCAGTCCAATACAACCCAATTCAAGGAACGGCATTCAATCCAATCCAATCCAATGCAATCCAATCCAAGTAACGGCCTCCAATCCAATCCAATCCAATCCAAACCAAGGAACGGCATTAGAACAATCCAATCCAATCCATTCCAACGAACGCCATCCAGCCCAATCCAATCCAATTCATTCCAACGAACGGCATCCAGACCAATCCAATCCAATCCAATCGAATCCGTTCCAATCCAATCCAATCCAAGGAACGGCATCAAATCCAATCCAATCCAATCAAATTCAATACAATACAATACAATACAATAAAACCCAATTCAAGGAACGGCATCCAATCCAATCCAATGAATTCCAAACCGATCCAATCCAATCCAATCCAATCCAATCCAAGCCAATCCAATCCAATCCAATCAAAGGAAAGGCATCCAATCCAATCCAATCCAATCCAATCCAGTCCAAGGAACGGCATCCAATCCAATCCAATCCAATCCAATGCAATCCATTCCAATCCAATCCAATCCAATCTCAGAAACGGCATCCAATCGAATCCAATCCAACTAACGGCAGCCAATTCAATCCAATCCAATGCAATCCAAGGAACGCCATCCAATCCGATCAAATCCAATCCAATCCAATCCGATCCACTCCAATCCAATCCAAGGAACGGCATTAAATCCAATCCAATTCAATCAAATTCAATACAATACAATCCAATCGAATACAACCCAATTCAAGGAACAGCATCCAATCCAATCCAAACGAAGGGAATCCATTACAATCGAATCTAATCCAATCCAATTCAATCCAAGTAACGGCATCAAATCCAATCCAGTCCAATCCAATCCAATCCAATCCAATCCAATCCAATTCAATCCAAGGAACGGCATTAAACCAATCCAATCCAATCCAATCCAATTTAAGGAACGGCATCCAATTCAATCCAATCCAGTCCAATCCAATCCAATCCAAATAACGGCATTCAATCCAATCCAGTCCAATCCAATCCAATCGAATCCAATCCAAGTAACGTCATTCAATCCAATCCAGTCCAATCCGATCCAATCCAATCCAATCCAATCAAATCTAATACAATGAACGGCATTCTATCCAATCCAATGCAATCCAATCCTATACCATCCAATCCACGGAACGCCATCCAATCCAATCCAATGCAATCCAAACCGATCCAATCCAATGCATTCAAATCCAATCCAATCCAATCCAAGGAACGGCATCCAATCAAATCCAATCCAATCCACTCCAATCCAAGCCAATCCAATCTATTCCAATCCAATCCATTCCAAGGAACGGCATTCAATCCAATCCAATGCAATCCAAACCGTTCCAATCCAATCCAATCCAATCCAATTCACGCCAATCCAATCAAATCCAATCAAAGGAACGGCATCCAATCCAATCCAATCCAATCCAAGGAACGGCATCCAATCCAATCCAATCCACTGCAATCCATTCCAATCCAATCCAATCCAATCCAATCTAAGGAACGGCATCCAATTCAGTCCAATCCAACTAACGGCATCCAATTCAATCCAATCCAATTCAATCCAATCCAAGGAACGCCATCCAATCCGATTCAATCCAATCGAATCCAATCCGATCCAATCCAATCCAATCCAAGGAACGGCATCAAATCCAATCCAATTCAATCAAATTCAATACAATACAATCCAATCCAATAAAACCCAATTCAAGGAACGGCATCCAATCCAATCCAAACCAATGGAATCCAATTCAATCCAAGTAACGGCATCCAATCCAATCCAGTCCAATCCAATCCAATCCAATCCAATCCAATCCAAGGAACGGCATTAAACCAATCCAATCCAATCCAATCCAATCTAAGGAACGGTATCCAATTCAATCCAATCCAGTCCAATCCAATCCAATCTATGGAACGGCATCCAATTCAAACCAATCCAATCCAATCCAATCCAACACAATACAATCCAATCCAATGAACGGAATCCAATCCAATCCAATCCTATCCAATCCAATCCAATCCGAGCCAATCCAATCCAATCTAAAGAACGGCATCCAATCCAATGCAATCCAATCCAAGGAACGGCATCCAATCCAATCCAATGCAGTGCAATCCAATCCAATCCAATCCGATCCAATCCAATCCAATCCAATCCAATCAAATCCAATCCAATGAACGGCATGCAATCCAATCCAATGCAATCCAATCCTATACCATCCAATCCACGGAGCGCCATCCAATCCAATACAATGCAATCCAAACCGATCCAATCCATTCCAATCCAATCCAATCCAATCCAAGGAACGGCATCCAATCAAATCCAATCCAATCCAATCCAATCCAATCAAATCCAATCCAATGAACGGCATGCAATCCAATCCAATGCAATCCAATCCTATAACATCCAATCCACGGAACGCCATCCAATCCAATCCAATGCAATCCAAACCGATCCAATCCATTGCAATCCAATCCAATCCAATCCAATCTATGGAACGGCATCCAATTCAATCCAATCCAGTCCAATCCAATCCAATCCAAGGAACGGCATCCAATCCAATCCAGTCCAATCCAATCCAATCCAATCCAAGGAACGGCATTAAACCAATCCAATCCAATCCGTTCCAAACCAATCCAATCCAATCCAATGTAAGGAACGGCATCCATCCAACCCAATCCATTCCAATCCAATCCAAACCAGGTAACGCCATCCAATCCAATCCAATCCAGTCCAGTCCAATCCAAGGAACGGCCTCCAATCCAATCCAATCCAAACCATTCCAATTCAACCCAATCCATGCCAAGGAAAGGCGTCCAATCAATCCAATCCAATCCAAACCAATCCAATCCAATCCAACACAATACAATCCAATCCAATGAACGGAATCCAATCCAATCCAATCCTATCCAATCCAATCCAATCCGAGCCAATCCAATCCAATCTAAAGAACGGCATCCAATCCAATGCAATCCAATCCAAGGAACGGCATCCAATCCAATCCAATGCAGTGCAATCCAATCCAATCCAATCCAATCCGATCCAATCCAATCCAATCCAATCCAATCAAATCCAATCCAATGAACGGCATGCAATGCAATCCAATGCAATCCAATCCAATACCATCCAATCCACGGAACGCCATCCAATCCAATCCAATGCAATCCAAACCGATCCAATCCATTCCAATCCAATCCAATCCAATCCAAGGAACGGCATCCAATCAAACCCAATCCAATCCACTCCAATCCAACCCAATCCAATCCAATACAATCAAAGGAACGGCATTCAATCCAATCCAATCCAATCCAATCCAAGGAACGGCATTCAATCCAATCCAATCCAATCCATTACAATCCAATCCAATCCAATCCAATCCAATCTGAGGAACGGCATCCAATCCAATCGAATCCAATCCAATCCAAGTAACGGCAGCCAATCCAATCCAATTCAATCCAATCCACGGAACGCCATCCAATCCGATCCAATCCTATCGATTCCAATCCGATCCAATCCAATCCAGTCCAATACAACCCAATTCAAGGAACGGCATTCAATCCAATCCAATCCAATGCAATCCAATCCAAGTAACGGCATCCAATCCAATCCAATCAAATCCAAACCAAGGAACGGCATTAGAACAATCCAATCCAATCCATTCCAACGAACGCCATCCAGCCCAATCCAATCCAATTCATTCCAACGAACGGCATCCAGACCAATCCAATCCAATCCAATCTAATCCGATCCAATCCAATCCAAGTAACGCCATCCAATCTAATCCAATCCAATCCGATTCAATCCAATCCAATCCAATCCAATCCAATCCAAGAAACGGTATCCAATCCAATCCAATCCAATGCAATGCAATCCAATCCAAGCAGATCAAATCCAATCCAATCCAATCCAATGAAAGGCATCCAATGCAATCCAATCCAATCCAATCCGAGCCAATCCAATCCAATCTAGGGATCGGCATCCAATCCAATACAATCCAATCCAAGGAACGCTATCCAATCCGATCCAATCCAATCCAATCCGATCCAATCCAATCCAATCCAATCCAAGGAACGGCAACGGCATCCAATTCAATTCAATTCAATCCAATCCAATCCAATCCAAGTAACGGCATCCAATCCAATCCAATGCAATCCATTCCAATCCAATCCAATCAAAGGAACGGCATCCAATCCAATCCAATCCGACTAACGGCAGCCAATTCAATCCAATCCAATCCAATCCAATCCAATGAACGCCATCCAATCCGATCCAATCCAATCCAATCGAATCCGATCCAATCCAATCCAATCCAAGGAACGGCATCAAATCCAATCCAATCCAATCAAATTCAATACAATCCAATCCAATCCAATACAACCCAATTCAAGGAACGCCATCCAATCCAATCCAATGCAATCTAAACCGATCCAATCCAATCCAATCCAATCCAATCCCCGCCAATCCAATCAAATCCAATCAAAGGAACGGCATCCAATCCAATCCAATCCAAGGAACGGCATCCAATCCAATCCAATCCAATGCAATCCATTCCAATCCAATCCAATCAATTCCAATCTAAGGAACGGCATCCAATCCAATCCAATCCAATCCAACTAACGACAGCCAATTCAATCCAATCCAAACAAATCCAATCCAATCCAAGGACCGCCATCCAATCCGATCCAATCCAATCCAATCGAATCCGTTCCAATACAATCCAATCCAAGGAACGGCATCAAATCCAATCCAATCCAATCAAATTCAATACAATACAATACAATCCAATACAACCCAATTCAAGGAACGGCATCCAATCCAATCCAATGCAATCCAAACCGATCCAATCCAATCCAATCCAATCGAAGCCAATCCAATCCAATCCAATCAAAGGAAAGGCATCCAATCCAATCCAATCCAATCCAATCCAGTCCAAGGAACGGCATCCAATCCAATCCAATCCAATCCAATGCAATCCATTCCAATCCAATCCAATCCAATCACAGAAACGGCATCCAATAGAATCCAATCCAACTAACGGCAGCCAATTCAATCCAATCCAATCCAATGCAATCCAAGGAACGCCATCCAATCCGATCCAATCCAATCCAATCCAATCCGATCCACTCCAATCCAATCCAAGGAACGGCATTAAATCCAATCCAATTCAATCAAATTCAATACAATACAATCCAAACGAATACAACCCAATTCAAGGAACAGCATCCAATCCACTCCAAACGAATGGAATCCATTACAATCGAATCTAATCCAATCCAATTCAATCCAAGTAACGGCATCAAATCCAATCCAGTCCAATCCAATCCAATCCAATCCAATCCAATTCAATCCAAGGAACGGCATTAAACCAATCCAATCCAATCCAATCCAATTTAAGGAACGGCATCCAATTCAATCCAATCCAGTCCAATCCAATCCAATCCAAGTAACGGCATTCAATCCAATCCAGTCCAATCCAATCCAATCGAATCCAATCCAAGTAACGGCATTCAATCCAATCCAATCCGATCCAATCCAATCCAATCCAATCCAATCCAATCCAATCAAATCTAATACAATGAACGGCATTCTATCCAATCCAATGCAATCCAATCCTATACCATCCAATCCACGGAACGCCATCCAATCCAATTCAATGCAATCCAAACCGATCCAATCCAATCCATTCCAATCCAATCCAATCCAATCCAAGGATTGGATTGCATTGGATTGGATTGCATGCCGTTCCTTGGAATGGATTGGATGGGATTGGATTGGATGCCGTTCCTTTGATTGGATTGGATTGGAATAGATTGGATTGGCTTGGATTGGAGTGGATTGGATTGGATTTGATAGGATGCCGTTCCTTGGATTGGATTGGATTGGATTTGAATGGATTGGATTGGATCGGTTTGGATTGCATTGGATTGGATTGAATGGCGTTCCGTGTATTGGATGGTATAGGATTGGATTGCATTGGATTGGATAGAATGCCGTTCATTGTATTAGATTTGATTGGATTGGATTGGATTGGATTGGATTGGATCGGATTGGACTGGATTGAATTGAATGCCGTTACTTGGATTGGATTCGATTGGATTGGATTGGACTGGATTGGATTGAATGCCGTTACTTGGATTGGATTGGATTGGACTGGATTGGATTGAATTGGATGCCGTTCCTTAAATTGGATTGGATTGGATTGGATTGGTTTAATGCCGTTCCTTGGATTGAATTGGATTGGATTGGATTGGATTGGATTGGACTGGATTGGATTTGATGCCGTTACTTGGATTGAATTGTATTGGATTAGATTCGATTGTAATGGATTCCCTTCGTTTGGAGTGGATTGGATGCTGTTCCTTGAATTGGGTTGCATTCGATTGGATTGTATTGTATTGAATTTGATTGAATTGGATTGGATTTAATGCCGTTCCTTGGATTGGATTGGAGTGGATCGGATTGGATTGGATTGGATCGGATTGGATGGCGTTCCTTGGATTGCATTGGATTGGATTGGATTGAATTGCCTGCCGTTAGTTGGATTGGATTCGAATGAATGCCGTTTCTGAGATTGGATTGGATTGGATTGGAATGGATTGCATTGGATTGGATTGGATTGGATGCCGTTCCTTGGACTGGATTGGGTTGGATTCGATTGGATTGGATTGGATGCCTTTCCTTTGATTGGATTGGATTGGATTGGCTTGGATTGGATTGGATTGGATTGGATTGGATCGGTTTGGATTGCATTGGATTGGATTGGATGCCGTTCCTTGAATTGGGTTGTATTGGATTGTATTGTATTGTATTGAATTTGATTGGATTGGATTGGATTGGATTTGATGCCGTTCCTTGGATTGGATTGGATTGGAACGGATTCGATTGGATTGGATTGGATCGGATTGGATGGCGGTCCTTGGATTGGATTGGATTTGTTTGGATTGGATTGAATTGGCTGTCGTTAGTTGGATTGGATTGGATTGGATGCCGTTCCATAGATTGGAATTGATTGGATTGGATTGGAATGGATTGCATTGGATTGGATTGGATTGGATGCCGTTCCTTGGATTGGATTGGATTGGATGCCGTTCCTTTGATTGGATTTGATTGGATTGGCGGGGATTGGATTGGATTGGATTGGATTGGATCGGTTTCGATTGCATTGGATTGGATTGGATGGCGTTCCTTGAATTGGGTTGTATTGGATTGGATTGGATTGTATTGAATTTGATTGGATTGGATTGGATTTGATGCCGTTCCTTGGATTGGATTGGATTGGATCGGATTCGATTGGATTGGATTGGATCGGATTGGATGGCGTTCATTGGATTGGATTGGATTGGATTGGATTGAATTGGCTGCCGTTAGTTGGATTGGATTGGATTGGATGCCGTTCCTTTGATTGGATTGGATTGGATTGGAATGGATTGCATTGGATTGGATTGGATGCCGTTACTTGGATTGGATTGGATTGGATTGAATTGAATTGGATGCCGTTCCTTAGATTGGATTGGATTGGATTGGATTGGATTGGATTGGATTGGATTGGATTGGATTGGATTGGATTGGATTGGACTGGATTGGATTGGATGCCGTTACTTGGATTGAATTGGATTGGATTGGATTGAATTGGATGCCGTTCCATAGATTGGATTGGATTGGATTCGAATGTAATGGATTCCATTGGTTTGGATTGGATTGGATGCCGTTCCTTGAATTGGGTTGTATTGGATTGGATTGGATTGGATTGAATTTGATTGAATTGGATTGGATTTGATGCCGTTCCTTGGATTGGATTGGATTGGATTGAATCGGATTGGATTGGATTGGATCGGATTGGATAGCGTTCCTTGGATTGGATTGGATTGGATTGGATTGGATTGGATTGGATTGGATTGGATGCCGATCCCTAGATTGGATTGGATTGGCTCGGATTGGATTGGATTGGATTGCATTGGATGCCTTTCATTGGATTGGATTGGATTGGATTTGATCTGCTTGGATTGGATTGGATTGCATTGGATTGGATTGGATTGGATACCGTTTCTTGGATTGGATTGGATTGGATTGGATTGGAATGAATCGGATTGGATTGGATTGGATTGGATGGCGTTACTTGGATTGGATTGGATCGGAATAGATTGGATTGGATTGGATTGGGCTGGATGCCGTTCGTTGGAATGAATTGGATTGGATTGGGCTGGATGGCGTTCGTTGGAATGGATTGGATTGGATTGTTCTAATGCCGTTCCTTGGTTTGGATTGGATTGGATTGGATACCGTTTCTTGGATTGGATTGGCTTGGATTGGATTGGATTGGATTGGATTGGATCGGTTTGGATTGCATTGGATTGGATTGGATGCCGTTCCTTGAATTGGGTTGTATTGGATTGTATTGTATTGTATTGAATTTGATTGGATTGGATTGGATTGGATTTGATGCCGTTCCTTGGATTGGATTGGATTGGAACGGATTCGATTGGATTGGATTGGATCGGATTGGATGGCGGTCCTTGGATTGGATTGGATTTGTTTGGATTGGATTGAATTGGCTGTCGTTAGTTGGATTGGATTGGATTGGATGCCGTTCCTTAGATTGGAATTGATTGGATTGGATTGGAATGGATTGCATTGGATTGGATTGGATTGGATGCCGTTCCTTGGATTGGATTGGATTGGATGCCGTTCCTTTGATTGGATTTGATTGGATTGGCGGGGATTGGATTGGATTGGATTGGATTGGATCGGTTTAGATTGCATTGGATTGGATTGGATGGCGTTCCTTGAATTGCGTTGTATTGGATTGGATTGGATTGTATTGAATTTGATTGGATTGGATTGGATTTGATGCCGTTCCTTGGATTGGATTGGATTGGATCGGATTCGATTGGATTGGATTGGATCGGATTGGATGGCGTTCATTGGATTGGATTGGATTGGATTGGATTGAATTGGCTGCCGTTAGTTGGATTGGATTGGATTGGATGCCGTTCCTTTGATTGGATTGGATTGGATTGGAATGGATTGCATTGGATTGGATTGGATGCCGTTACTTGGATTGGATTGGATTGGATTGAATTGAATTGGATGCCGTTCCTTAGATTGGATTGGATTGGATTGGATTGGATTGGATTGGATTGGATTGGATTGGACTGGATTGGATTGGATGCCGTTACTTGGATTGAATTGGATTGGATTGGATTGAATTGGATGCCGTTCCATAGATTGGATTGGATTGGATTCGAATGTAATGGATTCCATTGGTTTGGATTGGATTGGATGCCGTTCCTTGAATTGGGTTGTATTGGTTTGGATTGGATTGGATTGAATTTGATTGAATTGGATTGGATTTGATGCCGTTCCTTGGATTGGATTGGATTGGATTGAATCGGATTGGATTGGATTGGATCGGATTGGATAGCGTTCCTTGGATTGGATTGGATTGGATTGGATTGGATTGGATTGGATTGGATGCCGATCCCTAGATTGGATTGGATTGGCTCGGATTGGATTGGATTGGATTGCATTGGATGCCTTTCATTGGATTGGATTGGATTGGATTTGATCTGCTTGGATTGGATAGGATTGCATTGGATTGGATTGGATTGGATACCGTTTCTTGGATTGGATTGGATTGGATTGGATTGGAATGAATCGGATTGGATTGGATTGGATTGGATGGCGTTACTTGGATTGGATTGGATCGGAATAGATTGGATTGGATTGGATTGGGCTGGATGCCGTTCGTTGGAATGAATTGGATTGGATTGGGCTGGATGGCGTTCGTTGGAATGGATTGGATTGGATTGTTCTAATGCCGTTCCTTGGTTTGGATTGGATTGGATTGGATGCCGTTACTTGGATTGGATTGCCTTGGATTGGATTGGATTGGATGCCGTTCCTTGAATTGGGTTGTATTGGACTGGATTGGATTGGATCGGATTGGATTGGATAGGATTGGATCGGATTGGATGGCGTTCCGTGGATTGGATTGGATTGGATTGGATTGGCTGCCGTTACTTGGATTGGATTGGATTCGATTGGATTGGATGCCGTTCCTCAGATTGGATTGGATTGGATTGGATTGTAATGGATTGGATTGGATTGGATTGGATTGAATGCCCTTCCTTGGATTGGATTGGATTGGATTGTATTGAATGCCGTTCCTTTGATTGTATTGGATTTGATTGGGTTGGATTGGAGTGGATTGGATTGGATTTGATTGGATGCCGTTCCTTGGATTGGATTGGATTGGATTGGAATGGATTGGATCGGTTTGGATTGCATTGGATTGGATTGGATGGCGTTCCGTGGATTGGATGGTATAGGATTGGATTGCATTGGATTGGATTGCATGCCGTTCATTGGATTGGATTTGATTGGATTGGATTGGATTGGATTGGATCGGATTGGATTGGATTGGATTGCACTGCATTGGATTGGATTGGATGCCGTTCCTTGGATTGGATTGCATTGGATTGGATGCCGTTCTTTAGATTGGATTGGATTGGCTCGGATTGGATTGGATTGGATAGGATTGGATTGGATTGGATTCCGTTCATTGGATTGGATTGTATTGTGTTGGATTGGATTGGATTGGAATAGTTTGGATTGGATTGGATTGATTGGACGCCTTTCCTTGGCATGGATTGGGTTGAATTGGAATGGTTTGGATTGGATTGGATTGGAGGCCGTTCCTTGGATTGGACTGGACTGGATTGGATTGGATTGGATTGGATTGGATTGGATGGCGTTACATGGTTTGGATTGGATTGGAATGGATTGGGTTGGATGGATGCCGTTCCTTACATTGGATTGGATTCGATTGGTTTGGAACGGATTGGATTGGATTGGTTTAATGCCGTTCCTTGGATTGGATTGGATTGGATTGGACTGGATTGGATTGAATTGGATGCCGTTCCTTAGATTGGATTGGATTGGATTGGTTTAATGCCGTTCCTTGGATTGGATTGGATTGGATTGGATTGGATTGGATTGGATTGGACTGGATTGGATTGGATGCCGTTCCATAGATTGGATTGGATTGGATTCGATTGTAATGGATTCCATTGGTTTGGATTGCATTGGATGCAGTTCCTTGAATTGGTTTGTATTTGATTGGATTGGATTGTATTGAATTTGATTGAATTGCATTGGATTTGATGCCGTTCCTTGGATTGGATTGGATTTGATCGGATTGGATTGGATTGGATTGGATCGGATTGGATGGCGTTTCTTGGATTGGATTGGATTGGAACGGATTCGATTGGATTGGCTTGGATCGGATTGGATGGCGGTCCTTGGATTGGATTGGATTTGTTTGGATTGGATTGAATTGTCTGCCGTTAGTTGGATTGGATTGGATTGGATGCCGTTCCTTAGATTGGATTGGATTGGATTGCATTGGAATGGGTTGAATAGGATTGGATTGGATTGGATGCCGTTCCTTGGATTGGATTGGATTGGATGAGATTGGATTGGATTGGATGCCATTCCTTTGATTGGATTTGATTGGATTGGCGTGGATTGGATTGGATTGGATTGGATCAGTTTGGATTGCATTGGATTGGATTGGATGGCGTTCCTTGAATTGGGTTGCATTGGATTGGATTGGATTGCATTGAATTTGATTGGATTGGATTGGATTTGATGCCGTTCCTTGGATTGGATTGGATTGGATCGGATTCGATTGGATTGGATTGGATCGGATTGGATGGCGTTCCTTGGATTGGATTGGATTGGATTGAATTGGCTGCCGTTAGTTGGATTGGATTGGAATTGATGCCGTTCCTTAGATTGGATTGGATTGGAATGGATTGCATTGGATTGGATTGGATGCCGTTATTTGGATTGGATTGGATTGGATTGGATTGAATTTAATTGGATGCCGTTCCTTAGATTGGATTGGATTGGATTGGATTGGATTGGATTGGATTGGATTGGATTGGACTGGATTGGATTGGATTGAATTGGCTGCCGTTAGTTGCATTGGATTGGTTGGATGCCGTTCCTGAGATTGGATTGGATTGGATTGGAATGGATTGTAATGGATTCGATGCCGTTCCTTGTATTGGATTGGATTGGATGCCTTTCCTTTGATTTGATTGGATTGGATTGGATTGGCTTGGATTGGATTGGATTGGATCGGTTTGGATTGCATTGGATTGGATTGGAAGCCGTTCCTTGAATTGGGTTGTATTGGATTGGATTGGATTGGATTTAATTTGATTGAATTGGATTGGATTTGATGCCGTTCCTTGGAGTGGATTGGATTGGATCGTTTTGGATTGGATTGGATTGGATCGGATTGGATGGCGTTCCTTGGATTGGATTGGATTGGATTGAATTGGCTGCGGTTAGTTGGATTGGATTGGATTGGAATGGATTGCAATGGATTGGATGCCGTTCCTTGTATTGGATTGGATTGGATTGGATGCCTTTCCTTTGATTGGATTGGATTGGATTGGATTGGCTTGGATTGGACTGGATTGGATCGGTTTGTATTGCATTGGGTTGGATTGGATGCCGTTCCTTGAATTTGGTTGTATTGGACTGGATTGGATTGTATTGAATTTGATTGGATTGGATTGGATTTGATGCCGTTCCTTGGATTGGATTGGATTGGAACGGATTCGATTGGATTGGATTGAATCGGATTGGATGGCGGTCCTTGGATTGGATTGGATTTGTTTGGATGAGATTGAATTGGCTGCCGTTAGTTGGATTGGATCGGATTGGATGGCGTTCCTTGGATTGGATTGGATTGGATTGAATTGGCTGCCGTTAGTTGGATTGGATTTGATGCCGTTCCTTAGATTGGATTGGATTGGATTGGATTGGAATGCATTGCATTGGATTGGATTGGATTGGATGCCGTTGCTTGGATTGGATTGGATTGGATGCCATTCCTTTGATTGGATTGGATTGGCTTTGATTGGATTGGATTGGATTGGATCGGTTTGGATTGCAATGGATTGGATTGAATGGCGTTCCTTGGATTGGATGGGATAGGATTGGATTGCATTGGATTGGATTGCATGCCGTTCATTGGATTGGATTTGATTGGATTGGATTGGATTGGATTGGATTGGATTGGATTGGATTGGCTTGGATTGGATTGGATTGGATTGGATTGGATTGGCTTGGATTGGATTGGATTGGATTGGATTGAATGCAGTTCCTTAGATTGGATTGGATTGGATTGGATTGGTTTGGATTGGATTGCATTGCATTGGATTGGATTAGATGCCGTTCCTTGGATTGGATTGGATTGGATGCCGTTCCCTAGATTGGATTGTATTGGCTCGGATTGGATTGGATTGCATTGGATGCCGTTCATTGGATTGGATTGGATTGGATTTGATCTCATTGGATTGGATTGGATTGCATTGGACTGGATTGTATTGGATACCGTTCCTTGGATTGGATTGGATTGGATTGGATTGGCTCGGATTGGATTGGATTGCATTGGATGCCGTTCATTGGATTGGATTGGATTGGATTTGATCTCATTGGATTGGATTGTATTGCATTGGATTGGATTGGATTGGATACCGTTCCTTGGATTGGATTGGATTGGATTGGATTGGATTGGATCGGATTAGATTGGATTGGATTGGATTGGGCTGGATGCAGTTCGTTGGAATGGATTTGATTGGATTGGGCTGGATGCCGTTCGTTGGAATGGATTGGATTGGATTGGTCGAATGCCGTTCCTTGGATTGGATTGGATTGGATTGGATTGGATTGGATGCCGTTCCTTGGATTGGATTGCATTTGATTGGATTGGATTGGATGCCGTTCCTTGAATTGGGTTGTATTGGACTGGATTGGATTGGATCGGGTTGGATGGGATAGGATTGGATCGGATTGGATGGCGTTCCGTGGATTGGATTGGATTGGATTGACTGCCGTTACTTGGATAGGATTGGATTGGATTGGATTGGATTGGATGCCGTTCCTCAGATTGGATTGGATTGGATTGGATTGGATTGGATTGGAATGGATTGCATTGGATTGGATTGGATTGGATTGAATGCCGTTCCTTGGATTGAATTGGATTGGATTGGATTGGATTGGCTTGGATTGGAGTGGTTTCGATTGGATGCCGTTCCTTCGATTGGATTGGATTGGATTGGAATGTATTGGATTGGAGCGGTTTGGATTGCATTGGATTGGATTGGATGGCGTTCCGTGGATTGGATGGTATAGGATTGGATTGCATTGGATTGGATTGCATGCCGTTCATTGGATTGGATTTGATTGGATTGGATTGGATTGCATTGGATTGCATTGGATTGGATCGGATTGGATTGGATTGGATTGGATCGGACAGGATTGGATTGGATTGCATTGCATTGGATTGGATTGGATGCCGTTCCTTGGATTGGATTGCATTGGTTCGGATTGGATTGGATTGGATTGGATTGGATTGGATGCCGTTCATTGGATTGGATTGTCTTGTGTTGGATTGGATTGGATTGGTTTGTATTGGATTGGCTGGATTGGATGCCTTTCCTTGGCATGGATTGGGTTGCATTGGAATGGTTTGGATTGGATTGGATTGGAGGCCGTTCCTTGGATTGGATGGACTGGATTGGATTGGATTGGATGCCGTTACATGGTTTGGATTGGATTGGAATGGATTGGGTTGGATGGATGCCGTTCCTTACATTGGATTGGATTGGACTGGTTTGGAACGGATTGGATTGGATTGGTTTAATGCCGTTCCTTGGATTGGATTGGATAGGATTGGAATGGACTGGATTGGATTGGATGCCGTTACTTGGATTGGATTGGATTGGACTGGATTGGATTGAATTGGATGCCGTTCCTTTGATTGGAATGGATTGGATTGGTTTAATGCCGTTCCTTGGATTGGATTGGATTGGACTGGATTGGATTGGATGCCGTTCCTTGGATTGAATTGGATTGGATTGGATTCGATTGAATTGGATGCCGTTCCATAGATTGGATTGGATTGGATTCGATTGTAATGGATTCCATTGGTTTGGATTGGATTGGATGCCGTTCCTTGATTTGGGTTGAATTGGATTGGACTGGATTGTATTGAATTTGATTGAATTGGATTGGATTTGATGCCGTTCCTTGGATTGAATTGGATTGGATCGGATTGGATTCGATTGGATTGGATCGGATTGGATGGCGTTCCTTCGATTGGATTGGATTGAATTGGCTGCCGTTAGTTGGATTGGATGCAGTTCCTGAGATTGGATTGGATTGGATTGGATTGGAATGGATTGCATTGGATTGGATTGGATTGAATGCCGTTCCTTGGATTGGATTGAATTGGATTGGATTGAATTGGATGCCTTGCCTTTGATTGGATTGGATTGGATTGGATTGGCTTGGATTGGATTGGATTGGATTGGATGCCGTTCCTTGAATTGGGTTGTATTGGATTGGATTGGATTGGATTGAATTTGATTGCATTGGATTGGATTTGATGCCGTTCCTTGGATTGGATTGGATTGGATCGGATTCGATTGGATTGGATTGGATCGGATTGGATGGCGTTCCTTGGATTGTTTGGATTGGATTGGACTGGATTGAATTGGCTGCCGTTAGTTGGATTGGATTGAATTGGATGCCGTTCCTTTGATTGGGTTGGATTGGATTGGATTGGAATGGATTGCCTTGGATTGGATTGGATTGGATGCCGTTCCTTGGATTGGGTTGGATTGGATTGGATGCCGTTCCTTTGATTGGATTTGATTGGATTGGCGTGAATTGGATTGGATTGGATTGGAACGGTTTGGATTGCATTGGATTGGATTGAATGCCGTTCCTTGGATTGGAATCGATGGGATTGGACTGGATGCCGTTCCTTTGATTGGATTGGATTGGATTGGATTGGATTGGCTTGGCTTGGATTGGAGTGGATTGGATTGGATTTGATTGGATGCCGTTCCTTGGATTGGATTGGATTGGATTGGAATGGATTGGATTGGATCGGTTTGGATTGCATTGGATTGGATTGGATGGCGTTCCGTGGATTGGATAGTATAGGATTGGATTGCATTGGATTGGATAGCATGCCGTTCATTGTATTGGATTTGATTGGATTTGATTGGATCGGATTGGGTTGTATTGTATTGGATTGGATCGGATTGTTTTGAATTGGATTGCATTGCATTGGATTGGATGGCATGCCGTTCCTTGGATTCGATTGCATTGAATTGGATGCCGTTCTTTAGATTGGATTGGATTGGCTCGGATTGGATTGGATTGGATTGGATTGGATTGGATGCCGTTCATTGGATTGTATTGTATTGTGTTGAATTGGATTGGATTGGTTTGGATTGGATTGGATTGGATTGGATGCCTTTCCTTGGAATGGATTGGATTGCATTGGAATTGTTTGGATTGGATTGGATTGGAGGCCGTTCCTTGGATTGGACTGGACTGGATTGGATTGGATTGTATTGTATTGGATGCCGTTACATGGTTTGGATTGGATTGGAATGGATTGGGTTGGATGGATGCCGTTCCTTACATTGGATTGGATTGGTTTGGAATGGATTGGATTGCATTGGTTTAATGCCGTTCCTTGGATTGGATTGGATTGGATTGGATTCGATTGGACTGGATTGGATTGAATGCCGTTACTTGGATTGGATTGGATTGGACTGGATTCGATTGAATTGGATGCCGTTCATTAGATTGGATTGGATTGGAATGGATTGGTTAAATGCCGTTCCCTGGATTGAATTGGATCGGATTGGATCGGATTGGATTGGATTGGATTGGATTGGATTGGACTGGATTGGATTGGATGCCGTTACTTGGATTGAATTGGATTGGATGAGATTCGATTGTAATGGATTCCATTGGCTTGGATTGGATTGGATGCCGTTCCTTGAATTGGGTTGTATTGGATTGGATTGTATTGTATTGAATTTGATTGAATTGGATTGGATTTGATGCCGTTCCTTGGATTGGATTGGAGTGGATCGGATTGGATTGGATTGGATTGGATCGGATTGGATGGCGTTCCTTGGATTGCATTGGATTGGATTGGATTGAATTGGCTGCCGTTAGTTCGATTGGATTCGATTGGATGCCGTTTCTGAGATTGGATTGGATTGGATTGGAATGGATTGCATTGGATTGGATTGGATTGGATGCCGTTCCTTGGACTGGATTGGATTGGATTGGATTGGATTGGATGCCTTTCCTTTGATTGGATTGGATTGGATTGGCTTGGATTGGATTGGATCGGTTTGGATTGCATTGGATTGGATTGGATGCCGTTCCTTGAATTGGGTTGTATTGTATTGGATTGGATTGTATTGAATTTGATTGGATTGGATTGGATTTGATGCCGTTCCTTGGATTGGATTGGATTGGAACGGATTCGATTGGATTGGATTGAATCGGATTGGATGGCGGTCCTTGGATTGGATTGGATTTGTTTGGATTAGATTGAATTGGCTGCCGTTAGTTGGATTGGATTGGATTGGATGCCGTTCCTTAGATTGGAATGGATTGGATTGGATTGGAATGGATTGCATTGGATTGGATTGGATTGGATGCCGTTACTTGGATTGGATTGGATGCCGTTCCTTTGATTGGATTTGATTGGATTGGCGTGGATTGGATTGGATTGGATTGGATTGGATCTGTTTGGATTGCATTGGATTGGATTGGATGGCGTTCCTTGAATTGGGTTGTATTGGATTGGATTGGATTGTATTGAATTTGATTGGATTGGATTGGATTTGATGCCGTTCCTTGGATTGGATTGGATTGGATCGGATTCGATTGGATTGGATTGGATCGGATTGGATGGCGTTCCTTGGATTGGATTGGATTGGATTGAATTGGCTGCCGTTAGTTGGATTGGATTGGATTGGATGCCGTTCCTTCGATTGGATTGGATTGGATTGGATTGGAATGGATTGCATTGGATTGGATTGGATGCCGTTACTTGGATTGGATTGGATTGGTTTGGATTGGATTGAATTGAATTGGATGCCGTTCCTTAGATTGGATTGGATTGGATTGGATTGGATTTGACTGGATTGGATTGGATGCCGTTACTTGGATTGAATTGGATTGGATTGGATTGGATTGAATTGGATGCCGTTCCATAGATTGGATTGGATTGGATTCGAATGTAATGGGTTCCATTGGTTTGGATTGGATTGGATGCCGTTCGTTGAATTGGGTTGTATTGTATTGGATTGGATTGGATTGAATTTGACTGAATTGGATTGGATTTGATGCCGTTCCTTGGATTGGATTGGATTGGATTGGATCGGATTGGATTGGATTGGATTGGATTGGATCGGATTGGATAGCGTTCCTTGGATTGGATTGGATTGGATTGGATTGGATTGGATGTCGATCCCTAGATTGGATTGGATTGGCTCGGATTGGATTGGATTGGATTGCATTGGATGCCGTTCATTGGATTGGATTGGATTGGATTTGATCTGCTTGGATTGGATTGGATTGCATTGGATTGGATTGGATTGGATACCGTTTCTTGGATTGGATTGGATTGGATTGGATTGAATCGGATTGGATTGGATTGGATTGGATTGGATGGCGTTACTTGGATTGGATTGGATCGCATTAGATTGGATTGGATTGGATTGGGCTGGATGCCGTTCGTTGGAATGAATTGGATTGGATTGGGCTGGATGGCGTTCGTTGGAATGGATTGGATTGGATTGTTCTAATGCCGTTCCTTGGTTTGGATTGAATTGGATTGGATGCCGTTACTTGGATTGGATTGCATTAGATTGGATTGGATTGGATGCCGTTCCTTGAATTGGGTTGTATTGGACTGGATTGGATTGGATCGGATTGGAATAGATAGGATTGGATCGGATTGGATGGAGTTCCGTGGATTGGATTGGATTGGATTGGATTGGCTGCCGTTACTTGGATTGGATTCGATTCGATTGGATTGGATGCCGTTCCTCAGATTGGATTGGATTGGATTGGATTGCATTGGATTGGATTGGATTGTAATGGATTGGATTGGATTGGATTGGATTGAATGCCGTTCCTTGGATTGGATTGGATTGGATTGAATGCCGTTCCTTTGATTGTATTGGATTGGATTGGGTTGGATTGGAGTGGATTGGATTGGATTTGATTGGATTGGAATGGATTGGATCGGTTTGGATTGCATTGGATTGGATTGGATGGCGTTCCGGAGATTGGATGGTATGGGATTGGATTGCATTGGATTGGATTGCATGCCGTTCATTGGATTGGATTTGATTGGATTGGATTGGATTGGATTGGATCGGATTGGATTGGATTGGATTGGATTGCACTGCATTGGATTGGATTGCATTGGATTGGATGCCGTTCTTTAGATCGGATTGGATTGGCTCGGATTGGATTGGATTGGATAGGATTGGATTCCGTTCATTGGATTGGATTGTATTGTGTTGGATTGGATTGGATTGGTTTGGATTGGATTGGATTGATTGGACGCCTTTCCTTGGCATGGATTGGGTTGAATTGGAATGGTTTGGATTGGATTGGATTGGAGGCCGTTCCTTGGATTGGACTGGACTGGATTGGATTGGATTGGATTGGATTGGTTTAATGCCGTTCCTTGGATTGGATTGGATTGGATTGGACTGGATTGGATTGGATGCCGTTCCATAGATTGGATTGGATTGGATTGGATTGGATTGGATGCCGTTCCTTGAATTGGGTTGTATTAGAACATAGAACATAGAACATTACAGCGCAGAACAGGCCCTTCGGCCCACGATGTTGCACCGACCAGTTAAAAAAAAAACTGTGACCCTCCAACCTAAACCAATTTCTTTTCGTCCATGAACCTATCTACGGATCTCTTAAACGCCCCCAAACTAGGCGCATCTACTCCTGATGCTGGCAGGGCATTCCAATCCCTCACCACCCTCTGGGTAAAGAACCTACCCCTGACATCGGTTCTATAACTACCCCCCCTCAATTTAAAGCCATGCCCCCTCGTGCTGGATTTCTCCATCAGAGGAAAAAGGCTATCACTATCCACCCTATCTAAACCTCTAATCATCTTATATGTTTCAATAAGATCCCCTCTTAGCCGCCGCCTTTCCAGCGAAAACAATCCCAAATCCCTCAGCCTCTCCTCATAGGATCTCCCCTCCATACCAGGCAACATCCTGGTAAACCTCCTCTGCACCCTCTCCAAAGCCTCCACATCCTTCCTGTAATGTGGGGACCAGAACTGCACACAGTACTCCAAGTGCGGCCGCACCAGAGTTGTGTACAGTTGCAACATAACGCTACGACTCCTAAATTCAATCCCCCTACCAATAAACGCCAAGACACCATATGCCTTCTTAACAACCTTATCTACTTGATTCCCAACTTTCAGGGATCTATGCACACATACACCTAGATCCCTCTGCTCCTCCACACTATTCAAAGTCCTCCCGTTAGCCCTATACTCAACACATCTGTTATTCCTACCAAAGTGAATTACCTCACACTTCTCCGCATTAAACTCCATCCGCCACCTCTCGGCCCAACTTTGCAACCTGTCTAAGTCTTCCTGCAAACTACGACACCCTTCCTCACTGTCTACCACACCACCGACTTTGGTGTCATCAGCAAATTTGCTAATCCACCCAACTATACCCTCATCCAGATCATTAATAAATATTACAAACAGCAGTGGCCCCAAAACAGATCCCTGAGGTACACCACTTGTAACCGCACTCCATGATGAATATTTACTATCAACCACCACCCTCTGTTTCCTATCCGCTAGCCAATTCCTGATCCAATTTCCTAGATCACCCCCAATCCCATACATCTGCATTTTCTGCAGAAGCCTACCATGGTGAACCTTATCAAACGCCTTACTAAAATCCATATATACCACGTCCACTGCCTTGCCCCCATCCACCTCCTTGGTCACTTTCTCAAAAAACTCAATAAGGTTAGTAAGGCACGACCTACCTGCCACAAAACCATGCTGACTATCACCTATCAATTCATTACTCTCCAAATAACTATAAATCCTATCCCTTATAATTTTTTCCAACATCTTGCCGACAACAGAAGTGAGACTCACCGGTCTATAATTCCCGGGGAAGTCTCTGTTCCCCTTCTTAAACAATGGGACAACATTCGCTAATTGGATTGGATTGGATCAGATTGGATTGGATAGGATTGGATCGGATTGGATGGCGTTCCGTGGATTGGATTGGATTGGATTGGATTGGATTGACTGCCGTTACTTGGATTGGATTGGATTGGATTGGATTAGATTGGATTGGATTGGATTGGATGCCGTTCCTCAGATTGGATTGGATTGGATTGGATTGGATTGGAATGGATTGCATTGGATTGGATTGGATTGGATTGAATGCCGTTCCTTGGATTGAATTGGATTGGATTGGATTGGATTGGCTTGGATTGGAGTGGTTTCGATTGGATGCCATTCCTTGGATTGGATTGGATTGGATTGGAATGGATTGGATTGGAGCGGTTTCGATTGCATTGGATTGGATTGTATGGCGTTCCGTGGATTGGATGGTATAGGATTGGATTGCATTGGATTGGATTGCATGCCGTTCATTGGATTGGATTTGATTGGATTGGATTGGATTGCATTGGATTGGATCGGATTGGATTGGATTGGATTGGATTGGATTGGATTGGATCGGATTGGATTGGATTGCATTGCATTGGATTGGATTGGATGCCGTTCCTTGGATTGGATTGCATTGGTTCGGATTGGATTGGATTGGATTGGATTGGATTGGATGCCGTTCATTGGATTGGATTGTCTTGTGTTGGATTGGATTGGATTGGATTGGTTTCGATTGGATTGGCTGGATTGGATGCCTTTCCTTGGCATGGATTGGGTTGCATTGGAATGGTTTGGATTGGATTGGATTGGAGGCCGTTCCTTGGATTGGATGGACTGGATTGGATTGGATTGGATTGGATGCCGTTACATGGTTTGGATTGGATTGGAATGGATTTGGTAGGATGGATGCCGTTCCTTACATTGGATTGGATTGGATTGGTTTGGAACGGATTGGATTGGATTGGTTTAATCCCGTTCCTTGGATTGGATTGGATTGGACTGGATTGGATTGGATGCCGTTCCTTGGATTGAATTGGATTGGATTGGATTGGATTGAATTGGATGCCGTTCCATAGATTGGATTGGATTGGATTCGATTGTAATGGATTCCATTTGTTTGGATTGGATTGGATGCCGTTCCTTGATTTGGGTTGAATTGGATTGGACTGGATTGTATTGAATTTGATTGAATTGGATTGGATTTGATGCCGTTCCTTGGATTGGATTGGATTGGATCGGATTGGATTCGATTGGATTGGATCGGATTGGATGGCGTTCCTTGGATTGGATTGGATTGAATTTGCTGCCGTTAGTTGGATTGGATGCAGTTCCTGAGATTGGATTGGATTGGATTGGATTGGAATGGATGGCATTGGATTGGATTGGATTGGATGCCGTTCCTTGGATTGGATTGACTTGGATTGGATTGAATTGGATGCCTTGCCTTTGATTGGACTGGATTGGATAGGATTGGCTTGGATTGGATTGGATTGGTTTGGATTGGTTGCCGTTCATTGAATTGGGTTGTATTGGATTGGATTGGATTGGATTGAATTTGATTGGATTGGATTGGATTTGATGCCGTTCCTTGGATTGGATTGGATTGGATCGGTTTCGATTGGATTGGATTGGATCGGATTGGATGGCGTTCCTTGGATTGTTTGGATTGGATTGGATTGGATTGAATTGGCTGCCGTTAGTTGGATTGGATTGAATTGGATGCAGTTCCTTAGATTGGGTTGGATTGGATTGGATTGGAATGGATTGCATTGGATTGGATTGGATTGGATGCCGTTCCTTGGATTGGATTGGATTGGATTGGATGCCGTCCCTTTGATTGGATTTGATTGGATTGGCGTGAATTGGATTGGATTGGATTGGATTGGAACGGTTTGGATTGCATTGGATTGGATTGAATGCCGTTCCTTGGATTGGATTCGATGGGATTGGACTGGATGCCGTTCCTTTGATTGGATTGGATTGGATTGGATTGGATTGGATTGGATTGGATTGGATTGGATTGGATTGGATTGGATTGGATTGGAATGGATTGGATTGGCTTGGATTGGAGTGGATTGGATTGGATTTGATTGGATGCCGTTCCTTGGTTTGGATTGGATTGGAATGGATTGGATTGGATCGGTTTGGATTGCATTGGATCGGATGGCGTTCCGTGGATTGGATGGTATAGGATTGGATTGCATTGGATTGGATAGCATGCCGTTCATTGTATTGTATTTGATTGGATTGGATTGGATCGGATTGGGTTGGATTGGATTGGATTGGATCGGATTGTTTTGAATTGGATTGCATTGCATTGGATTGGATTGCATGCCGTTCCTTGGATTCGATTGCATTGAATTGGATGCCGTTCTTTAGATTGGATTGGATTGGCTCGGATTGGATCGGATTGGATTGGATGCCGTTCATTGGATTGGATTGTATTGTGTTGAATTGGATTGGATTTGTTTGGATTGGATTGGATTGGATTGGATGCCTTTCCTTGGAATGGATTGGATTGCATTGGAATTGTTTGGATTGGATTGGATTGGAGGCCGTTCCTTGGATTGGACTGGACTGGATTGGATTGGATTGGATTGTATTGGATGCCGTTACATGGTTTGGATTGGATTGGAATGGATTGGGTTGGATGGATGCCGTTCCTTACATTGGATTGGATTGGTTTGGAATGGATTGGATTGCATTGGTTTAATGCCGTTCCTTGGATTGGATTGGATTCGATTGGACTGGATTGGATTGAATGCCGTTCCTTGGATTGAATTGGATCGGATTGGATCGGATTGGATTGGATTGGATTGGATTGGACTGGATTGGATTGGATTGGATGAGATTCGATTGTAATGGATTCCATTGGCTTGGATTGGATTGGATGCCGTTCCTTGAATTGGGTTCTATTGGATTGGATTGTATTGTATTGAATTTGATTGAATTGGATTGGATTTGATGCATTTCCTTGGATTGGATTGGAGTGGATCGGATTGGATTGGATTGGATTGGATCGGATTGGATGGCGTTCCTTGGATTGCATTGGATTGTATTGGATTGAATTGGCTGCCGTTAGTTCGATTGGATTCGATTGGATGCCGTTTCCGAGATTGGATTGGATTGGATTGGAATGGATTGCATTGGATTGGATTGGATTGGATGCCGTTCCTTGGACTGGATTGGATTGGATTGGATTGGATGCCTTTCCTTTGATTGGATTGGATTGGATTGGCTTGGATTGGATTGGATCGGTTTGGATTGCATTGGATTGGATTGGATGCCGTTCCTTGAATTGGGTTGTATTGTATTGGATTGGATTGTATTGAATTTGATTGGATTGGATTGGATTTGATGCCGTTCCTTGGATTGGATTGGAACGGATTCGATTGGATTGGATTGGATCGGATTGGATGGCGGTCCTTGGATTGGATTGGATTTGTTTGGATTAGATTGAATTGGCTGCCGTTAGTTGGATTGGATTGGATGCCGTTCCTTAGATTGGATAGGTTTGGATTGGATTGGAATGGATTGCATTGGATTGGATTGTATTGGATGCCGTTCCTTGGATTGGATTGGATTGGATTGGATTGGATGCCGTTCCTTTGATTGGATTTGATTGGATTGGCGTGGATTGGATTGGGTTGGATTGGATTGGATCGGTTTGGATTGCATTGGATTGGATTGTATGGCGTTCCTTGAATTGGGTTGTATTGGATTGGATTGGATTGTATTGAATTTGATTGGATTGGATTGGATTTGATGCCGTTCCTTGGATTGGATTGGATTGGATCGGATTCGATTGGATTGGATTGGATCGGATTAGATGGCGTTCCTTGGATTGGATTGGATTGAATTGGGTGCCGTTAGTTGGATTGGATAGGATTGGATGCCGTTCCTTAGATTGGATTAGATTGGATTGGATTGGAATGGATTGCATTGGATTGGATTGGATGCCGTTCCTTTGATTGGATTGGACTGGCTTGGATTGGATTGAATTGGATTGGATTGGATCGGTTTGGATTGCAATGGATTGGATTGGATGGCGTTCCTTGGATTGGATGGGATAGGATTGGATTGCATTGGTAGCATTGCATGCCGTTCCTTGGATTGTATTTGATTGGAATGGATTGGATTGGATTGGATTGGATTGGCTTTGATTGGAATGGATTGGATTGGATTGGAATGTATTGGATTGGATTGGATTGAATGCCGTTCCTTAGATTGGATGGAATGGATTGGATTGGACTGGATTGTTTTGGAATGGATTGCATTGCATTGGATTGGATTAGATGCCGTTCCTTGTATTGGATAGGATTGGATTGGATGCCGTTCCCTAGATTGGATTGGATTGGCTCGGATTGGATTGGATTGGATTGGATACCATTTCTTGGACTTGATTGGATTGGATTGGATTGGATTGAATCGGATTGGAGTGGATTGGATTGGATTGGATGGCGTTACTTGGATTGGATTGGATCGGATTAGATTGGATTGGATTGGATTGGGCTGGATGCCGTTCGTTGGAATGAATTGGATTGGATTGGGCTGGATGCCGTTCGTTGGAATGGATTGGATTGGATTGTTCTAATGCCGTTCCTTCGATTGGATTGGATTGGATGCCGTTACTTGGATTGGATTGCATTGGATTGGATTGGATTGGATGCCGTTCCATGAATTGGGTTGAATTGGACTGGATTGGATTGGATCGGATTGGATGCCGTTCCTTGAATTGGGTTGAATTGGACTGGATTGGATTGGATCGGATTGGATTGGATAGGATTGGATCGGATTGGATGGCGTTCCGTGGATTGGATTGGATTGGATTGGCTGCCGTTACTTGGATTGGATTGGATTGGATTGGATTGGATTGGATTGTAATGGATTGGATTGGATTGGATTGGATTGAATGCCGTTCCTTGGATTGGAGTGGATTGGATTGGATTGAATGCCGTTCCTTTGATTGGATTGGATGGGATTGGGTTGGATTGGAGTGGATTGGATTGGATTTGATTGGATGCCGTTCCTTGGATTGGATTGGATTGGAATGGATTGGATTGGATTGGATTGCACTGCATTGGATTGGATTGGATGCCGTTCCTTGGATTGGATTGCATTGGATTGGATGCCGTTCTTTAGATTGGATTGGATTGGCTCGAATTGGTTTGGATTGGATAGTATTGGATTGGATTGGATGCCGTTCATTGGATTGGATTGTATTGTGTTGGATTGGATTGGATTGGTTTGGATTGGATTGGATTGATTGGACGCCTTTCCTTGGCATGGATTGGGTTGAATTGGAATGGTTTGGATTGGATTGGATTGGAGGCCGTTCGGTGGATTGGACTGAACTGGATTGGATTGGATTGGATTGGATGGCGTTACATGGTTTGGTTTGGATTGGAATGGATGGGGTTGGATGGATGCCGTTCCTTACATTGTATTGGATTGAATTGGTTTGGAACGGATTGGATTGGATTGGTTTAATGCCGTTCCTTGGATTGGATTTGATTGGATTGGACTGGATTGGATTGGATGCCGTTCCTTGGATTGGATTGGATTGGATTGGACTGGATTGGGTTGAATTGGATGCCGTTCCTGAGATTGGATTGGATTGGATTGGTTTAATGCCGTTCCTTGGATTGGATTGGATTGGATTGGATTGGACTGGATTGGATGCCGTTCCATTCGTTTGGATTGGATTGGATGCCGTTCCTTGAATTGGTTTGTTTTGGATTGGATTGTATTGAATTTGACTGAATTGCATTGGATTTGATGCCGTTCCTTGGGTTGGAAAGGATTGGATCGGATTGGATTCGATTGGATTGGATCGGATTGAATAGCGTTCCTTGGATTGGATTCGATTGGATTGGATAGAATTGGCTGCCGTTCGTTGGATTGGATTGGATTGGATGCCGTTCTTGAGATTGGATTGGATTGGATTGGATTGGAATGGATTGCATTGGATTGGATTGGAATAGATGCCGTTCCTTGGATTGGATTGGATTGGATTGGATTGGATTGGATTGGATTGGATTGGATTGGATTGGATTGGATTGGATGCCTTTCCTTTGATTGGACTGGATTGGATTGCTTTGGAATGGATTGGATTGGATTGGATTGGATTTGATCGGTTTGGATTGCATTGGATTGGATTGGATGCCGTTCCTTGAATTGGGTTGTATTGGATTGGATTGGATTGGATTGAATTTGATTGGATTGGATTGGATTTGATGCCGTTCCTTGGATTGGATTGGATTGGATCGGATTCGATTGGATTGGATTGGATCGGATTGGATGGCGTTCCTGGGATTGGATTGGATTGGATTGGATTGGATTGAATTGGCTGCCGTTAGTTGGATTGGATTGGATTGGATTGGATGCCGTTCCTTAAATTGGATTGGATTCGATTGGATTGGAATGGATTGCATTGGATTGGATTGGATTGGATGCCGTTCCTTGGATTGGATTGGAATGGATTGGATTGAATTGGATGCCGTACCTTTGATTGGCATTGATTGGATTGGCGTGAATTGGTTTGGATTGGATTGGATTGGATCGTTTTGGATTGCATTGGATTGGATTGAATGCCGTTCCTTGGATTGGATTGGATTGGATGCCGTTCTTTTGACTGGATTGGATTGGATTGGCTTGGATTGGAGTGGTTTGGATTGGATTTGATTGGATGCCGTTCCTTGGATTGGATTGGATTGGATTGGAATGGATTGGATTGGATCGGTTTGGATTGCACTGGATTGGATTGGATGGCGTTCCGTGGATTGGATGGTATAGGATTGGATTGCATTGGATTTGATTGCATGTCGTTCATTGGATTGGATTAGATTGGATTGGATTGGATTGGATTGGATTGGATTGGATTGGATCGGATTGGATTGGATTGGATTGGATCGGATTGGAATGGATTGGATTGCATTGCATTGGATTGGATTTGATGCCGTTCCTTGTATTCGATTGCATTGGATTGGATGCCGTTCTTTAGATTGGTTTGGATTGGCTCGGAATGGATTTGATTGGATTGGATTGGATTGGATGCCGTTCATTGGATTGGATCGATTGTATTGTGTTGGATTGGATTGGATTGGTTTGGATTGGATTGGATTGGATTGGATTGGATGCCTTTCCTTGGAATGGATTGGGTTGCATTGGAATGGTTTGGATTGGATTGGATTGGAGGCCGTTCCTTGGATTGGACTGGACTGGATTGGATTGGATTGGATTGTATTGGATGCCGTTACATGGTTTGGATTGGATTGGAATGGATTGGGTTGGATGGATGCCGTTCCTTACATTGGATTGGATTGGATTGGATTGGATTGGATTGGTTTGGAATGGATTGGATTGGATTGGTTTAATGCCGTTCCTTGGATTGGATTGGATTGGACTGCATTGGATTGAATGCCGTTACGTGGATTGGATTGGATTGGACTGGATTGGATTGAATTGGATGCCGTTCCGTAGATTGGATTGGATTGGATTGGATTGGATTGGTTTAATGCCGTTCCTTGGATTGGATTGGAGTGGATTGGATTGCATTGGATTGGATTGGACTGGATTGGATTGCATGCCGTTACTTGGATTGAATTGGATTGGATTGGATTCGATTGTAATGGATTCCATTGGTTTGGATTGGATTGGATGCCGTGCCTTGAATTGGGTTGTATTGGATTGGATTGGATTGTATTGAATTTGATTGAATTGGATTGGATTTGATGCCGTTCCTTGGATTGGATTGGATTGGATCGGCTTGGATTGGATTGGATCGGATTGGATGGCGTTCCTTGAATTGGATTGGATCGGATTAGATTGGATTGGATTGGATTGGATTTGGCTGGATGCCGTTCGTTGGAATGAATTGGATTGGATTGGGCTGGATGCCGTTCGTTGGAATGGATTGGATTGGATTGGTCTAATGCCGTTCCTTGGATTGGATTGGATTGGATTGGATGCCGTTACGTGGATTGGATTGGATTGGGTTGGATTGGATTGGATGCCGTTCCTTGAATTGTGTTGTAATGGACTGGATTGGATTGGATCGGATTGGATTGGATAGGATTGGATCGGATTGGATGGCGTTCCGTGGATTGGATTGGATTGGATTGGATTGGCTGCCGTTACTTGGATTGGATTGGATTGGATGCCGTTCCTCAGATTGGATTGGATTGGATTGGATTGGATTGTAATGGATTGGATTGGATTGGATTGGATGGAATGCCGTTCCTTGGATTGGAATGGATTGGATTGGATTGAATGCCGTTCCTTTGATTGGATTGGATTGGATTGGATTGGATTGGGTTGGATTGGAGTGGATTGGATTGGATTTGATTGGATGCCGTTCCTTGGATTGGATTGGATTGGATTGGATTGGAATGGATTGGATTGGATCGGTTTGGATTGCATTGGGTTGGATTGGATGGCGTTCCGTGGATTGGATGGTATAGGATTGGATTGCATTGGATTGGATTGCATGCCGTTCATTGGATTGGATTTGATTGGATTGGATTGCATTGGATTGGATCGGAATGGATTGGATTGGATTGGATTGCACTGCATTGGATTGGATTGGATGCCGTTCCTTGGATTGGATTGCATTGGATTGGATGCCGTTCTTCAGATTGAATCGGATTGGCTCGGATTGGATTGGATTGGATAGGATTGGATTGGATTGGATGCCGTTCATTGGATTGGATTGTATTGTGTTGGATTGGATTGGATTGGTTTGGATTGGATTGGGTTGATTGGACGCCTTTCCTTGGCATGGATTGGGTTGAATTGGAATGGTTTGGATTGGATTGGATTGGAGGCCGTTCCTTGTATTGGACTGGACTGGACTGGACTGGACTGGATTGGATTGGATTGGATTGGATTGGATTGGATTGGAAGGCGTTACATGGTTTGGATTGGATTGGAATGGATTGGGTTGGATGGATGCCGTTCCTTACATTGGATTGGATTGGATTGGTTTGGAACGTATTGGATTGGATTGGTTTAATGCCGTTCCTTGGATTGGATTGGATTGGACTGGATTGGATTGGATGCCGTTCCTTGGATCGGATTGGATTGGACTGGATTGGATTGAATTGGATGCCGTTCCTTAGATTGGATTAGAACATAAGAACATAAGAACATAAGAAATAGGAGCAGGTGTAGGCCATCTAGCCCCTCGAGCCTGCCCCGCCATTCAATAAGATCATGGCTGATCTGACGTGGATCAGTACCACTTACCCGCCTGATCCCCATAACCCTTAATTCCCTTACCGATCAGGAATCCATCCATCCGCGCTTTAACATATTCAGCGAGGTAGCCTCCACCACCTCAGTGGGCAGAGAATTCCAGAGATTCACCACCCTCTGGGAGAAGAAGTTCCTCCTTAACTCTGTCTTAAACCGACCCCCCTTTATTTTGAGGCTGTGTCTTCTAGTTTGAACTTCCTTACGAAGTGGAAAGAATCTCTCCGCCTCCACCCTATCCAGCCCCCGCATTATCTTATAAGTCTCCATAAGATCCCCCCTCATCCTTCTAAACTCCAACGAGTACAAACCCAATCTCCTCAGCCTCTCCTCATAATCCAAACCCCTCATCTGCGGTATCAACCTGGTGAACCTTCTCTGCACTCCCTCCAATGCCAATATATCCTTCCTCATATAAGGGGACCAATACTGCATACAGTATTCCAGCTGCGGCCTCACCAATGCCCTGTATAGGTGCATCATGATATCCCTGCTTTTATATTCTAATACCCTCGCAATATAGGCCAAAATCCCATTTGCCTTCTTGATCACCTGTTGTACCTGCAGACTGGGCTTTTGCGTCTCATGCATTGGATTGGATTGGTTAATGCCGTTCCTTGGATTGGATTGGATTGGATTGGATTGGATTGGATTGGACAGGATTGGATTGGATGCCGTTCCATAGATTGGATTGGATTGGATTCGATTGTAATGGATTCCATTGGTTTGGATTGGATTGGATGCCGTTCCTTGAATTGGTTTGTATTTGATTGGATTGGATTGTATTGAATTTGATTGAATTGCATTGGATTTGATGCCGTTCCTTGGATTGGATTGAATTGGATCGGATTGGATTGGATTGGATTGGATCGGATTGGATGGCGTTCCTTGGATTGGATTGGATTCAATTGGATTGAATTGGCTGCCGCTAGTTGGATTGGATTGGATGCCGTTCTTGAGATTGGATTGGATTGGATTGGATTGGAATGGATTGCATTGGATTGGATTGGATGCCGTTCCTTGGATTGGATTGAATTGGATCGGATTGGATTGGATTGGATTGCTTTGGAATGGATTGGATTGGATTGGATTTGATTTGATCGGTTTGGATTGCATTGGATTGGATTGGATGCCGTTCCTTGAAATGGGTTGTATTGGATTGGATTGGATTGGATTGAATTTGATTGGATTGGATTGGATTTGATGCCGTTCCTTGGATTGGATTGGATTGGATCGGATTCGATTGGATTGGATTGGATCGGATTGGATGGCGTTCCTGGGATTGGATTGGATTGGATTAAATTGGCTGCCGTTAGTTGGATTGGATTGGATTGAATGCCGTTCCTTAGATTGGATTGGATTCGATTGGATTGGAATGGATTGCATTGGATTGGATTGGATTGGATGCCGTTCCTTGGATTGGATTGGATTGAATTCCGTTCCTTGGATTGGATTGGATTGGATTGGATTGGATGCCGTTCTTTTGACTGGATTGGATTGGATTGGCTTGGATTGGAGTGGATAGGATTGGATTTGATTGGATGCCGTTCCTTGGATTGGATTGGATTGGATTGGATTGGAATGGATTGGATTGGATCGGTTTGGATTGCATTGGATTAGATTGGATGGCGTTCCGTGGATTGGATGGTATAGGATTGGATTGCATTGGATTTGATTGCATGCCGTTCATTGGATTGGATTTGATTGGATTGGATTGGATTGGATTGGATTGGATTGGATCGGATCGGATTGGATTGGATTGGATCGGATTGGATTGGATTGGATTGCATTGCATTGGATTGGATTTGATGCCGTTCCTTGGATTCGATTGCATTGGATTGGATGCCGTTCTTGAGATTGGTTTGGATTGGCTCGGATTGGATTGGATTGGATTGGATTGGATTGGATGCCGTTCATTGGATTGGATGGATTGTATTGTGTTGGATTGGATTGGATTGGTTTGGATTGCATTGGATTGGATTGAATTCCGTTCCTTGGATTGGATTGGACTGGATTGGATTGGATTGGATTGGATTGGATGCCGTTCTTTTGACTGTATTGGATTGGATTGGCTTGGATTGGAGTGGATAGGATTGGATTTGATTGGATGCCGTTCCTTGGATTGGATTGGATTGGATTGGATTGGAATGGATTGGATTGGATCGGTTTGGATTGCATTGGATTAGATTGGATGGCGTTCCGTGGATTGGATGGTATAGGATTGGATTGCATTGGATTTGATTGCATGCCGTTCATTGGATTGGATTTGATTGGATTGGATTGGATTGGATTGGATTGGATCGGATCGGATTGGATTGGATTGGATTGGATCGGATTGGATTGGATTGGATTGCATTGCATTGGATTGGATTTGATGCCGTTCCTTGGATTCGATTGCATTGGATTGGATGCCGTTCTTGAGATTGGTTTGGATTGGCTCGGATTGGATTGGATTGGATTGGATTGGATTGGATGCCGTTCATTGGATTGGATGGATTGTATTGTGTTGGATTGGATTGGATTGGTTTGGATTGGATTGGATTGGATTGGACTGGATGCCTTTTCTTGGAATGGATTGGGTTGCATTGGAATGGTTTGGATTGGATTGGATTGGAGGCCGTTCCTTGGATTGGACTGGACTGGATTGGATTGGATTGTATTGTATTGGATGCCGTTACATGGTTTGGATTGGATTGGAATGGATTGGGTTGGATGGATGCCGTTCCTTACATTGGATTGGATTGGTTTGGAATGGATTGGATTGGATTGGTTTAATGCCGTTCCTTGGATTGGATTGGATTGGACTGGATTGGATTGAATGCCGTTACTTGGATTGGATTGGATTGGACTGGATTGGATTGAATTGGATGCCGTTCCTTAGATTGGATTGGATTGGATTGGATTGGTTTAATGCCGTTCCTTGGATTGGACCGGAGTGGATTGGATTGCATTGGATTGGATTGGACTGGATTGGATTGGATGCCGTTACTTGGATTGAATTGGATTGGATTGGATTCGATTGTAATGGAGTCCATTGGTTTGGATTGGATTGAATGCCGTTCCTTGAATTGGGTTGTATTGGATTGGATTGGATTGTATTGAATTTGATTGAATTGGATTGGATTTGATGCCGTTCCTTGGATTGGATTGGATTGGATCGGATTGGATTGGATTGGATCGGATTGGATGGCGTTCCTTGGATTGGATTTGATTGGATTGGATTGGCTGCCGTTAGTTGGATTGGATTGGATTGGATGCCGTTCCTGAGATTGGATTGGATTGGATTGGATTGGAATGGATTGCATTGGCTGGATTGGATTGGATGCCGTTCCTTGGATTGGATTGGATTGGATTGGTTTGCATTGGATGCCTTTCCTTTGATTGGATTGGATTGGATTGGATTGGCTTGGATTGGATTGGATTGGATTGGATTGGATCGGTTTGGATTTCATTGGATTGGATTGGATGCCGTTCCTTGAATTGTGTTGTAATGGATTGGATTGGATTGTATTGAATTTGATTGGATTGGATTGGATTTGATGCCGTTCCTTGGATTGGATTGGATTGGATCGGATTCGATTGGATTGGATTGGATCGGATTGGATGGCGTTCCTTGGATTGGATTGGATTGGATTGGATTGGATTGAATTGGCTGCCGTTAGTTGGATTGGAGTGGATTGGATGCCGTTCCTTAGATTGGATTGGATTGGATTGGATTGGAATGGATTGCATTGGATTGGATTGGATTGGATGCCGTTCCTTGGATTGTATTGGATTGGATTGGATTGGATGCAGTTCCTTTGATTGGATTTGATTGGATTGGCGTGGATTGGATTGGATTGGATTGGATCGGTTTGGATTGGATTGGATGGCGTTCCATGGATTGGATGGGATAGGATTGGATTGCATTGGATTGGATTGCATGCCGATCATTGGATTGGATTTGATTGGATTTGATTGGATTGGAATGGATTGGATTGGATTGGATCGGATTGTATTGGATTCGATTGGATTGGATTGGATTGCATTTAATGCCGTTCATTGGATTACATTGGATTGGATTTGATCTCATTGGATTGGATTGGATTGGATTGGATTGGATTGGATTGAATCGCATTGGATTGGTTTGGATTGGATTGGATGGCGTTACTTGCATTGGATTGGATCGGATTAGATTGGATTGGATTGGTCTGGATGCTGTTCGTTGGAATGGATTGGATTGGATTGGTCTAATGCCGTTCCTTGGGTTGGATTGGATTGGATTGGATTGGATGCCGTTACTTGGATTGGATTGCATTGGATTGGATTGGATTGGATGCCGTTCCTTGAATTGGGTTGTATTGGACTGGATTGGATTGTATTGAATTTGATTGGATTGGATTTGATGCCGTTCCTTGGATTGGATTGGATTGTATCGGATTGGAATGGATAGGATTGGATCGGATTGGATGGCGTTCCGTGGATTGGATAGGATTGGATTGGATTGGATTGGCTGCCGTTACTTGGATTGGATTGGATTGGATTGGATGCCGTTCCTTGGATTCGATTGCATTGGATTGGATGCCGTTCTTTAGATTGGTTTGCATTGGCTCGGAATGGATTTGATTGGATTGGATTGGATTGGATGCCGTTCATTGGATTGGATGGATTGTATTGTGTTGGATTGGATTGGATTGGATTGGTTTGGATTGAATTGGATTGGATTGGATGCCTTTCCTTGGAATGGATTGGGTTGCATTGGAATGGTTTGGATTGGATTGGATTGGAGGCCGTTCCTTGGATTGGACAGGACTGGATTGGATTGGATTGGATTGTATTGGATGCCGTTACATGGTTTGGATTGGATTGGATTGGATTGGATTTGTTTGGAATGGATTGGATTGGATTGGTTTAATGCCGTTCCTTGGATTGGATTGGATTGGACTGCATTGGATTGAATGCCGTTACGTGGATTGGATTGGATTGGACTGGATTGGATTGAATTGGATGCCGTTCCCTAGATTGGATTGGATTGGATTGGATTGGATTGGTTTAATGCCGTTCCTTGGATTGGATTGGAGTGGATTGGATTGCATTGGATTGGATTGGACTGGATTGGATTGGATGCCGTTACTTGGATTGAATTGGATTGGATTGGATTCGATTGTAATGGATTCCATTGGTTTGGATTGGATTGGATGCCGTGCCTTGAATTGGGTTGTATTGGATTGGATTGGATTGTATTGAATTTGATTGAATTGGATTGGATTTGATGCCGTTCCTTGGATTGGATTGGATTGGATCGGATTGGATTGGATTGGATCGGATTGGATGGCGTTCCTTGGATTGGATTGGATCGGATTAGATTGGATTGGATTGGATTGGGCTGGATGCCGTTCGTTGGAATGAATTGGATTGGATTGGGCTGGATGCCGTTCGTTGGAATGGATTGGATTGGATTGGTCTAATGCCGTTCCTTGGATTGGATTGGATTGGATTGGATTGGATGCCGTTACGTGGATTGGATTGGATTGGGTTCGATTGGATTGGATGCCGTTCCTTGAATTGTGTTGTAATGGACTGGATTGGATTGGATCGGATTGGATTGGATTGGATTGGCTGCCGTTACGTGGATTGGATTGGATTGGATTGGATGCCGTTCCTTGTATTCGATTGCATTGGATTGGATGCCGTTCTTTAGATTGGTTTGCATTGGCTCGGAATGGATTTGATTGGATTGGATTGGATTGGATGCCGTTCATTGGATTGGATGGATTGTATTGTGTTGGATTGGATTGGATTGTTTTGGATTGGATTGGAATGGATTGGATGCCTTTCCTTGGAATGGATTGGGTTGCATTGGAATGGTTTGGATTGGATTGGATTGGAGGCCGTTCCTTGGATTGGATTGGATCGTATTAGATTGGATTGGATTGGATTGGTCTGGATGCTGTTCGTTGGAATGGATTGGATTGGATTGGTCTAATGCCGTTCCTTGGGTTGGATTGGATTGGATGCCGTTACTTGGATTGGATTGCATTGGATTGGATTGGATTGGATGCCGTTCCTTGAATTGGGTTGTATTGGACTGGATTGGATTGTATTGAATTTGATTGGATTGGATTTGATGCCGTTCCTTGGATTGGATTGGATTGGATTGGATTGTATCGGATTGGAATGGATAGGATTGGATCGGATTGGATGGCGTTCCGTGGATTGGATAGGATTGGATTGGATTGGATTGGCTGCCGTTACTTGGATTGGATTGGATTGGATTGGATGCCGTTCCTCAGATTGGATTGGATTGGATTGGATTGGATTGGAATGGATTGCATTGGATTGGATTGGATTGGATTGAAAGCCGTTCCTTGGATTGGATTGGATTGGATTGGATTTGATGCCGTTCCTTTGATTGGATTGGATTGGCTTGGATTGGAGTGGATTGGATTGGATTTGATTGGATGCCGTTCCTTGGATTGGATTGCATTGGAATGGATTGAATTGGATCGATTTGTATTGCATTGGATTGGATTGGATGGCGTTCCGTGGATTGGATGGTATAGGATTGGATTGCATTGGATTGTATTAGATGGCGTGACTTGGATTGGATTGGATCGGATTAGATTCGATTGGATTGGATTGGGCTGGATGCCGTTCGTTGGAATGGATTGGATTGGATTGGTCTCATGCCGTTCCTTGGGTTGGATTGGATTGGATTGGATTGGATGCCGTTACTTGGATTGGATTGCATTGGATTGGATTGGATGCCGTTCCTTGAATTGGCTTGTATTGGACTGGATTGGATTGTATTGAATTTGATTGGATTGGATTGGATTTGATGCCGTTCCTTGGATTGGATTGGATTGTATCGGATTGGAATGGATAGGATTGAATCGGATTGGATGGCGTTCCGTGGATTGGATAGGAGTGGATTGGATTGGATTGGCTGCCGTTACTTGGATTGGATTGGATTGGATTGGATGCCGTTCCTCACATTGGATTGGATTGGATTGGATTGGATTGGATTGGAATGGATTGCATTGGATTGGATTGGATTGGATTGAATGCCGTTCCTTGGATTGGATTGTATTGGATTGGATTGGATGCCGTTCCTTTGATTGCATTGGATTGGATTGGCTTGGATTGGATTGTATCGGATTGGAATGGATAGGATTGAATCGGATTGGATGGCGTTCCGTGGATTGGATAGGAGTGGATTGGATTGGATTGGCTGCCGTTACTTGGATTGGATTGGATTGGATTGGATGCCGTTCCTCAGATTGGATTGGATTGGATTGGATTGGATTGGAATGGATTGCATTGGATTGGATTGGATTGGATTGAATGCCGTTCCTTGGATTGGATTGTATTGGATTGGATTGGATGCCGTTCCTTTGATTGCATTGGATTGGATTGGCTTGGATTGGATTGAATTGGATCGGTTTGGATTGCATTGGATTGGATTGGATGGCGTTCCGTGGATTGGATGGTATAGGATTGGATTGCATTGGATTGGATTGCATGCCGTTCATTGCATTGGATTTGATTGGATTGGATTTGATTGGATTGGATCGGATTGGATTGGATTGGATTGGATTGGATCGGATTGGATTGCATTGCATTGGATTGGATTGGATGCCGTCCTCTTTTCAGGGCAATCCAAACCAAGTAAACAAACTCAGATTAAATCAGGCAAAGTAAAAGGGGCAGCTCCCCAAGAAGGAGGGGGAACAGCCCGAACAGAAATCAAAGGACAAAGGAAACTTAAAAACATCAAATTAAAATGTGATTATTAGGGTCAATCATGCACCCCAACCCCTGCGGTGCCCAGCGGGCGCGGAAAGCGTCAACCTCGCCCGTGGACACCGCATGCTCCCTCTCCAGGGACACCTGGCCGCGAACGTAGCCGTGGTAGAGCGGAAGACAGTCAGGATGGACGGCCCCCTCGATCGCCCGCAGCCTGGACCGGTAAATGGCGCGTTTCGCCAGGCCCAGGAGCAGGTTCACGAGGAGGTCGCCATCCCAACCCGCCCCTCTCCGCACCGGTTCTTTAGGAAAACATAAAGGGAGTGCAGCCTAAGACACACAACATAGACATGGTCCACGGACTCCACAAGGCCGCAGAAAGGGCAGTCTTCGGAGCCCGTGAACCAGTGAATCCTACGGTTGTGCGGAACTGCTGTATGCATCACCCTCCACCCCAGGTCCCCGACGTAATTGGGGGAGATCCCTCCGTCGAGGGACCTCCAGCGGGGACCTCCGCCGCCCGGCGGCAACAAGGCCCGCCAAGGTGTATCCGGGCGACAGGCGAGGGGGCGGTAGTGGAAGGTGTGCAGCAGCAGCCCGCACAGGAAACGCCTCCGCGCGGTAGAAAAAGGCACGGAGGACATTTCCGCGAGGCGGCTCAGGCTGTGGGGCACCTCACCCAGGGAGGGGGGCTGAGGCTTTGGGCCAATGTGGAATTCCGCCCGAACAGGGGAACGCTCGGGCGGGATCCCACCGCACGCCTGCGCCGTCTCAAGTTTGCGTGCAGTTTCAGGGCCGAGCACGACCGTCCTAAGGTCTAGGATGGCTTTGGTCGCGCGCCGGACGGTCGTCCCCGCGCGCTCAGCCAGCACGCAGGGACTCATCCAGCCCGCTCCTCCGCCATCGAGCACGTCCCCGATTCTGGTCACCCCGGCGTCCACAGCCCTCCTCTCCGCCAGCCACCTGAAGTCATACGGCTGGAGGAGCGGATTCCTGAGCAGCGGCTCTCGCACGAGAGCCGCTACTCCTGACGGGGGAGAGCTGCATCGCGAGGCGACCTTGTTCCAGACAGTGAGGAGGTCCTGGTAAAAGACGGGCAACTCCTGCAGGGCAGTCGGAGCACGCCCCAGTTCGATATGCAGGAGCTGCACGTCATAATTGAGGCCGTGCCAGTGGCGGAAGAAATACGTCGCCATGGCACACCACTGTGGAGGGGGCTCAATGTAAAGGTACCTCTGCAGGGCCTGGAGACGGAAGGTCGCTATCTGAGTGCGGAGGCACACCAGACCTTGTCCGCCCTCCTAAAGCGGGAGATACAGGACCGCAGCAGGGACCCAGTGCAGTCGATTGCCCCAGATGAACCGCAGGAGGGTTCTCTGGATATCGGTGACAAAGCCAGGGGGAGGGGTCAAAGGGACCAGCCGGTACCACAGCATAGAGGCGACCAGCTGGTTTATGACGCGAACTTGCGCCCCATAGGACAGCACTTGGAGCAGTCCTGTCCAGCGACTCAGGCGGGCGGAGACTTTGGCCTCCAGCTCCCGCCAGTTCGCCGGCCAGGATTCCTCGGCTGGGCAGAGATGGGCCCCCAAGTAGAGGAGGTTGGTCCTGCTCCAGGTGAAAGGCCTGACACTCATCCGGAAGGGGGTCCGTCTCCCAAGGACCGACAAGGAGTCCAGAGCACTTGGCCCAGTTGATCCTGGCGGAGGACGCGGCGGAGTACACCGCCTGGCATTCTTGCATCCTCCGCAGGTCAGCCGGGTCCGTGAACATGAGGAGCACGTCGTCGGCGTAAGCTGACAGGACCACCCCTACGTCCGGTCCGCGCAGGGCCAAACCTGACAACCTCCTCCGCAAGAGGCGCAGGAATGGCTCCACGCATACGGAATACAGTTGGCCGGACAAGGGGCAGCCCTGCCGTACTCCTCTCCCAAAGCGAAGGGGCGCCGTCAGGGACCCGTTAACCTTAATCAGACACTCTGCGGCAGAGTACAGTAATCGGATCCGGGCGACAAAATGCGTCCCGAACCCGAATGCCCGCAGAGTCCCTCGTAAATACTCGTGCTCCACCCTGTCGAACGCCTTCTCCTGATCTAATGACAAGAAGGCGCCCGACAGACCAGTCCTCTGGGTATGATGGATTAGGTCCCGGACCAGGTGGAGATTGTCATGTATACAACGGCCCGGGACCGTGTAGGACTGGTCAGGGTGGATCAAGTGGTCCAGCACGGATCCAAGGCGTGAGGCCGGAGCCCTGGCAAAGATTTTATAATCCGTGCTGAGGAGGGAGACCGGGCGCCAGTTCTTGAGCAGGTGGAGATCCCCCTTCTTGGGCAGCAGGGCAATGACGGCCCTGCGCCACGAAAGGGGCATCTCCCCGGTAGCGACGCTCTCCCCCACAACCCCCGCGTAGTCGCTCCCCAGGACGTCCCAGAACGCCCTGAAGAACTCTACTGTCAGCCCGTCCAGCCCAGGGGCCTTGCCCCGGCTGAGGCCATTTAGGGCGCCGGTCAGCTCGGCCATGGTGGTAGGGGCCTCGAGCCTGCCGACGCCCTCCGGGCTGACCTGCGGCAGGTCCTCCCACAGAAGTCTGCGGGCATCCTCGCTGGACGGATCCGGAGAGAAGAGCGAGGTGTAATACTCCCGGGCAATGGCCCGGATGCCCTCCGGATCCGAGATGGGGGAACCATCGTCGGCCAGCAGCGTAAGGAGCTGCTGACGGTTAGCCCGCCCTCTTTCCAGCGAGTAGAAGAAGGGGGAGCCGCGGTCCAGGTCCACCCAGAACTGGAGCCGCGACCTCACGTACGCGCCACGAGACCTGGCAAGCTGCAGGTCCCGCAGCGCGCCCTTCTTCTCCCTGTACTCCGAACGCAGGGCCGGGTCCGCGTCAGGCTGACTGAGACGTGCCTCCAGGTCGAGCACCTCCTTCTCCAACTCCTCGAGCCTGGATTTCCGCCTCTTTGTCGACCCCCTCGCGTACCCCTGACAGAAGGTACGGACGTGAGTCTTGCCCACATCCCACTAGAGCCTCAAGGAGGGGAAGCCTCCCCGCTTCCTTCTCCAGCCGGCCCAGAATCGACGGAACGAGTCCAGGAAGCGCTCGTCCTCCAGCAGCGTGTTGTTAAAGTGCCAGTACGCGGACCCCCGCCGGATGCGCGACGGCGCAAAGTCCGCCCACACCAGGTTGTGGTCCGTGCTCGACACCGGCCGCATGGAGACCGAGGACACGCCGGACATGTGCGCCTTCGAAACGTAAAGGCGGTCGAGCCTGGACGCTCCGACTCCAGGCCTCACGAAAGTGAAGGCGCTGGAGCCAGGATGGAGATGTCTCCAGACGTCCACAAAGTCGTGGCAACTTCACCACCGCCGGAGTGCGCAGCCAGGGGCCGGTGCGGTCCCGTGCCTCGAGGATGCAGTTGAAATCTCCCCCGAGGATAATGCATTCGCCCCCCGTGATGGTGTCGATGTGAGCGGACTCTTTCTCGTAGAAAGTCGTTTGCTGCGGTCCGGCGGTCGGGGCGCAGACATTCAGCAAGTGAATGACCACGCCCCCCTCACGGACCGTCAAGTGCAGCAACCGGCCTGGCACCGGCTCCTTGACCCCCCCCCCCCCCCCAAGATCTCCAGCTTATAACGCGGGGCCAGCAAGAGCGTGAGATGGCTCATGTAGACCCCCCCTCGCCACTCCAGGAGCCATTGGGCTTCGTCTCCCGGAACGGTGTGGGTTTCCTGCAGGAAACACACCGCATACTTCCCGTCACGGAGGACCGAGCAGTTCTGGAACCTGCGGTGTGGCTCACTGCTGCCGTTGATGTTGAGGCTGGCTATGGACACCTTCATGTCAGCAGCTTTGTGCCACCGTCACCACTTAACTAGGTGTGTGGGGGGGGCGCTGGCGCAATTTTCGCCAGTCCGCCCCCCACCTTTTCGAGCCCGTGGAGGAACCGCAGTACCCAGCGCCGCTCTATTTTCTCCAGGCCCGGGGAGACATGCGAGCATGCCCTCACGGAACGGACGAGCTGCGCCAGGTCCGGCCAGCGGCCGAGGGCTAGCCGGATTATGTCGGAGCGACCGGAATGGTTATGGACAAAGACCCTGAGGTCCTTGGAGGGGATGAGGGACGACACGGTGGGGGGCACGAGGGAGTCCCCCGCCTCGCTCTGGGCAGACTCCAAAAGTGTCCCCGTGCCCTCCACCGAGCCGCTGACCTCCTCAGGGCGGTCGGCCCTCGACTCCGAGTCCCCCGCCGCAGGACCTACGGCGGGCGGCACGGAGCCGCCAACTAGCCCTAGCCCCTCCCCGATCCCACCCCCAGGATCGGTGGAGGAGGGGTTCCCCCCGGGCTCACCTTTCCCGGATTGCGGGCCGCCGTGCGACGGCGGCCCAGTCGCCCCCTCCGCCCCAGACGCTTGGACACCCCCCAGGTCTGGTGTAACCTTCGGACTGAGGTTGGGGATGTCCAGCGTCCAAGGTCGGGACGGAGAGGACGAGTGGATCGTCTCCTCGCCGCCGCCGCACGGGGACACGAACATTGGGGTGTCGCTCCAGTCCCCCGACAGACTAAAAAAGAACTCCGGGTTGTAACCGGCCGGGTGGAACGGAACCGTGGGGGCCCCGCTGCCACCCGGCCCCAGGGACTCCTCGCCGGGGGACTGAGGCAGCACAAGCTTCGATTTACAGGGTGCCTTGCCCCCTTTTTTCAGGGGACAATGCACAAAGACAGGTGGGGGCACGGCAGGAGATGACTCACAAGGGGGGAGGGGCACGCAGACCTCGAACTCCACGGTGCCCGAGGGGCCCCGCCTCTTCTTGTTAACCTGCCCTCGGGCAGGCGAGGCCCCTCGCCCTCCGCCCCTCTTCGCCTTGCCGCGCCCCCCCTGCTCTCCCATCACGTCCCCCCGAGGTGGCGGCGTCGCCAGTTTTGCCGGCTCGGGGTCGCTTACCCCCCCATGCTCGGGCCCATGATCCCGGGCACCGGACCCAGCACGTGGCCCCGGAGAGCTCACGGGCCCGGCAGATGGTGGTGGGGCGGGGGGGGGGCGCAGGTGGAGACTGAGGTAGTCCCCGAGCCGGCTGCCGGGGTAGTTGGGGTGTCCTTCTTGGGGGCCAGGGTTCCGGTAGCCCCCTTCTTTTTTATCGTGCCCTTCTGGGCCTTTTGGCCACGCGGAGGCTCCGCTCTCCCTCCGCCGGCAGCTGAGGTGACAGCTGCTGCCGGCGTGGCCCCCCCTCGCGGGGGGGGCAGATGGTACTCGTTTGGCGGGAGAGGGGGCTGCGGTGCCAGCTGCGGCCGCCTTGGGTTGGCGGTCGGCGTCTTGGAGACAGGGCAGTTTTTTCTCACGTGCCCCGCCTCCTTACAGGCATGGCACCGCACACCGTCCGCGGACCAAAAGACCCGGTAAGTGGTCCCCTCGTCGGGGACATTGAACCCTCCCTGCAGTTCCTCCTCACGGGCCAGACGGACAAAAACCTGGCGCCGGAAGGAGTATATTTGGCGGAGGGAGGGGTCCCGAAGGCCGAGCGGGATCGGCTGCACCCCGGACCTGACCTCCCCCAGTAGATGGATGTGGGGGAGGAGGAGCTCACTTGGTAGGAAGGGCAGGACGTTCGTTATTACGATCTTATGGGCGGTGGCCTCCAATGGGTCCACCGCCAGGAACGTCCCGCCCACCGTGGGCCCCCTCTCCAGGGCGAGGTGGACCGCCCGCTCGGCCTTTAGGAAAAATACGGCCCGGCCGTACATCTTCGAGGCCGCGACAATGGCTGAGGGGCCAACAACCCCAGCCATTGCCTTCACGCAGGCCTCGATAGACATGTCGGGGTGGGCGTAGCACTTAACCCCGAGCTGTCTCGTTATCAGGGAGAAAGGCGGCAGGGCCTTGGGAGCGGCGGGGGCTCTGACAGCCGCCACGCCCGCATAGGTGGGCCGAGAAGGCCCTGCCACCGGCGACGCTGGCGATGTCGCCATCCTTCCAAGGGAAGTGCTACGCCCACCCCGAGACTGCCCAGATGTTTACTGCACCTGGTATTCCTAGGCAGTCTCCCATCCAAGTACTAAACAGGCCTGAGTCTGCTTAGCTCCAAGGAACGGCATCCAATCCAATCCAATCCAATGCAAAACGTTCCAATCCAGTCCAATCCAATCCAATCCAAACCAATCTAAGAAACGGCATCCAATCCAATCCAATCCAATCAAATCAAAGTAAAGGCAGCCAAGCCAGTCCAATCCAATCCAATCCAATCCAAGGAACGCCATCCAATCCGATCCTATCCAATCCAATCCGATCCAATCCATTCCATCCAATCCAAGGAACGGCATCAAATCCAATCCAATCTAATCAAATTCAATACAATCCAATCCAATCCAATGCAATCCATTCCAATCCAATCCAATCCGATCCAATCTCAGGAACGGCATCCAATGCAATCCAATCCAACCCAATCTAAGTAACGGCATCCAATCCAATCCAATCCAATCCAATCCAAGGAACGGCATTAAACCAATCCAATCCAATGCAATCCAATCCTCTCCAATGCAATCCAAGGAACGCCATCCAATCCAATCCAATGGAATCCGAACCGATCCAATCCAATCCAATCCAATCCAAGCCAATCCAATACAATCCAATCCAATCAAAGGAACGGCATCCAATCCAATCCAATCCAAGGAACGGCATCCAATCCAATCCAATCCAAACAATCCATTCCAATCCAATCCAATCCAATCCAATCCAATCCAATCCAATCTAAGGAACGGCATCCAATCCAATCCAATCCAATGCAATCCAATCCAAGCAACGGCAGCCAATCCGATCCAATCCAATCCAATCCAATCCGATCCAATCCAATCCAATCCAATCCAATCCAAGGAACGGCATCAAATCCAATCCAATCCAATCAAATTCAATACAATCCAATCCAATCTAATACAACCCAATTCAAGGAACGGCATCCAATCCAATCCAATCCAATGCAATCCATTCCAATCCAATCCAATCCGATCCAATCGAAGGAACGGCATCCAATCCAATCCAATCCAATCTAAGTAACGGCATCCAATCCAATCCAATCCAGAACAATCCAATCCAACGAACGGCATTAAACCAATCCAATCCAATCTTATCCAATCCAATGAACGGCATGCAAACCAATCCAATGCAATCTATTCCTATCCAATCCAATCCAAGGAACGCCATCCCATCCAATCCAATGGAATCCAAACCGATCCAATCCAATCCAATCCAAACCAATCCAAGGAACGGCATCAAATCCAATCCAAACCAGTCAAATTCAATCCAATCCAATCCAATCCAATACAACCCAATTCAAGGAACGGCATCCAATCCAATCCAATCCAATGCAATCCATTCAAATCGAATCCAATCCAATCCAATGTAAGGAACGGCATGCAATCCAATCCAATCCAAGTAACGCCATCCAATCCAATCCAATCCAATCCAATCCGATTCAATCCAATCCAATCCAATCCAATCCAAGAAACGGCATCCAGTCCAATCCAATCCAATGAAATGCAATCCAATCCAATCCAATCCGATGCAAAACGTTCCAATCCAGTCCAATCCAATCCAAACCAATCTAAGAAACGGCATCCAATCCAATCCAATTCAATCAAATCAAAGTAAAGGCAGCCAAGCCAGTCCAATCCAATCCAATCCAATCCAAGGAACGCCATCCAATCCGATCCAATCCAATCCAATCCGATCCAATCCATTCCATCCAATACAAGGAACGGCATCAAATCCAATCCAATCTAATCAAATTCAATACAATCCAATCCAATCCAATGCAATCCATTCCAATCCAATCCAATCCGATCCAATCTCAGGAACGGCATCCAATCCAATCCAATCCAAGCCAATCTAAGTAACGGCATCCAATCCAATCCAATCCAATCCAATCCAAGGAACGGCATTAAACCAATCCAATCCAATCCAATGCAGTCCAATCCTCTCCAATGCAATCCAAGGAACGCCATCCAATCCAATCCAATGGAATCAAAACCGATCCAATCCAATCCAATCCAATCCAATCCAAGCCAATCCAATCCAATACAATCCAATCAAAGGAACGGCATCCAATCCAATCCAATCCAAGGACCGGCATCCAATCCAAACCAATCCAAACAATCCATTCCAATCCAATCCAATCCAATCCAATCTAAGGAACGGCATCCAATCCAATCCAATCCAATCCAATCCAATCCAAGCAACGGCAGCCAATCCGATCCAATCCAATCCAATCCAATCCGATCCAATCCAATCCAATCCAATCCTATCCAATCCAAGGAACGGCATCAAATCCAATCCAATCCAATCACATTCAATACAATCCAATCCAATCCAATACAACCCAATTCAAGGAACGGCATCCAATCCAATCCAATCCAATGCAATCCATTCCAATCCAATCCAATCCGATCCAATCGAAGGAACGGCATCCAATCCAATCCAATCCAATCCAATCTACGTAACGGCCTCCAATCCAATCCAATCCAAAAAAATCCAATCCAACGAACGGCATTTAACCAATCCAATCCAATCTTATCCAATCCAATGAACGGCATGCAAACCAATCCAAAGCAATCTATTCCGATCCAATCCAATCCAAGGAACGCCATCCCATCCAATCCAATGGAATCCAAACCGATCCAATTCAATCCAATCCAATCCAAGGAACGGCATCAAATCCAATCCAAACCAGTCAAATTCAATCCAATCCAATACAGTACAACCCAATTCAAGGAACGGCATCCAATCCAATCCAATCCAATGCAATCCATTCCAATCGAATCCAATCCTATCCCATCTAAGGAACGGCATGCAATCCAATCCAATCCAATCCAATCCAAGTAACGCCATCCAATCCAATCCAATCCAATCCGATTCAATCCAATCCAATCCAAGAAACGGCATCCAGTCCAATCCAATCCAATGCAATGCAATCCAATCCAATTCAATCTGATTCAATCCAATCCAATCCAATCCAATCCAAGGATCGGCATCCAATCAAGTCCAATCCAATCCACTCCAATCGAATCCAATCCAATCCAGTCCAGTCCAATCCAAGGAACGGCATCCAATCCAATCCAATCCAGTTCAATGAAACCCAGTCCAATCCAAGGAACGGCATCCAATCCAATCCAATCCAATCCAATCCAATCCAATCCAATCCAAACCAATCCAATCCAAACCAATCCAATCCAATCCAATCCAATCCAATCCAACCCAATACAATCCAATCCAATCCAATGAACGGCATCCAATCCAATCCAATCCAATCCGAGCCAATCCAATCCAATCTAAGGAACGGCATCCAATCCAATCCAAGGAACGGCATCCAATACAATCCAATCCAATCCAATCAAATCCAATCCAATGAACGGCATGCAATCCAATCCAATGCAATCCAATCCTATCCAATGGAATGCAATCCAATCCAATCCAATCCGATCCGATCCAATCCAATCCAATCTAAGGAACGGCATTCAATCCAATCCAATCCAATCCAATCAAATCCAATCCAATGAACGGCATGCAATCCAATCCAATGCAATCCAATCCTATCCCATCCAATCCAAGGAACGCCATCTAATCCAATCGAATGCAATCCAAACCGATCCAATCCAATCCAATGCAATGCAATCCAATCAAAGCCAATCCAATCCAATCCTATCAAATCAAAGGAACGGCATCCAATCCAATCCAATCCAATGCAAGGAACGGCATTCAATCTAATCCATTCCAATGCAATCCATTCCATTCCAATCCAATCCAATCCAATCCAATCCAATCCAATCCAATCCAATCCAATCCAATCCAATCCAATCTAAGTAACGGCAGCCAATCCAATCCAATCCAATCCAAGGAACGCCATCCAATCCGATCCAATCCAATCCAATCCGATCCAAACCAATCCAATCCAAGGAACGGCATCAAATCCAATCCAATCCAATCAAATTCAATACAATCCAACCCAATCCAATACAACCCAATCTAAGGAACGGCACCCAATCCAATCCAATCCAATCCAATCCAAGTAACGCCATCCAATCCAATCAAATCCAATCCAATCCGATTCAATCCAGTCCAATCCAATCCATTCCAAGAAACGGCATCCAATCCAATCCAATCCAATGCAATGCAATCCAATCCAATCCAATCCGATCCAATCCAATCCAATCAATTCCAATCCTAGGAACGGCATCCAATCCAATCCAATCCAATCCAAGAATCGGCATCCAATCAAGTCCAATCCAATCCACTCCAATCCAATCCAATCCAATCTAATCCAGTCCAGTCCAATCCAAGGAACGGCATCCAATCCAATCCAATCAATTTCAATCCAAACCAATCCAATCCAATCCAATCCAATCCAACCCAATACAATCCAATCCAATCCAATGAACGGCATCCAATCCAATCCAATCCAATCCAATCCGAGCCAATCCAATCCAAGTAACGGCAGCCAATCCAATCCAATCCAATTCAATCCAATCAAAGGAACGCCATCCAATCCAATCCAATCCAAGGAACGGCATCCAATCCAATCCAATCCAATGCAAACCCTTCCAATCCAATCCAATCTAAGGAACGGCATCCAATCCAATCCAATCCAATCCAATCAACGGCAGCCAATCCAATCCAATCCAAGGAACGCCATCCAATCCAACCCAATCCAAACCGATCCAAGGAACGGATTCAAATCCAATCCAATCCAATCAAATTCAGTACAATCCAATCCATTCCAATACAACACAATTCAAGGAACGGCATCCAATCCAATCCAATCCAATGCAATCCATTCCAATCCAATCCAATCCAATTCAATCTAAGGAAAGGCGTCCAATCCAACCCAATCCAAACCAAGTAACGGCATCCAATCCATTCCAATCCAATCCAATCCAAGGAACGGCATTAACCCAATCCAATCCAATCCAACAAACGGCATCCAGCCCAATCCAATCCAATCCAATCTAATCCTATCGAATCCAATCCAAGTAACGCCATCCAATCCAAACCAATCCAATCCAATCCGATTCAATCCAATCCAATCCAATCCAATCCAATCCAATGCAATGCACTCCAATCCAATCCAATCCAATCCGATCCAATCCAATCCAATCTAAGGAACGTCATTCAATCCAATCCAATCCAATCCAAGGAACGGCATGCAATCCAATCCAATGCAATCCAATCCAAACCAATACAATCCAATCCAACCCAATACAATCCAATCCAATCCAATGAACGGCATCCAATTCAATCCAATCCAATCCAATCCATTCCGAGCCAATCCATTCCAATCTAAGGAACGGCATCCAATTCAATCCAATGCAATGCAATCCAATCCAATACAATTCGATCCAACCCAATCCAATCCAATCCAATCTAAGGAACGGCATTCAATCCAATCCAATCCAATCCAATCCAATCAAATCCAATCAAATGAACGGCATGCAATCCAACCCAATGCAATCCAATGCTATCCAATCCAATCCAATCCAAGCCAATCCAATCCAATCGAATCAACGGAACGGCATCCAATCCAATCCAATCCCATGCAAACCATTCCAATCCAATCCTATCCAATCCAATCCAAGGAACGCCATCCAATCCAATCCAATGGAATCCAAACCGATCCAATCCAATCCAATCCAATCCAAGGAACGGCATCCAACCAAATCCAATCCAATCCTATCCAATCCAATCCAATCCAATCCAATCCAATCCAAGCCAATCCAATCCAATCCAATGGAATCCAAGGAACGGCATCCAATCCAATCCAATCCAATGCAAACCATTTCAATCCAATCCTATCCAATCCTATCCAAGGAACGCCATCCAATCCAATCCAATGGAATCCAAACCGATCCTATCCAATCCAATCCAAGGAATGGCATCCAATCAAATCAAATTCTATCCAATCCTTTCCAATCCAATCCAATCCAATCCAAGCCAAGCCAATCCAATCCATTCCAATCCAATCCAATCCAATCCAATCCAATCCAATCGAATCAAAGGAACGGCATCCAGTCCAATCCAATCCAATCGAATCCCATCCAATCCAAGGAACGGCATTCAATACAATCCAATCCAATGCAAACCAAGCCAATCCAATCCAATCCAATCCAATCCAAACTAAGGAACGGCATCCAATCCAATCCAAGTAACGGCAGCCAAACCAATCCAATCCAATCAAATCAAAGGAACGCCATCCAATCCAATCCAATTCAATCCACGGAACGGCATCAAATCCAATCCAATCCAATCCAATCCAATCCAATCCAAGGAACGGCACCAAATTCAATCCAATCCAATACAACCCAATTCAAGGAACGGCATCCAATCCAATCCAATCCAATCCAATGCAATCCATTCCAATCCAATCCAACCCAGTCCAATCTAAGGAACGGGATCCAATCCAATCCAATCCAATGCAATCCGATCCAATCCAATCCAATTCAATCAATTCCAATCCTAGGAACGTCATCCAAACCAATCCAATCCAATCCAAGGAACGGCATTCAATCCAATCTAATCCCATCCAATCCAATCCAAGTAACGCCATCCAATCCAAACCAATCCAATCCAATCCGATTCAATCCAATCCAATCCAATCCAATCCAAGAAACGGCATCCAATCCAATCCAATCCAATGCAATGCACTCCAATGCAATCCACTCCGATCCAATCCAATCCAATACCATCTAAGGAACGTCATTCAATCCAATCCAATCCAATCCATTCCAATCCAATCCAATCCAAGGAACGGCATGCAATCCAATCCAATGCAATCCAATCCAAATCAATACAATCCAATCCAACCCAATACAATCCAATTCAATCCAAAGAACGGCATCCAATTCAATCCAATCCAATCCAATCCATTCCGAGCCAATCCATTCCAATCTAAGGAACGGCATCCAATTCAATCCAATCCAATGCAATCCAATCCAAGGAGCGGCATTCAACCAATTCAATCCAATCCAATCCAATCCAACGAACGGCATCCAGCCCAATCCAATTCCCAGCCATTAAAATCCTATCCAATCCAATCCAAGTGACGCCATCCAATCCAATCGAATCCAATCCGATTCAATCCAATCCAATCCAATCCAATCCAAGAAACGGCATCCAATCCAATCAAATCCAATGGAATGCAATCCAATCCAATCCAATCCGATGCAATCCAATCCAATGCAATCCAATCTAAGGAACGGCATTCAATCCAATCCAATCCAATCCAATCCAAGGAAGGCCATCAAATCCTATCCAATCCAATCCAATGACCTGCATGCAATCCAATCCAATGCAATCCAATCCAAGGAGCGGCATTCAACCAATCCAATCCAATCCAATCCAACGAAAGGCATCCAGCCAAATCCAATTCCAATCCATTCTAATCCTATCCAATCCAATCCAAGGAACGCCATCCAATCCAATCCAATGGAATCCAAACCGATCCAATTCAATCCAATCCAATCCAATGCAAGGAACGGCATCAAATCCGGTCCAACCCAATCCAAGGAACGGCATCAAATACAATCCAATCCAATCAAATTCAATCCAATCCAATCCAATCCAATACAACCCAATTCAAGGAACGGCATCCCATCCAATCCAATCCAATGCAATCCAATCCAGTCCAATCTCAGGAACGGGATCCAATCCAATCCAATCCAATGCAATCCGATCCAATCCAATCCAATCCAATTCAATCCTTTCCAATCCTCGGAACGTCATCCAAACCAATCCAATCCAATCCAATCCAAGGAATGGCATTCAATGCAATGCAATCCAATCCAATCCAATCCAATCCAATCCAATCGAAGGAACATCATTCAATCCAATCCAATCCAGTCCAATCCAAGGAACGGCATCAAATCCAATCCAATCCAATCCAATTCAAACCAATCCAATGACCGGCATGCAATGCAATCCAATGCAATCCAATCCAAACCAATCCAATCCAATCCAACCCAATACAATCCAATCCAATCCAATGAACGGCATGCAATCCAATCCAATCCAATCCAATCCATTCCGAGCCAATCAAATCCAATCAACGGATCGGCATCAAATCCAATCCAATTCAATCCAAGGAACGGCATCCAATTCAACCCAATTCAATGCAATCCAATCCAATACAATCCGATCCAATCCAATCCAATCCATTCAATCAAAGGAACGCCATCCAATCCAATCCAATCCGATCGAATCTAATCCAATTCAATCCAAGTAACGGCAGCCAATCCAATCCAATCCAATTCAATCCAATCAAAGGAACGCCATCCAATCCAATCCAATCCAAGGAACGGCATCCAATGCAATCCAATCCAATCCAAACATTTCCAATCCAATCCAATCTCAGGAACGGCATCCAACCCAATCCAATCCAATGCAATCCATTCCAATCCAATCCAACCCAGTCCAATCTAAGGAACGGGATCCAATCCAATCCAATCCAATGCAATCCGATCCAATCCAATCCAATTCAATCAATTCCAATCCTAGGAACGTCATCCAAACCAATCCAATCCAATCCAAGGAACGGCATTCAATCCAATCTAATCCTATCCAATCCAATCCAAGTAACGCCATCCAATCCAAACCAATCCAATCCAATCCGATTCAATCCAATCCAATCCAATCCAATACAAGAAACGGCATCCAATCCAATCCAATCCAATGCAATGCACTCCAATCCAATCCACTCCGATCCAATGCAATCCAATACCATCTAAGGAACGTCATTCAATCCAATCCAATCCAATCGAATCCAATCCAATCCAAGGAACGGCATGCAATCCAATCCAATGCAATCCAATCCAAACCAATACAATCCAATCCAACCCAATACAATCCAATTCAATCCAATGAACGGCATCCAATTCAATCCAATCCAATCCAATCCATTCCGAGCCAATCCATTCCAATCTAAGGAACGGCATCCAATTCAATCCAATGCAATGCAATCCAATCCAAACCAAGTAACGGCATCCAATCGAACGCAATCCAATCCAATCCAACGAACGGCATCCAGCCCAATCCAATTCCCATCCATTACAATCCTATCCAATCCAATCCAATCCAATCCAATCCAAGAAACGGCATCCAATCCAATCCAATCCAATGGAATGCAATCCAATCCAAGAAACGGCATCCAATCCAATCCAATCCAATGGAATGCAATCCAATCCAATCCAATCCGATGCAATCCAATCCAATCCAATCCAATCCAATCCTAGGAACGCCATCAAATCCAATCCAATCCAATCCAATCCAATCCAATCCAATCCAATCCAATCCACGAAACGGCATCCAATCCAATCCAATCCAATGGAATGCAATCCAATCCAATCCAATCCGATGCAATCCAATCCAATCCAATCCAATCTAAGGAACGGCAAACAATCCAATCCAATCCAATCCAATCCAAGGAACGCCATCAAATCCAATCCAATCCAATCCAATCCAATCCAATGACCTGCATGCAATCCAATCCAATGCAATCCAATCCAAGGAGCGGCATTCAACCAATCCAATCCAATCCAATCCAATCCAACGAACGGCATCCAGCCAAATCCAATTCCAATCCATTCTAATTCTATCCAATCCAATCCAAGGAACGCCATCCAATCCAATCCAATGGAATCCAAACCGATCCAATTCAATCCAATCCAATCCAATCCAAGGAACGGCATCAAATCCAATCCAATCCAATCCAAGGAACGGCATCAAATACAATCCAATCCAATCAAATTCAATCCAATCCAATCCAATCCAATACAACCCAATTCAAGGAACGGCATCCCATCAAATCCAATCCAATGCAATCCATTCCAATCCAATCCAATCCAGTCCAATCTAAGGAACGGGATCCAATCCAATCCAATCCAATGCAATCCGATCCAATCCAATTCAATCCAATTCAATCCTTTCCAATCCTAGGAACGTCATCCAAACCAATCCAATCCAATCCAATCCAATGCAAGGAATGGCATTCAATGCAATCCAATCCAATCCAATCCAATCCAAGGAACATCATTCAATCCAATCCAATCCAGTCCAATCCAAGGAACGGGATCAAATCCAATCCAATCCAATCCAATTCAAACCAATCCAATGACCGGCATGCAATCCAATCCAATGCAATCCAATCCAAACCAATCCAATCCAATCCAACCCAATACAATCCAATCCAATCCAATGAACGGCATGCAATCCAATCCAATCCAATCCAATCCATTCCGAGCCAATCAAATCCAATCAACGGATCGGCATCAAATCCAATCCAATTCAATCCAAGGAACGGCATCCAATTCAACGCAATTCAATGCAATCCAATCCAATACAATCCGATCCAGTCCAATCCAATTCAATCAAAGGAACGCCATCCAAGCCAATCCAATCCGATCGAATCCAATCCAATTCAATCCAAGTAACGGCAGCCAACCCAATCCAATCCAATCCAATCCAAACAAGTAACGCCATCCAATGCAATCCCATCCAATCCAATCCAATCCAATCCAATCCAAGGAACGGCATTAAAACAATCCAATCCAATCCAATCCAACGTACGGCATCCAGCCCAATCCAATCCAATCCAATCCAAACTAATCCTATCCAATCCAATCCAAGTAACGCCATGCAATCCCAACCAATCCAATCCAATCCGATTCAATCCAATCCAATCCAATCCAATCCAATCCAAGAAACGGCATCCAATCCAATCCAATGCAATGCAATCCAATCCAATCCAATCCAATCCGATCCAATCCAATCCAATCCAATCCAATCCAATCCAATCCAATCCATTCCAATACAATCGAAGGAACGTCATTCAATCCAATACAATCCAGTCCAATCCAAGGAACGGCATCAAATCCAATCCAATCCAATCCAATTCAAACCAATCCAATGACCGGCATGCAGTCCAATCCAATGCAATCCAATCCAAACCAATCCAATCCAATCCAACCCAAATCAATCCAATCCAATCCAATGAACGGCATGCAATCCAATCCAATCCAATCCAATCCATTCCGAGCCAATCAAATCCAATCAACGGATCGGCATCAAATCCAATCCAATCCAATCCAAGGAGCGGCAGCCAATTCAACACAATTCAATGCAATCCAATCCAATACAATCCGATCCAATCCAATCCAATTCAATCAAAGGAACGCCATCCAATCCAATACAATCCGATCGAATCCAATCCAATCCAATCCAATCCAAGTAACGGCAGCCAATCCAATCCAATCCAATTCAATCCAATCAAAGGAAAGCCATCCAATCCAATCCAATCCAAGGAACGGCATCCAATCCAATCCAATCCAATGCAAACCCTTCCAATCCAATCCAATCTAAGGAACGGCATCCAATCCAATCCAATCCAATCCAATCAACGGCAGCCAATCCAATCCAATCCAATCCAATCCAAGGAACGCCATCCAATCCAACCCAATCCAAACCGATCCAAGGAACGGATTCAAATCCAATCCAATCCAATCAAATTCCATAAGACCATAAGACATAGGAGCGGAAGTAAGGCCATTCGGCCCATCGAGTCCACTCCACCATTCAATCATGGTTGATTTCAACTCCATTTACCCGCTCTCTCCCCATAGCCCTTAATTCCTCGAGAAATCAAGAATTTATCAATTTCTGTCTTGAAGACGCTCAACGTCTCGGCCTCCACAGCCCTCTGTGGCAATGAATTCCACAGACCCACCACTCTCTGGCTGAAGAAATTTCTCCTCATCTCTGTTCTAAAGTGACTCCCTTTTATTCTAAGGCTGTGCCCCCGCGTCCTAGTCTCCCCTGTTAATGGAAACAACTTCCCTAAGTCCATCCTATCTAAGCCGTTCATTATCTTGTAAGTTTCTATCAGATCTCCCCTCAACCTCCTAAACTCCAATGAATATAATCCCACGATCCTCAGACGTTCATCGTATGTCAGGCCTACCATTCCTGGGATCATCCGTGTGAATCTCCGCTGGACCCGCTCCAGTGCCAGTATGTCCTTCCTGAGGTGTGGGGCCCAAAATTGCTCACAGAACTCCAAATGGGGCCTAACCAGTGCTTTATAAAGCCTCAGAAGTACATCCCTGCTTTTGTATTCCAAGCCTCTTGAGATAAATGACAACATTACATTTGCTTTCTTAATTACGGACTCAACCTGCAAGTTTACCTTTAGAGAATCCTGGACTAGGACTCCCAAGTCCCTTTGCACTTTAGCATTATGAATTTTGTCACCGTTTAGAAAATAGTCCATGCCTCTATTCTTTTTTCCAAAGTGTACGACCTCGCACTTGCCCACGTTGAATTTCATCAGCCACTTCTTGGACCACTCTCCTAAACTGTCTAAATCTTTCTGCAGCCTCCCCACCTCCTCAATACTACCTGCCCCTCCACCTATCTTTGTATCATCGGCAAACTTGGCCAGAATGCTCCCAGTCCCGTCATCTAGATCGTTAATATATAAAGAGAACAGCTGTGGCCCCAACACTGAACCCTGCGGGACACCACTTGTCACCGGTTGCCATTCTGAGAAAGAACCTTTTATCCCAACTCTCTGCCTTCTGTCTGACAGCCAATCGTCAATCCATGTTAGTACCTTGCCTCGAATACCATGGGCCCTTATTTTACTCAGCAGTCTCCCGTGAGGCACCTTGTCAAAGGCCTTTTGGAAGTCAAGATAGATAACATCCATTGGCTCTCCTTGGTCTAACCTATTTGTTCAGTACAATCCAATCCATTCCAATACAACCCAATTCAAGGAACGGCATCCAATCCAATCCAATCCAATGCAATCCATTCCAATCCAATCCAATCCAATTCAATCTAAGGAAAGGCGTCCAATCCAACCCAATCCAAACCAAGTAACGGCATCCAATCCAATCCAATCCAATACAATCCAAGGAACGGCATTAACCCAATCCAATCCAATCCAATCCAACAAACGGCATCCAGCCCAATCCAATCCAATCCAATCTAAACCTATCGAATCCAATCCAAGTAACGCCATCCAATCCAAACCAATCCAATCCAATCCGATTCAATCCAATCCAATCCAATCCAATCCAACGCAATGCACTCCAATCCAATCCGATCCAATCCAATCCAATCTAAGGAACGTCATTCAATCCAATCCAATCCAATCCAATCCAATCCAAGGAAAGGCATGCAATCCAATCCAATGCAATCCAATCCAAACCAATACAATCCAATCCAACCCAATATAATCCAATCCAATCCAATGAACGGCATCCAATTCAATCCAATCCAATCCAATCCATTCCGAGCCAATCCATTCCAATTTAAGGAGCGGCATCCAATGCGATCCAATGCAATGCAATCCAATCCAATACAATTCGATCCAACCCAATCCAATCCAATCCAATCTAAGGAACGGCATTCAATCCAATCCAATCCAATCCAATCAAATCCAATCAAACGAACGGCATGCAATCCAACCCAATGCAATCCAATGCTATCCAATCCAATCCAATCCAAGCCAATCCAATCCAATCGAATCAACGGAACGGCATCCAATCCAATCCAATCCCATGCAAACCATTCCAATCCAATCCTATCCAATCCAATCCAAGGAACGCCATCCAATCCAATCCAATGGAATCCAAACCGATCCAATCCAATCCAATCCAATCCAAGGAACGGCATCCAACCAAATCCAATCAAATCCAATCCTATCCAATCCAATCCAATCCAATCCAATCCAAGCCAATCCAATCCAATCCAATGGAATCCATGGAACGGCATCCTATCCAATCCAATCCAATGCAAACCATTTCAATCCAATCCTTTCCAATCCTATCCAGGGAACGCCATCCAATCCAATCCAATGGAATCCAAACCGATCGTATCCAATCCAATCCAAGGAACGGCATCCAATCCAATCAAATTCTATCCAATCCTATCCAATTCAATCCAATCCAAGCCAAGCCAATCAAATCCAATCCAATCCAATCCAATCCAATCCAATCCAATCCAATCCAATCCAATCCAATCGAATCAAAGGAACGGCATCCTGTCCAATCCAATCCAATCGAATCCCATCCAATCCAAGGAACGGCATCCAATACAATACAATCCAATGCAAACCATTCCAATCCAATCCAATCCAATCCAATCCAAACTAAGGAACGGCATCCAATCCAATCCAATCCAAGTAACGGCAGCCAAACCAATCCAATCCAATCCAATCAAATCAAAGGAACGCCATCCAATCCAATCCAATCCAATCCACGGAACGGCATCAAATCCAATCCAATCCAATCCAATCCAATACAATCCAATGCAAGGAACGGCATCAAATTCAATCCAATCCAATACAACCCAATTCAAGGAACGGCATCCAATCCAATCCAATCCAATCCAATGCAATCCATTCCAATCCAATCCAACCCAGTCCAATCTAAGGAACGGGATCCAATCCAATCCAATCCAATCCAATGCAATCCGACCGAATCCAATCCAATTCAATCAATTCCAATCCTAGGAACGTCATCCAAACCAATCCAATCCAATCCAAGGAACGGCATTCAATCCAATCTAATCCTATCCAATCCAATCCAAGTAACGCCATCCAATCCAAACCAATCCAATCCAATCCGATTCAATCCAATCCAATCCAATCCAATCCAAGAAACGGCATCCAATCCAATCCAATCCAATGCAATGCACTCGAATACAATCCACTCCGATCCAATTCAATCCAATACCATCTAAGGAACGTCATTCAATCCAATCCAATCGAATCCAATCCAATCCAAGGAACGGCATGCAATCCAATCCAATGCAATCCAATCCAAACCAATACAATCCAATCCAACCCAATACAATCCAATTCAATCCAATGAACGGCATCCAATTCAATCCAATCCAATCCAATCCATTCCTAGCCAATCCATTCCAATCTAAGGAACGGCATCCAATTCAATCCAATGCAATGCAATCCAATCCAAACCAAGTAACGGCATCCAATCCAATCCAATGCAATCCAATCCAAGGAGCGGCATTCAACCAATCCAATCCAATCCAATCCAACGAACGGCATCCAGCCCAATCCAATTCCCATCCATTATAATCCTATCCAATCCAATCCAAGGAACGCCATCCAATCCAATGGAATCCAAACCGATCCAATTCAATCCAATCCAATCCAATCCAAGGAACGGCATCAAATCCAATCCAATCCAATCGAATTCAATCCAATCCAATCCAATACAACCCAATTCAAGGAACGGCATCCCATCCAATCCAATCCAATGCAATCCATTCCAATCCAATCCAATCCAGTCCAATCTAAGGAACGGGATCCAATGCAATCCAATCCAATGCAATCCGATCCAATCCAATCCAATCCAATCCAATTCAATCCTTTCCAATGCTAGGAACGTCATCCAAACCAATCCAATCAAATCCAATCCAAGGAATGGCATTCAATGCAATCCAATCCAATCCAATCCAATCCAATCGAAGGAACATCATTCAATCCAATACAATCCAGTCCAATCCAAGGAACGGCATCAAATCCAATCCAATCCAATCCAATTCAAACCAATCCAATGACCGGCATGCAATCCAATCCAATGCAATCCAATCCAAACCAATCCAATCCAATCCAATCCAACCCAATACAATCCAATCCAATCCAATGAACGGCATGCAATCCAGTCCAATCCAATCCATTCCGAGCCAATCAAATCCAATCAACGGATCGGCATCAAATCCAATCCAATTCAATCCAAGGAACGGCATCCAATTCAACCCAATTCAATGCAATCCAATCCAATACAATCCGATCCTATCCAATCCAATCCAATTCAAGCAAAGGAACGCCATCCAATCCAATCCAATCCGATCGAATCCAATCCAATCCAATTCAATCCAAGTAACGGCAGCCAATCCAATCCAATCCAATCAAAGGAACGCCATCCAATCCAATCAAATCCAACGAACGGCATCCAATGCAATCCAATCCAATGCAAACATTTCCAATCCAATCCAATCTAAGGAACGGCATCCAATCCAATCCAATCCAATCCAATGCAATCCATTCCAATCCAATCCAACCCAGTCCAATCTAAGGAACGGCATCGAATCCAATCCAATCCAATGCAATCCGATCCAATCCAATCCAATTCAATCAATTCCAATCCTAGGAACGTCATCCAAACCAATCCAATCCAATCCAAGGAACGGCATTCAATCCAATCTAATCCTATCCAATCCAATCGAAGTAACGCCATCCAATCCAAACCAATGCAATCCAATCCGATTCAATCCAATCCAATCCAATCCAATCCAAGAAACGGCATCCAATCCAATCCAATCCAATGCAATGCACTCCAATCCAATCCACTCCGATCCAATCCAATCCAATACCATCTAAGGAACGTCATTCAATCCAATCCAATCCAATCGAATCCAATCCAATCCAAGGAACGGCATGCAATCCAATGCAATGCAATCCAATCCAAACCAATACAATCCAATCCAACCCAATACAATCCAATTCAATCCAATGAACGGCATCCAATTCAATCCAATCCAATCCAATCCATTCCGAGCCAATCCATTCCAATCTAAGGAACGGCATCCAATTCAATCCAATGCAATGCAATCCAATCCAAACCAAGTAACGGCATCCAATCCAATCCAATGCAATCCAATCCAAGGAGCGGCATTCAACCAATCCAATCCAATCCAATCCAATCCAACGAACGGCATCCAGCCCAATCCAATTCCCATCCATTATAATCCTATCCAATCCAATCCAAGTAACGCCATCCAATCCAATCCAATCCAATCCGATTCAATCCAATCCAATCCAATCCAAGAAACGGCATCCAATCCAATCCAATCCAATGGAATGCAATCCAATCCAATCCAATCCGATGCAATCCAATCCAATCCAATCCAATCTAAGGAACGGCAATCAATCCAATCCAATCCAATCCAATCCAAGGAACGCCATCAAATCCAATCCAATCCAATCCAATACAATCCAATGACCTGCATGCAATACAATCCAATGCAATCCAATCCAAGGAGCGGCATTCAACCAAACCAATCCAATCCAATCCAACGAACGGCATCCAGCCAAATCCAATTCCAATCCATTCTAATCCTATCCAATCCAATCCAAGAAACGCCATCCAATCCAATCCAATGGAATCCAAACCGATCCAATTCAATCCAATCCAATCCAATCCAAGGAACGGCATCAAATCCAATCCAATCCAATCCAAGGAACGGCAACAAATACAATCCAATCCAATCAAATTCAATCCAATCCAATCCAATCCAATACAACCCAATTCAAGGAACGGCATCCCATCCAATCCAATCCAATGCAATCCATTCCAATCCAATCCAATCCAGTCCAATCTAAGGAACGGGATCCAATCCAATCCAATCCAATGCAATCCGATCCAATCCAATCCAATCCAATTCAATCCTTTCCAATCCTAGGAACGTCATCCCAACCAATCCAATCCAATCCAATCCAAGGAATGGCATTCAATGCAATCCAATCCAATCCAATCCAATCCAATCCAATCGAAGGAACATCATTCAATCCAATCCAATCCAGTCCAATCCAAGGAACGGCATCAAATCCAATCCAATCCAATCCAATTCAAACCAATCCAATGACCGGCATGCAATCCAATCCAATGCAATCCAATCCAAACCAATCCAATCCAATCCAATCCAATCCAACCCAATCCAATCCAATCCAATCCAATGGACGGCATGCAATCCAATCCAATCCAATCCAATCCATTCCGAGCCAATCAAATCCATTCAACGGATCGGCATCAAATCCAATCCAATTCAATCCAAGGAACGGCATCCAATTCAACCCAATTCAATGCAATCCAATACAATACAATCCGATCCAATCCAATCCAATCCAATTCAATCAAAGGAACGCCATCCAATCCAATCCAATCCGATCGAATCCAATCCAATTCAATCCAAGTAACGGCAGCCAATCCAATCCAATCCAATTCAATCCAATCAAAGGAACGCCATCCAATCCAATCCAATCCAAGGAACGGCATCCAATGCAATCCAATCCAATCCAAACATTTCCAATCCAATTCAATCTAAGGAACGGCATCCAATCCAATCCAATCCAATCCAATGCAATCCATTCCAATCCAATCCAACCCAGTCCAATCTAAGGAACGGGATCCAATCCAAACCAATCCAATGCAATCCGATCCAATCCAATCCAATTCAATCAATTCCAATCCTAGGAACGTCATCCAAACCAATCCAATCCAATCCAAGGAACGGCATTCAATCCAATCTAATCCTATCCAATCCAATCCAAGTAACGCCATCCAATCCAAACCAATCCAATCCAATCCGATTCAATCCAATCCAATCCAATCCAATCCAATAAACGGCATCCAATCCAATCCAATCCAATGCAATGCACTCCAATCCAATCCACTCCGATCCAATCCAATCCAATACCATCTAAGGAACGTCATTCAATCCAATCCAATACAATCCAATCCAAGGAACGGCATGCAATCCAATGCAATGCAATCCAATCCAAACCAATACAATCCAATCCAACCCAATACAATCAAATTCAATCCAATGAACGGCATCCAATTCAATCCAATCCAATCCAATCCATTCCGAGCCAATCCATTCCAATCTAAGGAACGGCATCCAATTCAATCCAATGCAATGCAATCCAATCCAAACCAAGTAACGGCATCCAATCCAATCCAATGCAATCCAATCCAAGGAGCGGCATTCAACCAATCCAATCCAATCCAATCCAATCCAACGAACGGCATCCAGCCCAATCCAATTCCCATCCATTATAATCCTATCCAATCCAATCCAAGTAACGCCATCCAATCCAATCCAATCCAATCCGATTCAATCCAATCCAATCCAATCCAATCCAAGAAACGGCATCCAATCCAATCCAATCCAATGGAATGCAATCCAATCCAATCCAATCCGATGCAATCCAATCCAAACCAATCCAATCTAAGGAACGGCATTCAATCCAATCCAATCCAATCCAATCCAAGGAACGCCATCAAATCCAATCCAATCCAATCCAATCCAATCGAATGACCTGCATGCAATCCAATCCAATGCAATCCAATCCAAGGAGCGGCATTCAACCAATCCAATCCAATCCAATCCAATCCAACGAACGGCATCCAGCCAAATCCAATTCCAATCCATTCTAATCCTATCCAATCCAATCCAAGGAACGCCATCCAATCCAATCCAATGGAATCCAAACCGATCCAATTCAATCCAATCCAATCCAATCCAAGGAACGGCATCAAATCCAATCCAATCCAATCCAAGGAACGGCATCAAATACAATCCAATCCAATCAAATTCAATCCAATCCAAACCAATACAATCCAATCCAACCCAATACAATCCAATTCAATCCAATGAACGGCATCCAATTCAATCCAATCCAATCCAATCCATTCCGAGCCAATCCATTCCAATCTAAGGAACGGCATCCAATTCAATCCAATGCAATGCAATCCAATCCAAACCAAGTAACGGCATCCAATCCAATCCAATGCAATCCAATCCAAGGAGCGGCATTCAACCAATCCAATCCAATCCAATCCAATCCAACGAACGGCATCCAGCCCAATCCAATTCCCATCCATTATAATCCTATCCAATCCAATCCAAGTAACGCCATCCAATCCAATCCAATCCAATCCGATTCAATCCAATCCAATCCAATCCAATCCAAGAAACGGCATCCAATCCAATCCAATCCAATGGAATGCAATCCAATCCAATCCAATCCGATGCAATCCAATCCAATCCAATCCAATCTAAGGAACGGCAATCAATCCAATCCAATCCAATCCAATCCAAGGAACGCCATCAAATCCAATCCAATCCAATCCAATCCAATCCAATGACCTGCATGCAATACAATCCAATGCAATCCAATCCAAGGAGCGGCATTCAACCAAACCAATCCAATCCAATCCAACGAACGGCATCCAGCCAAATCCAATTCCAATCCATTCTAATCCTATCCAATCCAATCCAAGAAACGCCATCCAATCCAATCCAATGGAATCCAAACCGATCCAATTCAATCCAATCCAATCCAATCCAAGGAACGGCATCAAATCCAATCCAATCCAATCCAAGGAACGGCAACAAATACAATCCAATCCAATCAAATTCAATCCAATCCAATCCAATCCAATACAACCCAATTCAAGGAACGGCATCCCATCCAATCCAATCCAATGCAATCCATTCCAATCCAATCCAATCCAGTCCAATCTAAGGAACGGGATCCAATCCAATCCAATCCAATGCAATCCGATCCAATCCAATCCAATCCAATTCAATCCTTTCCAATCCTAGGAACGTCATCCCAACCAATCCAATCCAATCCAATCCAAGGAATGGCATTCAATGCAATCCAATCCAATCCAATCCAATCCAATCCAATCGAAGGAACATCATTCAATCCAATCCAATCCAGTCCAATCCAAGGAACGGCATCAAATCCAATCCAATCCAATCCAATTCAAACCAATCCAATGACCGGCATGCAATCCAATCCAATGCAATCCAATCCAAACCAATCCAATCCAATCCAATCCAATCCAACCCAATCCAATCCAATCCAATCCAATGGACGGCATGCAATCCAATCCAATCCAATCCAATCCATTCCGAGCCAATCAAATCCATTCAACGGATCGGCATCAAATCCAATCCAATTCAATCCAAGGAACGGCATCCAATTCAACCCAATTCAATGCAATCCAATACAATACAATCCGATCCAATCCAATCCAATTCAATCAAAGGAACGCCATCCAATCCAATCCAATCCGATCGAATCAAATCCAATTCAATCCAAGTAACGGCAGCCAATCCAATCCAATCCAATTCAATCCAATCAAAGGAACGCCATCCAATCCAATCCAATCCAAGGAACGGCATCCAATGCAATCCAATCCAATCCAAACATTTCCAATCCAATTCAATCTAAGGAACGGCATCCAATCCAATCCAATCCAATCCAATGCAATCCATTCCAATCCAATCCAACCCAGTCCAATCTAAGGAACGGGATCCAATCCAAACCAATCCAATGCAATCCGATCCAATCCAATCCAATTCAATCAATTCCAATCCTAGGAACGTCATCCAAACCAATCCAATCCAATCCAAGGAACGGCATTCAATCCAATCTAATCCTATCCAATCCAATCCAAGTAACGCCATCCAATCCAAACCAATCCAATCCAATCCGATTCAATCCAATCCAATCCAATCCAATCCAATAAACGGCATCCAATCCAATCCAATCCAATGCAATGCACTCCAATCCAATCCACTCCGATCCAATCCAATCCAATACCATCTAAGGAACGTCATTCAATCCAATCCAATACAATCCAATCCAAGGAACGGCATGCAATCCAATGCAATGCAATCCAATCCAAACCAATACAATCCAATCCAACCCAATACAATCCAATTCAATCCAATGAACGGCATCCAATTCAATCCAATCCAATCCAATCCATTCCGAGCCAATCCATTCCAATCTAAGGAACGGCATCCAATTCAATCCAATGCAATGCAATCCAATCCAAACCAAGTAACGGCATCCAATCCAATCCAATGCAATCCAATCCAAGGAGCGGCATTCAACCAATCCAATCCAATCCAATCCAATCCAACGAACGGCATCCAGCCCAATCCAATTCCCATCCATTATAATCCTATCCAATCCAATCCAAGTAACGCCATCCAATCCAATCCAATCCAATCCGATTCAATCCAATCCAATCCAATCCAATCCAAGAAACGGCATCCAATCCAATCCAATCCAATGGAATGCAATCCAATCCAATCCAATCCGATGCAATCCAATCCAAACCAATCCAATCTAAGGAACGGCATTCAATCCAATCCAATCCAATCCAATCCAAGGAACGCCATCAAATCCAATCCAATCCAATCCAATCCAATCGAATGACCTGCATGCAATCCAATCCAATGCAATCCAATCCAAGGAGCGGCATTCAACCAATCCAATCCAATCCAATCCAATCCAACGAACGGCATCCAGCCAAATCCAATTCCAATCCATTCTAATCCTATCCAATCCAATCCAAGGAACGCCATCCAATCCAATCCAATGGAATCCAAACCGATCCAATTCAATCCAATCCAATCCAATCCAAGGAACGGCATCAAATCCAATCCAATCCAATCCAAGGAACGGCATCAAATACAATCCAATCCAATCAAATTCAATCCAATCCAATCCAATCCAATACAACCCAATTCAAGGAACGGCATCCCATCCAATCTAATCCAATGCAATGCATTCCAATCCAATCCAATCCAGTCCAATCTAAGGAACGGGATCCAATCCAATCCAATCCAATGCAATCCGATCCAATCCAATCCATCCAATTCAATCCTTTCCAATCCTAGGAACGTCATCCAAACCAATCCAATCCAATCCAATCTAAGGAATGGCATTCAATGCAATCCAATCCAATCCAATCCAATCCAATCGAAGGAACATCATTCAATCCAATCCAATCCAGTCCAATCCAAGGAACGGGATCAAATCCAATCCAATCCAATCCAATTCAAACCAATCCAATGACCGGCATGCAATCCAATCCAATGCAATCCAATCCAAACCAATCCAATCCAATCCAACCCAATCCAATCCAATCCAATCCAATGAACGGCATGCAATCCAATCCAATCCAATCCAATCCATTCCGAGCCAATCAAATCCAATCAACGGATCGGCATCAAATCCAATCCAATTCAATCCAAGGAACGGCATCCAATTCAACCCAATTCAATGCAATCCAATCCAATACAATCCGATCCAGTCCAATCCAATTCAATCAAAGGAACGCCATCCAATCCAATCCAATCCGATCGAATCCAATCCAATTCAATCCAAGTAACGGCAGCCAATCCAATCCAATCCAATTCAATCCAATCCAAGGAACGGCATCCAATCCAATCCAATCCAATCCAATCAACGGCAGCCAATCCAATCCAATCCAATCCAATCCAAGGAACGCCATCCAATCCAATCCAATCCAAACCGATCCAAGGTACGGATTCAATTCCAATCCAATCCAATCAAATTCAGTACAATCCAATCCAATCCAATACAACCCAATTCAAGGAATGGCTTCCAATCCAATCCAATCCAATGCAATCGATTCCAATCCAATCCAATCCAATCGAAGGAAAGGCATCCAATCCAACCCAATCCAAACCAAGTAACGGCATCCAATCCAATCCAATCCAATCCAATCCAAGGAACGGCATTAACCCAATCCAATCCAATCCAATCCAACGAACGGCATCCAGCCCAATCCAATCCAATCCAATCTAATCTTATCCAATCCAATACAAGTAACGTCACCCAATCCAAACCAATCCAATCCAATCCGATTCAATCCAATCCAATCCAATCCAATCCAAGAAACGGCATCCGATCCAATCCAATCCAATGCAATGCACTCCAATCCAGTCCAATCCGATCCAATCCAATCCAATACAATCCAATGCAAGGAACGGCATCAAATTCAATCCAATCCAATACAACCCAATTCAAGGAACGGCATCCAATCCAATCCAATCCAATCCAATGCAATCCATTCCAATCCAATCCAACCCAGTCCAATCTAAGGAACGGGATCCAATCCAATCCAATCCAATCCAATGCAATCCGACCGAATCCAATCCAATTCAATCAATTCCAATCCTAGGAACGTCATCCAAACCAATCCAATCCAATCCAAGGAACGGCATTCAATCCAATCTAATCCTATCCAATCCAATCCAAGTAACGCCATCCAATCCAAACCAATCCAATCCAATCCGATTCAATCCAATCCAATCCAATCCAATCCAAGAAACGGCATCCAATCCAATCCAATCCAATGCAATGCACTCGAATACAATCCACTCCGATCCAATTCAATCCAATACCATCTAAGGAACGTCATTCAATCCAATCCAATCGAATCCAATCCAATCCAAGGAACGGCATGCAATCCAATCCAATGCAATCCAATCCAAACCAATACAATCCAATCCAACCCAATACAATCCAATTCAATCCAATGAACGGCATCCAATTCAATCCAATCCAATCCAATCCATTCCTAGCCAATCCATTCCAATCTAAGGAACGGCATCCAATTCAATCCAATGCAATGCAATCCAATCCAAACCAAGTAACGGCATCCAATCCAATCCAATGCAATCCAATCCAAGGAGCGGCATTCAACCAATCCAATCCAATCCAATCCAACGAACGGCATCCAGCCCAATCCAATTCCCATCCATTATAATCCTATCCAATCCAATCCAAGGAACGCCATCCAATCCAATGGAATCCAAACCGATCCAATTCAATCCAATCCAATCCAATCCAAGGAACGGCATCAAATCCAATCCAATCCAATCGAATTCAATCCAATCCAATCCAATACAACCCAATTCAAGGAACGGCATCCCATCCAATCCAATCCAATGCAATCCATTCCAATCCAATCCAATCCAGTCCAATCTAAGGAACGGGATCCAATGCAATCCAATCCAATGCAATCCGATCCAATCCAATCCAATCCAATCCAATTCAATCCTTTCCAATGCTAGGAACGTCATCCAAACCAATCCAATCAAATCCAATCCAAGGAATGGCATTCAATGCAATCCAATCCAATCCAATCCAATCCAATCGAAGGAACATCATTCAATCCAATACAATCCAGTCCAATCCAAGGAACGGCATCAAATCCAATCCAATCCAATCCAATTCAAACCAATCCAATGACCGGCATGCAATCCAATCCAATGCAATCCAATCCAAACCAATCCAATCCAATCCAATCCAACCCAATACAATCCAATCCAATCCAATGAACGGCATGCAATCCAGTCCAATCCAATCCATTCCGAGCCAATCAAATCCAATCAACGGATCGGCATCAAATCCAATCCAATTCAATCCAAGGAACGGCATCCAATTCAACCCAATTCAATGCAATCCAATCCAATACAATCCGATCCTATCCAATCCAATCCAATTCAAGCAAAGGAACGCCATCCAATCCAATCCAATCCGATCGAATCCAATCCAATCCAATTCAATCCAAGTAACGGCAGCCAATCCAATCCAATCCAATCAAAGGAACGCCATCCAATCCAATCAAATCCAACGAACGGCATCCAATGCAATCCAATCCAATGCAAACATTTCCAATCCAATCCAATCTAAGGAACGGCATCCAATCCAATCCAATCCAATCCAATGCAATCCATTCCAATCCAATCCAACCCAGTCCAATCTAAGGAACGGCATCGAATCCAATCCAATCCAATGCAATCCGATCCAATCCAATCCAATTCAATCAATTCCAATCCTAGGAACGTCATCCAAACCAATCCAATCCAATCCAAGGAACGGCATTCAATCCAATCTAATCCTATCCAATCCAATCGAAGTAACGCCATCCAATCCAAACCAATGCAATCCAATCCGATTCAATCCAATCCAATCCAATCCAATCCAAGAAACGGCATCCAATCCAATCCAATCCAATGCAATGCACTCCAATCCAATCCACTCCGATCCAATCCAATCCAATACCATCTAAGGAACGTCATTCAATCCAATCCAATCCAATCGAATCCAATCCAATCCAAGGAACGGCATGCAATCCAATGCAATGCAATCCAATCCAAACCAATACAATCCAATCCAACCCAATACAATCCAATTCAATCCAATGAACGGCATCCAATTCAATCCAATCCAATCCAATCCATTCCGAGCCAATCCATTCCAATCTAAGGAACGGCATCCAATTCAATCCAATGCAATGCAATCCAATCCAAACCAAGTAACGGCATCCAATCCAATCCAATGCAATCCAATCCAAGGAGCGGCATTCAACCAATCCAATCCAATCCAATCCAATCCAACGAACGGCATCCAGCCCAATCCAATTCCCATCCATTATAATCCTATCCAATCCAATCCAAGTAACGCCATCCAATCCAATCCAATCCAATCCGATTCAATCCAATCCAATCCAATCCAATCCAAGAAACGGCATCCAATCCAATCCAATCCAATGGAATGCAATCCAATCCAATCCAATCCGATGCAATCCAATCCAATCCAATCCAATCTAAGGAACGGCAATCAATCCAATCCAATCCAATCCAATCCAAGGAACGCCATCAAATCCAATCCAATCCAATCCAATACAATCCAATGACCTGCATGCAATACAATCCAATGCAATCCAATCCAAGGAGCGGCATTCAACCAAACCAATCCAATCCAATCCAACGAACGGCATCCAGCCAAATCCAATTCCAATCCATTCTAATCCTATCCAATCCAATCCAAGAAACGCCATCCAATCCAATCCAATGGAATCCAAACCGATCCAATTCAATCCAATCCAATCCAATCCAAGGAACGGCATCAAATCCAATCCAATCCAATCCAAGGAACGGCAACAAATACAATCCAATCCAATCAAATTCAATCCAATCCAATCCAATCCAATACAACCCAATTCAAGGAACGGCATCCCATCCAATCCAATCCAATGCAATCCATTCCAATCCAATCCAATCCAGTCCAATCTAAGGAACGGGATCCAATCCAATCCAATCCAATGCAATCCGATCCAATCCAATCCAATCCAATTCAATCCTTTCCAATCCTAGGAACGTCATCCCAACCAATCCAATCCAATCCAATCCAAGGAATGGCATTCAATGCAATCCAATCCAATCCAATCCAATCCAATCCAATCGAAGGAACATCATTCAATCCAATCCAATCCAGTCCAATCCAAGGAACGGCATCAAATCCAATCCAATCCAATCCAATTCAAACCAATCCAATGACCGGCATGCAATCCAATCCAATGCAATCCAATCCAAACCAATCCAATCCAATCCAATCCAATCCAACCCAATCCAATCCAATCCAATCCAATGGACGGCATGCAATCCAATCCAATCCAATCCAATCCATTCCGAGCCAATCAAATCCATTCAACGGATCGGCATCAAATCCAATCCAATTCAATCCAAGGAACGGCATCCAATTCAACCCAATTCAATGCAATCCAATACAATACAATCCGATCCAATCCAATCCAATCCAATTCAATCAAAGGAACGCCATCCAATCCAATCCAATCCGATCGAATCCAATCCAATTCAATCCAAGTAACGGCAGCCAATCCAATCCAATCCAATTCAATCCAATCAAAGGAACGCCATCCAATCCAATCCAATCCAAGGAACGGCATCCAATGCAATCCAATCCAATCCAAACATTTCCAATCCAATTCAATCTAAGGAACGGCATCCAATCCAATCCAATCCAATCCAATGCAATCCATTCCAATCCAATCCAACCCAGTCCAATCTAAGGAACGGGATCCAATCCAAACCAATCCAATGCAATCCGATCCAATCCAATCCAATTCAATCAATTCCAATCCTAGGAACGTCATCCAAACCAATCCAATCCAATCCAAGGAACGGCATTCAATCCAATCTAATCCTATCCAATCCAATCCAAGTAACGCCATCCAATCCAAACCAATCCAATCCAATCCGATTCAATCCAATCCAATCCAATCCAATCCAATAAACGGCATCCAATCCAATCCAATCCAATGCAATGCACTCCAATCCAATCCACTCCGATCCAATCCAATCCAATACCATCTAAGGAACGTCATTCAATCCAATCCAATACAATCCAATCCAAGGAACGGCATGCAATCCAATGCAATGCAATCCAATCCAAACCAATACAATCCAATCCAACCCAATACAATCAAATTCAATCCAATGAACGGCATCCAATTCAATCCAATCCAATCCAATCCATTCCGAGCCAATCCATTCCAATCTAAGGAACGGCATCCAATTCAATCCAATGCAATGCAATCCAATCCAAACCAAGTAACGGCATCCAATCCAATCCAATGCAATCCAATCCAAGGAGCGGCATTCAACCAATCCAATCCAATCCAATCCAATCCAACGAACGGCATCCAGCCCAATCCAATTCCCATCCATTATAATCCTATCCAATCCAATCCAAGTAACGCCATCCAATCCAATCCAATCCAATCCGATTCAATCCAATCCAATCCAATCCAATCCAAGAAACGGCATCCAATCCAATCCAATCCAATGGAATGCAATCCAATCCAATCCAATCCGATGCAATCCAATCCAAACCAATCCAATCTAAGGAACGGCATTCAATCCAATCCAATCCAATCCAATCCAAGGAACGCCATCAAATCCAATCCAATCCAATCCAATCCAATCGAATGACCTGCATGCAATCCAATCCAATGCAATCCAATCCAAGGAGCGGCATTCAACCAATCCAATCCAATCCAATCCAATCCAACGAACGGCATCCAGCCAAATCCAATTCCAATCCATTCTAATCCTATCCAATCCAATCCAAGGAACGCCATCCAATCCAATCCAATGGAATCCAAACCGATCCAATTCAATCCAATCCAATCCAATCCAAGGAACGGCATCAAATCCAATCCAATCCAATCCAAGGAACGGCATCAAATACAATCCAATCCAATCAAATTCAATCCAATCCAAACCAATACAATCCAATCCAACCCAATACAATCCAATTCAATCCAATGAACGGCATCCAATTCAATCCAATCCAATCCAATCCATTCCGAGCCAATCCATTCCAATCTAAGGAACGGCATCCAATTCAATCCAATGCAATGCAATCCAATCCAAACCAAGTAACGGCATCCAATCCAATCCAATGCAATCCAATCCAAGGAGCGGCATTCAACCAATCCAATCCAATCCAATCCAATCCAACGAACGGCATCCAGCCCAATCCAATTCCCATCCATTATAATCCTATCCAATCCAATCCAAGTAACGCCATCCAATCCAATCCAATCCAATCCGATTCAATCCAATCCAATCCAATCCAATCCAAGAAACGGCATCCAATCCAATCCAATCCAATGGAATGCAATCCAATCCAATCCAATCCGATGCAATCCAATCCAATCCAATCCAATCTAAGGAACGGCAATCAATCCAATCCAATCCAATCCAATCCAAGGAACGCCATCAAATCCAATCCAATCCAATCCAATCCAATCCAATGACCTGCATGCAATACAATCCAATGCAATCCAATCCAAGGAGCGGCATTCAACCAAACCAATCCAATCCAATCCAACGAACGGCATCCAGCCAAATCCAATTCCAATCCATTCTAATCCTATCCAATCCAATCCAAGAAACGCCATCCAATCCAATCCAATGGAATCCAAACCGATCCAATTCAATCCAATCCAATCCAATCCAAGGAACGGCATCAAATCCAATCCAATCCAATCCAAGGAACGGCAACAAATACAATCCAATCCAATCAAATTCAATCCAATCCAATCCAATCCAATACAACCCAATTCAAGGAACGGCATCCCATCCAATCCAATCCAATGCAATCCATTCCAATCCAATCCAATCCAGTCCAATCTAAGGAACGGGATCCAATCCAATCCAATCCAATGCAATCCGATCCAATCCAATCCAATCCAATTCAATCCTTTCCAATCCTAGGAACGTCATCCCAACCAATCCAATCCAATCCAATCCAAGGAATGGCATTCAATGCAATCCAATCCAATCCAATCCAATCCAATCCAATCGAAGGAACATCATTCAATCCAATCCAATCCAGTCCAATCCAAGGAACGGCATCAAATCCAATCCAATCCAATCCAATTCAAACCAATCCAATGACCGGCATGCAATCCAATCCAATGCAATCCAATCCAAACCAATCCAATCCAATCCAATCCAATCCAACCCAATCCAATCCAATCCAATCCAATGGACGGCATGCAATCCAATCCAATCCAATCCAATCCATTCCGAGCCAATCAAATCCATTCAACGGATCGGCATCAAATCCAATCCAATTCAATCCAAGGAACGGCATCCAATTCAACCCAATTCAATGCAATCCAATACAATACAATCCGATCCAATCCAATCCAATTCAATCAAAGGAACGCCATCCAATCCAATCCAATCCGATCGAATCCAATCCAATTCAATCCAAGTAACGGCAGCCAATCCAATCCAATCCAATTCAATCCAATCAAAGGAACGCCATCCAATCCAATCCAATCCAAGGAACGGCATCCAATGCAATCCAATCCAATCCAAACATTTCCAATCCAATTCAATCTAAGGAACGGCATCCAATCCAATCCAATCCAATCCAATGCAATCCATTCCAATCCAATCCAACCCAGTCCAATCTAAGGAACGGGATCCAATCCAAACCAATCCAATGCAATCCGATCCAATCCAATCCAATTCAATCAATTCCAATCCTAGGAACGTCATCCAAACCAATCCAATCCAATCCAAGGAACGGCATTCAATCCAATCTAATCCTATCCAATCCAATCCAAGTAACGCCATCCAATCCAAACCAATCCAATCCAATCCGATTCAATCCAATCCAATCCAATCCAATCCAATAAACGGCATCCAATCCAATCCAATCCAATGCAATGCACTCCAATCCAATCCACTCCGATCCAATCCAATCCAATACCATCTAAGGAACGTCATTCAATCCAATCCAATACAATCCAATCCAAGGAACGGCATGCAATCCAATGCAATGCAATCCAATCCAAACCAATACAATCCAATCCAACCCAATACAATCCAATTCAATCCAATGAACGGCATCCAATTCAATCCAATCCAATCCAATCCATTCCGAGCCAATCCATTCCAATCTAAGGAACGGCATCCAATTCAATCCAATGCAATGCAATCCAATCCAAACCAAGTAACGGCATCCAATCCAATCCAATGCAATCCAATCCAAGGAGCGGCATTCAACCAATCCAATCCAATCCAATCCAATCCAACGAACGGCATCCAGCCCAATCCAATTCCCATCCATTATAATCCTATCCAATCCAATCCAAGTAACGCCATCCAATCCAATCCAATCCAATCCGATTCAATCCAATCCAATCCAATCCAATCCAAGAAACGGCATCCAATCCAATCCAATCCAATGGAATGCAATCCAATCCAATCCAATCCGATGCAATCCAATCCAAACCAATCCAATCTAAGGAACGGCATTCAATCCAATCCAATCCAATCCAATCCAAGGAACGCCATCAAATCCAATCCAATCCAATCCAATCCAATCGAATGACCTGCATGCAATCCAATCCAATGCAATCCAATCCAAGGAGCGGCATTCAACCAATCCAATCCAATCCAATCCAATCCAACGAACGGCATCCAGCCAAATCCAATTCCAATCCATTCTAATCCTATCCAATCCAATCCAAGGAACGCCATCCAATCCAATCCAATGGAATCCAAACCGATCCAATTCAATCCAATCCAATCCAATCCAAGGAACGGCATCAAATCCAATCCAATCCAATCCAAGGAACGGCATCAAATACAATCCAATCCAATCAAATTCAATCCAATCCAATCCAATCCAATACAACCCAATTCAAGGAACGGCATCCCATCCAATCTAATCCAATGCAATGCATTCCAATCCAATCCAATCCAGTCCAATCTAAGGAACGGGATCCAATCCAATCCAATCCAATGCAATCCGATCCAATCCAATCCATCCAATTCAATCCTTTCCAATCCTAGGAACGTCATCCAAACCAATCCAATCCAATCCAATCTAAGGAATGGCATTCAATGCAATCCAATCCAATCCAATCCAATCCAATCGAAGGAACATCATTCAATCCAATCCAATCCAGTCCAATCCAAGGAACGGGATCAAATCCAATCCAATCCAATCCAATTCAAACCAATCCAATGACCGGCATGCAATCCAATCCAATGCAATCCAATCCAAACCAATCCAATCCAATCCAACCCAATACAATCCAATCCAATCCAATGAACGGCATGCAATCCAATCCAATCCAATCCAATCCATTCCGAGCCAATCAAATCCAATCAACGGATCGGCATCAAATCCAATCCAATTCAATCCAAGGAACGGCATCCAATTCAACCCAATTCAATGCAATCCAATCCAATACAATCCGATCCAGTCCAATCCAATTCAATCAAAGGAACGCCATCCAATCCAATCCAATCCGATCGAATCCAATCCAATTCAATCCAAGTAACGGCAGCCAATCCAATCCAATCCAATTCAATCCAATCCAAGGAACGGCATCCAATCCAATCCAATCCAATCCAATCAACGGCAGCCAATCCAATCCAATCCAATCCAATCCAAGGAACGCCATCCAATCCAATCCAATCCAAACCGATCCAAGGTACGGATTCAATTCCAATCCAATCCAATCAAATTCAGTACAATCCAATCCAATCCAATACAACCCAATTCAAGGAATGGCTTCCAATCCAATCCAATCCAATGCAATCGATTCCAATCCAATCCAATCCAATCGAAGGAAAGGCATCCAATCCAACCCAATCCAAACCAAGTAACGGCATCCAATCCAATCCAATCCAATCCAATCCAAGGAACGGCATTAACCCAATCCAATCCAATCCAATCCAACGAACGGCATCCAGCCCAATCCAATCCAATCCAATCTAATCTTATCCAATCCAATACAAGTAACGTCACCCAATCCAAACCAATCCAATCCAATCCGATTCAATCCAATCCAATCCAATCCAATCCAAGAAACGGCATCCGATCCAATCCAATCCAATGCAATGCACTCCAATCCAGTCCAATCCGATCCAATCCAATCCAATCCAATCCAATCTAAGGAACGTCATTCAATCCAATCCAATCCAATCGAATCCAATCCAATCCATGGAACGGGATGCAATCCAATCCAATGCAATCCAATCCAAACCAATGCAATCCAATCCAACCCCATCCAATCCAATCCAATCCAATGAACGGCATCCAATTCAATCCAATCCAATCCAATCCATTCCGAACCAATTCATTCCAATCTAAGGAACGGCATCCAATTCAATCCAATGCAATGCAATCCAATCCAATACAATTCGATCCAACCCAATCCAATCCAATCTAAGTAATGGCATTCAATCCAATCCAATCCAATCCAAACAAATCCAATCAAATGAACGGCATGCAATCCAACCCAATGCAATCCAATCATATCCAATCCAATCCAATCCAAGCCAATCCAATCCAATCGAATCAACGGAACGGCATCCAATCCAATCCAATCCCATGCAAACCATTCCAATCCAATCCTATCCAATCCAATCCAATGAACGCCATCCAATCCAATCCAATGGAATCCAAACCGATCCAATGCAATCCAATCCAATCCAAGGAACGGCATCCAACCAAATCCAATCCAATCCAATACAACCCAATTCAAGGAACGGCATCCAATCCAATCCAATCCAATGCAATCCATTCCAAACCAATCCAACCAATTCAATCTATGGAAAGGCATCCAATCCAACCCACTCCAAACCAAGTAACGGCATCCAATCCAATCCAATCCAATCCAATCCAAGGAACGGCATTAGCCCAATCCAATCCAATACAATCCAACGAACGGCATCCAGCCCAATCCAATCCAATCCAATCTAATCCTATCGAATCCAATCCAAGTAACGCCATCCAATCCAAGCCAATCCAATCCAATCCGATTCAATCCAATCAAATCCAATCCAATCCAATCCAATCCAATGCAATGCACTCCAATCCAATCCAATCCGTTCCAATCCCATCCAATCTTAGGAACGGCATGCAATCCAATCCAATGCAATCCAATCCAAACCAATACAATCCAATCCAACCCAATACAATCCAATCCAATCCAATGAACGGCATCCAATTCAATCCAATCCAATCCAATCCATTCCGAGCCAATCCATTCCAATCTAAGGAACGGCATCCAATTCAATCCAATGCAATGCAATCCAATCCAATACAATTCGATCCAACCCAATCCAATCCAATCCAATCTAAGGAACGGCATTCAATCCAATACAATCCAATCCAATCAAATCCAATCAAATGAACGGCATGCAATCCAACCCAATGCAATCCAATCCTATCCAATCCAATCCAAGCCAATCCAATCCAATCGAATCAACGGAACGGCATCCAATCCAATCCAATCCCATGCAAACCATTCCAATCCAATCCTATCCAATCCAATCCAAGGAACGCCATCCAATCCAATCCAATGGAATCCAAACCGATCCAATCCAATCCAATCCAATCCAAGGAGCGGCATTCAACCAATCCAAACCAATCCAATCCAATCCAACGAACGGCATCCAGCCCAATCCAATTCCCATCCATTATAATCCTATCCAATCCAATCCAAGTAACGCCATCCAATCCAATCCAATCCAATCCGATTCAATCCAATCCAATCCAATCCAATCCAATCCAATCCAAGAAACGGCATCCAATCCAATCCAATCCAATGGAATGCAATCCAATCCAATCCAATCCGATGCAATCCAATCCAATCCAATCCAATCTAAGGAACGGCATTCAATCCAATCCAATCCAGTCCAATCCAAGGAACGCCATCAAATCCAATCCAATCCAATCCAATCCAATCCAATGACCTGCATGCAATCCAATCCAATGCAATCCAATCCAAGGAGCGGCATTCAACCAATCCAATCCAATCCAATCCAACGAACGGCATCCAGCCAAATCCAATTCCAATCCATTCTAATCCTATCCAATCCAATCCAAGGAACGCCATCCAATCCAATCCAATGGAATCCAAACCGATCCAATTCAATCCAATCCAATCCAATCCAAGGAACGGCATCAAATACAATCCAATCCAATCAAATTCAATCCAATCCAATCCAATCCAATCCAATACAACCCAATTCAAGGAACGGCATCCCATCCAATCCAATCCAATGCAATCCATTCCAATCCAATCCAATCCAGTCCAATCTAAGGAACGGGATCCAATCCAATCCAATCCAATGCAATCCGATCCAATCCAATCCAATCCAATTCAATCCTTTCCAATCCTAGGAACGTCATCCAAACCAATCCAATCCAATCCAATCCAAGGAATGGCATTCAATGCAATCCAATCCAATCCAATCCAATCCAATCCAATCCAATCGAAGGAACATCATTCAATCCAATCCAATCCAGTCCAATCCAAGGAACGGCATCAAATCCAATCTAATCCAATCCAATTCAAACCAATCAAATGACCGGCATGCAATCCAATCCAATGCAATCCAATCCAAACCAATCCAATCCAATCCAACCCAATACAATCCAATCCAATCCAATGAACGGCATGCAATCCAATCCAATCCAATCCAATCCATTCCGAGCCAATCAAATCCAATCAACGGATCGGCATTAAATCCAATACAATTCAATCCAAGGAACGGCATCCAATTCAACCCAATTCAATGCAATCCAATCCAATACAATCCGATCCAATCCAATCCAATTCAATCAAAGGAACGCCATCCAATCCAATCCAATCCGATCGAATCCAATCCAATTCAATCCAAGTAACGGCAGCCAATCCAATCCAATCCAATCCAATTCAATCAAAGGAACGCCAACCAATCCAATCCAATCCGATCGAATCCAATCCAATCCAATTCAATCCAAGTAACGGCAGCCAATCCAATCCAATCCAATTCAATCCAATCAAAGGAACGCCATCCAATCCAATCCAATCCAAGGAACGGCATCCAATGCAATCCAATCCAATCCAAACATTTCCAATCCAATCCAATCTAAGGAACGGCATCCAATCCAATCCAATCCAATGCAATCCATTCCAATCCAATCCAACCCAGTCCAATCTAAGGAACGGGATCCAATCCAATCCAATCCAATGCAATCCGATCCAATCCAATCCAATTCAATCAATTCCAATCCTAGGAACGTCATCCAAACCAATCCAATCCAATCCAAGGAACGGCATTCAATCCAATCTAATCCTATCCAATCCAATCCAAGTAACGCCATCCAATCCAAACCAATCCAATCCAATCCGATTCAATCCAATCCAATCCAATCCAATCCAATAAACGGCATCCAATCCAATCCAATCCAATGCAATGCACTCCAATCCAATCCACTCCGATCCAATCCAATCCAATACCATCTAAGGAACGTCATTCAATCCAATCCAATACAATCCAATCCAAGGAACGGCATGCAATCCAATGCAATGCAATCCAATCCAAACCAATACAATCCAATCCAACCCAATACAATCCAATTCAATCCAATGAACGGCATCCAATTCAATCCAATCCAATCCAATCCATTCCGAGCCAATCCATTCCAATCTAAGGAACGGCATCCAATTCAATCAAATGCAATGCAATCCAATCCAAACCAAGTAACGGCATCCAATCCAATCCAATGCAATCCAATCCAAGGAGCGGCATTCAACCAATCCAATCCAATCCAATCCAATCCAACGAACGGCATCCAGCCCAATCCAATTCCCATCCATTATAATCCTATCCAATCCAATCCAAGTAACGCCATCCAATCCAATCCAATCCGATTCAATCCAATCCAATCCAATCCAATCCAATCCAAGAAACGGCATCCAATCCAATCCAATCCAATGGAATGCAATCCAATCCAATCCAATCCGATGCAATCCAATCCAATCCAATCCAATCCAATCTAAGGAACGGCATTCAATCCAATCCAATCCAATCCAATCCAAGGAACGCCATCAAATCCAATCCAATCCAATCCAATCCAATGACCTGCATGCAATCCAATCCAATGCAATCCAATCCAAGGAGCGGCATTCAACCAATCCAATCCAATCCAATCCAATCCAACGAACGGCATCCAATCCAATCCAATCCCATGCAAACCATTCCAATCCAATCCTATCCAATCCAATCCAAGGAACGCCATCCAATCCAATCCAATGGAATCCAAACCGATCCAATCCAATCCAATCCAATCCAAGGAGCGGCATTCAACCAACCAAATCCAATCCAATCCAATCCAACGAACGGCATCCAGCCCAATCCAATTCCCATCCATTATAATCCTATCCAATCCAATCCAAGTAACGCCATCCAATCCAATCCAATCCAATCCGATTCAATCCAATCCAATCCAATCCAATCCAATCCAATCCAAGAAACGGCATCCAATCCAATCCAATCCAATGGAATGCAATCCAATCGAATCCAATCCGATGCAATCCAATCCAATCCAATCCAATCTAAGGAACGGCATTCAATCCAATCCAATCCAGTCCAATCCAAGGAACGCCATCAAATCCAATCCAATCCAATCCAATCCAATGACCTGCATGCAATCCAATCCAATGCAATCCAATCCAAGGAGCGGCATTCAACCAATCCAATCCAATCCAATCCAACGAACGGCATCCAGCCAAATCCAATTCCAATCCATTCTAATCCTATCCAATCCAATCCAAGGAACGCCATCCAATCCAATCCAATGGAATCCAAACCGATCCAATTCAATCCAATCCAATCCAATCCAAGGAACGGCATCAAATCCAATCCAATCCAATCCAAGGAACGGCATCAAATACAATCCAATCCAATCAAATTCAATCCAATCCAATCCAATCCAATACAACCCAATTCAAGGAACGGCATCCCATCCAATCCAATCCAATGCAATCCATTCCAATCCAATCCAATCCAATTCAATCAAAGGAACGCCATCCAATCCAATCCAATCCGATCGAATCCAATCCAATTCAATCCAAGTAACGGCAGCCAATCCAATCCAATCCAATCCAATTCAATCCAATCAAAGGAACGCCATCCAATCCAATCCAATCCAAGGAACGGCATCCAATGCAATCCAATCCAATCAAATCAACGGCAGCCAATCCAATCCAATCCAATCCAATCCAAGGAACGCCATCCAATCCAATCCAATCCAAACCGATCCAAGGTACGGATTCAAATCCAATCCAATCCAATCAAATTCAGTACAATCCAATCCAATCCAATACAACCCAATTCAAGGAATGGCATCCAATCCAATCCAATCCAATGCAATCCATTCCAATCCAATCCAATCCAATCTAAGGAAAGGCATCCAATCCAACCCAATCCAAACCAAGTAACGGCATCCAATCCAATCCAATCCAAGGAACGGCATTAACCCAATCCAATCCAATCCAATCCAACGAACGGCATCCAGCCCAATCCAATCCAATCCAATCTAATCCTATCCAATCCAATCCAAGTAACGTCATCCAATCCAAACCAATCCAATGCAATCCGATTGAATCCAATCCAATCCAATCCAAGAAACGGCATCCGATCCAATCCAATCCAATGCAATGCACTCCAATCCAATCCAATCCAATCCAATCCAATCCAATCCAATCTAAGGAACGTCATTCAATCCAATCCAATCCAATCGAATCCAATCCAATCCATGGAACGGCATGCAATCCAATCCAATGCAATCCAATCCAAACCAATACAATCCAATCCAACCCAATCCAATCTAATCCAATCCAATGAACGGCATCCAATTCAATCCAATCCAATCCAATCCATTCCGAACGAATCCATTCCAATCTAAGGAACGGCATCCAATTCAATCCAATGCAATGCAATCCAATCCAATACAATTCGATCCAACCCAATCCAATCCAATCCAATATAAGGAATGGCATTCAATCCAATCCAATCCAATCCAAACAAATCCAATCAAATGAACGGCATGCAATCCAACCCAATGCAATCCAATCCTATCCAATCCAATCCAATCCAAGCCAATCCAATCCAATCGAATCAACGGAACGGCATCCAATCCAATCCAATCCCATGCAAACCATTCCAATCCAATCCTATCCAATCCAATCCAAGGAACGCCATCCAATCCAATCCAATGGAATCCAAACCGATCCAATCCAATCCAATCCAATCCAAGGAACGGCATCCAACCAAATCCAATCCAATCCAATACAACCCAATTCAAGGAACGGCATCAAATCAATCCAATCCAATGCAACCCATTCCAATCCAATCCAATCCAATACAATTCAATCTATGGAAAGGCATCCAGTCCAACCCAATCCAAACCAAGTAACGGGATCCAATCCAATCGAATCCAATCCAATCCAAGGAACGGCATTAACCCAATCCAATTCAATACAATCCAACGAACGCCATCCAGCCCAATCCAATCCAATCCAATCTAATCCTATCGAATCCAATTCAAGTAAGGCATCCAATCCAAACCAATCCAATCAAATCCGATTCAATCCAATCAAATCCAATCCACTCCAATCCAATCCAATGCAATGCACTCCAATCCAATCCAATCCGTTCCAATCCAATCCAATCTAAGGAACGTCATTCAATCCAATCCAATCCAATCCAATCCAATCCAATCCAAGGAACGGCATGCAATCCAATCCAATGCAATCCAATCCAAACCAATACAATCCAATCCAACCCAATACAATCCAATCCAATCCAATGAACGGCATCCAATTCAATCCAATCCAATCCAATCCATTCCGAGCCAATCCATTCCAATCTAAGGAACGGCATCCAATTCAATCCAATGCAATGCAATCCAATCCAATACAATTCGATCCAACCCAATCCAATCAAATCCAATCTAAGGAACGGCATTCAATCCAATCCAATCCAATCCAATCAAATCCAATCAAATGAACGGCATGCAATCCAACCCAATGCAATCCAATCCTATCCAATCCAATCCAAGCCAATCCAATCAAATCGAATCAACGGAACGGCATCCAATCCAATCCAATCCCATGCAAACCATTCCAATCCAATCCTATCCAATCCAATCCAAGGAACGCCATCCAATCCAATCCAATGGAATCCAAACCGATCCAATCCAATCCAATCCAAGGAACGGCATCCAACCAAATCCAATCCAATCCAATCCTATCCAATCCAAACCAATCCAAGCCAATCCAATCCAATCCGAGAAACGGCATCCATTCCAATCCAATCCAATGCAATGCACTCCAATCCAATACAATCCGATCCAATCCAATGAATCCAATCTAAGGAACGTCATTCAATCCAATCCAATCCAATCGAATCCAATCCAATCCAAGGAACGGCATGCAATCCAATCCAATGCAATCCAATCCAAACCAATACAACACAATCCAACCCAATTCAATCCAATCCAATCCAATGAACGGTATCCAATTCAATCCAATCCAATCCAATCCATTCCGAACCAATCCATTCCAATCTAAGGAACGGCATCCAATTCAATCCAATGCAATGCAATCCAATCCAATACAATTCGATCCAACCCAATCCAATCCAATTCAATCTAAGGAACGGCATTCAATCCAATCCAATCCAATCCAATCAAATCCAATCAAATGAACGGCATGCAATCCAACCCAATGCAATCCAATCCTATCCAATCCAATCCAATCCAAACTATTCCAATCCAATCGAATCAACGGAACGGCATCCAATCCAATCCAATCCCATGCAAACCATTCCAATCCAATCCGATCCAATCCAATCCAAGGAACGCCATCCAATCCAATCCAATGGAATCCAAACCGATCCAATCCAATCCAATCCAATCCAAGGAACGCCATCCAACCAAATCCAATCCAATCCAATCCTATCCAATCCAATCCAATCCAATCCAAGCCAATCCAATCCAATCCAATGGAATCCAAGGAACGGCATCCAATCCAATCCCATCCAATGCAAACCATTCCAATCAAATCCTATCCAATCCTATCCAAGGAACGCCATCCAGTCCAATCCAATGGAATCCAAACCGATCCTATCCAATCGAATCCAATCCAAGGAACGGTATCCAATCAAATCAAATTCAATCCAATCCTATCCAATCCAATCCAAGCCAAGCCAATCCAATCCAATCCAATCCAATCCAATCGAATCAAAGGAACGGCATCCAATCCAATCCAATCCAATCGAAACAAATCCAATCCATGGAACGGCATCCAATACCATCCAATCCAATGCAAACCATTCCAATCCAATCCAATCCAATCCAATCCAAACTAAGGAACGGCATCCAATCCAATCCAATCCAAGTAACGGCAGCCAAACAAATCCAATCCAATCCAATCAAATCAAAGGAACGCCATCCAAACCAATCCAATCCAATCCACGGAACGGCACCAAATTCAATCCAATCCAATCCAATACAACCCAATTCAAGGAACGGCATCCAATCCAATCCAATCCAATCCAATGCAATCCATTCCAATCCAATCCAACCCAGTCCAATCTAAGGAACGGGATCCAATCCAATCCAATCCAATGCAATCCGATCCAATCCAATCCAATCCAATTCAATCAATTCCAATCCTAGGAACGTCATCCAAACCAATCCAATCCAATCCAATCCAAGGAACGGCATTCAATGCAATCCAATCCTATCCAATCCAATCCAAGGAACACCATCTAATCCAATCCAATGGAATCCAAACAGATCCAATCCAATCCAAGGAACGACATCCAATCAAATCCAATCCAATCCAATCCTATCCAATCTAATCCAATCCAATCCAATCCAATCCAATCCAAGCCAATCCAATTCAATCCACTCAAAGGAACGGAATCTAATCCAATCCAATCCAATCCAGTCCAATCCAATCCAATCCAATCCAAGGAACGGCATCCAGTCCAATCCAATCCAACGCAAACCATTACAAACCAATCCAATCCAATCCAATCCACTCGAAGGAACGGCATCCAATCCAATCCAATCCAATGCAATCCAAGTAACGGCAGCCAATCCAATCCAATACAATCCAAGGAACGCCATCCAATCCAATCCAATCCAATCCAAAGCGATCCAATCCAATCCAATCCAATGCAATGCACTCGAATCCAATCCAATCCGATCCAATCCAATCCAATCTAAGGAACGTCATTCAATCCAATCCAATCCAATCCAATCCAATCCAAGGAACGGCATGCAATCCAATCCAATGCAATCCAATCCAAACCAATACAATCCAATCAAACCCAATATAATCCAATTCAATCCAATGAACGGCATCCAATTCAATCCAATCCAATCCAATCCATTCCGAGCCAATCCATTCCAATCTAAGGAACGGCATCCAATTCAATCCAATGCAATGCAATGCAATCCAATACAATTCGATCCAACCCAATCCAATCCAATCCAATCTAAGGAACGGCATTCAATCCAATCCAATCCAATCAAATCAAATCCAATCAAATGAACGGCATGCAATCCAACCCAATGCAATCCAATGCTATCCAATCCAATCCAATCCAAGCCAATCCAATCCAATCGAATCAACGGAACGGCATCCAATCCAATCCAATCCCATGCAAACCATTCCAATCCAATCCTATCCATTCCAAGGAACGCCATCCAATCCAATCCAATGGAATCCAAACCGATCCCATCCAATCCAATCCAATCCAAGGAACGGCATCCAACCAAATCCAATCCAATCCAATCCTATCCAATCCAATCCAATCCAATCCAATGGAATCCAAGGAACGGCATCCAATCCAATCCAATCCAATGCAAACTATTTCAATCCAATCCTATCCAATCCTATCCAAGGAACGCTATCCAATCCAATCCAATGGAATCCAAACCGATCCTATCCAATCCAATCCAATCCAATCCAAGGAACGGCATCCAATGAAATCAAATTCTATCCAATCCTATCCAATCCAATCCAATCCAATCCAAGCCAAGCCAATCCAATCCAATCCAATCCAATCCAATCCAATCGAATCAAAGGAACGGCATCCAGTCCAATCCAATCCAATCGAATCCCATCCAATCCAAGGAACGGCATCCAATACAATCCAATCCAATGCAAACCATTCCAATCCAATCCAATCCAATCCATTCTAAGGAACGGCATCCAATCCAATCCAATCCAAGGAACGGCAGCCAAAACAATCCAATCCAATCCAATCAAATCAAAGGAACGCCATCCAATCCAATCCAATCCACGGAACGACATCAAATCCAATCCAATCCAATCCAAGGAACGGCATCAAATTCAATCCAATCCAATCCAATACAACCCAATTCAAGGAACGGCATCCAATCCAATCCAATCCAATCCAATGCAATCCATTCCAATCCAATCCAACCCAGTCCAATCTAAGGAACGGGATCCAATCCAATCCAATCCAATGCAATCCGATCCAATCCAATCCAATTCAATCAATTCCAATCCTAGGAACGTCATCCAAACCAATCCAATCCAATCCAAGGAACGGCATTCAATCCAATCTAATCCTATCCAATCCAATCCAAGTAACGCCATCCAATCCAAACCAATCCAATCCAATCCGATTCAATCCAATCCAATCCAAGAAACGGCATCCAATCCAATCCAATCCAATGCAATGCACTCCAATCCAATCCAATCCGATCCAATACAATCCAATACCATCTAAGGAACGTCATTCAATCCAATCCATACCAATCGAATCCAATCCAATCCAAGGAACGGCATGCAATCCAATCCAATGCAATCCAATCCAAACCAATACAATACAATCCAACCCAATACAATCCAATTCAATCCAATGAACGGCATCCAATTCAATCCAATCCAATCCAATCCATTCCGAGCCAATCCATTCCAATCTAAGGAACGGCATCCAATTCAATCCAATGCAATGCAATCCAATCCAAACCAAGTAACGGCATCCAATCCAATGCGATGCAATCCAATCTAAGGAGCGGCATTCAACCAATCCAATCCAATCCAATCCAATCCAATCCAATCCAACGAACGGCATCCAGCCCAATCCAATTCCCATCCATTATAATCCTATCCAATCCAATCCAAGTAACGCCATCCAATCCAATCCAATCCAATCCGAATCATTCCAATCCAATCCAATCCAAGAAACGGCATGCAATCCAATCCAATCCAATGGAATGCAATCCAATCCAATCCAATCCGATGCAATCCAATCCAATCCAATCCAATCTAAGGAACGGCATTCAATCCAATCCAATCCAATCCAATCCAATCCAATGAACGCCATCAAATCCAATCCAATCCAATCCAATCCAATCCAATGACCTGCATGCAATCCAATCCAATGCAATCCAATCCAAGGAGCGGCATTCAACCAATCCAATCCAATCCAATCCAATCCAACGAACGGCATGCAATCCAATCCAATGCAATCCAATCCTATCCAATCCAATCCAAGGAACGCAATCCAATCCAATCCAATCCAATCCAAACCGATCCAATCCAATCCAATCCATTCCAATTCAAGGAACGGCTTCCAATCAAATCCAATCCAATCCAATCCAAGCCAATCTAATCCAAGGAACGGCATGAAACCAATCCAACCTGATCCAATCCAACGAATGGTATCCAGCCCAATCCAATCCAATCCAATCCAATCCAACAAACGGCATCCGGCCCAATCCACTCCAATCCAATCTAATCCTATCCAATCCAATCCAAGGAACGCCATCCAATCCAATCCAATTGAATCCAATCCGATTCAATCCAATCCAATCCAATCCAAGAAACGGCATCCAATCCAATGCAATCCAGTCCAATGCAATGCCATCCAATCCAATCCAATCCAATCCAATCCAATCCAATCCAATCCAATCCAAACCAAGGAACGGCATCCAATCCAATCGAATCCAATCCAATCCAAGCCAAGCCAAGCCAAGCCAATCCAGTCCAATCTGAGGAACGGCATCCAATCTATTCCAATCCAATCCTGTTCAATCCAATCCAAGGAACGGCATCCAATCCACTCCAATCCAATACAATCGATTCCAAACCAATGCAATCCAATCCAATCCAATCCAATCCAATCCAATACAATAAAATACAATCCAGTCGAAGGAACGGCATTCAATCCAATCCAATCAAATCGAATCCACTCCACTCCAATCCCATCCCATCCAATCCAATCCAATCCAATGCAATCCAATCCTATCCAATCCATTCCAAGGAACGCCATCCAATCCAATCCAATCCAATCCAATCCGATCCAATCCAACCCAATCCAATCCAATCCAAGAAACGGCATCCAATCCAATCCAATCCAATCCAAGGATCGGCATCCAAACCAATCCAATCCAATCCAATCCACTCCATCCAATCCCATCCAATCCAAACCAGTCCAATCCAATCCAGTCCAGTCCAATCCAAGGAACGGGATCCAATCCAATCCAATCCAGTGCAATCCGATCCAATCCGATTCTATCCAATCCAATCAATTCCAATCCTAGGAACGGCATCCAATCCAATCCAATCAAATCCAAGGAAAAGAATTCAATCCAATCCAATCCAATCCAGTCCAATGAAACCCAATGCAATCAAAGGAACGGCATCCAATCCAATCCAATCCAATCCAAACCAAACCAATCCAATCCAACCCAATACAATCCAATCCAATGAACGGCATCCAATCCAATCCAATCCAATCCAATCGGAGCCAATCCAATCCAAGGAACGGCATCTAATCCAATCCAATGCAATGCAATCCAGTCCAATCCAATCCGATCCAATCCAATCTAATCCAATCCAATCTAAGGAACGACATTCATCCAATCCAATCCAATCCAATCCAGTCCAATCCAATCCAATCCAATCCAATGAACGGCATGCAATCCAATCCAATGCAATCCAATCCTATCCAATCCAATCCAAGGAACGGCATCCAATCCAATCCAATGCAATGCAATCCAGTCCAATCCAATCCGATCGAATCCAATCTAATCCAATCCAATCTAAGGAACGACATTCAATCCAACCCAATCCAATCCAGTCCAATCCAATCCAATCCAATCCAATGAACGGCATGCAATCCAATCCAATGCAATCCAACCCTATCCAATCCAATCCAAGGAACGCCGTCCAATCCAATCCAATCCGATCCAATCCAATCCAATCCAGGAAACGGCATCCAATCCAATCCAATCCAATCCAAGGATCGGCATCCAAAGCAATCCAATCCAATCCAATCCACTCCATCCAATCCCATCCAATCCAATCCAGTCCAATCCAATCCAGTCCAGTCCAATCCAAGGAACGGGACCCAATCCAATCCAATCCAATGCAATCCGATCCAATCCAATTCTATCCAATCCAATCAATTCCAATCCTAGGAACGGCATTCAATCCAATCCAATCCAATCCAAGGAACGGCATTCAATCCAATCCAATCCAATCCAGTCCAATGAAACTCAATGCAATCAAAGGAACGGCATCCAATCGAATCCAATCCAATCCAATCCGAACCAATCCAATACAATCCAACCCAATACAATCCAATCCAATGAACGGCATCCAATCCAATCCAATGCAATGCAATCCAATCCAATCCGATCCAATCCAATCGAATCCAATCCAATCTAAGGAACGACATTCAATCCAATCCAATCCAATCCAATCCAGTCCAATCCAATCCAATCCAATCCAACGAACGGCATCCACCCCAATCCAATCCAATCCAATCCAATCCAATCCAATCCAAGCAACGGCATCCAATCAAATCGAATCCAATCCAATCCCATCCAAGCCAAGCCAAGCCAAGCCAATCCAGTCCAATCTGAGGAACGGCATCCAATCTATTCCAATCCAATCCTATTCAATCCAATCCAAGGAACGGCATCCAATCCACTCCAATCCAATACAATGGAATCCAAACCAATGCAATCCAATCCAATCCAATCCAATTCAATCCAATACAATAAAATACAATCCAGTCGAAGGAACGGCATTCAATCCAATCCAATCCAATCAAATCCAATCCATCCAATGAACGGCATGCCATCCAATCCAATGCAACCCAATCCAATCCAATTCAATCAAAGTAACGGCATCCAATCCAATCCAATCCAAGGAACGGCATTAAACCAAACCAATCCAATCCAATCCAACGAACGGCATCCTCCCGAATCCAATCCAATCCAATCTAATCCAATCCAATCCAATCCAATCCAAGGAACGCCATCCAATCCATTCCAATCCAATCCGATCCAATCCAATCCAATCCAATCCAATCCAATCCAAGAAACGGCATCCAATCCAATCCAATCCAATCCAATCCAAGGATCGGCATCCAAACATATCCAATCCAATCGAATCCACTCCACTCCAATCCCATCCCATCCAATCCAATCCAATCCAATCCAATCCAATGCAATCCAATCCAATCCAATCCAAGGAACGCCATCCAATACATTCCAATCCAATCCGATCCAATCCAATCCAATCCAATCCAATCCAAGAAACGGCATCCAATCCAATCCAATCCAAGGATCGGCATCCAAACATATCCAATCCAATCCAATCCACTCCACTCCAATCCCATCCCATCCAATCCAATCCAATCCAATCCAATGCAATCCAATTCTATCCAATCCATTCCAAGGAACGCCATCCAATCCAATCCAATCCAATCCAATCCAATCCGATCCAATCCAACCCAATCCAATCCATTCCAAGAAACGGCATCCAATCCAATCCAATCCAATCCAAGGATCGGCATCCAAACCAATCCAATCCAATCCAATCCACTCCATCCAATCCCATCCAATCCAAACCAGTCCAATCCAATCCAGTCCAGTCCAATCCAAGGAACGGGATCCAATCCAATCCAATCCAATGCAATCCAATCCAATCCAAGGAACGGCATTCAATCCAATCCAATCCAAGGAACGGCATGAAATCCATCCCAATGCAATCCAATCCAATACAATACAATACAATACAAACCAGTCGAAGGATCGGCATCCAAACCAATCCAATCCAATCCAATCCAATCGGAGCCAATCCAATCCAAGGAACGGCATCCAATCCATTCCAATGCAATGCAATCCAGTCCAATCCAATCCGATCCAATCCAATCTAATCCAATCCAATCTAAGGAACGACATTCAATCCAATCCAATCCAATCCAATCCATTCCAAATCAATCCAATCCAATCCAATCCAATCCAATGAACGGCATGCAATCCAATCCAATGCAATCCAATCCTATCCAATCCAATCCAAGGAACGCCGTCCAATCCAATCCAATCCAATCCGATCCGATCCAATCCAATCCAATCCAAGAAACGGCATCCAATCCAATCCAATCCAAGGATCGGCATCCAAACCAATCCAGTCCAATACAATCCACTCCATCCAATCCCATCGAATCCAAACCAGTCCAATCCAATCCAGTCCAGTCCAATCCAAGGAACGGGATCCAATCCAATCCAATCCAATGCAATCCAATCCAAAACAAGGAACGGCATTCAATCCAATCCAATCCCAGGAACGGCATGAAATCCATCCCAATGCAATCCAATCCAATACAATACAATACAATACAAACCAGTCGAAGGATCGGCATCCAAACCAATCCAATCCAATCCAATCCAATCCAATCGGAGCCAATCCAATCCAAGGAACGGCATCCAATCCATTCCAATGCAATGCAATCCAGTCCAATCCAATCCGATCCAATCCAATCTAATCCAATCCAATCTAAGGAACGACATTCAATCCAAACCAATCCAATCCAATCCAGTCCAATCCAATCCAATCCAATGAACGGCATGCAATCCAATCCAATGCAATCCAATCCTATCCAATCCAATCCAAGGAACGCCGTCCAATCCAATCCAATCCAATCCGATCCAATCCAATCCAATCCAATCCAATCCAAGAAACGGCATCCAATCCAATCCAATCCAATCCAAGGATCGGCATCCAAACCAATCCAATCAAATCCAATCCATCCAATGAACGGCATGCCATCCAATCCAATGCAACCCAATCCAATCCAATTCAATCAAAGTAACGGCATCCAATCCAATCCAATCCAAGGAACGGCATTAAACCAAACCAATCCAATCCAATCCAACGAACGGCATCCTCCCGAATCCAATCCAATCCAATCTAATCCAATCCAATCCAATCCAATCCAAGGAACGCCATCCAATCCATTCCAATCCAATCCGATCCAATCCAATCCAATCCAATCCAATCCAATCCAAGAAACGGCATCCAATCCAATCCAATCCAATCCAATCCAAGGATCGGCATCCAAACATATCCAATCCAATCGAATCCACTCCACTCCAATCCCATCCCATCCAATCCAATCCAATCCGATCCAATGCAATCCAATCCAATCCAATCCAAGGAACGCCATCCAATACATTCCAATCCAATCCGATCCAATCCAATCCAATCCAATCCAATCCAAGAAACGGCATCCAATCCAATCCAATCCAAGGATCGGCATCCAAACATATCCAATCCAATCCAATCCACTCCACTCCAATCCCATCCCATCCAATCCAATCCAATCCAATCCAATGCAATCCAATTCTATCCAATCCATTCCAAGGAACGCCATCCAATCCAATCCAATCCAATCCAATCCAATCCGATCCAATCCAACCCAATCCAATCCATTCCAAGAAACGGCATCCAATCCAATCCAATCCAATCCAAGGATCGGCATCCAAACCAATCCAATCCAATCCAATCCACTCCATCCAATCCCATCCAATCCAAACCAGTCCAATCCAATCCAGTCCAGTCCAATCCAAGGAACGGGATCCAATCCAATCCAATCCAATGCAATCCAATCCAATCCAAGGAACGGCATTCAATCCAATCCAATCCAAGGAACGGCATGAAATCCATCCCAATGCAATCCAATCCAATACAATACAATACAATACAAACCAGTCGAAGGATCGGCATCCAAACCAATCCAATCCAATCCAATCCAATCGGAGCCAATCCAATCCAAGGAACGGCATCCAATCCATTCCAATGCAATGCAATCCAGTCCAATCCAATCCGATCCAATCCAATCTAATCCAATCCAATCTAAGGAACGACATTCAATCCAATCCAATCCAATCCAGTCCAATCCAATCCAATCCAATCCAATCCAATGAACGGCATGCAATCCAATCCAATGCAATCCAATCCTATCCAATCCAATCCAAGGAACGCCGTCCAATCCAATCCAATCCAATCCAATCCGATCCGATCCAATCCAATCCAATCCAAGAAACGGCATCCAATCCAATCCAATCCAAGGATCGGCATCCAAACCAATCCAGTCCAATACAATCCACTCCATCCAATCCCATCGAATCCAAACCAGTCCAATCCAATCCAGTCCAGTCCAATCCAAGGAACGGGATCCAATCCAATCCAATCCAATGCAATCCAATCCAAAACAAGGAACGGCATTCAATCCAATCCAATCCCAGGAACGGCATGAAATCCATCCCAATGCAATCCAATCCAATACAATACAATACAATAGAAACCAGTCGAAGGATCGGCATCCAAACCAATCCAATCCAATCCAATCCAATCCAATCGGAGCCAATCCAATCCAAGGAACGGCATCCAATCCATTCCAATGCAATGCAATCCAGTCCAATCCAATCCGATCCAATCCAATCTAATCCAATCCAATCTAAGGAACGACATTCAATCCAAACCAATCCAATCCAATACAGTCCAATCCAATCCAATCCAATGAACGGCATGCAATCCAATCCAATGCAATCCAATCCTATCCAATCCAATCCAAGGAACGCCATCCAATCCAATCCAATCCAATCCGATCCAATCCAATCCAATCCAATCCAATCCAAGAAACGGCATCCAATCCAATCCAATCCAATCCAAGGATCGGCATCCAAACCAATCCAATCGAATCCAATCCACTCCATCCAATCCCATCGAATCCAAACCAGTCCAATCCAATCCAATCAATTCCAATCCTAGGAACGGCATCCAATCCAATCCAATCCAACCCAATCCAATCCAAGGAACGGCATTCAATCCAATCCAATCCAATCCAGTCCAATGAAACTAAATGCAATCAAAGGAACGGCATCCAATCGAATCCAATCCAATCCAATCCAACCCAATACAATCCAATCCAATGAACGGCATCCAATCCAATCCAATCGAACCCAATCGGAGCCAATCCAATCCAAGGAACGGCATCCAGTCCAATCCAATGCAATGCAATCCAGTCCAATCCAATCCGATCCAAACCAATCTAATCCAATCCAATCGAAGGAACGACATTCAATCCAATCCAATCCAATCCATCCAATGAACGGCATGCCATCCAAACCAATGGAACCCAATCCAATCCAATTCAATCAAAGTAACGGCATCCAATCCAATACAATCCAAGGAACGGCATTAAACGAAACCAATACAATCCAATTCAACGAACGGCATCCTCCCCAATCCAATCGAATCCAATCTAATCATATCCAATCCAATCCAAGTAACGCCATCCAATCCATTCCAATCCAATCTGATCCAATCCAATCCAATCCAATCCAATCCAAGAAACGGCATCCATTCCAATCCAATCCAATCCAATCCAATCCAAGGATCGGCATCCAAACATATCCAATCCAATCGAATCCACTCCACTCCAATCCAATCCCATCCCATCCAATCCAATCCAATGCAATCCAATCCTATCCAATCCAATCCAAGGAACGCCATCCAATCCAATCCAATCCAATCCAATCCGATCCAATCCAACCCAATCCAATCCAATCCAATCCAAGAAACGGCATCCAATCCAATCCAATCCAATCCAAGGATCGGCATCCAAACCAATCCAATCCAATCCAATCCACTCCATCCAATCCCATCCAATCCAAACCAGTCCAATCCAATCCAGTCCAGTCCAATCCAAGGAACGGGATCCAATCCAATCCAATCCAATGCAATCCGATCCAATCCAATTCTATCCAATCCAATCAATTCCAATCCGAGGAACGGCATCCAATCCAATCCAATCAAATCCAAGGAACGGAATTCAATCCAATCCAATCCAATCCAGTCCAATGAAACCCAATGCAATGAAAGGAACGGCATCCAATCCAATCCAATCCAATCCAAACCAATCCAATCCAACCCAATACAATCCAATCCAATGAACGGCATCCAATCCAATCCAATCCAATCGGAGCCAATCCAATCCAAGGAACGGCATCTAATCCAATCCAATGCAATGCAATCCGATCCAATCCAACCAAATCCAATCCAATCCAATCCAATCCAAGAAACGGCATGCAATCCAATCCAATCCAATCCAAGGATCGGCATCCAAACCAATCCAATCCAATCCAATCCACTCCATCCAATCCCATCCAATCCAAACCAGTCCAATCCAATCCAGTCCAGTCCAATCCAAGGAACGGGATCCAATCCAATCCAATCCAATGCAATCCGATCCAATCCAATTCTATCCAATCCAATCAATTCCAATCCTAGGAACGGCATCCAATCCAATCCAATCAAATCCAAGGAACGGAATTCAATCCAATCCAATCCAATCCAGTCCAATGAAACCCAATGCAATCAAAGGAACGGCATCCAATCCAATCCAATCCAAACCAAACCAATCCAATCCAACCCAATACAATCCAATCCAATGAACGGCATCCAATCCAATCCAATCGGAGCCAATCCAATCCAAGGAACGGCATCTAATCCAATCCAATGCAATGCAATCCAGTCCAATCCAATCCGATCCAATCCAATCCAATCTAATCCAATCCAATCTAAGGAACGACATTCAATCCAATCCAATCCAATCCAATCCAGTCCAATCCAATCCAATCCAATCCAATGAACGGCATGCAATCCAATCCAATGCAATCCAATCCTATCCAATCCAATCCAAGGAACGGCATCCAATCCAATCCAATGCAATGCAATCCAGTCCAATCCAATCCGATCGAATCCAATCTAATCCAATCCAATCTAAGGAACGACATTCAATCCAATCCAATCCAATCCAGTCCAATCCAATCCAATCCAATCCAATGAACGGCATGGAATACAATCCAATGCAATCCAATCCTATCAAATCCAATCCAAGGAACGCCGTCCAATCCGATCCAATCCAATCCCATCCAATCCAATCCAGTCCAATCCAATCCAGTCCAGTCCAATCCAAGGAACGGGATCCAATCCAATCCAATCCAATGCAATCCGGTCCAATCCAATTCTATCCAATCCAATCAATTCCAATCCTAGAAACGGCATTCAATACAATACAATCCAATCCAAGGAACGGCATTCAATCCAATCCAATCCAATCCAGTCCAATGAAACTCAATGCAATCAAAGGAACGGCATCCAATCGAATCGAATCCAATCCAATCCAATCCGAACCAATCCAATCCAATCCAACCCAATACAATCCAATCCAATGAACGGCATCCAATCCAATCCAATGCAATGCAATCCAGTCCAATCCAATCCGATCCAATCCAATCGAATCCAATCCAATCTAAGGAACGACATTCAATCCAATCCAATCCAGTCCAATCCAATCCAATCCAATCCAACGAACGGCATCCACCCCAATCCAATCCAATCCAATCCAATCCGATTCAATCCAATCCAATCCAATCCAAGAAACGGCATCCAATCCAATCCAATCCAATGCAATGCAATCCAATCCAATCCAATCCAATCCAATCCACGAAACGGCAACCAATCTAATCCAATACAATGCAATGCAATCCAATCCAATCCAATCCGATCCAATCCAATCCAATCAAAGGAACGGCAATCAATCCAATCCAATCCAATCCAATCCAAACCAAGGAACGGCATCAAATCCAATCCAATCCAATCCAATCCAAGGATCGCCATCCAATGCATTCAATGGAATCCAAACCGATCCAATCCAATCCCATCCAAGGAACGGCATCAAATCAACTCCGATCCAATCAAATTCAATACAATCCAATCCAATCCAATACAACCCAATTCAAGGAACGGCATCCAATCCAATCCAATCCAATGCAATCCATTCCAATCCAATCCAATCCAATGCAATCTAAGGAACGGCATCCAATCCAATCCTATCCAATCCAAGCCACGGCATCCAATCCAATCCAATCCAATCCAATTCAAGGAACGGCAGTACACCAATCCATTCCAATCCAATCCAATCCAACGAACGGAATCAAGCCCAATCCAATCCAATCCAATCTAATCCTATCCAATCCAATCTAAGGAACGCCATCCAATCCAATCCAATGCAATCCGATCCTATCCAATCCAATCCAATCAATTCCAATCCTAGGAACGGCATCCAATCTAATCCAATCCAATCCAATCCAATCCAAGAAACGGCATCCAATCCAATCCAATCCAATGCAATGCCATCCAATCCAATCCAATACGATCCAATCCAATACAATACAGTCCTATCGAAGGAACGTCATTCAATCCAAACCAATCCAATCCAAGGAACGGCATCCAATCCAATCCAATCCAATCCAATCCAAGAAACGGCATCCAATCCAATCCAATCCAATCCAATCCAAGGATCGGCATCCAAACATATCCAATCCAATCGAATCCACTCCACTCCAATCCCATCCCATCCAATCCAATCCAATCCAATCCAATGCAATCCAATCCAATCCAATCCAAGGAACGCCATCCAATACATTCCAATCCAATCCGATCCAAACCAATCCAATCCAATCCAATTCAAGAAAAGGCATCCAATCCAATCCAATCCAAGGATCGGCATCCAAACATATCCAATCCAATCCAATCCACTCCACTCCAATCCCATCCCATCCAATCCAATCCAATCCAATCCAATGCAATCCAATTCTATCCAATCCATTCCAAGGAACGCCATCCAATCCAATCCAATCCAATCCAATCCAATCCGATCCAATCCAACCCAATCCAATCCATTCCAAGAAACGGCATCCAATCCAATCCAATCCAATCCAAGGATCGGCATCCAAACCAATCCAATCCAATCCAATCCACTCCATCCAATCCCATCCAATCCAAACCAGTCCAATCCAATCCAGTCCAGTCCAATCCAAGGAACGGGATCCAATCCAATCCAATCCAATGCAATCCAATCCAATCCAAGGAACGTCATTCAATCCAATCCAATCCAAGGAACGGCATGAAATCCATCCCAATGCAATCCAATCCAATACAATACAATACAATACAAACCAGTCGAAGTATCGGCATCCAAACCAATCCAATCCAATCCAATCCAATCCAATCGGAGCCAATCCAATCCAAGGAACGGCATCCAATCCATTCCAATGCAATGCAATCCAGTCCAATCCAATCCGATCCAATCCAATCTAATCCAATCCAATCTAAGGAACGACATTCAATCCAATCCAATCCAATCCAATCCAGTCCAATCCAATCCAATCCAATCCAATCCAATGAACGGCATGCAATCCAATCCAATGCAATCCAATCCTATCCAATCCAATCCAAGGAACGCCGTCCAATCCAATCCAATCCAATCCGATCCAATCCAATCCAATCCAAGAAACGGCATCCAATCCAATCCAATCCAAGGATCGGCATCCAAACCAATCCAGTCCAATACAATCCACTCCATCCAATCCCATCGAATCCAAACCAGTCCAATCCAATCCAGTCCAGTCCAATCCAAGGAACGGGATCCAATCCAATCCAATCCAATGCAATCCAATCCAAAACAAGGAACGGCATTCAATCCAATCCAATCCAAGGAACGGCATGAAATCCATCCCAATGCAATCCAATCCAATACAATACAATACAATACAAACCAGTCGAAGGATCGGCATCCAAACCAATCCAATCCAATCCAATCCAATCCAATCGGAGCCAATCCAATCCAAGGAACGGCATCCAATCCATTCCAATGCAATGCAATCCAGTCCAATCCAATCCGATCCAATCCAATCTAATCCAATCCAATCTAAGGAACGACATTCAATCCAAACCAATCCAATCCAATCCAGTCCAATCCAATCCAATCCAATGAACGGCATGCAATCCAATCCAATGCAATCCAATCCTATCCAATCCAATCCAAGGAACGCCGTCCAATCCAATCCAATCCAATCCGATCCAATCCAATCCAATCCAATCCAATCCAAGAAACGGCATCCAATCCAATCCAATCCAAGGATCGGCATCCAAACCAATCCAATCGAATCCAATCCACTCCATCCAATCCCATCGAATCCAAACCAGTCCAATCCAATCCAATCAATTCCAATCCTAGGAACGGCATCCAATCCAATCCAATCCAATCCAATCCAATCCAAGGAACGGCATTCAATCCAATCCAATCCAATCCAGTCCAATGAAACTAAATGCAATCAAAGGAACGGCATCCAATCGAATCCAATCCAATCCAATCCAACCCAATACAATCCAATCCAATGAACGGCATCCAATCCAATCCAATCGAACCCAATCGGAGCCAATCCAATCCAAGGAACGGCATCCAGTCCAATCCAATGCAATGCAATCCAGTCCAATCCAATCCGATCCAAACCAATCTAATCCAATCCAATCGAAGGAACGACATTCAATCCAATCCAATCCAATCCATCCAATGAACGGCATGCCATCCAATCCAATGGAACCCAATCCAATCCAATTCAATCAAAGTAACGGCATCCAATCCAATACAATCCAAGGAACGGCATTAAACGAAACCAATACAATCCAATTCAACGAACGGCATCCTCCCCAATCCAATCGAATCCAATCTAATCATATCCAATCCAATCCACGTAACGCCATCCAATCCATTCCAATCCAATCTGATCCAATCCAATCCAATCCAATCCAATCCAATCCAAGAAACGGCATCCATTCCAATCCAATCCAATCCAATCCAATCCAAGGATCGGCATCCAAACATATCCAATCCAATCGAATCCACTCCACTCCAATCCAATCCCATCCCATCCAATCCAATCCAATGCAATCCAATCCTATCCAATCCAATCCAAGGAACGGAATTCAATCCAATCCAATCCAATCCAGTCCAATGAAACCCAATGCAATCAAAGCAACGGCATCCAATCAATTCCAATCCAATCTAAACCAAACCAATCCAATCCAATCCAACCCAATACAATCCAATCCAATGAACGGCATCCAATCCAATCCAATCGGAGCCAATCCAATCCAAGGAACGGCATCTAATCCAATCCAATGCAATGCAATCCAGTCCAATCCAATCCGATCCAATCCAATCCAATCTAATCCAATCCAATCTAAGGAACGACATTCAATCCAATCCAATCCAATCCAATCCAGTCCAATCCAATCCAATCCAATCCAATGAACGGCATGCAATCCAATCCAATGCAATCCAATCCTATCCAATCCAATCCAAGGAACGGCATCCAATCCAATCCAATGCAATGCAATCCAGTCCAATCCAATCCGATCGAATCCAATCTAATCCAATCCAATCTAAGGAACGACATTCAATCCAATCCAATCCAATCCAGTCCAATCCAATCCAATCCAATCCAATGAACGGCATGGAATACAATCCAATGCAATCCAATCCTATCAAATCCAATCCAAGGAACGCCGTCCAATCCGATCCAATCCAATCCCATCCAATCCAATCCAGTCCAATCCAATCCAGTCCAGTCCAATCCAAGGAACGGGATCCAATCCAATCCAATCCAATGCAATCCGGTCCAATCCAATTCTATCCAATCCAATCAATTCCAATCCTAGAAACGGCATTCAATACAATACAATCCAATCCAAGGAACGGCATTCAATCCAATCCAATCCAATCCAGTCCAATGAAACTCAATGCAATCAAAGGAACGGCATCCAATCGAATCGAATCCAATCCAATCCAATCCGAACCAATCCAATCCAATCCAACCCAATACAATCCAATCCAATGAACGGCATCCAATCCAATCCAATGCAATGCAATCCAGTCCAATCCAATCCGATCCAATCCAATCGAATCCAATCCAATCTAAGGAACGACATTCAATCCAATCCAATCCAGTCCAATCCAATCCAATCCAATCCAACGAACGGCATCCACCCCAATCCAATCCAATCCAATCCAATCCGATTCAATCCAATCCAATCCAATCCAAGAAACGGCATCCAATCCAATCCAATCCAATGCAATGCAATCCAATCCAATCCAATCCAATCCAATCCACGAAACGGCAACCAATCTAATCCAATACAATGCAATGCAATCCAATCCAATCCAATCCGATCCAATCCAATCCAATCAAAGGAACGGCAATCAATCCAATCCAATCCAATCCAATCCAAACCAAGGAACGGCATCAAATCCAATCCAATCCAATCCAATCCAAGGATCGCCATCCAATGCATTCAATGGAATCCAAACCGATCCAATCCAATCCCATCCAAGGAACGGCATCAAATCAACTCCGATCCAATCAAATTCAATACAATCCAATCCAATCCAATACAACCCAATTCAAGGAACGGCATCCAATCCAATCCAATCCAATGCAATCCATTCCAATCCAATCCAATCCAATGCAATCTAAGGAACGGCATCCAATCCAATCCTATCCAATCCAAGCCACGGCATCCAATCCAATCCAATCCAATCCAATTCAAGGAACGGCAGTACACCAATCCATTCCAATCCAATCCAATCCAACGAACGGAATCAAGCCCAATCCAATCCAATCCAATCTAATCCTATCCAATCCAATCTAAGGAACGCCATCCAATCCAATCCAATGCAATCCGATCCTATCCAATCCAATCCAATCAATTCCAATCCTAGGAACGGCATCCAATCTAATCCAATCCAATCCAATCCAATCCAAGAAACGGCATCCAATCCAATCCAATCCAATGCAATGCCATCCAATCCAATCCAATACGATCCAATCCAATACAATACAGTCCTATCGAAGGAACGTCATTCAATCCAAACCAATCCAATCCAAGGAACGGCATCCAATCCAATCCAATCCAATCCAATCCAAGAAACGGCATCCAATCCAATCCAATCCAATCCAATCCAAGGATCGGCATCCAAACATATCCAATCCAATCGAATCCACTCCACTCCAATCCCATCCCATCCAATCCAATCCAATCCAATCCAATGCAATCCAATCCAATCCAATCCAAGGAACGCCATCCAATACATTCCAATCCAATCCGATCCAAACCAATCCAATCCAATCCAATTCAAGAAAAGGCATCCAATCCAATCCAATCCAAGGATCGGCATCCAAACATATCCAATCCAATCCAATCCACTCCACTCCAATCCCATCCCATCCAATCCAATCCAATCCAATCCAATGCAATCCAATTCTATCCAATCCATTCCAAGGAACGCCATCCAATCCAATCCAATCCAATCCAATCCAATCCGATCCAATCCAACCCAATCCAATCCATTCCAAGAAACGGCATCCAATCCAATCCAATCCAATCCAAGGATCGGCATCCAAACCAATCCAATCCAATCCAATCCACTCCATCCAATCCCATCCAATCCAAACCAGTCCAATCCAATCCAGTCCAGTCCAATCCAAGGAACGGGATCCAATCCAATCCAATCCAATGCAATCCAATCCAATCCAAGGAACGTCATTCAATCCAATCCAATCCAAGGAACGGCATGAAATCCATCCCAATGCAATCCAATCCAATACAATACAATACAATACAAACCAGTCGAAGTATCGGCATCCAAACCAATCCAATCCAATCCAATCCAATCCAATCGGAGCCAATCCAATCCAAGGAACGGCATCCAATCCATTCCAATGCAATGCAATCCAGTCCAATCCAATCCGATCCAATCCAATCTAATCCAATCCAATCTAAGGAACGACATTCAATCCAATCCAATCCAATCCAATCCAGTCCAATCCAATCCAATCCAATCCAATCCAATGAACGGCATGCAATCCAATCCAATGCAATCCAATCCTATCCAATCCAATCCAAGGAACGCCGTCCAATCCAATCCAATCCAATCCGATCCAATCCAATCCAATCCAAGAAACGGCATCCAATCCAATCCAATCCAAGGATCGGCATCCAAACCAATCCAGTCCAATACAATCCACTCCATCCAATCCCATCGAATCCAAACCAGTCCAATCCAATCCAGTCCAGTCCAATCCAAGGAACGGGATCCAATCCAATCCAATCCAATGCAATCCAATCCAAAACAAGGAACGGCATTCAATCCAATCCAATCCAAGGAACGGCATGAAATCCATCCCAATGCAATCCAATCCAATACAATACAATACAATACAAACCAGTCGAAGGATCGGCATCCAAACCAATCCAATCCAATCCAATCCAATCCAATCGGAGCCAATCCAATCCAAGGAACGGCATCCAATCCATTCCAATGCAATGCAATCCAGTCCAATCCAATCCGATCCAATCCAATCTAATCCAATCCAATCTAAGGAACGACATTCAATCCAAACCAATCCAATCCAATCCAGTCCAATCCAATCCAATCCAATGAACGGCATGCAATCCAATCCAATGCAATCCAATCCTATCCAATCCAATCCAAGGAACGCCGTCCAATCCAATCCAATCCAATCCGATCCAATCCAATCCAATCCAATCCAATCCAAGAAACGGCATCCAATCCAATCCAATCCAAGGATCGGCATCCAAACCAATCCAATCGAATCCAATCCACTCCATCCAATCCCATCGAATCCAAACCAGTCCAATCCAATCCAATCAATTCCAATCCTAGGAACGGCATCCAATCCAATCCAATCCAATCCAATCCAATCCAAGGAACGGCATTCAATCCAATCCAATCCAATCCAGTCCAATGAAACTAAATGCAATCAAAGGAACGGCATCCAATCGAATCCAATCCAATCCAATCCAACCCAATACAATCCAATCCAATGAACGGCATCCAATCCAATCCAATCGAACCCAATCGGAGCCAATCCAATCCAAAGAACGGCATCCAGTCCAATCCAATGCAATGCAATCCAGTCCAATCCAATCCGATCCAAACCAATCTAATCCAATCCAATCGAAGGAACGACATTCAATCCAATCCAATCCAATCCATCCAATGAACGGCATGCCATCCAATCCAATGGAACCCAATCCAATCCAATTCAATCAAAGTAACGGCATCCAATCCAATACAATCCAAGGAACGGCATTAAACGAAACCAATACAATCCAATTCAACGAACGGCATCCTCCCCAATCCAATCGAATCCAATCTAATCATATCCAATCCAATCCACGTAACGCCATCCAATCCATTCCAATCCAATCTGATCCAATCCAATCCAATCCAATCCAATCCAATCCAAGAAACGGCATCCATTCCAATCCAATCCAATCCAATCCAATCCAAGGATCGGCATCCAAACATATCCAATCCAATCGAATCCACTCCACTCCAATCCAATCCCATCCCATCCAATCCAATCCAATGCAATCCAATCCTATCCAATCCAATCCAAGGAACGCCATCCAATCCAATCCAATCCAATCCAATCCGATCCAATCCAACCCAATCCAATCCAATCCAATCCAAGAAACGGCATCCAATCCAATCCAATCCAATCCAAGGATCGGCATCCAAACCAATCCAATCCAATCCAATCCACTCCATCCAATCCCATCCAATCCAAACCAGTCCAATCCAATCCAGTCCAGTCCAATCCAAGGAACGGGATCCAATCCAATCCAATCCAATGCAATCCGATCCAATCCAATTCTATCCAATCCAATCAATTCCAATCCGAGGAACGGCATCCAATCCAATCCAATCAAATCCAAGGAACGGAATTCAATCCAATCCAATCCAATCCAGTCCAATGAAACCCAATGCAATGAAAGGAACGGCATCCAATCCAATCCAATCCAATCCAAACCAATCCAATCCAACCCAATACAATCCAATCCAATGAACGGCATCCAATCCAATCCAATCCAATCGGAGCCAATCCAATCCAAGGAACGGCATCTAATCCAATCCAATGCAATGCAATCCGATCCAATCCAACCCAATCCAATCCAATCCAATCCAATCCAAGAAACGGCATCCAATCCAATCCAATCCAATCCAAGGATCGGCATCCAAACCAATCCAATCCAATCCAATCCACTCCATCCAATCCCATCCAATCCAAACCAGTCCAATCCAATCCAGTCCAGTCCAATCCAAGGAACGGGATCCAATCCAATCCAATCCAATGCAATCCGATCCAATCCAATTCTATCCAATCCAATCAATTCCAATCCTAGGAACGGCATCCAATCCAATCCAATCAAATCCAAGGAACGGAATTCAATCCAATCCAATCCAATCCAGTCCAATGAAACCCAATGCAATCAAAGGAACGGCATCCAATCCAATCCAATCCAAACCAAACCAATCCAATCCAACCCAATACAATCCAATCCAATGAACGGCATCCAATCCAATCCAATCGGAGCCAATCCAATCCAAGGAACGGCATCTAATCCAATCCAATGCAATGCAATCCAGTCCAATCCAATCCGATCCAATCCAATCCAATCTAATCCAATCCAATCTAAGGAACGACATTCAATCCAATCCAATCCAATCCAGTCCAATCCAATCCAATCCAATCCAATGAACGGCATGCAATCCAATCCAATGCAATCCAATCCTATCCAATCCAATCCAAGGAACGGCATCCAATCCAATCCAATGCAATGCAATCCAGTCCAATCCAATCCGATCGAATCCAATCTAATCCAATCCAATCTAAGGAACGACATTCAATCCAATCCAATCCAATCCAGTCCAATCCAATCCAATCCAATCCAATGAACGGCATGGAATACAATCCAATGCAATCCAATCCTATCAAATCCAATCCAAGGAACGCCGTCCAATCCGATCCAATCCAATCCCATCCAATCCAATCCAGTCCAATCCAATCCAGTCCAGTCCAATCCAAGGAACGGGATCCAATCCAATCCAATCCAATGCAATCCGGTCCAATCCCATTCTATCCAATCCAATCAATTCCAATCCTAGAAACGGCATTCAATACAATACAATCCAATCCAAGGAACGGCATTCAATCCAATCCAATCCAATCCAGTCCAATGAAACTCAATGCAATCAAAGGAACGGCATCCAATCGAATCGAATCCAATCCAATCCAATCCGAACCAATCCAATCCAATCCAACCCAATACAATCCAATCCAATGAACGGCATCCAATCCAATCCAATGCAATGCAATCCAGTCCAATCCAATCCGATCCAATCCAATCGAATCCAATCCAATCCAAGGAACGACATTCAATCCAATCCAATCCAGTCCAATCCAATCCAATCCAATCCAACGAACGGCATCCACCCCAATCCAATCCAATCCAATCCAATCCGATTCAATCCAATCCAATCCAATCCAAGAAACGGCATCCAATCCAATCCAATCCAATGCAATGCAATCCAATCCAATCCAATCCAATCCAATCCACGAAACGGCAACCAATCTAATCCAATACAATGCAATGCAATCCAATCCAATCCAATCCGATCCAATCCAATCCAATCAAAGGAACGGCAATCAATCCAATCCAATCCAATCCAATCCAAACCAAGGAACGGCATCAAATCCAATCCAATCCAATCCAATCCAAGGATCGCCATCCAATGCATTCAATGGAATCCAAACCGATCCAATCCAATCCCATCCAAGGAACGGCATCAAATCAACTCCGATCCAATCAAATTCAATACAATCCAATCCAATCCAATACAACCCAATTCAAGGAACGGCATCCAATCCAATCCAATCCAATGCAATCCATTCCAATCCAATCCAATCCAATGCAATCTAAGGAACGGCATCCAATCCAATCCTATCCAATCCAAGCCACGGCATCCAATCCAATCCAATCCAATCCAATTCAAGGAACGGCAGTACACCAATCCATTCCAATCCAATCCAATCCAACGAACGGAATCAAGCCCAATCCAATCCAATCCAATCTAATCCTATCCAATCCAATCTAAGGAACGCCATCCAATCCAATCCAATGCAATCCGATCCTATCCAATCCAATCCAATCAATTCCAATCCTAGGAACGGCATCCAATCTAATCCAATCCAATCCAATCCAATCCAAGAAACGGCATCCAATCCAATCCAATCCAATGCAATGCCATCCAATCCAATCCAATACGATCCAATCCAATACAATACAGTCCTATCGAAGGAACGTCATTCAATCCAAACCAATCCAATCCAAGGAACGGCATCCAATCCAATCCAATCCAATCCAATCCAATCCAATCCAATCCAAGAAACGGCATCCAATCCAATCCAATCCAATCCAATCCAAGGATCGGCATCCAAACATATCCAATCCAATCGAATCCACTCCACTCCAATCCCATCCCATCCAATCCAATCCAATCCAATCCAATGCAATCCAATCCAATCCAATCCAAGGAACGCCATCCAATACATTCCAATCCAATCCGATCCAAACCAATCCAATCCAATCCAATCCAAGAAACGGCATCCAATCCAATCCAATCCAAGGATCGGCATCCAAACATATCCAATCCAATCCAATCCACTCCACTCCAATCCCATCCCATCCAATCCAATCCAATCCAATCCAATCCAATGCAATCCAATTCTATCCAATCCATTCCAAGGAACGCCATCCAATCCAATCCAATCCAATCCAATCCAATCCGATCCAATCCAACCCAATCCAATCCATTCCAAGAAACGGCATCCAATCCAATCCAATCCAATCCAATCCAAGGATCGGCATCCAAACCAATCCAATCCAATCCAATCCACTCCATCCAATCCCATCCAATCCAAACCAGTCCAATCCAATCCAGTCCAGTCCAATCCAAGGAACGGGATCCAATCCAATCCAATCCAATCCAATCCAATGCAATCCAATTCTATCCAATCCATTCCAAGGAACGCCATCCAATCCAATCCAATCCAATCCAATCCGATCCAATCCAACCCAATCCAATCCATTCCAAGAAACGGCATCCAATCCAATCCAATCCAATCCAAGGATCGGCATCCAAACCAATCCAATCCAATCCAATCCACTCCATCCAATCCCATCCAATCCAAACCAGTCCAATCCAATCCAGTCCAGTCCAATCCAAGGAACGGGATCCAATCCAATCCAATCCAATGCAATCCAATCCAATCCAAGGAACGGCATTCAATCCAATCCAATCCAAGGAACGGCATGAAATCCATCCCAATGCAATCCAATCCAATACAATACAATACAATACAAACCAGTCGAAGGATCGGCATCCAAACCAATCCAATCCAATCCAATCCAATCCAATCGGAGCCAATCCAATCCAAGGAACGGCATCCAATCCATTCCAATGCAATGCAATCCAGTCCAATCCAATCCGATCCAATCCAATCTAATCCAATCCAATCTAAGGAACGACATTCAATCCAATCCAATCCAATCCAATCCAGTCCAATCCAATCCAATCCAATCCAATCCAATGAACGGCATGCAATCCAATCCAATGCAATCCAATCCTATCCAATCCAATCCAAGGAACGCCGTCCAATCCAATCCAATCCAATCCGATCCAATCCAATCCAATCCAATCCAAGAAACGGCATCCAATCCAATCCAATCCAAGGATCGGCATCCAAACCAATCCAGTCCAATACAATCCACTCCATCCAATCCCATCGAATCCAAACCAGTCCAATCCAATCCAGTCCAGTCCAATCCAAGGAACGGGATCCAATCCAATCCAATCCAATGCAATCCAATCCAAAACAAGGAACGGCATTCAATCCAATCCAATCCCAGGAACGGCATGAAATCCATCCCAATGCAATCCAATCCAATACAATACAATACAATACAAACCAGTCGAAGGATCGGCATCCAAACCAATCCAATCCAATCCAATCCAATCCAATCGGAGCCAATCCAATCCAAGGAACGGCATCCAATCCATTCCAATGCAATGCAATCCAGTCCAATCCAATCCGATCCAATCCAATCTAATCCAATCCAATCTAAGGAACGACATTCAATCCAAACCAATCCAATCCAATCCAGTCCAATCCAATCCAATCCAATGAACGGCATGCAATCCAATCCAATGCAATCCAATCCTATCCAATCCAATCCAAGGAACGCCGTCCAATCCAATCCAATCCAATCCGATCCAATCCAATCCAATCCAATCCAATCCGATCCAATCCAATCCAATCCAATCCAATCCAAGAAACGGCATCCAATCCAATCCAATCCAATCCAAGGATCGGCATCCAAACCAATCCAATCGAATCCAATCCACTCCATCCAATCCCATCGAATCCAAACCAGTCCAATCCAATCCAATCAATTCCAATCCTAGGAACGGCATCCAATCCAATCCAATCCAATCCAATCCAATCCAAGGAACGGCATTCAATCCAATCCAATCCAATCCAGTCCAATGAAACTAAATGCAATCAAAGGAACGGCATCCAATCGAATCCAATCCAATCCAATCCAACCCAATACAATCCAATCCAATGAACGGCATCCAATCCAATCCAATCGAACCCAATCGGAGCCAATCCAATCCAAGGAACGGCATCCAGTCCAATCCAATGCAATGCAATCCAGTCCAATCCAATCCGATCCAAACCAATCTAATCCAATCCAATCGAAGGAACGACATTCAATCCAATCCAATCCAATCCATCCAATGAACGGCATGCCATCCAATCCAATGGAACCCAATCCAATCCAATTCAATCAAAGTAACGGCATCCAATCCAATACAATCCAAGGAACGGCATTAAACGAAACCAATACAATCCAATTCAACGAACGGCATCCTCCCCAATCCAATCGAATCCAATCTAATCATATCCAATCCAATCCACGTAACGCCATCCAATCCATTCCAATCCAATCTGATCCAATCCAATCCAATCCAATCCAATCCAATCCAAGAAACGGCATCCATTCCAATCCAATCCAATCCAATCCAATCCAAGGATCGGCATCCAAACATATCCAATCCAATCGAATCCACTCCACTCCAATCCAATCCCATCCCATCCAATCCAATCCAATGCAATCCAATCCTATCCAATCCAATCCAAGGAACGCCATCCAATCCAATCCAATCCAATCCAATCCGATCCAATCCAACCCAATCCAATCCAATCCAATCCAAGAAACGGCATCCAATCCAATCCAATCCAATCCAAGGATCGGCATCCAAACCAATCCAATCCAATCCAATCCACTCCATCCAATCCCATCCAATCCAAACCAGTCCAATCCAATCCAGTCCAGTCCAATCCAAGGAACGGGATCCAATCCAATCCAATCCAATGCAATCCGATCCAATCCAATTCTATCCAATCCAATCAATTCCAATCCGAGGAACGGTATCCAATCCAATCCAATCAAATCCAAGGAACGGAATTCAATCCAATCCAATCCAATCCAGTCCAATGAAACCCAATGCAATGAAAGGAACGGCATCCAATCCAATCCAATCCAATCCAAACCAATCCAATCCAACCCAATACAATCCAATCCAATGAACGGCATCCAATCCAATCCAATCCAATCGGAGCCAATCCAATCCAAGGAACGGCATCTAATCCAATCCAATGCAATGCAATCCGATCCAATCCAACCCAATCCAATCCAATCCAATCCAATCCAAGAAACGGCATCCAATCCAATCCAATCCAATCCAAGGATCGGCATCCAAACCAATCCAATCCAATCCAATCCACTCCATCCAATCCCATCCAATCCAAACCAGTCCAATCCAATCCAGTCCAGTCCAATCCAAGGAACGGGATCCAATCCAATCCAATCCAATGCAATCCGATCCAATCCAATTCTATCCAATCCAATCAATTCCAATCCTAGGAACGGCATCCAATCCAATCCAATCAAATCCAAGGAACGGAATTCAATCCAATCCAATCCAATCCAGTCCAATGAAACCCAATGCAATCAAAGGAACGGCATCCAATCCAATCCAATCCAAACCAAACCAATCCAATCCAACCCAATACAATCCAATCCAATGAACGGCATCCAATCCAATCCAATCGGAGCCAATCCAATCCAAGGAACGGCATCTAATCCAATCCAATGCAATGCAATCCAGTCCAATCCAATCCGATCCAATCCAATCTAATCCAATCCAATCTAAGGAACGACATTCAATCCAATCCAATCCAATCCAATCCAGTCCAATCCAATCCAATCCAATCCAATGAACGGCATGCAATCCAATCCAATGCAATCCAATCCTATCCAATCCAATCCAAGGAACGGCATCCAATCCAATCCAATGCAATGCAATCCAGTCCAATCCAATCCGATCGAATCCAATCTAATCCAATCCAATCTAAGGAACGACATTCAATCCAATCCAATCCAATCCAGTCCAATCCAATCCAATCCAATCCAATGAACGGCATGGAATACAATCCAATGCAATCCAATCCTATCAAATCCAATCCAAGGAACGCCGTCCAATCCGATCCAATCCAATCCCATCCAATCCAATCCAGTCCAATCCAATCCAGTCCAGTCCAATCCAAGGAACGGGATCCAATCCAATCCAATCCAATGCAATCCGGTCCAATCCAATTCTATCCAATCCAATCAATTCCAATCCTAGAAACGGCATTCAATACAATACAATCCAATCCAAGGAACGGCATTCAATCCAATCCAATCCAATCCAGTCCAATGAAACTCAATGCAATCAAAGGAACGGCATCCAATCGAATCGAATCCAATCCAATCCAATCCGAACCAATCCAATCCAATCCAACCCAATACAATCCAATCCAATGAACGGCATCCAATCCAATCCAATGCAATGCAATCCAGTCCAATCCAATCCGATCCAATCCAATCGAATCCAATCCAATCTAAGGAACGACATTCAATCCAATCCAATCCAGTCCAATCCAATCCAATCCAATCCAACGAACGGCATCCACCCCAATCCAATCCAATCCAATCCGATTCAATCCAATCCAATCCAATCCAAGAAACGGCATCCAATCCAATCCAATCCAATGCAATGCAATCCAATCCAATCCAATCCAATCCAATCCACGAAACGGCAACCAATCTAATCCAATACAATGCAATGCAATCCAATCCAATCCAATCCGATCCAATCCAATCCAATCAAAGGAACGGCAATCAATCCAATCCAATCCAATCCAATCCAAACCAAGGAACGGCATCAAATCCAATCCAATCCAATCCAATCCAAGGATCGCCATCCAATGCATTCAATGGAATCCAAACCGATCCAATCCAATCCCATCCAAGGAACGGCATCAAATCAACTCCGATCCAATCAAATTCAATACAATCCAATCCAATCCAATACAACCCAATTCAAGGAACGGCATCCAATCCAATCCAATCCAATGCAATCCATTCCAATCCAATCCAATCCAATGCAATCTAAGGAACGGCATCCAATCCAATCCTATCCAATCCAAGCCACGGCATCCAATCCAATCCAATCCAATCCAATTCAAGGAACGGCAGTACACCAATCCATTCCAATCCAATCCAATCCAACGAACGGAATCAAGCCCAATCCAATCCAATCCAATCTAATCCTATCCAATCCAATCTAAGGAACGCCATCCAATCCAATCCAATGCAATCCGATCCTATCCAATCCAATCCAATCAATTCCAATCCTAGGAACGGCATCCAATCTAATCCAATCCAATCCAATCCAATCCAAGAAACGGCATCCAATCCAATCCAATCCAATGCAATGCCATCCAATCCAATCCAATACGATCCAATCCAATACAATACAGTCCTATCGAAGGAACGTCATTCAATCCAAACCAATCCAATCCAAGGAACGGCATCCAATCCAATCCAATCCAATCCAAGCCAAACCAAGCCAATCCAATCCAATCTGAGGAACGCCATCCAATCCAATCCAATCCGATCCAATCCAATCCAATCCAATCGAATTAATTCCAATCCTAGGAACGGCATCCAATCTAATCCAATCCAATCCAATCCAATCCAATCCAAGAAACGGCATCCAATCCAATCCAATGCATTGCCATCCAATCCAATCCAATACGATCCAATCCAATACAATACAGTCCTATCGAAGGAACGTCATTCAATCCAAACCAATCCAATCCAAGGAACGGCATCCAATCCAATCCAATCCAATCCAATCCAATCCAAGCCAAACCAAGCCAATCCAATCCAATCTGAGGAACGGAATCCAATCTAATCCAATCCTATCCAATCCAATCCAAGGAACGGCATCCAATCCACTCCAATCCAATTCAATCCAATCCAAACCAATCCAAGCCAATCCAATCCAATCCAAGGAACGGCATGAAATCCATCCCAATGCAATCCAATCCAATCCAATCCAATACAATACAATACAATACAATACAATCCAGTCGAAGGAACGGCATCCAAACCAATCCAATCCAATCCAACCCTATACAATCCAATACAATGAACGGCATCCAATCCAATCCAATCCAATCCAATCGGATCCAATCCAATCCAAGGAACGGCATCCAATCCATTCCAATGCAATGCAATCCAGTCCAATCCAATCCGATCCAATCCAATCCAATCTAATCCAATCCAATCTAAGGAACGACATTCAATCCAATCCAATCCAATCCAATCCAGTCCAATCCAATCCAATCCAATCCAATCCAATGAACGGCATGCAATCCAATCCAATGCAATCCAATCCTATCCAATCCAATCCAAGGAACGCCGTCCAATCCAAACCAATCCAATCCGATCCAATCCAATCCAATCCAATCCAAGACACGGCATCCAATCCAATCCAATCCAAGGATCGGCATCCAAACCAATCCAATCCAATCCAATCCACTCCATCCAATCCCATCGAATCCAAACCAGTCCAATCCAATCCAGTCCAGTCCAATCCAAGGAACGGGATCCAATCCAATCCAATCCAATCCAATGCAATCCAATCCAATCCAAGGAACAGCATTCAATCCAATCCAATCCAAGGAACGGCATGAAATCCATCCCAATGCAATCCAATCCAATACAATACAATACAATACAATCCAGTCGAAGGATCGGCATCCAAACCAATCCAATCCAATCCAACCCAATACAATCCAATCCAATGAACGTCATCCAATCCAATCCAATCCAATCCAATCCAATCCAATCCAATCCAATCCAATCGGAGCCAATCCAATCCAAGGAACGGCATCCTATCCATTCCAATGCAATGCAATCCAGTCCAATCCAATCCGATCCAATCCAGTCTAATCCAATCCAATCTAAGGAACGACATTCAATCCAATCCAATCCAATCCAATCCTCTCCAATCCAATCCAATCCAATCCAATGAACGGCATGCAATCCAATCCAATGCAATCCAATCCTATCCAATCCAATCCAAGGAACGCCGTCCAATCCAATCCAATCCATTCCGATCCAATCCAATCCAATCCAATCCAATCCAAGAAACGGCATCCAATCCAATCCAAGGATCGGCATCCAAACCAATCCAATCCAATCCAATCCACTCCATCCAATCCCATCGAATGCAAACCAGTCCAATCCAATCCAATCAATTCCAATCCTAGGAACGGCATCCAATCCAATCCAATCCAATCCAATCCATGGAACGGCATTCAATCCAATCCAATCCAATCCAGTCCAATGAAACTAAATGCAATCAAAGGAACGGCATCCAATCGAATCCAATCCAATCCAATCCAATCCGAACCAATCCAATCCAACCCAATACAATCCAATCCAATGAACGGCATCCAATCCAATCCAATCCAACCCAATCGGAGCCAATCCAATCCAAGGAACGGCATCCAATCCATTCCAATGCAATGCAATCCAGTCCAAACCAATCCGATCCAATCCAATCTCATCCAATCCAATCTAAGGAACGACATTCAATCCAATCCAATCCAATCCAATCCTGTCCAATCCAATCCAATCCAATCCAATGAACGGCATGCAATCCAATCCAATGCAATCCAATCCTATCCAATCCAATCCTATCCAATCCAATCCAAGGAACGCCGTCCAATCCAATCCAATCCATTCCGATCCAATCCAATCCAATCCAAGAAACGGCATCCAATCCAATCCGATCCAATCCAAGGATCGGCATCCAAACCAATCCAATCCAATCCAATCCACTCCATCCAATCCCATCGAATGCAAACCAGTCCAATCCAATCCAATCAATTCCAATCCTAGGAACGGCATCCAATCCAATCCAATCCAATCCAAGGAACGGCATTCATAGAACATAGAACATAGAAAGCCACAGCACAAACAGGCCCTTCGGCCCACAAGTTGCGCCGATCACATCCCCACCTCTAGGCCTATCTATAGCCCTCAATCCCATTAAATCCCATGTCCTCATCCAGAAGTCTCTTAAAAGACCCCAACGAGTTTGCCTCCACCACCACCGACGTCAGCCGACTCCACTCACCCACCACCCTCTGAGTGAAAAACTTACCCCTGACATCCCCCCTGTACCTACCCCCCAGCACCTTAAACCTGTGTCCTCTCGTAGCAACCATTTCAGCCCTTGGAAATAGCCTCTGAGAGTCCACCCTATCCAGACCCCTCAACATCTTGTAAACCTCTATCAGGTCACCTCTCATCCTTCGTCTCTCCAGGGAGAAGAGACCAAGCTCCCTCAACCAATCCTCATAAGGCATGCCCCCCAATCCAGGCAACATCCTTGTAAATCTCCTCTGCACCCTTTCAATGGCTTCAACATCTTTCCTGTAATGAGGTGACCAGAACTGCGCGCAGTACTCCAAGTGGGGTCTAACCAGGGTCCTATAAAGCTGCAGCATTATCTCCCGACTCCTAAACTCAATCCCTCGATTAATGAAGGCTAGTACGCCATACGCCTTCTTGACCGCATCCTCCACCTGCGAGGCCGATTTAAGAGTCCTATGGACCCGGACCCCAAGGTCCTTCTGATCCTCTACACTGCTAAGAATGGTACCCTTCATTTTATACTGCTGCTCCATCCCATTGGATCTGCCAAAATGGATCACTACACACTTATCCGGGTTGAAGTCCATCTGCCACTTCTCCGCCCAGTCTTGCATTCTATCTATGTCTCGCTGCAACTTCTGACATCCCTCCAAACTATCCACAACACCACCTACCTTGGTGTCGTCAGCAAACTTACCAACCCATCCCTCCACTTCCTCATCCAGGTCATTTATGAAAATGACAAACAGCAAGGGTCCCAGAACAGATCCCTGGGGCACTCCACTGGTCACTGACCTCCATGCAGAGAAAGACCCCTCCACAGCCACTCTCTGCCTTCTGCAGGCAAGCCAGTTCTGGATCCACAAGGCAACAGCCCCTTGGATCCCATGCCCTCTCACTTTCTCAAGAAGTCTTGCATGGGGGACCTTATCGAACGCTTTGCTGAAGTCCATATAGACCACATCCACCGCTCTTCCTTCGTCAATGTGCTTGGTCACATTTTCAAAGAACTCAACCAGGCTCGTAAGGCACGACCTGCCCCTGACAAAGCCGTGCTGACTACTTTTGATCATACTAAACTTCTCTAGATGATCATAAATCCTGTCTCTCAGGATCCTCTCCATCAACTTACCAACCACTGAGGTTAGACTCACCGGTCGGTAATTTCCCGGGCTGTCCCTGTTCCCTTTCTTGAATATAGGGACCACATCCGCAATCCTCCAATCCTCCGGAACCTCTCCCGTCTCCATCGACGATGCAAAGATCATCGCCAAAGGCTCCGCAATCTCCTCCCTCGCCTCCCACAGTAACCTGGGGTACATCCCATCCGGTCCCGGCGACTTACCAACCTTGATGCCATTCAATAGTTCCAACACATCCTCTTTCTTTATGTCCACATGCTCGATCCTTTCTGTCCTCCGCAATCCAGCAGTACAACCACCCAGATCCCTTTCCAACGTGAATACCGAGGTAAAGTATTCATTAAGCACCTCCGCCATTTCTAACGGTTCCGCACAAACTTTTCCCCCTTCACCTTTTAAGGGTCCTATGCCTACACATCTCATCCTTTTACTCTTGACATATTTGTAGAAAGCCTTGGGATTCTCCTTAATCTTACCCGCCAAGGTCTTCTCATGACCCCTTCTCGCTCTCCTAATTTCCTTCTTAAGCTCCTTCCTACATCGCGTATACTCCTCTAAATCCTTAACACCTCCTAGCTCTCTGAACCTTCTGTACGCCTCTCTTTTCTTATTCACCAGGTTCATCACAACCTTCGTGCACCACGGTTCCCGTACCCTACCAACACCCCCCTGTCTCATCGGAACGTTGTCATGCAGAGCTCCAGACAAACATTCCTTGAAAATCCTCCACTTTCCTTCGGTACTTTTCCCCAAGAATGCCTCCTTCCAATTTACCCGTCTAATTTCCTCCCTGATGACACTGTATTTCCCTTTACTCCAGAGAAACACTTTCCTAGCCTGCCTGACCCTATCTCTTTCCAATGCTATCGTGAAGGAGATAGAATTATGATCGCTATCCCCAAGATGCTCACCCACCGAGAGATCCTCCACCTGTCCAGGTTCATTAGCCAGCACCAGATCAAGAACAGCCTCTCCTCTAGTAGGCTTATCCACATACTGTGTCAGGAAACTCTCCTGGACACACCTAACAAACTCCTCTCCATCCAAACCCCTAGCCCTAGGGATATTCCAATCTATGTTTGGGAAATTAAAATCTCCCATCACGACAACTCTGTTATTCCTACATCTCTCCAGGATCTGTTTCCCCATCTGCTCCTCAACATCTCTGTTACTATTGGGCGGCCTATAGAAAACACCCAGCAAAGTTACCGACCCCTTCCTGTTCCTAACCTCCACCCACAGAGATTCCGTAGTCAGTCCCTCCACGGCGTCCACCTTCTCTACAGCCGTGACACTATCCCTGATCAACAGTGCCACTCCCCCCCCTCTCTTGCCTCCCTCCCTGTCCTTCCTGAAACATCTAAAACCCGGCACCTGAAGCACCCAGTCCTGTCCCTGAGACATCCAAGTCTCCGTAATGGCCACCACATCACAATTCGAAGCAGCAATCCACGCTCCAAGCTCATCCACTTTATTCACTACACTCCTGGCATTAAAATAGACACATCTCAGACCTTCAGCCTGAGCACTTCCCTTCTCCCTCACTCGTCTAACCTCCCTCTTACCCTGTCTACATTCCTTATCTATTTGCGAGCTAACCTCCTCGCTCTCAGTCCCCTCATTTCGATTCCCTCCCCCCAACCTTTCTAGTTTAAAGTCTCACCAGTAGCCTTAGCCAACCTTCCCGCCAGGATATTGGTCCCCCTGGGATTCAAGTGCCACCCGTCTTTTTTAAACAGGTCACACCTGCCCCTAAAGAGGTCCCAATGATCCAAGTACCCAAATCCTTGTCCCTTGCTCCAGTCCCTCAGCCACGCATTAATTCTCCACCGATTCCTGTTCTCACTCTCCCGCGGCACAGGCAGCAATCCCGAGATTACTACCTTTGCATTCCTCTTTCTCAGCTGTCTACCCAACTCCCTATATTCTCTTTTCATGACCCCTTCCCTCTTCCTACCTATGTCAGCAGTACCTATATGCATCACGACCTTGGGCTCCTCTCCCTCCCCCTTCAGGATTTCTGGGACTCGACCAGAGACATCCCGGACCCCTGCACCAGGGAGGCAAACCACCATCCGAGAGTCCCGTCTGTGTCCGCAAAAACGCCTATCTGACCCTCTCACCGTAGAGTCCCCAATTAGCACTACCCTCCTTTCCTTACCCCTTTGCACTACTGGGCCAGGCTCAGCTCCAGAGACACTGCCACCGCTGCTTCCCCCAGGTGGGCTGTCCACCCCAGTAGTACTCAGACAGGAGTACTTATTATTAAGGGGCACATCCACCGGGGTGCTCACCATCACCCGAGCTTTCTCCTTCCTCACTGTTACCCAGTTACCCTCCTCCCGTGGTCCCGGTGTGACCACCTGCCGATAGCTCCTGTCAATGACCTCCTCACTATCCCTAACCCGGCGAAGGTCCTCGAGCTGCAATTCCAGTTCCCTAACATGGTCCCTTAGGAACCGCAGCTCAACACACCCATCACCAATCCAATCCAATCCAATCCAGTCCAATGAAACTAAATGCAATCAAAGGAACGGCATCCAATCGAATCGAATCCAATCCAATCCAATCCGAACCAATCCAATCCAACCCAATACAATCCAATCCAATGAACGGCATCCAATCCAATCCAATCCAACCCAATCGGAGCCAATCCAATCCAAGGAACGGCATCCAATCCAATCCAATGCAATGCAATCCAGTCCAATCCAATCCGATCCAAACCAATCGAATCCAATCCAATCGAAGGAAGGACATTCAATCTAATCCAATCCAATCCAATCCAATGAACGGCATGCAATCCAATCCAATGCAATCCAATCCTATCCAATCCAATCCAAGGAACGCAATCCAATCCAATCCAATCCAATGCAATCCAAACCGATCCAATCCAATCCAATCCATTCCAATTCAAGGAACGGCTTCCAATCAAATCCAATCCAATCCAATCCAATCCAAGCCAATCTAATCCAAGGAACGGCATGAAACCAATCCAATCCAATCCAATTCAACGAACGGTATCCAGCCCAATCCAATCCAATCCAATCTAATCCAAGGAACGGCATGAAACCAATCCAATCCAATCCAATCCAACAAACGGCATCCGGCCCAATCCAATCCAATCCAATCTAATCCTATCCAATCCAATCCAAGGAACGCCATCCAATCCAATCCAATTGAATCCAATCCGATTCAATCCAATCCAATCCAATCCAAGAAACGGCATCCAATCCAATGCAATCCAATCCAATGCAATGCCATCCAATCCAATCCAATCCAATCCAATCCAAGGAACGGCATCCAATCCAATCGAATCCAATCCAATCCAATCCAAGCCAAGCCAAGCCAAGCCAATCCAGTCCAATCTGAGGAAGGGCATCCAATCTATTCCAATCCAATCCTATTCAATCCAATCCAAGGAACGGCATCCAATCCACTCCAATCCAATACAATCGAATCCAAACCAATGCAATCCAATCCAATCCAATCCAATCCAATCCAATCCAATCCAATCCAATACAATAAAATACAATCCAATCGCAGGAACGGCATTCAATCCAATCCAATCCAATCCAATCAAATCCAATCCATCCAATGAACGATATGCCATCCAATCCAATGCAACCCAATCCAATCCAATTCAATCAGAGTAACGGCATCCAATCCAATCCAATCCAAGGAACGGCATTAAACCAAACCAATCCAATCCAATCCAACGAACGGCATCCTCCCCAATCCACTCCAATCCAATCAAATCCTGTCCAATCCAATCCAAGGAACGCCATCCAATGCATTCCAATACAATCCGATCCAATCCAATCCAATCCAATCCAATCCAAGAAACGGCATCCAATCCAATCCAATCCAATCCAAGGATCGGCATCCAAACCTATCCAATCCAATCGAATCCACTCCACTCCAATCCAATCCCATCCCATCCAATCCAATCCAATCCAATCCAATCCAATGCAATCCAATCCAATCCTATCCAATCCAATCACAGGAACGCCATCCAATCCAATCCAATCCAATCCGATCCAATCCAACCCAATCCAATCCAAGCCAATCCAAGAAACGGCATCCAATCCAATCCAATCCAATCCAAGGATCGGCATCCACACCAATCCAATCCAATCCACTCCATCCAATCCCATCCAATCCAAACCAGTCCAATCCAATCCAGTCCAGTCCAATCCAAGGAGCGGGATCCAATCCAATCCAATCCAATGCAATCCGATCCAATCCAATTCTATCCAATCCAAACAATTCCAATCCTAGGAACGGCATCCAATCCAATCCAATCAAATCCAAGGAACGGAATTCAATCCAATCCAATCCAATCCAGTCCAATGAAACCCAATGCAATCAAAGGAACGGCATCCAATCAAATCCAATCCAACCCAATACAATCCAATCCAATGAACGGCATCCAATCCAATCCAATCCTATTCAATCGGATCCAATCCAATCCAAGGAACGGCATCCAATCCATTCCAATGCAATGCAATCCAGTCCAATCCAATCCGATCCAATCCAATCTAATCCAATCCAATCTAAGGAACGACATTCAATCCAATCCAATCCAATCCAATCCAGTCCAATCCAATCCAATCCAATCCAATGAACGGCATGCAATCCAATCCAATGCAATCCAATCCTATCCAATCCAATCCAAGGAACGCCGTCCAATCCAAACCAATCCAATCCGATCCAATCCAATCCAATCCAATCCAAGACACGGCATCCAATCCAATCCAATCCAATCCAAGGATCGGCATCCAAACCAATCCAATCCAATCCAATCCACTCCATCCAATCCCATCGAATCCAAACGAGTCCAATCCAATCCAGTCCAGTCCAATCCAAGGAACGGGATCCAATCCAATCCAATCCAATGCAATCCAAGCCAATCCGAGGAACGGCATTCAATCCAATCCAATCCAAGGAACGGCATGAAATCCATCCCAATGCAATCCAATACAATACAATACAATACAATCCAGTCGAAGGATCGGCATCCAAACCAATCCAATCCAATCCAACCCAATACAATCCAATCCAAGGAACGGCATCCAATCCATTCCAATGCAGTGCAATCCAGTCCAATCCAATCCGATCCAATCCAATCTAATCCAATCCAATCTAAGGAACGACATTCAATCCAATCCAATCCAATCCAATCCAGTCCAATCCAATCCAATCCAATCCAATGAACGGCATGCAATCCAATCCAATGCAATCCAATCCTATCCCATCCAATCCAAGGAACGCCGTCCAATCCAATCCAATCCAATCCGATCCAATCCAATCCAATCCAAGAAACGGCATCCAATCCAATCCAATCCAATCCAAGGATCGGCATCCAAACCAATCCAATCCAATCCAATCCACTCCATCCAATCCCATCGAATCCAAACCACTCCAATCCAATCCAATCAATTCCAATCCTAGGAACGGCATCCAATCCAATCCAATCCAATCCAATCCAAGGAACGGCATTCAATCCAATCCAATCCAATCCAGTCCAATGAAACGAAATGCAATCAAAGGAACGGCATCCAATCGAATCCAATCCAATCCAATCCAAGAAACGGCATCCAATCCAATCCAATCCAATCCAAGGATCGGCATCCAAACCAATCCAATCCAATCCAATCCACTCCATCCAATCCCATCGAATGCAAACCAGTCCAATCCAATCCAATCAATTCCAATCCTAGGAACGGCATCCAATCCAATCCAATCCAATCCATGGAACGGCATTCAATCCAATCCAATCCAATCCAGTCCAATGAAACTAAATGCAATCAAAGGAACGGCATCCAATCGAATCGAATCCAATCCAATCCAATCCGAACCAATCCAATCCAACCCAATACAATCCAATCCAATGAACGGCATCCAATCCAATCCAATCCAACCCAATCGGAGCCAATCCAATCCAAGGAACGGCATCCAATCCATTCCAATGCAATGCAATCCAGTCCAAACCAATCCGATCCAATCCAATCTAATCCAATCCAATCTAAGGAACGACATTCAATCCAATCCAATCCAATCCAATCCTGTCCAATCCAATCCAATCCAATCCAATCCAATGAACGGCATGCAATCCAATCCAATGCAATCCAATCCTATCCAATCCAATCCTATCCAATCCAATCCAAGGAACGCCGTCCAATCCAATCCAATCCATTCCGATCCAATCCAATCCAATCCAAGAAACGGCATCCAATCCAATCCGATCCAATCCAAGGATCGGCATCCAATCCAATCCAATCCAATCCAATCCACTCCATCCAATCCCATCGAATGCAAACCAGTCCAATCCAATCCAATCAATTCCAATCCTAGGAACGGCATCCAATCCAATCCAATCCAATCCAATCCAATCCAAGGAACGGCATTCAATCCAATCCAATCCAATCCAGTCCAATGAAACTAAATGCAATCAAAGGAACGGCATCCAATCGAATCGAATCCAATCCAATCCAATCCGAACCAATCCAATCCAACCCAATACAATCCAATCCAATGAACGGCATCCAATCCAATCCAATCCAACCCAATCGGAGCCAATCCAATCCAAGGAACGGCATCCAATCCAATCCAATGCAATGCAATCCAGTCCAATCCAATCCGATCCAAACCAATCGAATCCAATCCAATCGAAGGAAGGACATTCAATCCAATCCAATCCAATCCAATCCAATGAACGGCATGCAATCCAATACAATGCAATCCAATCCTATCCAATCCAATCCAAGGAACGCAATCCAATCCAATCCAATCCAATGCAATCCAAACCGATCCAATCCAATCCAATCCATTCCAATTCAAGGAACGGCTTCCAATCAAATCCAATCCAATCCAATCCAATCCAATCCAATCCAAGCCAATCTAATCCAAGGAACGGCATGTAACCAATCCAATCCAATCCAATTCAACGAACGGTATCCAGCCCAATCCAATCCAATCCAATCTAATCCAAGGAACGGCATGAAACCAATCCAATCCAATCCAATCCAACAAACGGCATCCGGCCCAATCCAATCCAATCCAATCTAATCCTATCCAATCCAATCCAAGGAACGCCATCCAATCCAATCCAATTGAATCCAATCCGATTCAATCCAATCCAATCCAATCCAAGAAACGGCATCCAATCCAATGCAATCCAATCCAATGCAATGCCATCCAATCCAATCCAATCCAATCCAATCCAAGGAACGGCATCCAATCCAATCGAATCCAATCCAATCCAATCCAAGCAAAGCCAAGCCAAGCCAATCCAGTCCAATCTGAGGAAGGGCATCCAATCTATTCCAATCCAATCCTATTCAATCCAATCCAAGGAACGGCATCCAATCCACTCCAATCCAATACAATCGAATCCAAACCAATGCAATCCAATCCAATCCAATCCAATCCAATCCAATACAATAAAATACAATCCAGTCGCAGGAACGGCATTCAATTCAATCCAATCCAATCCAATCAAATCCAATCCATCCAATGAACGGCATGCCATCCAATCCAATGCAACCCAATCCAATCCAATTCAATCAGAGTAACGGCATCCAATCCAATCCAATCCAAGGAACGGCATTAAACCAAACCAATCCAATCCAATCCAACGAACGGCATCCTCCCCAATCCAATCCAATCCAATCAAATCCTGTCCAATCCAATCCAAGGAACGCCATCCAATGCATTCCAATCCAATCCGAACCAATCCAATCCAATCCAATCCAATCCAAGAAACGGCATCCAATCCAATCCAATCCAATCCAATCCAATCCAAGAAACGGCATCCAATCCAATCCAATCCAATCCAATCCAATCCAAGGATCGGCATCCAAACCTATCCAATCCAATCGAATCCACTCCACTCCAATCCAATCCCATCCCATCCAATCCAATCCAATCCAATCCAATCCAATGCAATCCAATCCAATCCTATCCAATCCAATCCCAGGAACGCCATCCAATCCAATCCAATCCAATCCGATCCAATCCAACCCAATCCAATCCAAGCCAATCCAAGAAACGGCATCCAATCCAATCCAATCCAATCCAAGGATCGGCATCCAAACCAATCCAATCCAATCCAATCCACTCCATCCAATCCCATCCAATCCAAACCAGTCCAATCCAATCCAGTCCAGTCCAATCCAAGGAGCGGGATCCAATCCAATCCAATCCAATGCAATCCGATCCAATCCAATTCTATCCAATCCAAACAATTCCAATCCTAGGAACGGCATCCAATCCAATCCAATCAAATCCAACGAACGGAATTCAATCCAATCCAATCCAATCCAGTCCAATGAAACCCAATGCAATCAAAGGAACGGCATCCAATCAAATCCAATCCAACCCAATACAATCCAATCCAATGAACGGCATCCAATCCAATCCAATCCAATCCTATCCAATCGGATCCAATCCAATCCAAGGAAAGGCATCCAATCCATTCCAATGCAATGCAATCCAGTCCAATCCAATCCGATCCAATCCAATCTAATCCAATCCAATCTAAGGAACGACATTCAATCCAATCCAATCCAATCCAATCCAGTCCAATCCAATCCAATCCAATCCAATGAACGGCATGCAATCCAATCCAATGCAATCCAATCCTATCCAATCCAATCCAAGGAACGCCGTCCAATCCAAACCAATCCAATCCGATCCAATCCAATCCAATCCAATCCAATCCAAGACACGGCATCCAATCCAATCCAATCCAATCCAAGGATCGGCATCCAAACCAATCCAATCCAATCCAATCCTCTCCATCCAATCCCATCGAATCCAAACCAGTCCAATCCAATCCAGTCCAGTCCAATCCAAGGAACGGGATCCAATCCAATCCAATCCAAATGCAATCCAATCCAATCCAAGGAACGGCATTCAATCCAATCCAATCCAAGGAACGGCATGAAATCCATCCCAATGCAATACAATCCAATACAATACAATACAATACAATCCAGTCGAAGGATCGGCATCCAAACCAATCCAATCCAATCCAACCCAATACAATCCAATCCAAGGAACGGCATCCAATCCATTCCAATGCAGTGCAATCCAGTCCAATCCAATCCGATCCAATCCAATCTAATCCAATCCAATCTAAGGAACGACATTCAATCCAATCCAATCCAATCCAATCCAGTCCAATCCAATCCAATCCAATCCAATGAACGGCATGCAATCCAATCCAATGCAATCCAATCCTATCCCATCCAATCCAAGGAACGCCGTCCAATCCAATCCAATCCAATCCGATCCAATCCAATCCAATCCAATCCAAGAAACGGCATCCAATCCAATCCAATCCAATCCAAGGATCGGCATCCAAACCAATCCAATCCAATCCAATCCACTCCATCCAATCCCATCGAATCCAAACCAGTCCAATCCAATCCAATCAATTCCAATCCTAGGAACGGCATCCAATCCAATCCAATCCAATGAACGGCATGCAATCCAATACAATGCAATCCAATCCTATCCAATCCAATCCAAGGAACGCAATCCAATCCAATCCAATCCAATGCAATCCAAACCGATCCAATCCAATCCAATCCATTCCAATTCAAGGAACGGCTTCCAATCAAATCCAATCCAATCCAATCCAATCCAATCCAAGCCAATCTAATCCAAGGAACGGCATGTAACCAATCCAATCCAATCCAATTCAACGAACGGTATCCAGCCCAATCCAATCCAATCCAATCTAATCCAAGGAACGGCATGAAACCAATCCAATCCAATCCAATCCAACAAACGGCATCCGGCCCAATCCAATCCAATCCAATCTAATCCTATCCAATCCAATCCAAGGAACGCCATCCAATCCAATCCAATTGAATCCAATCCGATTCAATCCAATCCAATCCAATCCAAGAAACGGCATCCAATCCAATGCAATCCAATCCAATGCAATGCCATCCAATCCAATCCAATCCAATCCAATCCAAGGAACGGCATCCAATCCAATCGAATCCAATCCAAACCAATCCAAGCCAAGCCAAGCCAAGCCAATCCAGTCCAATCTGAGGAAGGGCATCCAATCTATTCCAATCCAATCCTATTCAATCCAATCCAAGGAACGGCATCCAATCCACTCCAATCCAATACAATCGAATCCAAACCAATGCAATCCAATCCAATCCAATCCAATCCAATCCAATACAATAAAATACAATCCAGTCGCAGGAACGGCATTCAATCCAATCCAATCCAATCCAATCAAATCCAATCCATCCAATGAACGGCATGCCATCCAATCCAATGCAACCCAATCCAATCCAATTCAATCAGAGTAACGGCATCCAATCCAATCCAATCCAAGGAACGGCATTAAACCAAACCAATCCAATCCAATCCAACGAACGGCATCCTCCCCAATCCAATCCAATCCAATCAAATCCTGTCCAATCCAATCCAAGGAACGCCATCCAATGCATTCCAATCCAATCCGAACCAATCCAATCCAATCCAATCCAATCCAAGAAACGGCATCCAATCCAATCCAATCCAATCCAATCCAATCCAAGAAACGGCATCCAATCCAATCCAATCCAATCCAATCCAAGGATCGGCATCCAAACCTATCCAATCCAATCGAATCCACTCCACTCCAATCCAATCCCATCCCATCCAATCCAATCCAATCCAATCCAATCCAATCCAATGCAATCCAATCCAATCCTATCCAATCCAATCCCAGGAACGCCATCCAATCCAATCCAATCCAATCCGATCCAATCCAACCCAATCCAATCCAAGCCAATCCAAGAAACGGCATCCAATCCAATCCAATCCAATCCAAGGATCGGCATCCAAACCAATCCAATCCAATCCAATCCACTCCATCCAATCCCATCCAATCCAAACCAGTCCAATCCAATCCAGTCCAGTCCAATCCAAGGAGCGGGATCCAATCCAATCCAATCCAATGCAATCCGATCCAATCCAATTCTATCCAATCCAAACAATTCCAATCCTAGGAACGGCATCCAATCCAATCCAATCAAATCCAAGGAACGGAATTCAATCCAATCCAATCCAATCCAGTCCAATGAAACCCAATGCAATCAAAGGAACGGCATCCAATCAAATCCAATCCAACCCAATACAATCCAATCCAATGAACGGCATCCAATCCAATCCAATCCAATCCTATCCAATCGGATCCAATCCAATCCAAGGAAAGGCATCCAATCCATTCCAATGCAATGCAATCCAGTCCAATCCAATCCGATCCAATCCAATCTAATCCAATCCAATCTAAGGAACGACATTCAATCCAATCCAATCCAATCCAATCCAGTCCAATCCAATCCAATCCAATCCAATGAACGGCATGCAATCCAATCCAATGCAATCCAATCCTATCCAATCCAATCCAAGGAACGCCGTCCAATCCAAACCAATCCAATCCGATCCAATCCAATCCAATCCAATCCAATCCAAGACACGGCATCCAATCCAATCCAATCCAATCCAAGGATCGGCATCCAAACCAATCCAATCCAATCCAATCCTCTCCATCCAATCCCATCGAATCCAAACCAGTCCAATCCAATCCAGTCCAGTCCAATCCAAGGAACGGGATCCAATCCAATCCAATCCAAATGCAATCCAATCCAATCCAAGGAACGGCATTCAATCCAATCCAATCCAAGGAACGGCATGAAATCCATCCCAATGCAATCCAATCCAATACAATACAATACAATACAATCCAGTCGAAGGATCGGCATCCAAACCAATCCAATCCAATCCAACCCAATACAATCCAATCCAAGGAACGGCATCCAAATCCATTCCAATGCAGTGCAATCCAGTCCAATCCAATCCGATCCAATCCAATCTAATCCAATCCAATCTAAGGAACGACATTCAATCCAATCCAATCCAATCCAATCCAGTCCAATCCAATCCAATCCAATCCAATGAACGGCATGCAATCCAATCCAATGCAATCCAATCCTATCCCATCCAATCCAAGGAACGCCGTCCAATCCAATCCAATCCAATCCGATCCAATCCAATCCAATCCAATCCAAGAAACGGCATCCAATCCAATCCAATCCAATCCAAGGATCGGCATCCAAACCAATCCAATCCAATCCAATCCACTCCATCCAATCCCATCGAATCCAAACCAGTCCAATCCAATCCAATCAATTCCAATCCTAGGAACGGCATCCAATCCAATCCAATCCAATCCAATCCAAGGAACGGCATTCAATCCAATCCAATCCAATCCAGTCCAATGAAACGAAATGCAATCAAAGGAACGGCATCCAATCGAATCCAATCCAATCCAATCCGGACCAATCCAATCCAACCCAATACAATCCAATCCAATGAACGGCATCCAATCCAATCCAATCCAACCCAATCGGAGCCAATCCAATCCAAGGAACGGCATCCAATCCAATCCAATGCAATGCAATCCAGACAATCCAATCCGATCCAAACCAATCTAATCCAATCCAATCGAAGCAACGACATTCAATCCAATCCAATCCAATCCAATCCAATCCAATGAACGGCATGAAAGCCAATCCAATGCAATCCAATCCTATCCAATCCAATCCAAGGAACGCAATCCAATCCAATCCAATCCAATGCTATCCAAACCGATCCAATCCAATCCAATACATTCCAATTCAAGGAACGGCTTCCAATCAAATCCCATCCAATCCAATCCAATCCAAGCCAATCTAATCCAAGGAACGGCATGAAACCAATCCAATCCAATCCAACGAACGGTATCCAGCCCAATCCAATCCAATCCAATCTAATCCAAGGAATGGCATGAAACCAATCCAATCCAATCCAATCCAACAAACGGCATCCGGCCCAATCCAATCCAATCCAATCTAATCCTATCGAATCCAATCCAAGGAACGCCATCCAATCCAATCCAATTGAATCCAATCCGATTCAATCCAATCCAATCCAATCCAAGGAACGGCATCCAATCCAATCCAATCCAATCCAATCCAATCCGAGGAACGGTATCCAATCCAATCCAATCCAATCCAACGAACGGCATCCAATCCAATCCAATCCAATTCAATGCAATCCAATCCAAGGAACGGCTTCCAATCCAATCCAATCTAATCTAATCCAAGGAACGGCATCCAATCCAATCCAATCCAATTCAATCCAATCCAATCCAAGGAACGGCGTCCAACCCAATCCAATCCAAGCCAATCCAATACAATCTAAGGAACGGCATCCAATCCAATCCAATCCAATTCAATCCTATCCAACAAACGGCATCCAATCCAATCCAATCCAATCCACTCCAATCCAATCCAATCCAATCCAATCCAATCCAATCCAATCCAGTCCAATCCAAGGAAGGGGATCCAATCCCATCCAATCCAATGCAATCCAATCCAATCCAACCCAACAAATCCACTCCAAGCTCAGTAACGGCATCCAATCCAATCCAATCCAATCCAATCCAATCAAATCAAATCCAATCCAGTCCAATCCAATCCAAGGAACGGCATCAAATCCAATCCAACCCAATCCAAACCAATCCAATCCAATCCAAGGAACGGCATGCAATCTAATCCAACCCAATCGAATGTAAGGAACGGCCTCCAATCCAATCCAATCGAAGTAACGGCATCCAATCCAAGCCAATCCAATCCAATGCAATGCAATCCAATCCAATCCAATCCAATCCAAATCAGTCCAATCCAACCCATCCAAAAAAATCCAATCCAATCCAAGGAACGGCATGCAATCCAATCCAATCCAATCCAATCCAATCGAATGTAAGGAACGGCCTTCAATCCAATTCAATCGAAGTAACGGCATCCAATCCAATCCAATCCAATCCAATGCAATGCAATCCAATCCAATCCAATCCAATTCAATTCAATCAAGTCCAATCCAAGCCAATGGAATCCAATCCAATCCAATCCAAGGAACGGCATCCAATCCAATCCAATCCAATCCAATCCGAGGAACGGCATCCAATCCAATCCAATCCAAGGAACGGCATCCAATCCAATCCAATCCAATGCAATCCAATCCAAGGAACGGCTTCCAATCCAATCCAATCCAATCCAATCCAATCTCATCTAATCCAAGGAACGGCATCCAATCCAATCCAATCCAATTCAATGCAATCCAATCCAAGGAACAGCATCCAACCCAATACAATCCCACCCAATCCAATACAACCTAAGGAACGGCATCCAATCCAATCCAATCCAATCCAATCCTATCCAACTAACGGCATCCAATCCAATGCAATTCAAACCACTCCAATCCAATCTAATCCAATCCAATCCAATACAATCCAAGGAAGGGGATCCAATCCCATCCAATCCAATGCAATCCAATCCAATCCAATCCAACAAATCCACTCCCAGCTCAGTAACGGCATCCAATCCAATCCATTCCAATCCAATCCAATCCAGTCCAATCCAATCCAAGGAACGGCATCAAATCCAATCCAACCCAATCCAAACCAATCCACTCCAATCCAATCCAATCCAGTCCAATCCAATCCAAGCAACGGCATCAAATCCAATCCAACCCAATCCAAACCAATCCAATCCAATCCAGGGAACGGCATGCAATCCAATCCAATCCAATCCAATCGAATCGAATGTAAGGAACGGCCTCCAATCCAATCCAATCGAAGTAACGGCATCCAATCCAATGCAATCCAATGCAATGCAATCCAATCCAATCCAATCCAATTCAGTCCAATCCAATCCAATCCAATGCAATCCAAACCAATCCAATCCAATCCAAGGAACGCCATCCAATCCAATCCAATCCAATCCAATCCGAGGAACGTCATCCAATCCAATCCAATCCAAGGAACGGCATCCAATCCAATCCAATCCAATGCAATCCAATCCAAGGAACGGCTTCCAATCCAATCCAATCCAACCCAATCCAATCCAATCCAATCCAATCCAATCCAATCTAACCTAATCCAAGGAACGTCATCCAATCCAATCCAATTCATTCCAATCCAATACAAGGAACGGCATCCAATACAATCCAATACAATCCAATACAATCCAATCCAAACCAATCCAAGACAATACAATACAATCTCAGGAACGGCATCCAATCCAGTCCAATCCAATCCAATCCTATCATATCCCAACCAATGTACGGCATCGAAGCCAATCCTATCCAATCCAATACAATCGAATCGAATCCAATCCACTCCAGTCCAATCAAATCCAATCCAATCCAATCCAATCCAGTCCAGTCCTGTCCAATCCAAGGAAGGGGATCCAATCCCATCCAATCCAATGCAATCCAATCCAATCCAACAAATCCACTTCAAGCTAAGTAACGGCATCCAATCCAATCCAATCCAATCCAATCCAATCAAATCAAATCCAGTCCAATCCATTCCAAGGAACGGCATCAAATCCAATCCAATCCAATCCAATCCAATCCAATCCAATCCAATCCAATCCAATCCAATCCAATCCAATGAACGGCTTGCAATCCAATCCAATCCAATGCAATCCAGTCCATCCCAATCCAATCAAATCCAATCCAATCCAATCCAATCCAATCCAATCGAATGTACGGAACGGCATCCAATCCAATCCACTCGAAGTCACGGCATCCAATCCAATCCAATCCAATCCAATGCAATGCAATCCAATTCAATCCAATCCAATCCAAGGAACGGCATTCAATCCAATCCAATCCAATCCAAGGAACGGCATCCAATCCAATCCAATCCAATCCAATGCAATCCAATCCAAGGAACGGCATGCAATCCAATCCAATCCAATCCAATCCAATCTAATGCAAGGTACGGCATCCAATCCAATTCAATCCAATCCAATCCAATCCATGGAATGGCATCGAATCGAATCGAATCCAATCCAATCCAATCCAATCCTATCCAACGAACGGCATTCAATCCAGTCCGATCCAATTCACTCCAATCCACTCCAATCCAATCCAACCCAATCCAATTCAAACCAATCCAATCCAATCCAGTCCAGTCCAATCCAAGAAACGTCATCCAATCCCAACCAATCCAGTGCAATCCAATCCAATCCATTCCAAGCCAATCAACTCCAAGCTTAGGAACATCATTCAATCCAATCCAATCCAATCCATTCTAATTCAAGGATCGGCATCCAATCCAATCCAATCCAAATCAATCTAATCTCATCCATTCCAATACAATCCAATACAATCCAATCCAGTCCAGTCCAGTCCAATCCAAGGAAGGGGATCCAATCCCATCGAATCCAATGCAATCCAATCCAATCCAATCCAACAAATCCACTCCAAGCTCAGTAACGGCATCCAATCCAATCCAATCCAATCCAATCAAACCCAATCCAGTCCAATCCAATCCAAGGAACGGCATCAAATCCAATCCAACCCAATCCAAACCAATCCAATCCAAGGAACGGCATCCAATCCAATACAATCCAATGCAATCCTATCATATCCCAACCAATGTACGGCATCGAAGCCAATCCTATCCAATCCAATACAATCGAAACGAATCCAATCCACTCCAGTCCAATCAAATCCAATCCAATCCAATCCAATCCAGTCCAGTCCTGTCCAATCCAAGGAAGGGGATCCAATCCCATCCAATCCAATGCAATCCAATCCAATCCAACAAATCCACTTCAAGCTAAGTAACGGCATCCAATCCAATCCAATCCAATCCAATCCAATCAAATCAAATCCAGTCCAATCCATTCCAAGGAACGGCATCAAATTCAATCCAATCCAATCCAATCCAATCCAATCCAATCCAATCCAATGAACGGCTTGCAATCCAATCCAATCCAATGCAATCCAGTCCATCCCAATCCAATCCAATCAAATCCAATCCAATCCAATCCAATCCAATCCAATCCAATCGAATGTACGGAACGGCATCCAATCCAATCCACTCGAAGTCACGGCATCCAATCCAATCCAATCCAATCCAATGCAATGCAATCCAATTCAATCCAATCCAATCCAAGGAACGGCATTCAATCCAATCCAATCCAATCCAAGGAACGGCATCCAATCCAATCCAATCTAATCCAATGCAATCCAATCCAAGGAACGGCATGCAATCCAATCCAATCCAATCCAATCCAATCTAATGCAAGGTACGGCATCCAATCCAATTCAATCCATTCCAATCCAATCCATGGAATGGCATCGAATCGAATCGAATCCAATCCAATCCAATCCAATCCTATCCAACGAACGGCATTCAATCCAGTCCGATCCAATTCACTCCAATCCACTCCAATCCAATCCAGCCCAATCCAATCCAAACCAATCCAATCCAATCCAGTCCAGTCCAATCCAAGAAACGTCATCCAATCCCAACCAATCCAGTGCAATCCAATCCAATCCATTCCAAGCCAATCAACTCCAAGCTTAGGAACATCATTCAATCCAATCCAATCCAATCCATTCTAATTCAAGGATCGGCATCCAATCCAATCCAATCCAAATCAATCTAATCTCATCCATTCCAATACAATCCAATACAATCCAATCCAGTCCAGTCCAATCCAAGGAAGGGGATCCAATCCCATCGAATCCAATGCAATCCAATCCAATCCAATCCAACAAATCCACTCCAAGCTCAGTAACGGCATCCAATCCAATCCAATCCAATCAAACCCAATCCAGTCCAATCCAATCCAAGGAACGGCATCAAATCCAATCCAACCCAATCCAAACCAATCCAATCCAAGGAACGTCATCCAATCCAATACAATCCAATGCAATCCAATCCAAGGAACGGCTTCCAATCCAATCCAATCCAACCCAATCCAATCCAATCCAATCCAGTCCAATCCAATCTAATCTAATCCAGGGAACGTCATCCAATCCAATCCAATTCATTCCAATCCAATCCAAGGAACGGCATCCAATACAAACCAATCCAATCCAATCCAATCCAATACAATCTCAGGAACGGCATCCAATCCAATCCAATCCAATCCAATCCTATCCTATCCCAACCAATGTACGGCATCGAAGCCAATCCTATCCAATCCAATCCAATCGAATCGAATCCAATCCACTCCAGTCCAATCAAATCCAATCCAATCCAATCCAATCCAGTCCAGTCCAATCCAAGGAAGGGGATCCAATCCCATTCAATCCAATGCATTCCAATCCAATCCAATCCAATCCAACAAATCCACTTCAAGCTAAGTAACGGCATCCGATCCAACCCAATCCAATCGAATCCAATCAAATCAAATCCAGTCCAATCCATTCCAAGGAACGGCATCAAATCCAATCCAATCCAATCCAATCCAATCCAATCCAATCCAATCCAATGAACGGCATGCAATCAAATCCAATCCAATGCAATCCAGTCCATCCCAATCCAATCCAATCAAATCCAATCCAATCCATTCCAATCCAATCCAATCCAATCGAATGTACGGAACGGCATCCAATCCAATCCACTCGAAGTAACGACATCCAATCCAATCCAATCCAATCCAATCCAATGCAATGCAATCCAATTCAATCCAATCCAATCCACTCCAGTCCAATCCAATCCAATCCAATGCAATCCAATCCAATCCAATCCAATCCAAGGAACGGCATCCAATCCAACCCAATCCAATCCAATCCAATCCAACCAATCCGAGGAACGGCATCCAATCCAATCCAATCCAATCCAATCCTACCTAATCTAATCCAAGGAACTGCATCCAATCCAATCCAATCCAATTCACTCCAATCCAATCCAAGGAACGGCATCCAATCCAATCCCATCCAATATAATCCAATCCAATCCTATCCTATCCAACGAACGGCATCCAATCCAATCCAATCCAATCCCATCCAATCCAATCCAGTCCAATCCAATTCACGGAATCCAATCCCATCCAATCCAATGCAATCCAATCAAATCCAATCTAAGCCAATCCACTCCAAGCTGAGGAACGGCATCCTATCCAATCCAATCCAATCGAATCATAAGAACATAAGAACATAAGAAATAGGAGCAGGAGTAGGCCATCTAGCCCCTCGAGCCTGCCCCGCCATTCAATAAGATCATGGCTGATCTGACGTGGATCAGTACCACTGACCCGCCTGATCCCCATAACCCTTAATTCCCTTACCGATCAGGAATCCATCCATCCGCGCTTTAAACATATTCAGCGAGGTAGCCTCCACCACCTCAGTGGGCAGAGAATTCCAGAGATTCACCACCCTCTGGGAGAAGAAGTTCCTCCTCAACTCTGTCTTAAACCGACCCCCCTTTATTTTGAGGCTGTGTCCTCTAGTTTTAACTTCCTTACTAAGTGGAAAGAATCTCTCCGCCTCCACCCTATCCAGCCCCCGCATTATCTTATAAGTCTCCATAAGATCCCCCCTCATCCTTCTTACATTTGAATCGAATCCAATCCAATCCAATCCAATCCAATCCAATCCAATCCAATCCAATCCAATCCAATCCAATCCAATCCAATCCAATCCAATCCAATCCAATCCAATCCAATCCAATCCAATCCAATCCAATCCAATCCAAGTAACGGCATCCCATCCAATCCAATCCAAGCCAATCCAATCCAATCCAATGCAATGCAATCCAATCCAAGGAACGGTATCCAATCCAATCCAATCCAATCCAATCCAATCCAAGGAACGGCATTCAATCCAATCCAATCCAATCCAAGGAACGGCATCCAATCCAATCCAATCCAATCCAATGCAATCCAATCCAAGGAACGGCATGCAATCCAATCCAATCCAATCCAATCCAATCCAATCTAATGCAAGGTACGGCATCCAATCCAATTCAATCCAATCCAATCTATTCCATGGAATGGCATCGATTCGAATCGAATCCAATCCAATCCAATCCAATCCTATCCAACGAACGGCATTCAATCCAGTCCGATCCAATCCACACCAATCCACTCCAATCCAATCCAACCCAATCCAATCCAAACCAATCCAATCCAATCCAGTCCAGTCCAGTCCAGTCCAAACCGAGAAACGTGATCCAATCCCAGCCAATCCAGTGCAATCCAATCCAATCCATTCCAAGCCAATCCACTCCAAGCTTAGGAACATCATTCAATCCAGTCCAATCCAATCCAATCTAATTCAAGGATCGGCATCCAATCCAATCCAATCCAATTCAATCTAATCTAATCCATTCCAATCCAATCCAATACAATCCAATCCAGTCCAGTCCAGTCCAATCCAAGGAAGGGGATCCAATCCCATCGAATCCAATGCAATCCAATCCAATCCAATCCAACAAATCCACTCCAAGCTCAGTAACGGCATCCAATCCAATCCAATCCAATCCAATCAAACCCAATCCAGTCCAATCCAATCCAAGGAACGGCATCAAATCCAATCCAACCCAATCCAAACCAATCCAATCCAATCCAATCCAATCCAAGGAACGGCATGCAATCCAATCCAATCCAATCCAATCGAATGAAATGAACGGCCTTCAATCCAATCCAATCGAAGGAACGGCATCCAATCCAATCCAATCCAAGCCAATGCAATCCAATCCAATCCAATCCAAGGAACAGCATCCAATCCAATCCAATGCAATCCAATCCGAGGAACGGCATCCAATCCAATCCAATCCAATCCAACGAACGGCATCCAATCCAATCCAATCCAATTCAATGCAATCCAATCCAAGGAACGGCTTCCAATCTAATCCAATCTAATCTAATCCAAGGAACGGCATCCAATCCAATCCAATCCAATTCAATCCAATCCAATCCAAGGAACGGCATCCAACCCAATCCAATCCAAGCCAATCCAATACAATCTAAGGAACGGCATCCAATCCAATCCAATCCAATTCAATCCTATCCAACAAACGGCATCCAATCCAAACCAATCCAATCCACTCCAATCCAATCCAATCCAATCCAATCCAATCCAATCCAATCCAATCCAATCCAATCCAATCCAGTCCAATCCAAGGAAGGGGATCCAATCTCATCCAATCCAATGCAATCCAATCCAATCCAACCCAACAAATCCACTCCAAGCTCAGTAACGGCATCCAATCCAATCCAATCCAATCCAATCCAATCAAATCCAATCCAGTCCAATCCAATCCAAGGTACGGCATCAAATCCAATCCAACCCAATCCAAACCAATCCAATCCAATCCAAGGAACGGCATGCAATCCAATCCAATCCAATCCAATCCAATCGAATGTAAGGAGCGGCCTCCAATCCAATCCAATCGAAGTAACGGCATCCAATCCAAGCCAATCCATTCCAATGCAATGCAATCCAATCCAATCCAATCCAATCCAATTCAGTCCAATCCAACCCAATCCAAAAAAATCCAATCCAATCCAAGGAACGGCATGCAATCCAATCCAATCCAATCCAATACAATCCAATGTAAGGAACGGCCTTCAATCCAATTCAATCGAAGTAACGGCATCCAATCCAATCCAATCCAATCCAATGCAATGCAATCCAATCCAATCCAATCCAATTCAATTCAATCAAGTCCAATCCAAGCCAATGGAATCCAATCCAATCCAATCCAAGGAACGGCATCCAATCCAATCCAATCCAATCCAATCCAATCCGAGGAACGGCTTCCAATCCAATCCAATCCAATCCAAGGAACGGCATCCAATACAATCCAATCCAATGCAATCCAATCCAAGGAACGGCTTCCAATCCAATCCAATCCAATCCAATCCAATCTCATCTAATCCAAGGAACGGCATCCAATCCAATCCAATCCAATTCAATGCTATCCAATCCAAGGAACAGCATCCAACCCAATACAATCCCACCCAATCCAATACAATCTAAGGAACGGCATCCAATCCAATCCAATCCAATCCAATCCTATCCAACTAACGGCATCCAATCCAATCCAATCCAATCCAATCCAATTCAATCCACTCCAATAAAATCTAATCCAATCCAATCCAATCCAAGGAAGGGGATCCAATCCCATCCAATCCAATGCAATCCAATCCATTCCAATCCAACAAATCCACTCCAAGCTCAGTAACGGCATCCAATCCAATCCAATCCATTCCAATCCAATCCAATCCAATCGAATCCAATCCAGTCCAATACAATCCAAGGAACGGCATCAAATCCAATCGAACCCAATCCAAACCAATCCACTCCAATCCAATCCAATCCAGTCCAATCCAATCCAAGGAACGGCATCAAATCCAATACAACCCAATCCAAACCAATCCAATCCAATCCAATCCAGGGAACGGCATGCAATCCAATCCAATCCAATCCAATCGAATGTAAGGAACGGCCTCCAATCCAATCCAATCGAAGTAACGGCATCCAATCCAATGCAATCCAATGCAATGCAATCCAATCCAATCCAATCCAATTCAGTCCAATCCAATCCAATCCAATGCAATCCAATCCAATCCAATCCAATCCAAGGAACGCCATCCAATCCAATCCAATCCAATCCGAGGAACGTCATCCAATCCAATCCAATCCAATCCAAGGAACGGCATCCAATCCAATCCAATCCAATGCAATCCAATCCAAGGAACGGCTTCCAATCCAATCCAACCCAATCCAATCCAATCCAATCCAATCCAATCCAATCCAATCCAATCTAATCTAATCCAAGGAACGTCATCCAATCCAATCCAATTCATTCCAATTCATTCCAAGGAACGGCATCCAATCCAATCCAATCCAATCCAATTCAATCCAATCCAATCCAATTCAGTCCAATCCAATCCAATCCAATGCAATCCAATCCAATCCAATCCAAGGAACGCCATCCAATCCAATCCAATCCAATCCAATCCGAGGAACGTCATCCAATCCAATCCAATCCAATCCAAGGAACGACATCCAATCCAATCCAATCCAATGCAATCCAATCCAAGGAACGGCTTCCAATCCAATCCAATACAATCCAATCCAAGGAACGGCTTCCAATCCAATCCAATCCAATCCAATCCAATCCAATCCAATCCAATCCAATCCAATCCAATTCAGTCCAATCCAATCCAATCCAATGCAATCCAATCCAATCCAATCCAAGGAACGCCATCCAATCCAATCCAATCCAATCCAATCCGAGGAACGTCATCCAATCCAATCCAATCCAATCCAAGGAACGACATCCAATCCAATCCAATCCAATGCAATCCAATCCAAGGAACGGCTTCCAATACAATCCAATCCAATCCAATCCAATCTAATCTAATCCATGGAACGGCATCCAATTCAATCCAATCCAATTCAATCCAATCCAATCCAAGGAACAGCATCCAACCCAATACAATCCAAGCCAATCCAATTTAATTTAAGGAACGGCATCCAATCCAATCCAATCCAATCCAATCCTATCCACCTAACGGTATCCAATCCAATCCAATCCTATCTAATTTAATCCAAGGAACGGCATCCAATCCAATTCACTCCAATCCAATCCAAGGAACGGCATCCAATCCAATCCAATATAATCCAATCCAATCCTATCCTATCCAACGAACGGCATCCAATCCAATCCAATCCAATCCCATCCAATCCAATCCAGTCCAATCCAATTAACGGAATCCAATCCCATCCAATCCAATGCAATCCAATCAAATCCAATCTAAGCCAATCCACTCCAAGCTGAGGAACGGCATCCAATCCAATCCAATCGAATCGAATCGAATCGAATCCAATCCAATCCAATCCAATCCAATCCAATCCAATCCAAGGAACTGCATCCAATCCAATCCAATCCAATCCAATGCAATCCAATCCAAGGAACGGCTTCCAATCCAATCCAATCCAATCCAATCCAATCCTATCTAATCTAATCCAAGGAACGGCATCCAATCCAATCCAATCCAATTCAATCCAATCCAATCCAAGGAACAGCATCCAACCCAATACAATCCAAGCCAATCCAATACAATCTAAGGAACGGCATCCAATCCAATCAAATCCAATCCAATCCTATCAAACTAACGGCATCCAATCCATTCCAATCCAATCCAATTCAATCCACTCCAATCCAATCTAATCCAATCCAATTCAATCCAATCCAATCCAATCCAATCCAATCCAATCCAATCCAATCCAAGGAAGGGGATCCAATCCCATCCAATCCAATGCACTCCAATCCAATCCAATCCAACAAATCCACTCCAAGCTCAGTAACGGCATCCAATCCAATCCAATCCAATCCAATCCAATCCAATCCAATCCAATCCTGTCCAATCCAATCCAAGGAACGGCATCAAATCCAATCCAACCCATTCCAAACCAATCCACTACAATCCAATCCAATCCAGTCCAATCCAATCCAAGGAACGGCATCAAATCCAATCCAACCCAATCCAAACCAATCCAATCCAATCCAGGGAACGGCATGCAATCCAATCCAATCCAATCCAATCCAATCGAGTCGAATGTAAGGAACGGCCTCCAATCCAATCCAATCGAAGTAACGGCATCCAATCCAATCCAATCCAATCCAATGCAATGCAATCCAATGCAATCCAATCCAATCCAATTCAGTCCAATCCAATCCAATCCAATGCAATCCAATCCAATCCAATCCAAGGAACGCCATCCAATCCAATCCAATCCAATCCGAGGAACGTCATCCAATCCAATCCAATCTAAACCAAGGAACGGCATCCAATCCAATCCAATCCAATGCAAGCCAATCCAAGGAACGGCTTCCAATGCAATCCAATCGAATCGAATCCAATCCAATCTAATCTAATCCAAGGAACGTCATCCAATACAATCCAATTCATTCCAATCCAATCCAAGGAACGGCATCCAATACAATCCAATCCAATCCAATACTATCTCAGGAACGGCATCCAATCAAATCCAATCCAATCCAATACAATCCTATCCTACCCAACCAATGTACGGCATCGAAGCCAATCCTATCCAATCCAATCCACTCGAATCGAATCCAATCCAGTCCAGTCCAATCAAATCCAATCCAATCCAATCCAATCCAATCCAGTCCAGTCCAATCCAAGGAAGGGGATCCAATCCCATCTAATCCAATGCAATCCAATCCAATCCAATCCAATCCAATCCATCAAATCCACTCCAAGCTAAGTAACGGCATCCAATCCATCAAATCCACTCCAAGCTAAATAACGGCATCCAATCCAATCCAATCCAATCCAATCAAATCCATTCCAGTCTAATCCATTCCAAGGAACGGAATCAAATCCAATCCAATCCAATCCAATCCAATCCAATCCAATGAACGGCTTGCAATCCAATCCAATCCAATGCAATCCAGTCCAACCCAATCCAATCCAATCAAATCCAATCCAATCGAATCCAATCCAATCCAATCGAATGTACGGAACGGCATCCAATCCAATCCACTCGAAGTAACGGCATCCAATCCAATCCAATCCAATCCAGTCCAATCCAATCCAATCCAATGCAATCCAATCCAATCCAAGGAACGGCATCCAATCCAATCCAATCCAATCCAATCCAACCAATCCTAGGAACGGCATCCAATCCAATCCAATCCAATCCAAGGAACGGGATCCAATCCAATCTAATCCACTCAAATGCAATCCAATGCAGGGAACGGCTTCAATTCCAATCCAATCCAATCCAATCCAATCCAATCCTATCTAATCTAATCCAAGGTACGGCACCCAATCCAATTCACTCCAATCCAATCCAAGGAACGGCATCCAATCCAATCCAATCCAATATAATCCAATCCAATCCTATCCTATCCAACGAACGGCATCCAATCCAATCCAATCCAATCCCATCCAATCCAATCCAGTCCAATACAATTAACGGAATCCAATCCCATCCAATCCAATGCAATCCAATCAAATCCAATCTAAGCCAATCCACTCCAAGCTGAGGAACGGCATCCAATCCAATCCAATCCAATCGAATAGAATCCAATCCAATCCAATCCAATCCAATACAATCCAATACAATCCAATACAATCCAATCCAAGTAACGGCATCCAATCCAATCCAATCCAAGCCAATCCAAGCCAATCCAATCCAATCCAATCCAATCCAAGGAACGGCATCCAATCCAATACAATTCAATCCAATGCAATCCAATACAAGGAACGGCATCCAATCCAATCCAATCCAATCCAATCCAATCTAATGCAAGGTACGGCATCCAATCCAATTCAATCCAATCCAATCCAATCCATGGAATGGCATCGAATCGAATCGAATCGAATCGAATCCAATCCAATCCAATCCAATCCTATCCAACGAACGGCATTCAATCCAATCCAATCCAATCCATTCCAAGCCAATCCACTCCAAGTTTAGGAACGTCATTCAATCCAATCCAATCCAATCCAATCCAATCTAATTCAAGGATCGGCATCCAATCCAATCTAATCCATTCCAAGCCAATACAATCCAATCCAAGGAACTGCATCAAATCGAATCCAATCCAATCCAATCCAATTCAATACAATACAATACAATACAATACAATCCAATCAAAGGAACGGCTTCCAATCCAATCCAATCCTATTCAATCCATTCCAATCCAATCCAATCCAATCCAATCCAATCCAATCCAATCCAATCTAAGGAACGGCATCCAATCCAATCCAATCCAAACCAGTCCAATCCAAGGAACGGCATCCAATCCAATCCAATCCAATCCAATCCAGTCCTGTCCAATCCATGGAACGGGATCCAATCCCAACCAACCCAATGCAATCAAATCCAATCCAATCCAAGCCAATCCATTCCAAGATAAGGAACGGCATCCAATCCATTCAAATCCAATCCAATCCAACCCAATCCAATCCAAGGATCGGTATCCAATCCAAACCAATCCATTCCAATCCAATCCAATCCAATCCAATCCATTCCATTCCAATCCAATCCAATTCAATCCATTCCAATCCAATCCAATCCAATCCAATCCAATCCAATCCAATCTAAGGAACGGCATCCAATCCAATCCAATCCAAACCAGTCCAATCCAAGGAACGGCATCCAATCCAATCCATTCCATTCCAATCCAATCCAATCCAATCCAATCATACGAACGGCCACCAATCCAATCCAATGTAATCCAATCCAATGCACTCCAATCCAACCCAATCAAAACCAATCCAATCAATTCCAATCCAATGCAATCCAATCGAATGTAAGGAACGGCCTTCAATCCAATTCAATCGACGTAACGGCATCCAATCCAATCCAATCCAATCCAATGCAATCCAATCCAATCCAATCCAATCCAATTCAATCCAATCCAATCCGAGCCAATGGAATCCAATCCAATCCAATCCAAGGAACGGCATCCAATCCAATCCAATCCAATCCAATCCGAGGGACGGCATCCAATCCAATCCAATCCAATCCAAGGAACGGCATCCAATCCAATCCAATCCAATCCAATGAAATCCAATCCAAGGAACGGCTTCCAATCCAATCCAATCCAATCCAATCCAATCCAATCCAATCCAATCCAATCTAATCTAATCCAAGGAACGGCATCCAATCCAATCCAATCCAATTCAATCCAATCCAATCCAAGGAACAGCATCCAACCCAATACAATCCAAGCCAAACCAATTTAATTTAAGGAACGGCATCCAATCCAATCCAATCCAATCCTATCCAACTAACGGTATCCAATCCAATCCAATCCTAACTAATCTAATCCAAGGAACGGCATCCAATCCAATTCACTCCAATCCAATCCAAGGAACGGCATTCAATCCAATCCATTCCAATATAATCCAATCCAATCCTATCCTATCCAACGAACGGCATCCAATCCAATCCAATCCAATCCCATCCAATCCAATCCAGTCCAATCCAATTAACGGAATCCAATCCCATCCAATCCAATGCAATCCAATCAAATCCAATCTAAGCCAATCCACTCCAAGCTGAGGAACGGCATCCAATCCTATCCAATCCAATCGAATCCAATCCAATCCAATCCAATCCAATCCAATCCAATCCAATCCAATCCAATCCAATCCAATCCAATACAATCCAAGTAACGGCATCCAATCCAATCCAATCCAAGCCAATCCAAGCCAATCCAAGCCAATCCAATCCAATCCTATCCAATCCAAGGAACGGCATCCAATCCAATCCAATCCAATGCAATCCAATTCAAGGAACGGCATCCAATCCAATCCAATCCAATCCAACCTAATGCAAGGTACGGCATCCAATCCAATTCAATCCAATCCAATACAATCCATGGAATGGCATCGAATCGAATCCAATCCAATCCAATCCAATCCAATCCAATCCTATCCAACGAACGGCATTCAATCCAGTCCGATTCAATCCACTCCAATCCACTCCAATCCAGTCCAGTCCAATCCAAGATACGTGATCCAATCCCAGCCAATCCAGTGCAATCCAATCCAATCCATTCCAAGCCAATCCACTCCAAGCTTAGGAACGTCATTCAATCCAATCCAATCCAATCCAACCCAATCTAATTCAAGGATCGGCATCCAATCCAATCTAATCCATTCCAAGCCAATCCAATCCAATCCAAGGAACGGCATCAAATCGAATCCAATCCAATCCAATCCAATCCCGTCCAATACAATACAATATAATCCAATCCAATCCAAGGAACGGCTTCCAATCCAATCCAATCCTATTCAATCCATTCCAATCCAATCCAATCCAATCCAATCTAAGGAACGGCATCCAATCCAATCCAATCCAAACCAGTCCAATCCAAGGAACGGCATCCAATCCAATCCATTCCAATCCAATCCAATCCAATCCAATCCAATCCAATCCAATCCAATCCAGTCCTGTCCAATCCATGGAACGGGATCCAATCCCAACCAACACAATGCAATCAAATCCAATCCAATCCAAGCCAATCCATTCCAAGATAAGGAACGGCATCCAATCCATTCAAATCCAATCCAATCCAACCCAATCCAATCCAAGGATCGGTATCCAATCCAAACCAATCCATTCCAATCCAATCCAATCCAATCAAATCCATTCCAATTCAATCCAATCCAATCCAATCCAATTCAATCCATTCCAATCCAATCCAATCCAATCCAATCTAAGGAACGGCATCCAATCCAATCCAATCCAAACCAGTCCAATCCAAGGAACGGCATCCAATCCAATCCATTCAAATCCAATCCAATCCAATCCAATCCAATCCTATCATACGAACGGCCACCAATCCAATCCAATGTAATCCAATCCAATGCACTCCAATCCAACCCAATCCAAACCAATCCAATCAATTCCAATCCAATGCAATCCAATCGAATGTAAGGAACGGCCTTCAATCCAATTCAATCGACGTAACGGCATCCAATCCAATCCAATCCAATCCAATGCAATCCAATCCAATCCAATCCAATCCAATCCAATCCAATTCAATCCGATCCAATCCGAGCCAATGGAATCCAATACAATCCAATCCAAGGAACGGCATCCAATCCAATCCAATCCAATCCAATCCAATCCAATCCGAGGAACGGCATCCAATCCAATCCAATCCAAGGAAGGGCATCCAATCCAATCCAATCCAATCCAATGCAATCCAATCCAAGGAACGGCTTCCAATCCAATCCAATCCAATCCAATCCAATCTAATCTAATCCAAGGAACGGCATCCAATCCAATCCAATCCAATTCAATCCAATCCAATCCAAGGAACAGCATCCAACCCAAAACAATCCAAGCCAATCCAATTTAATTTAAGGAACGGCATCCAATCCAATCCAATCCAATCCTCTCCAACTAACGGCATCCAATCCAATCCAATCCAATCCAATCCAATCCAATCAAAGGAACGGCTTCCAATCCAATCCAATCCAAACCAGTCCAATCCAAGGAACGGCATCCAATCCAATCCATTCCAATCCAATCCAATCCAATCCATTCCAATCCAATCCTATCATACGAACGGCCACCAATCCAATCCAATGTAATCCAATCCAATGCACTCCAATCCAACCCAATCCAAACCAATCCAATCAATTCCAATCCAATCCAATCCAATCGAATGTAAGGAACGGCCTTCAATCCAATTCAATCGACGTAACGGCATCCAATCCAATCCAATCCAATCCAATGCAATCCAATCCAATCCAATCCAATCCAATTCAATCCTATCCAATCCGAGCCAATGGAATCCAATCCAATCCAATCCAAGGAACGGCATCCAATCCAATCCAATCCAATCCAATCCAATCCAATCCGAGGAACGGCATCCAATCCAATCCAATCCAATCCAAAGAACGGCATCCAATCCAATCCAATCCAATCCAATGCAATCCAATACAAGGAACGGCTTCCAATCCAATCCAATCCAATCCAATCCAAACCTATCATACGAACGGCCACCAATCCAATCCAATGTAATCCAATCCAATGCACTCCAATCCAACCCAATCCAAACCAATCCAATCAATTCCAATCCAATGCAATCCAATCGAATGTAAGGAACGGCCTTCAATCCAATTCAATCGACGTAACGGCATCCAATCCAATCCAATCCAATCCAATGCAATCCAATCCAATCCAATCCAATCCAATTCAATCCAATCCGAGCCAATGGAATCCAATCCAATCCAATCCAAGGAACGGCATCCAATCCAATCCAATCCAATCCAAAGAACGGCATCCAATCCAATCCAATCCAATCCAATGCAATCCAATACAAGGAACGGCTTCCAATCCAATCCAATCCAATCCAATCCAATCCAATCCAATCAAATCCAATCTAATCTAATCTAATCCAAGGAACGGCATCCAATCCAATCCAATCCAATTCAATCCAATCCAATCCAAGGAACAGCATCCAACCCAATACAATCCAAGCCAATCCAATACAATCTAAGGAACGGCATCCAATCCAATCCAATCCAATCCAATCCTATCCAACTAACGGCATCCAATCCAATCCAATCCAATCCAATCCAATTCAATCCACTCCAATCCAATCTCATCCAATCCAATCCAATCCAATCCAATCCAAGGAAGGGGATCCAATCCCATCCAATCCAATGCAATCCAATCAAATCCAATCCAACAAATCCACTCCAAGCTCAGTAACGGCATCCAATCCAATCCAATCCAATCCAATCCAATCCAATCCAATCCAGTCCAATCCAATCCAAGGAACGGCATCAAATCCAATCCAACCGAATCCAAACCATTCCACTACAATCCAATCCAATCCAGTCCAATCCAATCCAAGGAACGGCATCAAATCCAATCCAACCCAATCCAAACCAATCCAATCAAATCCAGGGAACGGCATGCAGTCCAATCCAATCCAATCCAATCCAATCGAATGTAAGGAACGGCCTCCAATCCAATCCAATCGAAGTAACGGCATCCAATCCAATCGTATCCAATGCAATGCAATCCAATCCAATCCAATCCAATCCAATTCAGTCCAATCCAATCCAATCCAATGCAATCCAATCCAATACAATCCAAGGAACGCCAACCAATCCAATCCAATCCAATCCGAGGAACGTCATCCAATCCAATCCAATCCAATCCAAGGAACGGCATCCAATCCAATCCAATCCAGTCCAATGCAATCCAACCCAAGGAACGGCTTCCAATCCAATCCAATCCAATCCAATCGAATCCAATCCAATCCAATCCAATCTAATCTAATCCAAGGAACGTCATTCAATCCAATCCAATTCATTCCAATTTAATTCAAGGAACGGCATCCAATACAATCCAATCCAATCCAATCCAATACTATCACAGGAACGGCATCCAATCAAATCCAATCCAATCCAATCCAATCCTATCCTACCCAACCAATGTTCGGCATCGAAGCCAATCCTATCCAATCCAATCCACTCGAATCGAATCCAATCCAGTCCAGTCCAATCAAATCCAATCCAATCCAATCCAATCCAATCCTGTCCAGTCCAATCCAAGGAAGGGGATCCAATCCCATCTAATCCAATGCAATCCAATCCAATCCAATCCAACAAATCCACTCCAAGCTAAGTAACGGCATCCAATCCAATCCAATCCAATCCAATCAAATCCATTCCAGTCCAATCCATTCCAAGGAACGGCATCAAATCCAATCCAATCCAATCCAATCCAATCCAATCCAATCCAATCCAATCCAATCCAATCCAATGAACGGCATGCAATCCAATCCAATCCAATGCAATCCAGTCCAACCCAATCCAATCCAATCCAATCAAATCCAATCCAATCCAATCCAATCGAATGTACGGAACGGCAACCAATCCAATCCACTCGAAGGAACGGCATCCAATCCAATCCAATCAAATCCAATGCAATGCAATCCAATTCAATCCAATCCAATCCAATCCAGTCCAATCCAATCCAATCCAATGCAATGCAATCCAATACAATCCAAGGAACGGCATCCAATCCAATCCAATCCAATCCAATCCAACCAATCCGAGGAACGGCATCCAATCCAATCCAATCCAATCCAAGGAACGGGATCCAATCCAATCTAATCCACTCAAATGCAATCCAATCCAAGGAACGGCTTCAATTCCAATCCAATCCAATCCAATCCAATCCTATCTAATCTAATCCAAGGAACGGCATCCAATCCAATTCCCTCCAATCCAATCCAAGGAACGGCATCCAATCCAATCCAATCCAATATAATCCAATCCAATCCTATCCTATCCAACGAACGGCATCCTATCCAATCCAATCCAATACAATCCCATCCAATCCAATCCAGTCCAATCCAATTAACGGAATCCAATCCCATCCAATCCAATGCAATCCAATCAAATCCAATCTAAGCCAATCCACTCCAAGCTGAGGAACGGCATCCAATCCAATCCAATCCAATCGAATCCAATCCAATCCAATCCAATCCAATCCAATTCAATCCAATCCAATACAAAGCAATACAATCCAATCCCATCCAAGTAACGGCATCCAATCCAATCCAATCCAAGCCAATCCAAGCCAATCCAATCCAATCCAATCCATTCCAAGGAACGGCATCCAATCCAATCCAATCCAATCCAATGCAATCCAATCCAAGGAACGGCATCCAATCCAATCCAATCCAATCCAATCTAATGCAAGGTACGGCATACAATCCAATTCAATCCAATCCAATCCAATCCATGGAATGGCATCGAATCGAATCGAATCCAATCCAATCCAATCCAATCCTATCCAACGAACGGCATTCAATCCAGTCAGATTCAATCCACCCCAATCCACTCCAATCCAGTCCAGTCCAATCCAAGAAACGTGATCCAATCCCAGCCAATCCAGTGCAATCCAATCCAATCCATTCCAAGCCAATCCACTCCAAGCTTAGGAACGTCATTCAATCCAATCCAATCCAATCCAATCTAAGTCAAGGATCGGCATCCAATCCAATCAAATCCATTCCAAGCCAATCCAATCCAAGGAACGGCATCAAATCGAATCGAATCCAATCCAATCCAATCCACTACAATACAATACAATATAATCCAATCCAATCCAAGGAACGGCTTGCAATCCAATCCAATCCTATTCAATCCATTCCAATCCAATCCAATCCAATCTAAGGAACGGCATTCAATCCAATCCAATCCAAACCAGTCCAATCCAAGGAACGGCATCCAATCCAATCCATTCCAATCCAATCCAATCCAATCCAATCCAATCCAATCCTATCATACGAACGGCCACCAATCCAATCCAATCCAATCTAATCCAATCCAATGCACTCCAATGCAATCCAATCCAATCCAATCCACTCCTGTCCAATCCATGGAACGGGATCCAATCCCAACCAACCCAATGCAATCAAATCCAATCCAATCCAAGCCAGTCCATTCCAAGATAAGGAACGGCATCCAATCCATTCAAATCCAATCCAATCCAACGCAATCCAATCCAAGGATCGGTATCCAATCCAAACCAATCCATTCCAATCCAATCCAATCCAATCCAATCCATTCCAATCCAATCCAATCCAATTCAATCTAATACATTCCAAAGAACGGCATCCAATCCAATCCAATCCAAGTAACGGCATCCAATCCAATCCAATCCAATCCAATGCAATTCAATCCAATCCAATCCAATCTATATCCTATCCTATCCAATCCAATCCAATCCAATCAAATGCAATCCAATCCAATCCAAGGTACGGCATCCAATCCAATCTACTTCAATGCAAGGAGCATCCGGAACAAGGTAGATGAACTTGGGGCGTGGATTGGTACTTGGGACTACGATGTTGTGGCCATTACGGAGACGTGGGTAGAACAAGGACAGGAATGGTTGTTGGACGTTCCGGGGTATAGATGTTTCACTAAGTGTAGGGAAGCTGGTAAAAGAGGTGGAGGAGTGGCATTGTTAATCAAGGATAGTTTAACGGCTGCGGAAAGGCACTTCGTGGGGGATCTGCACACTGAGGTAATATGGGCTGAAGTTAGAAATAGGAAAGGAGCGGTCACGTTGCTAGGAGTTTACTATAGGCCCCCAAATAGTAATAGAGATGTGGAGGAAGAAATTGCTAAGCAGATTATGGATATGTGTGGGGGTCACAGGGTAGTTGTCATGGGGGACTTTAACTTTCCAAATATTGATTGGAACCTTTGTAGGTCAAATAGTTTGGATGGGGCAGTTTTTGTGCAGTGTGTGCGGGAGGGTTTCCTGAAAAATATGTGGATGGGCCGACTAGAGGTGAGGCCACATTGGATTTGGTACTGGGAAATGAACCGGGCCAAGTGTTAGATTTGGTTGTGGGAGAGCAATTTGGAGATAGTGACCACAATTCGGTGTCTTTTGTTATTGCAATGGAGAGGGATAGGGCCGTACGGCAGGGCAAGGTTTACAATTGGGGGAGGGGTAATTATGATGCGATTAGGCAAGAATTAGGGGGCATAAGTTGGGAACAGAAACTGTCAGAGAAAGGAACTAATGAAAAGTGGAATTTTTTCAAGGAACAAATACTGGATGTCCTTGATAGGTATGTTCCTGTCAGGCAGGGAGGAAATGGCCGAGTGAGGGAACCATGGTTCACAAAAGAGGTGGAATGTCTTGTGAAAAGGAAGAGGGAAGCTTATGTCGGGATGAGGAAACAAGGTTCAGATGGCTCGATTGAGGGTTACAAGTTAGCAAGGAATGAGCTGAAAAAGGGGCTTAGGAGAGCTAGGAGGGGACATGAGAAGTCCTTGGCGGGTCGGATCAAGGAAAACCCCAAGGCTTTTTACTCTTATGTGAGGAATAAAAGAATGACCAGGGTGAGGTTAGGGCCGGTCAAGGACAGTAGTGGGAACTTGTGTATGGAGTCAGTAGAGATAGGCGAGGTGATGAATGAATACTTTTCTTCAGTGTTCACCAAGGAGAGGGGCCATGTTTTTGAGGAAGAGAAGGTGTTACAGGCTAATAGGCTGGAGGAAATAGATGTTCGGAGGGAGGATGTCCTGGCAGTTTTGAATAAACTGAAGGTCGATAAGTCCCCTGGGCCTGATGAAATGTATCCTAGGATTCTTTGGGAGGCAAGGGATGAGATTGCAGAGCCTTTGGCGTTGATCTTTGGGTCCTCGCTGTCCACGGGGATGGTGCCAGAGGACTGGAGAATGGCGAATGTTGTTCCTCTGTTTAAGAAAGGAAATAGAAATGACCCTGGTAATTATAGACCGGTTAGTCTTACTTCGGTGGTTGGTAAATTGATGGAAAGGGTCCTTAGGGATGGGATTTACGACCATTTAGAAAGATGCGGATTAATCCGAGATAGTCAGCACGGTTTCGTGAAGGGCAAGTCGTGCCTCAGAAATTTGATAGAATTTTTTGAGGAGGTAACTAAGTGTGTTGATGAAGGTAGGGCAGTTGATGTCATATACATGGATTTTAGTAAGGCGTTTGATAAGGTCCCCCATGGTCGGCTTATGATGAAAGTGAGGAGGTGTGGGATAGAGGGAAAGTTGGCCGATTGGATAGGCAACTGGCTGTCTGACCGAAGACAGAGGGTGGTGGTCGATGGAAAATTTTCGGATTGGAGGCAGGTTGCTAGCGGTGTGCCGCAGGGATCAGTGCTTGGTCCTCTGCTCTTTGTGATTTTTATTAATGACTTAGAGGAGGGGGCTGAAGGGTGGATCAGTAAATTTACTGATGACACCAAGATTGGTGGAGTAGTGGATGAGGTGGAGGGCTGTTGTAGGCTGCAAAGAGACATAGATAGGATGCAAAGCTGGGCTGAAAAATGGCAAATGGAGTTTAACCCTGATAAATGTGAGGTGATTCATTTTGGTAGGACAAATTTAAATGTGGATTACAGGGTCAAAGGTAGGGTTCTGAAGACTGTGGAGGAACAGAGAGATCTTGGGGTCCATATCCACAGATCTCTAAAGGTTGCCACTCAAGTGGATAGAGCTGTGAAGAAGGCCTGTAGTGTGTTAGCTTTTATTAACAGGGGGTTGGAGTTTAAGAGCCGTGGGGTTATGCTGCAACTGTACAGGACCTTGGTGAGACCACATTTGGAATATTGTGTGCAGTTCTGGTCACCTCACTATAGGAAGGATGTGGAAGCGCTGGAAGGAGTGCAGAGGAGATTTACCAGGATGCTGCCTGGTTTGGAGGGTAGGTCTTATGAGGAAAGGTTGAGGGAGCTAGGGCTATTCTCTCTGGAGCGGAGGAGGCTGAGGGGAGACTTAATAGAGGTGTATAAAATGATGAAGGGGATAGATAGAGTGAACGTTCAAAGACTATTTCCTCGGGTGGATGGAGCTATTACAAGGGGGCATAACTAAAGGGTTCGTGGTGGGAGATACAGGACGGATATCAGAGGTAGGTTATTTACGCAGAGAGTGGTTGGGGTGTGGAATGGACTGCCTGCAGTGATAGTGGAGTCAGACACTTTAGAAACATTTAAGCGGTTATTGGATAGGCACATGGAGCACACCAGGATGATAGGGAGTGGGATAGCTTGATCTTGGTTTCAGATAAAGCTCGGCACAACATCGTGGGCCGAAGGGCCTGTTCTGTGCTGTACTGTTCTATGTTCTATGAATCCAATCCAATCGAATCCAATCCAAGGAACGGATTCCAATCCAATCCAATCCAATCCAAGGATCGCCATCCAATCCAATCCAATCCAATCCAATGCAATCCAATCCAATCCAATCCAATCCAATCCAATTCAATCCAATCCAATCCGAGCCAATGGAATCCAATCCAATCCAATCCAAGGAACGGCATCCAATCCAATCCAATCCAATCCAATCCAATCCGAGGAACGGCATCCAATCCAATCCAATCCAATCCAATCCAAGGAACGGCATCCAATCCAATCCAATCCAATCCAATGCAATCCAATCCAAGGAACGGCTTCCAATCCAATCCAATCCAATCCAATCCAATCCAATCCAATCCAATCCAATCCAATCTAATCTAATCTAATCCAAGGAACGGCATCCAATCCAATCCAATTCAATTCAATCCAATCCAATCCAAGGAACAGCATCCAACCCAATACAATCCAAGCCAATCGAAAACAATCTAAGGAACGGCATCCAATCCAATCCAATCCAATCCAATCCTATCCAACTAACGGCATCCAATCCAATCCAATCCAATCCAATCCAATTCAATCCACTCCAATCCAATCTAATCCAATCCAATCCAATCCAATCCAATCCAATCCAAGGAAGGGGATCCAATCCCATCCAATCCAATGCAATCCAATCCAATCCAATCCAACAAATCCACTCCAAGCTCAGTAACGGCATCCAATCCAATCCAATCCAATCCAATCCAATCCAATCCAGTCCAATCCAATCCAAGGAACGGCATCAAATCCAATCCAACCCAATCCAAACCAATCCACTACAATCCAATCCAATCCAGTCCAATCCAATCCAAGGAACGGCATCAAATCCAATCCAACCCAATCCAAACCAATCCAATCCAATCCAGGGAACGGCATGCAATCCAATCCAATCCAATCCAAACGAATCGAATGTAAGGAACGGCCTCCAATACAATCCAATCGAAGTAACGGCATCCAATCGAATCCAATCCTATCCAATGCAATCCAATCCAATCCAATCCAATCCAATTCAGTCCAATCCAATCCAATCCAATGCAATCCAATCCAATCCAATCCAAGGAACGCCATCCAATCCAATCCAATCCAATCCGAGGAACGTCATCCAATCCAATCCAATCCAAGGAACGGCATCCAATCCAATCCAATCCAATCCAATGCAATCCGATCCAATGCAATCCAATCCAATCCAATACAAGGAACGGCATCCAAACCAATCCAATTCATTGCAATCCAATCCAATCCAATCCAATCCAATCCTATCCAATCTAAGGAACGGCTTCCAATGCAATCCAATCCAATCCAATCCTATCTAATCTAATCCAAGGTACGGCATCCAATCCAATTCACTCCAATCCAATCCAAGGAACGGCATCCAATCCAATCCAATCCAATATAATCCAATCCAATCCTATCCTATCCAACGAACGGCATCCAATCCAATCCAATCCAATCCCATCCAATCCAATCCAGTCCAATACAATTAACGGAATCCAATCCCATCCAATCCAATGCAATCCAATCAAATCCAATCTAAGCCAATCCACTCCAAGCTGAGGAACGGCATCCAATCCAATCCAATCCAATCGAATAGAATCCAATACAATCCAATCCAATCCAATCCAATACAATCCAATACAATCCAATCCAATCCAATCCAAGTAACGGCATCCAATCCAATCCAATCCAAGCCAATCCAAGCCAATCCAATCCAATCCAATCCAATCCAAGGAACGGCATCCAATCCAATACAATTCAATCCAATGCAATCCAATCCAAGGAACGGCATCCAATCCAATCCAATCCAATCCAATCCAATCTAATGCAAGGTACGGCATCCAATCCAATTCAATCCAATCCAATCCAATCCATGGAATGGCATCGAATCGAATCGAATCGAATCCAATCCAATCCAATCCTATCCAACGAACGGCATTCAATCCAATCCAATCCAATCCATTCCAAGCCAATCCACTCCAAGTTTAGGAACGTCATTCAATCCAATCCAATCCAATCCAATCCAATCTAATTCAAGGATCGGCATCCAATCCAATCTAATCCATTCCAAGCCAATCCAATCCAATCCAAGGAACTGCATCAAATCGAATCCAATCCAATCCAATTCAATACAATACAATACAATATAATCCAATCCAATCAAAGGAACGGCTTCCAATCCAATCCAATCCTATTCAATCCATTCCAATCCAATCCAATCCAATCCAATCCAATCCAATCTAAGGAACGGCATCCAATCCAATCCAATCCAAACCAGTCCAATCCAAGGAACGGCATCCAATCCAATCCAATACAATCCAATCCAGTCCTGTCCAATCCATGGAACGGGATCCAATCCCAACCAACCCAATGCAATCAAATCCAATCCAATCCAAGCCAATCCATTCCAAGATAAGGAACGGCATCCAATCCATTCAAATCCAATCCAATCCAACCCAATCCAATCCAAGGATCGGTATCCAATCCAAACCAATCCATTCCAATCCAATCCAATCCAATCCAATCCATTCCATTCCAATCCAATCCAATTCAATCCATTCCAATCCAATCCAATCCAATCCAATCCAATCCAATCCAATCTAAGGAACGGCATCCAATCCAATCCAATCCAAACCAGTCCAATCCAAGGAACGGCATCCAATCCAATCCATTCCATTCCAATCCAATCCAATCCAATCCAATCATACGAACGGCCACCAATCCAATCCAATGTAATCCAATCCAATGCACTCCAATCCAACCCAATCAAAACCAATCCAATCAATTCCAATCCAATGCAATCCAATCGAATGTAAGGAACGGCCTTCAATCCAATTCAATCGACGTAACGGCATCCAATCCAATCCAATCCAATCCAATGCAATCCAATCCAATCCAATCCAATCCAATCCAATTCAATCCAATCCAATCCGAGCCAATGGAATCCAATCCAATCCAATCCAAGGAACGGCATCCAATCCAATCCAATCCAATCCAATCCAATCCGAGGGACGGCATCCAATCCAATCCAATCCAATCCAAGGAACGGCATCCAATCCAATCCAATCCAATCCAATGCAATCCAATCCAAGGAACGGCTTCCAATCCAATCCAATCCAATCCAATCCAATCTAATCTAATCCAAGGAACGGCATCCAATCCAATCCAATCCAATTCAATCCAATCCAATCCAAGGAACAGCATCCAACCCAATACAATCCAAGCCAAACCAATTTAATTTAAGGAACGGCATCCAATCCAATCCAATCCAATCCTATCCAACTAACGGTATCCAATCCAATCCAATCCTATCTAATCTAATCCAAGGAACGGCATCCAATCCAATTCACTCCAATCCAATCCAAGGAACGGCATTCAATCCAATCCATTCCAATATAATCCAATCCAATCCTATCCTATCCAACGAACGGCATCCAATCCAATCCAATCCAATCCCATCCAATCCAATCCAGTCCAATCCAATTAACGGAATCCAATCCCATCCAATCCAATGCAATCCAATCAAATCCAATCTAAGCCAATCCACTCCAAGCTGAGGAACGGCATCCAATCCTATCCAATCCAATCGAATCCAATCCAATCCAATCCAATCCAATCCAATCCAATCCAATACAATCCAATCCAATACAATCCAAATAACGGCATCCAATCCAATCCAATCCAAGCCAATCCAAGCCAATCCAATCCAATCCTATCCAATCCAAGGAACGGCATCCAATCCAATCCAATCCAATGCAATCCAATTCAAGGAACGGCATCCAATCCAATCCAATCCAATCCAACCTAATGCAAGGTACGGCATCCAGTCCAATTCAATCCAATCCAATACAATCCATGGAATGGCATCGAATCGAATCCAATCCAATCCAATCCAATCCAATCCTATCCAACGAACGGCATTCAATCCAGTCCGATTCAATCCACTCCAATCCACTCCAATCCAGTCCAGTCCAATCCAAGATACGTGATCCAATCCCAGCCAATCCAGTGCAATCCAATCCAATCCATTCCAAGCCAATCCACTCCAAGCTTAGGAACGTCATTCAATCCAATCCAATCCAATCCAACCCAATCTAATTCAAGGAGCGGCATCCAATCCAATCTAATCCATTCCAAGCCAATCCAATCCAATCCAAGGAACGGCATCAAATCGAATCCAATCCAATCCAATCCAATCCCGTCCAATACAATACAATATAATCCAATCCAATCCAAGGAACGGCTTCCAATCCAATCCAATCCTATTCAATCCATTCCAATCCAATCCAATCCAATCCAATCTAAGGAACGGCATCCAATCCAATCCAATCCAAACCAGTCCAATCCAAGGAACGGCATCCAATCCAATCCATTCCAATCCAATCCAATCCAATCCAATCCAATCCAATCCAATCCAATCCAATCCAATCCAATCCAGTCCTGTCCAATCCATGGAACGGGATCCAATCCCAACCAACACAATGCAATCAAATCCAATCCAATCCAAGCCAATCCATTCCAAGATAAGGAACGGCATCCAATCCATTCAAATCCAATCCAATCCAACCCAATCCAATCCAAGGATCGGTATCCAATCCAAACCAATCCATTCCAATCCAATCCAATCCAATCAAATCCATTCCAATTCAATCCAATCCACTCCAATCCAATTCAATCCATTCCAATCCAATCCAATCCAATCCAATCCAATCCAATCCAATCTAAGGAACGGCATCCAATCCAATCCAATCCAAACCAGTCCAATCCAAGGAACGGCATCCAATCCAATCCATTCAAATCCAATCCAATCCAATCCTATCATACGAACGGCCACCAATCCAATCCAATGTAATCCAATCCAATGCACTCCAATCCAACCCAATCCAAACCAATCCAATCAATTCCAATCCAATGCAATCCAATCGAATGTAAGGAACGGCCTTCAATCCAATTCAATCGACGTAACGGCATCCAATCCAATCCAATCCAATCCAATGCAATCCAATCCAATCCAATCCAATCCAATCCAATTCAATCCAATCCAATCCGAGCCAATGGAATCCAATACAATCCAATCCAAGGAACGGCATCCAATCCAATCCAATCCAATCCAATCCAATCCAATCCAATCCGAGGAACGGCATCCAATCCAATCCAATCCAAGGAAGGGCATCCAATCCAATCCAATCCAATCCAATGCAATCCAATCCAAGGAACGGCTTCCAATCCAATCCAATCCAATCCAATCTAATCTAATCCAAGGAACGGCATCCAATCCAATCCAATCCAATTCAATCCAATCCAATCCAAGGAACAGCATCCAACCCAAAACAATCCAAGCCAATCCAATTTAATTTAAGGAACGGCATCCAATCCAATCCAATCCAATCCAATCCTATCCAACTAACGGCATCCAATCCAATCCAATCCAATCCAATCCAATCAAAGGAACGGCTTCCAATCCAATCCAATCCAAACCAGTCCAATCCAAGGAACGGCATCCAATCCAATCCATTCCAATCCAATCCAATCCATTCCAATCCAATCCTATCATACGAACGGCCACCAATCCAATCCAATGTAATCCAATCCAATGCACTCCAATCCAACCCAATCCAAACCAATCCAATCAATTCCAATCCAATCCAATCCAATCGAATGTAAGGAACGGCCTTCAATCCAATTCAATCGACGTAACGGCATCCAATCCAATCCAATCCAATCCAATGCAATCCAATCCAATCCAATCCAATCCAATTCAATCCTATCCAATCCGAGCCAATGGAATCCAATCCAATCCAATCCAAGGAACGGCATCCAATCCAATCCAATCCAATCCAATCCGAGGAACGGCATCCAATCCAATCCAATCCAATCCAAAGAACGGCATCCAATCCAATCAAATCCAATCCAATGCAATCCAATACAAGGAACGGCTTCCAATCCAATCCAATCCAATCCAATCCAATCCTATCATACGAACGGCCACCAATCCAATCCAATGTAATCCAATCCAATGCACTCCAATCCAACCCAATCCAAACCAATCCAATCAATTCCAATCCAATGCAATCCAATCGAATGTAAGGAACGGCCTTCAATCCAATTCAATCGACGTAACGGCATCCAATCCAATCCAATCCAATCCAATGCAATCCAATCCAATCCAATCCAATCCAATCCAATTCAATCCAATCCAATCCGAGCCAATGGAATCCAATACAATCCAATCCAAGGAACGGCATCCAATCCAATACAATCCAATCCAATCCAATCCCATCCAATCCAATGCAATCCAATCAAATCCAATCCAACAAATCCACTCCAAGCTCAGTAACGGCATCCAATCCAATCCAATCCAATCCAATCCAATCCAATCCAATCCAGTCCAATCCAATCCAAGGAACGGCATCAAATCCAATCCAACCGAATCCAAACCATTCCACTACAATCCAATCCAATCCAGTCCAATCCAATCCAAGGAACGGCATCAAATCCAATCCAACCCAATCCAAACCAATCCAATCCAATCCAGGGAACGGCATGCAGTCCAATCCAATCCAATCCAATCCAATCGAATGTAAGGAACGGCCTCCAATCCAATCCAATCGAAGTAACGGCATCCAATCCAATCCAATCGTATCCAATGCAATGCAATCCAATCCAATCCAATCCAATCCAATTCAGTCCAATCCAATCCAATCCAATCCAATGCAATCCAATCCAATACAATCCAAGGAACGCCAACCAATCCAATCCAATCCAATCCGAGGAACGTCATCCAATCCAATCCAATCCAATCCAAGGAACGGCATCCAATCCAATCCAATCCAATCCAATGCAATCCAACCCAAGGAACGGCTTCCAATCCAATCCAATCCAATCCAATCGAATCCAATCCAATCCAATCCAATCTAATCTAATCCAAGGAACGTCATTCAATCCAATCCAATTCATTCCAATCTAATTCAAGGAACGGCATCCAATACAATCCAATCCAATCCAATCCAATACTATCACAGGAACGGCATCCAATCAAATCCAATCCAATCCAATCCAATCCTATCCTACCCAACCAATGTTCGGCATCGAAGCCAATCCTATCCAATCCAATCCACTCGAATCGAATCCAATCCAGTCCAGTCCAATCAAATCCAATCCAATCCAATCCAATCCTGTCCAGTCCAATCCAAGGAAGGGGATCCAATCCCATCTAATCCAATGCAACCCAATCCCAGCCAATCCAATCCAACAAATCCACTCCAAGCTAAGTAACGGCATCCAATCCAATCCAATCCAATCCAATCCAATCAAATCCATTCCAGTCCAATCCATTCCAAGGAACGGCATCAAATCCAATCCAATCCAATCCAATCCAATCCAATCCAATCCAATCCAATCCAATCCAATGAACGGCATGCAATCCAATCCAATCCAATGCAATCCAGTCCAACCCAATCCAATCCAATCCAATCAAATCCAATCCAATCCAATCCAATCGAATGTACGGAACGGCAACCAATCCAATCCACTCGAAGTAACGGCATCCAATCCAATCCAATCCAATCCAATCCAGTCCAATCCAATCCAATCCAATGCAATGCAATCCAATCCAATCCAAGGAACGGCATCCAATCCAATCCAATCCAATCCAATCCAACCAATCCGAGGAACGGCATCCAATCCAATCCAATCCAATCCAAGGAACGGGATCCAATCCAATCTAATCCACTCAAATGCAATCCAATCCAAGGAACGGCTTCAATTCCAATCCAATCCAATCCAATCCTATCTAATCTAATCCAAGGAACGGCATCCAATCCAATTCACTCCAATCCAATCCAAGGAACGGCATCCAATCCAATCCAATCCAATATAATACAATCCAATCCTATCCTATCCAACGAACGGCATCCAATCCAATCCAATCCAATACAATCCCATCCAATCCAATCCAGTCCAATCCAATTAACGGAATCCAATCCCATCCAATCCAATGCAATCCAATCAAATCCAATCTAAGCCAATCCACTCCAAGCTGAGGAACGGCATCCAATCCAATCCAATCCAATCGAATCCAATCCAATCCAATCCAATCCAATCCAATTCAATCCAATCCAATACAAAGCAATACAATCCAATCCCATCCAAGTAACGGCATCCAATCCAATCCAATCCAAGCCAATCCAAGCCAATCCAATCCAATCCAATCCATTCCAAGGAACGGCATCCAATCCAATCCAATCCAATCCAATGCAATCCAATCCAAGGAACGGCATCCAATCCAATCCAATCCAATCCAATCTAATGCAAGGTACGGCATACAATCCAATTCAATCCAATCCAATCCAATCCATGGAATGGCATCGAATCGAATCGAATCCAATCCAATCCAATCCAATCCTATCCAACGAACGGCATTCAATCCAGTCAGATTCAATCCACCCCAATCCACTCCAATCCAGTCCAGTCCAATCCAAGAAACGTGATCCAATCCCAGCCAATCCAGTGCAATCCAATCCAATCCATTCCAAGCCAATCCACTCCAAGCTTAGGAACGTCATTCAATCCAATCCAATCCAATCCAATCTAAGTCAAGGATCGGCATCCAATCCAATCAAATCCATTCCAAGCCAATCCAATCCAAGGAACGGCATCAAATCGAATCGAATCCAATCCAATCCAATCCACTACAATACAATACAATATAATCCAATCCAATCCAAGGAACGGCTTGCAATCCAATCCAATCCTATTCAATCCATTCCAATCCAATCCAATCCAATCTAAGGAACGGCATTCAATCCAATCCAATCCAAACCAGTCCAATCCAAGGAACGGCATCCAATCCAATCCATTCCAATCCAATCCAATCCAATCCAATCCAATCCAATCCTATCATACGAACGGCCACCAATCCAATCCAATCCAATCTAATCCAATCCAATGCACTCCAATGCAATCCAATCCAATCCAATCCACTCCTGTCCAATCCATGGAACGGGATCCAATCCCAACCAACCCAATGCAATCAAATCCAATCCAATCCAAGCCAGTCCATTCCAAGATAAGGAACGGCATCCAATCCATTCAAATCCAATCCAATCCAACGCAATCCAATCCAAGGATCGGTATCCAATCCAAACCAATCCATTCCAATCCAATCCAATCCAATCCAATCCATTCCAATCCAATCCAATCCAATTCAATCTAATACATTCCAAAGAACGGCATCCAATCCAATCCAATCCAAGTAACGGCATCCAATCCAATCCAATCCAATCCAATGCAATTCAATCCAATCCAATCCAATCTATATCCTATCCTATCCAATCCAATCCAATCCAATCAAATGCAATCCAATCCAATCCAAGGTACGGCATCCAATCCAATCTACTTCAATGCAAGGAGCATCCGGAACAAGGTAGATGAACTTGGGGCGTGGATTGGTACTTGGGACTACGATGTTGTGGCCATTACGGAGACGTGGGTAGAACAAGGACAGGAATGGTTGTTGGACGTTCCGGGGTATAGATGTTTCACTAAGTGTAGGGAAGCTGGTAAAAGAGGTGGAGGAGTGGCATTGTTAATCAAGGATAGTTTAACGGCTGCGGAAAGGCACTTCGTGGGGGATCTGCACACTGAGGTAATATGGGCTGAAGTTAGAAATAGGAAAGGAGCGGTCACGTTGCTAGGAGTTTACTATAGGCCCCCAAATAGTAATAGAGATGTGGAGGAAGAAATTGCTAAGCAGATTATGGATATGTGTGGGGGTCACAGGGTAGTTGTCATGGGGGACTTTAACTTTCCAAATATTGATTGGAACCTTTGTAGGTCAAATAGTTTGGATGGGGCAGTTTTTGTGCAGTGTGTGCGGGAGGGTTTCCTGAAAAATATGTGGATGGGCCGACTAGAGGTGAGGCCACATTGGATTTGGTACTGGGAAATGAACCGGGCCAAGTGTTAGATTTGGTTGTGGGAGAGCAATTTGGAGATAGTGACCACAATTCGGTGTCTTTTGTTATTGCAATGGAGAGGGATAGGGCCGTACGGCAGGGCAAGGTTTACAATTGGGGGAGGGGTAATTATGATGCGATTAGGCAAGAATTAGGGGGCATAAGTTGGGAACAGAAACTGTCAGAGAAAGGAACTAATGAAAAGTGGAATTTTTTCAAGGAACAAATACTGGATGTCCTTGATAGGTATGTTCCTGTCAGGCAGGGAGGAAATGGCCGAGTGAGGGAACCATGGTTCACAAAAGAGGTGGAATGTCTTGTGAAAAGGAAGAGGGAAGCTTATGTCGGGATGAGGAAACAAGGTTCAGATGGCTCGATTGAGGGTTACAAGTTAGCAAGGAATGAGCTGAAAAAGGGGCTTAGGAGAGCTAGGAGGGGACATGAGAAGTCCTTGGCGGGTCGGATCAAGGAAAACCCCAAGGCTTTTTACTCTTATGTGAGGAATAAAAGAATGACCAGGGTGAGGTTAGGGCCGGTCAAGGACAGTAGTGGGAACTTGTGTATGGAGTCAGTAGAGATAGGCGAGGTGATGAATGAATACTTTTCTTCAGTGTTCACCAAGGAGAGGGGCCATGTTTTTGAGGAAGAGAAGGTGTTACAGGCTAATAGGCTGGAGGAAATAGATAAGACCATAAGACCATAAGACATAGGAGCGGAAGTAAGGCCATTCGGCCCATCGAGTCCACTCCACCATTCAATCATGGTTGATTTCAACTCCATTTACCCGCTCTCTCCCCATAGCCCTTAATTCCTCGAGAAATCAAGAATTTATCAATTTCTGTCTTGAAGACGCTCAACGTCTCGGCCTCCACAGCCCTCTGTGGCAATGAATTCCACAGACCCACCACTCTCTGGCTGAAGAAATTTCTCCTCATCTCTGTTCTAAAGTGACTCCCTTTTATTCTAAGGCTGTGCCCCCGCGTCCTAGTCTCCCCTGTTAATGGAAACAACTTCCCTACGTCCATCCTATCTAAGCCGTTCATTATCTTGTAAGTTTCTATCAGATCTCCCCTCAACCTCCTAAACTCCAATGAATATAATCCCACGATCCTCAGACGTTCATCGTATGTCAGGCCTACCATTCCTGGGATCATCCGTGTGAATCTCCGCTGGACCCGCTCCAGTGCCAGTATGTCCTTCCTGAGGTGTGGGGCCCAAAATTGCTCACAGTACTCCAAATGGGGCCTAACCAGTGCTTTATAAAGCCTCAGAAGTACATCCCTGCTTTTGTATTCCAAGCCTCTTGAGATAAATGACAACATTACATTTGCTTTCTTAATTACGGACTCAACCTGCAAGTTTACCTTTAGAGAATCCTGGACTAGGACTCCCAAGTCCCTTTGCACTTTAGCATTATGAATTTTGTCACCGTTTAGAAAATAGTCCATGCCTCTATTCTTTTTTCCAAAGTGTACGACCTCGCACTTGCCCACGTTGAATTTCATCAGCCACTTCTTGGACCACTCTCCTAAACTGTCTAAATCTTTCTGCAGCCTCCCCACCTCCTCAATACTACCTGCCCCTCCACCTATCTTTGTATCATCGGCAAACTTGGCCAGAATGCTCCCAGTCCCGTCATCTAGATCGTTAATATATAAAGAGAACAGCTGTGGCCCCAACACTGAACCCTGCGGGACACCACTTGTCACCGGTTGCCATTCTGAGAAAGAACCTTTTATCCCAACTCTCTGCCTTCTGTCTGACAGCCAATCGTCAATCCATGTTAGTACCTTGCCTCGAATACCATGGGCCCTTATTTTACTCAGCAGTCTCCCGTGAGGCACCTTGTCAAAGGCCTTTTGGAAGTCAAGATAGATAACATCCATTGGCTCTCCTTGGTCTAACCTATTTGTTATCTCTTCAAAGAACTCTAACAGGTTTGTCAGGCACGACCTCCCCTTACTAAATCCATGCTGACTTGTCTTAATCCGACCCTGCACTTCCAAGAATTTAGAAATCTCATCCTTAACGATGGATTCTAGAATTTTGCCAACAACTGAGGTTAGGCTAATTGGCCTATAATTTTCCATCTTTTTTCTTGTTCCCTTCTTGAACAGTGGGGTTACAACAGCGATTTTCCAATCCTCTGGGACTTTCCCTGACTCCAGTGACTTTTGAAAGATCATAACTAACGCCTCCACTATTTCTTCAGCTATCTCCTTTAGAACTCTAGGATGTAGACCATCTGGGCCCGGAGATTTATCAATTTTCAGACCTTTTAGTTTCTCTAGCACTTTCTCCTTTGTGATGGCAACCATATTCAACTCTGCCCCCTGACTTTCCTGAATTGTTGGGATATTACTCATGTCTTCTACTGTGAAGACTGACGCAAAGCACTTATTAAGTTCCTCAGCTATTTCCTTGTCTCCCATCACTAGATTACCAGCGTCATTTTGGAGCGGCCCAATGTCTACTTTTGCCTCCCGTTTGTTTTTAATGTATTTAAAGAAACTTTTACTATCATTCCTAATGTTACTGGCTAGCCTACCTTCATATTTGATCCTCTCCTTCCTTATTTCTCTCTTTGTTATCCTCTGTTTGTTTTTATAGCCTTCCCAATCTTCTGACTTCCCACTACTCTTTGCCACATTATAGGCTCTCTCTTTTGCCATGGCTGCCTAATCCCCCCTCTGATAACCTTTCTTTTGTTTGGGATGAACCTCTGCACTGTGTCCTCAATTACTCCCAGAAACTCCTGCCATTGCTGTTCTACTGTCTTTCCCATTAGGCTCTGCTTCCAGTCGATTTTTGTCAGTTCCTCCCTCATGCGCCTGTAATTACCTTTATTTAACTGTAGAACCTTCACATCTGATTCTGCCTTCCTTCTTTCAAATTGCAGACTGAATTCTACCATATTATGATCACTGCTTCCTAAGTGTTCCCTTACTTTAAAATCTTTTATCACGTCTGGCTCATTACATAACACGATGTTCGGAGGGAGGATGTCCTGGCAGTTTTGAATAAACTGAAGGTCGATAAGTCCCCTGGGCCTGATGAAATGTATCCTAGGATTCTTTGGGAGGCAAGGGATGAGATTGCAGAGCCTTTGGCGTTGATCTTTGGGTCCTCGCTGTCCACGGGGATGGTGCCAGAGGACTGGAGAATGGCGAATGTTGTTCCTCTGTTTAAGAAAGGAAATAGAAATGACCCTGGTAATTATAGACCGGTTAGTCTTACTTCGGTGGTTGGTAAATTGATGGAAAGGGTCCTTAGGGATGGGATTTACGACCATTTAGAAAGATGCGGATTAATCCGAGATAGTCAGCACGGTTTCGTGAAGGGCAAGTCGTGCCTCAGAAATTTGATAGAATTTTTTGAGGAGGTAACTAAGTGTGTTGATGAAGGTAGGGCAGTTGATGTCATATACATGGATTTTAGTAAGGCGTTTGATAAGGTCCCCCATGGTCGGCTTATGATGAAAGTGAGGAGGTGTGGGATAGAGGGAAAGTTGGCCGATTGGATAGGCAACTGGCTGTCTGACCGAAGACAGAGGGTGGTGGTCGATGGAAAATTTTCGGATTGGAGGCAGGTTGCTAGCGGTGTGCCGCAGGGATCAGTGCTTGGTCCTCTGCTCTTTGTGATTTTTATTAATGACTTAGAGGAGGGGGCTGAAGGGTGGATCAGTAAATTTGCTGATGACACCAAGATTGGTGGAGTAGTGGATGAACATAGAACATAGAACATAGAACATTACAGCGCAGAACAGGCCCTTCGGCCCACGATGTTGCACCGACCAGTTAAAAAAAAAAACAAAACTGTGACCCTCCAACCTAAACCAATTTCTTTTCGTCCATGAACCTATCTACGGATCTCTTAAACGCCCCCAAACTAGGCGCATTTACTACTGATGCTGGCAGGATGAGGTGGAGGGCTGTTGTAGGCTGCAAAGAGACATAGATAGGATGCAAAGCTGGGCTGAAAAATGGCAAATGGAGTTTAACCCTGATAAATGTGAGGTGATTCATTTTGGTAGGACAAATTTAAATGTGGATTACAGGGTCAAAGGTAGGGTTCTGAAGACTGTGGAGGAACAGAGAGATCTTGGGGTCCATATCCACAGATCTCTAAAGGTTGCCACTCAAGTGGATAGAGCTGTGAAGAAGGCCTGTAGTGTGTTAGCTTTTATTAACAGGGGGTTGGAGTTTAAGAGCCGTGGGGTTATGCTGCAACTGTACAGGACCTTGGTGAGACCACATTTGGAATATTGTGTGCAGTTCTGGTCACCTCACTATAGGAAGGATGTGGAAGCGCTGGAAGGAGTGCAGAGGAGATTTACCAGGATGCTGCCTGGTTTGGAGGGTAGGTCTTATGAGGAAAGGTTGAGGGAGCTAGGGCTATTCTCTCTGGAGCGGAGGAGGCTGAGGGGAGACTTAATAGAGGTGTATAAAATGATGAAGGGGATAGATAGAGTGAACGTTCAAAGACTATTTCCTCGGGTGGATGGAGCTATTACAAGGGGGCATAACTATAGGGTTCGTGGTGGGAGATACAGGACGGATATCAGAGGTAGGTTATTTACGCAGAGAGTGGTTGGGGTGTGGAATGGACTGCCTGCAGTGATAGTGGAGTCAGACACTTTAGAAACATTTAAGCGGTTATTGGATAGGCACATGGAGCACACCAGGATGATAGGGAGTGGGATAGCTTGATCTTGGTTTCAGATAAAGCTCGGCACAACATCGTGGGCCGAAGGGCCTGTTCTGTGCTGTACTGTTCTATGTTCTATGAATCCAATCCAATCGAATCCAATCCAAGGAACGGATTCCAATCCAATCCAATCCAATCCAAGGATCGCCATCCAATCCAATACAATCCAATCCAATGCAATCCAATCCAATCCAATCCAATCCAATCCAATCCAATCCAATTCAATCCAATCCAATCCGAGCCAATGAAATCCAATCCAATCCAATCCAAGGAACGGCATCCAATCCAATCCAATCCAATCCAATCCAATCCGAGGAACGGCATCCAATCCAATCCAATCCAATCCAATCCAAGGAACGGCATCCAATCCAATCCAATCCAATCCAATGCAATCCAATCCAAGGAACGGCTTCCAATCCAATCCAATCCAATCCAATCCAATCCAATCCAATCCAATCCAATCTAATCTAATCTAATCCAAGGAACGGCATCCAATCCAATCCAATTCAATTCAATCCAATCCAATCCAAGGAACAGCATC